>NC_081825.1:4392500-5642500 GCF_030867095.1 Alligator mississippiensis | reverse complement strand
CCTTCTCCCACTTTTTTCCACTTAGATTTCATTGTTTAAGATCTCCAGTTATCCCTTTGGCGACACTTCTTGGGGCTAAGCCACTGACCTTTTTGCAAAGCATTCTTTTGAAGAAAGCATTTGAACAAGGAAGAAAGAAATCAAGACCACGATGAGACAGAGCCACCTCTGTAGCTCGTTGTGAACTTTTCAAAGATTTTTCCCGCCTCCCTTACAAAGGTGTCAGTGCATCTAACCCACCATGCTCCTTGGAAAACAAGGATGGCCGAAAGAATGCAATTCTTCGGAGAGGTATGAGATTCCCTTGTTCGGCTTAACAAAGCGAAAGTTGAGAGGATGCAATTACTTTATGTAAACAAATCTGCAGAGTTAATAGCAGAGACGAAGAGCTATTTAAATTAGAGAACCATACTGGCTCCAGATCAAACAGCCATGAACAGATCGCAAACACATTCAGACGGGAAAATAGAAGGTTTTCAGTACCGTGAAACATCAGAATGGTTTTCCAAGCTGAGTCGTGGAGACAAAACCTCCAAGGATAGAGATTGCACCACCTCTCTGGGTAGCCTGTTCCAGTGCTTTACTACCCTCCTAGTAAGAAAATCCTTCCTAATATCCAACCTCAACTTCCCTTGCTGCAGCTTGAGCCCATTGCTCCTTGTCCTATCATCTGCCCACACTGAGAACAGTCCAGCTCCATCCTCTTTGCAACCTCCCTGCAGGAAGTTGAACCCATACCACCATATGGACTGCCCTGAACCGGAGACACCAGAGCTTCCCGATTACTGGACCATTTAGCCCCCCTGGCTCATTCAGCTTGAGGACCCAAATGCCCCAAAAGCTGGACAGTCCACCTTTCCTAGAGCCTCAGAGCTTGTCTCTACTGTTGTAGCAACGGGTCATGGGGAAGAAGGGGCTGAGTATGTCCCACCCGTACAAGTGGACTGACATGCCCCAGGTGCAGTAGTTCACCCATGACACAGATCCAGGCTCATGCCAAAAACAAGGCCCACCAGGGACCAAAGACTTCAGGGTAGGCACTAGAGGCAAAGCAGAGTAGCCTCACTGGCTAACTTCCAGGTCTGAAGCGTATCAGTGGACTTGGATGGGCTGGATGTGTTCAGCTCTTATCTCCCGGGACACTCACGGCTGCTGTGTTATAGATAAGGCGTAGAAGTCCCCAGGTCCCAGGGCTGGGGCAATAGAAGATGGTTTCAGGTTGGATGTAAGGAACAACTTATTTACGGTACAGGGGACCAGAGTCTGGACTAGACTTCCCAAGGAGGTGCAGTCCCAACCTTGGAAGTCCTCAAGAGACCAAACAGACCCCTTGCTGGGATCATCTGACCTCAGCAGTATTCCTGCCCAGATCAGGGGGATTGGACTCAGTGATCTTTTGAGGTCCCTTCCAGCCCTTCATTTCTGTGATTCTTTGACATTATTTTGTTCAGTATCACTACTGCTATTCGGTGTAGCCGGAGAGTAACCAGCAAGCAAAGCAGCCAAGGGTCTCAAGAACTATATTTCTATCCAGACACAGTTGGTGTTTCAAAAAACAAACACTGTTCAGAAGTTTCAAATAGGTCATAAATCCCCGAGAACCAGAAATTCGGAGTATCGGATGGCTTGGCATAAACTGAAATATAATACTTTAGTCGAAGACGGGAAAAAAAAAATCATCCTCATTGAGACTCTGAATCAATATTGGCTCAGAAGGAACACTGTCATCTTCTGAACCAATATTTCTTCCTACAATGTTAGGCTTTTCCTGGCAAGCCTCCCATTCAAGAACCAACCGAGCTTAATTCCACACTTTCAGCTCATAAACATCTTAGCTCGAGGTGGCGGAGGCCACACATTTATTATTAGGTATCGTTCTTCATACTGGCATCTCTACGAAGTATTAGCAATGCTGAAGGCGAGCTTCTTTTTCTCCTTTTTAAAGAAACTGATAGTGTTAATAAATGCCAAACAAAAAAACAACGCCTCTTTAAAGAATGCTAATTAACTAGAACCTCCTGGGCTAGCAGCTGGAGAAAGCCAGAGAAACAGGCAATGGCACAGTCTTGTGTTGGTTTTTTTTTTTTTAAATGCAGCTATTAAAGAGCAATGCTGCAGGAATATAAATGATCAAGCAGCTCTGCCATTTGATATTAGCACCATGTGCACTAGGCTAGGATTCAGCTTCGCTGCGGCATGCAAAACAGTCACAAGAAGAAAATAAACTCGCATTTGCTAAATTGGAATAATTATTTTTGATGGTTTGTGTGTAATTCAGCTCAAGTGAAGGAAGTCTAACAATTTTTTTTTGCCTCGACATCCAGCAGTGCAGGAAGTTAGTTCTCACTGGATGTTGCTGTGTGTATAGAGAGGCAAACATCTATCATTTACCATGTGTGACGGAGAACTAGAGGGATCCAGGCCAAATGAACTCCCTAGGTGAAGAGTGAAACAGTAAACAAGTGGATCTCCCGCACCATCAAAATCATCATGTAGGAACAAGATTTAAACAGAACTACTCATATGATAAATGCAGAGTACTGCGGTTATGATTTCAAGAACACACAAAAAAGTCTGGAAAGTTAAAAACCAAATGGTCCATTTTCGGTTTGAAAATCATTCTCATTTCAGTAAAATAATGCATTACTGAATAAGGTATTGACTTGTATGGTTTATAACTCAATTAAGATGATGGTGGACTCTCAGACACACGGGGTTGAACTGCACCTTAGGAAATCATCTAGTTCTTGTACATCTCCCTCTACTGAGGCTTGATAAGTTTGCTTAAACTAATGATTCTTAACCAAAGTACCTTGGGATGTTCTGAGGTCCTTTAAAGGGGGTAAAAGAGGGCATTTAATATTAGGGTTTATGCCTGAGGAAGAGCGTTTGTCCCCCAAAATTTGCAAAGAACAATTTTTTCCAACTATTTAGTTGGTCTAATAAAAGATATCACATCTACCCATAGACCCTTGTCTGCCACGTTATATTAGCAATGGTAGATGGTTCAAACATCTACATGGGATGCACAAGATACGCTCAGAGATTTCAAATAGGAATTCAGTGTCTAAAACGGTCTGGCTTATTGCAGTCTGAATTCTTTGCAAGAAAAGAATAGCTCTGTTATTTTTCCAAAGTCCAAAAAACAAGTGAAAGCAAAGAGCTGACATTTTCCAAGGGGTGCCTCAAATCGAGGAAGATTGAGTACCACCGACCTTGGCCAAGCCTGCCAGGTGCCTGGATTAGCCGTTCTTACCATCCTCCAGCGAAGGAGCTGCCACAGATCACTGGGGAGGTTATTGCAGTGCCTCGCTGCTGGTACAATTAGGGAGTTTGTCCTGATATCCAACCTAAATAGTCTTTCCTGCAAATTAAGCCAATTGCTTTTTGCTCCATTCGCAAGGACCACGGAGAGCAACCACCATCCTCTTTACAATGGTATTACATAAGATTATCGTTACATCTCTTCCCCACCAATTTAGTCTTCTGTTTCCTGAACTATAATAAACCCAGTTCTTTCAGCCTCTCCTCGCGTATCAGGCTTTCCTAAACTTCCAGTCCTTTCACTGCTCTCCTGCAGGCTCACTCCAGTTTATCTACATTTTTTCCTTTAAAGTATGGTGCCCAAAACCTGGTACCAGTGCTCAAACTTCACTAGAATCAAGTAAAATGGAATATTTACATTCTGCATCTTCAATAAAAGTCTCCTGTTGAGATCAGGGGTATAGGTTGTAGCCACGTTGGTCTAAGGCAGGGGCGGGCAATTATTTTGGGCGGAGGGCCGCTTACTGAGTTTTGGCAAGCCATCAAGGGCCACATGACAGGCAGCCAGGGGCGTATCAATATTAATTTTCTAAATTTTTTTAGGGGTCCCGCAGGCCAGATGGAATGGCCTGGCGGGCTGCATTTTGCCCACCCCTGGTCTAAGGACATAGGCAGACACAGTTCTTTGGTTATATCCGATATCCTTTATTAGACCAACTCAAATAGCTGGAAAAATTCTTCTTTGCAAGGTTTCGGGGATAAACACCCTTTGTCAGGGTGCTTTTTCTGCATCAAACTGTTGACTCGTGATTAGCTTTTGATGCATTATAACCCTGAGATTCTCTTCTTCTCTAGTGTTGTCTAGCCCAGGGGCCAGCAACCTTTATAAGCTGTGGGCAGAAACAACCCAGCTCCAGTCTGGCAAAAGATGGGTAAGTCTTTGGTGGTGCACCAGTAACAGGGGCAAGTTGCCTGTGCCCGTGTTGGGACCTGTGCCTACGCCGCTATCCCTTCTCCCGGCCCCCCTGCTCCCTGGCTGGGAGACAGAAGGAGCTTCCAGCTGGAGTGGAGCTGCGCCCATGCCTTCGCTGCTTCTCTAGGATTTTGCCCGTCTTTCCTGAACTTCGCCTTGCTGGTTTCAGACCCTCTTTCCACTTTGTCAAGATCACTTTGAATTCTGATCCCGTCCTCCAACGTGCTAGCAACTTAGTGCCACCCATACATGTAATAAATGCCTTTTCTGTATCATCGTCCAAGTGAACGATGACGCTGTTGAACAGAACGAGGCCCGGGAGACGCCCCTGAGCAACCCCCCACCCCCCATTTAGCTACTTGAATACCAAAGAGCAGATAAACAAGCCGACTATATTTCCCTTATTTGCATATGAGGGTCACATGACAGAGTCCAACGGTATCCAAAACACTCTCCTCTTCTCACCCTCAAGGCCGGTTAAATATGGAAATTAGTTATTTTGACACAATTTGTTCATAACAAATCTATATCAACTGTTGTTACCTTGTTCTCCAAGTGCTTATAAACTCTAAATCTTTTGTTCTGTTATTGTATTAACATCATTCCCGTTGCTTTACTTACGTTACGGAGTAATGAGTTCAACACAAGAATTGATTGATGGCAACCTTATTCGGATTATTCAAAGCACGCACATCTGCACATTTAGTTAAATGCGAGTTTCAAGCAGTTGTTTTAGCACTATGAGATTTGAACACACCAAAAGGGAAGGAGCAATTTTGCAAGCCTTCTGTGCGCACACATCTTTTCACACTGTATTAGACACTTATGCATGTATGTCAAGCTGGATGATCACTGAATAAGCTCATGTGAATCACTTCCGCTAATATGATTTGTAGTATGATCAAAGGCAGTTGTCCTTGAGGACTAAACCTGATAGTTGCCTGAAGCAAGTCAGAGCTGAGCATAAAGAGACTGTGCATTCCCCTAGTGATAATTTCATTTAATGATTTAATAAATCAAAATTTGTTATAAACAAGGATTTGCTCATATTTTCTAAATTACTGCAGAGCTTCCTCTGGGATACAGGAAACCTACTGAGTGGAGAAAAGCCAAAGCCTGGGGTTTCCCAGCACATTGTGATTATATAGGTAGTGCAGTGCAGATCTCACACCACTTGGAGTCAGCAACCCTCATGACAAAATTCTTTATAGACGAAGGGGGGAGAAGACAACAGCCCCTCTTTGCTGAAGGCACATGGAAAAGGGCCAGCAATTAAGCTGCCCAAAACATGGGGCCACCCCAGAAGACTAAAAAGGGAGAGATTTCTCCAGGTTGCATGAAACATCTGAGAGTGTATCCTTCCTCTTCCACAAACTGGTAGATGACAGAGCGCTCCAAGATTGAGAGGTCTGCATCGGAAAGGCAAAACAGTGATAGCAGAGCAACCTTCAGCCAAAATTATTGCAAAGATTGCACATACGTAGAAATAAATCACTTTGGCTCCACATCGGTGTAGCTGCATCTCACTGCAACACAGCAATTTAAACTTTGCACATAGCCAGAATCAGTCTGCAGCAGGGGTCGGCAAAAAGGCAATTATCCACATGGGCCGGACTTGCAGGCTGCCGGGAAATGCAGTCCATTGCGGGCCAGAATTTACCCACCCCTGTACTGACACTACAGGCACTTGTACACGTGATGATTTGCCCATACACACATGATGAAAATTGCTATTTGTAGAAAATCTAAAGGAGAAAATAAAGGATACCCCATCCAACTGAAACTGCAGGATACTTTTTAATGTGATTTGATTTTTGCCTAGATAGAAGCCCAGCATTAAGCCCATTTATGAAGTGAATTGAAAAACATTAAGTAATTAGGTTCTGTTCTTATCGAAATCAATAGCAGAACTCCCACTGTTTGTTCAGGTGCAGGGTTAAAGATCACCCATCTGTACAATGCGTCATCTCCCCCAAAAAAAACACAGACTAACTGCTATTGCTTGTCACACTCAAGTGCAAGAGTTTGATTTATTTTTAAAAATGAAATGTTTACTTCATGGGTACTAGCATTTCCTCTTCGTTTTTTGCTTTTGGCATGATGGATACAGCTAAGTGAGGTAAACACTACATATGTAGGAAGATGTTATTATTACTATTACTCCTGTAAAAATATGGTGGGATCTTTCACGATCAGGACAAATCAGAGTATCTGCATGAGGGTCTTGTCACATATTTATAGCACAGCAAATGTTACCAAGAGTTACAACCTGTTCTTAGCAGTCACACACACATTGCCAGCCTTAACCATGGGCACACACTGGAGTCTCCAGCCAGCTGTGATCCTGAGGCACTGATGGGATCCAGCAGCAGGGGCAGCGCCATCTCCCAGGCTGGGTCTCTGCCACTGGCAGCAGGAAGAGGGAGGCATAGCCCTTGGAGAAGATGCAGGAGGAGGGAGGCAAAGCCCTTGGAGAAGATGCAGGAGGAGGGAGGCAAAGCCCTTGGAGAAGATGCAGGAGGAGGGAGGCAAAACCCTTGGAGAAGATGCAGGAGGAGGGAGGCAAAACCCTTGGAGAAGATGCAGGAGGAGGGAGGCACAGCCCTTGGAGAAGATGCTGCCCCTGCTGCTGGATCCCACCAGCACCCCGGGATCCGAGCTGGTTGGAGACTCCAGTGTGGTCCCACGGTTGAGACCGACCATCAGATGCTTGTCCGTCCTGGCCCCGCACCACACCGGAGTCCTGAATCAACTCTCTGGTGCCGCTGGGCTGGGACTGACCGTCAGCCGATTGCACCAGAGCCAGGTAGCGACTCCGATGTGGTCCCAGGGCTGGGACCGACAAGCAGCTTTTTTTCCATTTCAGCCCCAGCACTGCACCAGAGGCAGTTTGAGACTCCTGCGCGTCCCTGGGGTTTGGACCAACAATCAGTCAATTGTAGGTCCCAGTCCCAGAACTGCAAGTGATCTTATTATCTCTGTGGAGCCGTCCAACCGTCACTCAAAACATGTTACTTAATCCCATCTGGAGATACTCCTTGCTGAACAAAAGCATAATGTTGCTATAATACAATATTATGCAAACCCTGCTTGAACACCTGGATGCTCAATTCTTAAGCACGATTAACACATGTTAAACATCTCAGGCTAACACAGGCCTCCCATGTGAAGTGAAATACTAAAGGATGTATTGTGCACATGCTGATTATGGCCCCAACACCTTAATACATCCATCAAACATTTATATGGTCTCAGAAAGAAAACCTGTATAGTTACACACACCACCCACAGACATTCAAACCACTGAAAGCACAACATTTCCTACCTTAAAACAATAAAAAAAATCAAAAAGTAGCTTCCATAGTTAGAGTTATACATCAATTTTCATTCTAATAGGAATTATTTTGTCTATTTGACTCTGTAGGCGCCTATAAGATGACTGCTGTAATATGCCTTCATGGCCAAAAGCTTTATTCGGTACTCTCAAGTGCTCAGCAACCTCGAATAAGATTGAGCAACAACTTCTGAAATACAAACCCCAAACAGGAATAGAGCCAGGAATTTGTTGCAGGTCTTCAGCTCTGAGCTGTCAGTCTACAGCAGCGGTTCTGAACCAGGGGTACATGTACCCCCAGGGGGTACACAAGATATATGTCATACATTGTCTAACACAGGTCGAAGGGCCTAAAAACACATCTTGACAATTGAAAGGGGGTACGTGAAGTCTCACTCTGAGAACAAGGGGTATGTCGACTGAAAAAGGTTCAGAACCACCGGTCTAGAGAACGGATCGCTGCTGTTATTAATCTAAGTTCACCTATTCTGATACCCAATTATAAAATATAGCATGGTTTTCATGAAACCCTAGTGCTGATCTCTGGTGTAACTGCTACCCTCGTTCCTGCGACAAAGCTACAGGTCGCTAGAACTGCGCATTTGCCTCCATGCAGCAGCAACCTACTTCTTCCCCTGCTACTTGTTCCAGAAACAGGCAAATGTAACGCACACAAGCGCCCGGGACTTTAATGCTACCAGTTTCAAACACGTAACCAGAGCTGCCTATCCCGATTCCTGCTCAAAAACCTCCAAAGGCTTCTTTCAAATCCTTACCCAACCATGAACAAATAGTGACCCACTTAAGTTCACCGCCTTTTATACAACAAAGCAAGCCTATAATGTCTTAGGTTGCTCACCTCAGTCTTGTATTAAAGAGACAAAAGTTTTCCACTGTTTTTAACGTCTTTCCCTTTTTATACCATTTGCACTTAAAGAAAAACAGTTTCTTCCTACTTAATCTTCTTTATTTGAGCGAATGCTCGTTCCTGCCTCCCCTTCACCTTTCCATCGGGACTGATGCGAAAGACACATCCATCAGCAAGCTGAGCTTCAAAAGTTACACAAACTAACATTACAAGCTTGCAATTCAACCGCCTCCAAAAGTCTCTACAAGCCAAGCACTAAGGTCCTGATCCTGCACTGACTCGTGTCATTATAGATGAATACATGCTTAAAGACTGCAAAAACCAGGACCCGAGTCAGCTGGGACGGAGAATCCACCTAGCAGTTAGGACAATTATTTGCAACTTTGCAATTTGCAACCTGAAAATAATGCACAAAAAAAAGTAAACAAACAATAAAAACAGATTTGACAAGTCCTTTCGACTAAAACGGTGTTAGGTGCTATTTACTTTTTTAACAGGGAAGTAGATTTCTTTTGGACTGGCCTGCTATAAGAGTCCCACGCAAGTACGCCCCTGTTCTCCCGACACACCCCAGTTTCCCCTGGCGCCTGCTGTGGGTGCCCAAGCTGGAAAGTCTCACCCGATTCCCTGATGTTGCAAAGGGCCTGGGGGCTTTGTGGGGTGTCGTGCATGGGACGGGGCTACTCGCATCCCAAACCAGGTGCCCCCAAATTGTCGGGTGCTTCTCAGCCCCCTCCGTAGACCCCCGTCCGGCACCGTGGCAAGCGCAGCCTCGAGCGCGGTGCCTCCGACGTGCCCAGCAACGTCGCACCCAGGGACCATCTGTGCCAGAGGCAGCACCGCCCGGGCTCCCGGGCCCCCGGGGCGGAGACGGACGGGCAACCTGCGCGTGCGGCACGCGACAGATCAGGCAGGGCAGCAGCTTGTAGGACACGGAGCAGAAAGCAGAGCAGTAGAGCAGGTGGGGAGCACCGGGTAGGAAGCAGAGGAGATCAGGTGGGGAGCGCAGAGCCGGGAACAAAAAGCAGAGCAGTGGATCAGGTTAGGAGCACAGGGCCAGGAGCAGAAAGCAGAGCAGCGGATCAGGTGAGGAGCAAAAAGCAGAGCAGTGGATCAGGTGAGGAGCAGAAAGCAGAGCAGTGGATCAGGTGAGGAGCAGAAAGCAGAGCAGTGGACCAGGTGAGGAGCACAGGGCCAGGAGCAGAAAGCAGAGCAGCGGATCAGGTTAGGAGCAGAAAGCAGAGCGGTGGATCAGGTTAGGAGTACAGGGCGGGGAGCAGAAAGCAGAGCAGTGGACCAGGTGAGGAGCAGAAAGCAGAGCAGTGAACCAGGTGAGGAGCACAGGGCCGGGAGCAGAGAGCAGAGCAGTAGATCCACGAAGGAACACGGGGCCGGGAGCGGGAAGCGGAGCGGCAGGGGGTGGGGGTGGGGGTGTGGGTGGGAGAGGGCCCCCCCGCCGTACTCACGGGGCCGGGGCCGGGGCCGTGCTCCATGCCGCTCCGCTCCCGGGGCAGCGCCGAGCGGGCGGGCAGACGCGGCGGGCTGGCGGGCGGGCCCCCCTACGCATGCGCGGCCACCGCCCTCCGGCCCGTTGCTAGGGACTCGCCGCGCGCGGGGGGCGGGGCTTGGTTCGGCGCGCCACAGGCGGCGCGAGCCGCAGACGTAGGTGGCGTCAGCAACGCGGGGAGGAGGAGGAGGAGGAGGAGGAGGAGCGCATGCGCCGTGGGGGGGGGCCTTCGCTTGCAGCGGACCCGGATATGGCAAAAGGGGCGTGGCCAACTGCCTGAGGCGGGTTGCGTCAGAGTCTGGTCCAAGATGGCGCCGCCCACCCACCTCATGGTGTGACAGCCCCCTGGGCCACACAGGCCTCGCACCACCTGGAGACAGTGCCAGGGGCATCCTTCAGACACCTGCCCGCATGTAATGAGGCCCCCTAGATGTGCACTAACCCGAGATAAAAAATCCCCGCCCAAACCATACCTCACAGGGGGCCGGTGGTTTCTCGGCCTGCAATTCCCTCTTCAAACTGCGCTTTAAGACGTTTCCATGGCTTTTGAAAGGGGCTGGGGGGGGGGGGTGCCGGCGGGGAGGTGCATCATCCCATATAACATGTTTTTATGAAAAAACAAAACCCTGGAAGCTCGATTCATACCCGAAGGGCCTAGGCCTATATAGGCAGCCCTCAGACTTACGACACAATTGATTCCCAAAAACGGCGTCTGAAGTCGAAACCTCATAACTGGGAACCGATTTTCTCATAAGAAACAATGTTATAAATGGGGGGGTTGGTTCCTGAACCAAGGCCCGATACTCAATTTTCACCAAAAATACCCCCAAATTTTATACTCAATCAATTATAGATGAATGATATAGCTACATGAATGTATGTATATTGTAAATTGCAATTGTATTGATTTGGAAAGACTTCTCTGAGGTGACTTTTTGCAGGGGTCCTGACTGGAGACGTCGTCTCAGGAGTCCTGGGTGCAGGGTTTTCCGGCATCTCGTCTGCTTTCGTAAAAGGAAATTTGGACAGACCTTCTCCAGGGAGACGAGCGGCGCGGCAAACTTGTTCGCCGGCGTGGCGTGGCGTCGGATCGAGCGTCGTCAGGTCGAAACTGACCTCAGAAAGTTGAAATAGGGTGTCAATTTATAGACGTCGTAAGCGCGAAACGTTGTAAGTCGAGGGCTGCCTGTATTCGTCATTTTAAGATGGAGGTAGAAACAAATACCAGTGCCTTGGAGCGAGTTACGGTCGCTCCGTGGGACGGTGCAATCGGAGCTGCGTCGCCGGGACCAGCGAACGGACGGCAGAATTGGAGAAGAAAGGTGAGTTTGGATAGTGGAACGTAACGGCCCTTTAAAAGGGGTGGGGGTCATGAAATGCTTGTGCAATGAAGACTTTATTAGGAATCAAGGTTGGGGGGGGTTCGGGAAAATTTTCGTATTCCAGGTCAAATGAGCCAAATCGATTCTGAATCCTCGGTTGAGCAACACTCAAACACTGTATGTGGCGCTAAAACCAGCAAGTATCCTCCACCGACGACTTTTCAGCATGGGATTTCACATACTTCCAAATCCATCCGCGGGCATCCTACATGTACCCCAAAGCCCGGAGGCTTGGGGTTTGGATGCCCCCACGTCTCACTTGCCCTTAACCAAAGGCCACGGGAGCAAGTTAGGGAGGAGTCCCCCGTTTCCATAAGGTCAGCATGTAGCTGAGATCCTCCCACTGGAAACTGGCCGGTGGGTAGCTAATTACAAGACTGGTAGGGCATCCTGTCTGCAGTGCATGAGACGGGGTGCACCTTCCCCTACACACTGCCATTTAAATCCATTTCGGTTCCGGTACCAGACCAGCGCAGTGGCGACACTTGATCTTAACCCACAAGAGGCCAAGAAGCGTTTAGAAGGAATCAGGTATATTTTAACGAGCCATGAAGTCAATAGACTTCCCTTACTGGTGCCCGAATAGAAATGCTGCTGCTCCTGCCGGGCATTTGGTTTCAAACTTTGGGTGGAGCAGGAATCAAAGGAGGATGCAGCTGTATTAATGCACCCCCCCAGATCTGCCCCTGAAGTATTCAATAACCTGATGCAATGCACCGACTCGAACAGATCAAAATTCAGGCAGGGTTTCAACCACCCCCGCCCCAAACAATCTCATAACTGTTTTCATAGAAAAACTCTGCTTTTTAACTAGCTGGCTGTGGTGACGGCACTGTTAAAGTGAGGCCATCACACAACACCATCACAGCCAGAGGGAAAAGGTGTCTTGTGTGGGGCAGGTCTTTAGCCTTGCAAACAAAAGTGCAACAAGGTCCAAGAGTTGGAAGCTGAGGTTAGACAAACTCACCATGGAACCAGCCACAATTTTCTAGCTATCCCGTGTTATGTACACACAAGCTATGAGGGCAATTAAACACTGGAACAGCTTCCTGGGAGAGGTGGTGAATACTTCACAATTAGATTAAATACCTTACTAAAGGGAAATGCTCCAATCTAAGCAAAAACCCTACAATCTGCATGAGCAGTAGGTCTGGCTATAACAGCTGTGAGGGTCCTTTTTAGCCCATGCGTCTGGGATGTCCTGTTAATTCTCTTCCTTCTGTGGAACGAACATAAAGCTGCCTTGCCCTCAAAGTCATCATAACACTTGCAGTGTTTTATGTCAACTGTAATCAAATCTCATGCTTCAGCTGATTGCCTGCAGGGGTCAGGAAGGACTTCACCCCCTGAAGCACAATTGGCCAGATGTTTTCTGGTTTTTCTTTTTTTCTCTTTCCCTGAAGCATCACAAATCGGCCTCTGCTGGAGACAGCACGGAGCGGTGCTCTAAAGGAGCGTGGAGAATGGTTTTAGCTGGTGTGTTCTGACTTGCTAATGGTCATCACATCGTCTGAGTCTGAGCAATAATTTCCCCCCACATCAGACTGATGGAGACCTTGGTGTTTTCTTCCCTTTTTTTTTTTTTTTGGTTTTCTGCTGCAGAAGGAGCATGGACTTCCTGCTAGGATCATCTCTACCTATATCTCATTTAAATAATTTGCACTGAGCCTTGTTGACATCTCATCTCTCCTACGTACTCAGTAGTTTAGTCTTCTGAGGACTGAAATGCTTTGGACTAACTCAAATTATTGGGTTCAATATAGGAGTATCTGGTTGAAATGCAGTAACCGTGTAGGAAGTCTCTGCTAACATTAAATGCTATTAAACTGCTTTTGAATCCTATTTGTGGTGAAGTGGGTATTGAGTGCCTTGTACGCAGCATGACACCATATTATTTAAACACAAACCCCAAAAATAACATCACCAATGAAAGCTTGACAGCTTTGGAGAATGAAGTCATCTTGTAATCCACAAAACTTTTACAACCCATTCTCCTCCGCCAACATCCTTCAAACCTGACCCACAGGAACCCCCTTCAGGTGTGGAAATATTGTTTTCGGGGCAATCCAAGACTATGGGAGACTTTCCATTGATTTCAGTGGGGTTTGGATCAGACCTTTTATTACTATGCCATGTTAATTGAATTCTTGCCTTTTTTTTTCCACCACATGTCAGTTGTGGGTTTTGGTATAAGACACGTATACAGTTGTCAACTAGAAAACCAACTCAGACCCTCCAACTTACTTCACTTAGTTAATCTGCTCTTAGTCAAAGTTGCCTGCCATTGCCATATGCATTCATTTTTTGTGGAGGTCCTAGCGTAAAGTGCAAGCAATTATTATTAAACACAAGGTAAATCAAAACCATGAAGTTATATAAAGGACAACATGCCTTAGAAGAAGTATACAACTATAAAATACTGACGAGTCAATTCATATCTTGAATTAATATTTGAACCTTTCTAGCAAGTACATATAAATTTGTTGGTCTTTTCCTAGCCAGTAAAGTAGCTAAAAAAAATCCCCACTTACGCATATAGCCCAAATTGGGGCTGAGGCTTAAGTGAATAACTGTTTTGGAGTGGGTTCAAAAAGTAAATGCCCCCAGGGGATTTACTAATATATTTTGCTATTAATTACACTGGCCTGTATAAAGAATAGGCAGTGTAGAGTTGTACCTTATGGGCAAACTAAAGCTTTCCATATAAGGAATGCCTCACTTGATTTGAGTGGAGTTACTTCAGATTTATGCTGGTGCATTACAAGCAGAATCTATCCCTGCTGCTGAAGTGCTAATAAAAGTTTCAAATGTCATGTGTAAGAAGGGTGCCGTTTTCTTTTCTGTGCTGTGATTGACTGAAATCGTTCTCTTGTCATCTAATACAGAAATACTGTCATAGCCTTTATTTTTAGAAGAGCAATTCATAAGGAACGAAGGAAAGGGAGAAGGTTGTCTGAATGTTCATCACTTACACATCATGCAGGAAGCGGCTTAAGTCCTTTATTCATTCTCTAACGTTTATGTAGACTTAGGTGTAATATTCTAAATAACTTTGCAACAGGAAAGGTGTTTGAAATGGAGAGTGTAAAAGGCTTAGAAGTGGCACTCTGATTAGGAGCGTATCAGAGAAAACCAGACTTAAATAGCTGGTTATTCCAGGAGTTTTACAGGTAGACTAGTGCAAAGCATTAAAAGCACTGATGAGTGCATCAGATCAATAGTGGTACAGAGTGTACATGCAGTCTCTGAAATTACCAGCACCTTTTAAGAGAAAGTATTTGAAGATCATTTCCTGATTGCTTTAATTGAAAAATAAACTGTAAGCTCTTTGGGGCTAGGGCTGGCACTTGATATCAGTACCTAACACATTAGAGCCTCAGCCAAGCCAGGACTCTAGATAGTACTGCAAACTGAATGTGTAATAACAGCCATATTTTATTATAATTGCTGATGATATTAGATTCCTGCTAAAATGCTGTGGAGAGTAAAGTTTTGCCTGTCAGGGCTGTGAAGTCTTGAGCTGTTGCACAAGACACAGTGCATTTAAACCCAGATGCTGATTTGTAAATAAAATAAGGAATTGACTTTCATTTATACTTTTACCTAAAATATTTGAGTTTATAAGCTAAGAAAGTCAGATGCACCAGGGAACTCGAATGCATAATTCTCATTAAAAGTAATCGGAATTAAACATCCAAATATCTTATCTGGCTTTGAAAGTCTATTTTTAATTCTTTAATCTTTGCATACAGTCTTGACTATATGTCTGACTTCTTTCATAAAGCTCCTACCACCTGAAAGTGATAGCATTTGGAATTTTAAATCATGCATTTATTTTAATTTACAATGGGAACTTGCTAATTTGCACTAATGATTTCACTTAAGCAATAAGGAAAGAAGGTTAGGAGATACTTGTGCAAGCTCTATGCCTAGTTTAGCACAAAGGAAAAAAATCTGAATATGGAAATTGATAAAGGAATATCAGAGAATGAAAAAAATGGACAGTAAAGAGTAAAATAGTAGTACTGTCGATGAGAATAATAGGTACTCGCACTGACCACTGTCCGTTCTTCAGGGCTCGTATCCTTTTTTCTTCTCCTTGGCTGGTAGTCGGTTTGAATGATCTGTTAGAAATTATGTTCATGGTGAACGTGCATAGCTTGCAGTCAAGTATCATAGAGCACATTATGTATTTGAGGCCTCGGTGCCATACAGTGTCATAGGCAGATGTAAGGTCAATAAAGACCACACCTGTTTTCTGCCTCATTTCAAATTCATTTTCTGTGTCAGATGTAAGTAATGTAACATGGTCAATGGTACACTGCTTTTTCCAAAAGCCAGATTGTTCTTTTGGGAGCTGGGGATCAATGATGTTCTCTATTTTATTCAAGATTATGCGCTCCACGGGGTAACACTTTGGTGGTTTATTGGGTTTCAAGATATCAGTGACATCTGCTTTTCTGATTTTTGGAAGTCTGTTACTTTCTAGACATTTATACATAAATTTCTGAAGTCATCTTTTCATTGTGGTTCCAAGCTTAGTAACAAATTCTGGGAATATTTTATCTGGTCCAGCAGCCTTGCCCGTCTTGATCTCTTTAATGACTGCATCAAACTCATTATCAAGGATGGGGATGGTTAAATGAAGGTTGGCATTGGGTGTTTTAACTTGTTCACAAGTCAGATGTCTAATCACTTCTGTGTGTTGCTTGTTGGAGTTACTATACTTGCTGTTGTTGCACAGTATTTTCACAGTGGAGTTTGCTGACACAGAGTAAGGTCATTTTTTGGTTTCTTTCCCTGTACGATAGTTAATGGTGCTCTATGCTTGTTTGCTCAAGTGGGCCGTATCCAGTCCTTCAATGGTAGTAAGCCATCTCTCCTGTTTGATATTGTTCTATGTGGTTGCCAACTTGTTCCTTAGTTCTTTTTTACAGGTGCAAGGTCATTGCATTGCTTCATGATGCTAAGGAACGGTTCGCATTGTTCATCCCAGCATGGTATATAACGGCTTCTATAGCTTCTAAGTACACAGAGTTTAGCTGTTTCAGTTAGGCAATTTGTAAGTGTATTGTAGCCTTGATCGACGTTTGGTTTCTGAAGGTTCCTCTAATTGGTTTGCTCTCTTGTTAGTTAGCCTTTGCTAGCACCAATATTCTTCACTGTATATGTCTCAGACTTCCTGCATACAGCACCTAAGCGATACCTGTAGGCTGATAATGTCATCACAGTAGCCCAAGGAATAGACATGCAGAACTGGAAAAGACACTGAGTCCTGACATGAAACTTGCCGCTGACTATTCCCACAAGTGGCAATCGAAGTTGAGCATCAGTAAATCAGTATCGTCACTCTTCCACCTGGACAATCCTTGAGCCAGGAGCTCCCTGAATATCAGAGTAGGCAACCGCATCCTTCCTCATGAGCATACCTCAGCCTACCTAGGCATCACATTAGACCATTCCCTCACCTATAAATATTACATCCAAAAGGTCATCAGTAAAGTATCTGCGCAGATAGCTGCCTTAAGATGTTGAGCCAGCACAACATGGAGTGCCAACTTCAAAGTGCTCAGAACCATGTCACGTGCAATAGTATATGCCCCAGCAGAATTGTCCAAAAGTTGTCATGCTAAAAAGCTTAACATTGTACTGAACAGTGTACTGAGACTCCTGGCAGAGGCACTCCTGTACTCTCATGCATTAGACTAAGAAATATAAGACAAACCCTAACATCATTACTGGCAATAGGAGCAAGAGATGACGAAAATCACCTGCTCCATCAGCTGTTAACTGAAGACCTGAACAGGTGGAGGCTGAAGAGACTTAAAAGGAATAAACTGTTTTTACATGAAGCCAACCAACTCCTGGAGGAGCCTGGGGATGCCGAACCAAACCTATGGGCAGCAATGGAGTGGGCCAACTGCCGGGAAAGGTCAAACCTATTCCTACCGTGTTTTATACCAACACCAAATGAGTCCCACACTGGGCATGACCTGGACAAAGAAGTGTGGGTCAAGCTGAACAGACTGAGATCTGGATATGGATGCTTCAAAACAACACTTCACAAGATGAACATCTTGGACAGCCCCTTATATGAATGCAGTGCCCAAGAAACAGCACAGCATTTAATCGAAAGCTGCAGTCTTTACAAATGCCCGAACGGGGTAGATGGAATCGGCACAGTGAGTGATAATACCAGACAGTGGCTCATCAGTTTGGAAGCTGATATCTGATGCCATATAAAAAAAGAAGATAGGTGGGCAATAGGTATTGAAGAACTGTATTTAATTCAGGTAGGGAACTGAATATTGTCAATCAGAAGTTACTGAAAGACTTGTCATTACCCTGGGAAATAAAATAGAGGCATTTGAAATCCTAGTATAGGACATGAAACCAGATATTATAAGGATAAGAGAAACCCAGTGAAATAACAACCATGATGAGCACAGGTAATGATGTGTCTGTACAGTTCAGGAAAGAGAAGTAGAACATGGGGGCAAAGGCAGAATAGCTAATGAGAATGAGGTATGGAATTGGAAATGACCAGATAAGTTCTTAATGCACTCAAGTCAATCAACTCCTGCCTGGTACCATAGCACTGGAAAGTAGCAAATATGCTACCTATATTTAAAAATAACTAAAAAATTGCCTGAGTAAGCACAGAGGTGTGACCCCAACAGTGTAAACATTTTTTGAATGAAAGCAATGAAAATTGGATAAAACACAACACGGGTTTACCCAAGATAGTGCCAGACTAGACTGATACCTTTCTTTGACTGCTTTTCTTGTAATAAATGCAATAATCTAGCTGGACGTCAGTAAAAAAGTTGATGTGAGAAAACATTAGCTGACCTGGAGAAGACAGGCATTCGTACAGAAACTGCTAGGTTAGAAAGGAGCTGGAGAAAGAGATTGTATTGTAGGTTGTAGTGTATTGTATTGTATTGTATTGTACTATAGGTTGTATTGGAAGAGAACTATTCCATATTACAAAACATGACAGAAAGTTTGCTCTAAAGAAAGTCTACACTCAGTTTTCCTATATAACACAAACATGTAGGGGGAAAAAGAAAGTCTACCCTCATTATTCCTTTATAACTCAAACATGTAGGGAAAAAAAGCATTGTAGGCTATACATGAAAAAAAATGTCCACTACAAATTAAAGAGTGTCCGCTGTACACTTGCAGTGGTGTAGGCTGGTGATCGCAACGCAGGACTGGTGCCAAAACCTCTAGGTTTTACTCTCAGTTTTATTAAGAAGTCAGTATGTAGATGTAAGCAAGACACTTCATTAATCCCTGTCTCAGTTCCCCTTACTAACATTGGGAAGACAATTATCTTCCTAACATGAATGCTGTTTTTAAAACTTCAGCTTTGTTGGACAGAAGGAGTTATACAAGGGCAAATATTATTGGATTTAACTAAAATCACATGATTAGGTGAGGCCTCATGTCCCACACTGAAGGGGTGAGAAACACTGACCCTTGATCATATGCAGAAGAGCATCCTTTAGGTATTTTCCCAGTGACCCAAGGATACATGCTGATACCATGCCTACAAAGCCTTGCTATTTATTGACATTCCAACTGACATCTGATAATGTTACTCCAACAAGCGTTTCAGTGACAGATTCCAGCCCTGTATCTTGACTCACACGTTATGCAATCCTTATCCTCAGCAGGAAGCTAGAAAGAACCTATTAAATCTGCCCACACAACATCTCTAATGCTTGAGCTGGAAATGCTAGGAAATTATGATAGATTTATGGAGCCCTTCTCCAGGTTTCAGACAAATCACGGGAAAGTTCCTTGAGAAAAATTGTGAAACTAATTATGGATTTTCCTGCTGAGATAATGTTTGAAGGTCTAAGTTCTTCTTTAATTAAATCAGAAGTTTGCAAATGAATGCTAACATTTCTGGGAAGGCTCTCTAGGGAATAGCTTCTGAATTGGTAAATCAGCTACCTGAATAAACCTCTTGTCGAGCTACAATAATAGCATTCATTTGGTTATTTGCTAAGTTTAAATAAAGTTTTATACATACATATATATATCTATATATCTATAGATATATATAGGAGAAGGAAAGGTGTCAGACTGACAGTTGCAGAGACTGAAGTCCATTATTTACCCACTGAATAATGGTAGCAAGAGTCTCACAAGCTTTTCCTGTCCTTGTGGTTCAGCTTTGACTTTAAGAGTTTGGGTTAGTCTTCATACCATCCTTGGTTTCTGTGTTGAACATGACTGCCAACAAAGATCCTAATTTGTGCCAACTATGTTGGTGCTTTTTGGATACTTCAGGCCTGATCATGCCAGGATTATTTACCTCTTTCAGCAACTCTTCCTGCTAACCCTTTGGCAGAGAGATGGACTCTAGGCCATGGCCATGGCCACTGAGTGCCAGTTATAGCACAGTATTTACCTTTTGATCTGTCCTCTTCAGTGGCATACTCCAACATTGGCTACCAGAAGCAACATCATGCATTGGCATCTAAGCTGTCAAAAGTAAAGACCTGCTGTCCTATTCTCCTATTCCAACTACTTGGGGTTTAATCCTGCATCCTGCAACCCAGTTCAGGTCTTTCACTCACCAAAAGAAAAGCTCACTCAACTTGAACTCCATCAAGCATTACTTGCTTTCAGATCTGCTTGTTTCTCAGTTTCTCCTTTCTGCTGTCTCTTTCAGTATTGCCCCTCAACTGTCAACCTTTAAACCATGTCTCTCAGCCTTTCCAATATCTTCAGCCCATCAGCACTAATGAATTCTCCTTTGCTGTCCATTCTCGATTTCCTTTCTTCCATACATGTGATTGATTTCTCTCCATTCTTCAGTTTCCTCCACCTTTGATTGCTTCACCTCTCTTCCCAAAGTCTGTCCTGCCAAATCCTAGCCTTGGTTCAGCCCCAAAATCCATTTTCCTCACTCCTGCTCTCCTACTGAAGAGTCTCTGGTGGAGATCCTGTAATCAGGCTGACATCCTATACTGCAAATGCATTCTCTCCTCCTTGAGTTCTGCTATCTTCTTAGTTAAACGGCTCTACTCCTGCATTCACCCCCTCAAATGTCTCTCCTTCTAGTTCTACTCCTCTCTCCATACAGGAACCTGTCTAGTTCTTCCAAGAGAAAATTAAGGAAGTATTTTATGACTACCTCTACAAGTTTGCCTTTCCTCATCTCATCCTCACAGCTTTCTTCCACCTCCTCTTGCAAAGAGGTTTCCCATCCCAGATGTTCCACTTGCCCTGGTGACCACTACCTATCTCCTCTTACGCTTTTCCTTACTCTGTTTGTAATCTATACCTCTCCTCTGACTCTTTCCCCTGAAAAAATAGACCTGTTTCAGTCTTTCCCGTCTTACATAAGTTTGCTCTTAGTGCCAGTTGCCTCTCCTCCTTCCATCCCGCCTCCCTTTGATCTCCCAGTTTATTGAATGCACTGTTTACATTTATGGTAGGAATGATCCTTTCTGTCACTCAGGCCTATAATCTCAGTGCCACTTCCAATTTGGGCTTCATTTTGGCTCCCCACAACCAGGCTGTGTTTACATCTTTCTGCATCACATCTCTAAGCTCCCTCTCATATCTCAGTCCCTTTCTTCTAGCCCACAATGCAGTCTTGTCACACTTATATTCATTTGAACACCACTGCAAGCATTGTTTTCTTAGCCCATTGCTCTGACCACACTGCAGTTCTCTTTGTATCTATCCACTAGCACTCTCTTCCCTGTCACACCAGACATCAACTACTTGTCTGCGTGCCCAGAGCCCTTTAGAACTGATCTCTATTGCATCTGTCACCTCTCCTTCGCTATCGAGAGGTCATCTCCTTCCCCTGGTTGACCCCTGATGTCAGCCTTCATCGATCATCATCAGTGACTCCAGCCACCCCTCACACTGGATAGGAGTCCCCATAAGCAAGCACAAAACCACGTCATGATCCTACTTTAAATCTCCCCTGGAAACCCTCCTCTGCTGTGATGCCAACAAAACATTTGACAATGGCTTGGCTGCTGGTGTGCTGAGCCTGCTGCCTGTCATGCTGATTAACACTGTCGCACTGTTTCCTTGTACTCCCCCATACATCTCTATCCATCTGTTGCCGCTTGTCTTATGCTCCAATTGTAAACTCTTAGGGCCAGGGATTGTCCTTTTGTTCTGTGATTATGCAGTGCTTAGTACAATAGGATCCCCATAAGAGGTGCTCCTAGGTGCTAGCACAATGCAAATTAATAGATAACAATACCACCCACTAAAAGCCACTGGGAGTCTGGTCATCGCCACCCACGAGAGGGGAAAGGGGCCTACAAATGTGTCATGACCATCAGATAATCAAGGGTGCTGGTGCCACAGTGAGGATGGCTGAGTCCAGCATGGTGCATGAGCGGATGAGTAGACAGCAGGGACGGAGCCAGAGGGGTGCAGTGGTGCACCCACACACCCCTTCAGTTGTACAGTGCATGCACAGGAAGCTCTTTGAGTTCACCAGCATGTCAGTGCAGCTCCTGTCTCCAGGTGTGCCATGAGGTCCCTGAGCTCACCAGCTGTTCAGCATAGGCTCTGACTGCAACCCCTGCTTTCATACAGCTTTGAAGCCCACAGGGTGAGCACCTTGACTATGTGCCCTCCTTTCCTCTCCCCACCCCCACTGAATTTGGCAGCTGGGCAAAGAGGGCCACACAGCTGCAGGGGGCATAGCCACACTCCCCTTGCCTCAATCCTGGACCCACCTGTGATGTACAGGCCTAGGTGTGAGATGCACCTTTTGTCTTAAAACCTGCAGCACAGCTCAGCCTGTGAGCTGGTCTTCTGCTGCACCCTTCACTTTGTGCACTCTTCCTAACCAGGAGCAGACTACTTCTGTCCAAAGGCATGCTGTCACTGTTGTTTGCTACTTAATCCGGATCGTGAGCTCAGCCCTTCTCCGGGCATGGTAGGAAGTTTAACATCCATGCAAAATAATCTCACCTTGAATTGGCTGGAGCAGGGCTGTCCAGCTTCTAAGGGGGTAAGGACCACATGCCCCACAGGCCATCCCAGCAGGGGCTGTATGTTGTGGGGGCTACAGGCTGAATATCATGCAGTGAATGGGGTTAGGAGCCCCCCCAACCCACTAAAACTACGGGCTGGAGGGTACCCCCTCTCCCTCTGGGGCTGTGTCAGGCAGTGGAAGTCAGGAGAGGGAAAGCCCAAAGCAAGAGGCAGTGGCATCTGGGCAGTCGGACAGCCCTGGGCTGGAGCACTCTTAACATGATTTATGTAAGCAAAACACTTAAAAGATGAGCAACACAGGAAAACAGCCCATTTTCAAAGCTGGCTAAATAAATAATGCAGTTATTGAACTGAGCAAGTCTACTATTTTAAGCACATTAAAATGTCTAAACTTAGCAATGTAATTAAAATCCTACTAATCCTAAACTATCCCTCATGTCATTGCATGATCATTTAAACCTCATAGTATGATATTACATAGGATCTTTGTGGTTTGGTTTTTGACTATTCTAAATTGATCCTTACTGTATTAGTCATGCAATGAATGTCTTGGAATTTACTTTTTTTTTTTTTTTTTACATTTGCATGTTCTGTTTCTTTCTTATTTTATAGCAGCTGATCTTTTCCCATAAACATTCCTATTTTTGGATGGATTTAAAATGATCTCTCTTTTCATACTTTGCCAAAATAAGAGGCACATGAGAAGCTCTCTGTTTAAATGCCTGCTCTTCAATTAAATATCTACTACCAGAGATATTACATGACTTTGCTCTTAATCACATTAACAAACTTGATTATTTTAGGAATATACTCTGTCAAGCAGGTTACCTATTTTGGAATGCAATAGCATCATACATTAAATAGAGCAATTAAATGGGAACGTGGAACACATAACAGATACGTGAGGAGTTTCAAGAAGATTTTCAAGATACTGTAAAAGCAGCAGAGGAAAACCAAAAACAGGCATTATCTTTTTAAGTCCCACTTTTCCCAGTTCATAAGTTCCAACATGATTAAACAAAAAAATGGGGCTTCTTGAAGAGAGGTTATGATTATTTTATGATATTATTAATGGGGGCTTTCTACCTAGATCCCTTCATTCTCCTCTTGTATATATCCCAAAGTACTCTGCAGATTTTAGATCCAGTAATCACACTACCCACCCCACTACAGAAATGCAGCAACTTTTGCAATGAAAATGTAACAACATTTTAGCAATGCACAGTAATGCTACATAGCAATTTATGCCCAGGCATAGAAAAAATGCTTTATCCAGCTTATTCACATGGGGAAGAAGACATTATATTTATATATATATATATATATATATATATATATGCGCTTTATGGCACCCAGAAACCTCAATCAAGTGCAGGAACCCAATGTACTAGGTGCTGTGCAGACACAGAAAGGAGCCATTCTCTGCCTTAACAGGATTGCAGACTAAAGAAGACAGGTAGATACGCTGGGTCTGGCCTTTCCTTAGCTGCCTCTTCTCTACAGTTTTCCCTTCAATGACGATGGCAGAGAGGGGGGAAGAGAAACACCAGCTCAATCTGTTTTCCCAACGTGGGAGGAGGTCTCCCATTTACAGTTCAGAGCAAGAAGTCATCGTCCTTGTTGGATCCCAATATATTCCATGCATCAGGTATCCAGGTTGTATCCATATTGGTCTAAAGGCAAAAGGAATCACAACTCATGGTAGAGGTGATATCTTTTATTATACCAGCTAGATTTTTGCAAAAAAAAAAGTATTTAATTGCAATATATTCCATCGCATTCACTGTAGCAGTCCTAGCTTTGGCTGTTTCTCTGTCAGTATTGACTGGTGAAACTCCATTGAGTTGAATGGACTTCTCCCAACCTACACTCGCAGAGAATTTAGTCTATTTTTTTAAAGGCCTTCTGCCTCTTCCATTTCCTGAGCCAAAGATATATATATAAAATCTGTTTGTGTTCTAATGTCATTTGTTCTCTAATGTTATTTTCTTTTTTTGAAGCTGACTCATTACAGAGATTTTAGTTGCTAGGTCACCGCAGAACCCCACAATGTAGCCTTTGCAGTCAAGACATCTGCTGCAGCTCTAGAAGGTGGTCGGCTACTTCATGCTACCAACCCCAAAAGCCCAGCCAGGAGATGGGTAAAATGTCAGGAGCATTTCAGGAGTGAAGATGGAGCCCACCCCACAGTTAATGTCACACATTTTGCAATCACAGAATCATAGACAATGAGGAGTGGAAGGGAGCTCAGGAGATCACATCTAGTCCAAGCCCCTGCTCAAAGCAGGACCAGCCCCAACTACATCATCCCAGCCAAGGCTTTGTCTAGCCAGGTCTTAAACACCTCCAAGGATGGAGACTCCACCACCTCTCTGGGGAGCCTGTTCCAGTGTTTTACTACCCTCCTCATGAGGAAGTCCTTCCTAAATGTCTAATCTCAACTTCCCTTGCTGCAACATGAGCCGATTGCTCCTTGCCCTGTCATCTGCCCCCACTGAGAACAGCCCAGCTCCATCCTCTTTGCAACCACCATGCAGGGAGGTGAAGGCTGCTATTCAATCCCCCTTCAGTGCTGTGGGTGCATTCAATCCCATCTTCCAGGTCATTGATGAAGATATTGAACAAATCTGGCCCCAGAACCGACCCTGGGGCACTTCACTTGATACCAGCTGCCAACTAGACATTGAGCCATTGATTACTACCCTCTGAGCCTGATGATCCACCCAGTTTTCTATTCACCTTCCAGTCCATTCATCTACCTTAGCTTCCTTGTGAGACTGCTATGGGAGATGGTATCAAAAGCCTTGCCAAAGTCAAGGTACACCACATCCACTGCTCTTCCTGCATCCACAGAGCCAGTCATCTCATCATAATAAGCAATCAGGTTGGTCAGGCATGACTTGCCCTTGGTGCTTAGAAAATCCATAAATTCATTCCTTGGATAAATTATTTTATGGGGGGGGGGAGGGTTCCCCTACTCTAGCTGCAGCTCTTCCTCTCCCAACCCTTCCATTACAGAAAAAAAATATATAAGAAGATGAGTAACTAAAAGGGGATTTTATTCCCATTCATTACTATTCTGTTGTTTCCTGGCCTGTTTCCTTTTTACATATTCCCAGCCCTAGACTATTAAAGAGAAATCTTATGAAGTCCCAATCATGACAGCAGATCTCTGCCCTACAGGTTAGTCAAAAATGATAGATCAACCTTCAGAGCACGGCCCAACACCCTCACAAGGTCCCCTAGTCCAGCCTCCTGCTCAAGGCAGGATCATCCATGACTAAAACATCCCAAGTGTCTGTCCAAACTGCTCTTGAACATTTCCAGGGATGGATTTGCGTTATAGACCTCTGGAAACAGAAGGAGATTATATTGAGGGGGATATGACATGCCTTGGGAAGCAGCAGAGCCATATTCATGCAGCACTACACCCAGACAAATTCATACAGCAGTGTCCTTGACCTGGGTATGTCATCATCATCTGTGATCCCTTTATTTGAGGATGATCTCTACCACAGTTCATGGAGGTAACTTAAGGGTCTGATCCTGGAGTTACAGATCCACCCGCAGGGGTGGTTGCAGGTTTTTCTGCAGGGGAGAGTAGGCTGTAGGCTGGGATTTCTTTCTTTTTCCTCTGCTCTCTTCTCTGCTTCGAGGTCAAGATGCTTTACCTCAAAATGGGCTGCCGTTTGCTTGACATTGCTGCATCATTGGATTCAGTTAGACTCCAGCTTCTCCCAGCTCTTGATTTCAGCATCCATTTTCTTGAGGTATGCTTTCATTGTGTCCGTGTAGTGTTTCCTTTGACCACCATTAGATCTCAGACCATTACTAAAATTTACTCAGGCTATTACTAAACTAAGCTGGGAATACAGTTCTTGTTTTGGGAGTTGAAAATTGGGCATCTGCACGCAACATCTGGTCCAGCAAAGCTGGTTCTTGAGGATCACCAACTCAATGCTGGTAACATTGACTTCATCAAGGAGGCTGGCATTTGTGGGTGATATTCCCATTTCATGTGGAGGATTTTCTGGAGGCATCGTTGGTGATGCCTCTCCAGGCTCTTGAGACGACAATGGTAGGTCAGCCACATTTCCCATCCAGAAAGGAAAGCAGGGATGGTGACTGCATTGTGGGCCTGGATCTTGGTGTCTTTCCAGGGACTGCAATCAATAAAGACATGCCAAAGTAATTCCCAAAGGCAGCACTTGTGCCCTGGATCCTGTGCTGGATCTACTCATCCATGTTCACTCTGTGAAAGGTGGCTACAGGGATAAGGGAAGTGCCCAGTTACCTCTAGGGTCTTTCTGTCAATGGTAATTTGGGAAGGGGGGGGTCTCATTCATGGCCCAGGGCAGGCTGATAGAGAACAATTTAGTCTTCTCAATGTTGAGAGAGAGGCCCAAAGTTCAGTACATTTCTGCAAAGAGATCCAGCATGGATTGGAGGTTTTCCTTAATGTGTGCAAGGATGGCACAGTTGTCAGCGTACTGAAGATCAAGGATGGTTGTTTTGAGTATTTTGATCTTTAAGTGAAAACCTCCCAAATTAAGGAGCCCTCTATCCATTCCAAATGGCCTGGGCACAGCATTTAGGAATATGGCTGCCTCCCAACCCAGAAGTTGTACAGTTGTCATCCTGCAGCAGAAGGCGATGACATACTGCATCCTCTCATCAGGCACAGAAAATTCCTACCTGGCTTCAGTCCAGGATGAATTCTTCAAATTTGGGTTAAAAGGTCCATTTCAGCAAGTCCTGGAGGCTCCAAAATCTGGAACAGTCCAAGAAAATCCAGGCCTATAGGTTACTTTAGGTCACTCCCAGTAGGGACTGGATAATATGCATCAGCAACTTAGAAATAACAGACCTCAGCATCCAGCGCGTGTTTTCTTTATACAGTAGAGGTGCCTATTTGCTGAAAATGTACCTGTGTGCCAGGGGGTGGGATAATGTGGGCAGCGCATACATCAAAACGAAGCTGAATGGGACCTAAGTGGTGCACTGGCCTCCTGCTGAGCTCACCCTGGAAGGGAGAAGATAAACCAATGTTGTGTGCAAATATCACCACATGTTATTTGCTACTAGGATATACAGAATTAAGGCATAAAGCTACCAGGTCTGTTCTTTTAGGTCAAGCTGTAGAGGCTCATGCTTTTAGATCCAGAAATCCCAGATTCAATTTCCACAGATAATAATCCATCTAGGGCTGTTGTTCTTAACCTTTTTAGATGCGAGGCCCCCCTCGGAAAATGTCAGCTCTTTGTTTTCACCATTTTTTTACTACAGAAAAATAATAGAAAAATATTCTTCTGTTGCAAAGAACTCAGACATAGCACAACCGGGTAGAGTGTTTTTAACACAGATTCCTCTCTGAAATCTCTGGGTTCATCATATGAATCATGTTTATACACTGACCAGTGCTAACGTTGTGTAACACCTCACAGTGCCCTTGAATGGATCTCAAGGCACCCTAGCGTGCTGCAACACCCCAGTTGAGAATCACACTGATCGAGGGGCATTGTTTCAAACAAAGATGCATATTATTTCATGTAAGATTGTCCTTGTCACACAACCAGTGGTTTCTTCGTGTTGCTTGCAGTTCTATAGGGTCCAGGCTGCTCTTCTTCATTATCTGATGAACTTCATTTCTTTCCATCCCCTTCTCTGCTGTGTCTCAGTTCCATCACCCTCTTCTCTAGATGGTTTCCATTCCTCCTTGATGTACTTATAATATGCCAACGTTAACTTCTTGATGTTTTAGTGACTAACACTTCCCTTTTGCCAGCCATTCTGAATCATTTTGGCTGGTTCAGCATATATCTACAGTGCTGACACACACCATTATTCTTGGAAGCAAAATTTCTAAAGGGATTACATCCTTTCCATTTGCTAGCAAGAGCCTGCTTTCTTCTGTTGCCTTTTTTGGCTACAGGATTACCATGAATTTGCATGCAAAAATGGTAGACCACATGTTCTGTGGTTCACAGTCTAATTAAACTTCCACTGATGTCACTGGGAGCCTTTTCCTTGACTTGAATGAGAATTGGGTTGGATCCTTTGAGTTTTAAATAAATTTATTGAAACCATTTTTGGATCCATCTGTGAAGCAGATTTTCCCTGGTTCCATCATGTGTTGCCCAGTGTCTTCAACATGAAACTAATGTTTAAAGAAAACCCTGAGATGACCTGAAGCAGCCTTCCGTCATTCAAAGCATCCAAACACTAAGGATTGATTTTGCAAAGCAGAACTTACCCCAAGTAGTTTCACAACCCAAGTATCTACTTTGTGAGCTACTGACTCTGGTTTCTGTTTGAAAGTTCAGGGTTGAAACAAGGATTAACCAACAATTTCAATTTCACTGCCCTATTTTTGTTCTCCTGTCAAGCCAGGCCACTCTTGGTCCACTACCTGGTACCATGTAACCAGTACAGCCTGTTCCATGGTTGGGTTGTTGGCAACTAAAGTGGTGCCCCCACCTGGGCTTGCCTGGGTGAGAAGGATATGTGGACACTTAACATATCAGGACTAAAAACGAGACCTGTCAAAGAGCAGATGAGCTCCCTGCGACCCAACAGCCATCCATACCTGGAGAGGAGATGGGCACCACCAGGTCGCTCTGCCCGAAGAAACTCCAATGATGAAAAGCAACTCCACTAGAGTTGTTACAGCATCTAAGGTGCCCAAATGGTCGCAGCAGCCTCGGGACCAACTGACTGATTTTTGGTTACTTCTAACTTCACCAAACTTTAAGCATTTGGACGCAAATCATATATGCCAAATCTCTGTTTCAGGCTGAACTGTACTGGAAGGTTTTTGGCTAAACAAGTGAGCAGTATTCAGAATCAAGGCTAGGGGAAAACAGGATGGTCTGCCATGTAAAAACAATTCTTGTGGCACTTTGATGCAAAGTACTCCCATGCTTTGAAACAGGGACACGCGATTTAGCCGACAGGTGGCTTTTGGGACACAGGTTTGCCCTTTGCTCTTCGCATGCAAATCCACCCAAATTTAGCCACGTTATAATTTTTTAAAAATAAATCGCATTTTACTTATGCTCAGAGACTTATTGAAGCTTCACGGCTAAATTATCTGCACATTCTGCCCTCACCGGGTGCATCTACATAAGACACTTTACTGCAGAGCCGAATAGTTAGCTCCGCAGTAAAGCATCACCATCTACATATGCAGTGTTATTAGGCCAGAGTAAACTAATTAACTCTTCTGTTAGGATAGTACTGCCAAACACAAGTAGTATCCTATGATGGAGTTATTTACCCCACTGCAGTGCACATGCAGACCATGACCGGGTTTCACTGGGGCACAAGGGTGCTACAGTGCAGGGGCTACCTGATGGCTAGCCCCTGCACTGTAGCACCTTCATGCCCCAGCCAGCCTCTCCACAGCATGTTGAGCTGTGGGGGAGCAGCTTTGGGCTTGCAGGCTGACTCTCCAGGCCCCTTGCCAGCCGGGACTGTGCTGCCCTGGCTCAATCATAGAATCATAAAAAGTTAAGGTTGGATGGGACCTAACAAGGTCACATCTAGTCCAACCCACTGCTCAAAGCAGGACCAGCCCCAAATACATCGTTCCACCCAAGGCTTTCTCTAGCTCGGTTTTGAAAACCTGCAAGGATGGAGATTGCACCACCTCTCTGGGTAGCCTGTTCCAGTGTTTTACTGCCCTCCTAGTGAGAAAATTGATCCTAATATCTAACCTCAACTTCCCTTGCTGCAACTTGAGCCCATTGCTCCTTGTTCTGTCATCTGCCACCACTGAGAACAGTCCAGCTCCATCCCCTTTCAAACCTTCCTTCAGGTAGTTGAAGGATGCTATTCAATCCTCCTTCAGTCTTGTCTTCTCTAGACTAAATAAGCCGAGTTCCCTCAGTCTTCCCGCATAAGTCATGTGCCCCAGCCCCTCAATCATTTTTATTGCCCTCCACTGGACTCTCTCCAATGTGTCCACTTCCTTTGTGTAGTGAGGGGCCAAAACTGGACGCAGAACTCCAGATGTGGCCTCCCCAGTGCTGAATAGAGGGGAAGAATCACTTCCCTTTATCTGCTCCCACCAATGCAGCCCAGGAGGCCGATAGCCTTCTTGGCAACAAGGGCACACTGCTGGCTCCCGTTCAGCTTCTTGTCCCCTGTCACCCCCAGGTCCTTTTCTGCAGAGCTGCTGCCCAGCCAGTCATCCCCCCAGCCTGTCCCGGTGCATGGGATTGTTCCTTCCTAAGTGCCGGACTTTGCACTTGTCCTTGTTGAACCTCATGAGATTTCATAGAATCATAGAAGTCGGGTCAGAAGGGACCTTATAGATCTTCAAGTCCGACCCCCTGCCTGGGCAGGAGGAAAACTGGGCTCCAGTGACCCCAGCCAGGTAGGCATCGAGCCTCTTCTTAAAGACCCCCAGGGTAGGAGCCAGCGCCACTTCCCTTGGAAGTCGGTTCCAGATCCTAGCCGCCCTGACTGTGAAGTAGTTCTTACGGATGTCTAATCTAAACCTACTCTCCAACAACTTGTGGCCGTTATTCCTTGTTATCCCGGGGGGCGCTGGGGGAAACAAGGTCTCCTCCAAACCCTTCTGGTCCCCCCTAGTGAGTTTATAGACAGTCACAAGGTCCCCCCTCAGCCTTCTCTTGTGAAGGTTGAACAGGTTTAGGTCCCATAGATTCTCATTGTAGGGTCTGCCCTGCTGTCCCCGGATCATGCGGGTGGCCTCCTCTGGACCCTCTCAATGTTGTCCACATCCCTCTTGAAGTGGGGTGCCCAGAACTGGACACAGTACTCCAGCTGTGGCCTGACCAGTGTCACATAGAGGGAGAGAATCACCTCCTTGGCCCTACTCGAGATGAACCTGTGGATGCACGATAGGGTCCGATTAGCCCTGCCGACCGTGACCTCACATTGTCGGCCCATGTTCATCTTGGAGTCATTCATGACTCCAAGATCCCTTTCTGCCTCCGTGCTCTCAAGAAGGGAGTTTCCCATCTTATAAGTGTGCTGCTGATTACTACAGCCCAAGTGCAGCACCCTGCACTTGTCCGTATTGAAACGCATCCTGTTTTTGTTAGCCCACCCCTGCAACCTATCCAGGTCTTGCTGCAGTCTTTCCCTCCCTGCTAGCGTGCCCACCTCACCCCAAAGTTTGGTATCATCAGCAAATTTAAACAGGGTGCTTTTCACCCCATCGTCCAAATCGCTGATAAAGAAATTGAACAGCGCAGGCCCAAGGACCGAGCCCCGGGGGACTCCGCTGCCCACTTCCCCCCAGGTCGAATATGACCCGTCCACCACCACCCTCTGAGTATGACCCTTCAGCCAATTTGCAATCCATCTGACTGTGTAGGCATCAATGCCACAGTCGCCTAGTTTTTTAATGAGGATGGGGTGGGAGACAGTGTCAAAGGCCTTGCTGAAGTCCAGAAAGACTACATCCACGGCGACACCTGCATCCAATGCTTTTGTGACCAGATCATAAAAGGCAATCAGTTTGGTCTGACATGACCTGCCCCTAATGAAACCATGCTGGTTGCCCTTGAGCATCCTCCCCGATGCCAGCTCATCACAGATGTGCTCTTTGATGATCTTCTCAAAGAGTTTCCCCAGGATTGAGGTAAGACTGACGAGCCTATAGTTGCCCGGGTCCTCCTTTTCTTTTGGCCCAATCCTCCAGTTTGTCTAGGTCGCCCTGAATCCTAGCCCTACCCTCCAGCATATCTCCTACTCTCCCTAGCTTGGTGGCACCTGGAGACTTGCTGAGGGTGCACTCTATGCCATCTTCTATGTTGCTGATGAAGACATTGAATAAAACTGGCCCCAGGACCAATCCCTAGGACACTCCACTTGATACCTGCTGCCAACTAGACACTGAGCCATTGATTACTACTCCATGAGCCCGATGCTCCAGCCAAATTTTCTTCTATCCCCTTTACAGTCCATTCATCCAACCCATACTGCCTTAGCTTGCCTGCAAGAATGTTTTGGGAGACCTTATCAAAACCTTTGCTAAAATCAAGTTATGTCACATCCACTGGTCTCCCTACATCCACAGAGCCAGTCATCTCATCGTAGAAGGTAATCGGGTTGGTCAGGCATGTCTTGCCCTTGGTGAATCCATGCTGACTGTTCCTAATCACCTTCTTCTCCTCCAAGTGCTTAAAAATGGATTCCTTAAGGACCTGCTCCATGATTTTTCCAGGGACTGAGGTAAGGCTGACTGGTCTGTAGTTCCCCAGATCCTCTTTTTTCCCCTTTCTTAAATGTGGGCACTATGTTTTCCCTTTTCAAATCATCACCTTCCAATCATCAAGTGACATCCACAGAGCTTTTGAGCATGCACCAGGCAAGGGATAGCAAAGTTCACAAGAACTTCCCGAGCTGTTGCAGGCCAGTCGTGGAATGGAAAATCTCTCCTGAGCTCTCACTAGATTTGGCCAGCATAGAGGAGGCAGTGCATGTCTTGAGTACAGAGGAAAGGAGGCAGCTGAGGGAACAGATTTGGATAGAGATTGGAAGGAAAATGTAACTGAGAACAAGCAGAAGAGCTGGAACCGAAAGGAACTGACTAGGAAAGCGACTAGGAGGCACATACAATTTCCATTTAGGAATTTCCTGTCCTCTGTTCAATTTGGAACATAGCTTTATACATGCGATATAACTACGTTGCAATACATCCACTCCATTCTGCACTGAGGAGGGCACATCTGGAGTCCTGTGTCCAGCTGTGGGCCCCCACTACAAAAAGTATGGGGTCAAGTTGGAAAGAGTCCAGTGGAAGGCGATGAAAATGGTTAGAGGGCTGGGGGACGTGACTGGTGAGGAGCGGCTGAAGGAACTGAGCTGATTTAGTCTGCCAAAGAGAAGACTGAGGCAGGATTTAAAAGCAGCCTTCAACTCCCTGAAGGGTGTTTCCAAAGAGGATGGAGCTGGGCTGTTCTCAGTGGGGGCAGATTACAGGACAAGGAGCAATGGGCTCAAGCTGCAGCAAGGGAAGTTTAGGTTAGATATTAGGAAAAACTCACTAGGAGGGTAGTGAAGGACTGGAACATGATCTCCAGAGAGGTGGTGGAGTCTTTGAGCAGTGGGTTGGACTAGATATGACCTCCTGAGGTCCTTTCACACCCTCATTTTCTATGATTCTGTGATACATAGCATATCTAATGGTGACAAATGGCAGAGGCATGTGAAAAATTCCACTTAATATGCACTTGTTCTAATTTCACCCCAAAATGGCACTGCTGGAAGGGGCTTGAAAGACAAAATTCAGAGATAGCAGTAAATCCTCTTGCAAAAAGTGCTGTGGGATCTTTAATGACCACTAGCAGGAAGAGATTCAGTTTTACAACTTTCTTAGAAGTTTCATTCAAGACCAACCTATTATTATGAGTCAGATATTCAGCTGGTGTATCTCGGTGTAGCTCCATTGACTTCATTGTCCCTATGATTTTTTTTTTTAAATGAAATGAAGTGCTTATTTTTCATTAACTTGAACATGACAAGGGGGAAATGAGATGTGACAAAACGGAAGAAAAATATTCCCAGCTCAGTTCAGACGAGAGCTTGGCATTTACAAAAACTGGTTGTTTTTCGCACATCCAAGAAGTATCAAATAATATTAATCACTGTGTACAGTGACTGCAGAGGAAGTCGGAGTCGTAGCAATGAAGGGTTATCATCACAGAAGAGAATAAGAAGGTGGAAAACCACATTTGCTGATGCAATATATGTTATAGGCGTTACCTGACTGTCACCCTGAAAAGTCACAATAAACGCCAGCAACACGTAATCTCCTTTCATGTCTTCTTTAAAAAAATGGATTCCTTCTCCGCATTATATGTTGTTCGTGTTTGCAGAGAATGCCATATTTTCTCGCATACAACACATCATGTTTTCCCCAAAATCAGTTCCTCAAAATCAGAGTGGATGTATTAAGCAAGGAAGCTGATTTTATACCTTGGATAGAAGTGCTGTGCTTTGGTTCCTGCTGCCCTGTACTATTTAGGCAGTGGAAAGAGTCAGTTGACCTAATGGTTCTTTGGTCTTCACTCCAGAGATGCTAACAATCCTCTTTTCTTTTTTAATGATCTTATCGTTCCACTAATCAAGCTAAACTTTCATAGGGCAATTTGTGTGTTTGCCAGCTGCTCCTACTTCCTCTCCTCCTATTTCACAGCCTCGAAAACTCTAACTCTTATCAAATTCACAGATCCATCACTAGAAACCAGTCTTCAGCAGCAGCTAGGGTTTCAGCTTTAGTTCTGCAAGAAAGGGAAGGTGAAGATTAGGATCTGCCCCTGTTCTATGCAGCCATAACTCTGAAAAAAATATTTTTTTCTTCATTCTGCCTTTCAAAACAAGGTATGTATTATATTCCAGGGCATGGTGCCTGTGAGAAAATACAGCAGTTTGTGCTTATTTGATTTTATGCTATCACCAGCTGAACCCAACTTCAAAACAAAATTCATGGGGTAAAGTTAGTAAAATGAAGAATATCTATCAGGTTCCACACCAGCACTGGTTGCATTTCAGGGATGAGTAAAGGTTGTGTTGAGATGATGTTGTTGGCATGACAGTTCAGGAGACATGCAGAAGCCAACGATTCTTTTGGGTGGTATCTTTTATTGCACCAACACAACAGTATGGTGGATATAGACATTGGCAAGCTTTTGGATATCATAGTACCCTTCCTCAGGCCTCCAGAGACCAGTGAAGATATTCAAGAGGCAAAGATTTTTGGGTGATATATTTATTGGATTAATTGCGTAGTTGGGATAGAGTTAGACAACTTTTCAATGCAAGACATTCTTCAAGTCTGAGGAGAAAAGCAAGCACAGAGATAGTCAAAAAAACAGTTAATAGAACTATGAAGTTTGTTGGGGGGGGAAGAAATTCTCGGAGTAGCAGATAAATAAACTATTAGAAAAGAAAAGAAGTTCAATACTGAGAGATCGAGGCCTATCAAAAGGGAGGAGTGTCATTATCACCTTTCATGTGTGGGAAGAATTTAGGAATAAGGTAGGTTATAATGCGCCATAAGACCAAAATCAGTGTTAAGTCCTTGGTTCCTAGTGTCCAGACAGCTTATGAATTTTTGTTCCCAAGTTTGCCTTTCAAAGGTGTTAGGTGAATACATATTGACAGAAGGAAAGAAAGAAAATATTATCTATATAAATATATATATTTACATATAACATATATATTTTAATATTTTATACAATATATACTAAATATGCATCGATATATATCCACCTACCACCTTTAAAAGGCAAACTTGGGAACAAAAAAATCAGTTGCTTTTGGGCCACTAATATGTATATATATATATATATATATATATATATTGTGTGTGTGTGTGTGTGTGTGTGTGTGTGTGTGTGTGTGTGTGTGTGTGTGTGTGTGTAAATATATATACACACATATTAGTGGCCCAAAAGCAACTGAACTGCACTGGATATAAATAAGGAAATACATAAATATAAATATGCAAGAGGCAAGGTTTTCTGTGGGGGTATCTTTTATTAGACCAACTTCATGGTTGGCTTAGACTCAGACAAGCTTTCAAATGCAGTGCATTCTTCTTCAGGTCACTGCATCTGAACGTTTGTCTGAACCTATCCCAAGCACACATCTGGTCCAATAAAAGGTATCTCCCGTAAAAACCCGTGCATCTCACAGCTTTCCTTGACCATCATATCACTGTACCACCACCATAAGTATAAATATGTATACATGAAGATTACAACCAAGTTGTCATCAAAAAACTGACACTTGTGTGCACGGGGTAATGTCATCTTGTGGTTAAGGTACAAGGTGCGTTGCAGGAAATGGGGGGTGAGATTTTGGCTTCATGAAAATCAATGACAAAATATCCATTGACTTTAGTGAATCCAAGATTTCACTTCTAGCTTCTATTCACTGCTCTGCAGAAGCCTGATTGTACACATGACCTTGGCCAAATGACTTCACCTCTTTCTGCTTTCACAGTGCTTCTTGAACAGTAATGAATTAAGCCTCACAACAGTCCTCAAAAGTGGGTCATTATTACTGGAATATCAAATCAATCCCTGACTAAAGGCGCTACAGTAATCAGGCAACCCTTACTTTTCCCAACCCAATTTAAAACAGGCTGCACAGTCCAAGCCTCACTCCCTTCCTTAGATTTGGCTGGATTAAGAAATTACCAGCGGGCACTTGTACTCATTATCAGGTTTCTCTAGCAAAAAATATTCTAGGTTTATTAAGATAAAGTGCAAGTCTTCTCTGTACCTCTGGCTGCTCTGGGATTCCTCTTTGAGGCTGCTTAGGCCTGACCCTAGGTCCTCTGTGCCTCAGATCCAAGATTCCCACTGCCCAGGCATTGCTTATTTCCATTGCATCCAAGAAGGAGCATAACCAGCCCCATCAACACCACTGAGATGCTCATTTAGCATCCACCGGCAGGACTGTCCACATCTGCTAACAAGACGGGCTCCCCACACAGCACCTCCAGGTACTTACTCATCTTTTCAGCTGAAATTGAGGCAGCTAATGAATTTAGGGGGTTACACCGGGGGGGGGGGAGGGGAAGGAGGGGTGGAGGTCAAATAGTACAAGAACACATGGCTTCATAGTTTTTAGGGGCTGGATGGGACTTTACAGATCATCAGGTCCAGCCCTCCTGCACTTGGGCAGGAAAGACCACTGGGATCAGTTGACCCCAGCAAGGGAGGTGTCAAGATGCTTTTTGAAGCTCGCCATGAGAAAGTATAGTAACACCCACTACGGCACAAGGATAAGATCAGTGTGCTGACCAATAACTCACCCAGACTGTCACTAAAGAGACCCCATAAAACCAGGTGGGAACCTCCATTCAACAGGGGGAAGTTGCATAGAAATTGCAATGCCCAAGTCATACATGTCCTGCCTCAGGTGTATATGGATGGCACAAGGGATTCAACCAAGACCTCTGGAACTAAACATTTGAGCTGCTAAAGCTTGAGCTGAAAAGCCCAAGATAAGCTGATGCTTAATGTCTTTTAAAGGTGGCTGGTACACAGAGAAAACACACCTGCTATGCCACCCCCACCTGGGTACAAACAGCACCCTCTCTTGCAACCACCAAGCTCTGTGATCCTGCCTCCCCACTGCCTGCTTGGGAGGAGTGGGGCTCCCTGGACAGGGTCCTAGTTGGAAGCAGTGGCTGTGCACCTTGTGGTGGGCTAGTAGGGAGCACTACTATGCTGAGCCACCCACATCAGTGTGCCCAATAAAAACCCTGCTTTGGATATCTCCTCTGGGGCACGCTTGTCCATTCCTGGAGCACACCTGCAAGCTTGGAGTAATCACTGTCACCACCCGGGCTTTGGTCTCCTTTAGGGCTCTGTGCCACCCGGGGTACACAGACCCTGCTAACCTTGGAGGTGCTTTGCCCACTGGTAGTATTCGTGGGTGCTTTTTATAACCTGGAGCCACCCAGGAGGTTTTCAGGTAGTAATCTACTGAGCTCTATAAGGAGCATAAAGGCCTGTCCCTCCTCTCAAGCATTCATAGCTAGGTGTGCTGTAACGGATAGCTTTTATTAATCCAAGAGAGGGAAAATGGGGAAGGAGTACATGATAGAAGAGTGTTGGAAAAACAATGCCTTGAGTAAAACAGAATGGGCTTATCGGCCCTTTGGATATGCGCCTAGTTCACTTAATCCTAAATTTCTGGCTAAATTTCAGGTAAGTTACTCACACGTTCATCCAGAGACTGATGGAGCATTGGAGGCCTTGTGCTTGTTTCAGCATCCCAAAAATGTCCTCCCTCCTCCAAGATGGAGTGCTCCTTTTATAACCTGTATGACCTCAACACTAAGTCCCAACTAGCAGTGAGCATTAGTTGAGGCAGACTAATCTTTTTAAAAGACATCACCAAACAGGCCCGGCAGGTACCTGGATGGGAACATCAGACAAAGGGTCTCTGTACCACAACGTGGGGAGGGGAGGAATGGGAGGTCTCAGGCCCAGGGACAGAGAAAGAGAGAGGAGGATTTCTTCATACACCTTACAACTCCAGATCCATGCCCACACCTGTGCAAAGACCACTTACTGCCAGTACGGCTCCATCCTTCTGCCAAGGGGCACTTAGACCTATAGCATATCTACAGGCTTGACTCTATGACCCTCCTGCTGAGCCCAAGATGCCCAGACAAGGAAATAAGCTGCGCCCACTCTTTCCTGCTCTGGCACATCCAGTCCTCACCATCAGGCAGAGCAGGCAGCTTGAAGCAGCCATGCGTGAAAGCCTCCAAGTCCACTGCACAGCGCTCAGGCTTCTGCTTCTGGAGCCCTGGGATCATTTTTCATCTGCAGGAGAAAAGCTTGAAACATGAAGGCTAGAAACAGACATTGTCTTTGTCCTGGAGCAAGTTCTGCTTGTATTTGTCCCAGAACAGAAAAGTCCCGGGATTGGCGTGTGCACACATCACCCTTCCAATCAGGGTTTAGTGAATGGACTTCTGCTTTTATGCCATTGATTCAAGAATGCAATCCCAGAACAACTGTTAAGACACACTTTACCATGTACTGAGACAAAGTGTTATCACTGTTTATCTTAGGGTTTGTTCCAGGGCAATAGACATGGACATCTCAACGATTGCATATTATCCCGAGATAAAATAGTTTCTCATGGGCCAAATGCAATGTCTATTCATAGCCTATTGGTTCCAAACAAAAAAGAGGTAGCTTTAAAAAAAGTTCTTATTTATAGAAAAAAAAGCGATTTTTAAGTTAATTTTACAATCTTTGGGATGTCATTTATGATTTTTAAAGACTTGCAGTTGGGGTACTATTGGTTTCCTGGCCCCTGCCCTAAATTCCTCCTGTCTTTTTAGTGGCAGTTTTATCTCAGGTAGGAGAAAGTCTCATACAGAGCATGAAGACTTTTAAAGGGCCACAGCAGAAAGAGTTCCACCAACTTTAGAAAGCCCCAAATTCAAGTCTATTCCGAGTGAAATCCTTTTATCCCCCGAGGCCTTGAAAACGATTAAACCCCCTCTTCCACTTATTTTTAGTCCTGAACAGAAACAATAAAGAAGCTGAGCCTGCACCTGTCATCACTGACTGTCACACAGCCAGAGACAAGATGTCCATCCCTTCCCTTTTATCCCGTATTGTCTCCAGCTATTACATTTTACTATTAAAAAACCCCCAGGGCTGGAGCAAGTTTACAACGCAGGGAGCCTACAGTGTTATTCTTGCAATTGTTAAATGAGCGTCAGATTCTATTGTTGGGTGTTTCTATGGGAACGGCGCACTGTCCTGGAAGGCAGTTTATGCTTCATGCCAGTAATATTTACTTTAATTTTGCATGGAGAGAAAAGGGGGACAAATTGGCTCTGCCACTTCGGTGCGGACCTGGAATCCCTGGCTCCTTGCAGCAGAACGTGACCTGCTGCTTCTTCCTCAAAGCCCGTTGCACAGAGGGAGAGGTGCTGTTCTGTGTCCTATTAGTGCTGTATCAGTTATCACCCGGGCTTTGTTTAACGCTCTACAGCTCAGTTCTTCTTTTCACCTGTGTTAGGACTTTGTCCATTAAGAGCAAGATGCACAAGGCCAAAATGTGCTGGGCTACAAAAAGTGTGGCCTGGCATGCAGAGCATAGCCTTGGGGATTGAGAGACATGGTTCTGGCTTTGACTCTGCCCCTCACTCGAGAGTTTGATGCCTGGGCCTCAGTTTCCCCATCTTTGCAAGGGGGGGGCGTGATCTGCAATCCCCTGAGTGATGAGATTTGAGATGGACTGATACAAAGTGCTTAATAAATGTTAGGCATTGCTTGTGGGTGTTTGCTAACTACCCTATTTACACCCCGCCCCAAAAGTGCCTTTTCCCCAGAAGTTAGTGGTCCAAAAAGGGGGGGAATCTCAAGGGGGGAGCTAACTTCTCTGCCCAACAGCAGCAGTGGCATTTCTATTCAGGCCGTGCTGACGGAGTCAATTGACTTCATGGCTCATATCTGCTTATTGCTAACTGCTCTTCAGTCCACAGGCATTGACAACCTGCTCTTTTCTTAATATCCCACTTATTGAGTTCTCCTTTCTTCAGCAATTTTGTTGTCTTTTTAGCTACTCTTGGCCTCCTTTTATCCTATTTCACAGCTTTGCAGACTGTTTGTAGCTTTATGGATCATTACAACTAACAAATCATAGAATCCATAGAACAGGAGGGTGTGAAGGGACCTCAGGATGTCACATCTAATCCACCCCCTGCTCAAAGCAGGACCAGCCCCAACTACATCATCCCAGCCAAGGCTTTGTCTAGCTGGGTCTTAAATACCTCCAAGGATGGAGACTCCCCCACCTCTCCAGGTAACCTGCTCCAGTGCTTTACTACCCTCCTAGTGAGAAAGTTCTTCCTAATATCCAACCTCAACTTCCTTTGCTGTAACTTGAGCCCATTGCTCCTTGTCCTGTCATCTGCCCCAACTGAGAACAGTCCAGCTCCATCCTCTTTGCAGCCCCCCTGCAGGGAGGTGAAGGCTGCAATTCAATCCCCCTCGGTCTTCTCTTCTCCAGACTAAGTACGCCCAGTTCCCTCAGTCTTTCCTCACCAGTCCTGTCCCCCAGCCCCACAACCATTTTCATTGCCCTCCGCTGGACAATCTCCATTGTGGATCCTTTCTGTAGCGGGGGACCCACAGCTGGACACAGGACTCCAGATGTGGCCTCCCCAGTGCTGAATAAAAGGAAGAATCACTGCTCTCAATCTGCTGGCAATGCTCCTACCAATGCAGCCCAGGATGCCAGTAGCCTTCTTGGCAACAAGGGCACACTGCTGGCTCCTGTTCAGCTTATTGCCCACTGTCACCCCCGGGTCCTTTTCTGCAGAGCTGCTGCCCAGCCAGTCACCCCCCAGCTTATACCAGTATAATAATACTACCAATAATCTCACTGCACTTCATAGGTCAAAACTGTCCCCTTCTTGAATGGCCACTGACTAGAGTGCCTATGTCACTGCTAATCTTGTCTCATCATGGCTCCCGTTCCCATGTCTTCACTCCTAGCTCGTAGCCCTCCTTTATCCTTCCAAGTCTGTTTGCATTTGCATGCAGTCTTTTCTCTGATATTTAGCTCAGTTTCTGGCGGCTTCTCCTTCAGACCTGAGGAAAGGTGCTTGATGCCCAAAAGCTTGTCCAACAGCTCTCCCAGCTGTGCAGCTGGGCCAAAAAAGGATAGCACAAAAAATGCTTTCCTGTCAAACAAAACCCTAAATAGGTCTGTGGAGCCCAGCCTTCAGCAGCAGCTACAGTTCAACTTTTTGGCTGAGCAGCCAGGAGCTGCTGACAGTTCATCTGTGAAAGGGTTAAAACTATAGCTGTTGCCTGCACTGGAAAGAGAGGATGAATGAGCAGAAGAATCAGTTGTCTCTTAATCTATGTGGCCATAATTTAGGAAAAAAATCTTTTTTCCCCTTCATTCTGCCTTTGCAAAAACAAGGTGCGTGTCCTATTTGGGGGAGGGGGGATTCCAGAAAATACGGTACACCTATATGTCCAAGGTTATATTTCAAACCTACCATATGTATTTGCATGTGCGTATGTAGGTATAAGTATATGCCAAACTCATCGTTGGCTTCTATCCAGAAAAAACTACAACCACCCAGTTGCAGCAGAAACAAATCACGGGGAGAGAGAAGAGCAGAGAAAGCAAACGCAGAGGCTTAAATGTATTAGCCGAATCCCAGACAAGAAAGAGAACAGAGTTACAGGAGGCTGGGGAGCAAAGCCAGCGCGTTCAGAGAGCTGACATGGGCACCATCAGCATAACCAGAGGCTAGGCCAGAGATCGAGCACCATGAATAGCCTGCAGAGGATCATTCTCCATGGAGATCTGCAGTGCAGGTGTAGCACTGGGACCGCGTGCAACAGAAGGGAGTATAAATACAGCACCGCTTGCTCCAGTCTCCCGGTAGGAGCCACATGGAGATGTACCAGAGGAAAGCTGGAAGTGCATAAGATTGACAGCTACCTTCATCTTGCCCTTTCTCTCTCATTGCTAACCCTTGAAAAAGATCCGCCAGGCCAGCGACACAATCAGGGGAAGGAAGCAAAAGTAGAAGTCAGAGGAATACATAGAATCAGTGTAAAGGAGGAAATTGGCCCCTTAGCAAGGAATACCTGGAGTTGATGATTCAAGTGAATTTAGAAGTTGACTGTGAAACCCCAAGGGATATGAGAAACTCTCTACTGCAAGCACAGGACACCTGACATAGCAAACACCGCTGGATCATCTTAATATTAGGCAGAAGCCAGAACTAAAGACAAGGATCTTTCATTCTGGAAAGCTGACCCCCCAACCTGGCAACTCAGGCTCATCTATCAGCTTCCATCCTGCCGTTCACCTCTCGACATACAAGTTGGATCGAACAAGCTCTCAGACCAGGCTGTGCATGCATAACTTTGACTTTCCTTATGGTGTCCTCCACCCTGAGATCTCTAGGGCTTCACTCTTCATGGAAACAGCATCTCTGAGGCAACCTCTTAGAGAGGAGATGCTCACTGAATCCCATCTTGGTGTGACTAGATCTATCTTGTTTCTGTTCGCATGCAAACCAAAGATCATTCAGACTGGAAGATTATAGTTACTTTTTGTGCATGGACAAAACTAGGAGAAAACCTGCTTGCTAGGAGGGTGGTGAAGCACTGGAACAGGTTACCCAGAGAAGTTGTGGAGTCTCCATCCTTGGCGGTTTTCAAAACCCCGCTAGACGAGCCTTGGCTGGGATGATGTAGTTGGGGCTGGCCCTGCTTGGAGCAGGGGTTTGGACTAGACATGACCTCCTGAGCTCCCTCCAACCCTCATTGAGTACGATTCTAAAACATAACCGAAAGGTTTAACAATCCAGAATTGCGATATTTAATCTTCATCTACTCCAGAATCGCCTATCTGGAATCTAGTAGCAGAAGCCTTAGATGAAGGTTGCAAGGATCACTGCAGTGGACAATTCACTTTCTAAAAGGAAGTTATCTGCGTCTCCAGCACTAGGATTATTTCCTGAAGCAAAGATACTGTAGAGTGGAGTAAAAATTGGGATTTCCATCCCTGGGAAATTCCAGAGCTTCAAAGTGGAACAAAAAGGTGACATTCGTCTATTTTTCACGGAACAAAAATCCTCCTCCTAAAAGCAATTCAGTAATGTATAAGTGTGGCTATACTTTTGATCAACACAACATATTTCAATTTCCCTCAAATCACAGGGTCCTGTTCGCTAAGCTGAGATGAGCCCAAATGCTTTGTTTCAAGTCAGTTAAATATTGACTGCATTTTTCAATGAGGTCACATTGTTTTATGAGGATTGTCATTCAGGAGCCCCAGGCTCCCATTCTCCCCTATGGGTCAGGTGGTGTGCTTGGACTACATTACCCGTTATGCATCTAGTCTGATTCCCATGATGCAACAAGCAATTTGGCCAGAGGGAGCTCTGCATTGCATTACCAGAAGATGTGGTCCTCCTCTACGTGGTCCTGGCCCACGGGGAAAAAAATGCAGGCATTTATGTGCTGCTAGACTAGAGAGATGGCATGTAATGTTTTCTTGTACTTACTCAAATGAAAGATTTCAGGTCAGTTCATAAAATGGACTATTTCGATTTGAGTTAAACTTCTACTATTCAAATTTGAAGTGACAGAAACACTCTGGAGCTAGTCAGGAATTTTCCCTCGGAAAAAAAAAGAAACCATTCTGTTGGAAATTGATATTTCTACAGAACGATCAAGATTTTCCCCAGGAAAATATGATTTTTTTTTCTCCTGAAGATTATCTATTTTCCATAGCTATTTGAGACAGCTGAATGAAAACTGGCTTTTCTGCCCTGTGGGAAATCTCGGTGTTTCATCTCGATTTGGGATGAAAAATAGAAAAAGATTTTCACAAAACAAAACATCTCAAAAATCTGATTCAGTTTTGTCAAAACAAAACACTGAGCACATTTATACAAGCCTCAATGCTCAGTAGACTAACGGCATGAAAACCGCACTATTGCGCTAACACGCAGTCGAATTAGTCTACTGCACGTTGGTGCTGCTTAAAAGGCGCACGCCAGCACTACTGCACAGTAGCGGTGGTTCCTGCGCATTTAGTTAGTACCTGTTATTACAGGACCTACATTTAATGCGCAGTAACCACCGCGCATTCATGCACATGTAGACATGCCCACTGGAAACATCGGGGAGATGCACTCCAGCCATGAAACCTGGCCCTCGAGGGACAACGGAGGTATGGGGTACATATACCATAGCTCCCAACATGCACTGCAGCATTGTAGGCAAACACAGCATTAAGTCAAACTGACTTAAAACTGAGCAAGTCCAGGTCAACACACCATCCGGTTTGATTCAGATCAAACTGGCCCAAAGCAGAATATTTTATTTTAATTTGCCCGATAATAAATAATTTGCCTTAATTTACCTGATATTTTAGTTAATTGGCCTGATTAAATTTTATTTTAGTTAATTGGCCTGATATTTTATTTAGTTGGCCCTCTTAGGAAGCTGGATCTGTATCTTGCCAACCCCTGATCTAGTCCAACCTCCCGCTCAAGGCAGGACCATTCCCATCCAAAGCATCCCATCTTGTTTCACCCGTTCTGAAAACTATATAGACAACCCTCTCACACAACTACAAGGCACAATGACTCCAAACGCTAAGAGCAGCCTCACCTGTCATGGGAAAAGCAGGGGCACATTTTATTAAATTAAGGTATAATGTTATTAAGGTATGTAATTAAATATTATTAAGATATAGTTGATAGCATAGAATCATCAAATCACAGAGAAGTGGGGCTGGAAGGAACCTCCAAAGGTCATCTAGTCCAGCCCCTGCCTCAGGCAGAGTCATCCCTACCTTAATTTAATTAAACTAACATATTTAAACATCTTTTTTTCCCCTGGATGCCAAGGAGCTGGACAGGTAATCCAGAAACCCTTCTCATCAAATGAAATGTTCTGAAATCCCATGCATTTTAGACATTTGATGAAAAAGCAGAAGTATGACTATACTCGACTTTTATTAATATGAACGTAATATGAATTGCTGTCACCGATTACAACTAACATTTACTTTGTTATGGGTTCGCATCTGAATCCAGCTGATCCCAACTACAAGATCACAATCAGAAGGTGATAGATGCATTTGCTTTCTGCAGCAGCTAACAATGACAGCCTTTAAATTTCCTTGGGAGATTGAATTGATAGTGCCGAAAGCTGACGGTGGTGCTTGTATTTCTCCGAGAGGAGAGTTAATAAATGTTTATGCTCCTCGGATTAATGTCTCTGAAAGCTTCTCTCCAGAACCTTGGAAACGGTCCTGAAAAGGTCCTGGGGGCTGGTCAGGAAAGCACCTGATGCTTAGGCCTGGAAGTCTGTTGAGTCGATTAGTCTGAGACCCCCGCAGCAAGTACAAGTGCTTGGGCATGGAGAGGAAGGGCATTAACCTGTTTTTTTCCAGCCCTGTCATGCACTGGATCCAGATCTGCCTTGTAAGGCACCTCCGTTGATTTGATCCAAATAGACACAGCTAGGCACCTAGGATCTCACAGGGCGCTTGTACACGTTATGCGTTGCTTAGATGCACATCACAAAACGCCTCCAAAAATAAAAAAAAAAAAATCAAAAAAAAAAAAAATCGCCGTTTCGCTAGATTACTCGCATGTGAAAATATACCTTGATGCCTTTTTAGCCTGGTAGATTTTGATTTATCGTGGTAAATTAGACCACCTCCGATATGTTTTATTTTTAGCGGGGCCAATAGAGTCAGAGGAAAGAGTTAGTTGTCACCAGAAGCAATCCAACCTGAGAGCTAAGCAAGGAGCCGCCTAAAACTCACCAAGAAATACGCCGCACCAGGCTCTGTCCGGACTCCCATCACTCCTTGAGCACACGGTAGGCACTTCCATTAACCATGAGCTCAAAGCCCAGTGGTGAGGGCGCTCCCTTGAGAAATGGGACATGTGGGAGTGAATCCCCTTAGGCTGGAAAGAGCCTAAAAACAGATTTCCCACTTCTTGGGCATGTGCTGTAGCCACTACGCTGTTATGCCACAGAGGAGCCGTACCGCTGTCACCTTCCTGGACAAAAGTGGCTGTGGAGGCCTCAAGCTATACTGAACTGGATGCTTTCAGGGCTAGTCAAGCAGGGCTGCGTGGACTGAGGACGCAGGCAGACTTCGGGTTCCTCCCAGCTCCGAGCTGGATCGAGCACAGCTTGGGGAGGATCAGGCACTAGGCTGCCCAGACCCAATTGCTTCTGAGCATGCTCAGAAACATACACATCAATGCCTAGGGGGTCTTGGCGGGCCAAAACAGAGGTGCTAAATGAAGGGTTTTGCAGGAGTGGGTTTGATCTGGATCATTTGTCATGCTCTAAGCATCTTAATGCCACCTAAGTTCTATTCAGGATCTGGACCTTAGTCCCTCTGTGCCTTAGTTTTCCATCTGTGAAATGGGGATAACAGCATTCCCGCTCCCTCCCAGGGGATTAGGAGGATAAATCTTTTAAAGACAATGAAACCAAACTAAGGATTTACCCAAAGCCGCTTGAAAGATCCTCCTTCACCATCGTGGACAGTGATGCTGGCTCTAGACTTTTGGGACCATGCTCACCAGTCCTCTCAGGCTGCTTTGTGCCACCCTTCTCATCATCCAGTGCTGACAGGTTGGGCGAGGCGAGTGTATGGCTCCTGGGTCCTTCTAAAAAACTTGGACATCATTTTTAAAGGAGCAACATTTTTTTTCCCCCGCTGAAAAATCCATATCCAGATTGACAGAAACCACACGTAGATTTGTGCAGAACGCATCAAATCGGCTCACCCAGGAAGGGGAAAAAAGCCTCGACTGTGTCCAAAAGGCTCTCTTTCAACACTACCCAATGAAATGCTCTGAATGTCTGGTTGGAAATTGTGCTTTGCTTGGAAATTTACACCAATTATTATTATTATTATTATTATTAAAAAAAGGTTCAAACTGAAAATAAAAATGACTGTTTCCACGTGACATTTTTCCTTTTAAAAATGTTGCATGTCAGCCAACAACCCACCCCAAATCAGTTATTCACATAGCTCCCGTTACCACAGGGCACCGTCCTCTCCAGCCCTGGAAGTAGAATAGACTCTTACAAGCACAGTCTTTACAAGAAAATATGATTTCTTCAAAAAAGAGAAAAAAAGGAAAAGATAAACCTTTCAACTCGCTCCCTGGAGACTAGCTTCTCCTCCCTACTCATTAACAAAAACATGCCCCCATGCTGCCCACAAGAATTTCTTTAGTGGCTGGCAATTGTGTGCTGAAGTCTCTGCTGATAGCGGGCCTGCTAATTTTTTTTCTGCCTCTGCCCATTGGATGCAAAAAGTACATGCTAAAAATATTGAGAATAGAAGTGGTTATTAAGGAGAGAATAGAAATGCCATTTCTGTCCCCAGCCGGCTTCCTTAAGCACTTGCTAGTTTAGTGCTTTGCCTTTATTACTGATGTTGAGTTCCTTATCTGGGGGGGAAGGGGCAGAACAGAAACAGATTAATGATGAGGCTTGTTTCGAGTCGCTGGTTGGTCACATAAGCCAAAGTGGCACATTGGGCTTGGCAAGCTGGACTTCCAGTAGCTCCCAGACCGGGGTTTCCACTGGGCAGGCTCCACCGCGTAGCCGAAGTACCTGGGTTTGAGGGCTAGTGCTTTCCACTCTCTTCTGAACAGCATTGCACTAACCCCACCAACAAAATACACCGATTGCAAGGTCTGAAGGGACTGCTCTGATCCGTGTAAGGGGCAATGGGCAGGTGTATCCCACCCCAATACAGAGCAGTGTCTAGTGACATCGTGCAAAACGGGGAGTGTGGAATTCCCCCCGGTGACGGATGCACCACGCCACGGAGCGAATGAGAGCAGACCTTTCATGTAGTCACGTCTGATGCTTAAATCTGCTGACATCTCATGGGCCATTCTGGGCACCGGGTTTCGAGCTGGATCCTTGCACTTCAATGGGAGCTGGAGATGCATGGGGCAGGGGGCGGCATCTGGTTTTCCCCGTTCTCCTGTGTCGCTGTTCCCTGGAAGCAGAATTTGCTTTTGTGATGCTGACAATAGGTACATGCCAGCGAATGCTGAGCTGGTCACATGCCAGTTGCCATGGAAACTCATAGGATGTATATTCAAGGAGTCTTCCTGAAGGGAAAGAGAGAAGTCGGTTGTGGAGTCAGGGAGGTTAATTGGTGTAGAGATGAAGCCGGGCTCGCTTGGCGAGCGACCCATGGGGCTGCGCGTCGGCTCCGAAGGCTTTACCAGAGGTGGACTCATTAGCTAGCGCTCTGCCTAGGACTACCATGCAGCCACCCACTGCCCTTGCATCCCAGCCCCTTCCATGTGAAACCATTAGCAGAGTCCCTCGTGGACATCCTGGAGCGTCGTAGACCTTAGGGCTGGAAGGGATCTCACAAGATCATCAGGTCTGCCCCTCCTGACTCAATTCTGGCTGGGGATGGGACGAGACAGGCAGGGGAGAAAGGAGGGCACGTACCTGGTCCAGCTCCACCCCAGTTTGGCCATTCACTAGATGTTACGGTGGTCCCAAACCACAAGCCACTTAAGCTTTGAGCTCTTCTTCAGGGTCTCTAGGCACACTCAAGACTCAAGTGCAGAGCCTCTTTCCAGCACCCAGGCCAGAGAGCCGGGGTTTGCGGTCCAAGATACTGGCCCCCACAAGCCCCTTGATGCCCTCAGAGTTTCAGCACACCTCCCGGCACTCCAGCCCCATGGCCGTTCTGGATCACGGTTCAGCTCCTTGGGGGAGCACATGCAAGGCAGCATATACCCCACATCACAGAGTGATAGAAACAGAGATGTGAGGCTGGAAGGGACCTCCAGAGGTCTTGTCCAACCCCCTGCCTGAGGCAGGATCAGTCCTATGCAAACCATCCTATGTAATCCATAATCTAAACTCTGTTTAAGAGTACGGTCAACCCTGACTGACCCTGCCACAGGTAAAGCGGGGGAACCACGGCAGCTAACGTCCTGCTTCTATGACACGTTGTTAATATACCCTCAAGAGATCCAGGGTAGGGTGCCACATCCCCTGCTACAGAGAAAGGCAACCCCCCCCAATCCAGACCAATCTGACCATGGGGTAAAATTCATGGAGCAATCATGGGGCAGTGTTGTCTGAGGTCGAAGAACACCTTTGCTCCTAACTTAAACAGCCTGAGAAATGCACAGAGCTACTGAAGATGGATAATCCCTACATGCCCTTCCATGCTGAAGGTTTTTCTGCACTCCTTAGGTTGGCACTGAACCCTCTGGGATGGTCCAGGGTCTTCCTGGAAAGCTCATCGCTTGCTTCAAACCACTGAACCGTTCCAGCTCCACTTGCCTTTTCTGATCTTCACTGGTGTCATAACAAAGCAGGACACATCTGCTGCAAAACCCGTCCATCCCTTCCCTCCTGCCCAAGACTTCCCAGGTCCTGCCCTAGGCTTCTGTTTATGGATCTCCCTCCTGACAGCTTGGCTTTTTCACCCTATTTTCCACTGCTCCCACCCCTTCTCCACCCATGAGAAGCTGTGTCAGCGAAGATGACTACAGATTCACACAGAGATGCTCATGATACCGCAGTTTTCACAGCAACAGTTGCCTAATGATGTTACGTCAACCAGAATTCATTAGTTAGACATAGGTTCCCCGAACCATTGCAAGGAGAGGGGGAGGCTTGGATGTCGCACTGGCAGTGAGGACCTAAGCTTGCAGCTGGCACGGGGACCTGCCTGGTAGCCGGTGAAAGGACCTGAGCACATAGCTGATGTGCTCACAGGGTTGTGAGCCACAGAGAAAAAAGGCAGTTGCATCTGTACCAGCTGAACCCTGTACATCATCACGGCATTCAGCTCCAGGTTCAATGAAGGAGGGGAACCCAGCCGACAGTGGAAGAAGCCTGCACATGGCTTGTTTTATGCGAGAAGGCCATTGCACATTGGCAACCATATGGATCTCGGCAGAGAAGAAATCTGTGTCCAGTGGCAAGGAGATCTAAGACGACTGGGGTTATTCTTCCACTGCAGGTTTCATCCACTTTTGCAGCCGTTGAGAAGTATACCTTCCATATCTGCCTGCTCCAACATTGAGCTCTTTATGTCATGTTGGACTGCTGTCTATCCGATACCTCACCTTTGACCTTACCACCATGTGCGACTCTTCCAGGAGTACAAAACTCCCAGCAGTGTTGCTCTTAGGGTCATCAGTACATGCAAGCCGCTCTACCCTGTCAAGGTGGCAGTCCACAGAGAGGAATCCCACCCTTTGGGAGAGGAATTCAAGGACCACCACGGCCCAACCATCATACAGAAGGAACAACATTCCTTTGCAAGCTCCAGGAGAAAGAAGGCATATTTGGAAAGTGAATCTCCTTGGCCATCTAATCTCAGGACCCCAAGGCTTTGTTCTATAAGTGGGCTTGTGACCCATCAATAGAAGATGGAGATAATGCCTTGAGAAATTCATAGCATCATAGAAAATGAGGGTTGGGAGGAACCTCAGGAGGTCACATCTGGTCCAACCTCCTGCTTAAAGCAGGACCGGTCCCAACTACATCATCCCAGCCAAGGCTTTGGCAAGCTAGGCCTTAAAAACCTTGAAGCGTGGAGACTCCACCACCTCTCTGGAATGGGTTACCTAGTGCTTCACTATCCTCCTAGTGAGGAAGTTTTTCCTAATATCTGTTGCACTGGATTTATGACACAGATGCCTGGTTCCGGGCAGACCCAAAACCCTCACATGGACCACAACCTCCTCATTCAATAATAGGCAAATGTTATTGCTACACAGCAATAGCAGATAAGAATAATGCAAACAATTCTATATCTACCAGCCCTAGAGCTGTCAGAGTCAAGGTACATCTGGCCAGTACACAAGCTTCACTCTGAGATTTTCTCTTGTATGTCAGATGTCAGCAGCCTGGAGGTTGGAGGCCAAGGGCCCCGCCTCCCCTCCACAGTGGGGTGGGCGAGACAGGCTGGTGGTATGCCCTCCGTTCACGGTGGCCTCGGGTTCCCCTCTCAGGGACCCTTTGTAGCTCCAAAATCCCTTTCTTTTGTATTCTCTTCCCCTCTGATGACTCCTCAACTCTGGTCATTGCTGATTGGTCTCTCCGTGGTCATCATACTGTCCATGTTCTGTACAGTTAGCATATTCCTTTGTTTCACCAACCTATCACATGCACACATCCTAATTGGGGCTTTCCCGGTCTTTCTTCTAATTTGGTCTGTTCCATAAAACAAGAAATCTCAAGGGCTCTGCACTTCAGCACTGTGAGCTGGAGCCACCTTATCTCATGTTATGGAACAGAGTGGTACGTGTCTTTAATTTCCCAGGCTGTGTGTCTGCTGTTTTCAGACACAGTGAGCCTTGAGGAAAAACTGTCAGAAGCAGGCTTTTAGAAATCAATTAACCCTTGCTGTTGCCCTGGACCATTATTCTAATGCATATCTACTTTACCTATAAGCCAGTTCCCAAAGGCAAACCTCTAAATACCATTTTCTAGCCATCGATATCCAATCTAAACCTCCTTGCTGCAGCTTGACACCATTGCTCCTTGTTCTGTCATCTGTTACCACTGAGAACTTGAAGAACAAGGATTCTTCAAGCTGTCCCCTTCCTAGCCAGCATCACTTTGGTCTTGCTTAGGCTTGGCTTAAGCCACCTGCTCTTCCTCCCAGAACTGATTTCCAAATGACACGTTGAAGTTTCAGGAGGGGAGTTGTTGCCTAGGCTGAGGAGGAGATACATGGTGGAGGGTTAACAGCTTTCTTGTGGTGACCAAGCCCGATGGTCATAACTCAGTATTGGAGACAGTAGGAAAGGTAGGTAGCCCTTTGGAGAAGAGGAGCAGTAGTGTTGCTGCCATGCTGTGCTGTCTGCCCTGGATCTTGCAGCCTCTGCCATTATTGTTCTCTCTAGTTTGGGGCCTTTCCTGTCTTTGCAAATGGACATTTCTCCTTTGCCTGGTGGGAATGAACTGATTTAAATAACAGCCAAACTGTATTTTTTATGAAATGCAAGGGTGTCATTTAATCTAAAGACCTGGAGTCATAATATAGTCGAGGTGAGAGCAGTTTGGCCGAATTGTTCACAGCTTAATCCTCTGGGTTCGCAAGATCCAGGAAGTTAGGTCCTCACCTTTGTAAGGTAAAACTTATTATTATAAAATGCCCAATTCTTGTGCAGCACAAGGGTCACTTCTAGCTTCAGGCCCCCACAAGAGCCAGCAATGCAGTTGTTGATGAATTACATGAATCGGACAAGTTTTGACCTGATGTGTCTGGGATCAGTTTACCCTCAGGACCCCCCCCCCCCCCCCTTTCCTATGTGGTTTCTGAAGGATGGAGCACACCAGGAACTGGACAGACCCTTTATTGCCCCTAACCCTGTCTTGTTAGGGCTTCAGCAGACCTTTGCCCCAGTAAGACCTCAGCTTGAAGCAGGGCTTCCTTCCCCCTTGGCCCTCTTCTCCATAGTTTAAAGAGGTCTCAACTTCTAGCCAGATTCCCCCCCTTCCCTCTGCCTTCTCAGAAGGTAACCAAGCCTGGTTAGGCTGCCATAAATACATCAAGCACAGAGGCTTAAGGCCCTTATGGATCACACCTGGAAGATAAGTCAAGTGACTCGTCTTCCAGGAAGACAGGAAGGTGTAACAATGAGGAGACAAGAAATTGGAAGAGATACCAAAGTAATGAAATAGGGCTTACTTGCCTGGGGGTTTGTGTGATAACTGGTAGTCGGTTCTCTCATGTGATCGCTATAATCTGCTTGGTTTCTATAGTTATTCAATGTATAATGCAGGTATAATATAATACATGTGGCTGCTCCATGACATTTTGGATGTATAAAACTCTGTGCACTTCCCCTCTCCCAGCCAGTCTAATCAGCCAGCTGACAATGATTAATGTCTCTTTTGTTACACTCACTGCATTGTTTCTTTAAGCTCAATTAGCACTGCATGCAGTAAACTAGGGACGAAGCTGAACCGGCCAGACTGGGGCCTGGCCAGCCCAGCCACTCGCAATAGTCATTGCTTCTGCTCCCAGCTCATGGCAACCACTAATCTCTGCAGACCCCTGCAGACTGTTGGAGGGCATGGGGGTGTCCTTTTGCTCCTGTTTCCAGCCATCAAAGCAGAGCTGGTTCTAGATGAGATGAGTCCTCAGTAACATCTGGAGCATCAGCTGTTCTCTGCAGTGGCACCAGCTCTTGGGAATGTTCTTCTTGCCTCTTCCATTTCATTTCCCATGCCTTGGGTCAGTGACACTCACATCCCAGCCCTGCAGCGATTCCCCAAGTGGGGAAGCTTTGGACCCTTTCTGCCCATGGACGTTACTTCTCCATAGTCAGAAAAGTGCATGCTAATGGATGTGGGACCGTGTAGGAGCCCATGTAGCCAAGTGCACATGCAGAGCAGCTGTGCATTGATGATTCTTGCAGTACATGCACGTTGGCCTACTGCAAAGGACTGATGACTTCCATGAAAGCCAAGGCTGACAGCCAGGTCACCTTGATCTGTTCACAGCTCTGCCCTTAGCTTATACACTAAAAGTGCTCGTCTTTTGGGTCTGCATCTTATATCCGTGTCACGCTTGGAGAGCCAAGGATGAGAAGTGCTGCATCAGCAATAGTGCCCAACAGACCTTCAGTGTTGTAGTGATAGAAGTTATCATTTCGAGACCCTCCCTTACTTAGAAGATTACAGAAATTGGGAGATGGTCTCTCAGTAGGCTCATCAGTTTTAGAGAGACCAAGGGTTGCAGAGGTTGCCTGCTGCTCCTCCTCAAGCCAAGTCTTGGTTGTTAGTTCGTCTCTTCATTGTATATCTTTCATCCTTTTGCATGCTGAGGAAAGCCTCCAAATTGCAATGGATCTCTTCGGAGACCAAGCTTTGGGCCTCTCTCTCAACATCAGAAGACTAAAGTGCTTCATCAGCCTGCCCTGGGCCATGAATGTGACCCCCTCCCCAAATTACCAATCAGGGGAAAGACCCTGGAGGTAGCCGAGCACTTCCCCTTCCTCAGTAGCTATCTTTCTCAAATAGCAACCAAGGATAAGGAGATCCAGCACAGGATCCGGTTGCCAAGTGCCTCCTTTGGGCAATTGCTTTGGCATGCGATGAATAAAGACAATTTCTGGAAAGACAGTCTATAATGCAGTCATCATCCCCACTTTCCTCTACGGACGTGAAACATGGGTGACCTACTGTTGTCATCTCAAGATCCTGGAAAGGCACCACCAATGTCGTCTCCAGAAAATCCTCCATATCAAATCAAATGGTCACCACACAAACACCAGCATCCTTGCTGAAGTCAGTGTTACCAGCATGGAGTTGGTGATCCTCAAGCACCAAGCTTTGCTGGACCAGACATTGTGTGTGGATGCCTGGCTCTCAATTCCCAAAACATGTGCTCTACTCCCAGCTTAGTAACGACCCAAGATGATGGCCAGAGGAAGTGCTACAAGGACACGCTGAAGGCAGTCCTCAAGACAACGGATGCCAACATCAAGTGTTGGAAGGAGCTGGCTGCTGACTGACTCCAGTGGTGCCACAACCTCAACCAAGCAGCAGCCCATTTTGAGATAAAGCCTCTTGCCCTCAAAGCAGAGAAGAGGAGGGAAAGGGAGAGGAATCCCAACCTTCAACCTATGGAAAGACCTGAAACTGCTGTGGATGGCTCTGTAGCAAAATAATTGGACTCTTAAGTCATTTCAAGACCCATCAATGAGGCATGGGAGAGATCATTCTCACATCAAGGGATTGCCACTGTTGACAACATTCATGTCCATCTTCATTGAACCTGGTCCTCGCTACAAGTGTCTCCTGTCCACTCACTTTTAATATAATATTCCTCTTGCTGCCTGCAGTACCTTGCATCAAGATGTCCCAATGACCTGTAAGCATGAACAAGCTAAGAAAGGAATTGTGACTGCGGATAGTGATTGGAGATAAAGCATCAGAATAACCAGGAGAGACACGAATGACCCAGTAAGAACCGCACTCCCAAGACTGCCTAAGTTTTTCCTCCCACCCAAGTTTCCAGAACAAGAACAGGCTTGAACCATAGATGTGTCTGCTTGACTGTTCAGGCTGGGCAGATCTGAATAGATGTAGCCGGTTCCTTGTTCACCAGAGAGGCCCTTGGAGGATGAGTGTCACCCTTGAGGAGTCCTTTGGAAGAGTTTCCCCATCATTGCTGGTCTCTTTACGAAAGGGGTGTAATCACCAAGAGGAAAAACCAGGAGGTGAGCAGCTTCCATGCAGGGCACGCACACTACATTGCATTATACTGGAACCTGGGGTGTCACAGCAAAGGCTTGACTGTTAAGACGAACGTGGAAGAAAGTGCTTCCTGGGGATCTCAGCAAACCAGCCCAGAAGGGCATGATCCTGGAAGCCTGCAGAACAGCATTCAAGTCCCTTCTCTGCCGCTGCTCCTCTGTGTGGCCATAGTCACTTCCCTTCTCTGCTCCCAGCTGCATAGCGGCGATAATGATCTTGCTCTCCTTTGTGCAGTACTTTGGGCTCCACAGATGAGAAGGGCTCTGCAAGAGCTGAGCATTGCATAGATCCATGCCCAAGTACTCCAGAGTTAGCCAATGCACAGCCCAGCTCAGGAAGGGCAGGCCTGTTTCCCTGAGGACATGACGGTCCGCATGAGATGTGGTGCCACACTGCCACAGCAGTTTGTGGGTGCTCAGTGGAAGTTTTCCACCCATGCCTCCATGCACCCTAACCTGTCTGGGATAATCATTATACCCAGGGTCTAGCACTTAAACGTTGCATCCCTGTGACAGGGTCCTCCCCAGAGGTGCTCACAAAGCCCCTGGAGCCCCCTTAGCCCTTGTCATCTCCCCTTCAACTCATCCGCTGTGCCTTGCTGTAATTATACTTTTGGAAGAGGGAGGCTGCCCCCAGGGCTCCCCAAGCCAGATCTCATGCTCATGAGTACAGGTGTCCCTACTCATCACCTTAAGGGCTAATTACTTGGCCTCCTCCTCTCCCCTTTTAGCCATGCTCAAGTCTCACAGACGCTACCATGGCTTGCTATCCCATGGGCCCTGGCCCTACTCCCAAGCCAGTTGAGACCTCCCCTCCACCACCCCTACTGTCTCGATCCCTACACCACCGGTCTTGCTTACCCCCAGCTCGGCATCAGTCAGGAGCCTTGCTGCTCAGGAGCTCTTCCCTCCACAGCTGTCAGGGCTAGACTGCCTGCTCAGCCCCAGCCCGGGGCTTTTATCCCGCTAGCCCAGCCCCTCTAGGGCATGTGGCTCCTAGCTGCCCCCTTGCCACATCTTCAGGCTGCTTCTCATGCAGGCTGCCTGCTCTTAGCCCAGCCAAGCCTCCTGCTGGAGTCCCCATACCGCAAAGCCAGTTGCCACGTTGTGTTTCAGATCCAATGCCGACTGTTACCAAGTGAGTCACGAGGCACTTGCTTTCTGTCTTTCCCTCTGGAGGTGTTACAGGAGCTCATTATTTCCCTTCCTCTAGTACAAACGAGGTGGGGACCATGCAGCCACCTGGCTGTGAATGAAGGATCAGGCCCCCGACTGGAAACGGGACCCCTCAAGGTCGTTTTGAAGCCTGCTGCCCTTGACAGATGCATGCCCTATGCCTTTTTTTATTTCTTTTTTTTAGCTCTTATGCTAGGGGATAGCTGAATCTGCATGGCAATGAGAACCGGGCTGGTGCTGTGATTAAAGGAGGGAGCCAGAAGAGCAAGGATCTGCCACAGATTTACTGTGTGAGCTGGGAAGGAGCCAAGGCTTCATCCTACAGCTCTTTTGTTCCCAGTGAAACCCTGCTCTCCCTTGCCTGAGGGCTGGCGGGGGCTTCCTTCCCATCATCTCAGACCCCGGGTGCAAGGAAAAGCGGGGGCTGCCTTTTGAATGGTAGCCAGGTGTTTAGAGCACCTGCCTAGGAAGGTGAGAGGCCCTGGGTGCTTCCTCAGCCGGGGGGGTTCAAACCCAGATCATCCACTTTGACTGTGACCCCCTCAGCACAGTCAGGGTACAGGCAACCTCATCCTGCCATTGAAAAAGAGCCAGCGGGGAACATAGAAAGCAAGATGTATAGGGCCAGAAGGAAAGCAACACAAGGGACCCTGGCTCTGCAGCTGAGGGCACTGTTTGGGATTGGGGAGCCCTTGGTTTTGGTCCCTACCCCCAGAACTGGGGGTAAAATGCAAGGTAAGCCTGAGCCCTGAGACTGCTCCCTCCCAGCTAAATGTCTAACCGCTAGGCTGCAGCATCAGGCTCTCTCCTCCTGTCTCCTGAGGCTTTGCCCAGGGGTCTGGCTTCTCCAAAAGGAGTTTCCCAGCCTGTTGCACTGTCAGGGACCAGGGCATGGGTGGTCAAGGTAGGTCACCTGGGAGGTGAGACCAGGGTCCAGGCTGAGAGCTGCGTCAGGGCTGGAGAACCAAGAACCTGAATCAGGGTTGAGCGTGGAGCAATGAGGGACCGGGACCACAGCACGATGGCCTCTGCCCCACTGCTGCCTGCTCATGGGCTCATGAAGGTAGAGCCTCTTCCTACAGCTCGGGAGTCAGCTCAGCCAAGCACCATGGAGGAACAGGAGCCCAGACCCATCTGGCTCACTCTAGACACCTCCCTGCTCAGCCCCTGCACACACTGGATCACTGTGCAAAGGCAGCTAGCTCCACCAAGGGATCTACAAGGACCCTGTCCATGTGGGTCACCTCCTGGGGCAAGACCCCCAAGCTCTACCTATGACCAGACCTATGCAGAGGCGCCTACAAGAGGGATCTGGCCCTAAGTGATTTGCCCAAGGTCACACAGGGAGTCAGCGGCAGAGACAAGAAGTGAAGCCAGTTCTCTGGAGTCTCGTGAGCCTCAATGCATGAGTGTGGTGGGGGATGTGTGGGTACCCTGACGATGGAGTTTGGATAGATAGATAGATAGATAGATAGATAGATAGATAGATAGATAGATAGATAGATAGATAGATAGATAGATAGATAGATAGATAGATAGATGTGCGAATACACCTCAGCTGATTCTCCCTCAAGCCATTGCCAAAAATCTTACACACCAAGGAAATGAGCAACCCCCTTGGTCCCATCCATGTGGCCACTGATCATTGGTAACCAGTTTGCAGTTATGCCCCTTTATAAATTTGTGCATCCACACCTTGAATAATGTGTCCAGTCCGTCCCCACACCTCAAAAAGGATATAGGAAAAGTAGAGAAGGTGCAGAGAAGGGCAACAAGGATGATCAGTAGTATGGAGGGTCTTCCATATGAGGAAAGACTAAAGAGGTTAGGCCTATTATTTCAGTTCAGAAAAGAGTCACTTGAGGGGGGACATGATAAGGGTTTTCAAAATGCTAAATGGTGAAGAGAAAGTCAACAGGGATTTACTATTTACGGTCTCTCACAATACAAGAACCAGGGGTTACAACAGGAAACTAGTAGGTAGTCTGTTAAAACTAACAAAAAGAAGTTCTTTTTTTCCCACAGCATGGAAATAAAGTTGCCGCCAGATGTGGCACCAGATGTGGAAGCCGACAGCTTAGCCAGATTCAAAAAGGACTTGGACGTGTGCTTGGAGGAAAGGGGCCGCTACTGAGCAGGGTGTGAGGGGCACGGCTTCTGCATCAGAATATCCTGGACCTTAAATGCTGGAGGCTGCAAGTGAGAGAGGCACAGTGGGGAAAACCTTGCTCAGACCCGGTTCACCCTCCCTTTCTGCATCTACCCTCTGCCCCTGTGTGACACAGGACAGGGGCAAAATGGACCTATGGTCTGACCCGGTACATGGCAGTTCTTCTGTTCTTATGTAAAAATCCCAGTCTCCGAGCGGCTGCCCCCCGCAGCCACCCCGGCGGGTTGCTGGCGCTGCCGGCTGAACAGCTGGGCAGGTCTGCGGTAGCCAGGAACGAGCCGGACGGGTGAGCGCATTCTCCAGCATGACTTACCTTGGCAGGAGGCAGGGTGATTTTTGCAAGCTGATTCCAGAAAGCAGGTGGCTGGGAGCGCCGGCTATGGGCACTGCTACCGGGTGAGGATCGCAGCCACCACAGGTCCCAATCCTGAACCTCTCCTGCAGGCAAACACCCGCTTGACTCACAGCACCTTGTATCCCATGACCAGAGTTAAACATGAATCTGTTATCCCCCTTCCCACCACTGACTCAGCTGCTCTGGACACCAACCAGACCCAGAGCCCCACTTCCTCAGCCCGCACTGCTTGTCCAGCTGCGGATGGAAAATCCTTCTGGTTTCTGGGCACCTGGATTTAGGGTAGTCCCGGGAGAGGTCAAACACATGTGCATGGGGCAGACCTGTAGTGTGAATCCTAGCTGGCTTTGCACACTCAGTGTGGACTCTGGGACCTCTTGAGAGGGCACCGGGGCCTGGACACAGCAGTGATGGATGCATTAGCAAGTGCATGGAGCTGTACAGAAGGTTTTTCAGGCTGTCTGTGATTTAGGGGCCTTGAAAGGGAGCAAGCAGCATCCTTTTAAAAATATGTCTATTCGTTGTCCAAAGAGTCATCTCTCTTTTTAAGCTTTATGCCCTTTGGATTTACTAAAGAAGCCTGCAGCATCCTAAGACAGCTTTGGGCACACACACCCATGGGCAAAATCTCTGGCTCAGCAATTTCCCCAGGGTGGGAGAGGAGAGGTGGGGCTGAATCCATGCCTGAGTGTGGCTTTCCTCCCTTTCTGCTCAGGACACCGGGTTTTGCTAGTACAAGGATATCCCAGGCTACAGCAAGCCAAGCCACCATGCTGGGAACCCAGGCATCGTGCCACCAAGCCACACCGGAGCCTGGCTGTGATCAATAGGAAACTTCATGTCCACATTTCCCTCTAATGACCTCATCCGCATTGTTTCTAGTCTTCGTGAGAGCAGAACAGATCCCTGGTCCACCTGTGACAGATTTCGTGCCCTGCTGGGAGCACAGGTCATTGAATTCATCCTTGCCAAGCCCGTGGAGAGGGGAAGGGGTCAGGAGTCCTCAACTGAAGCAGATAGAAACACCCTGCACTGGGAGTTTTGCTCATTCAGTCCCTGAGCTATTGACTCCGTTAAAGGTATCAAATTAATAAAGCAATGGACACAAGGAGGGCTGTGCAGGCTGGAAACAGGGGTGTCTGCACCTTCTGTCATAGCATCCTAGAAAATGAGGGCTGGAAGGGACCTCAGGAGGTCACATCTAGTCCAAGCAGGACCAGCCCCAACTCCATCATCCCAGCCAAGGCTTCGTTGGGTCTTAAACACCTCCAAGAATGGAGACGCCACAGCGTCTCTCTGTCCTGAAGGATCCCAGCAGAATGAGGCAGCAAATCACTTAACTCATCACCTCCAGGGTGTGATGGAGCAGCTGTATAACAGCACAGTGCAGCACAAAGCCGCAGTTTGGGAGAGGGAGTGGGTGATACGAATGGCCAAACCTAGCCGTGAACCCAGCAGGGAGGATTAAAGAGCCCAAACGGTGACCTCGGGTCTGAGGGTCACCGAACAGAAGTGGCCGGAGGGGGCTGGACCTGCCCGATGCCCTCTGGAGAGGGGGTGCAGAGCGGGCCCGGACGGCGGCTGAACCATCGCTGGAACTTGGTGTTGCTTCGTAATCTTCTCGCGCCTCTTCGCCAGCGGTCTCAGTGCATTTTACAACCATGCTGATTAGCAGCCTACCTGCAATGTGGGGAGGCCGAGTCAGACACAGTCGGAAGTGACTTGCCCGAGGTAACGCAGTGAGTCACCGGGAGAGCCAAGAATAGTCCCCGAGATGCTGCCTTACCTCCCGTTGACCTTGCGGTAGCTTCCCCCCGCTGAGAGCGCGGAGACACGGCGGGCCCGGCACTGTGCATGATCCAGCCCAAACCCGCAGACATGCTCCTCACAGCGAGGGCTGCAGACATCACACACAAGTCTGGATTTCGCCACTCACAAAACCCACCTGACCACCGGCTTTGCCTCGACACGGTCAAGGCCCTTCAGCTCTCCGTGCCTCAGTTGCTCCATCTGTAAAATCAAAAAGCATCTTGCCGCCCATCTTGCTGGGGTCTTCTGATCCCAGCGGTCTTTCCTGCCCAAGTGCAGGGGGGCTGGACCCGATGATCTGTCAGGTCCCTTCCAGCCCCTAACAATTATGAAACTATGAAAATGGGAATAATGATAGTCCTCCCCCCTTCACAGCATCAGCATGCTGAGACTGACTGAAGACGGCTACTAGGCAAGATCTAGGTGCATCTTTCGTGCTCCCTATGTCATGTTAAGATCTGATCTTGTTCAAAATCCCACCAGAGCTTTTAAAATCAGTTCAAGGGGGTCCAAGGCCCACAGCCCCTGGGGCGAAATGCCCCTTCCCATCCTACGTTGAGGAGTTGGATCTGCAGGGTGAAGGTTTGCAGTCCAACACCCCAGCCCAGCTCTGGCATCACCCCTCCCAGCTCCAACCGAGTGAATTAAGGGCTCAAGTTTCAGGGTTCGTGTTTCCTGCTCCTGGCACGGCTCCATAAATTCTGCTTCCTCTTTAGTGAAGCATGGGATGGGAAGAGTCCACCTGGGTCATCAAGTTTATCCCCCTAGATTGGCATGCCCAGGTGAGCCTGGCAAGCAGAGCATGCCCCGCACTGCACAAAGGGATGAAAAACTCCAGTGCTCCCAGTTAGTCTGACTTACGGGGAACTCTGCCTCAGTCCTGGGGACAAAATCAGAGCCCCCCCCATCTCCCATCTCCCATCTCAAGCAGGGACTAACCTCTGCTGCTTCAGTGGAGCACCAAAAATAAAGATACAGGAGTGAAGTCATACATCAGAAGGGAAATATGTCTTCCTGTCCCAGCAGGTGACCGGCCCTGAAGCCAAGGATCAGTGCGCTAACTGCAGTCTCATGCCACAAGTCTTCTAAGCAATGCTAATTATTCAGGGGTAGGGGATGAACCTGCTCCAGGAAGGACCATCATTGCTCCCACCCCAATCGTCCCTACCTGCACACACGGCGCATCCAGTTCTCTACAGCCATGTCCTCGAAAAGGCATCAGGCTCACACAAGGATCCCAAGCGATGACAAGCAATCATCCTGCTGGTCAAAACCACTCTGACCTGCCCCTCTCCTTGGGGGCTGGGTCTCACCCTGAGACCCATTTCTCTGAACCAGTCCAAGAGCTCCCTGCCGCAGACACCTCCCTCATGCACTAGCAGCCACGCAGGGTGATCCCCTTCCTTCCATCCCCCCCCTTGGGGACACCACCTAAAATTCATCTCCAGGATTACGTTGACCCTGTTACATGCCCCCTCCCATGACTTTATCATACTCCATCTTGACACAAATATAAGCTCTTAGGCAAGTGACAAAATATCTAGCCAACTGGCACACTTAGCAGATTGGTGCATGGCATCAAGTTGGGTGGAGATGCAGACGCCCCAGAGGAAAGAGGATACAGAGTGCCCTGGATAGACTGGGAAAATGATGCACCATCAAATCAGATGAGATTCAACAAGTGCAAAGGCCTGTACTTAGGATGAAATAATTGCACGCACACATGCGGACTGGCTGGGCTGCCGGACTGCAGAGAAGGACGCAGGTGACGTCTGCAAGCTGAATATGAGCCACATGTGTGCTCTTGGTGCCAACAGCCGATTGTATCAACAGGAGTGCAATCCCCATCCTTAGAAGTTTTCAAGGACTCTCCATCACTGGAGCTGTTCAAGAAGAGGTGGGGAGATGATCTAGGCATGGCTGGGCCTGTGTTCTCCTATGGCTATTTCTATGGGCTTTGATGGTCACCCCTCTGCCCCCACTTTCTGCTACACATCAGGGTGTTTGCAAGCCTTTTTCCGAAGCATTGGGTGTTGGCTGCTGCCAAGGCTGGGGGCTTTGACAGCTCCTGTTGGGACCAAAGCCAGAGATTCCTAGCTAAAGGGTCAAACTGATGCCATATTTGGGGTCAAATTTTCCCCTGTGGTCAGACTGATATGGACTGGGGGGGAGGGGGGGGTTGCCTTCCTCTCTAGCAGGGGCATGGGATCTCTTGGGCAAATATTGACACGTCACAGAAGCAGGACGTAGGCTGCCCTGGTCCCTCCGCTTTCCCTGTGGCAGGTTCAGGTGGTGTCTTGCATCGCGTCAGGGTTGGCCATAGTCTTACATAGTATTTAGACGATGGATTATATAGGATGATTTGGACAGGGTTGATCCTGCCTCATGCAGCGGGGTTGGACTAGATGTGCCCCCCCTTGACATCCCTTCCAACCTGCACTTTCTACGACTTGCCGCTCCCTCCCAGCCTCGGTGGCATATCTAGCCCCAAACTGAGACGGAGCATGTCCAGCCCCATCCCAGCCAAGCATGTTGTTTTCCAAATGTTGGCATGCAGAAATCCCAGCAAACTCCAAGGGGTTTGGTTCCAACTGGGAATGAGATCCCCGTTTCTTTCGGGGTGGGGGTTTGCTTTGAGCTGGCAGGTGAAGCCAGAACTGCCCCTTCTCCCCTCTCTGGCCCCCAAAGCCCCCCTGGGGCAACCAGACAGGGCAGGGAGGAAAGGGGGGTGGGAGGGATGCTTTCAGGATCCCGGTGAGTCACTGCGGAGCCGGGCTATTTTTAAATGCTCCTCCTCGGAGCCTAGAGGCTGCCGGCGCCTGTGGATCCCTGACCTGAATAGGCACCAGGAGGGCTGGGGGGTGCCAGGCAGCGAGGGGAAGGGCTGGACCCGGGAGAAAAGCAGCGAGTGCAACCCCTGGCTGGCTCGGAGGAGAAAGCGGGGCAGGGAGCCGGGGCATGCAGCTCTGCAGCGGGTGCAAGAGGGGCTCCGGGTGGCGGCTCGGTGGGAGCCCATTGCCGGGCAGGCGGTGGGGGGAGCCCCGGGGGGCTGGGATGGGGCAGATCATGGGGAGGCCCGCGTGCGCGCACACGGGCGGGTCGCGGCGCGGCTCGGCTCGGCTCGGCTCGGCGGGATCCAGCTCGTGTCTCCTGAGCCGCGCGAGTATTTAAAGTCCCCCCCCCTCCCCGCGTGTGTGTGTGCATATGTGTGTGTGTGCGTGCATATACAGACACATACCCCCCGCATTCACATGCACACGCCTATGGATGTGCATGCACTTGCATAGGTGTGTGCGGGTGCAGGACCCTAGAGAAGCGGGGCTGGGACCTCCAGGGGTCACGTCTAGTCCAGCCCCGGCCCGGGGCAGGATCAGCCCGTCCGAACCAGCCCGGACAAACCCAGTGCTGACCTGGTAAGATATACCGCTCGTGGGGCGATAGTGCGCGTGCACACGCACACTCGCAATCGTCCCCCGTGCACCCTCTGCTCCTGTGACACGGGAGACCGGGCAGGACGGGCCCGGGTCTGACCCAGCACGTGGTAGGGCTCGTGTTCTGCTGTGTCCTGTATGCCAATGGGTTACACAACGATACCCCCCACCCCCAAATATGTACTACAGACAGACCCCCGTCTCCGTCTCTCCAAGCATCTCTCTCTGTATCTATGTATCCACCTCACCTTCTGTCCCTGCGTCTACCTATCTACCTGTATACTTATCCTCCATCCATCCATCCATCCATCCATCCATCCATCCATCCTTCTGTCCCTGCGTCTACCTATCTACCTGTATACTTATCATCCATCCATCCATCCATCCATCCTTCTGTCCCTGCGTCTACCTATCTACCTGTATACCTATCCTCCATCCATCCATCCATCCATCCATCCATCCATCCATCCTTCTGTCCCTGCGTCTACCTATCTACCTGTATACTTATCATCCATCCATCCATCCTTCTGTCCCTGCGTCTACCTATCTACCTGTATACTTATCATCCATCCATCCATCCATCCATCCATCCTTCTGTCCCTGCGTCTACCTATCTACCTGTATACTTATCATCCATCCATCCATCCATCCATCCTTCTGTCCCTGCGTCTACCTATCTACCTGTATACTTATCATCCATCCATCCATCCATCCATCCATCCATCCTTCTGTCCCTGCGTCTACCTATCTACCTGTATACTTATCATCCATCCATCCATCCATCCATCCATCCTTCTGTCCCTGCGTCTACCTATCTACCTGTATACCTATCCTCCATCCATCCATCCATCCATCCATCCATCCTTCTGTCCCTGCGTCTACCTATCTACCTGTATACCTATCCTCCATCCCTTTATCCATCCATCCTTCTGTCTCTGTGCCTATCTACATGTTTCTTTATCCCTATCCCTCTCTCTCTCTCTCTCTATCCATCCATCTACCCTTCTGTCCCTCTATCTATCTATCTATCTATCTATCTATCTATCTATCTATCTATCTATCTATCTATCTATCTATCTATCTATCTAAATGAAATACCACTAATATAGATAGATGGATAGGATATCTATCTCTCTACCTACCTACCCATCCACCCTTCTGCGTGTCTACCTACCTCCCTACCTGCCCCCCCCTGCCCATCCATGCCCATGGCCGTGCCCCAATGCCCATGGCCGTGGTCCGCAGCGCGGGCCGGCGGAGCGGAGCGGAGCGGAGCGGGAGCAGGAACAGGAGCAGGAGCAGGAGCGCGGCTGCCGGCCGGAGGCCGCTGACGCGAGAGGGGCGGGGCGGAGCGGACGCGTCACAATGAGAGATTTCCTTATTGGGGCTCCCCGCCCCACATCCTGAGTCCATGTTTGGGCATTTACGTCAGCGCCCGCCCCCTCGGGGACTCCAGAAATGGAGCGGCGCGGCGGGCGGAAGAGCCGCGCGGCGGCGGCGGCTATAAAGGCGGCGGCGCGGAGCAGGGGCTGCCTTCGCCCGCGGAGCTTGCACCGTGCCGGTGCCTGTCCCCGTCCCCGAGCTGCCGCCGGCCCGGCCCGGCCCGGGACATGTTGAGCCTGATGGATTTCTCCTGCCGCGACCCGCTCTTCGCCAAGCCCAAGGCGGGCGCTGCGGCGGGCAGCGAGCCCCCGGCGCCCGGCCAGGCGGACGCCTACCTGCCAGGTAAAGGAGCCCGGCCCGGATCCCTGCGGCGGGAGGGGTGCCAGGGGTCTCCGCCTCCCCTGGGCCAGTGCTGCACCCCAGGGGGCTCGGGCTCGGGCTCGGAGCCACCCGGGGTGCAGCCTCCCCCGGGAGCAGCTCTGCCAGGGTCCCCCTGCTTTGCCTGGGGCAGGTTTGGGCGGGCGCGCGCAGAGTTTGCGCCGGGATGGTCCTGCCCCCGGTCCCACTTCGCCGGGATGCCTGCCCCCATCCATGCCGACCACGTTTCCCCCTTCTCCCCTGCTCTCCAGGTGACTTCTCGGGCTCAGCCATGAGCGGCGACGCTGCCGATTACCTCTGCCTGGCCGGCCAGCCCTCCCCGTCCCTGAGCTACACCGGCAGCTTCTTCATCAAGACGGTGCCCGAGCATCCCCACGACCAGGAGTCCCTCTTCAACCTGATGTCGGGCATCCTGGGCCTCTCGCCGTTCCCCGTCTCCGAAGGCCACCAAAGACACCTGGACTCCCTCTACGCCGGCCCCGAGGCCGTTCCCAACCAGCTGGACCTTTACGGCAACTGCCAGCCCGAGCTGAACATCTCGGTGCAGCCGCCCTTCCCGGAGCAGGGCTACGCCGCCTTCGAGGCAGCCCACCAGGTGCAAAGGTCTCCCAGTTTGGGGGGCTCCTCCCAATGTCTCTTTGAGGCCAAGCTCATGGAGAACAAGCCGGATATCAAGATGCCCCCCAGCTCCCCTCCTCTGGACAAGTTCAAGGCCTGCTCGCAGTGGGAGCCCATGGCGCAGCACCAGGCCTACTTACCCGCCGGGTACCAGCCCTCGGAGGCCTTCCACCCCGGCGACGGCGGGCAGGCCATGTTCCCCCCGCTGGGGTCCAAGATCGAGAACGTGCTGGCGGTGAGCTGCCAGTCCGAGCTCAACAGCCTGTCGGAAGAGCCCTACGGCAGCAATTTGGGGTTTGGGTGTGAGCCGGGCTTCCCGCCTCTCGGCGCCGCCGGGCAGATCCCCCCGGACTTCGGCGACACGAAGCTGCACAACTTTCCTCCCCAGCTGATGCAGGAGTTCGAGTCCTCCTTGGCACAGGCAGAGGTCATCCCAGGCCTGATGAACCCCGGCGAGCTGCTGCATCCTTCCCCGTCCGTCCCTCCCACGGACTTTTTGCCCCACGCGTCCGCCTCGTCAGTCGCCGCGCTGCTCGCTGCCCACCCCGCCCTGCCGCCGCCGCCGGAGCCAAAGAAGAAGACGCGGCGGAGCAAATGCTCTTCCAAGTGCTTCTGCCCCAAGCCCCACGAGAAGGCCTTCGCCTGCCCGGTGGAGAACTGCGTGCGGAGCTTCGCCCGCTCCGACGAGCTCAACCGGCACCTCCGCATCCACACGGGCCACAAGCCCTTCCAGTGCCGCATCTGCCTGAGGAACTTCAGCCGCAGCGACCACCTCACCACCCACATCCGCACGCACACGGGCGAGAAGCCGTTCTCCTGCGACGTCTGCGGCCGCCGCTTCGCCCGCAGCGACGAGAAGAAGAGGCACAGCAAGGTCCACCTGAAGCAGAAAGCCCGGACCGAGGAGAAACTCAAGGGCTTGGGCTTCTACTCCGTGGGCCTGTCGTTTGGGACCCTCTGAAGCCCGGCACCGTATACCAGGTGACATTTTTTTTCTGGGCGCGAGCCCTCTTTGGCGCCTCGAGGAAACGCTCGGGTTGCAGAGTCCGCCCCTGCGGCAGTGGAAAATGCGTGGCCTGCCGGGTCCGTGGGTGCTACCAAGGAGAAGAGAAGAGGCTGTACATAAATGCACGTGTTGGCATGGGGTTGATTGCTCCCACGTGGGCGCTCCCCGCTGCACCGACACAGGCGGCCGAGATCTCATCGGGGCAGGAAAAAGCCGAGGGGAGAGAAACACGGCACGGAGGGGCCGGACGGTTCCTGCGGGCTGCACGGCTGGCGGGCGCAGAGCGCTGTACATACAGGATCCCACCCACTTTATAAACCCTTCCTGGAGGGGCTCCGGCTGCATTTTTGGCATCGGCCGGAGCCTGTTCCCTTTGCCAGGCACTTTAAAAAGGACTTCCAAGCAGATCCATTTTAAGACACCGTCTCTCGGGCCTTGTCCTGGAGCTGCCCTGGGAAGAAGAGCCGGGGACTATTTTACAAGCAAAATGGCTGGGCTCAGCACGATGAGCTGACATGTTAATAATTGAAGGCAACTGCCGTTGTGAGCTGGCAGAGGCTTTGCACAGCCCTGGATCTTGGGGAGGGGCGACTGTACGGTTACTATTATTTTTCTCTTTGTAAAAAAACGAAAAAGAAAAGAAAAAGGGAAAAGCCCAGAATCTCTGAGGAATCTTTCAAAGTGGGTTTATTTTTCCAATTAAAGGTTTGTTCTATTCTAGAAATCTCTGCTGTGGTTTCTTTCCCCCCCACCCCCTCCCTTCAGAGCCCATATAATGGAGCAGTGCCCGTAAGATTGATATAGCACTTCTGAACGCCGGCTCCCACACGCCTTCACAGCCGGGGCTAAATATTCTATGGAGAAGGTTGCTGACTCACAGAGGGACAGATTCTGATCACCTTAAGCCTCACGCATGAAGCTGCCCGACTTGAATGCAAAGGGCTCGGCGTAAGTCTATCAGAATTTGCCCCCCTGGGAAGTTAAGGGACTTGACAAAGGTCGCACGCCCCCATCAGTGGCAGGCAGGGGACTGACTCCTTGTCCTGCCACCATTCGTGCTGGCTCAGAAGCAAAGGCCTGACCGCTAGCCCAGCTGGCTGGTTTTCAAGGAGGTGGACGACGGTCCCATTTGAATCGTGATGAGGGGTCTGGGACGTGGAGGTTGTGATCCTGGTCAGACAGTGCAAAGCACGGGCACGGAAGGATTGCTCGGCCATTGCTCGCAGTGTTGCACGAGCAAAGGAGCATGCTCAGTTCCCTCCTACAGTCTGATCCTAAGAAGTCAAGTGTGGGGGGCTTTGCAAGGCCCTGGGCCCCTGCAAATCCTGCAGAGCTCTAGCATCTGCTGAAAGCAGCAGACATCTAGGGCTCCCCCCTCCTTCTCTCCCATGGCCAATGCTCAGAGAGGTGCTGGCACTATTAGCATTAGCAGGGCATCGTTGCTCTTGCCAGAGAGGAGGAACCAGAGCAAATGCACTGGAAAGGGGTGGGGAAGTAGCAGGGGATGCCCTGAGTCAATGCCCAGCCAGAGAAAAGGGGGCCACAGGCCTCCACAGACTCAAATTCCCCAGCTGGATAGAGGAGCTGGACTGAGCCCCCCCAAGCCCCACCACGGGTCCTCAGTGCACGAGCACCTCGGGGCCCTGGCGCTATGCATGCAGGTAGCACCTCGCCTGGGGAGGAGATGCAGAATGGGCTGGGCCCTGGTAGTGCCCCGATAGTTCCCAGTCCAGCTGTCTCATGGCTGCCAGGGGGCTTATAAAATAAGCCATGCCCTGCGAGGTAGGACAGAGCTCACACCCTCCCTCCATGTACAGAGGCAAACTGAGGCACCAAGAGGTTAAGTGACTCCCCCAGGGAGCCTGTGCTGGAGCAGGGCACAGCTAGAAAGGGTCCTTAGTCCCAAGCTGAGGTCCTGGCTCTGGAGCCGTGCTGCATCTCACTCCGTGTGGCCTCCACCTCGGGACTTGGTCCCAGTGACCAAATGGGCCTTGAGCCATGGCTGATGTCCAGCTTATGTTTCCCCGGGCCAGCCTGTTACTCCTTGGCCTGTCTCCCGTGGGCTCAGAGAACAAAGAGTCTGGTCCCTGCTCAGCTACAGAATCCCTGCATAGCCTTGGTCACATCACTTGGGGGCTGTCATGGAGGGAGGTGCATGCACAGCATGCTAGCTCCTCCACACTGATTCCCAGCCAGGACCCTCTCAGGGAGGGCAAGAGACAGGAAACATCCCCCTCTTCCATCACCTTCGCCCTTCCAGCTGTGGCCGGTCCATGTGCGCACCTGCAGGGAATACCCAGGGCACCACCAGTGCCCACCTGCACCTACTTCCCCATGGCCTATTCAAGCAGACAAACCTATTGCCCCCTGTGCTGAGCTCTGACAGGGTTACAGGAAAGCAGGGCTGGAAGGGACCCCAGGAGGTCACACCTAGTCCAGCCCTGACTAAACCAGCCCAGCCACGTGTCTGTTCACCCTGCTCTTGAAATCATCCAGGGATGAAGATTGCACAGCTTCCCTAGGTGACTTTTCCAAAGCTTGGTCACCCTCCAAGTCAGAAAGTTCCTCCTGATCTCAAACCTCAGTTTCCCTTCTGCCCAAAGGCTTGCAAAGAACAATTTTTCCAAGTATTTAGTTGGTGTAATAGAAGATATCACGTCTCCCCAAGGAGCCTGGTTTGCCACAGGGAGGACCGGTGCCTAGCCTCACACAGGCCAGAGCCTTGTACCTGAATCAGGGATGCGTTGCTAGGGGGATATTCACATCTCTATTCAGTACTACCGAGAATGGTAGGCACGTTGCTATAATTGCTGGGCCTCCTTTATCCGATCCTATCCTCCTTTATCCTCAACAGAGCACCCTGCAACCCAGGGGTGGAGAGAAGTCAGAGAGCCCACGAATGGCTCCACTCTCCTAGAAGGAGGATGCACCTGCATGCATTTCACTTCCACTTGTATTTCCACTTGGACAGCATAATAGGCCTCAGACGGGAGGTGTTGAAAAGACAGGGCTACTGCTGTTCCAACTGAGGGCTGTGTCAGGAGGAATTAGCATAAGCAAATGGTTTAAACCGATCATGGGATAGTAAAAAAACCCCAGAAAATCCAGTTTAGGTAGAGCCCAGCAACTTGGCCAACTCAATTAGTGAAGTACAGGTGGGATCTGAAAAAAAACCCTATTGAGCAGATCACTGTCAGGAGGAAACCACTGAGGCTTTGGTCTCCAAAGAGCCAAGACGTGGTCTTCAGTGAAGTGCTGGCTTTGCATTTTGCTAATAATCTGAATGCCGGAGCCCGGCACTGTGGAGTTTGGTGGGGTCGCGACGTGGGTTCAATACACGTTGGCCAGGGGTTAGCAAATCCCCTGTCAAAGCCTTGCCCAGAGGGTCCCTTGGCTGAGGACAGGCATTTTCTGAGGTCAAGTAACTTTTCTCCAGGTAAAAGAAACACCAGAGTTTGCAGAGAGAGAAGGGCCGATGCAACCAGATGTGGAGGAGTCCCAAGGATGGGTGCATAACCCTCGCCGCCAGGATGCGGCTTCTCAGCTTGTGTTTCAGTATTGCTCCCGGGGTCAGAGACTGGCGCTGCTTCTCAGACTCAACGGGGAAGAAACAACTTCCATCGTCCGGGAGGTAGCATATGAACACTGGGAAAGAGGCATTTTTGCCGAAACGCAGCTCGAAATTGCTGAGAACAGGGCACCCAAAAGGACACTGCAACACCTTCCCCTGCATGTGGGCTTTCTGCCAGCCCCCCTCACTGAAAATCCTCATCCCCAACAGAGCAGCCTGCGACCCCGGGGTGGGAAGAAGTCAGAGACCCCCCAAATGGCTCCACTATTGCCCATGTCTTGCAGCAGGCTCCCGTGAAGGACAGCAGCCCATCTGTGCCGGTCAGGCCATGTGCTCCATCGGTGCAGAACAGGACACGTGCGTGTGAGTGTGCATGCGCACACACAAGGAAGCAGGTTGTCCGTCGGGGGTGTGTGCAGAGCAATGGCGTTGCGGGCAGCGAGGTGTTTCTGAAAGGGTCACTGGGAGTCTGCACCTGTGGGAGCTGCCCTGGGTAATTCATTGCAAAGGGGAGGGAGCCCTTGATGCCCCGGCCCGGTCTTCCTGCCTCTCCCTCCACTGAGCCCCTTGGAGGATCTCCTTGCCAAACCCAGGCTCCCAAAAGTGCATCACCCCCAAACCTGCCAAGGGGCAAGCAGGGGGACCATGACAGCCCACAGTCCTGCTGCTGTAAAGGTTGCTAATATACACTCAAGAGACCCCAGGCAGAGGCCATGCCCCCCTTACAAAGGAAGACAAAAGCCCCTTCCAGTCCACACCAATCTGACTGTGGGGTAAAAGTCCTTCCTGACCCCAAATCTGGCAATTACTCTGACCCAAGAACCTCCGGGTTTAACTCCCAGCAAGAGCTTTGGCCCAGCCCAGTCAAAGTCCCCAGCCCGGGCTGCAGCCAACACCCGATACCGCTGAGAAAGGCTTAAAAAACCCCAAACCTTGATACACGTAGCAGTAATGGGGGTGGGAATTTCCACCCATCCTTCATGCATCGGACCAGTGCTCCAGCCACGCTCCCCGGGCCAAGTCAAAGCAGCCCAGCATCCAGCTGGGTCTGAGCCAGGCAGCACGGGCACTTCTCCTGTTGTCCCGGGACTGTGCAGACGTACAAGTCCATTGCCCCACTGTACGTCTCTGTGAAGCCCCTGGAATAAAATGTGCTAACACTTTTCCCCAGGACAATGCCACGTATGTCTGCACGTGGCTCATTCAAGTTCATTGTAGCGACAAGCCAGTCGGCTGTGGGCTCCCACTGGCTGCTTACTGGAGAGGAGAAGCGCCGCGCCTTGGAAGGACTATGCATGCACGTGGCTGAGCTACTCGTGGTTTTTATCTGGGTTATGACCCAGGACAAGCAGGCCTGCCTCAGATGAGACATCTGTTTGCAACCCTGGAGAGTGTCTTCAGTATTGGACTCGTTCTGATGGATAAAGAAGAGTTCATCCCTGATCTCAAACAGCAGTGGTTGCCTTGGCCTGGTTTGCTTCCTCCTGCTTTGTGGGGACGGAGCATGACACCAGCCAGTCATCTGGATATTTGGACTTATCAAGGGGCTAGTTTTGCAAAGCTTAAATGACTTCTGGCATAACTGACTGGAAACACAGACTGAGCATAGGAAGCATCTACAAAACCTGTGAGTTGTTCAAGAACATCCTGCTGGTAGCCCCACAGCCCCAGTTTCACAGACCTGAGAAAAGTTTTGCTGGGTCAGACACTGGACTCCTTTGGTTTCTTCAGCTCCTTCCACCCATCCTGGGTAAAAGGAGGGGCTGAATTGGTGAGAAAAGATAAAATATATATACATATACAGAATGAAAAAGTTGCAGAGGCAGATGGTGATGCATACAAGTTACAATGAATATATGCAAGCAATTGATAAGGGAAGCCAAAGGACTTGATGAAATACCAACAGCCGATAGAGCTGAAAAAGTATTAGGAACACGAAGATCCCTTAGAGCGAGCTTGTGAACAGGTTATTCCCACTAGTGAGCAGTAGTGTAATGACAGCGGTGTGACTGGTGCCCCAATGAGTGGAGGGTAAAAAGCAGGAGTTGCACTACCCACTGAACCAACGTCAGACTGGTGATTGCATATGGGATGGTGGGTGGAAGTAAAGGTCATGGGTCAAGAAGCAGATAAAGCACAAGGTTAAAAAACATCTCTTTATCAGCGCTAGCTCAGAAAGTCTGTACAAAACCCTAAACCCACTGATTTTAAAGTACTTTTTCCCATCTAGCTGCGGCTAATTACACAATTTCACCTAGTCTAAAATATAACAGTCGAGCTATAACAATATTCTAAGTTATAACATCTAGGCTAAGTACAGACAGTCAAAAAGCCCGAGGCTGAATCAATTCAGTCTTTGCAGGTTAGTTTAAGATGCAGATTAAAGTGAAACAGAAGTGAACAGACATTTTACCTTCGACTCAGGAAATGCAGCCACAGGCCTGCAGAGGCTCAGGCCAGAAGCCGGGGGGCGGGGACGCTAGAGCATGCTCTCTGGCTGCATATTCACTTCCTCTTCCTGCTGCCCCTGAGGCCTCTGGGATTTGCAGTCCAGAATCACAACAACAGGACTCTGCAGGGTTTCTCATCACTTTCCCTTCCTGCTTCCAGGTGGGATTTGTAGTCCACAGTCACAGGCGGCGGTAAGTTTGAACAGGGGGAAGGGGTGTTTAACGCCCCCTCCCTGGCCCCAGACCCTATCCAGGGTTTGCCTGGGCGGGGGCAGTCACGGATTGACATAGATTCACCGAAGTTTAGGGCTGGAAGGGATCTCGTGAGATCAGCGGGTCCAGCACCCTGCTCTGGGCAGGAAAGACTGCGGGAGTCAAATCACCCCAGCAAGGTGTGTGTCCAGTTTGCTTTCGAAGATCCCCAGGGTCGGTGCCCGCACCACCCCCTTCGCTCGGGGTCTATTCCGGAGTCTGGTCACACAAACCGTGAAGAAGTTTTTCCTTGTATCCAGTCTGAAACCTTCTTCTAGGAGTTTATGACTGTTGCTCCTGGTTTTCCCCTGAGGCGCTTGGGTGAATAGTTGTTCACCTCGCCCCAAATGCTCACCCCAATATATTTGTAAGCTGCCACCAAATCCCCTTGAAGTCTTCTCTTTTCTAGGCCAAACAGTGTCATATCCGTCAGCCTTTCCTCGCATGGCTTGCTCTTCAGGCCTCTAATCATACGAGCGGCTCTTCTCTGGACTCTCTCCAGCTTCTCCGCATCCTTCCTGAAGTGCGGCGCCCAGAGCTGGATGCAGCGCTCCAGTTGTGGTCTCACCAATGCCGAGTAGAGCGAGAGACTGACTTCCTTACTTTTGCTTGAGATGCATCAGTCGATGCACACCAGCATATTGTTTGCTCTGCTACAGTGGCATCACACTGGTGGCTCATATTCATTTTATGGACAATTATGACCCCCGCTTCCCTTTTGGATGTGGTGCTAGCTAGCGTAGCACCACCGAGCCTGGAAGTTTGTTGAGGGCTTTTCCTCCCCAGGTGGAGCGCTTGACACTTCTCAAGTGTATTGAACAGCATGCGGTTCTGGTCCTCCTATCTAACGAATCTGCGCAGGTCCGCCTGGATCGTTAGCATCCCCGATGCATGGCCGCACTTCCCCATAGTGTCATCGGTGACCTTTGCCAGTGTGACACTCACCTTTCTCCAACTCAGTCAGCTCGGTACCACGTGACATTGTAATTACAAAATTTGCATTAACCCAAATCAACCAGACCTGTCTTAGATGGACAAAAAATCAGTTCACAGTTTTGATTCAGAGTTTTTAAGGGGGAGACTTCAGTGAAGTGGGGGAGGTTGTTTCTAGCAGGACTCACTAGGGACTTGCTTTTGATCCAACACTATTTAATCTTCTTATAAATAAGCTACAAAACCCTTGTTGCTAAGGCTTGCAGATGACACAGAGATGGGCAAGTTTTGGATATGGAAGGATGTGAATCAGTTGGCTAAACGGCACAGCGAAAGGGGAGGTCGCACTTAGGAAACGATGAATACAGGTTACGCAAATACAAAAGGAGTTTGGAAAGCAGCAACTCAGAGAAGAGCCTTAAGATTGGACCCGGACACGTGCTCTCCGTGTGGTGCAGTGGCCGAAGGGGCTCGTGCGATCCTTGGAGGTTTAGGAAAGAAGGGGGAGATGGCTGTAGAAGTTGGGAAATGATCTTGCTTCCCTTTACAGCACTGGCGAACCTGCTGCTAGGAGACCGGGTCCATTTCTGGTGACTGTACATCAAGACAGATGTAGAGACGGGAAGGAGAGATTTAAGGAGGATCACAGAAATGTGCTGGAGCGGAGATGAAGCCTGATGCTTGGCAGCTCAAGCAACTTGCTTGCTTCACTGTAAGGTCCCTTCCAGCCCCGAACAACTATAAAACTAGGAAATGAGGAGACACGTGCCCCCGTGCCTAGGTGCGTAGACATGGAGACTGAGCGAGGCTGTTGGGACTCTACGGACAAGGACGTAGCGAGAGCCAGGCACTGGGAGATGAAGGCAGAAGCTAAAACAATACCTAGAAGATGAAACAGGAGAAATGCAACCCTCCTCCCCGATTAAGTTGTGCTCTCCTGGGCATGAGGAAACACTGGACCGGCTGGCCAAGGATGCGGGGCTGCACTTGGCATCCTCAAAGGGGCATCAGCTCTTCTCCTAAAGCAGATGCCCTGATCCAGCGTCTGGGAGACCCTTGCCAGCTTGGATGTGGGAGCAGGGATGGTTGTGGGACCCCTTTTCTAGCCTTGCTTAGTGGATCCAGGCCATCCCTTTCCTGTATGGGCCCGGTGCTGGCTAGACCGCTGGCAAGAGCACATCCCAACACGGTGACAAGACCTCTCACTCCATCATTTGCTCTGGTCCCTATGCACTCTTAGTGCCCCTCTCGCCAGCCACATGCCCTGCTCACCTGCCTGCCACGGCTGTAGTGCCATAACAATCAAACGCAGCTGGTTGTGCAGCAAATACAGCTCCCCAAGGCCTCTGGCACTGAAATAGCTTTCCAGAGAAGTCTTGTGCTCAAGCAAAGCAATGGGGGGCGGCTTTCAGCCATGTCTGCAACCCAGTTAAAACAGCCCCAGGGTGCACCTCGCGGTGCCATAATGTGAAGGGACATGCCCAAGGCCATGCAGTCGGTGGCAGAGGAGGAGCCTCTGATGACTCTGCTCTTGCCTGTTTCCTCTCAGAGACAGCACGGCCTATCTCCGTCCCCTCCAAAGGCATCACGCCGCACCTTCGGCTCAAGGAAGAGGGTCATGCCCCCTGCTACAGAGGAAAGCATACCAATCTGACCACAGGATCAAATTCCTTCCTGACCCCAAATCTGGCATCGGTCTGACCCTGAGTGAAGGGCAAGACCCTGTTGCCAGGGCCCTCCAGGTGTAAGTCCCAGCAGGAGCATCAGCATAGCCCAGTCAATCCCCAGCCTTGGCTGTGGCCAACACCCAGTGCTTCTGGGAAGGTGAAGAAGCCCCCCTGATGCATGACGGAGGAAAAACTTCCCTCCTGGCCCCATGGGGCAGACAGCAAAGCCCAGAAGCCCGGGAAGTCCCCATAGCACAGCACAGGCATCGCTACTCCGAGAGCATCCCTGACTCAGGCTTATCCGAGCTGTTCTCAAACGCCTCCAGGGACCGAGCTCCCACTCCTTCCCTGGGCCTCCATCTACTCCACTGCCTCACTTTTCTGGCAGTGAAGACATTTTTCCTCCTAGCCAATTTATATCTACTGTGCTGCAACCTCAAGCCATCCCAGGCTCCCTGTCGTGCCTACCAACACCCCCGAAAGCCAAAGGCTCCTGCCCGGGCTGCTTTACAGACCAATTTGATGCCTCCTCTATGAGGCCCCCAAGGTGGCCGATCCAGAGGTCCTGCCTGCTCTTCACTGCCCCGTGGGACGGGCGCATCTACATGTGCATTAACGTGCTTTAGTTAATGCACATTAAATCTAGTACCTCCATTGTGAGGTACTAGGGAAATGCGCATTAGCTTGTCTTAATGCACATTAACTAAATAGCACTTTTTCAAGGGATACTTTAATGGTGCAAGTCTCTCTCCCTGCACCAGTCTTATGGTAAGGCAAGGTCATACATGGGCCCTCCAGGGCTGTGCAAGGCTTTGTGCAACACGTGCCAATCCCAGGAAGAAGCCCCTCCACACCCTACAATCTCATTACAGATAGGATCAGGCCCCCTGAGCAGCCTCCCAAAGGTCTCCAAGGGCTGGAGACAGGCTAAACCCACCAAGGCTTAATCAGAGCTAGAGCTTCCTCCTCCTCCTGTGGCTTGGAAAGCAGAAAGTCCCCCCACTCAGCTCACCCCCAGCACCCCAAGAGGAGAGGGGTCTGCTTAGCCAGCTGGCAGAGGGAAACTGGGGTGCACATTGTATGCAAAGAGGTACGGTGTCTTTTTTGCCACAGCAGTAATGGCGGTAGGCTTGGATACAGCCCAACCTCTCAGAGGGTTGAAATCTTTGCTCACAGCCCTTCAGTATGTGCTCCAGGCTGCAGCCAAAGCCTGGCAGCGGGGTGGGATGCCTCCCTTCCTTACCACCCTTTGCTACATGGCAGGCATAATCCCAGGGTTACTCAGACACTGCTGGGCCGTTTGGGCCCCCGATCCATGCAGACACATGTAAGACTCCTTTGCAGGAGATGAGACAGGTCACAACTTCCTGGCAGCAAACCTCTCCACCTGCCTTGCTCTCATTGGAGCGGGCAGAGATGGGGCACGGAGCCGAGACCCTTTGCAGATGACCTCAAAAAGAAGCAGACTTGTAGGACATGCTCACCCACCCTATGTTCTTATCTTCAAACACAGTCCTGCCTGAGCTGCCTCCGAGGGGAGGAAGCCTGGCCCCGTTACCCAAGTTCCCATTGACTTCACTGACCCAGAGCCCAGGTCCTCCCACGTATATGAACCCGGAGGGCTTCACCTGCAGGCATAAGCAGAGCCAGAGCGGAGCAGCACGTGCCCTCGCTCCAAACTCAGCCAGGTTATGAACAATGGCTTGGCGAGCAAAGGATGGGCACAAATAAACCATGCCGCACCACCTGCACCATTATCTCAGAGCAGCGTTTAACTGAAAAGACAGGAAAATCAACCTATGCAAAAAAAATAAAGAATTGCATGATACCTTTTCTAAAAGAAGAGGGACAGAGGGCTTCGCTGCTGCTGTATTGCACCTGCACGTCCCCTTGCTTCGCTCTGCTGTGTGTGCACAAAACACGGGGAAATGAGGACAGAGGGAGGGTCTGATTTCAGTCATAGGATCATAGAAAATGAGGGGTGCAAGGGACCTCAGGAGGTCAATCCCTGAATCCCCTTAGTCTGCAATCCCTGGGTACGTGGAGGACAGAGATAGCCTGTTGTCTGTCGCTGCAGGGGACTGGACCAGAAGCAATGGTTTTAAATGGTAGTAGGGGAATTTAGGTTGAAGATTAGGAAGAATTTATCACTCAGAGGGCAGTTCAGCACCAGAACAGGCTGCCTAGAGAGGTTGTGGTATCTCTATGCCTGGAAGTTTTTGGAGATCAGAGAAGTTGGGGAATCTCCATCCCTGAAACCGCTCAAGAGCAGGTTGGATGGACACTTGGCTGGGATGATGTAGTTGGGGCTGGTCCTGCTTGGAGCAGGGGTTGGACTAGATGTGACCTCCTGAGGGCCCTTCCAGTCCAACTTTCCCATGTGTCTGTGATAAATAAAAAGATAACTGAATCAAGGCCGCTAATTTGATTTTAAATGATGATATCCCTCCTCGGCACCCCATGGTTTGGAAAGCCACTTAATCTTAAACAAACTCCAATGATTTCTTTCATCGACTCACACCTATGTCTTTAAATACTGGCTCACTGGATTGCATTATACCTTCGAATTTCAGCTGACCCAGATACCCATATCTTTGCTTGCCAGTTCCCCATGGCAGGCATCCATTTACTGATGAAGAGGTTTTTCTTTCTCTTTCTGCTGTATTCAAGGGCTTCACCAACTATCCTGAGACCGAGGGGGAGGAAAAAGTTTCCCACTGACTGGCTGGGGGAGAGGGACTGAAAGGGAACCCCGGGCTGCAAACTCAGGTGCCTGAATTAATAAGGTACAAGAGCAAATGCCTTATTTTTTGAGTGCATTTTTTTTATGAACTCCAGGCAGCTCCAGGCGGTAAAACATGCTGGAGGAGCGTCTCTGCAGGTTGCATTGTACATAGGAAGGGCTGCACGAATCAGCCATCGAAGCCAGGCTCTGATTCTGCTTCATTGTATGGTTCACTTGATCCAGGTGTGGGCTGAGGATCAAGCCCTCATGGGGGAAAGGGCTTCTCCAGGGACCCCTGGGGCGGTCCGAACACTGGAGTCATCCCCTTGCCTCTGAATCCGTTTCTCTCTTGTCTGGAGCTGCGTGGGCTGACCCCATTCATTGCAAGCAGTTGCAATGGTTGGAAGTCAAGGAAGCAGCATTGCATTGCAGTGAGACGGGAGATTGCTGGGGGTGGGACTGGGCAATGGAGCAAGGCCAGGGCAGTGGGAGGGAGCAGTATGCCCTGACCCCCAGGATGTCCCTGAGCTGGGCTCGGGGTGCCTGCAGCTATGGCCCCAGTTTTGGGGCAGGAGAGGGAATTCTCCACCCTCTTCTACACTGCAGCCACCTCTGGGGTGGAACATCACAGCTGTTTACTAGTAGGGCAGCCCTGAGCAACTTCTGGCTGGGAAACTGAGAGGGAAGGTGGATCCTGCTGGGATCATTCAGGAGATCCCCTGCCCCGCTACAGATCTCCGTGCACACTTAGAGTGCAAAGACCTCCGCTGCACTTCCAGCTTGGACTCTGCGTCTGGGACGTCTGTCTCTGCCTGAATGAATCACGATCCGGGAGTCTGGGCCGGTGCCAGGCTGGATAAGTGGCTAATGAGTTTGAGCAGATGCCAGTGGTCTAAACCTGCTCTATGAAGTGTCCAAGTCGACAGGATACATCATCATTATTCCACGCTTAACCGATTTGTGTGCAAGGGTTAGAAGGCGATTAGGTCTTAAAGGGGCCAATCCCATCTCCTACATCCTCGTCTTTATACGGCCACTGCCCTGCTGCTCTGCGGACGAGGGTAGCGTCATGCTAGGTGCTTACCTGGCATACTGACAGCCTCAGCCCCTGCCCCAGACCACTTGGTACAACCAAGGACACGCTGCTACAATCCATTATAGTGAAATCAAGTGAGACAATATCAGGCTTAGATGCATAAACCATCTACCGCCGGGCAAACGGGGACTTCCCACACAGCTGCTGCTCCGGGGCAACTCCCTGCGTGCCCACGCTGATCCCGTCCCTCTTGCATTGGGAACTAAGCTACTGCAGCTTCACTTCCAAGCCCTACAGGGTTGGCATGTGGGCACTTAGCACAAAGCACCTGGCATGTGGCAAAGCCTTGTCTCCTGTTATCCCGTGTTAAGTGGCTCGGTTGTCTTGGCTGCCTTGCTTTGTATCCGGGGGACATGTCTTATGTCTCCAGGGACAAGGTCATACACTGCTTTGCCTCCTGGACCCCTGCCCAGCATGCACCACACTCACTGAATAAGCAGCTGTTTAACACTGCGTTTTGGTCTGGTCCTCCTTGCAATATTGGAGTGCTCCACACCGCCGCAAATTCATTTTCACCTCAGCCCCGTTCGGTCAGGGCACCTATAACCCCCCTCCCCTGGGGAACAGGGGTGTTAAAATCAAACCTTTCCACTGGTTTGGGAGATCCTGCATGAGATACCTAGGACCTGAAACTCCCGGGCTCTTGGCGTCCTGCTGCGCAATGTATATCCAAGGCCCAGCTCCCAGGGACTCTGAAGCTGACAGTGCTCAGCCCATCTGCAAATCATAGACCCATAGAAAATGAGGGTTGGGACCTCAGGAGGTCACATCCCATCCACCCCCCCTGCTCCAAGCAGGACCAGCCCCAACTCCATCATCCCAGCCAAGGCTTTGTCTAGCTGGGTCTTAAACACCTCCAAGGATGGAGAGTCCACCGCCTCTCTGGGGAGCTTGTTCCAGCGCTTCACCACCCTCCTCGTGAGCAAGTTTTCCCTAATATCTACCCTCAATTTCCCTTGCTGCAGCTTGAGCCCATTGCTCCTTCTGTCATCTGCCCCCACTGAGGACAGCCCAGCTCCATCCTCTTTGCACCCCCCTGCAGGGAGGTGACGGCTGCTATTCAATCCCCCTCGGTCTTCTCTTCTCCAAACTAAATCAGCCCATTTCCCTCAGCCTCTCCTCACCAGTCCTATCCCCCAACCCCCAGCCATTTTCATTACCCTCCATTGGACTCTCTTCAATATGTCCACATCCTTTCTGTAGTGGGGGCCCACAGCTGGACACAGGACTCCAGATGTGGCCTCCCCAGTGCTGAATAGAGGGGAAGAATCACTGCCCTCGATCTGCCAGCAATGCTCCTGCCAATGCAGTCCAGGATGCCTTAACATATCCCACCCTGGGGTCTTATGTTGAGCACCAAGGCCTATTAATTGTATAGATGCAGTGGGCTTAGGCTTGACAGAAAACCACAAGCCTCCCTGAGCGGTGAAAGGGAGGCCACTATATATGTCTAACAGCTAAAAGCTTGAGACAAAGGATGAGACGACAGGACCAGGAGTGCAGGTCACAGGGTAACAGCAAAGGTTGCAAGGGGACACGAAGAGCAGAGACCACCAGCCAGCACCCACCACCCCTCAAATATATCTAAGGAGCCTGCATGTACCACCCAAGGAAACTCTTCCTGGAGACACGAATGGGCAAGGGAACAGAGGCAGGTCCAGAGATGCCCCAGTTGCCCCAGCCAGCGCCTCCTTCCTGGTCTGGTCAATGGACACTCAAGTCGGGCACCTCGGAAATGAAGAGCAGGTGTTGGGCACCACCGCCCAGCTGCACATTGAAGCCCTGCAGTGGTGGGGGAACTGATTCCCCAGGGAGATAGTTGACTGATTTCTCCAGGACACCTCCTTCCTCCCCTTGCCTCATCCACGCACCCTCCAACATCTTCCAGCAACACATCTGGATCCTATGAATGCAGCCTCCTCTGCTCCATCTCCAGGGCACACCTGTCCTGGACACCACGGGAGGCAGGGCTCCTGCGGGGACATAGCGTGGCACAACAGACAGTAAGGTCATGCACGGGTATGAGATGGGCAAATTAAAGACACACAGGCAGACTCGAGGATGGTATTGGTACCCCAGGGAGCTGCGAGGTGGGACAGGGAAGGATCTTCTCTGTGATGAGTTGTGTGTACCCAGAGGGACTAGTTGCATAGTTAAGTGTTTGTGCTGTCTGTTTTATACCCGCGTGGCTTGGGAGTGGCTAAGAGGTGGGAGGCCCGGGACCGGGATGTGCACCCTGTTACACGCGGGCATCCTTAGCTCTGGCATGGCCTCACTTGGGAGAACTTGACTCTGTCGCCTTAACGAGCTGGGGGCTTCGCATGGCATCCAATTGACACCCACCTGGGCCACCCGTGTGCCTGGAAACTTTGTCCCTTGCAAAGAAACCTGCCCCTTGAGCTGACTAGCTGCATGAGTAGGTTGTTATCCTTCCCATGCCCCTGAAGGGGAAGGAGACTGGTGCACTTCACACAGAAGCAGTGGGGCTCAGGCTCCTTTCCAGGATTTGGGGGGCCGTGGGCACAGACTTTCAGCCCCATCACTCCTCAAGCCCAATCTCCTCTGCCCCAAACCCTCCTCGCTGCCCCTACCCCGGTTCTGCCTGCCCCGGGCTCACTGTTCTTGGCCTGCCTAGTCCCACTTTCCGCCCTCCCGCTCTTGCACCATTGCACAGAGAAGCCTCTGCAGAAAACTTGTGCTGCTTGGTTCATCGTCTTTAGCTTTGCACAGAGTTTTGGATCTGCAAACACCAGCTAACTGGAAGCCCCAGCACCCTGCAGTGTCTCCCATTACACAGATGGGTAAACTGAGGCATGGGATAAGTTAACTTATCCACAGCCACACAGGTACAGAGCAGCTGGGCAGGGGCTCAGAAGCATTTGGACCCTCGTGCCAGACCCCTGGTGTTTCTCAGGCCCTTGATCCTTGTGTTTGAAGGAAAGCCCCCTCCTGTAACAGCAATGGAGCATCGTCTCGTCCTGCTACGGGAGTCACAGAGGGGCAGCATATAGCTCCAGGGCCTGTCCTCACCTGCAGCCTCCTGCGGACAGGGACGGCCCTGGGGAAGGCACCGAAGTGTGTCCCACTCATGTGGTGTCTGGCCGCCCCGATACCAGTGCCGTGCTGGGAGACCTCAGCTACAGAGCATTACCTTTTGATTGGACTTGTGCTGAGGAGTGAGATTAATTGATCACCGAAACCAGTCACAACTCGAAAGGTTTATTAGGATACGCAATAGCAAACACTCACTGGTACTAAACACGACAAGGCTTACGCAGCCTCGGATCCAGGAGGAACGGGTCTGCCGGCCAGGCCTCTCTGCCTTCCTGGCGACTCTTGCCGAGTTGGTTTTTCTCTGCTGTGCTTCGGGAAAGGTCCGATTTGTTGCTTGCCCCAGGCCCAGGCTTTATAGATAGTTGATCTGACACGTTAATAATTGATTCCTGATTGATTTTATTTAAATTTTTGTGTTTCAATGGAACCAGATTTTCGTGGCCCTGGAAAAGGGGTCAAGGGATCAACTTAGCTACAGTGTTTTTTATATTATTATTATTATTTTTAGGTCTGACCTTAATCTGTTAATCATCTGGCAATCTTGACTTTAATCATGTTAATCAGCTGAAATGTAGATTTTTGAGTGAGCAAAGAACAGATTTCTTGTCTTTATGGCTTGCCTTTTGGCTCCCGGTCAGTTCTTTACAAGGCTATTTTGCTCTTTCCACCCTCGAGTCTGCCTGTGTGTCTATAATTGTTTGAACACGTTAGCACAAATATATGTATTCTAGCAAAATAACTATTAATCCATTTTACCTTGCAAGGTAACTATTAATACACGGTTACCTTAGTTATCATTAATGTTTTAGGATGCGATGGTAATACAGAGTATCTAGGATACGGGCTTGCTGTTCAGGCATATTTCTGCAGTTTTGACTTCGGTGCCCTGACAATATCCAAACCTGACATCCACACCGTCCCTGCGGTTTGATTAATTATGCTTTGGATGGTATATGATTCAAGTTATAGTGCTGTTTGTCGCCCACAGGCCTGTGCATGGCTACAGAGAAACGCAGGCACAGAGAAGCTGCTGTGCTGTGAATTCACCCCACGGTCTCCCTAAGCACGCACATTTCGGACGCATGTTTCCCATTCAGCTCCTCCGCCGCTCTCCATGCAGGCTTGCTCACCTGTTTTTAGGCTGGCCCATACCTAGATGGGGAGGTCGGAGGTCAGCCTCACCTTGCCAGGGCCATGGTGCTGGCCGGCCTCCTCCAGAGCTGCCTCACGATGCCCAGCGGTGAACGGAGGAGCTCAGGAGACACCAGCCCTCTCGACAGAGGCTCTTCCATCTTTGCTTCGATGCAAAGGCCAGACTCCTCAGCGGTTCCCAGGGTGCACGGGTTTGTTTCTCAGGGCTGGTGAACCACAGGGCACGATTATTGCTGAGCACATCATTTTCCCAAATGCCCCCTTGCATACACAGAGACATGACCTAGCCTGGACCTAGACAGGACCTAGTCCCTGGGTGCGTAGCCCTAGACAAGCTGAGGATAGCCTACAGCACCGTGCAGGCGCTAGGCCAGCCTCCCCGGTGCCCTTCAGTCCCAACCCGCACCCCATGCCGCTCCAATCTCTGCAACATCCTCGCACCCTCCTTCAACACCGTCCAGTGTCTCCTCTCCCCACTGCTTGAAGCAGGGTGCTTGTACCCGAAAGCATGCAAAGAGTAATTTTTCCAACTGTTCAGTTGGTCTCATAAAAGGGATCAGATTTACCCAAAGAGTCTACCCAAGCCCTGGTAAAATCCTGGAGGAAATGATCAAATAAACCATTACAGACAGGCTAGCAGAAGGCAGTGTTTTGAAGGATAGCCAACACAGCTTTGTTACGGGCAGGTCATGCCAAACCAACCTCATTCCCTCTATGATCGGGTAACTCGCCACCTGGATAGGGAAAGTGAGGTTGCTGTCATATCCCTGGACTTCAAAAAGGCCTTGGACCTGGTCTCCCATGAAGTTCTTATGAAAAAATTGGGAAAATATGGCTTTGGCTACTTTATGGTCCGGTGCTAGGTAGGACCCAGAAAGCTAATTAAACGCTGGTGTGCATCTACCAAGGCATCTCATGCAAGGCTAAGGATGCCATCCTCCCGCTCTACTCGGCCTCGGCGAGCCCGCAGCTGGAGCACTGCGTCCAGTTCTGGGCGCCGCGCTGCAGGAAGGATGCGGAGAAGCTCGAGAGCGTCCGAAGGAAGCACGACAGCATCCAGAACTGAAGAGCGGCACTGCTCCCGGGCTCGATGCCGCCCGCCTCGCGCCCGCACAAGTAAACAAACTTGGCTCTTTCCCTGGGACGTCTTTCATGCATGATGCATGAGGCCTTATTAATACCCCTCAGAAAGCACATCCATTATTGATGCCCAGCCTGAAAGCGCCGCACGGCCCTGCTTCCTCCCTCTCGCATCACAGCCTTCCCCATCCCTTCAGAGCTGCCCTCGCCACGCGGAGAACGCAGCCATCTTCGCTGGACCATGTTGGACGGGAAGACCATGTTGACGCAGCATGGCGTTGTGACAGTTGTGTTCATGCTTTTCATCCTGCTGGCATGTAGCTGAAGGCAGACTTTGCTTCCATGTCCCGAGAGAGGCAGGAAATGCTTCACCCGCAGCTGAAATGCAGCTGCTTCTGGGGTGCACACGGTCCTGGGGAGCAGCGCACGGTCCTGGGGCTGTGCTCTAGGAGAGGAAGAAAATGCACATGCCTCCAGAGTGGGATTCGCTGGAGAAATCCCCTCTTTTAGCACTAAGACCTGGTCAGGCCTTGATCTCTCTTAAAAGTTAGTAACATCACCAGAAGTTCTCAAACTTTTTGGGTTCAAGGCACCCCATGTTAGGCTCCAAACATGTCAGCTCTTCACTTTCCCTGCTTTGTTACCTGTGGAAAAATAATAGGGGGGCTCTGGTGCAAAGAGCTTGGCCAGCCCACAACAGATCAGAACAGCTTTGCCGCTATTTGAAATCCCTGGGTCTCTCGCATGAATCATGTGTCCGTGTCTGCACATATCTCCCCCATCACCCTTAAAAGGATCTCACAGGGCTCCAGGGTCTCCCCGGTTGAGAATCACTGTTCTAGGCCAAAAACCCTCCCACAGCCTCAGTGCCATTCACCTGCCCTCCTCAAATCTCCAGCTGTTATGCATCGCTTCCGACTTGCACTACCTACCCCAGAAGTGGCTGCATTTTGGCCAAAGGATGCACACCCGCAGAGCAGCGTTTGCACCGGGAAGTCAGCACGGATGCATTGCACCCTGCATTGCTGTGATACTTGCAGCCGGGCGCTGCGTCCGCAGCAGGGGAACGAGAACAGGCTGCTTCTCACCCCTGCACCTGCCTGCATGATGCATGAACAAAAACAGCCAGGAAGGGCTGAAGTCATACGCACTGCACGGTGTCTGCCTGGATGATGTGTGTGTGTGTATGCAGGTCCGTAGCAGGGGAACGAGAACAGGCTGCATCTCACCCCAGCACCTGCCTGCATGATGCATGAACAAAAACAACCAGGAAGGGCTGAAGTCATACGCACTGCACGGTGTCTGCCTGGATGATGTGTGTGTGTGTATGCAGCCCTTCCTGGCCGTTTTTGCTCATGCATCATGCAGGCAGGTGCTGGGGTGAGATGCAGCCTGTTCTCGTTCCCCTGCTACGGACCTGCATACACACACACATCATCCAGGCAGACACCATGCAGTGCGTATGACTTCGGGGAACAGCCTGCATTTCACACATGCCATTAAAAGCAAGTTACATCTTGGGGTGACAAATGAACAAGGCAATCTAGGCTGGGGGAGAGAAGGGCACCCTTCATCTGTATGTTGGGCCTGCTCCATGCTGCTGTTTCCATGCTGGTTTTAAAGGGAATGAGCTTTTCCCGGCATCCTTTTGCACTCATCCAGGTGGATCTGGAGAGAGAGGGGAAACCAAAAGTCCACTTATGTGCAGACCAGACCCAGCACAGTTCAGAAAGGCCCTGCAAATATGCCATTGCTTGGTTGGAGAGGTCATCTAGTATTTGGGGCCAGGAGAGGTTCCTAGGCTGAGGAGAGAAAGAAGAGGGGGGCTCTCCTGAGGACCCCCACCATGCCCGGATGCCATCCGCCCACCCCCCAGCTCCAAGACACCTGTGGGACAGATAATAAAGGTCCCAGGAAGAAGCTGGAGCTGCCCAGAGGTCCTGAGATACAGAAAATCTCGGAGGCACCGAAAGGCAGGATGCACCCAGCAGCGGTGGCTTTAGGGTTGTTGGGCAAGAGAGTCATTTGGGGCCCCTTAGAGATACTCAGGAAATTATTAACCCACCACAGTTGTATCCTGGATCTTTGTAATATTCTTTGGGGGAATTAGATAAGAGTTGAGTGTTAAAACGCAAATAGAGCCACTTCCTTGCAAAAAGTTGCCCCCCCCCCCCCCCAAAAATTGTTGCAAAATTTTGGAGCCCCCTAAAGTGCGGGGCCCCGGTTTGCTCTTCCCTAAGGCCACTACTGCAAGCAGCACAGGGCAGGGAGACGAAAAGACACTGCTGTGGCGTGGAAAAGGGCAAGAGTCTCATGACATATGAAATGCCGAGGCCGGTTACGTGCCAGGGTTTGGATCCAGAATCTGCTCCTGCAGCTGCACGGGAATGTGTCCCCAGAGCCACGGCCTCAGGGTGCTGGGATGAGGGGGGACACCAGATCACACTTGCTATGGGGCATCTCCCGGGGGACTTTTCCTTTGCTCATGCCAGCCATGCTTTCCCTCCTTGCTGTCGCTGGGAAGCCCCAGTGAAAAATGTGCTAGACACTGTGCATATGCATTGCAAGGCACTGTCCCTGCCCCAAGATCTTCTAGACAAAGGCTGGGCGGGGAAACTGAGGCATGGAGAGGCATGCTAACTTGCCCAGAGTCCTCCAGCAACTAGCACCCATGGTTTCAGACTCCCAAGTCTGTGCCTGTCTATGAGACCCCACCGGACTTATGATCCCAGCTCTGATGCATTGATACAGCACATCCGTGTGTTGAAGGCAAAGGGAAGAGGATGGGGCCCGGCTCAGGAGAGCTCGTTATGCAGATCACGTCTGGCAGGGGGTGTTGGGAGAGCGTCAATTAGCGAGTGTTTGCACAGTCCGTTTGTAGATCAAAAGCGCTGGAAATAAATTAATGCCTGCAAAGTGCCTCGGCAATGGGGAGGGGGAGAGAAATGCCAGAGTCCGTCTCCCCACGGCAGCCATACGTGTGGGGGGAGGTTCTCTGCGAAGCTGTGTGTCCTAGCCCCCCACACTGCTAACATCAAGAGGGATTCTCCTTTCAGCTGGTGGCCAGCTAGTGGAGCTGAGCCCTTGCTGATGCAGTGCTGTGCATCATAGCAACAAGGGTAGCGTCCTCCCAACAGGAGACTCTCCATTCACCCTTAGCAGTGCGGGTGCTATGATACTACAAAGGCCTTCTGCTATCATAGAAGTGGGGCTGGAGGGGACCTCCAGAGGTCACGTCTAGTCCAACCCCTGCCTGAGGCAGGATCGGCCCTGTCCAAACCAGCCCAGACATATCTATTGTCTTAGCACAACTGCATCCTGCAGAGATGCATGGTTGGTTGCCTCCCTCCCCCCTTTCTGCTCGATTGCCAGCAGGGTTTGAAGCCTCCCTCAGAGGTGCTGGGTGCTGCTGGAGGTGGGTAGCTGTGCCAATGCTTAAACCAGAGGGTCCTGGCTAGAGGGTCATCATATTTGGGGTCAGATAGGAATTTTACCCCATGGTCAGACTGGTGTGGACTGGGGAGATTTTGCCTTCCTCTGTAGCAGGGTTGCAGCCTCTCCCTGGGGTCTCTTGAGCGTATATTGACCATTTGTCATAGAAGCAGGACGCTGGCTGTCGTGGTTCCCCAGCCACAGTTCGGGTGTGAGGTGTGTGTTGTGTCAGGGTTGATGGTCATCTTATGTAGAGCTCAGATTATAGGTTTGTGTGGGAAGGGATGGACAGGGCTGATCCTGCCTCAGGCAGGGGGTGGACTAGATGTGACTTCTGGAGGTCCGGTCCACCCCACTTCTCTGTAATGCTATGACAGGCACAGGCCACGCTTTAGCTTCTGCCTCCTGCCATCTCCAAGCAGCTGCTGACGTCTGGAGGTGGAGGCCTTGCATTATTGATCCCTTCATTATGGCATAAAACTCGCATCTCTGCTGGATGCAGGGGCAGGCACGCAGAATAATTACCCGGTGGCTACCCCAAGGGGCCCCAAAGCCTGCAAGTGGAGATGGGAGGGGAGCAGGGGACCCCAGGCAGGGGTGAGAAAGCAGCTGGGGCAGTGCCACCTCCCCTCCCAACCCTGGGGGGCCATGACCTTGGGAGGGCCCTGGAAATGATCGCTGGCAAGGGACACAGCTGGATGGTGGCAAGACACAGCTGGAGCGGGGGCACAGCTGGATGTGAGGGACACAGCTGAAGGGCTGGCACAGCTGGAAGTTGGGGGAAGCACAGGCAGATGTGGGGGGGGCAGCCGGGGTGTCACAGTTGGACATGGGGTCACAGGGAGATGAGGGCACAGCTGGATACAGGGAGCACAGCTGGATGTGAGGGGCATAGCTGGGATGGCACAGCTGGATGTGCGGGGCACAGGTGGTAGGCGGCATAGCTGGGGTGTCTCAGCTGGACGTGGAGGTCATGGGGACACACCTGGATGTGGGGACACAGCTGGAGGAGGGGGGCATAGCTGGGATGTCACAGCTAAATGTGAGGTCACTGGGAGATGGGGCATAGCTGGAGGAGGGGCATAGTGGGGGTGTCACAGCGGGATGTGGGCACGGGGAGATGGTGGCACACCTGGATGTGCGGGGCACAGGTAGTAGGCGGTATAGCTGGGGAGTCACAGCTGGATGTGGGGGTCATGGAAGATGGGGCACACCTGGATGTGGGGGGCAAAGCTGGGATGTCACAGCTGGATGTCGGGTGACAGGGAGATGGGGGCACAGCTGGATGTGGGGGTATTGGGGTCTAGGAGCACAGTTGGAGGGGTGTGGCTGGCGGAGCACAGCTGGATGTGGGGTGACAGGGAGATGGGGACACAGCTGAAGGAGGGGGGCCTAGCTGGGGTGTCACAGCTGGATGTAGGGGCACAGCTGGAGGAGGGGTGTGGCTGGCGGGGCACAGCTGGATGTGGGGTCACAGGGAGATGGGGGCACACGTGGATGGGGGGACACAGCTGAAGGAGGGGGGCCTAGCTGGGGTGTCACAGCTGGATGTAGGGGCACAGCTGGAGGAGGGGTGTGGCTGGCGGGGCACAGCTGGATGTGGGGTGACGGGGAGATGGGGGCACAGCTGAAGGAGGGGGGCCTAGCTGGGGTGTCACAGCTGGATGTAGGGGCACAGCTGGAGGAGGGGTGTGGCTGGCGGGGCACAGCTGGATGTGGGGTGACGGGGAGATGGGGGCACAGCTGAAGGAGGGGGGCCTAGCTGGGGTGGCTCAGTCATGGGGAGCTGGGGCACAGCTGGAGGAGGGGTGTGGCTGGCGGGGCACAGCTGGGTCGGGGGTGACGGGGAGCCGGGGCACAGCTGGCCGGGGCGGGGCGGGGCGGGGCGGGGCGGCTGCGGGCGCGGAGGAGGCGCTGCGGCTGCCGGCTCCCTCCTCCTCCTCCTCCTCCTCCTCCTCCTCCTGCTCCTGCTCGTCCCCTCCCCGCTCCGCTCCGCTCCGCGCCGCGCCGCTCCCGCCCCGCGCCGTGCCGTGCCGTGCCGCGCGGCCCCGCAGCTCGGGCCGGGCCGGGCCAGGTAAGCTGGATGCGCGGACGAGCCGCCGCTGCCGCGTCCTCCCTCCCTCCCTCCCTGCCTCCGTCCGTGTGTCCGTGTGTCCGTGCGTGCGCCTTGGCAGGGCCGGGAGATGCGCGGGCAGCGCCGGCCGGCCTGGGCTGGGGGACCCCCGGGAGCCCCCCACCCTCCGGGCCGCATCCGGCCCTGCGCCCCGGGCAGGGCAGAGGGGGTGCAGGCCCCGGCCCCGGCTCCATCCCGTCCCCGCCCCGCCCCGGCTCTCCCCAAGCCCGGCGCGAGGCCGGCGCGGCTGGCGGCTGCCCCAGCCCGGCAGCATCTCCCGGAGCCAGAAATCCTCCCAGCACAAAGGATGCCTTCTTTCCCGAGGGGTTTTTTGTGCGTGTCTGATTCCCACCCCGCATCGATCCGCCTTCCCAAGGGGCTCGCGCCCTCGCTGAGCCCCAGGGAGCCTGCTTTGTGCCACGCGGGGGGCTGCGAGGGGCTCAGACGCGACACGAAGGGGGGACCGGGGCCGGCTGGTTGTCGCAAGCGGCCGGCCTGGGGCCCCGACACCGTCCCGGGCACCGAGGGGCCCGCGAGGACGGGAGCGTGCCCACCGGCAAAGTGGGACGGCGCGGCGCGGACTTCTCCGGCAGTTGTTCTCAGGCAAGAGGGTCCCTGGCGGGGCAGGAGACGGCGGCTCCGACCAGCCACGGGGCGTTTCACTGCAAGGGTTTTATGGCGATTTAACGAGCTGAAATTCCCAAGGCATCTGTTGTTTAACTACGTGCCGCACCGATGGAGGCAGGGGCTTGCGGGGATGGCGCTGAAGCAAGGGGGACCTCGGGCGTTGATGGCAAGGGGTCAGATGCAGCGTGCAATGTGGTCTTTGTATCCAGCCTCGCGCCCCCGGGCTCCTAGGGTTGGGTGGGAAGTCCAGGATCATCTGGTCCAGCCCCGCGCGCGGATGCAGATGCCGTTGCAGCCCATCCCAGACGGACGCCCGCTCAGCTGCTTTGGAAGCGCCGCGACGCTCAGAAAGACGCGGCCCTTTCCCCCTGGCGCTTGCAATGGGTCGCCGTCGCTGTCCGGGCTCAGGGGGGCTTTCACAGCCCTCCGCCCCACAAAGGCCGCGCAGCTGGCACAGACACGGGAGGTGGCAGGGGCTGGATGGGAAGCCTGTTCTGGCTCGTGCAGCGAGTCGATTTGGTCTGGAGTTGCAGAGAGGGGAGAGCCAAAGCCGCTGGGGGCGTTTTCTCAGGGCGTCTTGGGTCGACCAGGCCTTTCCAAGCTCAGGCCAGAGGCATCGAAGGGCACTGAAGGCTGCCCAGCCTTGGCTATGCTCCCAAAGCCCTGGGGTCACCCTCACGGCCTTTGAGGCTCTGGAGCCAGGCTAGTGCGTGGACCGGAGCCTGGCGCGGGGCTACGATGATGCTCCCAGGGCTCCTGAGGAAACTGTGCAGCCGTAGGTTAGCCCTGAGGGTAGCTCTCGTGGCCACAGGCCCAGCCGGGCCTGAACAGGGCTTTGGGAGAGGGGAGATGCAGGTTATGCTCCACCAAGGAGGCATCGTGCAATCCTCGAGGGGCCCGATCCCAGCTCCTCGCATCCCTGTCCTGGGGGGGTCCCTTCCCCAGCCGCTGGGGCTGAGACTGTGCCTCACAGCTGCACAGAGAGGGTGGCCCATAGCGTGGCATGGCAGGCACTGGGTTAAGGCAGAGCTCCCAGGGGCCGGCGGGGAGGAGAGGCATCCGTGCAGGGACACCTGCATCAGGAGCTGGCTGCATGACCCATCCTCGGTGTCTTCCTTTCCCCTGGGATGAGGGCTGACGAAGGGATAGGTGCCTTGCTGGCTGCTGCTGGGACCTAGTCCTAGCTTGGCTCGTGCCCCTGTGCACCATGAACCTCTCCCGCTGCCAGGGCTCAGCTCCTGCGAATCCCCGAGGAGGGGTGGATCTGGAGGCTGAGCTCAGGCTGTCTCGTTGCTGGCAGGCGGGTGGGCTGCCCGGGCTGCATTGCTAATCCTGGAGCTGTCAGCTCGTGCGTGCTGCCTGGGCTGGAGTGGGCGTCTCCGGAGAGCGGCGCATCAGGCTTTCGGTGGCAAGTCGGGCGTGGGGTGAAGGCGCTGAGCCGGGGCCACGGGCTCTGCCTGGCTGGATCTGACCCAGGGTCCTGGCTGTCCCTCAACCCCCCATGGATATTCCTCGTGCCCCCTTTGGTTGTCTCCTTGCGAGCCCCAGGGAGTTGATCCCTCCTCGTCCTCCTGCAAGCTCTGCCAGAGCTTGGAGCAACCACCTACTCTCCCTCTGCATCTTCCCCCGCTCAGCAAACAGGGCAGCATCACTCCCCATCCCTGCCTGGATGATGGAGGGCAGGGACTGGGTCTGTCTGGTTGTCTGCAGCCTGGACAGGCCTCATTCCTCAGGATGAGCCATGCCACGAAGGGGTGGGAGGTACCACATCCCCTCCGGCTGCTCTGTGCATGCTAGGCTGGGTGGAAAATAAAGGCCTGTGTTGTGCAGTCTGGAGCGGAGCGCCAGGCTGAGGGCAGATGATGGAGGCGTCGGTGGTACCTGTGGCTGGGCTGAGGCAGCATGAGAGATGCTTGCCCTTCTCCTTGTTGCAGGGTTATGAGCTGGGTCTGCTCAGCGCCCCTTGCTTAGCAGCCCACATTATGGGCCTGCTGCTTGCCAGCTCAGCATTTTGCAATGGATGGCGCATGGGTCAAACGGCACCTTGTTTTCCCCCGAAAACTCAAATACGTTTCGTGGTGATGGGGCTTTGAGGCGTGCTTATTAACCAACTCCTTCCTTGTCACAGTGGTGGCCGGGTCTTGGCACCACCCTTATCTCTCCTGCTGTTACTGGTGGCTATGGGGTGTTCTTGGTGTTTTGGGTGTTGTGCTGTGGGCATGGGTGAGGCGTTGATGATGTTGGCAAATGATTGCCTAAGAACACAGCCCTGTGCTCCTGGGGCCTGCCATTTACCCCTCCTCGGAGCCATCCCAGCAGCAAAGGAGTCAGATCTGGCTGCACAATGCAGCAAATATTGCTGGGTTTTTTGCAAGTTAATTATGCAGCATGTCATTAAAGTGTGGAACTCATTGCTACAAGATGTGGTGCATGCCCATGGTTTAGCTAGATTCAAAAATGGACTGGACAGATTCTTGCAGGAAAGGGGCATCGGTAACTATTGATCCTGGGAGTGAGGGCTTCCTAGACCTTAAAGGCTGCAAAGTGGGAGAGGAAGAGGGGGAAAAAACCCTGGTCATCCCGAGTTCACTCTCCCTTGCGACCTCCGCTCTGTGCCGCTGCGTGATGCAGGAGACTCGGCACGGTGGGCCGACCCAGTAAATGGCAGTTCTCGTGTTTCCCCAACGAAGGATAGGGTTGTACATTTTTTATTCTCCAAGATATCTGGCCCATTGGACTCAAAGTCAAATAAAATCCCCTCCCCTGCTGGTTTTCAAGCGGAGAGCCCTTCATCGCTAGAGTTTCTGCCTGAACGTTCAAAGTTTTGGAGCGTTACAGGTCACCAAAACCCATGTCCAGGATAGCAGTGGGTGTGCCGGCTTCATCCCTGCCATGCCTGGCATGATTTACCTCTGGGACTTGGTGCTGCAGGGTGGCAGCAGGGGATGAATTGAGCTTTGCTGCATTTCCTCGCTGCCTGTATATCCCCTGCTCAAGGGGCTGGGATCATCTGTTCCAGGAAGAGAAAGCACAGGAGATGCACACAGATCTGTGCTGAGCAGCCATCGCTGCGAAATCCCTCAATTAAACAGGTCTGCGGAGCGGCCTGTGATCCAGCAACGATACACGAACAGCAAGCGAGGAGGGAGAGAAACTGGAAAGGATCCAGGGGAGAGGGACAAAGATGAGAGAGGGGCTGAAATGCAGCTGTGAGAGAGATCTGGGTGTGTTTTCGCGTGGAGAAAAGGAGATAAGAGGTGTGGGGGGGAGCAGGAGAGCAGCTTTGAAAGGCTGCTGCAAAGAAGAAAGCCAGAAGCAAGGGGGTTTTATGGGACCGGTTGTGGAGATGCGAGAGAAGCTTTCGGGAGCTAAATATCAGAACTAAAGGTGGGGCCCGTTTAATTTGGGTACAGCCCCAGCCACCAAAATCCCTTCCCCGGTGCGATGAGCAGACCTTTTCCCCAGCAGAGAGGTGGACCTCTTTCCTTCCTGCCCTCCCAGACTCCTGTGTGAGAGCTGTGATGTTCCACCCCAGATGCAGCTGCCTCGCGGAGGTGGGTGGAACGATCCTCGCTCCATTTGCAACGCGTTTCCGGCTCCGTCGACACAAAAGGCACTGGGGGGAACGCACGCTGGTGGTTAATTCCTCTTCTGAATAGGCTGGAGCTTGAAGGTGACTCCTCCCGATGGGCCCCGTGTCAGCAGTGAAAACGAAGTGCGATCAGATACTCCGGGTCGAGGTCTGATTGTGGCAGGGTTGTCAGGAGGGAATTGCATTGCACTGGGCCAACGGGGGGAAGTCAGGACGTGAGTGGGACCGGGGAGAAGGCAATCTGCAGCTCCAGTCACGTTTAAGCTCACGCACGGGGTTGCACTTCCAGGAAAAAGCATCAGACGGTTGAAACAAAACCGTTTGCAAAACAGGGTTGGTTCTGATTCGTCTCCTGACTCAGTCCCCGGAGGGAACGTCCCGGTTCGGTATTTCCTTATGAGTTTCTTGAGTCCAAATGACTCTTGATTTCAACATTTTGGGGAACAGAAAAGTGAAGGAAACGAGTTCCAGGGAAAAGGAAGGGTTTCAAATTGGACCTAACTGCATGCTTCGATAGACCCAAACCTTTCATTTTAGGTTTTCTGTTTGGGATTTTTTTCTGCTGGGTTTGGAGTTTTTCTCCCTTTTAGGGATGGGACAACTTGCAGACCCATGCGAATGAAAGTCTCTTCTCCTGCGCAGACCTGGGGCCTGATTTCATTTCACCGACTGCCGGCGTGTCAGTTGTAGCCGTGCTGGTCTAAAAGGTCCTTTGGGTTAATCTGGTATCTTTTATTAGACCAACTCAAACAGTAGGAACAATTCTTCTTTGCAAGCTTTTGGGTATAAATACCCCTCGTCGGGCTGAGGACGTACACACAGCTGCAGATGCTTCCTCAGCCTGGTGAAGGGTATTTATACCTGAAAGCTTGCAAAGAAGAATTGTTCCAACTATGTGAGTTGGTCTAATAAAAGATATCAGATCATTTACCCAACAATGACCGGACAATCAAGCCTGGAGCCCAGCCCTGCTTCCATGGGGTGCACTTGGGATACTGCTGCAATGGGGAATGGGTGCAAAATGAACCCTACAGCATGAAGGCCTTTGTTCAGGATTGAGACCCCAAGGAGATGTCCTGGGCCTGAAATGCCACCTGCATGTGTTACCTGTGAGCAGGGAAGGGTTGGCCCAGGGCTAGGGCTCTTGTGTGCAATGCTAGAGGCCCTGGGTTCAAGGGTAGGTCCAGCTGCAGCAGTGCATGTTGTTGGAGCTCAAATGGGAGTCACAGGCTGGGATTCAGAGTAGGGTTTGTGTCTTTGCCTTTTCCTCGTAGACCCCATGCAACCCCAAGGGGCGAAAGATGGTCAGAATCTGGCCCTGGTTGCACAGAGAGGGAAGCTGATGGCATGCTCGCACAGCTTCTGCATCCCTGCTTGTGCTCCCCGCCTGTCAACCTGGCCTCTCCTTCCCTGAGCTCCCCAGTCACTTGTGCGCTCGTTATTTTCTGCTCGTCAGGGCCATTTAACGCTTCCCCGGGACCTGCCGGGTTAGCACTGCCGGCTCCCATCAGCCTGCTGCTCCCGTGCCTCTCAGCCATTGCTGCCGATAACAAACCTGCCCACAGCCATTGACGTCCTAGTCTCGGGCTGGTCCCCACAGCCTGGGCTGGTGCAAGGAGGGTGGTGCATATGGGGGGATGCGTCTGAGTGCAGCTAAAAGGTCCCTAAGGAGAGCCTAGGTTCAAAACCACTGTGATGGACATAGGCAGGAGTTAAAACAGTCCCAAGAGGACAGGTGGTGCTTCTGGAGCTGAGATGAATGCAGGTTATGCATGGGGTACACATGTCCAGGGAGGTGAAGTGACCCCATCAGACCAGTAGCAGAGCGGGGAGCAGAACCCAGGAGCCCTGGCTTCCCTCCCCTGGACTCTGCCATTGATGCTGAGGACGATAAAAGAGATCATGAGGGTCCCCTGTTACCGCAGTCACTTAGTGCTTCATGCTCTTTAATGCTTGTAGTGTCACAGCCCCTGTATGGGCCAGGCATGGCTGTGGTCTCCCTGGCTTGGATGGGGCACCGAGACACACAGAGCAGGTCTACGCTGCAAGCTGGCTGCACCAGGCGGTGGTGAGCTCAAAGACACCATGCCTACCTTTGCACGCGGCCTCCTGCACTGGGAGGGGTGTAGCTGTGTTTACACGGTGCCGCCCGCCAGCTAATTAGCGCATCTGAGTGTCCGTGCTAGTTAGCCTGCCCATGTGCTAATTGCCCTGCCCGCTGCCCTCCTGCTGGCTAGGCACCCGCACGTGCAAAGCAGCCACGTGTGCTTGAGCCTGCAGCTGCCTGACACAGGAACTTGGTGTAATTCTGCCCCAGGGGCTTTAAAAGGTGCCATTTCTGGGGTGCTTCACACCAGGTATCTGAGAAGGGCACCCCTTAGCACGCCCCACTGCCTGCCTCCCTGAGATCATGTACGATGGGACTCAAAGGGGCATGCATTAGAGTTAGGCTAAGGGTATTCTAAGACAGGCCAGGCCCTGAGCCTCCCGTCGAGCTTTCCTGGGAGAGGATTGGACCCCAAGGAGGCTCTGCTGATGCTGCTGAGATTGTCCATCCTCTGCAAGCACTGTTTGGGTCGCTGCCTTTCCTGAAGAGCTTCTCCGTGGCCGACTCCAGCAAGGTTTGCCATTTGGGTCAGGTTGCACCGCTCGCACGGCCCCCTCAGCGTGCATTGGTATCCCACTCAGGTGCTGCTGGAGCCGAGTAAAACCTCAAGGGGAAGCATGTGCCGTGCCGGTCACCTGCCAGGTATTGCACGGTGTAAGGTGTTGGCCCACGGCCCTGTTGGAGTCAGCAAGGGGGCACAGCGCTGGGGCACAGGGCACCAAGGCCAAGTCCTTTTCACTCTTCCATGTGGTCGCACCATCTCAGACAGATTGGTGAGTGTGTGTGTCTGTGCATGCACACGTGTGTGTGTGTGTGTGTGTGTACCTCACTCCTAGCTGTGCCATACCACCTCAGGTTGCAGCATGTTGGTGAACGTGTGCGTGCATTTGTGCATGCGTGTACCTCTTCCTTTCCAAGATGTGTTCACACCACCTCAAGCACGTTGGCAAGTGCATGCGTGCATGTGTGTGTATGTACTTCTTCACTCCTAGGCATGTTCATCTGCCCTCAAGCTGAGGTGTGTTGTTGTGTGTTTCTGTGTGTGCACCTCCTCACACCTAGCTGTGTCCACTCTACCTCAAGCAGAGGCATGTTGGTGTGCATCTTTGTGTGTGCACCTTCTTGCTTCTAGCTGTGTTCACGTCCATTCCAGCTGAGGCATGTTGGTGAGTGTGTGCATGTATGCACACTTGTGCACGTGTGTACCTCTTCCTTCCGAGATGTGTTGACACCACCTCAAGCACGTTGGCAAGTGCATGCACATGTGTGCATATGTACTTTTTCACTCTTAGACCTGTTTGCATAACCTCCGGCTGAGACATATTGGTGTGTGTCTCTTTCTGTGTGTGCACCTCCTCACACCTAGGTGCATTCACACCACCTCAAGCGGAGGCATGTCGGTGTGGTTGCTTCTAGCTGTGTTCACATCACTTCCAGCTGAGGCATGTTGCTCAGCGTGTGTGTGTGTGTGTGTGTGTGTGTGTGTGTGTGTGCACCTCCTCACACCAAACTGTGTTCACACCACCTCAGGTTGAGACGTGCTGGTGCATATGTGTGTGTACACATGTATGTCTACATATGCATGTAGGGGGTTTCACTGTCCTTGCCTGTGCTGTATCATGAATGGAGCCCTCCAGCCTCTGCTTTCCTGGTCCTCAAGGACCTTTCAAGAGGTCGGCAGGTGGCTACAAGATACCCGGCTAGTCCATCCCAGTGCCCTGTTACTGCCCATGCATGTGTGCCAGCGGCCTCTTTGCCTGGCAGGTGGCTCTGGCAGGCAGGAAGAAACCGAGGAGCAGGTGCAGATCACAGGAGGCGACCCCCAAAGTGCGTCTCATAGAGGCACAGAGCAAAAGCCACAAACTCCCGTTTCACTTGTTGGTCGGGGCTTATGATGGACTGCAACGGAAACACTCTCCCAGGAGTTGCGGGGGCTTGTCTGCAGCTGGCGACAGCGCAGCACGATCCTTCCTGACCCCAGAGTCAGGCAGGCACACGGGCTCGCGTGGCCTGGCCCGGGCGCCGGAGAGGGTGCTCCAGCATGTAATTGCAGGAGACAGTTGCGCCGCAGGGTCTAGCGGGGCTGATCTAACGCATCCGCCCCGCCGTTTGTTTCCAAGGAAGTCATTAGGAGAGAAATCCCTCCGGTGCCCAGAGCAGGGAAAAACGGAGCTGCAAACAGCCCGTGTGTCCGGGGCGGGCACGTGATGGGCTCTGACTGGTTTCTACTGGGGGGATCTCCCTGGCGTTGGCTGGCAGGAGCGGAGGGGAGTCGGGCCACTTTCACACCTGATTACACTCCCTCCCCCGGGCTGGAAGGAAAGAGGCGTTTAGGCTGGTAAGGACCGTGTCTGCTGGCAGCACTCGCCTCGTTAGCCTTAGGAAATTGCGTGTCCCCCACACACACAACTGTTGCCAGTGACCTTCTTTCCTGACCCACTTCCAGCCCTGACAACCCCGCTCTGGGCTTCCCAAGCCCCTTCAGCCCATCCTTTCCAGCCATGCGCTCCTGCCCAGAGCATCTCTGCCAAAATACGTCTCAGCGCCCAGCCCCTGGGATAAGCTGTCATGCAGAGGGCCCCTGAGCCCAGCGCTTTTGGGGGAGGGCGGCATCCAAAACCTGTAGAGAGTCAAAATAAGGAAATAAAGACCCCTGGATGCCTGGTGGTTTCTTCTGGATGGCATGGGGACATTGGTGGGCTTCGGGGGGATGAGGGACCGTCCCGTCTCTCTCTGTTCCTGTATGGTCGTAGCATCGCCGCTGTGTTTCTATGCCGGGAAGCAGGCTGTGCCTATCGCAGGGGTCCTGTCTGCTCTGCTACCAGTCCACTCCACTGGAAACCAGTGCCCTGGGGAAGCCGCCTGGCTGCTGTTTGAGGGCGAGGGTGGTTTTGTAACACCTGGCATGTGCATCGGCCAGGCTGCATTTTCACGGGAAGAAGCAGGGGCTCAAAGTCCTTTTCCCTGGGTGCAATGATGCTGCAGATGGAGGCATCAGGAAGGGCGGGGAAGAGAGAAGGCAGGTTTTCAGGGGGTGAGGCAGGAGGGCAGAGGTAAGAGATGATGGGGCGGAGGGAGGAGTGGGGCAGGGGTGCCGGAGGGGGACTGCTGCCAACCTCACTGTCTCTTCCAGCACGTGGAGCCGCCCAATGCTGACCAGACCTCCCTCGGGCGGGAAGGAGGGTGTCGCCGGCTCGCCCCATCGTCCCGCCAGCCCCTGACCAGAGATGCGCCTGCAGAGCCAGCGCCCTGCCCCGCGGTGCCCGCTGCCCCCCAACGCCAGCCCCCCACCCCGCACCCCTTCCACCGCCCCCTGGCCTGCACCATGACAGGGGTCCTGCCGGTTTCCTGCGGAGGGGTGCGTGGCAGGCAAGGGGGCTTCAGCTGAGGAATGGCCTCGCTGGACCTGCCGTACCGCTGTCCGCGCTGCGGGGAACACAAGCGTTTCCGGAGCCTGTCCTCCCTGCGAGCCCACCTGGAGTACAACCACACCTATGAGACCCTCTACGTCCTGTCCAAAACCAACAGCATCTGCGATGCTGCCGTCTTCCCCCTGGCATCCGACACCACCCTGCTGACCCCGGCGGCGCGCCGGGACTACTTCGAGAGCACGTCCTTCCAGGGCAAGGAGCAGCGCTTCGCCTGCGACCTCATCCCGGCCGACGAGCTGGAGCCGGCCTCCTCACCGCGCTACGTGCACGAGATCGAGATCCCGCTGACCGAGATCTTCACCCGCAAGGCCATGAGCTCGGCCGGCACGCCCCCCGCCAGTGCCGCAGCCGCGGCCGCCGCGGTGGATGCCGTCTATGAGGAAGGCTTGACCCGCCTGAAGATCCGGGCTTTCGAGAAGCTGGAGGTGGACAAGCGGCTGGAGAAGCTGACGGAGGAGGTGGAGCAGAAGATCGCCTCCCAAGTGGGCCGGCTCCAGGTGGAGCTGGACCGGAAGAGCTCCGAGCTGGAGAAAGCCAAGCAGGAGAGCGTGAGGCTGAGCCGGGAGAAGCAGGAGCTGGAGGACCGGGCCACCGAGCTCTCCCGGCAGGTGGACGTCAGCGTGGAGATGCTGGCGTCTCTCAAGCAGGACTTGGTGCTGAAGGAGCAGGAGCTGACCCAGAAGCAACAGTGAGTCTCTCTGCGGGGAGGGCGGAGGGTGCATGCTCCCCGGCATGCTCCCCTCCTTGTCCCGTGCATGCATGGCCTTGCATCCGTGTCACTGTGCATGCGCGTCTGTGAACGTGCAGGTGCGAGTGTGTTTCCATAGATATGCGTGTGCCGCAGGATGCTGCCGGCGGGGAGAGTGGTAATTTAATCAGGGTCCAAAGGGGATTGGGCAAATTGACATAGGCCACGTATTAAACCGCCTAGTTTGGGCTGCAGTCTCCAAATGAGCACACTGAATACTGGAAGGTATCAGAGGAGAGCCACGGGTCAGTCTGGACAGGCCCTGAGTAAATCCCCTTCCCCTCGACCTCTGTGCCACCGACATGACAACGGGCTGGAGGGACCTGTGGTGTGACCCGGTGTGGCAGTGCCACGTGTACATGCATATGCATGTTGTGTAAGTGTGCAAGCTAGCCTCCAGAAACCCTGCTAAGGCCAGCATGCCATCATCATGGGCCAGCACCTTGGCTCAGTAGAAGTCGCCCTGTTGGCTGCACGCACAGTTTGTGGGAGCCCTTCTGCTGGCTTTAGTTGTTGGACGTTAGCTCCAATGCTGAAGCAGGAGATTGAATATCTCATGCAACTGTGGCTCTTTACTTGTCCATGCGAACGTCCAATCTTGCATGAGGACAGGGGTCCTGCTGAGGCCACTTTAATCTGAGCCGCAGACATTAGAGATGAGAACGGCCACCCCACCCACGTCTGATAGCCTAGTACTGGGCTGTTTCCCCCAGCAGCTTGTCCAGGGCTCTGCCCTTTCTCGTTTTAAAGTGCTCCAAATGAAGCAGTTTCCTCTCCTTCATTGCCATCCTCATCTCACCTGAAATCCCTTCCCCTCCTGGGAGTGAAGACCCTCCCACCGATCAGGGTATCTAAGTTTCCCACTCATCGCCTATCCAAACCGGAATGGTTTCATGATAAATTATCACTTGAGCTGGAAAAGGTAGAGGTCAGCCCAAGGGCTGCAAGGGGAGATGTTAGGGGCTGGTGTTGTACAGGGGAATATCACGTGAGAGGGAGGTTACTTATGGAGTGCATCAAGTATCAGCCCTTGGGACAACTGTGTTTAATATTTTGGTTAATGGTATCTGTGCGGCTCATTCCATGATATGATCTACTTCTCTGCTGGGGTGTCCGTGCCAGATAAAGGCATTTCTCAGGCTGGTAAGGTGGGTATCAGGAAGGTTGTATCAAAGGGCCTGACTATAGAGTACAGCTCTCTTGGTGTGTCTGGGGTGGTTGCTGGTTTTGTGGACACACGTGTGGCAGTCCATTGGTTTTCTGTATAGGGTGGTTTGTCGGGTGCCATCCCAGGTGTGCAACGTGGTAGTCAGAAAGTCGATGCTGGTGGAGGGGTATGCAAAGAGAGTTTGGCGGAAGGGCAGGAGTTGCTGAATCTGTGGCGGAAGTCAACAAGCAAGTCCAGGCGTTCGGTCCAAATGATGAAAAGATCATATATGCAGTGATACGTACTGGGATGATGTGGTTGGGGCTGGTCCTGCTGGTGTGGCAGCTGGACTTGGCTCCCCGGCAGCCCCTGCCGCCACTGTCTGGGGACAGGTGCGTGCCTCACTGCCACCATTGGACCCTGGCTCTGCTGCCCAGGCACCCCATACCCATCCACCCGGCATCTGCTGCTCCATAGAGACTGGCCCTGGACCCCCATGGGCAGAGCGCGCTCAGCCGGGTGGGTGGGATGGGGCCACGGGCAGGTGGGAAGCAATGTCTAGGAGCAGGATAGGCGGGCAGAGGCCAGGGCTGGGATCATGGGGCGGTGACTGTGCTCAGGGCAGAGCCGCAATCCACTCCCCCAGCTCTTCCCTGTGCTGGGCACCAGTTCCCTGCCCTGCACTTCCCTGGGGAACCAGCACCCCTTGCAGGGATGAGTGGGGAGCGGATAGCAGCTCTGGCCCAGGCCCCAGCCCCACGCTGTCACCACCCCACGGCCCCTTCCCATCCACCCGGCTGAGCATGCAGTGGGTGCCGGGTGGATGTGCCTGGGGATGGATAGGATACATTGGCATCTCACCACCATACCAAGGGGTGTAAACAGGCCAGCACCACTCACCCCTGACCCTCCGTCCCTCAAAAGCTCACTAAACCTCCCGAAGTGGCCCTGCAACCACTGTAATTGCCCACCCCTGCTATAACCTCTCCCAGATCTCAGCCCTCTTTGTCCTTGGCTCTAACTTCTCCCAGATCCCAGCTGGTGTAAATCAGCTTTACTTCCCGGGTGTCAGTGGCACAGCCCGGATTTCCATCCGCAAAGGAGCAACCCCTGACATCTCTCCGCGTTTTCTCTTTGGCCTCACTGCTGCTCGCGACGCCACCTGATTCAGGGTGATCTGCAGATTGAACAGATGCGACGTCTGCGCTGACTTCCACCTTGTTAATGAGGATGTTAAATAGGACCGGACATCAGCCCCGACCAAACCCGCCTGTCTCTCCCTCGCTTTGCTCCATTGCCACATAGCATTACCCTTTCTTTCTGGCCTCCCGGGCAGTTTTCAATCCACGCGACAGCGCTCCGATTTCCGCCGGCTTTCATTAGCTTCTGAGGAAGGATTTGCGAGTCGCGCGGCGCAGCGTTTTACCCCAGATCTGAATCTGTCGTGTTGGCCAGCTCCCTGTCATCCGCTGCATTTGTAGTGCCGTCGACCAGGTGATCAGGGCTGTCGGGCTGGATTTACACCTCAAACCTGTCAGCATTGCCTGCTCGCGCTGTGTCTGTATTACCCGGCTACTTGGGATTTTCTTTTCTCCTTGCTGTGGACTTGTCAGGGTCCATTGCTTTTCCCCGTCTTCCAGGCTGTTCCCCTTTGCTTGTGACTTCTCACCTGGACTTGCTGGTAGGGCAGCGGGTTGTACTGCTCCCCTCGGCCGTGGGGTTGGTGGACGTTCATGCTTTCTAGAGATTTCCTTCCCCTAATGTTCATCCTAATTGCTCCGGGTTTTCCATGGCATTGAGGAAAAGGGCCCAGCATCTCTGCCCATACCAAGTCATCCATCCCAGCACTCTCCCCGCTTACTGACAGCTCAGGTTTCCCCCAAGCGTCTCTGGATCCCGGCCACAGCTGCAAATGTTCTTCATGCTCCCTTTAATGCCTTGGGCTTGTCGTAACCTCTGCAGCTGTGGGTTTGGTTGTTTTTTTTTCCCTGGTATTCTTTTTTTCTACAAACTGAATAGACTCTTGTGTTTTCTCACCATGCTTTGCCCTTTTGCATTTGTACTCTGCCTGCATGTGTGGCAGAAATGCCACCGTCTGTGTCTCCCTCCAGAAATCTGTCCCAGTCGGCTTGGGACACTGGGGGCAAATTCCTGAGGGGGGAGGGATTTTCCTCCCTGCCTACGTGACAAAAGCCTGGTGCCGAGGGTGTGGTCCCTCTGGTCACCTGAGTGGGGGAGGGAAAAGCCCCTGTGCATCTGCCCAGGTAACCAGTGATGCTTTTTAAATTGGTTGGCTAGGAGGCCGCTTAGAAGAGACACATGGAGTCCGGAAGGTGGACAGGCGTAGTGAGGTGGGAGGTTAGTCGGGGGAGCTCCTGCGTTGAGCCTCCCACCTCCTTACGCCCGTCTGCCTTCCAGACTCCACGTGTCTCCCCAGGGGCGCCTAAGCCTTGGCAGACCCCCTTTCAAGCCCCACCACAGAGTCTGGGGGGTAATGTGTGCTGCCACCACCCCGAGAAGGGACTGTCTGGGTCCTGTGTCCTTGGGGAAACACAGGCCTAATAGTCCTATGGGTACTCAACCCAAAACAAGCACTTGGGGCACCTCCCCAAGTCAGGGGCCAAAAAGGATAGTCTCCCTTAGTCTGCAGACCTAAGGGGCCTCCTAGGCATAATTAAACCCACCCCTCAAGAAGTCTCCCGCACTAGGTACAAAGGAGAACTTTATTGGTTACAAAGGGTAGGGTTACAATAAGGTAAGAGGTAGAGCACTATCAAGGGATTACCATTGAGCAAAACAGACTGGCTGAGGTCGCCGTTTGATACACAAATGCATCACTGGGAGCTGCCTAGCCCTCTAGAAACACTTACAAGTATCATCCAGAAGATGGTAGAGATCTGGCTCAGAGATTTCCAGAGAGAGAGTGTTTCAGTTGGATCAGACTCTCTCCCTGTGTCCTGGTGTTTGGGCCATGCTGGTAAAATGGTTTCTCTCCTCCTTCTTCTTGGACCAGGCCCTTATACAGCCTTTCTGACCTCAGCAGCCCGGTCCAAGAGAAGCCAGCAGTGTTGGCAACTAGCCAACCAATTTTAAAAAGCATCACTGGTTACCTGGGCAGGTGAGATGGGGCCTTTCCCTCCCCCACTCAGGTGACCAGAGGGACCACCCCCCTCCCCTCGGCACCAGGCGTTTATCATGTAGGCAGGGAGGAAAATCCCCCCTCCCTCAGGAATTCAACCCCAGTGTCCCAAGCTGACCGGGACAGGTTTCTGGAGGGAGACACAGATGGTGGCATTTCTGCCACACGTGTACATGCAGATGTGTATGTGTGCATATGTTTGTGGACTGACTTGGGACTAACTTTAGTGCTAATGCGCTTTAATGCCTGCTTACTGCTCAGTAATGTACTGCGCAGTAAATTTAAGCCGGTGTAAATGCACGTATAGACACGCTATGTGGTGAGGAGCTTGTGAGGCAGATGGATGTTTCACAGTGATCTTTGCCCACCCAGAAGGCTTTGCTGGTTATGGAAACAAGCCCCAAGTTGAAGGCTGGATGTCTGTTTTTCTCTAAAATCTCCTTGTCAGCTCCAGGGATGGATGCAGATCGTCCTGTGCAGGTTGGACCCTGGGAAGGGCATCTGTAGGCAGTTTTAGCCACAGTGATGTTGAGAGGTGGTAGGGTCTTATTTGCTTCCACTGAGGCACTTCTATCCACTGGGGGCAGGAGTGTGTCCTCTCTTATACTGGTGTAAACCGGCTGTTAGCCCATTCTGCATCCTCCAAAGTGTCGGTGTTAGGCGGGGGCTGTGACCTGGCAATGTTTGCATCACAACTCTGGGCAAATCTGATGTCATCGGGTGCACGTTGTGACATGTGGGGGTGTGACATGATGTAGCCACTTAGGTCCCGGTGTAAGGAGGCTGGCATGGCATGGCATGGCAACAGTGATGGCGATTCATGTGTCAGCAGGGCGGTGGGTTTGCCCGTGTCTGAGGGCCCGATGCCGTTTGTGCTGCTGTAGGACAGGGATTCTCCACCTCATTGGACTCCAGGCCCCTCTTATAAAATGCCAGCTCTTCATTTCTCGACTACAGAAAAATACCCGAGCCTGTTGCGGAGAGCTCAGCCAGCACGCAGCAGGGCAGAGTGGCTTTGACGCTCTGGATTCCTACTTAAAATCCATGAGTTCATCTTGTGAATCACATGTAGGTGTTTGCACACCTATTGCACTACATCCAGCAGCACCCTTTAAAGGACGGCACAGTAACCCATAGGAGCATGGACTCCGTGGTTGAGAATCGCTGCTGTAGGGCATCAAGGTATCACGACCCCGGCACCTTGAGGGTGATGCCGGTCAAGCTCGGTGAAGTCAATGGCTGGATTTCATGGGACTTGCATGAGCTGTGTGTCAGGCCCATGGAAACAGGGCTCTGCTACATAGGGACAGCATTGCCACTTGAACACAAGCCAGGCTCCCAGCCCCCTGGGCTGGCAGCAGAGAGAAAGCGAGAGCGGCCACCCTGCCGAGTAGGAGGGTCCTTCCTGGCTGAGTCCCCAAGTCACCAGTCTCCCAAGCGATAATCCAGACATACCCAGCCTGGAGCCTTTCTGTGCCTGGGCTGCTCCAACCTGTCTCCCAGGCTGAGTGTGGAGGATTTGGATAGAAAACTGGCTGATTGTCAGGCTTAATGGGCAGTAATCAATGACTCAATGTCTAGTTGGCAGCTGGTATCAAGTGGAGTGCCCCAGGGGTCAGTTTGGGGGCCAGATTTGTTCAATATCTTCATCAATGACCTGGAAGACGGGATGCAGCGTGCCCTCAGCAAGTGTGCAGATGACACCAAGCTGTGGGGAGAAGCAGTAGATACTCTGGAGGGCAGGGGTGTGATTCAGAGCGACCTAGACAAATGGGAGGATTGGGCCAAAAGAAATCTCATGAGGTTCAACAAGGACAAGTACAAAGTCCTGCACTTAGGAGGGAGCAATCCCATGTACTAGGACAGGCTGGGGGTGACGGGCTGGGCAGAAAAGGACCTGGGGGTGACAGGGGACAATAAGATGGAGATGAGCCAGGAGTGTGCCTGTGTTGCCAAGAAGGCTACCAGCATTCAGGGCTGCATTGGTGGGAGCATTGCCAGTAGGTCAAGGGCAGTCATTCTTCCCCTCTGTTCAGCACTGGGGAGGCTACATCTGGAGTCCCGTGTCCAGCTGTGGGTCCTCACTACAGAAAGGATGTGGGCACATTGGAGACAGTCCAGTGGAGGGCAATGAAAATAGTTGTGGGACTGGGGGACAGGACTGGTGAGGAAAGGCTGAAGGAACGGAGCTGACTGAGTCTGCAGAAGAGAAGACCAAGGGGGATTGAATAGCAGCCTTCACCTCCCTGCAGGGGGGCTGCAAAGAGGATGGAGCTGGGCTGTTCTCAGTGGGGGCAGATGACAGGACAAGGAGCAATGGGCTCAGGCTGCAGCAAGGGAAGTTGAGGTTGGATATTAGGAAAAACTGTCTCACGGGGAGGGTGGTGAAGCACTGGAGCAGGCTCCCCAGAGAGGTGGTGCAGTCTCCATCCTTGGAGGTTTTGAAGACCCAGGCAGACAAAGCCTTGTCTGGGATGATGGAGTTGGGGCTGGTCCTGCTTGGAGCAGGGGGTTGCACTAGATGTGACCCCCTGAGCTCCCTTCCACCCTCCTGTCTGTGATTCTGCAATCCTCAGAGCATGCAGCGAGGGCTGCATGTGAACCCGGCTCATTTCAAAACAGCCTCTCGCCACCTTTAGTCCAAAGGGCCAGCTGCACAGAGCGGGACTCTCTCCCCTGGCTTCATAATCAATACACTCTGCAGCACCAGAGCCAGACGCTGTCTCAGGAGACCTGCGGCAGATCACAGTCCGGTGGAGGAGAGGAAGTGCCAGCGCTCCCTCCCCCAGCACAGCTGCTGCCAGGAAGGTGACCAAGAGGTTTAACCTCTGCACCCATCGCTGGAGCTGCTACCCTGGAAATGCAGCCAGCAGGGACTGGCCTAAGACTAGCACCGGTCTGAGTCCACCTACAGCGGTGAGGTCTTTTAGGCCCTGCTGATCCAGGCTGATCCTGAACTAGATGCCTAAATGGGAGAGGTGTCTGGGCTCGTCCCAGACTGCTGCGACAGCGTTCGGCACTACTAACCCTGAAGCCCTGCTTTGACGTAGGAAGGTGGGGCTGGATGCCCCAAGCTACTGAGTGCAGCCCCTGGCTCTCCATCACCTGGTCCTGTAATCCTTGCTTGATGCTTAGCGGCAGGCCTGGAGGTCGTTACAGCCACCTATTGCCGTTGCTCAATGGTGCATGTATAATTTAAAGGGCGATCTTGCGCTTTCCGAGCGGAAAGTTTTTCAAAGCCGCTGTCCTCTGCACAGTCCCGGCTGTTTTTCTCTTCCTAGACATGAAGTCCAGATTTTCTCGCAGGGGTGTCAGGGCTGACTCCCAAAGGGGCAGGATATCATCATCATTCATTGAAGCAACAAGCAGCCATGGTCCCTGGGCCTGGAGCATCCAGGGGTGCTGGAGGGGTGGGGGGCTTTCAGGGACTGATGTGCATAGGACTAACGAGCCATGGAGCAGCCTGCTTTCTAATAGGACACTGTTAAGTGAACCTCACTGCTCCTAGAGCACTGTCCTGAGTCAGGGAGAAGCAGCAGATCCTGTTTTCCACCTGCTCGGTGCCGGCAGGGGTCCTGTCCCGGGCAGGGTGAGGGAAAGCTGCCTTGTGTTGGCTTCTCCTCCCCCCCTGACAGATCTGGCCTGGCCCCAGAAGCCTCCTGGCTGTGTTTAAAGTGAGAAATCAGTGTGGTGATGGTGAGGGCTGGGCCTGGGCTGCAGCAAAGCGTGGTTGGTGATGTTTTCCCCTGCAGAACAGTGCCCCAAGGCGGGCAGTGCTGCCGGAGGGGTCAGACACGATGCCCTCCTTGCAAGAGGAGGAGCGTAGGCTGCTCCATGCCCAGGGCGGGATGTGCCCATTTGGACATCTGGACATGGCACTACTCTGGTTTTTTGTGCTGTCGAACCGCTGCTGTGTCCCACCCCAGACCCAGCTGCATTTCAGCAAAGTGATTTCTGCTTTCTGTAGAGCCTGGTTTGTCACTGCAGGCTCGAGTGAAGCCCCCTGCTCGCTGGCAAGGCCCCCTTCCCTTTGTGTTATGCTAGGCAGAGGCTGTGGGGTGGAATGAGTGTGTCCGGTCTCAGCCCAAGTCACAACTGGATCGGGTCCCCTTTCGGGAGGTTTCCTTAGGGGCACTGAGGATGACAGATCCCCTTACCCTGAATCAGCACCCCTCACACACAGCCCGTGGGGAAAGAGCACGATGAGGCGATGAAAGGTCTCACTTAGAGGTACGTCGATATATTGGATCAGCACCGATAAAATGGAAATTTTTATTATCGGCTATTGTTTTTTTGGGCTGATAATGTTCTCCAATAATTACCAGCATGCCTTCTGGCTGGGGCCCCTGGATGCCTGGGTTCCCTCTTGCCCATGGGGTTGGGGCCCCAGGTACACCCCTATCCCCTCACCAGCGGAGCAGCTGGCGCAGTGACCCGGGCACTGGCCTAGGAAGCCCTGGCACATCTTTGCGGGGAGTATTGCAACCCTCTCAGGACTCTTTGCCAGCCTGGTCTCTGCCTATCGGACTGCTGCTATGTTCCACCCCAGACCTGGCTGCATTTCAGCAAAGTGGAGTGAGGGGGGAGAGGCTCAAGGACTGGATGGGGCATCCTTTTGCCTCTCACCTCCTTGCCAGGGACCTCCCAAGCAGTTGGGTGGAGGAGGGAGGCTCGGGCGGTGGAGTGGAACAGGGTGACCTAGTAAAACCTGAATGCAGAAAAGGCCAGAGTTTGGGATTCACAGCCTGCAGGGCAGCACCAGCTCTCTGGGTACAGGTGGAGGAGGGATCCTGTGAAACTGGGCAGAAGTGATTGCAGCCAAGTTACCGAGCCAGGATCCCAGCCCTCAGCTTCATTGCAAACCCTGGGGTGACCTAGCAGCTATAATGCAGCTCTGGAAGCCAGCATTCGATTCTTCCACCTACCGGGGATGTCCTGGGCAGGTCATCTCCACCTCCCCCTCTCTAAAACAGAGGTGGCAACCACCACCTGCCTTCCTGGGGTGGGTCACTGGCTGCCAAGCTCACCGGGCTCTGGGGTGGAAGGCGCTAGCTGAGATATTAAGAGGTATTGCAATCATTGAATCATAGAAAATGAGGGATGAAGGGAGCTCAGGAGGTCACATCTAGTGCAACCCCCTGCTCCAAGCAGGACCAGCCCCAACTCCATCATGCCAACCAAGGCTTTGTCAAGCTGGGTCTTCAAAACCTCCAAGGATGGAGAGCTCACCACCTCCCTGGGGAGCCTCTTCCAGTGCTTTACTACCCTCCTAGTGAGGAAGCTTTTCCTAATATCTAACTTCAACTTCCCTTGTTGCAACTGGAGCCCATTGCTCCTTGTCCTGTCATCTGCCCCCATCCTCCATCCTCTTTGCAGCCCCCCTGCAGGGAGGTGAAGGCTGCTATTCAATCCCCCTCGGTCTTCTCTTCTGCAGACTCAATCAGCCCATTTCCCCCAGTCCTGGCTCAAGGTCAGGCTGTAGCAAAGCAGCAGGGCTTTGCATTAGATGCTGCACTGATGCACTGGTGTATAATGGCATTGTAGCTGCTGTAGAGTTAATGGGATGTAGCTCTTACTGGATGTTCAGCATCCAAAACCCCTAGCTGGGACTCCCCTCCCATTAGACCCCTCTCCCTTCTTGCTGCAATTGAAACAGGACCCTCTCCCCTAAGGCAAGGTGCTCCGGACCCCTTAGCCCTAGGTCATGACCCCCATGACCTCCCAGCGGAGAGCCTGTGTCCCAGTTGGCTCGGAAAATCTCAAGTGGAGATCCACGGTACCCCACATTACTGCCATGGCCAGCAGAGAAAGCCTGGCCCATGCCCATGCGCCCTATGAGCTGCCCAGGCCCTAGTGATGGATGGCCTTGAATGGAATTAGCCCCATTAAGGTGTCAGATTTAATAGATGAATTAGGCAGCAAAGAGGGATGTATTTCAGGAGAGACAGTGCCAGGTCTGCTCACCCCCGCTCAGCGCAGTCTCCTGAGCGCTTCGGCCGTGCGACTGTCTGGGGCCGAGTCCGCAGCCAGCCGGGGTTACTGGAGCGCAGAAGCTGCGTTCATTTAGGCTGAGACAGCCAGATCCCATCGATCAAGCGCTGAGCCAGGGAGAGCCCTGAGTTCCCCGCCTGCTTCGCATCCAGCAAACACAGGAGCTTAGAAAACACGGCTGGCAGAGCCCACGGGTCAGCTAGTCCAGCGCCCGCTCAAGGCAGGATCATCCCTATTAAATCCTATAGAGATCTGCTTCCTTATAGGATGCCCGTGCCTGTATCTGGACTCCTAGGACATTGGATTGGCCTTGTCTAGAGAAGCTCTGGAGGTGGGGACACTGGGAGGCAGCCAGTTTGGGGTCGGGATGGTGGGAGAGGTTGAGAATTTGGGGTGTGGGCTGTGAAGCCAGGCTACCGTGAGAGGGGGGATGATGACGAAGCAACCCCATGGACTGCTAGCATAAGTGGGTGATGATGCCTCAGGGACCACTCAAGGAGGCTGCTGCTGTGTTCACCTCTGCTTCTTCCCCCGCCAGGGAGGTCATCCAGATAGACCAGTTCCTGAAGGAGACGGCAGCCCGCGAGGCCAACGCCAAGGTGCGACTCCAGCAGTTCATCGAGGAGCTCCTGGACCGGGCCGACCGGGCGGAGAAGCAGCTCCAGATCATAAGCAGCAGCTGCAGTACCACCCCCAACGGCAGCCTGGGCAGGTGCAGCGCACCTGGCTCCAAGGGCCCCAGCCGACAGGTACGCCCCAAAGTTGTCCGTGGCTTGCCATGCCGGTGAGGAAAGCAGGGTCCGGCTGGGATACAAGGAGCGCGGTTGCTAGAGCAGGACCTCTCCCTTCCCGCTCCTGTGGGGTGTAAAGCCCGCATACATCAAAGCCAAGCAGCATTGCATGGATGAAAGGCCACCTATGAGCATGCCTGGCTGCTTGGGGTGGGTGGGAACTGTCAGATCAGTGGCGGACAGATATGAAGGCTCCCCTGGTGCTTTGAGCTGCTACCGCTCAGTCCAAAATTGCCAAATGGAGTAGCTACAATCAGGGTTGTAAAAGAAAAACCTTCTTTTGGCTCTTTGTTTAAGTTATTCCTTCACTGCCATGGACAGGGTTTCACTCTCTGGTCTTCTTTCCCTTCCTTCTTCCACAGCGGGACAGGCACCCCGGCTCGGGGGCAGCTGCGCACAGCTCCTACGTCGTTTCCAATCAGAGGTCCTCCTCCAGCACTGGGTAAGCTGTATGGGTACGCATTGGCCACAGCTGTCTCTCTAGTCCCCCTTCTCCCATGCAGAGGTGGGGGTGCTTCCTGGATGCTCGCAGGCTGGGACCATTCATTTTATGTGGGCATTTGAGTCCATGCACCTTGTGCATTGGGGTCTCTGGGCAATCCCAGAGCAGGGTGCGAATGACTCCAGCACAGGGCAGCATTGGCTCAGTGCATATTCCTGGTGGTGATTACAGAGCGGGAGAAGCCTGTGCTTTCTTTCCACTCCACTTCTCTCCATCATCAGTGGCTGTCTGCCATGCCCCACAGGGGCTGTCTTCCACGACACTCCTGAATTTCCATCTCCTTTGCGGGGGGAAGAGCTGTGCCTTGTGTGGGGCACGAAGAACACCCTGTATGGCTTCCGTCTTCTTGTTCTGGCTTCCACATTTGGTTGTGGGTCCTTACCTGCTCATCCCAAGGCCTCTAGCAGCATCGTGAGAGCCAGAGATCCCTGTAACCATCTCATCACCGTCTCTGTGCATTGCTGAGTTGTTGGCATGCTTTGAAGTCGAAGATCTGCAGGGACCCATCAAGAGGAGCGGTTTTTTCCCTGCCTTGTCTTGCCATGATGCAGCGAGAGATGCTGGGGCGCATGTCTAGGATGTCAGGAAACTTCACTTGCCAGGATGGGGATGTTTTGACACCTCCTTTCTTTTTATAGCATGTTTCCAAGCCGTCAAGGTGCTTCTGACCTAGATGGGAAGCTGGAGGTGCCTCTGAATGGTGCGGGTATCTCTATGGGGCTTAATTGGGTGACACACTAACACCTGGTCAGACCTGGGATCCCTTTGATACTAGTGCAACCCCCTGCTCCAAGCAGGACTAGCCCCAACTACATCATCCCAGCCAAAGCTTTGTCTAACTGGGTCTTCAAAACCTCCAAGGATGGAGACTTCACCACCTCTCTGGGTAACCTGTTCCAGTGCTTTCAGACCCTCCACGGGGTCATCTAGTCCAACCCCCTGCTCAAGGCAGGATTATCCCTATCCAAAGCATCCTATATAGTCGTGGTCTAACCTATTCCTAAAACTACACAGTCAACCCTGCTGCATAATCTGTTCCTAAACACAGACAGCAAGTTGAACAGCTACACGGCACATTGTCCAAAGACACCAAAAGCCCCTAACCTGTGCCAGGTAAAGCAGGGGGCAAGAGCTGCCACTGTCCTGGTGCTGCAAGGCTTGTTTAAATGCACTCAAGAGGTCCCAAAAAGAAAGCTGAATAGAGGGGCAAGACCCTGTAGCCAGGAGCAGGAGCATTTGCACAAACCAGTCACCATCCCCAGCCTTGTCTGCAGAAAAACATCCCTGATGTGTAGCAACAGGAGGGGAAAAACATCCTTCCTGGCTCTATGTGGCAGCCAGCCCTGCCTGGCTCAGATGAGCTGTCGCTAAATGACCTTTTTAGGCTATTGGCAAGGAAAGCAGAGACCTCTCTTCCTCCCTGAACTAAGTCATGGTAGGACCAAGGGACATTTTATCATTCTCCCAGCTGGACCGTTGCGTCTGGGGCGGGCAAGCGAGGGAGCCTGGCTGTAGGTCCAGGATGCTGTTTGTCTCATTGCCATGCGTTGTCCCCGTGTCCCCACCTCACTGCCACGTGTTGTCCCCATATCCCCACAGAGCCTCCAGCCGGGTGAAGGCCGTCTCCCAGAGCTCCGGCTGCTACGACAGCGACAGCGCCGAGCTGTACCCGACAGACGAGACCGCCGACGGGCACCACTACCAGGGCCGCGGTGTAGACGGCGGCTTCGAGCGGCCCGGGGTAGCCCGCAGCTCGGGGCTACGCAGACAGGCCATCCAGAACTGGCACCGGCGGCCCTACCGCAACAGCACCGAGGGCGAGGAGGGTGACATCTCCGACGTGGGCTCCCGCACGACCGAGTCGGAGGCGGAGGTGTGGGAGCAGGAACCCCGGCTCCCCACCGAGGCTCAGCAAGCCAATGCCTCGAGGCCCGTGAGCAGCTGCAGGCTGATGGGTGAGGCTGGATTTGGGGGGGCAAGAAGGGAACCCATTTCACCCCAAACAGCAGCTGCATTTGAGACCAATGAGCTCTCAGTCACCAGCAATGAGATGGGGAACTGGATCTGGGAAACTCAAACCACTCTGGTCTGAAGCCAATGCCCCAGTCTGGCAGACGCTGTGCATTTGGGTGAGATGTAATAGCAAGGTCCAGCATGATGCGTCTTGGGCTAATCAGTCTCAGCCACTTCTGCACTGGGGTTCCCAATTAACTGCATCGTGCAGGAAGGGAGACCTGGGTTTCACAGCGGGCAGCACCACTGGAGACTGCAGCTCAGCCTGTAGGTGAGACCGAAAATAGGTGAGCAAGCTGTTTGTCTGGAGGATTCGTGCAGAGCATTGACCGGCCTCATTAGGCCGGCTGTATGCTGGTCCCTTTGCAGAACTAGACAAAGGAGTAGCAAGGGAAGGGCTGTGAGAGTATCACGACTTGGGAAACCATGGCGTTGTCACCTCCAGGAGGAGATAAATAGCAGGGGAGGCGATGGCGAGTCTTCAGACTTCCCCGCGGGCTGATATAAGGGCATTTCTTCTCCCCGGCTCCCAACGCAAGAACAGCGGGACAGTAGGTGAGGCTGAAAGGCGCCAGGTTAAAATGGGTGGAAAGAACAGTTTTCACAGCAGCAATGGTCCAATGAAGAGCAATGAAAATGGTTGGCAGCTGCAGGACAGGACTGGTGAGGAGAGGCTGAAGGAAATGGGCTGATTGAGTCTGGAGAAGAGAAGACCGAGGGGGATTGAATAGCAGCCTTCACCACCCTGCAGGGGGGCTGCAAAGAGGATGGAGCTGGGCTGGTCTCAGTGGGGGCAGATGACAGAAGGAGCAATGGGCTCAAGCTGCAGCAAGGAAAGTTGAGGCTAGATATTAGGAAGAAAGTTTTCATGAGGAGGGTAACAAAACACTGGAACAGGCTTCCCAGAGAGGCAGTGGCATCTCCATCCTTGGAGGTGTTGAAGACTCGGGTAGACAAAGCCTTGGCTGGGATGATGTACTTGGGGCTGGTCCTGCTTTGAGTTGGGGGATGGACTAGATGTGACCTCCTGAGCTCCCTTCAACCCTCATTTTCTATGATTTAATGATTGCAATACCCTGGAGGTCTGGGATGATGCAGTTGGGGCTGGTCCTGCTTGGAGCAGGGGGTTGGACTAGATGTGACCTCCTGAGGGCCCTTCCAGCCCTCATTGTCTGTGATTTTATGTTGGAAGAGGGAGGGGGTTAGCCTGCACGCTTCAAGGGAGAGACAGACGCTACGCATCAGAAAGCAGGATGAGACCTCATGGGGAAGGACATCTCACCCCGTTGGGACTTCCATACTGCCTCCTATAGCACCACAGACGAGGGCCGGAGAGGACTCAGGGGGTCACATCCAGTCCAACCCCCTGCTCCAAGCAGGACTGGCCCCAACTCCATCATCCCAGCCAAGGCTTTGTCTACCCGGGTCTTCAACACCTCCAAGGATGTTGTGCCCAGGCCCAGAGACGGGAGCAGGAGTGACTGGACCTCTGGGTTGGTCCACAGTGGCTCCTAACCGCTTGTGGTGGTTGCCCTGCAGGGAAAGGACATTAATCCCAGCAGACCGGCACCATCTCAGCTGCAACTTTTGGGAGATCTAGTCATCGTCTTCCTCCCTTGTAGACCCGCCGGCTCCCGGAGAGCGCGGGCTGCCCTGGGCGGTAGTGACAAGTGTTTAAGTTGCTGCCTCCCTCCCTCCCCTCCGAAGTGGCTGCACATCAGTGACCCCTCGAGCACGGGGGGCTCTCGTTAGGAGTCGGAGCTTTGGCTTTCTTCTAACCTCGTTTTCCCATAGAGAGTGGGACTCGGTTGCCATGGCAATGGAGGCATATAAATCCCTGGGAAAACAAAAAAAGAGGGGAGGGAGGGAAGTGTCAGGGATGCTTTCTCTGGAGGAGAAGATCGGGGGAGTCACGGCAACAGCAGCACAAGCATGAGGCCAAATCCAGCATTGGGGGAAACAGGTGCTATTCCTGTGAATTTGCACCCGCTTACCCCAGAGGTCTGCATCGGACCCCTTGTTCTCGTGGCTCGGGGTCTGCAGTCTGTGGGGCGGGGGCGGGCTGCCCTGCTCCCTCCAGGCTGCAAGGTCTGCACTGAGCAGCCTCCCTTTGGGGGAGCAGGAGACCCCCGGGGCAAGGGGGGCACTCGGCCTCCCAGCCATGCACCGAACCAGCCGGAGCTGAGAGAGGAGGGGAGCGAGGTGGTGGGTATCCTTGGTGCCAGGAGTGCCGTGGAGCCATGTGTTATCTCCCACCACGGGGGGGACCTGGCAGATGCTCTGCTTTCTTCCCCCCGATGCTCCCGCTGAGCCGGGTGGGGTGAGGACCAGCTTGCCCAGCCCTGCTGGGTGCCTGGGCAAGTGGAGGTGGGCTCCCACGTGCCTTTTGGGGAGAGGCGGGGGGGTCTGGAGGATGGCATTCAGGACTCCTGGGCTCTGCATCAGAGGGGCAGGGGTGGGGGGCAGCATCCAGGACTCCTGGGTCCCCTTTCTGCAGGGGAGGAGACTAAGATTTCAGGATTTCCTTTCCTGGAGGGTTGGGGGTCTGTCCTGTTTTTTTGTGACCTCGGGTGAGTCACTTTGCTGCTCCGTGCCTCAGTTTCCCCCACTTTCACAGAGAGATAATGGTACCCCCCCGCCCCCCACCCCCACCAGAGACACCCCCACTCAGCAACCTTCCTGCCGCGTCCCCTGAATCCCCTCGCTCCAGCTCACTGTTTCTGCCTCACAGCCAGGTCCGAGGGGGGTGCCGGGAAGGCCGTCAGGCCCGAGAAGGGCAGCCCGTGCCGCTCCAATGAGGTGATCAGCCCCGAGATCCTCAAGATGCGGGCGGCGCTCTTCTGCATCTTCACGTACCTTGACACCAAAACCCTGCTGCGGGCCGCCGAGGTCTGCAAGGACTGGAAGTTCGTGGCGCGGCACCCGGCCGTGTGGACCCGCGTGCTGCTGGAGAACGCCAGGGTGTCCTCGAAGGTACAGGGCCCTGCAGCGCGGCACTATGCGGGGAGCCCCCAGGGAGCAGCGCCGGCCCAGAAACGGGGACTGCCCCAGCCAAGCCAGGGGAGACCCCAGCAGCGCGCCTGGGGCTACAGGGTTCAAGATGGACCCACCATAGCCTGGGGTCAAAGCCACGGCTGGGATGATCTGGGACGTGGGAACCAGGGGGTGTCGGTCAGCGCAGTTTTGTTGCTCCCCCCGCAGAGAAATACCCAGTTTGGGGGGGAGGGGTGTGTGTGTGTGTGTGTGCGCATACTCACATGCATAGATAGCTATGTTGATAAGTATGTTTTAATGTGTGCCCACATGCATGGTTGTGTGCATGAGCGTGTAAGTGTGCGTGTGTATTTATGTGTGGGTGTGCCCACATGCATAGTTGTGTTTATGAGTGTGTACATGTGTGTTCATGTGTGCGTGTGGTCCTCCAGGCCTGCTCACTCCAAGATCTTTGACGGCAGCAGCGTGCCCGAGCCTCTAGATCTATGTGTGTGCATATCTGTGTACACGTGTGTTTATCTACATGGGTGCCTGTGTGTATCACTGTGCGTATGCCTCTGTACATATGCACACTGTGTTTGCGAGCATCTGTTTGTGTACACCCTGAGCATCCTCATCTGTGCACATATGCATGTGTTTATGTATGCACGTGTCTGGGCGTGCGTATCTGTGCATGCACACTGATGTGTATCACTATGCATTTGTTGCTGTGCATATTCATCTACACTGGCATGTGTGTGTACGTGTGTCTCTGCACCTGTGCCTGTGTGTATTTCTGTGCATGTGTACATGCATGTGTGTGTATCTAGCCATGCCTTTGCATCTGTGTGTGGGTGGGTGGGTGGATGGGTGTGTGTCCTGCCCCTCTCCAAGCCGGGGTGAGAGCAGGCGCCGTGTCCCATGGTAGTATCCCACCTGCCCGCCTCTCCCCCTGACGAAGGTCTGCCCTCCCCTCCAGTTCCTGGGCATGCTGTCTCAGTGGTGCACCCAGACCCACTCCCTCACCCTCCAGAACCTCAAGCCGCGGCAGCGGGGCAAGAAGGAGAGCAAGGAGGAGTACATGAAAAGCACACGGTGAGCCCCGTCCCCACCCTCCCTCCCACCCCACCGCTGCCACCCTCCCTGTAATGCGGCAGAGCCACCCATCCCATACAGATCCCATCCCCACGACCCGGGGGCCAGCGCCTGTGGGTGCTGCTGGCTTCCCCGTGGGTGTGTGTTGTCAGGCAGAGACATGCGCCAGCGCTTGATTTTTCCCATTTAATGCTCCACCGAGAGCGTGCTAATTGGGTAGAGACCCAGCTCTTAACCCTTTGGCTCCTGCCACTGCAAACTCCCACTGCAACAGCTGGTCTCCATGCCCCCGTTACTGGGATCGGTACAGGTCCCATTTCCCTGGGAATCCCTTTCCAATTACAGAAGGCTTGGGGCTGCCTTGTCCCCCTGCCAGTTAAACCACCTGCCTCTGGCTTTGGACACATTCGGAAATGCAGTCTGGCCTCAGAAAATACTCAAGGAGCCCCGCTCCCATCAGTCCTCCAGCGCTGAGCAGTGCAGGTTGTGCAGCTGATGGCACTTAGGGGGTTTGCCATGCTAACGAGGCAGAGCCGACTGGGCACAGAGCCCCTTGCAAAGGGCCCGAGTGCGAGGGCAGGGAAGTGGCCCGGTGGTGGGATTTGGCAGGGCCGGGGGGAAGCCTAGGCTGAGAGCTGCGTTCAGCCCAGGGAGGGCATGGACAGGGCGTGAAATTATCTGTCTGCCGCTGGGATGAAGGTGCTACGATCTTGTCCTGGGAGCCTGAAGGGAGAAGGGGAGCAGGCACCATAACCTGGGGGGACCTGAAGAGAAGTGGCATGGAGTTAAGGCAGAGAGAAGAAGAAAGCTCGTCCTCCACCTTCACCCAAATTTCATCCGCAGGGGGTCAGGGACCCACTTGGAGCAAGCCAGGCCCCCTTCCACACAGCCCCCAGGCTTTGATCAAGGGTGGGATGGGTCCCTGGAGCACTTCCCCCTGTCCAGGTTGGGGTTCACACTACAGCCATTACCCCAATGGGCTAGCACCAGAGCCTGAACATACCCACCGGGATCCCAAAGAGTCCTAGGTTGGCAACGCTGGTGCCCACAAGACCCTTGCCCACAGCAGACAGGCTGCCAGTGAAAGGCTTCCTGGGCTCTGCCTCTTCCTGGGACTCCTGGTGCATGCTGCCCAGAGAGCAGGCCGTGCAAGGAGTGCTGCTGATGCATTTTATTTCCCCTCAGGGGCTGCCTTGAAGCCGGGCTGGAGTCCTTGCTGAAGGCCACGGGCAGCAACCTGCTAATCCTCCGCATCTCTCACTGCCCCAACATCCTGACGGACCGCTCCCTCTGGCTGGCCAGCTGCTACTGCCGGGCTCTCCAGGCCGTCACCTATCGGTACGTGCAAGATGGGGTCCTGCAAGACCCGGCGGTGATGCATGCATAGGTGAGAGGAGGGCTGCCGGCCTCCAAGACGCCTCTCAGAGCATCTTGCTCATGCACATGGAAAGGCACAGGTGCTTAGTGTGTTTGCCCTTCTGGTGCGGGGCTGAGGTAGCCAGGAGCTGGGGAGAGCTAAACCCCATAAATCTCACGAAACCACACCAGGGGGGCTGATGCATCCAGACTGGGACCCCACAGCCCTTTAAAAACACTGACCCAGAAACCCAGACCCTGACACATGACAGCAAAACTCCCTCTCCCGTGCCAGGCAGCTGGGTGAGGCTGCTGTGCCCTGGGGCAGCTGGCAGACAGCCCCTTTCCAGCCCTATTCCTCCAAGCTGGGCTGCCAGTTTGGGACTGGTTGGGGACCATATGCATCCGGTTGCTCTCAAGTGCTGGCTGCTTGCTGTTGCAACGGGGTGAGCCTCCGAAGAGGCTGTGCGGTGAGCTTTGCTGGATGCTTTCAGGAAGACCTGGTGCATCCTGGTATTACAGAGGTGTGGACAATGTACCCTGGGGTCTTTAGGCTGCTAAATACTATCTGGAGATGAACCAACAGCCCAGGACTCCCTTGGCTTTGCTTTATGTACAGAGTAGCTATGACATGGGCAGCCCCCCACTAGCCTGGAGATGGACCTGGCTGGGGGCAGGCCAGGCTCTGGGGGCTCTCCAGTCTCCAGCTGGTGGCTGGAAGTCATGATGTGAATGTGTTTTCACTGAGACCCAGTGCTCATGCCATGCTACAGCTGGAAAGGGTCCTTCAGTCGAACCTCCCTGGACAGGCTGGGATGTGGGATATAACTTCCAGCAGCCTGGGCAGATAGTAGAGCGACAAAGGGCACGGTCCCTTCTTTTAGGCACTTAGAAACATGCAGACAGGTACAGCCTGTGGCTCTGTTGATGGCATTTCTAATGGAGCTGCTGCCATTCAGCGTAGGGGATGATGCAGGTGGTAGTTGCACACCAGTGACTGGGACTTTAGGGCACGTGCTTCACATAGAGACCCTATGGTGCTGGGGATGGGCTCGGCACTGTGCGAAGGGTGCTGCATTGCCTTGTCCCCAGGATCTGCTGCACACAGAGCAGGGGCACGTGGATGCATTGTGTTTCATGAGTGCACACGCAAGTGTTGGGTAGATGCACACTTCCAGACGAGGAGGCTGACACAGCCGGCCTTGGTCTTGCCTGCTTCTGCCACTTCGTTATCAGAACGAAGCCAGGAAAAATAACCCGGTGGGAAGGGATGAGCCAGGGGCACAGCAACAGGGGAGCAAGCAGCACCTGTGTCTCTCATCAGTGTTGCATTAATTGATGATGGTGATTGCAGACAGGGTGTAGGGTGGGCTCTGGCAAAGCACACCGTGGGGGAGAAGGATGCTGAGGGAGCCATGGAGCTGGCGGGATACGGGCCTGGGGCAGTGATGAAGACCTGCCCTGTGTCTGAATTAAAACACCATGCTGTTGCCACCAGAAAGCCTCACAGCCGCACGAGACACAGAGGCCTTTCCCTTTCTCTCGCCGCCAGCGGCAGGCGTGACGGGTTAACAAAGGGGGCAGCTGCCCTGGCCTTCATCCTTGGCAGGGTCTCTGGGGCGACGCGGCTCTCCACGCTGAGCTATTTATGAGACCGGGCGATTGTCCCCGTGCCAGGGCGGCCGTGGTAAACTCCGTAATTACAGCCAGCCCCGCCAGCCGAGGTGACGGCCCCGGGGAGAGGGAGCGCGCGGGGGGAGCTGCATGCTGCTGGCTGGGTTCGTCGGTGGATGTTGGAGGCTGTCGTTCCTCAGTTCATCCTGAATGGAGAAGTCGGGAGCCCCAGCCCTTTGCAAAATCAGCGGGAGGCTGTCTGTGAAATGGGTGGCTGCATCTCCTTGCACTTGGCCAAAAGTGAGCAGAGATTGAGGTTTGGGCTCCTGTTGCCGAGGAGATCGTTCTGCTGCTTTTTTTCCCTGGGAAATGTTTAAACAGCAGCTGTCAAAAGGCAAACAAATGTAAGAGATGTTTAAGGAATCAGAACTCATGCTAGAGGAGATATCTTTTATTAGACCCACTAGATTTTTGCAAAAAAAATGCCTTTAATTGCAAGCTTTCAGGCACAAATACCCTGTTTCGGGCATAGGAGAAAAGATTGTAAAACTTCTCTTGGGTAGAAATGAAAGTTCATCATCATTATTATTATTATTAACAATAATCATAAAACTACCAATTACCATTATTATTGTTATTGTTAATATATATTGGTATTATTGTTATTATTATGGGATTCTTGTTGTTGTTATTATTATTATTATTAAGGGATTGTTGTGATTATTATGCTTATTATGGGATGATGATGATTATTGTTGTTGTTACTACTATTATTATGGGATTATTAAGGGAATTCTAAAAGCTGAAAGTATCGTGATCCCCTGTTATAAATCTGTGGTGCATTTGCACCTTGAATACTGTCCCCAGCTCAGTGCTCGGGCCAGTACTCTTCAACAGCTTCATTAATGATCTGGATTCGGGCATCAGAAGCAAACTGGCAATGTTCGCGGACGACACTGAACTACGGGGGAAGGCGGTCACGCTGGAAGACAGGTTGGGGATATAGGCTGACTTGGGCACGCTCGCAAGGTGGGCGGACCAAAACCTGATGGCATTTAATGCAGAGAAGTGCAGGGTGCTCCACCTGGGGAGGAGGAACCAGCATCATATTCTTACAGGCTCGGAGGTGCTACACTTGCTCGCACCACGACTGAAAGAGGCTTGGGGGTCTTCACTGACCACAGGATGAACACGAGCCCCCAATGCAATGCTGTAGCTGGCAAAGTGAACCAAATGCTGGCGTGCATCCACTGATGCATCTTGAGCAAAAGCAGGGACGTCATCCTCCCACTGTACTGGGCCTTAGTGAGACCGCAGCTGGAGTACTGTCTGGTATTGGGCCCCCAGTTCAGGAGGGATGTGGATAAGCTCGAGAGAGCCTGGAGGAGGCCAAGAGAGCAAGACATACAAGAAGAGGCTGAGGGACACGGGACTCTTTAGCCTGGAGAGCAGAAGGCTCAGGGGGGGACATGGTGGCTGCCTTTCAGTCCATAAGGGGGGCGCATCAGGATCTGGGAGAACTGGTGTTCACCAGGGCTCCCCAAGGGATAACAAGGTCTAACAAACTTGATATAAAGAAAAATGTCTTTACAGTCTGAGTGTTCGGGATCTGGACCAGACTCGCCCCAGAGGTGGTGCAAGCATCTACTCTGGACTCATTCGAAAAGTGTTTGGATGCCTATCTTGCTGGCATCATTTGACCCCAGCTGACTTCCTGCCCCTTGGGCATGGGGCTGGACCCGATGATCTCGTGAGGTCCCTTCCAGCCCTAATGTCTATGAAATCTATTTGCTGCACAGCTAAGGAGTCTACTGCACAGCAAACGTCTCGTGTAGATGTGCCCAGTAAATGGCAAGTCTTACGTCCTTAAATGTTCACGGCACATCTCGCCGTCGCCCTTGCCCTGCTGCCAGCGCTAGGCTGACGTGCACCACGCAGCTCCAGCTCTATCCTCAGCCACGGACCACCTCCACGCAGCGCTGTGGGCAGGCTAATGGGCACTGCCTGTTCCCTGTGCTAATTCACCCTCCCGTGCATGCAGCTCTGCTGCTTCCGGTTCGGGAGCTAGCGTGCACGGAGGCAGCGCAGCCTGTGCACCGAGGGGTGTGAATGGGTCGCTATAAAACCCGCAGCCTCACGCCTAGTCGGCAGCAGCCTATTTCCATTTCCACAAGCCTGTTTCTCCCCTGGCACGGTCCTTTCCAGGACTCTTCATTATTCCACGGTGCCTCTTCACCATATTGACTGAGTGCTTTCCAGGAGCGTATTCAAAGACGTGACTAACATCTGGCAAGCGCTGTTTGCTCTCTCTTCCTCTCCCCAAGGGCAGAAGCATGCTGCTGAGAGCCCTGGTTATTTGGGGTTTTGTCACTGTATATTTGCATTGGAAAAGCCAAGGTCGCAGATGCCCGCCTTGCCCCTGGAGCAGAGGGTGGCGAGGGTGGCTGCTGGAGGGGGTCAGTCGCAGTCTGGGTGTAACCTCTGTGGGGTTTTGTCTCCCACATGTGACCTTCATCCTGAGAGATGGGACCAGGGGAGTAGAAGTGTTTGCCGCAGCCTTCACCCTGGAGCTTTAGGTCCTTTTAAATACACTACCGAAGCCTTGAACTTGAAAGCCACTGTGGGAGCACAGGGTGGGCTTGGTGTGCTCATGCATAGCGCCTTGCCTTGATCCAGCCAAGAGGTGACAAAGGCATGAATAACGGAGGCTAGGGCATCATTTGCCTGGTTAAGTCGGAGGTTCCCGGGCGATGCTACGAAGCATCATTCACAGAAGTTGTTGTATCGGAGCTTAGCGAGACGTGCAAGAGCATCCGTGACTTGCAGACAGAGCTGTAATACCAAAGGTTTCATAGTTTCATAGATGTTAGGGTCTGGAAGGGACCTTACCAGCTTGGGTCCAGCCCCCCAAATTAACAACAGATGTCCAGCTTTTAAGATTTGCATGAAAATATCTCACTTTCTTTACAAAAGCAGCCCACAGGTTCTCATGGCCCTTAATATATTTAGTTCCCCAATCACCCAAGGAGGCAAGGAAGAGCCGTGATATAGAACAACATTAAGTGACTTGCCCAAGGTGATGCAGGGAGCCTCTGCAGAGCGGGACGAGCAACCAAACCACTCAACCGCCCATCTTCCTCTCCCTCTGGGTTTGTGCAGATTCCTTTGACGGGAAAAATCGTCCTTGTTGGGTGGTCTCTCAGATGGCAAAAGATCTGCTGGTGGAAGTGTGTGCTCCATGCAAGCTCTCAGGGTCTCTCATCTGTTAAGCGAGATGCTTGCAAAGGGGGGAGAGAGCAAATGCAGCTTCTTTTTCCACCGTCCAGTTCAGGTGGTGCCCTATTGCCCTCCTAGGACGCTGATTGTTTCTGTGCACTCCGGCAGCGCTTAGAGGTTGGTGCTCTTCGGTGCTCGACACCGCAATGACACACGGGTAGTATTAAACCACGGCGGACGCCGCATTTTACCGTCATGAGTGGAGGAAACTTTTTCAGCCAAAGCTTTTTTTCTGGTGAGACATGCCGACTCAGCAGCACCAGAACATTTTGCAAATTCATCTCTATTTGGGCCAACTGTGTGCAAAACCATTTCAGAAAAGCCAGCGTAGTTTGCACGAGCGGTTTGGGCTGTTTCAAAACCACCTGCCGTTCTATTAAATAAAAAATACCCCCAATTTTTTTCTTTTCAGATACTCCCTCTCCCCCAGAATTGCCAGCAAGCTGAAAACTGAGTTTTTCACCCAGCTGCGGTGATGTCTGACCCTTTTGGATAACGGGGAATACTACCACGGGGAGAAATCTTTCGATATCCCCTTCCAGCCCCACTGCTCCCGTTCTCCAAAAGAGCGAGACCTTGACTCCGAACTCGGGATCCCCAAAAAAGAAGGTGGGATCTGAGAGCACAACTTGTAGCTTAATATATCCGCCGTTTCACCCTTTCTTTCTTTTAATGGTTCAGCATCCCTGAATATTCATGTTCACCAGAGGCCATTGGCAGCTTGATAACCTGTCAACATGACTCACTTATTTTAATTAAGTGTGAGCCAGACTCGTAAGGGAATCTTGGCAGGCGGCTTCATTGGAGATGTATGAGTGCTCAAGATAACACAATTGACTTATTTTTAGGTTCACTTGAAGTTAAGAACTGGGTCGTTCAAAATTAGCAGCATGGGCTTAATCTTCAGAACCGCGCCATGCTCTGTGGGATGGGGTGGTCCTGGGGGACCAGTAGCACCAGTGGGGATGACTGGTTTGAGTTTGAGCGAGGCCGCTGGGGTAAGGAGCCATTTGTGTGCAGCACTGAGTCGATCGGTTCAGAGACGGGCGCCGTGGGTGCAATGCAGAGCAAGCTGGGCATGCATTAGCGTCCTGGTTGACAGACTCAAAGGGTTTGGGATTGCATGGTGGAGAGGGATGATTTCAGGGAAGGTTTTCCAAGTCCTGATGGCGTCCTCCAAGAGCTGGGTGCCCCTTTGCCCTGTGTGCCCTGGAAAATCTCCTCCCGACAAGTTTTCTCGCTCTCAGGAGTGGTTGGGACTGAAATACATTGTCAGGGCCTAGAGGAGAAGGTCACGTAGCAGCTGTCTAAGCCGTCACTATTTCCTGGCTGGATGTGGGATCACTGTCTCCGAAGCACTCAAGCTAGAAGTGAATTAATTTTCCTCCCTCTCTGTTGGTGTCACCTATGTGTGGGCTTAAGGCGTATATGACTTTGGCCATCCTGGAGTGTGTGCATGTGGGGGTGGAGGTTTCTCCTTCTCTCATTAGTGTATGCGTTTGTTCCTTCCAACAGCACGGAGGAGAAAATAGGGGTTTTTTTGGCTGGAGGACATGGAGTATTAATGCTCTGGTACCCTCCATGCTTAGATGCTATGGAAATGCCCCTACAAGCTTTGGGGACATGCATTGCAGCTGGTGAATCATAACACGAGGCTCTGTGTATCCTTCCAGGAGTTCGACAGACCCTGTGGGTCACGAAGTCATCTGGGCGTTGGGAGCCGGCTGCAGGGACATCATCTCCTTACAGGTGGCACCACTACACCCTTGGTAAGAGCAGTGCTGGGTTGCATGGGCATGTCTGCATCACCTCCCTGGGTCTCTTAGGGAGGAAACTCCTGCATAAACCTCAGCCACGGGCTTGTGCTCACGTGAGCCAAGCCCAGAAACGTGGCGGTGAAGCTCTCTGCGTAGGACCAGGCGCGGACTCAGACGCGTCCGGCTAGGAGAGCAAGACAGAGGCAGTGCAGACATCGGTGCCCGCTGAAGGGCCGATCTAGAGATGCATTTGAAGCCCCAACTGGACCCAAACACCCTGGACTCTGTAGAAATTGGGCTCCTGATCTGAACCAAATAGCTGGTTCCTGCCTGTCTAATGGTCTAAAACAGGGGTGCTCTGTTTTAGGGTTCAGGTTAGGGTTAGGGTACTCAAACTCCACCTCACCGGTCAGATCCATCCAGCCCCCAATGCAGTGCCATATTTAGGCTTAAGCTACAGCGTACGGCCTCTAAATAAGAAAAAAACCTGGACGTTTTTGTTCTAATATGTCAAAAAGATACATATCCAGAAAGAGAAATCCAGTCTCGTCTCTAGTAGCAGAGACTCAAAAAGCTTTAGGGATGCGTCAAGGAGAATGCTGCAAAGGATGCTGATCCCTCAGGGATGAAAGGGGAGTTTGATTGTGCCGCTAAGCAAACCTGCACATCAAACGGCTGTCAGATCCCTTCCCCGCTTATATAACAGCAGCCCCGGCACCCGGGTGTGCTTTTGTTTGCAAGGATGCTCAGTTTTGCTGTTTAAGACACGACTGTAATTTCTCTCACTTCCCAGGCGTGTGCTCTTTGGGCGTGAAGCTTTGGGAGGTTCCCCACTCCTCGGTGTCTGGGGGGGAAAAAAAGTCCCAAGGTGCTAATAAATGCATGACTTAGATAACAGCACACGTGGGATGAGCCCAAAAATCAGGTCAGGGTACTCAGCTCCCACACAGCCGAGGCTCCTCTCTTCCGGTGACCCTGGTTGACTTTCAGCAATACCCTGTCGCATCCAACTGTGCCTTATTAGTGGCTGAAGTGCGACACCCCCAGGGCAACGTTTTGGAGGGGGGATGGACTTGTAGTGTCGCATGCTTAATACACTGGTCCTTTTTTCAGGAAACATGTCCAGATGTGGGGGGTGTTGTGGCTTGCATGCGTGTGTGCGCACACGACTGCATGCACCTGTGTTGGAAAAATGGACGTGGGGGTGTGCAAAACTTGTTGTGCTCCTTCCTAGTCCTTGGAGACATACAAATGCTACAAGCCTGGATGCTCCCAGCTGTTAACAGCAGTTTTTCTTCAGCACAGGTGGTTGTAACCTCTGTTTTTAGAGCTCTCGTCCCCAGGCTGTCGTGACCCGACAGCGACTGGAATAATTTATCCCCTTGCTGTTTCCTTGTTCTTCTTCTCCAGCCAGCAGCCAACCCGTTTCAGCAACCGCTGCCTTCAGATGATCGGGCGATGCTGGCCGCACCTGCGCGCGCTGGGCGTGGGGGGCGCCGGCTGCGGCGTTCAGGGCCTGGCATCTTTAGGTAAATGCGGGTGGACTTTCTCATCGGAGCGCTCCCGTCGGGCAGCCGGGTCAGCTTTGTGGGGTGTTTTGGATTCTCTCCCAAGCAGGCGAAATCTCCAGGTAGCTCAGGGGCTCTCCCACATCTTTGTCGTGCAGATCCCAATGGGGAGGTCATTATGCATTATTGACCCCTGGTCCTCCCTGTCGGCCAGGGTGTAGACCCCCCTCCTTCCGTTTCCTATTGCACGGCTTTGTTTTCCGTCATTCGTCTCCACCTCCTAAACAAAGCTCACTGCACCTCCCGAGGCTGGTAAAGCCTTGCCTAGCACTACTTGTGGGTCCTGGGGGCCTGGCTGACTTGACCCTGTGTGTGTTTTTCGTCTCGCAAGCCCGGAACTGCATGCGGCTGCAGGTGCTGGAGCTCGACCACGTGACGGAAATTAACCAGGAGGTGGCGGCCGAGGTGTGTCGGGAGGGCCTGAAAGGCCTGGAGATGCTGGTGCTGACCTCCACGCCGGTCACCCCCAAAGCCCTGCTGCACTTCAACAGTGAGTAGCAGTTACAGGGAGCCGTGGAGATGACCGAAAGGCTCCTTGCACCTCACCTGCAGAACTGTGCTCCCGCATACTACAGCTAGAGAGGAAGATGCCTTGACATCCCAGTGCATCCCATTGGGATGCATTGACATCCCAGTGCATCCCATTGGGCGTCTCCACCCATCCCAATGCATCCCATTGAGATGTGCTGAGATCCCAATGCATCCCATTGGGATGCGTTGAAATCCCAGTGCATCCCACTGGGATGTGTTGACATCCCGATGCATCCCACTGAGATGCGCTGACATCCCGGTGCATCCCACTGGGATGCGCTGACATCCCGGTGCATCCCACTGGGATGCGCTGACATCCCGGTGCATCCCACTGGGATGCGCTGACATCCCGGTGCATCCCATCGGGATGCGCTGACATCCCGGTGCATCCCATCGGGATGCGCTGACATCCCGACGCATCCCATTGGGATGCGCTGACATCCCGACGCATCCCAATGATATCCCGGCCTTGGGCTCTTCTAGCTAATGACTGGATCCAGCCTCCAGTTACACCTTTAGGAGTCCAGAGTTCTTCTTTTGATGTCAATGGAGTTATCCCCGATTCATGTTGATGTAACTGAAGTCAGGATCTAGTTCCTTCCCTAGGCCATTTGCTTTAGGCATTGAGGCCCAGAGATAGTCCCTGGCTGTGTTAAGCAAATAGGATTTCTAAGTTTCCAGCCTCTGCCAGCTCAGTAGACTGGGGGTACATTGGAGGTGGCGTGAAATTGTGCATGGGCTCTCCAGAAACCTTTGCTCACGGTCTGCTAGGGGAAGGAACAGGAGCGCTGGAAACAGGATGGGACAGCGGGAGACAATTCTTCAGGCCCAGTGCTCCAGGTGAATGCCCAGAGGGAGGACAGGTAGGTCACACTGAGGCAGGAGGGGTTGAAAGGCACCTGGATTAGCTCAGAGCCCACATGCCACTGATTTTGAATAGGGTTTGTGCCCTTTTGATCACCCAGCCCCAAATCCAGCAGCTACCCCCGTGCCCGGTGGCTGTTCCTAGGCTGTTTCTCTGTCGCCCAAGGTGTCTGCCGGAACCTGAAGTCCATCGTGGTGCAGGTGGGCATCATGGATTACTTCAAGGAGCCAAACAGCCCTGAAGCCAGGAAGATGTTTGAGGAGATGGTGAACAAGCTCCAGGTAAAGGGAGGCAGGTGCAGGTCCCTTGGGTCCTTGGGTGAGTCACAGCCTGGGGACGTTGGGTCCCCGGAGGAAATCTCTCCCAGCCGCATCCAGGGGCAGCTTTAATTCATGAATGTCCTAAAACACCTGGAGAGCCTCCCTATTGAAGGGATACAATATTTGTCCTAGTCCTTATTGCAGAATATTTGTCCTATTTCCCGTTGCAGAATATTTGCCGAATATTTGTCCTGTCTCTTATTGCAGAAAATTTTCAGCCTATTTATCCTATTCCTTATTGCTTAGCTTCAGTTATGCAGGATTGCCAACACTCACATGCCTCGTGAGAGCTGGTGTCTCACTTAAAGCCCCAGCTCCGGGAATCCAGGGAGCCCATGAATCTCAATTGGGGTTTTTCTGTTTGTTTTCCTTAAAGTGCATTTTTAGCCCTCGTGGCTGTGGAAAAGAAAGAATTAGGACCTGAGTATGCCCCGATGGCTCAGAAATCACAAGTCCAAAAAAACAACCCCTGGTTTTGTTTTTTGGAGGGTATTTTTACTTAATCTTACAATTTTTCACTCAATCTCATTTGTTCTTTTGAGGCCCGGCGACTGCTTTTTCACACTTTGCAGAATTGGTTGGGCTCTACATAAGCTATTTCCACACAGGAAAGAGGTCTAGTCCATTCACTAAAAACATCAGCTCTGCACCTACCAGAAGACAAAACCAAAATGATGGGGATTACTAAGAAGGGACTTGTGAACAAAACTGAAAGTAGTGTGATGCCACTTTATAAACCCAGGGTGCATCCCTGCTTTGAATGCTGTGCAAGTGAGAGAGGAATGGTGTTAAAACCCAGTCCACTCTCCCCTTCAGCATTCGCCCTCTGCCACTATGTGACATAGGATATTAGGCAAGACGCACCTACGATCTGACCCAGGACGCGGCAGCTCTTCTGTTCTGGTTCTGCTTGGGACAGCCCTCTCAAACACTTCAGCAAGTTCAGTCCATTGGACAAAGGCCCAGCGTTTGCTTTGATTTGCATTTGTAAAGGCCTGGGACAGGGACTGCTTTATAAAACCCAACCCGAGCAGAAATATTATCCAGGTTTTTCCATTAACTTGAACGCAGGGAAGCAACGGTTTGGTTGTGCATCTGAACCAAATAAAATCAAACTGGAAATAAAACAGGAAATAAAACTGATTTACTTAATGTAATTGGCCAAGCGACAGGAATTGCAGCAAGGAAGCAAACGGTGCAAATGCTGCTCCGTGCTCAGCTCCTGCACAAGGACAAGAAGTGAGAAGTTAAGGCAGCTTGTGTTGGCACTGGATTTGTGACCCAGACACCTTGTCCTGGGCAGACCCAAACCCTCAGACCCACCGCGACCTGTCCATCAATAATAGGCACATTTTATTGATACACAGTGATAACAGGTAAGAATAATGGTCGGTCTGAGGGTTTGGGTCTGCCCGGAACAAGCTGTCTGGGTTACAGATCCAGCACCAACACTTTCAGTCCACGTTGAGCACCTCATATTCTTGGCCAGCACCCCAAAGCCACCCTAAATCATGCTCTGCTTCTAGGCCCAGCTCACTAGTCATACCCCCAGCTGAACAGGGGCAGAGCCAGCATGGAGCTCATTGCACAGTGAAATTTTCAGGGAGCCTTTTCTGCCCCCTTCGTGCCATCTGAGACACAGCAGAGTGATCAGCTTTTGCTTTTGCTTGAGCTGCCCCCAAGATGGAAATGCTAGCGAGAAGGGCAGACCGGGGGTCCTTTCTCTGTAACCCCCACTGCTCCAGCTACTCTTTGGGAAGATGATTCAGATGCAGCCCATAGCCCGAGAGTCCCTCATCTCTAAAGCCGCCGGCATTCGATTGCATTTTCCCTCGGATGACTTTTATGGAAGTGAAAGGTTTTTTTCTAGGACCATTGGGGACTTTCTTAACTCCGCTGTGTAAATCAATGCATTCCCAGCACTGGAAAATTGTTCTCTAGGGGGGTTTCTCTTTGCCCATGCCCTCTCCTTAGGGACTCTGCTTTCATCCTGTCCCTAAAAACCCCGCAAAAAAGCAACCTCTAGGGTTTAAGCAACCCCAGAGGTTGCTTTCGAGCATAGAGAGCAATACTAGCAAACAAAGGAGCGAGTCGAACATCACACAGGGGAGGTCAGCGGAGATGCAGTCGCGTGGTTATCCCTGAAAGGAGATCCTGGCTCCTCTGCTGTCATTGATACCCAAGGCCTTGGGCGGAATTGCAACAGGAAGGGCAGGTGTAAGCTGAGATGCCCTCAAGATGCCGAGGGGAAATAGAGGCTAAATGCACGTTCTTCCCATTGAGAGCAAATTTCCTTCTGAAATAGCATGAGGAGGGGACTCGGAAATGGGTGGCGGTTCATGGAGGGTGGAGTGGGGCTCAGCGGGACGGGGTCCGTCTAAGGAGTTGGGGGATTGGGTTTCTCTTCCCGGCCAGGAGACTTGATGGATGACCTCCCATTTGACATGGGAATAGCAGCCCTCTGCTTCCTCCTCTGCAGAGCTGTGCAAGCTACAGGGGCAGAGCCGCGCTCAGCAGATCCCCCGCCCGGTTGTTTGCTCCCCGTCTGCCGTGCACTGAACCCCCGTTCTCTTCCAGGCCCTGAGGAAAAGGCCCGGCTTCTCCAAGATCTTGCACGTCAAGGTGGAAGGAGGCTGCTAGCCTTGCAGGGGGAGACAACGTGCCTCCTCCTCCGACGCCGCGAGACCAAACCGTCCGTCCGCCGTTCGTCCCCAAACCCGGCGCCGTGGAGAAGCCAACCAGCGCACAAGACTTTCATGGGCCTTCGTGACTGGCAGCGTCGCGCTCCCTCGCTGGGGGTGGACGGAGAGTGTTGCGCGGGCGGGAAGGTGCTACAAAACGGGTTTCCTGGACAGGGCTACTCCCGACTTGGCTGAGGGAGCAAGGCTCGAAACCCCGCGGCAGCTTGCTGCCAAGGATCTTCCTTCTGGGGATGTTTCTTTCTTTGAACTCCATTTCTTTGTTTTCATGGGAGCCGGGAAGCTCCGGGACCCGGCCTGCGGGCTCTTGGCTGCGACTGTCCATCCAGGCGAGCGTCTCTCTCCTCTCCCGCGAAATGGAAATGGCTAATTTGAGGCCGGGCCTTGAGCTGGTGATTCTCGGTTGCACGCGTGGCTGCGCAAACGGAGGCTGGGTGGATTCCTGGGGACCATCCCGTCGTGGTTTTTAAGGCCGAAGGCGTCTCTGGCGACTCCCGCCCGCTTGCAGGAAGCAAGGCCTGGCATTGCTGTTTGTTTTACCCGTCTTCATTTTCATTTCAAGGAGGAAAACCAAACGTGGGGCATGTGCCCCCCCGGAAACCAGACCATCAGGCACCGCTGCAACCGCAGAGCACAGAGACCGTCCCTTTTCGTGGGCGGCGAGGAGCTGACGGAGCGGATGCTGGCTCCGCACAGAGATGCCTGCCCGGCCTCATGCCCTCTTCACCCAGCGAGGAGGCCAAATCCCCTTCCTGCCAAGGCAATAAACCATCTCTTCAAACACCCCACCCCAGGGCCTTTGCCTTGCAGCGACTCAGCTTGCACAAACATCCTGGGCCCGTCCTCAGGGAAGGGCGCTCCTCTTTCATCTGGTAGCTCCCTCCGGGCCAAACTGCCCAGCAGGGACAGAGAGGTGGACTGTGCATTAGAGGGGAGCCAACGTCACACCTCCTAATCCATCACATGTCCCTTCCTGACTAGCTTTAAGCAAGAACCACGTGGCCAAAACCTTGCTCTGTGATGCACCCATCCACCCTGAACAGAGATCGCCGTCCCCGGTTTGTCCTTTCTTTCCATCACAGGCCCCTTTTTTGCCGATCCTGCTTTTTTTTTGCAATAGTTAATCTTGTGGCAGGGATTTCCAAAAGAAAGGGCTCTTTTGAGAGTAGCCTGGCCAGCTTTGCCTCTCTTTATCCTCTGCCTCTAGAGGAAAAATGCCGACCGGTTCCCATGCCAAGGTTGGTACCGACTGGAGCAGCGCCATCGGTGCAGGGGGGAGCTCTGATCTTAATCCTTTGCAGCCTTGCTCCTGTATCGAGGACCCTGCTGTGTGGCCCCAAAGAGCGATAAAACCAGTCGTCGAAGCACCTCGCCGCGCTCCAGGAGCGGCGAAGGTAGTTGATGGGGAACGGGGACTCGTATTTCATACTGTATCCAGAAGCCGTCGGCCAGCCAGGGGTAGGGCATGAACCAACCTGGGGAAATGGGCTCGCAGACCGTGCCAAGAAACCGGCGGCTGGCCTTGGTTGTAGCTCTTCAGGTCTCCAAGCTGTCGGGCAGGATGTCCCCGGGGATGGTGTCTGGCGCTGCTGGAAGCTGGGTCTTTCTCAGGGCGAGGAGGCTGCAGAGGCCTTTCCAGACATCGGAAATCTCTGAACTTTCTTCTCCATCTACCTTTCTGCCAGGGACCCACGTGAAACAGGGGTGGGGGACCCCAGAGGTGCCTTTGTCCAGTTCCTGTCTACAAGAGAAGGTCAGATGAGGCCGGCCCCGTGCAATAGGCAATGCATGGCAACTTCGTCCACGCCGATGTCACGAAGAGGTCTCCATCTCGGAGACCCTCCAGGCTGGAGGATTTGCAAGAGAAGCAGGGAGCCGCTCATCTAGGATCTAATCAGAAACCAAACCAAATTGCCCCCAGTCCCAGGACCCCCAGTGCAAGCCCCTGGCGCTTTGGCATTCAGATTGCAAAGCCAGTTCCTTCCCTAACAATTGCAAATGCACCAAACCTGGACCCAGTCACCCCCTAATGATGGGTGTTTTGAAATCTGGGTCCGCTTTTCAGCGGCTAATTAAATTGTAGCAGTGTATGGCTGGAAGGGACCTTGTCCAGCCCCCGGCTCCGAGGCAGGGTCGGGTGTACATGGACCAATCTCAACAGGTGCTTGCACACCCTGTCTCTGAAAGCTGGGGCGAGGAGCCGTTCGTGGGGGGTGTTGGTTTTGCAACGTGTTATCCTAGATCAGGGACACCCAGATTTTCCTGTCTCCTCCATATGGAGGTTGTTCTTCACTGCATAAAATAGAGTGATCAAAACTAGAGAAGCATGTCCCAGCACTACACGTCCCAGCATGCAGTACTCTCCCTTGCCCTTTGCAGTGGCATCAAGTTGGAGCTGTGGCATGCTGGGATTTGTAGTCCATGTGGACCACACCTCCATAGGTTGTTGAGCTGCTCCAATTCGACCGCAGCCTGTGGTTGGGAAGGGCCGTGGGGCGAGAAGCGAGGATTGTCTTGCAGATGCAAGGTGCCGCAACCAGCAACAATGCAAAAAAAAAAAGAGAAAAGCTACAATATAAGGAAGAAGAAAACAGCACAGCCCCCCCCCCCCCGAAATGTCACATTTTGCTACCTTTGAAAACCAGACAGTCCCTTGGCGACAAATACTGTACTCTGAGAGGTCCCCTTTTGACACTGCACAGAGACTAAGAAATGACCTTAAAAGAAACAAAGTAAGTATTTATTTCTATAAAGAAGACAGAAAAAAAAAAAAGATTTTAAAGAAAAATATATATACTCCGCATGTTTATACACTATGCTTAAGGACTATTGTATTGGAGTTTAATGTCTGAAGACTGAACGTGTCTGTTCCCGGTTTGCTGCTAGCACGGTTATTTCTGCCCCCGTCGGCCATAGTATTTAAAGTCATTTTCAGGGGAAACCCGCTCATCCGACGTCAGACGTGTGTTAGGTATTTTCTTCGGCGAGATTGTTTCCCGGTCCAGGGGGAGTCGTTGGGGATGGGAGGGACAGCGAAGGAGCCGGACAGTCTTTTCAGACGTTATTTATTCGTGAGAAAGGTCGGACTCTTGTTGCTGGCAGTGTCTGCTTGTGCATCGCGGTCCTGGAGCTGTGGGTGTGTGATTTCGTGTGCGTGCGTGCGTGCGTGCGTGACACACCGCCCTTCCTCCTGCTGGGGTTTGGTCATTCGTGGTAGCCCGGCATTCATTCAGTGCGCCGTGTCCCATCCTCCCCCACGAAACACACCACGCTCAGGGCTCAAGTCTTGCCTCCGATGTTTGCTTTCCTGGGCAAAACAAGCCCATCTTCTGGGCTACGAGCCGCGAGGTTCCCGGTAGGGTGAAGGCTGAGCTTGGGTGATGGAAAGCCCTGCTCCCATGCGCTAAGCGTGGTTCTCCGTCGGATGCTGGGCTGCATGGTTGAGGTCCATTCAGCACCTCTTTTCGGTAGACAATCGGTTTGGTTAAGGTGGGGAACTCACTGCCGCAGGATGCAGGCGGTTGAGATGGAGTTCGGAGGGGACGGGAGCGCCGCCGCGCAAGGCGCTGCACATTCGCTGTTAGGGGCTGATGTTGGGATCCCGATTTGGAAGCGAAGTGCTGAGTTTGGGCCTGTCCCTGTGCATTATCAGTCCTCACGCTTCAGGTTTGTGTAGGGAAGACAGCAACACGGTTTCTCTTCAGCCTCAGCTCGCCATGCCCTGGAACAGCCAAAAATATTCTCACGTGGGCGCTAACGCTGGAGTTTGGCCCCATCCGGTAGAGTCTTACACACACCCTCAGGGGGTGAAGTCTGCAGAAGAGAAGACCGAGGGGGATTGAATAGCAGCCTTCACCTCCCTGCAGGGGGGTGCAAAGAGGATGGAGCTGGGCTGTTCTCAGTGGGGGCAGATGACCGGACAAGGAGCAATGGGCTCAAGCTGCAGCTAGGGAAGTTGAGGTTGGATATTAGGAAACACTTTCTCACGAGGAGGGTGGTGAAACACTGGAACAGGTTACCTAGAGAGGTGGTGGAGTCTCCATCCTGGAGGTTTTTAAGACAAAGCCTTGGCTGGGATGATGTAGTTGGGGCTGGTGCTGCTTTGAGCAGGGGGGATGGACTAGATGTGACCTCCTGAGGTCTCTTCAACCCTCATTTTCTATGATTGCAATACCCTGGAGGTCTGGGATGATGTATTGGGGCTGGTCCTGCTTGGCGCAGGGGGTTGGACTGGATGTGACCTCCTGAGACCCCTTCCAGCCCTCCTTGTCTGTGATTCTTTAATACTATGATTTTAAGTCTGTGCAGAATAGCAGCTTCTGACAAGGAAAGTGCCAAACAGCTCTAAGGTTAACTAGAGGATCCTCTTAGCTGAGGAATGTGTTTTTCTTTGCCTTTGATTTTCTCTCGCACTCATGCAATGGGCAGGATTATGCGCTAAATATATCCCAGCACTATCTACACCATGGTTTGCAATGCTGAGCATTGGGTGGCTGCACCCTTAGGGGATTTCACTGGCAAAGAGCTGCCTCGGGAAGTAAACCAGCTTCTTCCATGGGACCCGGATGGCATCTGCAATGGCCTAGCATTGGATATGTCTGGGAAGTCCTTCCCCATGTTGAAGCATTCAGCCTGGGCTTCAGTGTGGAGGGCTGGGTAAGCTGGATCTGGCAATGCCCGGGTTTGGCAACCTCCGTGGGGTGGAGGAAGGTCACAGCATACTCCTCATCTTCCTAGCGGTGCTGCATTGGCAGAGATGCTCATCTATGCCCTTACCTACATTTTTTGTTCCCCACCATGGATCTGAGGCCCCTTTTCTTCAGGCCAGACAGGCTCCTGCCTTTTCCCCTGGAAACTGGACCCAAGCAGGGATAGAGTCGGTCTCCGCAGCTAAATGAGGGTGTTATTTCAGCCCAGGCAGGCTTAGCTGGGCTGACCTTCCCCAGACTAGCTCAGGTGCCAACAGCAGCGAGGACCCAGCAGTGCCGGCTCTGACAGGGGTGCTGGGCATGCATTCAAGCTGCCAGCCCCTTCTGACATCCTTGGTATATCAGCACTGATACTGTTAGCCCAGCTAGCAAGATTAAAGCTAAGTAGGTACACCCTGGTGCATAGGTATGCTTGTCTCTATATATAGTTGCATGGACTACTGTGTATTCCCATGCTATAGCGCACCTGCATTTGACTGTAGGGATATTCTTGGGCATGGCACACCGCTGCCGTGCCAAAGCAATGATCAGATTGCTGCATTTTCTTGCATACAACGTGCCCTGGAATCAGAGAGACATTGTTTTGGAAGGGGGAAAAGAGACGGTGTAGTAATAACCGAGCAGCGGCAGCTCGGGAGCAAGCCTCCCCGCTCATCGCTCTGCTTTCTGTGACTCACGTACAGATTTGACCGCCACGTTTGCCCAGCAGAAACTGCCCATCCCTTATTTCTCACATATACCGTGCACTGCAATTTCCAGCAGCTGGTTTTGGGGGAGGGGGAGTGCATGTTATATCCAAGAAAATATGGGATTTCTCCCTGTTGAGGGGCGGTAGGCAGCTCCTCGCTATGAGGCAGCAATAAGCACCCGCCTGCCGATTCTCACGCAGGCTGTTGTTGGGCTGTTTGCGGGCCCAGCAACTTGCACTTGGGTTTAAGAGAGTGACAAGCTCTGAGCTGTGGTAGTATTAGTTCTCCAAGCATGTGGCAGTGCAGCCTGGTTCCCATGCAATCCCAGGGCTGGAAAGGACCTGGAGAGTCATCCAGTCCAACCCCCTGGCCAGATGCAAGAAGTGGGGAGTGAGGGCCCGTGCTCCTGCCATGAAATCAGGCATCCAGCACCACGGGGTCAGCAAGAACATAATGGAAATAGGGCTCCGGTGCGAGCTGCTCTCTGCACAGAGATGCACGAGCAGCGGTGGCATCTCTTCCATAGACCACCTTTCTGTGCGAGGCGGTGGGGAGGGAGGCTCACAGACACTCAAGATGCAGGGTAGCTTTAAATCCCTGGAGAGCAAATCATTCCTGAGCCTTCAGCCTGCCTACGCTAGGGAAGCAGAGGGCACCTCCTGCCAGGGGAAGCCTGGTCTTCGTTGGCCACGCGCTTCATTGCACAAAAAAAGGGTTCAGGTCTGTGGCTGCTTTTGGGCCTTTTTAGCCCAGCTGCTGTGGGGTCTGGCGGGAGAGCAAGGGCAGCTCTCTGCAGTGCCAGGCCCACCGGGTTTGTACGCTGGTGTGAGTGCCCGCAGGGGCCGAGGCAGGCGGACGGGGGGCTGCTCACAATAGGTGCCATTAAACCACTTCGGCAGACCAGGTTCTTTGCATAAATCTGATATCTTTTATTAGACCAACTCCAATAGTTGGAAAAACTCTTTGCAAGCTTGCAAATTCTTTTTTACAAGCTTGCAAAGAGTTTTTCCAACTACTGGAGTTGATCTAATAAAAGATATCAGATTTACCCAAAGAAACTTGTCTGCCTATGTCCTTAGACCAACACGGCTACAACCTATACCCCATTAAACGGCTTCAACACCAGGAGGCAGGAGAGTCCATCACAGCCTCCTGGCCGAGAGCAAACAGCTGCCCTGGGGATAAAAGCTGACACACGACACTTACACCGGTGTAATTTTACCCCCACTGTTTTCTGGGCGTCCGTTTATACTGGATCCAAGTTGGTTACACTGGTGACACGGATTAGGTTTGTTCCTTGCTTACCCCAGTGTAAAGGCAGGTGACCCCGGGGTCACTGTAGTGTGTCCAAGCAGCTCGCCCATGTGATTAGAGAAATAACATGATCCCTTGGGAAATCCAGGGCTGGGGATGAGACAATACCAGGCAACCTTGCCCTGCCACTGCCTCACTGTGTCACCTCAGGCAAGTCACTTAACTTGTCTGTGTCCCTATGTGTAAATGGGGGTAGGTATGCTTTGAGCCCAATAGATGATAAGAGCTATGTAGCTATGCAAACCCTAATCTTCCCACCCCACCCTTCCAGCTAGAAGCCCTCCCTTGCCCACCTTGCCTGCTCCCACAGCCCCAGCCATCCCCCTTTCCTAAAGGATTAACAATTCCCAGCCCTGCTGCCAGGCCCTGGCACTGCCTTCTCCGTTGCGTGCAGTGCCATTCACCAGAGACACGCACCTGCCCAGCTTTGTACTGAACAATCCCCGGGCGCAGCCCATCATTGCCTTGACGCACTAGGGAAGCAATCCTGTATCCTTCTGGATCCGCAAATAATCTTCCCGTGCATGGAAGGCTTACAGCGTACCGCAGCCTGCAAACCCAGGGGCTGCAGAAAGTCAGGTGCACAGGGTGCACTCTTCACTGGAGCAGAGATGGGAAGTAATGAGCTCCAACGGGTGGGAGTCAAATCCAGGCGAATCCCAGTTAGAACAAAGGTGAACGTTTGGTTTTTTTTCCCCGGGGAGGGTGATAAGCCAGGAGCACAAAGCACCAGTAAACGTGATGGGTTTCTCCATGTCCCAAAGTCTTAAAAGCAAAACTGGAAAAAAACACATTGCTGAGCTCAGCACAGGAGACACAGGTTGGCCATGCAGAGGTCAGAGGGGACCATGGCACCGTCTCTTCTGCCCTCTCCATGTGTGGAGCAGAGCAGCAGACCTGAAATGAGTAGTGAGTAATCAAGAGGCAATGCTTTCTGCACGCTTTGGAGCTGCTGTGATGGGAAGGAGCAAGGCAGGAGTAATCTCAAGGCATTTTACCAGACAGCATGCAGCACTCACATCCTGGCATCCATGGAGTATACACTAGCAAGCCAGCCTGCCTTTAATGTGGCATCGTATCAGCCTGGCATCCAATGCACAGCATGGAGTATACCCTAGTACACCAGCCTGCCTTTAATGTGGCATCGTATCAGCCTGGCATCTAATGGGCAGCATGGAGTATACCCTAGTACACCAGCCTGCCTTTAATGTGGCTTCATATCAGCCTGGCATCTAATGGGCAGCGTGGAGTATATCCTAGTACACCAGCCTGCCTTTAATGTGGCTTCATATCAGCCTGGCATCTAATGGGCAGCGTGGAGTATACCCTAGTACACCAGCCTGCCTTTAATGTGGCTTCATATCAGCCTGGCATCTAATGGGCAGCGTGGAGTATACCCTAGTACACCAGCCTGCCTTTAATGTGGCTTCATATCAGCCTGGCATCTAATGGGCAGCGTGGAGTATACCCTAGTACACCAGCCTGCCTTTAATGTGGCTTCATATCAGCCTGGCATCTAATGGGCAGCGTGGAGTATACCCTAGTACACCAGCCTGCCTTTAATGCGGCTTCATATCAGCCTGGCATCTAATGGGCAGCGTGGAGTATACCCTAGTACACCAGCCTGCCTTTAATGCGGCTTCATATCAGCCTGGCATCTAATGGGCAGCGTGGAGTATACCCTAGTACACCAGCCTGCCTTTAACGTGGCCTCGTATCAGAATCACAGACCAGCGCCTGGCTTGACGTGATGCTCACTTCACTCTTCAGCAAGAAATGCATCCCGTGTGGAGGCCCCGTTGTCAAAAGCTCAGCACACCGGTGCCATTCTGGAAAGCATTTGTTAAAACTGCACGACAGCAAGGAAAATGGTTATCCAGAAGGATGCTGGGTGTAATCACATATTCGCATTGGGAGAAATATCGGTGGCTTGTATTTGCTGAATCGTGGCTTGTATTTGATGGCTTGTATTTGCTAGAATATGTCTCAAAGAGAAGTTAGTGCCTGTTACACAGGAAGGTGAATCCTGTGGTCAGTAAATGAAATTCATGCCAAAACTAGGAAGAAATTGGGATGTGTTTAGGTCCCAACCTTGTTAGCACTGTGGGTGCACTGGATGCAGTGCTGCACTGTGTTGGTGTCCAACGTGGTAGTGCCACATTTGCTGGATGCTGCTGCATTGCAGTGCAGTGAATAAAGGTTTAGTGGTGCAGGGCATAGCCCTGGAGACTTATTTTTTCATGTATCCTTTTCAGGTGAAGGCAGCGTCCCTGCAGAGTGCCAAATAATAAGCTTTAGCAAGCAAGGTCCTGCCCAGAGCTTAGGCAGTGCATAGGCCATCACAGGGTGCTCTTCATCCCCATCACCCCACCCCAGGCCACAACCTCTTTCCTGGAGGGTCTGTGAGGTGTGTGTAGGGATGGGCTGGGAGAGCGGCGTGCCAAACAGTCCGCACACTGGACTGTAGTGACCTTTGCTACTGACCAACGAGGGCCGTGGCCGATGCCCAGTGCGGTCAGTGGGAGGACTTGCCTTGATTTCCATGGGCTGAGAAGCAAGCCCTTAGCGTGGCATTGCCCTGGGAGGAGCTATGCAGACTGTGGTGACCGCTGCCGGGTTTCTCCCTGCACATCCTACTCGTGACGGAGCTGCCATAGTGCAACGGAGCGTAAAGCTGCACTGGGTGCATTGGACACCACCATCAAAATACCAGCCCTTAAGAAGAGAGCAAGCCCTTCGTGATGTCCCACGGGGGTCGTTGTAGTGGGTCGGTGCCTTTGCCTGACATGCACCTGGGTTTGATTGCAGAGCTCCTTCCAAAGCTGGAAGCAGAGGGATTTGGATAGAGATGTCAGCTTACGCACACCCAATAACAGCCGCTCGACCTCTGAGACCGGTGAGGTTTTGTCTGCAGACCATCTCTCTGGTTTCTTCGCTGTGGCCTTTATTTGCTTGTGCTTTCCTTGGTCTTTGCTGTCCGAAAATCTAGAATAATGCTTTCTCCGTAGTTTGCAGCTAACCGTCGCCTGGCAGCTGGGTCGGACCCACCCCTGCTCCGTGCATTTGTTTTCCTGGGGTGGGTGGTTTTTGAGGCCAGGCCTGAGCGCTGGGGTTTTTCGTCCAGGGCCACGTGCTAAATGGAAGCAGAATCTGCTATTGAAACGCTTTCCATGTGTCCGACACCAGTGAGAGCACACCTTTTAGCGTAGCCTGGACACCAAATTGTTCTGCTGCAGTGGAAAGGCTCTGGGTGGAGGGGGGGAAGGCAGCAACCCCCCGTTTTCCTGCGACGGTCGGACGACTTCTTTTGCTCGACCGCTGTCTTCTGGGTCTGAATTGAACCCTAGCAAGGCAAATTCAGGCAGGATATCGCCAACTCCACTGAAGTTGGTTAGATTGCCCCGGGTCCAGATTTGCCCCAGGGTCTGTAACGTTTTGTCAGACCCTGGAAACACAAGAGGCCTCAAGAAGATTTGGATAGAGTTTGCAGGCTCCTGGTATAAGCAGGTTATGGCATGCAAACTTGCCTCCCATTGTGGTGTGATGGGGGCAGCAGAATAGCAGAGCAAGGACCGATCCTCGAGGTTATTAAGGCTGGTCCTTGTCCCTCCCCCTCATCTTTGGGGTGATCGGATTCTGCTTCTTGTCCCCCAGACGGCAATAAAGCAGCATCCAGGTTGCCAACAAAGCCTTTATCACGAGCTTGCACATGCAACTCCTTCCTCTCCAAGGATGGGCTGGCTGTTGGAGGAGCTGGGTTAGGCGGGCACGTAGCTGACAGAGGTTAAACACTAGAGACCTCCCCTCTTCCATCTCTGCGCGGGGTGGAACGAGTTGCACGGGACCGCGGAGGTGCTCCCGATGAGCGGGGAACAACCAGCCAGATGCCTTGTCCTTCACTGGCCACCCGCCGCGGTCTGAGCAGGTTGCAAACCATCCGGGTTTTGCTTTGGTAGCGACAAGGTACCCTCGTCCGTGCAGCCCACCCGCTTGCCGCCTGCCCTTTGGCTTGGATGGTAAAACTGGGCACGGCCCGTTTCCCGCCCCGTTCATGGCTGGCGTCACCCCACGCGGCTGTGTTCAGGTTTCTGCTCCAACAAGGAGCCGCTATAGGAGGGGTGTGAGATGCTACCCTGTGTTTAGTATCCAAACTCCCTTGTTCACGGACAAGCACCCCCTCACTTTCTCCCTAGGGTTTCCCTTGAGACCCGGGTAGACAAAGCTGGATGTAGTAGTTGGGGCTGGTCCTGCTTGGACTAGATGTGACCTCCTGAGCTCCCTTCCAACCCGCCTGGTCTATGAGTTTATGATTCAGGGCCTCCTTTGCTTGAGTTTCTCTGCTCTATAGAGCCCCGCCAATCCCAGGGTAGAGGTTGCATCTGTTGCAATGAGTTTACAGGGCCTCTGCATTGTCCTAACACGGCAGAGTTAGGACAGGGTTAGAGGAAGCTGAGCAGGACGCCACATTTAGTTGGTTTGGATGCAAATCTCTCGGATGGTGTATTTGACCCAAGCAGTCGTCCAAAGCTGGGGACTTTGTTTCATAGCAGTTGACGCCGGAGCCAGGCAGAGCCGATGCACTTCTGTTCACGAACAAAGCACAAAGTCCTGTTTCCCGCATTGCACATTCGCAGACCCTCTGCCTGCCTACACCTTGCACGCCTGCTTGGCGTTGGTGGGCAGGGGTGGAAACACGCACCACTATTTGGTGTCAAGGTTTTTATTTCCGCAGTCTGGTTCCATAAAGCCGCCTGCCTACTTATCCCCAGTGCAGGGTAGGAGCTGTACAAGGTATAACGGGATCTGTCGTGTTATTTTTTGCTGTGAATTCCAACTTCCCTGCCCCTTTCCACCGCGTTCGCCATTGAAATTTGGCAGCCTGGTGCCAAGGTCTGTGAACCATATGGCGATAGACTGAGCTGGGTTTGGTTGGTTGGGTTTATTTAACCCTAAGGAGCCTCAAAACTTTCTTGCAAACCATGATCTCGGGCACTTTCTGCCATATAAGCCCGGCCTGTTTGTAAATAGATTATTTGGATCCCATGGAAACGGTGCAAAAAAGGAAATTATAAAGAGGTTTCTTGATAGGTTTGAGCAAAGTTTATAAAAGATTTTATAAGACTTTTTTTTTTTAATTGCTTTATTTGATTGTTCAAGCCAACGTAGACATGACGTGGACAAAGCACCCTGGATGGTGCAGCATGGGGTTTGTTTGTATTTAATTTATACAGGGGTCCGTTGTGTTATTTATGTCGGTATGTATTTATTTATTTATCGCTCGTTAACCTCTGCAAGGTGACGTGCCAGCTGTTTACACGATGAGCCTGCGAGGAGCTAATCCGTTTGAACAATCATCCGGTCGAGACCCCCACAGAAACAATCTCTTGGTTTCTTTGGGCCAGAAACCAAAGCACCAAAGGGATCCCTTATTCCTTTGGCTGCTTGCGGCCGTCCTGTTGCAAGGCCCTGTGGCCTGGTGCTTCTCCTGTTCAATCAGTGGCGAGTCGGGGATTTAAATGCTGTAAAATCAGTCCCCTATCGGGGCTGTTGCTCCATAATTTCAGTCTGGTTTTCAGGCCAGAGATTCTGGTGGGAGCTGTGATGGGGAAGGGTCGGTTTGCCCTTGAGATGAGCGTGAGACCGTGACTCATTTTGGATGCCCGCTTTGTCCCCAGTTTCCCGTTTGAATAAAGTGCTGGGTCGGTGTGAGGCAAGGTCCTGATGAACCCACCTGCTTTTGTATGATTCCCCCTTAAAAGGGTCACCTGGGTCTCACCATCGCCACCAGGCGAGATCTTGGGGACCTTCTCGGGTCACCAGCCTGGGTACCACAGACAGGACCATCCCCAAAATGGGCAAGGGGCTTCATGAAAAAAGCTCCAGTTCATATATGCTTTTGCAAAGGCCGCTCAGCTTTCATTCCCTTCTTTGAAGAGACGCCGCCACGATGGTGTAAGACGGTGGGTCGCTGAGCCACCTCTAAGCACAATGCATCTCCTTCTCTAAGGCTGCTCTGCCTAGCCAGGCATCTTGCAAAGGCACGTACATCAAGCACAGTGATCCCACGGGGGGATTTCTAATGCATTGGTGGAGAACATGGGGCAGCAGCCTGCTTTCAGCTGCCCCGGGATCTGGGTATTAAAAAGACACAAGCCCATTTCAGCTTGGCAAGTGGCAGCTCATTTGGCTCAGGTGTGCTGCACAATCAGGTGCGACCTTGCAGGGAAACGCAGGTGGGTGGGAGACATACGGTTGCCTTGCCGGGAGGGAACCACACAAGACATGCCTGCATCAGCAAAGGTGGCATGGGGCAGACGGAGAAGGCCTAATCCACCTCATCTCTGCTCCGCATCTAGCCCCACTCTCTCCACATCTCTAATTCAGATGAAGCAGTGTAGAGAGCTCAGCTGCAACGTGTCCCAGCACTGGGGTCCTGCAGATACATCTATGAACTTCTTTAGCTGCAAAAACCACCTTCCCGGTTGGTGAAAGTAGATGGGCATTGTCCTGACTCTCTGTTGTCGCAGAGGGCAGGAAACCCCGGCAAACCCGGAGCAGCAGGCAGGCAGGCTGCTACCACTGGGCAGAGCATTTTCAGTTGAAAGAAAAAGCAGATTTGGGTTGACCAAACCTCGCGACCAATTTGTGCCAAACCTTTTGAATCCTAGTAGCCAAAAACCAACATGGGGTGGGGGGGGGGGAGAGTGCAGTGTTGGCATTTTCAAAATGAAATGATTTTTTTTAGGGCGGGAGGGTTGTAGTTGCATTTGCCTCTCTTTAATTTGAAATGTCATTCCAGATCGAATGCAATGTCTTTGTCAACTCCGAACAATTTCAGTGCGACTTGGGTGAGGAAACCAGGGAGAGCTGGTTTCAGGTCAACTCCAAATGAATGCTTTTTAGATTTTTTTTTTTCCCAATTGGGATAGTGAAATGCAAATATCAGTGATTCACCCAGCCCTCATTGCTGTCCCGGGCCAGTCTGAGAGCTGTTCTGTTACAACCGCGCCGAGCTGAATTAAAATGTTCCTGAAATGCAGCAGCCAGGAGGTGAAAGGGGTCTGGGACAGACGTTGCATGAACCGGCTGGACCCAGATCAGTTAAGTCTGATACTACATTCAACCAGGTTTATCTTAAAGCTGTTTCAGCTTTTTTTAAACTGGTTTAGGTGCACTGAGCGTCTGTTCTGTTCCAGGTTTAAACCAGTTTCTGATCACTTAAACCGGTTTATGTGTAATGTCTGTCCCTAGCCTGAAAGGGAAAGCTTGAACTTGTGCTGCACAGACAGAGCCCTTTGGTTTTCCCTGGGGGTTTGGGATGTGGGAAGTGTCCCTCAGCTGAGGAAGAGGGGAAAAAGCCTTCACAGGTACAAAGCCCAGCCCAGCCACCTGTGTCACCCCCCGGGCTCTGACCCAGACAACGACGACTACAGACGTGGCCCGTGCCTGGGGCTGGGTGAACCATTTGCAGCAGGGAGGGCTGACGCTGCCTGAGCTCCCACCCACCCTTTAATCACCTTGAACGAGCCCCACCATCCTCAGTTCCCACCGTGTTTGTGCCAGTCCTCTTGGAAATGCTGCAAATGCATCGGCCCAGGAGGAAAACACTGCAAAGGACCGAAAAGACGGGCATTGGGATAAGATAAAGGGCACTGTGAACCCAAGTCTAGGTTTCCTCCGAGTTTCAGGAGTATTTGGGTCCCGGGGCTTGGCATGACCTGTTACAAGGCTAAGGTTTGCATGGTTCACATCTGGATCCAGCGTTTCCTAGAGCTTCGATAGACTTTAGACATGAGGGCTGGAAGGGACCTCATGGGATCATCAGCTGAGGAGAGGGCATGGCCAAGGTTTTGACCAAGACCCAAACTCAAGCGAAGACCGTTTCACAGCGGATGCTGAGGGTATGGGCCTCAGATCTGAGACAAGCTGGGAACCACTGTTCAGCCAAGCCAGTTTGCATGGAAAATGGACAGCTGTTTGACCCAATCCAGAAACCAAGCACTTAGTAGCATGGGAGGTTTAACATCCACGTCCCGTTGGGCAAATAGTGGGGAAAAGAACGGTGGAGTTGCATTCAGAGACGCCGGTATGTCCATCAGCAAATGGTTTACCCAGCCCTAACCCAAAAGTGATGCCGTATCTAGGAATGGGGGGTGCTGCTGTGAGCATCCGCTGATAGAGAACAGCCTCCCCCATAAATGGATATATATACTATAATCATTTCTCTAAAGCACTTAATTCTTCCCAGTGTTTCCTCAATCAATCAATCCTTGTAAATGATTGAAACGATGTCCTGTACATTCCTGTGCCCCCTCCCAAAACGGTAGAAGTTCGACTTTTAAGCTATTTTTTTAACTATATAAATAGATGTATATTTTAGTCTTTAGCGGAGATGTGCCAGTGTTTGGAGAACCAAATGTCCCTTCCTCGTGTCTTGAAATGGATTCCCCCCAAAATACAAAAATCGGAGAGCACATGGTTGGGGGAGGGAAGAGAGGGGCTGGAGTGAACCGGTTTGGGAACGACTGCTGCGCGGTTCCCCAGCTGTTGTCCTTTAATGCTTTGCAGACGTCTTCAGGGGACAGGGAAGGACTTTCTTGTGGGCAGGTCTTCCCGGATCTGCCTGTTGTCTTCTTGCCTCTTCCTCTGAAGCAGCTGCTCCTGGACGTGGTTGGGGACAGGACACGGGGCTCGCTGAACCCTGGGTCTGGTCCCTGTGTTCATGCGAAGCGTTTTGGAGACCGAGCAGGGTTTGGAGTACAGGGTTAGGTCCGTGACAGGACCTCTGTTAGGAAGGTCAAGGCTGGAGAGCCACGGGGTTGGAGAGAAGAGACTCGGAAGGCAAGGAGGGGTCCGAAGAGAAACCCACCCAGAGCACACGGCCAGTAGGTCTTGGGTTTTCTTCCTCCAGCTCTGAGCCGGGGAACGGGAGATGCGCATTTCAGCCTGCTGAGAACATACCGTCTTTCTGTTCGCCCGGCCCCGGCCCCGGCCCCGGCCCCGGTCTCGGCACTGCCGGACACCTTCATTTTTAGCACTTTGGTCAGTACTATCACCTGTAGATGCACTTTGATGTTGTTGCTTTTAAACCTTTGCCGAATGTAAACAACGTGTATTTAAGAATAAAAACGTGTGGAAAAGAGCTATTTTATGATTTCGGTGTTGAATAAAGATTCTTGACATTGCTCCGCGGCTTTCTTCTCTGTTAGGTTTTTTTAATCTGTTGATGGCAATTCATTGCATGGCTAATTTATACGGCAGCTCTCAGCCCCCAAACCACTGGAAAAGTCATTTGCACTGCACGAGGATCCGTGCCTTTGCCCCTCCCGGGTCTTTGAGCCCAGTTGTTTGCTATGATGGCATCCCTTTCATAATCCATGCCTACAACTAGCTCCCCTCGCTCCTAGGCTACAGCCTCACTGCCCCCATGGTTAGAAGCTCCCTGCTAATGTCCAGCTTAGGGTTGCTCATGGCCAATTTAGGCCCATTGGATCCTGTGCAAACACTTTGTCTGACCAAGCTCTTTGCTTTGCTCAGTTGTCCAAGCCAAGATCCTTCAGGGCTTGTCTGCATGGCTATGCCAACCTCGTCCAGCCAGGACCTGTCTGAGCGCCCCCCAACCCTCAGTCCCCAACAGAGCAGCTGCTGGAGAAGAGCATGGAGTGGCTTTGGAGCATGGCTGAAGGAGGTAGGGGTAGGTTGTAGGTGGGTATAACTGGTTTGGTGTAACACCAAATGGTCTGGTGTTCAGTCCTAGTCTGCTTTCTCATGCAGTCTGTCCCGGGGATCTCCCTGATCTTTCCTGCCACGCCTCTGTTGCTATAAGTTGGGAGTCAGACCTCACCTCTGCCAGGATAGTACTCTGGTGCCTCGCTCTGCAGGGCTCATCGCTGAGATGTCTTAGGTACGTTACAGCCAAGATCGCGGTGCGCTAAACCACGCCGAGCAGCTGCTGGCTGGTTCCTCCAACCTACTGCTACCATCAGTCCATCAGGATCATCAGCTTTCCCCAGCTTGCTCCAAGTCCTCTATCATGACTCGGTTGTGCAAGGCCCTATGAGACCCATGGATCAGGCAGAAGCAATGTACTACAAATGGGGGCACCCACCCGAACAGTACCACCCTGCTAGCCTCTCCTCTCGGCCTACTCAGAATAATCCCTCCACCTCCCTCTCCAGGGATGGGTTGTGTTGTGCAGCCATTGCTGGGTTCAGTAAACACAGGCATATGTGAATGAGAAGAACTAAAAAATAAGTCTTTTTTATGGAGCAGTGGGCAAGCCTCTTCAGACCCTTTGTCTGTCTCACACTGACTGCCCTGGCTCAGGGACCATCTCCCAATTTCCTACCTGTAGTCATCTTAGTTAGGGAATATCTCTATATTATAACAGCTATTGCTACAGGTTGTATCAGGGCTTGCACCCTTAGTAAGTCTCGCAAGACCCACAAGAGACCTCACCCAAAAGAGAAACAGAAACACGAGCAAACCCCATATGAAAACAGTCCGGTTGATAGAGGTGCCTTTCCCTTGCTGCCTGGCCTGTGTCTGCTCCAGCCCTCCAGGGTTTACACATGCTGTTTGTCACTGGGCACGTCTACATGTTCATTCATGCGCAGTGCCTACTCATTAAATTTAGTACTTGTATAAGCAAGTACTAAATAAACACTGTTGTACTGTGCAGTAACGTGATCACGTGCTTTTTGTGTGATGCTTAATGCGCAGTAAACTACTACTACTGAGCATTCGCGTATTAGCATGGTTTTTTCCATGCAAGCTAATGCACAGAATTAGTCTACTGCACATTAACTGCCTCATGTAGACGCACCCATGGTGTAGCAGCTTATGTCCAGAGAGCTCCTTCTCCCTGCCCAGTGTGGGACACATGGCCGTGCTCTGGAGTATAGATATAGAGATATATATCTCTATCTCTCTATAGAGATAGAGAGATAGAGATAGAGAGAGATCTAGATATATATCCAGATGCTGCACCCATCCAGGCCATAGAAGTCTGGCTCTTCAAGTCTCCCTTTCCCCCAGCCTTTCTATAACAAGAGCCAGGGCTCCCTGTCACACCACGCGGGGCCTGGGTGGGGACAGACCCTCACACAAACAGGCTCCCTGTTCTGTTGATTGTCCTAGCAGCATTTCTCTGTACTTGCTTCACTTTGTATCAGTCTTTCCAGTCGTAGGTGACCCCCAAATGCAGAGTGTATTCAGCTGAGGACTTGCCAATGCCTTGTGCATGGTATCTTTCTCTCTCCTGAGAATACCTCAGCTAATGCAACCAGATCACACTGGCAGTTCGTAGTATTTCAAAGGGCAGATTAATACACCAAGGTCTTTCTCTTCCTTTGCCATTTCTGACTGCTGAATCGCCAGATTGCCGCAAAATGCCTTGTCCTCAGTCCCTAAGTGTCCAACCTCACACTTTGTTCCAATAAATCTCATCCTGTTTCTATCAGACAAGCCCTCAAGGCCAACTAATTATACCCTTATGAAGATTCAATAATCACAGACAAGGAGGGTTGGAAGGGACCTCAGGAGGTCACATCTAGTCCAACCCCCTGCTCGAAGTAGGACCAGCCTCAGCTACATCATCCCAGTCAAGGCTTTGTCTACTGGGTCTTCAAAACTTCCAAGGATGGAGACTGCACCACCTCTCTGAGTAGCTTGTTCCAGTGCTTCACCACCCTCCTAGTGAGAAGGATCTTCCTCATATATCCAACCTCAGCTTCCCTTGCTGCAACTTGAGCCCATTGCTCCTTGTTCTGCCATCTGCCCCCACTGAGACCAGCCCAGCTCCATCCTCTTTGCAGCCACCCTGCAGGGAGGTGAAGGCTGCTATCAACCCCCCTCGGTCTTCTCTTCTGCAGACTCAATCAGCCCAGTTCCCTCAGCCTTTCCTCTCCTACGCCTCCCATGGTTGCGTCATCCATTGATTCCATTAACGAAGTGCTACTTTTCACGCCAAAGTTGTTAATGAAAATGCTTGAGAAGATGGTCCAGCACCTGGTCCTCGAGGAACTCCACTGATGACTTCCCTCCACTCAATAACCCCACTTTCAGAGGACCCTGTTTCCCCTCCAGTCAGTTCCTTACCGATCTCACAAGTCTTGTACCAAGTCCCATCTTAACTAATAATTTCCCATGTGGCACCATATCAAGTGCTTCAGTGAAGTCCAGATAGAGCAGAGCTCTGGTCTCTCCTTCATCTAGCAAATCAGTGATCTGGGTACACCATGCTGCATGTTATGCCTTTTCCCATTGACCCCTGCATATCTTTGATTACTCTTCCCTTCATGTCTTGTTCTTCTGTCACACTCCTGGAGGCAGACTAGTGAGCTGCCATCACCTAGATCATTCCCTCCTTCCCCTTTACAAAGTGCAGGCATTATATTTGCTAATCTCCAAGTTGGACCCCACCAGTGATTTGACTGATTGATTGGAAAACCTTCTTACCATGCTTGTGATTGCTTGAGCTATTCCTTGCAAAATCCTGGGCTGGAGGTTATCCATGCTCCTTCCACGCATTGAGTTCCTGGAATTTTGTTTCCATCTAGGATGGGGCCATTTCCATTTCCATACCTCCGTCTTCATTAGCCAAGCTTGATGTGGTAGAGAGGGAGCATAAAGTCACGGTGGAAGAATGGCCTTGTTACAGGACTGGGAGGCTGTTTTCAGCACTCAGACAAACAGGGCAACCTTCACTCCTCCAAGTTGGCATTATTGGGCATGTCTACATGCACTTTTGATAATGCACATTAGATCTAGTACCTCCATTGTGAGGTACCAGGAAAATGCGCATTAGCCTGTCTTAATGTGCATTAACTAAATAGCACAGTTTTCTAGTAACACTTTAATGTGCATTAAGATAGGCTAATGTGCATTAAAGTGCATGTGTAGACATGCCATTGAGTTTGGGAAGGACCTCAAGGGTCATCTCGTACAACTCCCTGCAAGCTGCAGGATGTTCTCTTCTTAAACCAGGCCAGATAAACACCTCCTCCAGTGCAGGAGAATGAGCCTCCCCTGTCCTCCTGCTCTGACGGTACAGATGATGGTCCAATATCGAATCTAACAGTCTGCTTTGCTACAGTTCAAACGCCTCGCTGCATGCCCTGCCTTCTGTGGTAAGGGGAAATAGATGTTCTCTGTCTTCTTTATGGCAGCCTTTCCAGTGTTTGAAAACAGCTATCACATTCCTCACCTTTTCAGCCTCTTTTCTGCAGGCTAAGCTCCCCCAGGTCTCTCAGCCTTTGTCTCTCTGCACCATCTTGAGCACTCGCCTCCGAGTCCTATCCACATTCCCCACATCCTTCAGAAACCGCAGAGGCCAAAACTGCACACAATACCCGAGATGGGGCCCTGAGGAGAGTGGTGCTATCCTCTCCTGGGTCTTACTCATCCTCCTGTCAATGCTACCCAGAACTGCTGGTTTTTTCTGTGACTACATCACGTTATGGGCTCACACTGAGTTTGTGATCCACAAATCCCCCACAGATCCTTCTCTGCCTTGCTGCCACCCAGCCAGGTATCTCCCGTGCTATATGCATGCATTGGGGTCTTCTTCCCTGGGTGACTCTCCTTGCATTGTCTTTGCGGAGTTGGATTTTGTCATCTGTGACCCAGTTCTCCATTGTCCATAGCCCAGTGCTCCAGTTCATCGAGATCCTTTTGAGTTTATCTCCCATCCTCCAATGTGTTTGCAATTCCTCCCAGTTTTGTGCTTTTCTGGAAGCCCCCTATTCCAGCATCCAAACCCAGAACAGGCTCTTGGAAACCTTTCTTGAAACCTCCTGCCTTTCCGACATCGACCCATTTGCAGTTACTCTGGTTTTATTCCCACTCCGTCCGTAAGACAGGGATGTTGATAACCCAGAGCTCAGGAAGATCCTCAGATATTCCCTTAGTGTCTGAAGACTGTCAGATGGAAGATACTGCAGAAAAGCAAAGACTTATTATGCTGCCATAAGAAAAAGAGCACGGAAAGCTGCCCGCAAGACACGAGGCTGACCTGACAAGCGGAGATGTCTTGGATACGCCGTGGATTGCTGGCCGGAGGCAAGAGGCAGGAGCTGAGCAGAAGTCAACCTCGCCGCTAAGTGCCAATGAGACTAACGATGAAGACTTGAAATCGAGATGTAGGTCAGCAGTCGCATCTGCATAACTCACTGTTTCCAAGAGCAACCGGGGCCTCGAGACAAATGCAATCAAAGGAAATATTTCCAAAGCCTCGAATCCACTCTGCTTGAAACCCTCAAAACCCAAGGAAGACTATGGAGAATAAGGAATCTGGTTAAACAGCAAAAGAAGGGGGCTTAGGATAAGACTGACCATTTTAACTCTTCCTAGAGAGATGCCTGCAAGCACCAAGAGGACTAGAGCAGTAATTCTCAACCTTTCTAGACCCAAGACCCCCCACTGGGAAAATTGTTCCTGGTTTTCACTCATTTTTTAACTGACGAAAAAGAATAGAGAGTTTTTTTCCTATTGCAAAGTACTCAGCGAGACCACAGCAAGGCAGAATGGTTCGGATACTCTGGATTCCTATTTGAAAGCTGTGTTTGTGTTGTGAATCCTGTGTGCACACCTAACATTGCACACCACGACACCCCTGAAAGGATTTCAAGGCAGTCCAGGGTGCTGTGGTCCCCCGGTTGAGGATCACTGGGGTAGAGACAAGGGAAACAATGCGCTGGATATGGCTGCTGGGATGGAGCTGTTTACGTTTTCGAGGGACGGTGCCATACAGACAGTGTGAGAGAGAGGGAGGGAGGGAGGAAAGGTGGTTGTTGAGCAAATATTTGTATGACTAAATTACCACCTGGGGTTTGCTCCAATTTCTGGAGCACTTTTAACAGCCATGTTTGAATATTTGGGCAACTTCATCTCTCAAGGCCCAAACTTCTTGTGGATTTGAGTATATTATTCATCCCAATGCCCCCCCACCAGCTCAAAAACCCCTGACCACGGGCAGATGTAGGAGTTTGAAAGCAAACCTGTTCAACTAAAATAATGATTTAAAATAAACTAATGCTAAAATCTAGAACTCTTGGTTCAGAAATGATGCCTTTTGCTAGACCAATTAAGAAATCGCAAGTGTGTGTGTGTGTGTGTGTGTGTGTGTGTGTGTGTGTGTGTTTTCTGCAAGCTTTCATGCTCAAATGCCCTTCATCAGGCTCTGGGAAAATTAAAGACGGTAAAAAGTCCCCATAGGTAGGAAACAAACTTCATTTTCACACAGAGACAGCTGGAGATGGAAATCTGTCCTCTATTGTCTCGGACCCAAGAGTCCTACATTATTGCATTTCTTTTTGTCTCAGACCTACACGGCTCCCAAGTACATCCCTTAAAGTGAACTAGAAGCTTTACTAAGATGCCAGCGGCCTAGGGCTGTGCTATTCTGTCTGAAGACTGAAGCAAGAACAAATAGGAGTTCATTGGGAAGAGTTTAAAACAATCTGCAGGGCTGTGAGATAGGAGCTCGGTCTCAATGTGAACCCAGCGGCTTAACACGCCATGCGCCGTCTGAGCAGCTAGGAGGAAGGAGCCAGAGCGTCGCCTGACTCCAGCTCGTGGGCCCAAGATTGGCCTCCTGGAGAGGAATAAGGAGATGCTCCTTTTCAAGGGCATCTCTTCCAGGAGTTTTACCCCATGGCCTGATTGCTATGGACTCTGCGGGGTTTGGCCTTTCTCCGTAGCTGGGGCCGTGGACCTCTTCCTTGGATCTCTTGAGCGTATCTGAACAACCTTTGATAGAAGCAAGATGCCGTGGCTCCCCTGCTTTGTATGGGATGGTTTGGACAGGGCTGGTCCTGCTTTGAGCAGCGGGTTGGACTAGATGTGACCTCTGGAGGTCCCTTCCAGCCCCACTTCTCTATGCTTTTATGATTCACTGATGAGTGAATACCATGGAAATGCCAATGTGACAGTAGAGGAAGGACCTCTCAGAGGAGAAAGGAATTCAAGCCTCAAGCACATCCAGGTCTCAATCCCATTTACAATAAAATGTTTTGAATTTCTCTCACTGGAAAAAAATCAAAGAGGAAGCTCCTTGAAATGCTCACTTTCCCCTCAAAACCCACCCCTGATTTTTGATGGGGCAGAAGGGATGGGGCGGGGTGGACCAGTTCTGGAGATGCAGCATTTCAGCATTTCAGCCTCCAGCCAACGCCTTCCCTGAGGGTTGCCTTTGCTTAACCACGGCCAAGAGAAAGGACGTGGGAGAAGGAGATGTGCTGAGAAGCTGAGACAGCTCCTATGCCCAAATGGCTCAGGTTCCCCTAAGATTAGCTTGAACAGAGAGAAATCCCAGCTCCTGCATCTGCAGTCATCAGGGCCCGGCAGCAGGGCGCAGAACCAGCTTTCCACCCGGTGGGTCCCAACCTGACAGCTCAGCGGGGCCCCGACAGCCCAGGGCAGGCTTCTAGGAAAGTACCATATGCTTGTGTCTTGAACAGCTAACGACCTCGAGACACCGGGTCTCTGCAGAGCGCCGAGATGGCAGGCAGCCGTCTGGCCGGCGAGAGAGCTGGAGGAGATGCATGGCCTCTGCAATGACTCCATCCAACGCTCCTGTGCCAATGTGGGTGCTCCTTCCACGTCGGCTGCACTTCTCTCTCCCGTCCCCGGGGCAGCCAGGCCATAGGTTCAGGTTGCAAAAAGGCGCTGATCCGCCTCCCGCATCCTCCTACCCGTCCCCGAGACAGGTGACTGCTGGTCCAGAGGTTGGGGGGGTTTTGGCCCGGATGCCGGCAGAACATCCTAGCATGGAGCCTGGGGAAACGGCTCCAGTCCCGAGTGGTTTGCAAGGCCGGGGGCCTCAGGCTGCCCACCCATGCTACCATCCCTTCCTCTCTCTTCAGGGAGGAGCCGTTCGTGACTAGAGGCCAGGAGAGACCCCCCAGCAGCTCAGGCCTGGACCTGTCTGGGCTTGGGGCTGTGCACCCATGAGAAGGGCCTGGCAGTCTGCCCGCAGCCATGCGTGCTCCAGGCCAGCTGCTTTCCCGTCTCCTCTGCAGGCGTCAGGAGCCCGTATCCCCACTTTCCCAGCCGGCACCACGTGTCCTGGCACCCCACCTTTTTTCCTGCCAGCAATGATGTGCATGTGGTGGATCCCGCCTCTGACAAGGCTCTCCCTCCCTGCCATGCTCCCATGCGGCAAGGAGGCCCCGATGTGGAGCTTGTCGCTTGGTGCTGCAGTGACATTCGCCCTCGAGTGGGAGCTGAGCTGCTCTGCCTGACTCCCCCCTGCCGACCCCACTCTCTCCTGTGCCTCTCGCTGCTGCTGGCTGAACCTGGGTGCAGCCGTGTTGCACCCCAGAAGCAGCTGCATTTCTGCAGCAGGTGAAGCCAGTCTTCACTGGCAACCGCCTCTCAGCGCCTTCAGGATGGAAGGACGCCGGTGGGCTGAAAGATGCAAGCGATGAGATGATCATCAGTGTGCCAGGCCCCATCAGAACGGCATTACTTTGAACCAGTTCAGCTGAAACCACCCCTCCATCTACCTCTGATGAGGCGCGCCTGGATGCTGTGGCAGCCCGTAATAAGGCTTGATCGGCTCAGGCAGCCGGCGCAGGGAGGATGGATCCGCAGTCTGCTCTCTGTCACTCATCTCCAGGTCGCTGGCTGGCCCATTGTCCCTGCTAATGACTCCCTGTGGATTACATGCTTCTTCCTTCCAGGCTAATAGACCCAGGCCAGTGGATGGGGTTAATGGAAAAAGATCCTAATTAGCAGAGGCCTGGCGCCAAGGGCCTTTCTCGATGCTGGGACATGTGTCATTGCAGTCGGAGCTGAGGGCCCTGTGGGACTGACGTAGTGCAAGGTGATAAGCATAGAGAGTATAACCACTAGGCTCACCATCAGCTGGCGGGGATGGGTGAAGGTACCCGATGCCATCTGCCATAATTGCACAGCTCGTATACAGCCACGGGGTAGCTAACCCAGGCAGTCACACGGGTGCCTTCCTCTTCACTAACCCAGCAGAAGCCTAATTACGTGTCAAGCCTGTTCTCTCCCAGCTAGGTGTTATCCAGCCTGCGTTGGCTTTACTCCTGAAAGTGTAGTGGTTGCAGGTCTGATCCATTTTCTCACACCTTTCCCCCCAAAATCGAGGTGCATGTATTAAGTAGATTCATAGCTGTTAGGGCCAGAAGGGACCTCAATAGATCATCGAGTCCAACCCTCTGCATAGGCAAGAAAGAGTGCTGGGTCTAGATGACCCCAGCTAGATGCATATCCAACCTCCTCTTGAAGACCCCCAGGGTAGGGGAGAGCACCACCTCCCTTGGGAGCCCGTTCCAGACCTTGGCCACTCGAACTGTGAAGAAGTTCTTCCTAATGTCCAGTCTAAATCTGCTCTCTGCTAGCTTGTGGCCATTATTTCTTGTAACCCCCGGGGGCACCTTGGTGAATAAATACTCACCAATTCCCTTCTGTGCCCCCGTGATGAACTTATAGGCAGCCACAAGGTCGCCTCTCAACCTTCTCTTGCGGAGGCTGAAAAGGTCCAGTTTCTCTAGTCTCTCCTCGTAGGGCTTGGTCTGCAGGCCCTTGACCATACGAGTTGCCCTTCTCTGGACCCTCTCCAGGTTATCCACATCCCTCTTGAAGTGCGGCGCCCAGAATTGCACGCAGTACTCCAACTGCGGTCTGACCAGCGCCCGATAGAGGGGAAGTATCACCTCCTTGGACCTATTCGTCATGCATCTGCTGATGCACGATAAAGTGCCTCTGGCTTTTCTGATGGCTTCGTCACACTGCCGGCTCATGTTCATCTTGGAGTCCGCTAGGACTCCCAGATCCCTTTCCACTTCCGTGCCACCCAGCAGGTCATTCCCTAGGCTGTAGGTGTGCTGGACATTTTTCCTCCCTAGGTGCAGCACTTTGCATTTCTCCTTGTTGAACTGCATCCTGTTGTTTTCTGCCCACTTGTGCAACCTATCCAGGTCTGCCTGCAGCTGTTCCCTGCCCTCCGGCGTGTCCACTTCTCCCCATAGCTTTGTGTCATCTGCAAACTTGGACAGAGTACATTTCACTCCCTCGTCCAAGTCGCTGATGAAGACATTAAAGAGTATCGGTCCAAGGACCGAGCCCTGCGGGACCCCACTGCCCACACCCTTCCAGGTCGAGACCGACCCATCCACCACGACTCTCTGGGTGCGACCCTCTAGCCAATTCGCCACCCACCGGACTGTGCAGTCATCCACATCACAGCCTCTTAACTTGTTCACCAGTATGGGGTGGGATACCGTATCGAAGGCCTTCCTGAAGTCTAAGTATACGACATCCACCCCTCCTCCTGTGTCCAGGCGTTTCGTAACCTGGTCATACAAAGAGACTAGATTGGTCAGGCACGATCTGCCTGCCACGAACCCGTGCTGGTTTCCCCTCAGCATAATTTGCCCTGCCGGGCTCTCACAAATGTGAGCCTTGATAATTTTTTCAAAGACTTTGCCAAGGATGGAGGTGAGACTGACTGGCCTATAGTTGCCCGGGTCCTCCTTCCTCCCCTTCTTGAAAATGGGGACCACATTGGCCCTTTTCCAGTCCTCTGGGACTTGGCCCGTGTGCCACAAGTGTTCAAATATTCCCGCCAGGTTATGAATATAACCCATAGGTTATTATAGAAATATTCCCGTTACTGAATTTTTGTCTGAGTTAGAAGTGTCCTCATGGGTGCAACTCTGGTCTGGCTTTTCAGGTAGCTGACGGGGGAAATTAGCCATTGTTCTTCCCTTCGCATGTCTTAACCACCTCTACTTTTTAATGGTCATGCCATTATTCAAGCTAACCTTTCCTAGGGGAATTTTGCAGTCTGTTAGGGTTTCTGTCTCTGCTCCTATTGCACAGCTCTTCAGCTCGTCTCAAAACCATAGGTCCACTTATGGAGATGAGTCTTAGCCACAGCTAGGGTTTTAGTTCATCGGGAATGGAAGGATTGGTCAGATGAAGATTCGGCTCTCTTCCCGCTTGCTGAAAACACAACTTTGGGGGAAATTTCTTCATAGCGCCTTTCAAAACCAAGGTGTGCTATACTTGGAGGCATGTTATAGGTGAGAAAATATGGTCTTGTCATTGCTCCAGGTCTTCCTCTCTTCTGTATTACTTGCTGTATTACAGGCCTAACCCCTTCCAGCAGTGACCCCTGCAGCTCACAGAGCAGCTCTTTGAAGTTTTCCTGATTTAGCCCTATCCCAAGGCTGCCCAACAAGGCCGACAGGCTCCGTCTCTCCAGCCTGGACCCCACGTGTCAGTGAAAGTCACCCCCACACTCGTTGGCTGAAGGGTCTGAGGCAGCCTAGATGGGGTCCCCGCCGGAGGTCCATCAGGAGGAAGGCCCAGGGCTGGTTTGTCCTGCCCCTGCCTGCTTGCACAAACAGCCTTTAGATGCATGCATGAGATGTGTGCACAGGTCTGCAAATCCGTCTCATGCAAGTGATGACCAGCAGCAAAGCACCCAAGTCACATAAAGGGGGGCTGCCATTCACACCCCATCCCTCAGATCTGTGGGCTGGCCTCGGCCACAGCCTCCCTTCCTGCAATATCTTGGTTTTAGGCCCCTCGGGACTGTATACTAGGGCTGTGCAAACGTTTCCGACTCGTTTTGAGCTTGAAACGGTAAAATCGAAACGAAACAGAAAGCTTTGAAACAGCCTCGAAACGAAGTGAGGCAAGTCGAAACGTTTCGAAATTTTCAAAACATTTCCCAATTTTCAAAACGTGGCATGAGTTTTGCTTGTCCGCAGCTCGAGGTGGTTTCCCCCAAACCCCTGCACGGATCTCCTTGAAACTTGGCAGGATTCACGCCCTCAGAAGGGGCTACCGTTCCTGCACGTTTCATCCAAATCAGGCCAGAAATGTCAAAGTTATAGGCTACTTTGAGCTTCCCCACTACAGCCTATGGGTGAAACGTTGAAACAGCGAAACTGTCTTGACGAAACGAAACAGAGCAGTGGTTTTGAATCGAAACAGAATTCGAAATGAGATGCTGTTCCATCGAAACAAAACGATGCAGGTTTGCACAGCCCTACCATATACTCATGGGGATTTCATTTTCTGAGCAGGGATCCCCGTAGGCCCCAGGGGAGGCGCAGCCAGGCCCAGGGTCAGAGAGGATCTAGTCAGGAAACTTGTGGAGAGACTGGATGTGTTCAAATCAGCAGATCCTGACAACCTCCACCCCACAGTGCAGAGGGAATTAGCAGAGGTCATTGCGGGACCCCGGCACAGTTTTATGAGCACTCGTGGTGCTCTGGTGTGGTGCCAGAGGACTGGAAAAGGGCCAATGTGGGTCCCCATTTTAAAAAAAGGGAGGAAGGAAGACCCAGGAAACTATAGGCCAGTTTAGTCTTACCTCGGTCCTGGGGAAACTCTTTGAGATAATTATCCAGGAGCGCATCTGCGAGGGGCCAGCAGGGGAGATCATGCTTGGGGCAACCAACACGGGTTCATTAGAGGCAGGTCCTGTCAGACCAGCCTGGTGCCCTTTTACGACCAGGTCTCAAAATCCTTTAACGTAGACGCAGCGGACATAGTCCTTCTGGACTTTAAGAAGGCCTTCAGCACTGTCTCTCACCCCATTCTCATTAGAAAAACTAGGGGACTGTGGCGTCGACACCTAGTCAGATGGGTCGCTAACTGGCTGGGGGGCCGCACCCAGAGGGCGGTGGTGGACCTGGAGGGATGCAGGCAGTGGGGCCCCCAGGGCTCAGTCCTTGGACCCGCATTGTTCAACATCTTCATCAGCAACTTGGACGGGGGTGTAAAAAGCACCTTGTTCAAATTTGCAGACGACACTAAGATGTGGGTGGAAGTGGGCACGCTAGAAGGGAGGGACAGTCTGCAATCGAACCTAGACAGGTTTACAGGGGTGGGTGGATGAGAACAGGATGGGGTTCAACACTGACAAGTGCAAGGTGCTGCACCTGGGGAGGAAGAGCCAGCAGCAGACCTACAGGCTGGGGAACTCCCTTCTTGTCAGCACAGAGGCAGAAAAGGATCTGGGAGTCACTATTGATGCCAAATTGAACATGGGCCAACAGTGTGGGGACGCGGTCAGGAAGGCCAACTGTACCTTGTCATGTATCCACAGATGCATCTCGAGCAGGGCCAAGGAGGTGATCGATCCTCCCCCTCTATGCGACACTGGTCAGGCCGTAGCTGGAGTAGTGCGTCCAGGTCTGGGTGCTGCACTTCAGGAGGGATGTGGACAGCATGGAGAGGGGCCAGAGGAGGCCACCCGCATGGTCAGGGGGCAGCAGGGCAGGCCCTATGAAGAGAGGCTACGGGACCTGAACCTGTTCAGCCTCCACAAGAGAAGGCTGAGGGGGGATCTGGTGGCTGTTTACAAACTAGTCAGAGGGGACCAGCAGGCGTTGGGGGAGTCCCTGTTCCCCCCGAGCGCTACCAGGAGTGACTAGAAATAAGTCACAAGCTGGCAGAGGGTAGATTCAGACTAGACATCAGGAGGCGCTACTTCACTGTCAGGGCAGCTAGGACCTGGAACCAACTTCCAAGCAAAGGGGTGCTGGCTCCTACCCTGGGGGTCTTTGAGAGGAGGCTGGATGAACACCTCACCGGGATCGTTTGACCCCAGTACTCTTTCCTGCCACGGCAGGGGGTCGGACTTGATGATCTGCTCAGGTGCCTTCCGACCCTACCTACTATGAACAAACTGTTACACCAAACATCAGTAAACGCTTGCCTTGCCAGGTTTTTTTGCTTAGATCCTGAAATTGTTTTGCAAGGACAAAGCAGCAGTTCCCTGTTACTGGCATAACCACACCTGGAGGCAAATACATTCTGGAGAGGTTGTTAGCCGTGATAGTCTGAAGTTAAGGGGAAGGCAGGGTATATTTGCACCTTATAGAATTAACCAAAGTAGATAGACAGCACAAGCTGAACCTCACTTGAGTATCTGCAAGCTGAAACTCGTGCTATCCATCTACTATCAACCTACCTACTTTGGTTAGTCTGGAAGGTACAAATATATTCTAGGTTATACAAAGGACAGATGACCAGCTACATTCATGATGCCTTGTCGTTTTTTGTGCTTTATGGTCCACTCCAGGCAAAGCGGCGCAGCACGGCTCCAGCCCGCTGTTCCTTGCTCTTGTAAAGATGTGATGTGATGGGGTGACCGAGCATAGGCTCGCCCACTGCAATGAGATCTCCAAGGGACTGTGGCCAGACACCTACAGTGCCTCCAGCTCTCTTCTTGGGCCCTCTCAGCACCCATCGCTGTCTGACTGCAGGTGCAGCAGCTGATTGTGCTTCATGAGACAACAAAGCCCAGAAAAATCCCCACCTAATTTGAAAGCATGTGGGTCAGCTGACTTCCACATTTTCAAGAAACATGCTTTACCTGCCTAAGTGCCAGGACCAAAATAGGAAACAATCAGGTGTGCAAGCCTCACTCCCCCAGCATCTCCATACCCAGGACCCCCTGGAGAACCAGCAGTGGCCATTATCAGGCAGCTCTCAGACCAGAATGTAGACTCCATCCAGTGGTGAGGAGAAAGGCTTCCAGGACAGCACATTTTATCGGCCCTAACTGGTATCTGCTCTCCTGGTTAACCAGACCCAACTGACTCACTACACTCAAACAACAAAAAGTCATTAAGCCACTTAACGCCACTGTGCTCTGGGACAGGACGGGACAAAACCTGGGGAGGGCAGGAGCATCTCGGCAGCTGTGCACCACATCTTAGGATGCTGCCAACGAAAGCAAGTGACGCTGCAAACTCTCCAGCCACCTGGGCTGCGGAGTGTGATCACAGACACGATGCAGCCCGAAACTGGCCACAAAACACCTGGAACCATTTATTGCATGCGTGGGGGTGTCCGGGAGCTAGATTCCAACAGGAAAACCAATAAATACAATCAAGAACCAACCACTGGCAGGGAGGCAGGCCAATGAAAGAGCCTACAAGGACCAGTGCTGTACAGAAAATACGGGGCCAAAGCTAACATTACGCTGCTGCCGAATTGGGGATTTGCTGAGCTGGGTTGGTGCCTGTAACCCGCCCCTTAACCAGGTGGTAACTGGCTTGTTAATTAGAGCCAGGGAATCACTCTCTTTCAAATCTTGCATGTTTTGGAAGCCCCGTATCATGACCCTGCCAAGGAGATGTGTTCTCAGTGGTTGTGGGGCCTGCCTTGTCCTCTGCCCCGCATGGCAGAGGAGGCGTCTACTGTGGACCGGGGGTTCTTGATGGTCTCGTCGACAGACACAATGAGGCAGGCAGCCTCAGAGGCAGCGGTCAAGGCATTGATGCGCACGACGGCTGGCTCCCACACGAAGGCTTCGAAGTTGTCGGCGATGTCCTCATTGTTGATATCTACACCGTACCACATGCCTCCCTGGGAATAAGAGCGGGAAGTGTCAGCGACAGAGAAAGGGATGACACACGCAAAGCCAGGGAGGATGAAGACGGCCCCGAGGTGCCGGTGCACAGACAGGGAGGAGCAATGCAAATCTACTGACCCTGCCAGGAACCAGGGAGAGGCCTGAGTAAGTCCAACACCACCCCACATTAGAGACAGCTTAATAAGATGGCTCAGCTCCAGCTCACAGACAACGGAGCTAAACATCCCATTCATATACCCACTCCCGCTGCCCACAGGCCTCCCATTCCCGTGCTCACTGCACCTCTTCCCCGACGGGTTGAAAACTTAATCTAACATGGAAGAGAAGCTCTTCCCTCAGCGAGACCCTTCTGGCTAATGTTACTCAGATGCAGCAGCTACTGGGGTGGAACAGGGTAAATAGCACCCCAATGCTACACAGCAGCTTTGACATGACGTCTGGGAAACATGACTTACAAGAAAAGGCCCAAAGAACTGGGATAATTTAGTTTGGAGAAGAGAAGACTGAGGGGATTTAATAACAGCCTGCAAATACCTGAAGGGTGTTTAGAGCAAGGATGGCGAGAGATGATTCTCTGGGGCCACAGGAGACAGGACAAGGAGCAATGATCTTAAATTGCAACAAGGGAATTTTAAATTTGGGATGAGGAAGAACTTTCTTGCTCTGAGGGTGGGTCAGCATTGGAACAGGCCACTTTACAGAGGTTGTTGAACATCCGGCTTTGCAAACTGTCGTGAGCTGGCTGGACAGACCCTTGGCCAGGATGGTTTAGTCGAGGCTGATCCTGCCTTGAGTAGGAGGCTGAACTAGATGTGACCTCCTAAGGGCCCTGCCAGCCCGACTTTCCTATGTTTTCATGACCAACAAAGCAGCCGAATGAGAAGTCATGGGAGCTCTGAAGGGCAACATCTAACTGGCTGACTGGAATCTAGCTAGGACTGCATTAAAAACAAAAGGTCGCAGGATCTTAAATGATCACAAGCCACCAGGAGCTAGGGGTTTCCAGCTGACAAAGACGCAGGGGCTCTATTAGCTTTTATACACCACTCATGCTAAGCACCGATGTCAAGGCTTTTATCTCCAAATCACGTTAAGTGCCTGACAAATCAAGCACTTTAAAGGAGCAACTCAAACTCTCAGCAAGTTCGCTCAGCAGCTCTAGAAGAGTGACCCTATGGCAGTAATTAAAGAGAGAAGACACTCTCTCCATGAAGAGACCTGCAGCAGATCTCTATCAGGTCTGCAAACAAAACAGTCAGCAGTGACTACCAGGGCTCCAGCTAAATCCCTTCTGCTTTGCAAGCCCAGGTGATTCAGTGCTACCAGCTCTCCTAGCAGTGCCCATGTTCAGAGGAGTAGGGAGGGGAATGACCCACCTGGGCATGCTTGGCTCTCAGCTTGTTGAGGATGTTGGTGGCATCAAAGCCGGCATTGTCGCAGAGCTGCCGGGGAATGATCTCGAGGGCTTTTGCGTACGCGCCAATCAGCAGCTGCTGCTTGCCGGGAATGGTCCTGGAGTAGTCCCGCAGGTACTTGGAAAGCTCCATCTCAATGGCCCCTCCACCAGCCACTACAGAGTCGTTCTGCAACAGAGCAGGAGCAAAGGGACTGGGTCACTGCACGGACCTTCTTCCAAGGACAGGCAGCATCTTACATCCGAGTTAATAAAAGGCCAAAAGCTCTCATCTGCCTCAGAGGAGCCGCACCTTGGCCATGCCTCTCTAGTCAAAGTTTTGTGGGAGTCGGAAAATCTAGGTGTGTCTTAAATTCCAGGGCGACTTATGTTTGAAGAAATATGGTAGCCAGCAAATGGAGAAGACCAGGACACCAAAGCATCTCCTATTAGCTTGATGTTATCTCAGTGCCGGGGTGTCCACTTTACATAGGCACTGGCACCAGCTCAGCTTTGCTGGTAATTTCATTAAGCCAGTGCGTAATAGGCCTGGAGACTCGAGTACCCTCTGATAAGGGCTCCTCCAGCTGAGGGGGAGGTATGTTGGAAAGGAGCCTATGCCGCCCCGTGACACCTGGAAGGGGATGTGGGTGACCAGCCAAAATGTAGCCTGCCTGGCAGGGAGTCGTTTCCTCACTCAGACAGCAGCTCCAAGGAGCCACTGCTTGGGTGCCAATTTCCAATGCTATTTGCTTCAGGAACAGACTGCCCGTTTCTTCTAGGAGCAAAAGGTTCCTCCCGTGCCTGAGGCCGTAACCTACAGCAGAGCTCCTTGCAGCATACACAGTGGTTAGCACGTTTTGTGCGAGCCAGAAATGCCCCTGAGGTGCTAAACATGCCCCTCCCGCATGACAAGTAACACAGAAGACGACAACATGGACGTATGCACTTCTGGCTCTCCCAGGACCCAGAGCTGTAGATCCTATTAAGCTGGTTAAAGGCTACATTTGCCACGAGGAGGAATTTGAAGTGAAAGAGATCTCCGCCTTCCAGAAGTTCACAAAATCCCAGGGCTGAAAGGGACCTTGAGGATTAAGCCCCCTTCACATGCGCAGGCCACTCCAGAAGCCTGTCCACTCCACTTCTGAACCACTCCAGAAGCCTGTCCAGCCACATCTGCTTGAAAATCTCCAATGAATGAGATTCAAAGGTTTCCCTGGGCAGCTCGCTCGACCAGCTTAGAGTCAGGAAGTTACACTTGATATACGATCAAGGGGAAACGGAAAAAAAGAGGCACAAGGATAGGTAATAGCAAAGCTACCCAGTGCCTCAAAAGTGACCCTGTTAAGGCACCAAAGGATGAACCTAGGGGAATGGAAGAGCCACACAGCACCCTGATAGACCGCAACCTCCTCTCCTGCTGTCAGGAGGACCAGTGGGTTGAATGGACACATGCTCAGCAGGTCAGAGAGCAATTCCACCCAATAGCCACACTGGACGACAGGCTGAAGAGCTGAAAAGCAGTTAACTGTAAAGGAGCTGTGTTATTTTAGTTCATTTGAGTGCTGCCCCTTTAGTGGCCTTCCCTTCACTGTGCTCCGAGAACTACAGGGCAGCCTTGTCTAGTGACAAGATCATGCCCCACTCCCTTCAATCAAGAGCTCAAACGTTTGACAAATATGAAGAGTTGGGACAGCCTTACCTTAATGGCCCTCCTGACAATCATGATGGCATCATGCAGGGACCGCTCCGTCTCCTCCATGAACTGCTCGGCACCTCCACGCAGGAGTATGGTGCAAGTCTTGGCCTTGGGGCAGCCTCTGAAGAAGTTGTACCTGCCAAGGGCGGAGCACGGGTTAGAGCAGCCAGGGGACGTCCACCCAGACAGCTTTTGATGGATGAGAACGAGACAGATCACTCCTGGTACAGCAACCTCCAGCAGATCTCAAGCCCAAGAGGGCAGAGCCAGGCTAGGCCACAAATGGGAGGCAAGTTCTCCTAGGAAGGAAAACCCAGGGACCTTCTGTAACTTGCACCCTGTCCCAACCAACTATAAGGGGGAGAACTAAGGTATTGGGAGCTGAGCTTAATAGGAGACCTCTCAGGGTGAGCTACAGGAGCCAATGGACCACTGTACCACAGCACCTAACTCCACTTGCACTCACTATGAAATGTTGGAGGAGCTGACCCAGTCACGCCCAGAAGGGCCTGCCTTTGTGGTGGGGAAGAAGAGATGCTAGATGTCATTTGCATATCACCATGGGATGTTTTGGGATGAAAGTTGCTACACAAGCACGCAACACCATATGGATCCTATTATTTCAAGGTTCAGCCACCAGGCCACACAAGCAGCGAGATCCCTTTGCCTTGTTTCCACCTGAAGCCAGCTGTCAAACACGTTCAGGGAAACTCAAACATTTCAGCAGCTCAGTCCTAACACTGCAGCAGGCAACATCCCAAGACTCCCTTCAAGCACAATAGCACAAGGAACAGGTCATGGCTGAGACGCGCTTACCTCTCCCCTCCGATCTGAACCTCTTCAAAGAGTTCACACTGGCCCAGCACGTCGTCTGTTAGGGCATTAACGCTGGTCTGAATAGAACCGCCGCAGGCCTGCAGTGTGCAGGAGAGAGGGTGTTGCTTTAAGGAAACAGCTGACAAACCAGATCCATGCAGGCAGTAGGGTAGCACTCTCCATGACCACCTAGGCGCAAAGCCTCTGAACTGGCTGGTGGCAGGAAGCAATATGCTAGAGCATCCTACACCAGGGGATGAGTGCATTCTCCTCCCATCTTGAGGCCAGGGCATACCAAGGGCATCAAAAGACTTTCAAGGCAAAGCAGCCTGAAGAGGTGCTAACTGTGCTGCTGTGGCAGCAATACACAAGTCCTACTACAAGTCAGGGAGGGGCAGGGGCTGTAGGTCTGATGCCCACTTGGAGACAGTGAAAGACGGCCATCAAGAAAGAGAACACCCCCCCCACCCCGGGGTAGAACAATCCTTAGGAGCACCACTATGAAGGAAGGGGAACAGGACTACATGAAGGTACTGCCTAGGTGCATACCGCTATAGTTAAGAGCAGTAAAGGTGTTGGCACCAGTGGGGATGCAGTTATACTGGTATAAATTCCTGTGTGAGAAGGGAGTTATGTTTACTGGTATATAGCAGCTTGACCTGTGCCAGCTGGTCAGCTGACGGGAGACCCAAGACTGGGAAGTAGACCGGGTCCAACAGGTCACATTACAAAGACCCCATGAGCACGGCATGTCAATACTTGAGAAGTTGGTTAAACATCTTCCTCACTAACCGATGGATTCATTTCTCTACCTGCATCTCGGCTACCAGCCTGGGGACAAGCTGCTTGCCTCCCACTGACCTTCACTGGGGCTTGGGCACCTAACTCCAGCTGAACCCCTTGAAAATCATGGTCTTGCTGATTTGCTCAAAACACGAACTGTGTAGAGCACAGCCAACTGCAAGGCAAAGGAGAACTGCTCCAAGCGCTATGCCCTGCTCAGTCTGGCTTTCTATAATCCCCTCCCCACTTAAGCAAAGAATCAATTAATTTAAAGGCAACTTTAAACTAATCTTGGTACCCAGTGTTCCCCATGTTTGGTCACTCTAGGCAGTGGGAGGGACCTGGCCAACACACAGGCACCAAGAAGGCTTAATCACCAGCCTAAACCCTCTACTCAAACATTACCATCATCGTCCTTTTCAGATCTTCCTCCGGGACTCGGCCAGCACAAAACATGTCCCTGTCAGCAAAGTACTGCGTGGCCACGTCGCCAATGGGCAGCTTGGACAAGACCACCTTGGCTCCCGACTTGTGGATTTTGTCCAGCTTGTCATACAAAATGTTCCACTCGGCATCCACGATCGCCTGGTAATCCTAGAAAGGGAGCGGGGGGCATTAGAGAAGGGTTTGCAGGATAGTTTAATTACAAAGCAGCGCCAGTGCCATCCCCCGTCACCTGTGCAGGGAGATCTCATTTGAATCGAAGGCAGCAGCAGTACTGCTTTACAGACTGGGCAAAGCAATTTTAGGTTGCTCATTTTATAACAGGAAATGGAGTCCATTAAAAAGCCTTAAAGAAGCACAGCTCAATAGATCAAGGGCCGGGCTGAGTGGGCAGGAGGAGAGTCACAGCTCAGCACAGCTTGAAAACAGGTCAGAAACATTGCACCTATGGCTGCAGGGTGTTTAAACAGGGACAATTCGACTGTCACCCAGGCAGTACTGTCACTACAAGAGAAAAAAAAAAAATGTACTGCTTCATGGCTATCCAACTGCGTGGGCCACTTGGCCCATGGGCCAAGGGATACCACCCAGTCACTGTTGCCTGCATCATTCCTACTGCTATTCCCACTGGCATGTCTGGGTTCCCCATCCTTCCTCCAACTTCCACTTCCTGTGTCTGCTCTTGGGCACAAAGCGGCATGGCCCAAGGAGTCCAGAGCCCGAAGCCCCTGGGCACTTGCAAGTGGAACAGTCCTGTACTACCTGGTCTTTATCTGGTGCTTTTCCGCAGGGCTCAGGCTTTGTGAACCAGACATACAGGCGGTGAGGGGGAATACTCTAGCCGCTGATGCAAGCCACCGCTAGAAAAAGCTTTAAACAATAAAGGGACCTATTCATTGCAACTAGGTAGAGATTTAAGGGAAACAGGGCAATTTCTCAGGCTAAAACATGCCCAAGGAGCCAGCATTACACTCCTGTTAATATACAAAGCACCAAGGGATTTAAGTAACAGCACTGCTGTCAGAGCTAAATGTTAGGAACTCCTTCTTTCTGAGAATTTTTAATTGATCCCTAGCATTGTAACTGAAGAGTTTTGCCTTGAGCTTGTTCCAGGCAATGGGAATTGGAAGCATGCCCCGTTTTAAAGAGGTGTTTATCAAGTCCTGGAGGCTCTGTGGCTCAAAGCGCTGTCTGTTTTTGCATCGCCATGACACAATCCAGGGATTTCTCACATGCATGAGGAAATCGCACTGCTCGGTGCAGCATTTCCCCGAATCACTGTTCTTCTGGTCAAGGGAACCCACGTAGTGGGCTGGAGAAACACACAGCAGTAACTTTGTGACACCTAAAGAGCCCTGCTGTACATTAGAGGCATGGGTTTGGTCTGGCTGTAGCCCCCTTCACGCTCTCACCTCCACGGTGTTGACTCGGACTTCGGCATTGTCTTTCTCAGCTTTGAGTTCGAGCTCTACGTTCAGCAAAGCAATCTTGGGCAACTCGTACTTCTTTGGCTGCATCTCAAACCCAGCGTAAGAGAAAGTCTTCTTAAAGGCAACTCCAGCCACCAGCTGGGACTCCTGAAAGAAGGAAGGCTCAGGTTAGGGCTGGTCACACACAGCTCCTCTGGCAGGGTTAATGAGCTGCGGTCCAGGAGTCCCCCTTTACGCAACAAAGGGCCATTTACGTGATGCCATCCAGTGCTTTTGATTTCTCCCTGGAGAACACAAGCGACAGACACTTATTTCCTCTGCTCTGATCCCTCCCAGCACTAAAGACACCACAGCGCAAGGCATTATACAGCATCTGAAGATCAAGAGACAGACCTCTCCAGTCCCGCCAATGTCTTTTCCATTCGTACCCTTTGAAGGTGGCTTTCCTCGACTCAGCCACACATCTACGCTTGCACTGTTTTTGTCACGTTTCGTACTACAGCCCTAATGGATGTGGTTCGGTTTCTGCAAGGCTCTGGCTTGCTCAGCATTGCCCCCTACAGTGGGATCTTTGCTTTGGCCCGACGCTGCAGCAGGACAGCCCCTGTCCCTACCTCCTCCTGCACAACAGGTCACTGGTTCTCAACCTTTTTAGACTCAAGGCCCCCACATGAGACTCAAACCCTCCCTTGGAAAATGCCAGATCTTAGTTTCTACTCTTTTTGACTACAAAAACACAACACTAGAGCCATTCTTCTGTTGCAAAGAAGTCAGCAAACTGACAATAGGTCAGAATGGTTTTGATGCTCTGGACTCTTACGTGAAATTTCAGGGTTTATCTTGTGAATCATGTTCAAGCATTTAAACTTATACTAGCATGCATACTATATGGCCCCCTTAAAAGCATCTCATGGCACCCTGGTTGAAAAATCACTTCACTAGGTAAGCATCACATGGGTTTCCCCAGAGCAAGATCTTCAGAGCTAGCCACCGCAGACAAGGATGCAGTCTTGAGGCCTTAGGAACAGACCTTTCCTCTCAGGGCTCTGAGAAGATGCCAGCTTTCATCCTCCTGCCCCAGGGCTCAGCTCCAGCCATTGCATCATGACACCTCACTCTAAGCTCCCCACAGGTGCTAGCAGTGCCCATACTGCACATCCAGGACCCTGAGGGAGCAGCTGCATCTCCAATGACCATGAGAAAAGTACAACAGCAGAAACACCTTTTATAGGTGGTAGGCACAGAGCCCCAGAGGAATTTAAGACCTTTAATACGGCACAGCCCCAAAAAGAAAGACCTGCACTGTACTCGCACTCCCACCCCTGTTCTGTTAGACCCCTAAGAACAGCCCTGATATACTAACTCTCCATAAAACTGTTCCACGCTTTATATCAAGGCAGACTGTGCCTCTCAAAGCTGGATTCTGCTGTCTAAAAATCCTGCCAAGGAAGAGGTAAACTGCTTCCCTTTGAGAGAAAAAAAAAAAAAAAAAAAAATAGGTGAGGAGCACAGGATGATCCATCTCAGACTGGAGTGAGGGACAATCCCCTACAAATCCCCAAAACACTAACAGCTTCCAGCTGCAACCGGGTGCTCAAGCCACACTGAGTTAGTAAATTAGTTGTCTGGGTAAGATAATGGCATAATTATAACCTCTTCTCTCACTGGAGATGTTGTGTGGAGTGTTTACAGACAAGAACCTTCTCAGAATAATAATTCGCTCACTGGAGAATAGAGCAGGCGCTACTCTTCAGTAAAGAATTGCCAATCAGAATCCATGCAGGATTTGGGGAGGCAGGGGGCCTGGGAAAACATCAAACCACCGCTGCCATTGCCAAATATATCCACTTACTACTAGTAGTAATGGATACTCTGGTATCACATGAATGGACATCGTATAAGAACTACAGCAAGCCAACAGATGGATATGCTCCTCATAATCCATCCATCCTGGCCAGTACTAGACCAGTTACAACTTGGTTTCTAGGAGCTACATTGCTGTGGTTTTGGAAGCCACTAGGATCTATCACTCAGGCAGGCATTAAGGATCATCTCTCCTTTGGGCTGCATGTGTGCAAGTCGGAGGTTCCCAACCCCTGAGGCGCTGTGGCCCAGTACCGGGCTGTGAAGGCTTGCCTGCCGGTCTGCAAGGGGGTTGGCTGCCGGTCTGCAGTATGCCAGTCACTTCTGGGCTGCAGTATGCTGGTCTGCAGTCACTTCCAGTCCACCATCTAAAAAGGTTGGGAACCACTGGTGTGACTTTACCCCACAAGCCATGCAGTGTGGGTAAAATGCCCCAGAGGCCTCCACTTGCTTACTGTTCCCTCACTCAGCATTTTGTACATACTGCAGGACTGTGGAATATAGGGAGACTGCCTAATGCCTCATGGAAACAAGGAATTAAGAGGCAAGGCAAAGCCCCTTAAGGAACTGTCAGCCAGCTTTGCTGAAGCCAGGGCCACCACCAGGAGATTTAAGCAATCAATTTGGGCTCTTGGGGCCCTTCTGTGCTAACAGGAGACGCAGCCAAAACTTACTTCCAGGGCCCCACCCTGAACCTTCTTTATCCCAATCATTTTGAGCTGCAACAGGTCGTCAAGCAACATGACAGCATCCACCACCATCTTGGCAAAGAAATCTTTCTGCTGAGAGATCAACTTGGAGCTGAGGGCGGTGACTGCACATTTCTCCAGAAGGCTTCTCTGTTCTCTGCAAGAGAGGGGGGGCAGGGAATACAATTAAAATCGTGTTCACATACTGATGATTTTCACCAGACTGCCAAAGCATAATTTTATGCATGGATTTTAATTCTCAACCCACCAAGGAAGGGAGATGAGCATTAGCCCTATTTGACAAAGAGGGGAATGGAGAAAGATTAATCCGTTCATTTCCAAAAAAGGGCCCATGTCACTTTTTGACAACCGGAGCCTAAGCATTCATTCATAGTTCCCACTGGAGCCAAGGGAACTGCATAAGCACAGCCCCTCTGAAAATTAAGACCACATTAAAGGCCTTTTCTTTTACATTAGTATGTATGACATGAGCCAAGGGAAGGGAGGCAAGAGAGCAGGAACAGACATCGCCCCCCGCAAAGGGCTGGAGCCCAAACCTAAGCATAAGCCACTGAAACCACCGAAATGCATGCTAATCATTAGCGGAACTACAGTACATTGCATCCAACAGACAAGCCAGGGCTATCAGTCGCCTTGTGGAGAGAAAAATATCCATCTGTGAAGGACTGCCTGCTCATTACAGCACACCGGTTCATCACTATCAACTGCCCACTTGGGAGTACCTCCTTATGCACTTAAGTAAGCCTGTTTATTCTGAGAGATGCTGACCCTCTAGTACTTCGACTGATGTCAGCAGGTGCTGCAGATGCTCAGTAAAAAAGGCCGTTTAACACGGCAGCCACAGCTTTGGATACCAGAAAGGAGCCACTGTAACAGCTAGAGCAGTGGTTCTCAACCTTGACAGAATCAAGGCATCCCACCCCTTGGGTTCAAGACACCCCTTGGGAAGTGCTAGCTCTTAGTTTTCACTCATTTTTTGACTACAGAGAAATAGAGCAATTTTTCTGTTGTAAAGGACTCAAAAAAGCCATAACAGGGCAGGATGTTTTTAATGCTATGGATTCCTATTTGAAATCTCTGCGTTTCTCTCGTGAATCATGTTGGCACACCTAACTGCTAACCCAGGCTGAGAATCACTGGCCTTGAGAGTCTCCAATACAGAAAAAATCTAACCGTAACTACAACTGTTATCCACGGTGATTTTAGTCCCACATTTCTCAACCACGCCACAGGAAGTACAGAAAAAAACCCATCACACTGACCAGAATGCTGATCTACAACTAAGCCACCTTTCCAGGCATCCAAATGACAACTTACTCTTTATCCTCCTTCTTCACGGTAACAGCGATCTCTCTGATCTTGTCCACTGCCTGTCAAAAAAAAGCCAGAGCTGGGATTAGCAACTCAAGGTAAAGATTCTGATCAGCTTTCAAGTGTTTTTTTTTTTTTTTTAATTTATTTCTAATCTTATTCTTAGTTTCCCTGTAATTAAAATATTATGTATTAAAACTATTCAGCTGCTTCTGGCCCAAGTCAAGAAGCATCTGTCTGTCTTCTCTTATACATGGCTACTGGGCAACACACCGAAGAAAAGAATCTGTAATGTTACTGCAATTGCTCTGTACAAAGGCAAGAAGCCAGATCTACAAGCAAGCAGGATAAATGGAATAAGCATGCAAAGCCCAGGCATGCTTAAGTGCAATCATGGACACTATTACACAAACAAAAATTCTGTGCACCCCAAAGTACTTTTATTTCCCTTCCTGCTGGGAAAGTACCCCCAAATCATTACTCTGACAATGACTGACAGGCCTCTCAAAGAGGCTAGGGAAGTAAGGAAAGGTCTTCTCAACCAGACACTTCCATGTTTTCTCCAGCAGTTACTTTCAAGCTCAAACTTTTGGTTCTTCCCTTGAAGTTCTTACTGGTGCTAATGGCCAGGTCAGACACAGGTGACAGGTGCTAATATTAAAGGGGAAATATGGATGAGAACGACCTGCAGGCTTTTTCCCAGGAGAGGACAAAGAGCTTGACTGAGTAAAGCAGATAAAGGCACAAACATCTGCTATCAGGCACTGGGTCTTAAGGGAACCAGATGCTGTTCTGCAGCGGGACGTGACAAAGCTGCTACTGATCCTACCTCTTCTCTCCAGTCCCAAGTCCAAACCCAACCCCAGCCCACTGCAGAAGTGATTTCTAACTCCAAGCAGGAAACTACCACTTTCTTTCACAGCACTCCCTTACCAGCTGGGTGGCGGTGCGGAAGGCCCGGATGATGATCTGAGGATGCAGGCCCTCCTCCACGTATGGCTTCACTTGCTTCAAGAATTCTGCAGCCAGCAGAGTCACTGAGGTGGTGCCATCACCAACCTGCAACACAGGGGAGAGCGCGTCACTCGCATAGCCTAGAACCGCCAAGACAGCACTGGAACCAAAGGCAGAGATGTCCCAGGAAGACATCCCAGCCCAAGCACAAAACTTTCCAACCAGGAACACAAGCCTGGATTTAGACACAGATATACCATGGCTCTCCATGGACCCGGCAGCAAAACAAGGACCAAACTAACACCCTAGCATGTCACAGCAGGCTTCCTTTGCCCTTGTGGTATGCATCTCCCAAAACGTGACAGTGGTTCACACTCATACCTCTGCGTCCTGTGATTTGGCAATGTCCACTAACGTCTTAGCAGCAGGGTGGATGACATCAAGGAGCTTCAGGATTGTGGCGCCATCGTTAGAGATAGTTGCTTTGCCTACAGTTTAAAAAGGAAGTTCAATTCAGAGGGCTTGAGGGGAAGTACCCCTCAACCCCAAGCTAGAACCCAATTCCTGGGGGAGTTATTCAAGCCTCATGTTAAATGAATGTTTCTGATTAGTTTAACACCAGTAAGATTTACCACATTCACTCTATTTCCCTTTTCCCCCCAACTATTTCCCTTTGCCCTATTCCCCCCAACTACTGCTGGGACAGAAATGATTTCATGGACTTCTCCTGTATCCTGGGGAATTCTGCCACTGGCTTCAGCTCCAAATCCTCAACTACAGGAACTGCTCCTCAGACAGGACCATCTCTGCTGCATCTGGGATGTAATCATTGCTGCATTTTAGCACACTCCCATAATCTGGATGTGACCATCTAGTCAGCTGAGAAGGAAAGCACAGGCTTTCTACCAAGGAAGAAAGCTAAGAATAGCTGTTTCACAACCACTGCCCTGCAGATGATCTCGCTCCCTGCTGAAGAGACCTTTTCAGTCCGTTCGCAAGTAGGTTACGCTAAATGGCACAAAGGCATTTCAGGCAGGTTGACCTGCCTCTGTGCCACACAAAGAAGCACTGCTATGAAATGCATGTGCCCGCACACGCTAGCTCCAAAAGTACTGAATCTCAGGCAACAGGGCTGCCTAGGAGTGGCCCTGAGCACATTCAACGAAGCACGCCTGAGAACTGTGCTGGGCTTGAGGTGGGGTTCATAATGGTGCTCCCAGCCCAGAGCCAGCATAGGCATGCCCTCAGGAGGCCCTTAGCATCCTCCCAGGCTAGAAGAGCTACCAAGCAGTTGTATAAATTTAAAGCATATTTTGCAATAACAGCTTCCCGTATCAATAAACTATTCAGGATCACTTCACTGTCCATGAAGAGAGAAAAACAGTATAAAATGGTTAAAAACTAATTGTTTAATCTTAATTAAAACAGCAGGTTTTTTTTAAACTGTGAATTTTACACAGATCTGTTCCTTAAAACCGTGCTTATAGCAGGAATTCACTGGCTTGCACATTTTCAGTTTTCCTATGTACTTCTGACAGATCTAGCTGCCTTGATTTATAGAGCCTGGAGGATCAGTGTACTCATTTTTCTCAGCTGGAAACCCGAGCATAATTCCTGATTTGCATAACAAATAAAAATCAGTTCAGCAATGTTGGCCAGACCCCTGCTTGGGCAAAGCATGTGGCTAAAGAGCCAAACAGCTGGGCAGAGATCTCTGCCTGCAGGCCAGCCCAGCACCAGGAGAACAAAGATGTTTGTACCTCAAGCCTGATGTGCACTCTGAGAGGAAAACCTTGCACTTCACTGAGTCATAATTATGCCTAGATCTAGTCAGTCCCATAACCCTTCCTTTCATAAGAATTAAGGAGCTTTCTTAGCTCAAAAAAAAAAAAAAAAAAAAAAAAGCAAGCTACCTTATCTCAGTCTCATGGATGAACAACACATTAATGCAACAACTAGGGCTGTCACCAAAAGAACCTGATCTGGCTGAGGCTGGAGAGAAGGCTTTACATTTGTATGTGATCACAAGGAATTAGACCTACATCGAAAGAGCATTAAGGACTAGAAGCTGCTGCAAAGGACAGGGGAGGTGAGCAAGCATTGGATCAACTGCCAAGGTTTTTAACACTGGTGTTGTAGTAGCAATCTCAGCTCTAAGCTGGCTCGCTATACTTGCATTAGATTTTCTTTTCTACTCCAATACAACAACACAGCTCATCGTCCTAAAGCCATTTTCTAACACTTGTGTGTTAACTGGCAGCCCAGGGAAGTCTGTTGCTTCATGCTTACCTCTGTCATCAACAATAAGCTTGTCCATGCCCCGGGGACCCAGGGTAGTGCGAACAGCTTCTGCGATGACCTGGCAGGCATTGATGTTGCTCACAAGCTGGGGAACGCCCTGGGAGGTATCCGTGCCTTCCTTCAACAGGATAATTGGTGTTGGCTGGAATGACAACACACCACACAAGGGTTTACTGCAGTTAAAATACAATCTTGTAGTTGTGCCAAAAAATAACTGCCCATTGTCAATTATTTAACTTTCACGGCCTATCAAATTGGGAAGTCAGTTGACTGTTTTATGGAGTCCTTAGCTGCAATTCCATAATTAAGACTGAATCCCAAATTTACAAAGTTCATAAGCTCGCATGGCTTAGAAAAGGCCTGTGGCTCCAAATAAATCTTACATTTTAGGGATCTGGTCCTGCAAACACTCATGCTTTATTTCAGACTGCAGCTCTAATTATAAAGTCTTAGGTAGACAAAGAACTAAGGGAGAGCCAGAGGCTGAAGTCACTACATGGACAAAGCAAAAGCTGGCCCGCTGACTTGGAAGAGTACATTCCTGTTTTGAAGTGTTTGGCGGTTTAATCCCGACTGAATTCCCTGAGTTTCTACATCTTGTGGGTCTAATTACAGCACTCTTTTAAGGTATTTTTAAATCACTGACATTTACTGAGAAAGACTCACATCTTTAAAAGAAACATCTGCTCCTGCTCTTTAGGTGAGAATGTATTTGCAATAAAATAGTTACCAAACTCAAGTTAACAAGCAGCTCCAGCTAACACTAGTGACATTCCCTGGGACTGTTCTGCAATGGTCCTGAGAGGCTGGATGCAAAAGGAAATAAGCAGTATCCACACTAACGGCACAAACAGCAATGTGGCTGCAAAATTGGTGAACCACCAGCACAGAGACAGGGCTCAGATATTTCTAACACTGTAGCATACAAGTCACTTTAGAGATTTCCAAAAGACCCCAATAAAAATATCTAAGCACTGTCTACACTACCGCTCCCACCAGCAAAGCTGCACTCAGAAGAAGCTGCTGAACTGCAAAAATAGGATTTTTTTGTAACATAAAGCCAATAAAGGCTCACTCTGGTACCTTGCTGATGGGAAAAGGCACTGGCTGACTTCAGAGTATAGCCAAGAGAACATCTGATGGGTTTCAAAGACCGGGGTAGGTGACACCTCTTCAGCACACTCTCTGTAGGGGATTCACATCCAATCGCCCTTCAAAGCCTGCTAAGTTCAACTTCCCCCTGTGTAACTACTCAGAAAAATCAGAGCACGATGCCATCTCTTAGCCAGCCTAAGACAGCGGTTATTAATATTTTTAGAACTGAGGAACCCCTTGGAAAATGCCAGCTCTTAGTTTCAATTGGGTTTTTTTTTTGCTACACAAAAACAGAGCCATTTTTTTGTATCAAAGAATTCAGATAGATCACAAGTCAGGATGTTCTTAATACTATGGTTTCCTATTGACACCACTGAATTGCGTCTGCACACCCAACACACCTAACATTGCGTGGCACCCCGCAGCACACTTGGAAGGACCTCGCAGTGCCCTGCTTGAGCATCACTGGCCCATGACACATGGAGCGGTCATGTCTCTGTTCGCTGTGTGGTTGCAACATGGAGGATCAACCCAGTGGCAAGACAGCTTAACAGCATTCCCGTTTGAGTTTGGGACACTCGCTGCACTGCCTTTGGGGGCCTTCAGAGGGGAAAAAGGCAGGGAAAGAAAATGTCCTGCATTTACTCAAATCTAAGACGAGGTTATTCCCCCCACCAATCAGCATGGGGGAAGTGGGGAGTCTCTCGTCTTATATTCGCGTACAAAACAGAGGAGAGGGTGGGCAGGTGGCTGTTGCGGCTCTGACTCTGGCCTCCTGCCCACCCCTACTTTCCCTCTACAGCTTCTGCCCTTTGCTCTCACCCTTTACCTGCCTTTACTGTCAGGCACAGCTCAGCTCCAGCTGGGGACAGATTCCTTCTTGGGCACAGAGTACAGATCCACAGGAACAGAGACAGGCCTGGCCAGCCAGCCAGCAGTGCCAATGCTGCTGCATGGCCCAGCAGCCCCCGCTGTGCTTTCACATGCTGTGCTCCATGATCCAGGAGGGAACAGAGCCCAAGCAGTGCCTGACAGAAAGTAGGTGGGGGGGGAAAGAGACTATGGACAGAAGAGGACAAGGGGCAGAGACTGTGGGGAGCAGAGGGGGGCAGGGAGGGAAGAGGAAGGGACTGTGGCAAGCTGGGGGTGGGAGGGATTTCATAGCCATTAGGGCTGGAAGGGACCTCACAAGATCGTCGGGTCCAGCCCCTGTGCCCAAAGGGCAGGAAGTCAGCTGGGGTCAGCTCACCCCAGCAAGATAAGCATCCAGGCATTTCTTAAAGGTATCCAGAGTAGGTGCTTGCACCACTTCCGGAAGGGAGTCTATTCCAGACTCTGCAGACTCGGACGGTCAAGAAGTTTTTCCTTACGTCCAGTCTAAACCAGTCTTCCAGCAGTTTGTGACCATTAGACCTCATCTTCCCGTGGGGCGCCCTCGTGAACAGACGCTCTCCCAGATCCCGATGCACACCCTGATGTACTTATCGGCTGCCACCAAGTCACCCCTGAGCCTGCGCTCCTCCAGACTGAAGAGTCCCACGTCCCTCAGCCTCTCCTCGTAAGGCCTGCAAACAGGTGGGAGATTGTGGCAAGCCGGGGGTAGCAGAGATTGTGGGGAACTGAAGGGGTGCAGGTGGGAGGAAGGGGCAGAGGGTGGTCAGGGGGCTGCTTGACCCCCCCGATCACTTGACCTGCCCCCTCCTGCCGCCACTTCCCCTGCTGTAGGAAGAAAGGGGAGATGAATGCAAGACGAGCCTCTGATAATTAGATCAGACACCTGAAAAATGACAGCACGTTTATATGTTTTCCATATGCAGAATCTAACTGGGGGGGGGTCTTAGATTCGAGTAAACACAGTATATACAGAACATATCAGGAGACGCCTTGCCTTGGCTGGCCAGGACAGCCCCCAGCAGAAGAAGGGCAGCTTCCTAACACACAGCCACGGCTGCTCCTTTCTAGGACTACTATATTTATTTTGGTTTTTAATACGATTTCTAGCCGAGGCCAAGTCAGCCCAAAAACTACGCTGAAAACAATTTAATGGCACACAAGCTCCATTGTCCCTTTGCAATCCCAACCCCCTGCCCCATTTGGGGGCTGCCTCTGGGGGTGGTGGGGGCAAGGACAAATCAGGGGGGGCCTCCCCTGACTGACCCCTCCCCTGCCAGAGGGGTGCAGGGACTTCAGCTCCCAGCATGCACTGCTCTGCTTCGACCCTCACCAGGCCCCACGCCTTTCCCTGCCACGTGGACTACAAGTCCCAGTATGCAGCGCGCCCCCCCCTCACGCCCCACGAATGGGCCTGGCCGCGCAGTGCCTGCTGGGAGAGCTAGTCCTTCACTCCCCCCACCCCCACGCTAACCCCCGTGGCGGGGACCCGCTCCGCCACCCCCCCCCACAAATACCGGCCGGGTCTGGGGGGGCAGAGCCCGCGGGCGCCGGGGGAGCCGTTCCCGGGCGGAGGGGAGCGCCGATAGCGCCGATGGCGGCGGATGAACTCACCATCATCTTGGCGGAGCGTCTGCGGCAGCTCCTATGGTAGAAGTGGTGGCGGTTCCCACAATGCAGCGCGCGCCCAGAAACTTCCCGCGCCGGAAGTAGTGCTCCCTCGCCAACTCTATGACCGGAAACCAGAGCAGCCGTGCTGCTTGCCTGCCTTTGACCATAGAGAGGCGGGGGTGTGGCTCAGATTTTGGCAGGACAGGCTGCCTACGGGGTCGTAATAGCTCACTATTTGGCAAGCGGGCGGCGTGGCCGGAGCTGAGCGGAGTCCTTCCAGGGAGTGACTGCTGGCCTGTGAGCCCCACGCGCGACGACCCGCCCCCACCACGGGGGTTCTAGACGCGTGCAAGAAGAAACCACATTGTTTGGATCTAATGGATGGGGCCACCAGATTTCGCTTCCCCTCTCCGCCTATGAAGCGGTGCTTTTCGGCCTGCCTCAGGGGCGGAGAAGGGCAATAAACCGCTGTCACTGCAGCCTCCCGGGAAATTAACCGGCGTCATTCCGAATTGGAACCTTCTTTTGGTTTTTAGCCGCGCCTATAATAGAAACAGCGCGGTAGCTCAGAACCTCCTCTCCGCCCCCTCCCAGCCGGGGTTTGACGGCCCGGCGTGGCAGCCAATGGGCGGCGGGGCGGACGCGCCGCTGCACCAATAAGCGACGGGGGCGGGCGGCCGGGCGGCCCGGCCAGGGAGGCTGCAGCCGAGCCATGCTGCTGTGCGCTGTGCTCTACCTCTGCGCCGCGCCGCTGGCGCACGGTGAGTGGGGCGCGGGTTCGAGCCCCGCAGCCGGCGGCACGGCGCAGTGCCCTGCTTTTTGCCATCTAAAGCCCAAGCGCCTCTTGGCATGAAGGGGGAGGTGCAAAATACCCCCCTCCCTTCCCCAGGCATCCCGGGTACCCCAGATTTTAATTGCCCCGGGGGTCCCCCAAGCCTGGGGTGGGGGGATGCAGCTGATCTCCGTCCCGGGAGGTGCGGGGTGCTGGCAGCTATGAAGCCACGCGCTGGGATGTCCCGGGAGAGGCGGGGGAGGCGCCCCCTTGACCCATTTTAGAGTTGGGGAAACTGAGGCACGGTGCTAGGACAGCTCCTGGGCGGGGGGGATGCAGGCCTGGGGGCTTCTGCTTTGTGCTGCAGGTGGCAGGGGGTATTAAAGCCCTCCTTGGGGGCATTGGGTGCCGGCTGGGGGTGGGGATTGAGCTGTGCCAAGTCTGCTCGGGCTCAGGAAGGGATTTCACCCCATGAGCAGACATGTGCATTGCAAAGGGGGGTGGGGGGGGCTGCTTTTCTCTATCACAGGGTCGTGGACCTCTTGAGCATCCGTTGACCGTGTCCGAAAAGCAGGACGCTGGCTGCTGTGCCCCCCCCCCAGCTTTCCCTGTGCCAGGTCTTCCCATATTGCAGAAGGGAAGACTGAGGCTAGCACACTGAATGGGTGCCCCACATCCCCCTGGGGCACGGGAGAGCTGGGCTGACCCCCTCTGGCTGGCCCCGTGCGACATGGCTGGAGTGTGCGACACACTCGGGGTTGGACGGCGTGGGTGCGACAGACTCCTGCTGCTGCTCTCAGGGGGCCTCTGGGCTTTCTTGGGGCTTCAGAGCCACTCGCGTGAAACCTCCTTTCCGCCTGGAGGTAGAGGCCGTATCCTGATGTCTGAAAGACCCCTGCCCGGGCCGGGGCGGTGGGAGATTCCCACGAGCGGTGGGATCTCTCTGCCAGGCTCTGCACGGCTGCCAGCGCAGCCTGGAGCTTTCCACCCACCTCTCATCAACAGACCCCTCGCTGCCAGCGCGCCTGGCTCCCAAAATAGTCCTGGAGGCAGGGAACATGGAGATATTAATTAGAGCACTTCACTGGCGGCATGTCAGGAGCCTCGTGCTTGCAACGCAGCTGGTGCATTCATGCCTGACCTGCTTCTTCCCGTGCAGGGTGCTGGGTTGCTTTGCACGGCCAGACACCTGCTAGCGGCCTCGTGCGGTGCCCACGCCTGGCTCTTCACCTGCCTCCTCGCGGGGGCTATTTGTGACCGCGGCGTGACACCTCTTGGATGTTTGCTTGCATGGACTTGGCACCGTTCTGGACAGGGAACTCAATGGGGCTTATCATACCCCCCTGGCTCAGCATGGCACGGAGCTGGGCTTGCATGAGATCCTCAGATAGCCTTGAAAAGGAGCCAGGGATCGAGCTGTTTGCCCAGGTGTCCTGGTCAAATTCCACCTAGCGTCGTTTCTGTTGTGTCTCCTGGTTGCTTCGGTTGCACGCCGTGCCCTTCTCTGCCTGCTGCGCGTTAAACCTCTACCACGTTCCACCCCAGACCTGGCTGCATCTCAGCGGCAGGTGGACTTCACCCTGTAGATATACCATGTATGGCTCCTCCAGCATGTCACCTTGTATATATATGTCATGTAGATCTCCTCCGGCATGTCACCCTGTATATGTATGTCTCCTCTGGCATGTCACCCTGTATTTATATCGTGTGCGTCTCCTCCGGCATGTCACCCTGTATATGTGTGTCTCCTCCAGCATGTTGCCCTGTATTTATACCGTGTGTGTCTCCTCCGGCATGTCACCCTGTATATGTGTGTCTCCAGCATGTTGCCCTGTATTTATACCGTGTGTGTCTCCTCCGGCATGTCACCCTGTATATGTGTGTCTCCTCTGACATGTCACCCTGTATTTATACCGTGTGTGTCTCCTCCAGCATGTCGCCCTGTATATATACCATGTACTTCTTCTCCAGCATGTCACCCTTTATTTATACCTGTGTCTCCTCCTGCATGTCACCCTGTATATGTATGTCATGTGTGTCTCCTCTGGCACATCACCCTGTATTTATACCATGTGTGTCTCCTCCGGCATTTCAACTTGTATATATACCATATATGTCTTCTCCGGCATCCCACTGGGTGAAACGCGCTGTAGAAATGGAGGATTGTATCTTCCCCACTGTCGCTTCCCCAGCTCTGCTGGGAAGAGTTATTTTACAGACACACAACAACGGGTTTGAAATCTTCCTTCCCAAAGGTGCTTTTCCATCCTCCTCCCTTTTTTTTTATGACCCTGCAGGTTTACGCATCCACGAATACTTATATTTCCAAGTGCTGAGTCCTGGAGACATCCGCTACATTTTCACAGCCACTCCGGCCAAGGATTTTGGAGGCGTTTTTGTAAGTCTTAACGATCAGTTGGTTATTGCATCTCCTGTTTCTGGGTTTGCTTTCGCTAACAGCATCAGGGCATCTGAACCTCTGTCCTGTTGTAGGTGGAGATCGGGTCTCCTGCCTGCTTCCCTTAGGAGAAGGCTGTATTTTGGCTATGAGTGCAGCAGCCTTGGATGTCCAACGCTATTAGAGGGGTCAGAGACCGACTTGCATTGTGTATACAGGATGCAGTGAGGGATTTAGGTGCAGCTACTCCAGGATCTCTGTGACCTGCTTCCCAGGTCTCAGAGAAACCACCATTCACACCCAGTCTGAGATGCACCAAAACCCTGAACTTTGCTGCCTGCTCTTGGTGTGTGGTCCTAAAAGCAGATCACGGTGTAAGAAACAGGATGGGGTAGAGCAGGGCAGGGTGGGAGGAGTGGGCAATGAACTTATTTCCCATGCACTATCCCTTGGGAGAGCTTTGAGAGAGGAAGAGTCTGGCTTGGAGCTGGTGGCCTGTCTGTTTAGTGTCGCCTTGGCACAGAAGCGACGGGAAGGTCTTTGTGCAAGTGTCTCGCCTCTCTGGCATTGCTGATGGATTTGGCTGACTTATAGCAACCTCCAGAGAGCGGCTGTCAGTCCTTTCCACGTGCTGCTTGGCAGGTTCCCCACCAAATGCCTCGTAAACATTAAACGTACAAGCATCCCAACAGTCCTTGCAAGTATATTTGTCCCACTTGATGGAAAGGGGAAACTGAGGCAGACACGGGGACTTGCCTGGGTCCACGCAGCAAAGGCAGGGATAAAAAACTCCGGAGTTAATGGCCAATGTTTGCTTTGCTGGGTCCTGAGTTTCTGGCTGCCAGGCGAGGACTCAGCTGCTGCCCTGGGGTTTCTGGATCTCTGTCAAGAGCAGAACAATGGGATGCAGCCACCTGCTGCCAGTTCTCAACCACGAGCAGGACATCCTGGTTGGAATGGGAGAAAAGTGCTTCTTTCTAGGTTCAAGAACAGGTTAGATAGGGCTTAGGGCCTGTTCACAATTGCTTTGCACCTTCTGTGCTCCTTAGCACCAATGCGAAGCAAATTTGCACACACACACGCTTGCACTGCTGTGGAAAGGAGGTACCAACCTGTAGCCCTGCACTGGTGTGCTGAACTGGCACGCAGTCCAGACTTCCCCCAGGGACAATTGGGGCTAGAGCTACTCTGATATAAATTAACCCGGCTTAGCTGCTGTGTGTCTGCTTCAATCCCAGAATAGCGGCTTGCTCAGTGCAAGGAGGTTATTACTACTCTTGGCGCTGATGTAATGCATTGGCCTACAAAAGTGATCGAAGTCGCCCTAGTGCTAATGTGCGAATGCCCAGGGAGCAGGCGTATGCGTGAGCCTGGGCTTGCTTGCACAAACACCCCCTGCTTCAAAATGCCTGCAGCAAGAGGATGCAGCAGGGAGCCCCTGAGACTGTCCCCGGGCAGCCAGGAGATGGTATGAGAGCCCTGGCCTGGGAGCCCATCCCCTTCTCTGCTGATTGCCATGGGACTGCTCCTTGCCTCAGTTTCCCCATTCGGACACAATACCAGTTTCCTCCCAGCGTGCAAATCAGTGAGTGTGCGGCTGGCTGCAGGCTGCAGCCGGGGGAGCCAGGAGGGGCCCGTGAAACACCTATCATGACTGCAGGGACTTAATACAGATGCTGGAGACCTGTTAGCTATGCATCTCCCCGAGGCCAGCATGGGCCGCTCCCTGGTCATACACCAGGCTTTTTTGGGGGAGGAGCGGGGCATCTTCCAGCTGCAGCCGCCCCAGCAGAAACCCTCTACCTCTGCCCTCTCTCCTGGCACGGGGCATTTCCTCCCAGAACACGAGGTACGAGCAGATCCACCTGGTGCCGGCCGACCCCCCCGAAGCCTGCGGGGAGCTCAGCAATGGCGTCTTCATCCAGGACCAGATCGCCCTGGTGGAACGGGGGTAAGACCGGGCACGGGGGTATTTACGGTGTGATCGTGGCAGTAGTCCGGCGAGCGGGTTGCGCAAGGAAATGTGCTGCATCTCGGGGCTCTTGCGTGCAGAGACAGCTGGACACGGGCATCCTTGCCGTGCTCGGCCAGCCAAGGCTGGGTTGCAGGGAGCGCGCGGGTGGGTGTCACGGCGTGGGGAGGCCACGGTCAAAGCATGTGGACGCTGCTATTCTGGAAGGAGCGTGCTGGATCTGATAGCTTGGGGGCTGCAGCAGTAGGCGGCAAAGGCCGTGGCTCCAGAGAGGCATTGGAGCCTGCCCCTGGACTCGCGCTGAAAGCTGCCGTTGGTGAACTCGGTTGCACATGGCTGCCTCGCCGTCGTAGCGGCCGGGGGGGTAGCCTTTTGCCCTGCCAAGAAGTCAGGCTTGCCAGTCCCTCCCTGGTCCTGCCACCAAACCCCAGTTCTCAGAGCAGAGCCCTCCAGGGTGGGGGCAGGCTCCTAGCCCAGCTCTTGCAAGGTGAGGATGGGCCCTGGCATCACCGGGGTTGTGTGTGTGGGGTGGGGGTATTTCTCGTTGCAGGGGCTGCTCATTCCTGTCGAAGACACGGGTGGTCCAGGAGCACGGCGGGCGGGCGGTGATCATCGCCGACAACGCCTACGACAACGACAGCTTCTACGTTGAGATGATCCAGGACAGCACCCAGCGCACCGCCGACATCCCCGCTCTCTTCCTGCTCGGCAGGGATGGGTGGGTGCCCGCGTCTCCTTCCCTTCCTCGCAGCATGGGGAGAGGGCTGTGCCCCCCTGCAGCCAGTCTTGCCACTCCCCCACCCAGTAGATACCCCAGGCAATGGAGACAGGAGTCCTCTGTTTGTCTGCAGACCTGGTCATAGCAGAGATTACAGCCTATAGACCCCGGTCTGGGTCCTTGGAGGACTTAGCTAGAGCTGGGGAGCACACGTCAGCTGCCCTATGGTCAGCCCTTGCTGCCTGGATTCATTCAGTCGCTATGGCGGGTCTCCCAGTGGCCTTCTGCATTGCAGTCTGCCCCCTCCCAATGATGGGCCTAGCCCCAATTGCCAGGGAAGTCTCTCTAGGGAAGGGCTGAGTGATTTCCACCCTCTCAAGGGTCAAGAAAGCTGCTGGGCCCCTGCCCAGACCAGACCTCAGTGCGGTCCAGGGGTGGTTTGCTCTGGACCTGCTTCTTCTGGCCAGTCCCAGGGCACATCCAGCTCTGAGCCCCCCACTTTGCTGACTCCCACCGTTCGTGGGCATCTCCGTGACAGCTCTGTCTCCCTAGGTACATGATCCGGCGCTCCTTGGAGCAGCACGGCTTGCCCTGGGCCATCATCTCCATCCCCGTTAATGTCTCCAGCATCCCCACGTATGAAATGATGCAGCCGCCCTGGACCTTCTGGTAGCACGTTGTGATGGATCCTGAGGTCGTGGGTGCAGGGACCCCATCCCACCGCGAGCTCCCTGCGCATAGGGGGCTTCCTTGGGACTTATCAACCTGGTGCCTTCGGCTGCAGCTTGCATCCAACTAAATTCCAGCCCTTTGGAGGTGCAGCGGGACCTGGATCACCCACTGCCCCAATGCCAGATGCCTTTTGGGGGGTGTTTTCTCGGTTAGGGGGCGACTGGCCCAGACTGCGGCATCAGGGCTGCCAAAGCTCGCATCGCTGCTGCCATGAGCCATAGCATTGCAAATGGGTGCTGCAGACACCAAGCCCCATGACTCATGTCAGCATTGCCCCATGCTGCCAGGAGGCACCAGAAGGCCTGTGGTTTATCCTGGCCTGGAGGATCCAGCCGGCGAGCTGGGTCGATGCGGAGGGGCTGGGGCAGCGAGGACGCAGCCCTGCACGGGGTTTGTCCCCCGAGGGGAGAGCTCTCGCTGCAACCACGTCTTAGTGCAAAGTGCTCCCAGCAAGCTTAGGTGAGCGGCTTGCCCAGAACTGGACTTGCATCAAAGGACCAGGGCTCCTGCCGGTTGAGGTAAGACAGCACCAAGGGCCTGGGGAGGGTCACAGGGGCTAAATTTACCCCCTTTGCCAGCCCACTGATGCCATGGAAATGCCCCTGCTTACACCTAACCTCCATGAAGCTGGAAGAGATAGACACAGTGTGGTCCAGACCCCTCCAGGGTGCACAGAGGAGCATCGGACCACCCTGCAAGCTGCTTTGCATGCCCAGCCCTGCCCCCTCATGCCCTGCACCCACTGCTTCTGTCCTCTGGATCCTTTTCAGCCCAGGACTTGGCCTCCCCTCTGCAGCAGGCTGAGCTTTAGGCACGCTGCTCACTTCTGCACCAGCCCTGTCCCAGGGGCTCCCTGCATCCTGCAGGTCCAGGAGCTTCCAGCCTCCGTAGCTGCCGGCTCCATCACTCATTAAAGGAGCCCTGGCTTCATCTCCTTGGCAGGACACACCATCACTGCTGTGCCCTTGTCACAGTCCCGCTCCTCTCCTGCACCGTGGACATCCTCAGCTTGGTCTGTCCCCATCCGTGAGCCTCTGAATGGCTGTGACATTATCCGAAGCTGCACTGGATAATCCAAAGGGTCCCTTTCCCAGGGCTGAGCAGGGCTTTCCAGACCAGAAGCAGCCAAGCCAGCTCGTCTCCAACAGGAGCCTTCACCCTCCACCCTGTTTCTTGCATCCCACCTGGGTGAGATTTGCTGCTCGGCCATGGCTGGCGAGAGGGGTGGCACCTACACGGCACGCTCCCACCACCTCTGTCCAGGCACGCGGCCTCTGAGCTCTGGTGAGACTGCACAGCCGACCCTGCAATGGCCTCGCCGGACCCTGGCTCCTTGGTGTGGGCCGAGGTGATGGAGGGCAGGGAGCCCTTGGCATGTTTCGTCGAAGGGCCTGGTGCTCCCCGGTCCTTACGGCGGTTTGTGGGCTCCTGGCTCCCACTACCAGTTTCCATACCCGGGGAAGCATCTCTGGCTGTGGCTTGGCTGGACAGTGAATTTTGGAGCTGGGATGGGGGGGATTTTGATGCCTTTTGCTGCTGCCTCCCTGCTCCCATGTTGAGGTGGTTCTGATCCAGGGTCCTGGTTTGGGCCTAGCAATAATTTGAACCTCCAAGGCTGGAGGTTGCATGGAAAGGACTTTGCAGAGCACTGTGCCAGGCTGGGTGGGTGGGTGTGGGAAAGGATGGGAAGATCTGAGCCTATTCCCTGCCTACGGCCCCTTTTCCCTTCAGCTCCCAGACCCCAGTCTGGGGTGAGATACAAGGGGGATGATGCACCTTCTAGCATGGGGAGGCTGGAAGCAAGTATGGGGGAGAAAGGGGTCCTTGGTGCCCACCCCTCCTCTGCTGGGACCTGACCCAGGTATTGCACAGCTCCAGAGGCTGCTGCAAGGTCGTGCCGCCTGGACTTTGCACGCAGCATCCTGTCACCAGGCAGTGCGGGGTGGGGAAGGGGCCGAGAGCCTGACCTGCGCTCTGCAACTCCCAGAGCAGCATCAGGGCCAAGGGACCGCGATCTGGGGGAGCAGGAATTCCCCTCCGCAAGGACCAAGAGCCATCCCCAGGACGCCCCCCGCTCAGAGGTATCAGCGACCAACTAGCGTCGGCCTCTCGTGCCAAGCCGAGGTCGCCGGGGCATTTGTTCTGCATCGTTTGTACCAGAAACCTCTTTTCTAATGAATGTATTAAAGGTGTCAGCTGTGCAGTCTCACGTGCCTGGCATTTCCATCTCCTTGGCATATAACAGCGCTAGTGTGGGGGACTTGTGAGCTGGGAGGGGTCCCCACCTCCAGCCCCGTTAGGGTCCTCTCTGCTCCTGTGCACGAGCACGTATGGGTCAGGGAGCTCCAAGGAGCATCCGGGCAGGCTCTATGAGACTTCTCCCACAGAGCATCAGTGTCCTATAGGGGGAAAAAAGCCATCCCCCACTCAGCATCAGATTTGTGGGTGAAAAAACAAGGGAAACAGCATCCAGCTGGCTCAACCTCCCCTCTCAGAGCATATTTGTATGGTGAGCTCTAAAAATATCCCCCCCTCCATCCTTTCCTCTCATCCTGGGAGCAAACAGATGTAGGATACAATCTGAGGAGCAAGGGTTGGAGCCAGTGGAGTGAATTTAGTGCTGAGCCCAGCTCTTCACCCCTGAAGCTGGTCACTTGGGGGCATGGGGCACTAGAAGGGGAGGCAGTGGTGGTACCTGGTGTTTAGCCCCCGCCGACATCCTTGTGACCGGCCTGCAGGGCTGCTGAAATGACTCAGTCACTGGCAGCCTTGCACTGGGTTTGGACATGCCCTGGGAGAGACCAGGAGTCGAGTTGTAAACCCAGGCTGGCTCAGGGCCCCTCATTCCCTCCTGCCTGCACTGTTTTGGGCAGCAAAGAGAAAACCCCATCACCTTGAGCACTTCGTTACCTCTACTGCCACCTCTCCAGCCCACACACAGCCCCCCCCTCCTCCCAAGCTCCCTTCCTTACATTGCAACAAGGCAGCAGGCCCGGGGAGCCGTTCTTCATCTCGCTTTATTGAGGACAGATGGGCACCGCAGGAAGACAGGCAGGGTGGTGCTAGCACGCTGCTGGGCCATCTCACCGGAGTACGAGTGACATGGCCAGGGAGCACCCCACATCTTGCATGGCACAAACCAAGACAGATCAAACAACGCCACGGTGCCCAGGAGCTAATGAGAGCATACGTGGTGCAGCCCATCCACGGGCTTAGTCTGCTGCCAGTGCACAGCAAGTCTCTCTCTAATCATGCATCCTGGGTACATGGACACTACACAAAGGGACAACGCCGCAGACAGCAGCTTCACGACACGCATCACGGGGGCGGCACACAGGCCGGGGAGGGGTCTCGCTATGTGGGCATGTGTACAGAGCCGGTCCGTACAGCGAGGCACTGCCAGCCAGGGATGAGAGAGCAGAGTGGGGCGAGACGACTTACAGCCGCGTGGAGCACGCACAGGGGAGAATGATGGCACCGAAAGGAAAAGCCTTGGCAGCACTGGAAGCCACCGGCAGGGAGTAAGGCTGGAGGGTGGGGTCAGCGCTTTGCCCTTGCAAAACCACACTGCTCTGTCCCGACTGAGACCCCTTGAGCCGCCTGCTCCCAAGAGCTGGCCAGCAGTTGTGGGCTTGCACGTGGGAGGCTGGATCCACACGTATCCTGAATCCCTGCCCCGGCTGCTGCAGGACCAGGCAGCTAAAGGGGCATCGGCCCCCCCACAAAGCGAGACCTTCTCTCCCCTGCAGACCAAGGGCTCACGGGGAGTAATTGGAGAAGTGTAGCAGGGACAGGCAGCCAAGGGCACCTCCATAGCAGGCCAAAGTCCTGGTAACAAGATCCCCTTAGCAGGAGCCTGGTCTCAGGGCCTAAAAGGGAAGGAGCCCAGTCAGACATGGGGCTGCTCAAGTTGCAGAGATACCCATTGGCACAGGGCCGAGGCCTGAGCACCAGGAAGTGAAACTCAGTAACGTGGCTGGATGATGCATGCCGCAGCCTGGCCAAAGGAACAAACAGAGGGGGATCAGCTTAAGTGACCCATCTGAGCGGGATTTGCAAGCACATTATTCTCCAGCCAAGCCATCCCAGGGACACAGCGCCTTTGTCCCCATCGTGGCAGCTCCTCATTCTCAAAGAGCCTTTCCCAGAGCCCCCAGGGCTGGGATCTTGCTCTTTAGTTCCTCGCATCAGCTTGGTTCCTGGAAGACGACCGTGCTCAAGCCACATTTTGGAGCCCACACAAGCCACCCCAGTAACAGTCAGCTCAGGCTGCACCCCTGAGCCAGCCAGCACAGTGGGAATTAGCACCATTTCAAACAAAAGGTATTGCTGTATTGATTCAAGCAAGAGCAAAACGCTGCCTGGCACAGCTGGAAGCAGGTGGAGATCAAGCAAGCTCTGCTCTTGCTAGTGCCCACATCAGCTCAGAGTTGCTTCTGGGGAAGCTAGTCCAGATTCACACCCTGTGACGCAGAGCACAACCCGGCCCGAGATCTGCAGAGCATCAAGTACAGGGTCAGAGCAACAGGAGTTCAGAGCAAACGTCACCTCTGCACACCCAGGGAAGGCAGCAGAAAGAGCCCCAATGATCTGGATAGGGGCTGGCCCAGCCTGGGGCAGGGGAAAGCCAAAGTGCCCTAAAGCAACCGCACTTCCTCAAGGCCTGGTATAGCAGGAGCCCAGTGGGGGCCAGAAAAAGGTGGGTCTGGTTCTGTGCCGGTCAGCATCTATCTCAATGTAATGGGAGGGGGGGAGGTGAAGAGGCAGCTGGTCCCAATTTGCTAGTGCCAGCTGTATCAGAGCGGTGGAGCCAGCCGGCAGGTAGAGCAGCGGTGAGGCCAAGCATCCTATGCAGACAGGGAAGGACCAAGCTTGGCTCCTTAGTCCCTTGGGTCAGGGGAGAGGGGTGGAGGATACAGGAGGCACCCCGTGTCCTACCTCCATTGCTTGGGGTTGGATCAGGTCCAGCCAGGGGAGGTCTGTGCTTGCAAAACCGGGAGGCCAGGACTTAGCAGTGGGCTAGGCCCTGCCCTACACCCCAGCCCCAAGGGGCCCTGATTTTGATGGCAGACACCATCTGCAGCTTGTTTCCTACCCAAAAAGCCTAACCCCCGGGGACACCCGGAGAGCGGCTGAAGCCCTGCCGTGCCCAGCAACTCCCACAGGGGCTCTCACCCTGAGGTGGGGGTCACCAGCGTGAGCACAGAGCAGGAAGCAGGGGGATCAGAGCCCAGGAGCAGAGACATCCTTGCCCCCTGGCCTGCATCACCAAGCTACTTAACCTGTCCCTTGCCGGTGCCCCGACCATCAGCCCCCCGAGTGCTGCAGAGCTGGCGTGGCTGTGTACAGACTTTAGCAGCCTCACATCCTCCCGCCCCACCCAGCAAGGCAAGGGAAGCACCATCCTGCACCCATTGCACACAGAGATGGAGCTAATTGCCCATGCATGTGAGGGGAGGCCATGGCTGGTCCTAGCAGGCAGTCACCTCCACCGCTCTGCATACATCAGTCTCCACAAGGTTAAACCTCTTTCCCCACCCACCCCTGCCCAGACATTTGGTCCCTGCCTCCCTAGTTGTCAGATTATCATTGCATCTAATAGCAGCTGCTTCTCACTGGATGAGGCCATGTGCGAGGCCCTGCCCCAGTGTGTGGTGCTGTGTGTGCACCAGCGCAGGGGTCCCCCCGCCTGCCCCACACACGGCTGTGATGCTCACGAGAACGTGCCAGGCGCTGCAGCGATAGCTGCAGGACACTCGCTACCTGTCCAGTGCATCACGGAGCAGCGGGGCTGATGGACCAGAGGCATATGCACCCACAGCCCAGCCCTGCCTGACCATTCGTCCCTCCCACCCCGCCACGACACCAGCAATGGGCAGTGCCAAGGTGTGCTCCCCCCGCCATGCATTCCCGGCCTGCTGGGAGCCCAAGGAGCCCCATGCCCCCCAGGCCCAGGATCAAACATCCGTCATCTCATCCTCCAGCTCCGCGTCGTCCGTCTCGCCCTCCAGCTCCTCGTCCTCCTCCGATGTCACGTCAGGGTCTTCGGCTTGCGCCAGACACCTGGGGCACGAGCAGGTGAACAGGTAGTTTTCCCTGCATGGGGTGGGAGGAGAAAGGAAGCAATGTCACAGGCAGCACTAAGAGCTTCCAACTCAAGACAGGGGGCTCCTGCCTCTCCTAAGAGCCGAGAGGAGCCCAGAGAGCACGGCCAGCCCCGACTCCATGCAGCATGTGCATGCCCACACGTGCCCATCCTGCTTGAGCACTGTGTGCATGCCGCAGAGGGGTCATAGTGCATGCACATGTACCAGAGGGCTGCATGCGCATGAGCACACCCCCTGCACACTCATCCTCTTGCCCGTCAGGCTGACAGCAAAGGGATCACACACCACACCAACCATCCTCTCCCTGTCTGGACACAGCGCTGCTGCCACACTGCATCCCCACTGCTGGCACAGCTGTGGCAACAGCTGTCCTGCAACACAGACAGGCCTGGAGAGGTGACGGCAGCAGTGGGAAACTCTGCCCCCAGGACGGAGATGGCATGGAACAACTCCAGGTTGGTCTCAAATGGCTTTCCCCAGTGCCATGGCCAGCATGGCTGGGGGGGAAGAGGAATGTGTGCACATGTGTATATGCTAAAACCCACTCTGCTTGGCTGGACTGAAGGGCACATGGCTAGAAGATGCAGTTGCATATAAAAAAAGGGTGAGCTGGTGGACCGTGGAAGAGGCAAGGAAGCAGACAGGCATTGCAGGCCTTGCAGCCTGCAGGAATCCCCCCACCCCTCCCCATGGCTGCTTCTACCCCGGGGTTTTCTTCCCTGGCGGATGCCTGGCCCTACCGGAGTATCTTGTGTCGGCTGTGCCTGCTCCGATCCCGCTGGCAGCACTCCAAGTAGCTAATGCAGATTTCCTGTGAAAGCAAGGGAGAGGCAGCCCCAGCTGAGACATGTCCCATCAAATAAACCCCTGGTCCTGGAAAGAGAGGGTAAGGGGGCAGGAGGTTTTTTCCAGGACAAACCCAGCCATTCCCTCTGGACAAGGCACCGAGAGAAGACAGAGCCCAGCAGGGCTTTCTGTGAGGGGGCAGGACTGCAATCTGTGGGCCCTTGAGCCCTTGTTTTAGTGGGATCAGTCTTCCTGGGAGCCAGAGACAACCACCGCATCCAGCTAGGTCCAGCGACCCCAAGAAAGGGAGCGGCTGTATGTTTATCACGGCTACGAGCACGCTCCAGGCTGGAGGGCCTGAGTCAGATCTGCACTGCCTCAACATCCCGGGGCCTGACCCTGGAAATCTCCCCAAGCAGAGGCTGTGGAGAGGGAGGCTGGGCACGGTGAGTGGGCTGCATCAGGGGACCCTCGGGGTCTCTTCCAGGCCCAGCAGTGCCCAGAGAGTCAAAGAGAACTGCTGAACACCCTTGTTTCCTCAGCAAGGGTCCCCCCAGGCCAGCGACCCTGGATGCGGGCGCTGGGTGGGGACTCGAGAGACCAGGGAATCGGTCCTCAGCTCTGATGCTGACTCCCTGTTGGACCCTGGGCAAGTCACTTCAACTCTACCTCAGTTTCCCCACCTGAACAGAATGGGCATCACCTCAGGTGGGTCCCCTGGGAGGAGTGGCGCGGGGGTCGGCCCTCACCTCTCCCGCCTTGATGTCCTCCAGGGCTGTGAGGTGGAGGAGGAAGTTGTTGTCCGGGAAGGAGGTCTCGGCATTGGGGATGCAGCTGTGGTTACCTGCCGCAAGGAGGACACGGACACAGGAGGAGAAGAGTTAAGAGACAACTGAGGCAGGCACTGTAGGGGCAGTGCCAGGGGTGCCCCATACTGCCCCGTCCCCACAGCCCACATGCGCTGAGCCTGGGCACACAGGAGACGGCAAGTCCAAGCTCTTGGTCTGTGCCATCTGCCGAGCGTGCCCACACCACTGCCAAGCCCTACTGTGTGGGTGAGGGGGACGCTGCCTGCTAAGACCTGGGCCACCCCACCCTCCCTTGCACTCACAGAGCTACCAGATGGCCGGCAGGCAAGAAATGGCGTCCGTCCCTTCCACATGGATGCAAAGCTGGGGGCAAGAGGCCTTGGATGCTGAGAGCGTTGCTCTGAACCAGGGATACTTAGTCCATGGCTTCAGAGCTACATACGGCTCCAGCCGGCAGCCCCTGAGTCACCCGTGGGTGCTGCGGGTTTCTCTTTGGAGCTGGGGGTGTGCAGGTTGTAGGGGCACCCTGGTTACTGGAGACAGCTCACCCAGCTCCGGGAGGGTCTGAACCCTGCCTAGGCTCCCCACACAGAGCTGAATGGGATCAGAAAAGATGGGGAACACATTCCCCTCCTAAACCCCGGCTGCTTTCTCTACCACAACCCTCTCCACCCTCCTCGCTGCACCCCAGCCATGTTCACCCCCTTTTCCCCCAGAGACGGGATAATTTCTCCTGATTCCCTGAAGAGCCCGCTATGTGCTGCCCCCTCCAGAGCTCTGCAACCCCAGGTTGCCTTCTCACCAACACCGCACATCCTCCCTGGATGCATCCTGGGGCTATTCAATGCCATTTTTTCTCACACAAGCTGCCACAAGCCCGTCCCCAGCTTAGACCTAAAACAGCATCCTCAGCACATTACATCTGCCCCTTGGCTCTCTGGGTCCCAAGGGACGTCCTGTCCCCGAGGCACCTGGCATACATCAGGCCCCGAGAGAAAGACGACGCTTTGGAGCCCTCGTTAGCTTGAGGTCCCCGATTTGTCCCTGCGGGGTCATTTCTAAAGCACTAGGTCACGTGCGATGGGCAGCAGGTGAAAGGCTGCAAGACCCTACCCGGATCATGGATGGCAGCTCACAAACACTGAGGGTTGGTGTAGCAGGTTGTCAGTTCGTATAACAGTCTTTATTTCCCTGGGGAGCAAATTTGCCCCACATAACACAACTTGAACATCAATCAGCAACCAAACACAAACAATGAAGGGTTAACTCACACCCCGCCGTCTTTCCCAGATCCCAAAAGAGTATCCTAGCTCTCAATGCTGTAGTCTCTAGCCATGCAGCCTTCCCTCTCTCTAGCTTTCTTCCCCGGGAGCTTTTAACTTCCTCTGGGCCAGCCAATTATCCCGTTAGCTGGCCCAGTCCTCCTAGGCAGGCCTGTAATCACTATCTTATCCCCTGCAGCCGGGCTGCAGCCCCTGAGACCTGCAGCCTGTTGCAGGTAGTTTGTAGGGCTGGAAGTATCAGAGAGTTAGTTTGCAAACAGCAGCCTCTGAAGAACATCCCAGATACCAGCACAGGTACTTGGATATGAGGAGGCAGATCAGACTGAGGCCAGCCCAGCCAAAGGGCATCTCTAAAACACCCAAATACAGTCAGCTCTCGCTGATCCGAACCCCACGGGACTGCCCCCTACTCCTGTATGCAAACATCCACGCACATGAGCCTTTCGTATTATAAACTAGCACCGAGAAAGAGGAACAGAACAATGCAGACCCCTTCCAATAATAACTACATGACCAACCCAGCTGGCTGGTGTCTTTGCACGCACCTCCCCACTCACACACCTGCGGGCATGCACTTGTGTATGTTCCCGGTGACTAGGCTGGGCGTTTACATGGGCTTAGGAACAAAGTGCAGCCCAGCCAGGGTCTGCTATGGTTGAAAGCAATTAGCTCAGCCAGGGACATGGGCAGCACTGACCCCTCCCCTGTCCTGGTACTTACAGCAGCTCTGCAGCACGTACAGCCCTGATCCCTCGCAGTTCAGGAAGTCCCCGGTCTCTGCAGCAGAAAGGGGTTGTGATGGCACTGACAGCATCCCCCCAGGCAAAGCACGGGCACGGGGCTTCACCATGACACCTGGCACCACTGGGCTTGGAGACCAGAGAGCAGGCCCAGCACTTGGACCACCAGGTGGGATGACCCAGAGAACAACAGGCAACCCAGAAGGCTCCTGGCCCCCTCTGCACCCACAACATGGCATCCAGTGTAGCCCATCAACAGCGCTGGTCCATGCAGCTCATGGTGGGGACCTCACCCCTCAAGAGGTCCCCCCTGGGAAGGAGGCCAGGAACCCCAACCAGCAGCCACTACCTTTCTCGATGTCCTTATAGAGCTGGTCTATGAAGGCGTCCAGCTGCTTTCTCTCTTGTAGGGGCAGCTCCAGCGCATCACAGCCATGGACCCACTGACTCAGGGAGCTGGGGAAAACCGAACAAAGCATGGCTCTGCTTCCAGAGGTCTGTGCGTAGGAAGGCCACAAAGCCAAGAGCATGGCATGTGCCGTGAACACACGCATCCTTGACAGCACAGGAAGGGATCATGCCCAGCGGCCTGGATTTTAGCCTTCGCTCGCCTTCTTCAGCACAGACCCCACTCAAAGGCCAAGCACCTCCTGCTTCCAGGGCTCAAAGGATTAAACCTTCCACCAGTGCCAAGCCGCAAGCTTTGAGGCGGTTCTCACCTCCAGGAAGGGTTTGGATGCGAGCCCCAGCCCAGGTTACGGGATGAAGGGTCTTTCAAAGAACCCCAGAGACGCTGAGGGTCTCTTCCCCCTTTTCTATCGGACGTTGGGGCCCGGGATAATTTCTCCTGATTCCCTGAAGAGCCCTCTAAGTACTGCCCCCTCCAGAGCTCTGCAACCCCAGGTTGCCTTCTCACCAACACTGCACATCCTCCCCGGATGCAACAGGCCTGTCATGGCCTACCTGGTCCCGATGCCTTGGCCGTTGGTGCCTACCAGGGCAAAGAGTGACTGAAACCCTTTAGGAGTAAACCACTGTTGGAAAGAGAGACAGACACATGCACCAGGTGAGGCAAGCTGCAAGACCGCTGCCCCCTCGTATGCTACATGCGGTCACTGGCGTTCGGTGGGGGACTGAGGGAGGAGGCCTAGGAACCGTTCACCGATGCTGTTGGGGCCGTTAACAAGGGGTCTTGGCTCCTCTGGGACCTAGTTTCATCATCCTGCCATGGAGGCCTGGATACCACAGGGAGAAGGAAATCCCTGGGAGAGGACTTACCCTGGGGAAACTGAGGCATGGAGCATCACAGCCTCATTTCCAACAGGGTCTCCAGCAGCAAGAAAGGGTCTTTGGATGCCTAGCCAGCCTAGGTGTAAATTCCTCCAGCAATGAGAAGCTATTCCTCCGTCTCCTGGGGTCAGGAGAGCACTCATACTTGGCCTATATGTCTCCCCTTCTCCCTGCCCATTGCTCTCTGTCTGCCCCGCTGGCCTTCCCTAGACAAGTTCTCCCCATTTCCAGCATTTGCAACCGTCTGGGATCGACTGACTGGCTGGTGCCCACCCAGCCCTGGTCTCTCCAGGTCCCGTTGTCGCCAAGGCAGATGCCCATCTTGCTGCATTGCGGCAAGTTGCCTTTGCAACCACAGGGAGGGGGGGATGCCGAGTGTGTCCCACGTAGGGGCAGGGCAGGATGATACCTCTGTGACTCCTCCCCTGAATAATTTGTCCCTTTAGGGCTCTGGCCCCTGCCCTGATTGAGGCAAGGCAGCGATGGGCTCTCGGGGGGATTCTCCCTTCTCCTTGCAGCCGGGAAGGAGGGGAGCAGAGCATGGTGCTTGTGGAGCACAGGCTGGTGGGGGGCTGAGGGACAAGGGCAGTGAAGGGGCTGTCCCTGCTCTGGGACCCCAAGGGCTCTGCAAAGAGAAGCTCCCCACTCACCCTGCCGAGACGCTCCTCATACAGGGCTTCTGCAAAGAGCGGCCGCAGGAGCTCCAGCTGGCCCTGGGGGGGGGCAAAGCACGGTCAGGGCAGGGAGGAAGCCCAAAGGCTCTAAGGAAGGGTCCCTTGTCCCACTGCCCCTCCCCACCGGGCTGCCTGGTCTGAGCCCCCCACCCTAGGCCAAGAGCCATCCAAACCCACTTTTGCTGGGTAGGATGCTCTGAGGGTACCAGGCCATGGTGTTGTTGGGTACCAGACCATGCTTTTGCTGGCCAGCTGGCCCGCTCCCAGCTGTCCTGGTCTTCCCATAGCAGGTCAGCACAGGTGAAGCGTGGACCAGCCTCCTGCCACAGGGCGTATGTACTACCCAGCATAACAACCACAACAGCCTGCTATACCCCAAGCAGAACAGGTGTTTTCTCCTGGACATCTACTGCTAGAGGCTTGTGCTTCATTGGGGGGCTGCTGTCCCCCAGCACTGGCCTAATACCGAACCATGGTGTTGGTGCAGCATGCTTGCACACGTGAGATCTTTAATGGCAATGGGAGAGAAACTCTGGGATCCTCACAAGTTGCCCTCACGCAGCAGGGCTGGGAGGAGCCTCTTGCCGGCAAGTTTCTGGGTCCAGAGGTATTCAACCTCTATCCCATGGGTCAGATCTGGCTCACAGAGGTGTCATTTAGCCTGTGGGGCTCCCCACCGGTCCTGAAATGTAGCAGGGGTGGGGGTGGACTGACCCCACACAACAACCCTTGCACCTGTAAGGTCAGAAGTTTGGGCACAGTGCCCTCATCCATGCTCCTGCCCGGGGCAGGGAGTGATGCTGCGTGACCTCCTGAGGTCTCCCACTCCCACAGCCCCATTTATCTAGGATCCCATTCCCCTGAAGGCCCCAAGCACTGAGGGAAAGCACAGCCCTGACCTTAAATTTGTCCCCCAAGAGTTTGTGGATGATCTCCTCCTCTTCGTTGGCCGTTTTGCTGCAGAACTGGGAAAAAAGCTTTATCCACCAGTCCTTGTCCTTGGCCTGAAAGCAAATGGCAGAGATTCACAGTCCAGCCCTTCCCTTGCTGGGGGTATGGGGGTGTTAGGATGGGTTGGGAGAGGTGGGATGGAAGTGATCCAGGGAGCAGGAGATGCAGATCTGTGGGCAACCCTGACCCGAATGCTGCCATTTCTACAGGGATGTTTTACTCCGGGATTAAGAGAGCACGTGCAAGAGAAAGAAGGGGAGGAAGGATGGTGTGGAGATCCAGGTTCAAGTGCCACTGTCCCCATGTGACCCTGGGCAAGCCACTGTGTGCCTCAGTTTCTCCACCTACAGAACAAGGACTTTTGAGGGGTGCTGCGAGGAGATCTGGGCCAGACATTCAATCCACAGCAACGGGACTATTCAAGAAACTGGGCAAAGGCAGCTGGAGGAAGGGAAGTCAAGAGGGTACAATAACACTAGCTCATTGCAACGCCAGGACAACAGCTTCGGTTCTGGGCAAATTTGGCCACCCTTTGCAAGGCAGAGGGGAGCCACCAACAAGGCAGCACTTTGCCCCTCTATGCTTCTGCAACACAAGGGAGTTCAAACTCATGGATGCCAGCATTGGATAGTTCAGAGGCTGCTGAGCACAGCCTGGCACCTCTGGAAAGATGCCCTGAGCGTGAAGGACACGTCTCATGAAAGCCATCAGAAAGATGCATCCACCCCAGAAAAGTCTTGGACTGTCAGCTCAGGGAACTTGCAGGCATGAAGGAGATCGGGGTTCAAATCCTAAGTCGAAACCATGAAGAGCAGGGACCTGAACCAGGGTCTTGCTCAACCCGGGTGCACGTCCACAGCAACAGGCTGCTCTACAGCGAGTCTCATCCCAACCAGAGCTCTGTCCAGACTAATCTACCCCCACAGCAGCTTCAGCATTTTCAGTGAACCAGCATTTTCTGACGCCAAGCTCTTTCATCGAAAATATCTCCAACCAACCAGGCCCTTGTCTGCCGCCCGTTTTCTCTGCACATAACAGTTGTGGAGATATAATGCAAGCATTGCACCTCATTAACAAGAACGACCTGTCATTCCTGCCCCGGTTGGCAAGCCGCATTGTTAACAGAGAAAAGAGAAAGGAGATATAAAAGTGCACCTCGGCGCACAAGCAGAGGAACGCACCTGTTTGACTGTAGCCACCATCCTTGCCATCAGCATGATGCTTGAAGTCTCTGGAGGATAATGGATGTTTCTGTAGGGGAAGGGAGAGATGGAGAGACAGATGAGCCGAGATGTCCTGGTGCCGAAAGGAAAAGCTTGATCTCCAGAAGGAGACAAAGGACCCCCACACCCCCCACCCATTTGTGCTCATGCATTACAGTGACCCAGCCATCCCAAAGATGGGCTGAACCTAATTCAGATATAACAGGTTTAGCAGGAGAACATGCCGAGTCCCTTCCCCTCCTATCCCGTCTCTGTCTTGTCTATTTAGTCTGTAACATCTTTATTTTCTGCCACACGTCCACGCAGCACCCAGAGTCCAGTTCTGACAGGAGACTGGGAGCAACAAAGGGCAACAGAGAAGGCCGTTGTCTGCGGTGCTTCAGAGAGGGCTGATCCTGTCTGGAGCAGGCGCTGGACTAGCTGTGACCTCCCAAGGGCCCTGCATTTCTAACAAATTTGGCAAGTCCTTGTTGGCTGATGGTAAAGGATGTGACTGGAGTGCAAGACATGGGGTTAGGTGCCACCTTTCCCTCCGCCCTGTGCCTCAATTCTTTTGCTTGGAGTCGGGCAATCCTCCACCCTCTGCCTCACAGGGCCGACATGACGCTCACCGTGGAAGCCCATGCACGGCCGTAGAGAGCTGCTGTGTCTAACAGATGCCCTACGGCTCCCCGTGGAGGGGATCAGGCCTCCTCCACCCTATGTGTCAGCCTCTGTAGACCTGACAAGGACTCTCCTTCAGCTCCAGCAGTACAGGCTTGGGGATATGGGGAGCAGAGTTGTCCCACGGCCACCATGAGGCAGGACAGTGACACTAAGGAGAGCAGAGGTGGCCAGGGGCGTCTTACATCATTACTGCATCGACCGTGGTGGTTGTGGCCCAGCTGTATCCAAGCACCCCTCTCCAAACCCTCCTAGCCCCACTCTTCCCAGGGCAGCCCTGCTCTCTGCTCCATAGTTGTGCCCCTACCTCCAGGCCTCCTGCAGCTTGTTGAGGGGATGCATGGGGTCCTCCCTGGATGGCCCAAGGCACAGGACCTGGTGGTACTGCTCCAAGGCAGACTGCCTGCACGCAGCGCTGCAGTACGTCACCTGAGGAGCAACGGAGATAATGACCCACGGTCCCCAGCAGAAGAGGGTCACGGGCTGTTCTTAAAGGCCAGCTATTTCTGGGGAGGTAGCTGTGGCAGGAAGGAGGGGTGTAAGGAGGGGATCCCTAGGAACAGCTGTGCCTCAGGCCTGTCCAGCTCCCCTTCATGCAGTGATTCTCAATCGGGGTGCCAGGACACTCCGGGGTGCTTTGAGATCCTTGCAAGGAGGGAGTCACACACACCATGTTAGCACTGTTAGGTGCACAAACATGATTCACAAGGTCAACCCAGAGACTTCATCTAGGAATCCAGTGTTCAAAAACCACGGTGCCCTGTTGTGGTCTTCCCAACTTCTTTGAACCAAAAATGGGATGGGCAAAATATGGCCTGCAGGTTGGATCCAGCCTGCCAAGGGATCTATCCAGCTCATGGCAAGTCCCTTGGACCTGTCCAGCTTTGGCATGGGGGGCAGCCCGGGCCACGGTGCTTGTGCCTGGTCCCACTACCCACAGGTGCATGGTGGGGCAGTGGCCAGACTCGGCTTCCCGACAGCCCCCGTGGCAGCAGCTCACTGCCTGGCTGCCACTGCCTGTCTCCATCTCCGCTGCCAGCCCCACTGCCTGGGCACCCTGACCCATCCACCGTGCTGGGGGTGCTGGATGGAGCAGGTGGGCAGGCAGGGTTTCCCGGGCATCATCCGGGCAGATGCAATGGGGCCTCAGGCAAGCGGGGAGGGACATCCAGGAGCAGGATGAGCGGGTCGGGGCCAGGATTGCAAGGGGGTGACAGTGCAGGACTAGGGCCATGATCCACTCCTTGCACACCCCTGCAATGGGCACCGGGCCAGGTCAGCACCCCCTACTCCCCGGCCTACAACAGCTCACCAAAACTCCTGAAGTGGCCCTCCAGCCCAAATCATTGCCCGTCCCTGCTCCAGGATTTTTCGCTAGTCAAAAAATGAGTGAAAACCAAGAGCCGGCATTTTCCAAGGGGGCCTCGAGTCTATCCAAGGGGATCTTGAGGCTAAAAAGGTTGAAAACCACTGCTCTAGTGCAAAGCATCAAGCCTGGAAGAGCAGGGGCAGCAAAAGCACCAAGGGGAATCCTCCCTCGGACAGAAGCTGAAGGCTGCTACGCTGCAGAGGGGGAAGTATCCCTAGGCTAAATGACCCAGCAGGGTCCTGTCCAGCCAGCTGCTCTCTCCATCAGGAACTTAATGCGCCCCCCTGAGAAAGCCTGTGAGGTTTCCAGTGCTTTACCTGGCACTGCGGGCACTGCTGATGCAAGTCTTTCCGGATGCCGCACTGGTCCGGGTGAGGCAGCACCTGGTAGCTCTTCCCCAGCAGCCTCTGCGCGTTCTCCTCTGCCGTCTCCAGGGCCCGCAGGCAGTGATCGCAGGCTGGGGGAGAGAGGACAGACCCAGCGGGTCTAGAAAGGAGAGTCCACGAGACCCCCAGCTGGTACAAACCAGCCTGGCTCCAGTAACTGCAGCGGAGACATCCTGATTGACAATAGCTTGGAGTCTGGTCTGCGAACCCACTGGGCACAAAACATCCCAGCCCTTCCTGCCCCACGCCTCATCCGACCCTCCAGGTCACCCGGCTCCTGGCTGCATCCGTGTCGTGGCCCTAATACCGATGTGTTCAGAAATATCCCCGCACACAGAGCCCCGGCTCTCCCAGGCTGCCGACTTCTCTGCCCACCTTCTTGGTACTTTCTTTTCACTGCAGATCTGAGCTGGAAACCCTTTTTGCCCCAGTGGAAAGCCCCAGCTGTCTCTTCTCATCCGCTCTCACTGTTGTTTAACCTTGCAAAGCATTCAGGGGCTGCTGGGACAAAAGGCGCCTTGCACAGCCACACCGTGCACCACAACAGGGTTCACTAACAGCAGCACCCAGACCAGTGAGGGGTCAACCTTTTTGGTAGGCATGCCATCACTTAGCCACACACCCTCTGCAAGTGCCACTCCGATCCTCTGCCCCTGCCTCATCTGCTGATTTTTCTGCTCCCTGCCCTATCTGCTGCTCTGCTTTCTGCTCCCCACCCCAGTCTGCCACATGCCATGCACTGAGGCCACCTGTGCCACACGCTGGCCACCCCGACCCAGATGGACCAAAGCAACGCTGACTCCCAGCTTCTTTGAGCAGTGATTTAATCCAGCTTTCAAATCACATCTGGGTTCCTGGGATCAGCATTTTCTCTCTTCTGGTCAGCGGTCCAAGGCCAGAGCTTGGAAACGCTCCCTACTCTGGAAAGCACTTGCATGGGTCCGGCTGGGGTGGAGGCAAAGGAAGGCCAGGAGAGATCAAATCTCAACGTCACGTCTTCCTAGCAATCACCTTGCTCTTTCCATCCCTCCCTTGATTTCCAAAATGATTTGGAGGAGACGTATCATAACCCGCAATAGCTACGGAGAGAGGGTTTACACCCCCTCGAAGCTCGGGTGTACGAATGGCATAAAAGCAATTATTTTCAGCATGGACATCCGTCTTTACTGCACGAATCCTGCCCTGAGCAGGAAGGTGGACTTGCTGAATGCCTGAGGTCCCTTCCAGCCCTACCATTGCTCTTTTAAACTACCAGCACCTTGCTTAATCTGGACCCAAGGCTGAACACGGCCATGTGCAGCCTTCTAGCCCTGACGTGGCCTGTAGGCCAACAGGAAAATATACTTAAGGCTAAATATAAGCAAGAGGACTTTCGCCCACAGGCAAGACTAAGGCACAGTCATATCTGGGTCCCTGCTTCCTTCCCTGGCTGCATCACCCCGCTCAGCAAATGGTCCTGGGGGGGGTTCAAGTCCAGGAGCATCCTCACCTTTGTAGTTGTACCACGCGTTCCAGAGGAACTGGGAAGACACCACGGGCTTCTCCATGAAGATCGTTTCCCCTTTATGGATGTTCCTGGTGGCAAATAAGCCCTTGCCCTTTGGATGGAGACACAAGAGGCAGAAGATATCACTTTGTGGGAGTGCCCAGGGCAGCTGTCCCATTGCTCCGGCTTTCTCCAGGCCCCAGGGACCCTACTGCCATAGGTCCCCATGCCCGCAGCACCGAGGTCTGGTACCCTCAGAGCATCCTACCCACTGCAACCAGCCCCACTATCATCTCGCTCTAAGGCCAGTGCCTGCCCTGAGCTAAACCCCCCGATCCCAAACCTGCGGGGCTTAAAATCCGGCCCCAAATGTGGCTCCAATCCCTGAACAACTCGACCCCGAAGTCCACATCAAACATCCTGCTGACCCCAGGAAGGCCAGGCTCTGCCCTCCCTGGTGCCAGATGGGCTCTTTCACCCACAAAGACCACAATGTATTTTGCAAGTGAATTATAAAGGCTTGTTCGGTGCACCCCTAGGATGCAGGGACCTGCAGGATGGGATACGGCACTGGGCAGACGAGGCCCCTCCACCAATATTTCAATACATAGAGGATGAAACTTGGGGAACCGCACACCCCAGTGTGCAAACTCCTCCCAGATTTTCCCTCTGTCTGCAAAAAAGGTCTAGGATTATCGTCACTGCAAGGGGTTTGTTCTTTTCTTTCATGTTATCGATGGGGATGCTCCAAGCCGAGGTTCCCTCCTACGCCCAGCAGGAATTCAGCTCGCAGGACCTTCCACCCCACCCAGACAGGGTGTAAAACGGGGTTGATGCTCCCCTTCCCTGGTGCAAAGCCATGCACAGGTACTTATGCAGCACAGCGCGGATGCAAAGGATCGGACCCCCCACAGCTTCCCAGCTCTTGCAATGTTTGCTGGCCCCTGGGCTGAGAGCAGCAACCCAAATTCATCTCTGACCCGGTATCAGAGCCCACAACCCCCCTGCCAACACGCTTTGCTATTGCACCGCAGCCCTGACCCCCCCTGCGTCCACATCTGGGCTTCATCCTCCCCGCAAATACATGCACAGCTGCAGGAGCGGGACCCCCAGCTCTGCCGAGCTCCAGCGAGGGTGCGGGGAAGGGGGGGAGAAGGGCAAAGGAGGCACCCCAAGCCCTGGGGAGATGCGGGCTGTGGTTGCACCCACCAGGAAAGCTCCCAGCTCCCCGTTAGGGAGATGCCAGGGGCAGGGAAAGCGGGGCGCGCCGCATGGGAAGCAGGGAGGGGGTTGCAAGAGCAGGAGTGAGACCGGCAGCCTGCAGCCAGCGCAGGGGTGGGGAGGCCGGGCTCACCTTGACATTGTTAATGAACCGCACTTCCACCACGGCCCGGGCTCGACCGGCTGGATCCACACAAAAGGAGAACATGTCACCCATGGACGCAGCCATCTTGAGCCTGCAACCTCCCAACTCTGACCTGCTGGGGAAGCAGGAAATCCTACCCCCTTCCTCCTCCTCCTCTTCCTCCTCCTCTTCCTCCCTCTGAGCCCCAGGCAATGCAAGCTGGGATGCATGGAGGGCCAGGGTGCTCCCTCCCCTGCAAGGACTGACTGCAGGCAGCTGCAAGGAGGGCCTGGCCCTGGCACGACATGCAGGAGAAGTGGAGAGGGGGGGTTGCAGCCCCAGCTGCTGCGGGCTGCAGGCCAGCAGCCCGGGGCACCTTCCTCTGCAGCCCCCGGGCGAGCACCTGCGGGTTGTTTGACACCTGCATTAACGGGAGCCGGGTTTAAAGGGGAATCAGTGAGGTGCACTAGACCCCAGCTCTTGCTTAGCATTTGCTCACTCACTCTTTATATCTATCTATCTATCTATCTATCTATCTATCTATCTATCTATCGATCTATGTACATGGATATTATAGATAGATAGATATAGATATACAGATATATAAAGCATATATATAACATATATAAAACTATTATATTTGCATAGATCATTATTATATGTGCGTATATATAAGTATATATTATATAAGTTATTGATGTGCTTTAAATATATATACAGGGGTGTAGGTTGTCGCCAGGTTGGTCTAAGGACATAGGCAGACATAGGCAGGTTCATAGGGTGAATCTGATCTCTTTTATTAGACCAATTTAAATAGCTGGAAAATAATTATTAAGCAAGCTTTCGGGTTAAAAAAGCCTTCGTCAGGCTGAGGAAGTTTCAGCAGTTTATTCTTTATTTATTGATATTATTGATATTCTTAAATATATATATATACACATATACACGTGTGTGTATATATATCTGTATGTATGTATGTATGTGTGTGTGCAAGTGTGTATATGTGCGCACATGTACATGTGTGTATATGTGTGTGTATGTGTGTGTGCAAGTGTGTATATGTGCGCACATGTACATGTGTGTATATGTGTGTGTGTATGTGTGTGTGCAAGTGTGTATATGTGCGCACATGTACATGTGTGTATATGTGTGTGTGTATGTGTGTGTGCAAGTGTGTATATGTGCGCACATGTACATGTGTGTATATGTGTGTGTATGTGTGTGTGCAAGTGTGTATATGTGCGCACATGTACATGTGTGTGTATGTGTGTGTGCAAGTGTGTATATGTGCGCACATGTACATGTGTGTATATGTGTGTGTATGTGTGTGTGCAAGTGTGTATATGTGCGCACATGTACATGTGTGTGTATGTGTGTGCAAGTGTGTATATGTGCGCACATGTACATGTGTGTGTATGTGTGTGTGCAAGTGTGTATATGTGCGCACATGTACATGTGTGTGTATGTGTGTGTGCAAGTGTGTATATGTGCGCACATGTACATGTGTGTGTATGTGTGTGTGCAAGTGTGTATATGTGCGCACATGTACATGTGTGTGTATGTGTGTGTGCAAGTGTGTATATGTGCGCACATGTACATGTGTGTGTATGCGTGTGTGTATATATGCATGCGCATGTGCATGTATGTGTGTGTATGCATGTGTATACGTGTGTGCATGTGTATGTGTATGTGTGCAAATGTGCATGCATGTGTGCATGTGTGTAGACGTGTATGTGTTTGTATGTGTATGTGTGTATATGTGCATGTATGTGTATGTGCGTGTGTGCATACGCACGTGTGTATATGTGCATGTATGTGTATGTGTGCATGTGTATGTGTGTGTGTGTGCATATGTGCGCGCGTGTGTGTGTATGCATGTGTGTGTGTGTAGGTATTATAGAGCTATATAATATGAATGAAGGTGGCCTTAATTTGGATTAGTTTTCTTTCAGCTGGGAGGGGGGAGAAGAAAAGGAGATCTAGATCTAGATACCAAGGACGCACAACATGCATGTCGTTTCCCCAAAATACAGTGCAGAGCACACAGGTATTTTGACTAGTAGACTACATTCAGCCTAGCTTATTTGACTGCCAAAAGGTGGTTTCCTTCCTTTTCTTCTCTCTTCCCCCCAACCCCCAAAGCAAACTAAACCAAATTAAGGCCACCTTCATTCTCAATCAAGCATGCCCCTGGGAGACTTTTAATACCATTTATCTCATTGTCTTTACAAGTTCATTCAGGTTCATTGCCCTGCCTGCCTCTGTGTGGACAAGCTCCTCCTGGGGAGGCAGAGCCGGGGTGGGGGTAGCTGGTCTGTATTGGCTATCGCAGGTGTTTCCTGTGTAGACGGGCCCTTACAGGGCTCACCTGCTCTTTCCAAGCACCTGCTCCAAAATGCAGGTTGCTCTGACCCGGGCTGCTCTGCAACATGCAAGCAAAAGCAATACCACCAAGGGGTTACACTGCTGCTAGCTGTGACACCCCTGTCTGCCTCAGTTTCCTCTGCTATAAAATGGGTTTAATGCCTGTTAATTAGGCATTAACAAGCCATCCAGTCCTCCCACTAAGAGAAAGAGACTGCCTTAGCTCTGCAGAGCATGCAGCTTCAGGCTCCCGACTTTGCAAGGGCTCGTGTGCACGTTTGCTCCACCCTACGTGCTAGTCCAACTGAGTGTTCATCACATGCAAGAGACCTGGCAGGGCTGGGGCCTCGCCTCCAAGTGTGCATGTGGATTCAGGTCTCCATCTGGTTTGACAGGCCAGCATGGCACAAAACAAAGGCTTGCTTGCCATTTCCTCCTCTGTCTCATGGGAAACCTCATCCTGAGACAGCGAGGAGTTTAAAAAGCAAAAATGCTGGGAGATGCTAAAGTATCCCGGTGTCCTGGGACTACATCCCCATGAGCTGTGGGCAGGGATGGATGCAGCAATCCATGCTGCCCTTCTCCGCTCTCACAGGCCCAGGCCACCCCTGACACTCATTTGGGTCCCTCCCCTGGAAGGCCCTGGAGCCCTTCTCCTCTATTCAGTGTCCAAACCCCAGGCTTCCCAATGCACGAGATTCATTTTAAAACGATGCGATTAAAAAAATAATCTGTTTGTTGTCTCGCTTTGGACCCTGTAGGGTTCCTGTAGTGTCAGCCGTAGGCACTGAAAATCTATGAGTCAACTCCCCCCCTCCATGTACACCCCCCTAAAATCACCACAGGAACTTCAAACCCAGCGGATTGCAATAAATTAATTCTTTTGATCCATGTCGTCTGGTTCCCGGTCCTTCCCACGTTGTATTTCAAGCTTTCGAAGACTAGAAGTTTAGTCTTTTTTTTGTTAAGGACAAGGGAGATTGCCACGCCATCATGTGACTCCAGGAGCTGGAACTTTAAGGGGAAAAAGCCCCAAATCTTCGAGACTCAGTACGTCCATTACTGTGCAGCTGGATGTTTTATCTGTACATGGTGTCCTATGAGGCACTGCCTGGAAAAGGCAGCGATCATCCCTGCGCTGGGTCTCTGCGGAGCTGTCAAGGGCTAGAACCGCTGGAGCACCCGGCCCATGTTGGCAGACGAGCATGGCTTGGACCCAGTCTGTAGGCACGTCCTTTGGGGTCTGCAGAAATGCATCGCTGGGGGGGACATCTCTTATTTGTGATGGATTTTTTTTCTGATGAAAACTTGGCGGGGGACGTAGGATATAATCACCCAACCTGGACTTCATCCAAGGGGCAAGAACTAGTCCCCTCACTCTTTGGAAAGAGGCCAGGGGCTTGTGTGCAGACATAAGGATGTGTCTCCCTACGGTGCCAATCCCTGCACGCCCAAAAATCACTTGGATGCCAGCCAGTTCCCATGCAGTTAATTCAGAGAAGCACTTGCAGACAATGAATTCCTTGCAAATGCTAATTGAAGCATAACTTTCTGCACTGCGCACAGGCTGCATTCGACCTGCGAACACAAGTGTCCTCGTGGCGCGCTTTTAAAAGACCTGATTTTTGGATCCTCCCTCTAAGCTGGCTCTGAGCCTAGCAGCCGTTTCTCCTGCCCTCTGATATCCGCCGTAAAGAGGTAGTTAGCATGAATGCTCTCTGGCCACTAGATGCTGCTACAGGCTTTTTTGTTGGGCATAAATGCAGGAAAAAGTCCTGTTATATTATGGCACAACACCAGCAGACTCTCCCTATGCCTGAATAAGGGTGTTTGTGCCCGAAAGCTTGCAAAGAACATTTTGGTTGGTCTAATAAAAGAAATCACATCTACCCAAAGAATCTCATCTGCCTATGTCCTTATGTCCAAGGCTACAACCAACAACCCTGTTATATTAGGTGTGATATAGTAGGTCCTATCAGGCCTCAGTTGTGCAAGGGTTTGAGCCCATTGGGCTTTCTTCACACTTGGCTCATTTTATATTTGCCTTCCTATTGATATTACATTCCAGTTTATGTTGCTCTTGAGTTCCTACCGCGTGCATATTGGGTCATCGAGGGGGGGAGCAGGATCGTCTAGTGAAAAGGGGCTCAGATGGCTAGGTGAAATTCTTGGCTCTGCCACTGCTTTGCTGTGTGGCCTTGGTCATGTCTCTTCTCTCCTTGGGCAGAACGCAGTGGTTCTCCGCTTTTTCGAGACTTGAGGCCCCCTCTCGGAAAGTGCCAGCTTCACTCTTTTTTGACCATAGAAATATATTATAGCAATTCTTCTGCTGCAAAGAAGTCAGACACAACACAGCAGTGTTTTTGACTCTAAATATGTGAAACTGTGAAATCTCTGGGTTGATCTTGTGAATCATGTCACGGTGCTAAAATGATGTGGCACCATGGGGCACCCTTGAAAGGATCTCAAAGCACCCTGGGCACCCCTGGCCAAGAATCACTGGCCTCAAGGCTCACTTGCACGGTCAAGCCTCTGCCACTATAGCGGTGTAGGCAGTACACCCAGTGGGAAAAGAGCACTATGCAGCACAGGTTTTATTTCCAGTTTGACCATACCTTGAACCCACAGAAAGCAAGCTCAGCTGTCAAAAGCTCTAACAACAGAGTGGCAAAATACAGAATTTTGGAAACCTGGGTTCAAGTCGCCGCTCCTTCAGACACCTGCCCCTTACTGACGTAAAAAAGAGGAAGATTTGGTCCTTAATCTGTGACTCGGGTCCCTATCGCACTGCCTTTACCCTCGCCAGTGTGCTACAAGGATAAATGCACAGAGGACGGTGTCAGGTATCCAGGTTGTAGCTGTACTGCTCTAGGGGGAAAAGCAATCAGGCTTGTGACAGAGGTGATATCTTTTTAGACCAAGATTTTTGCCAAAAAAATTCTTTAATTGCAAGCTTTCGGGTGCAAACACCCTTCATCAGGCATCGGAGAAATGAAGGGTGTTTGTGCCCGAAAGCTTGCAATTAAAGAAATTTTGCAAAAATCCAGTTGGTCTAATAAAAAACATCACCTCTACCACGAGCCCTAGAAGACGGTGTGGTGTCCAGAAACCACATGGCGATTTTCACCCTTGTTTCAATGTGGCGCTAACTTGGTGCAATAATTGCCCCAGAGGGAAACAGCTCCGTTTGGAGACAGAAATGTATATAAAAAGCCCATAAAATGGACAGTCGCTCTTTCAATCTATAGCTGAGTGTTAAAAGTTCCTCTAAAACTCTTCCAAAAGGAGTTATATAAAAAATTAATTCTTTTCCAGCTAGACTTGGAGGGGGACAATGTTTTTCAAAAGTGAAATTTCAATTTTAAACCAAACTATTTTAAAATCCTGGGGGGAAGGAGGGTTCCTCCTACTTTCCAATGCTTTGTTACTGGATTCTGACTGACAAATACCAGGGAAAATAGTCAAAAGTGGGGAAGAAACCTATTTTTCATACACGTGTAGGCCAGCAGAAGAGTAAAATGTGGGAGAAATGTGGGCATTGTCCTACCTTATCTGCACATCAAAGACCAACTCCCAAAGACACTCTCATGGACCCAGAAGAACAGTCATCCACCTTCAGCTTCCTTTGTGCAAAAATGAAGTTTATTTTCTACCTATAGAGATTTTTTTACCATCTTTCATTTTCCCCGAGTCTGAGGAAGGGCGTGTGCGCCTGCAAACTTGCAGAAAAAAAATTAGTTTTTTGCAATTTCTTAGATGATTTAATAAAAGGCATCATCTCTGAACCAAGCGTCCTAGAGTTTGACCTTCCTTTCTGAGAAATGTGGGAGCCTTTTTCTCAAGCCCGTTCCTCATTAAAAGTGGTGGCTTTGGAACACAATCAAAAGGACTGAAAGCAGAGTTTATCTTTTTGCCAAATATTTGCCCTCACCAACATCTTCTAGTAGGGCAAAAATGGGGAGAGGGGGCAAGTCAGAAGTGGGAAAAGGGGAGAAATGAAAATTTAAAAAAATTATAGTTGTGTCCATCATCCGTCCCACCCCCTCGCCACCCCCGGCCAAATGTCCCACGAGGAGAAAAAAAATCCTGCTTTTCAACGAGAGTTTATTTGTAGTGACAGTCTCTTAAAATGCAACGTAGCCCATTTTTCAGGCAATAAGCACATCTACCATGAGACGACTGCCTTCTTCTGGCTGCACCCTGAACTTCTTGGCAGCGTGTCATAGGTCCTCTACTGCTAGCGCTTAATGGAGAGTCTCCTTTAGCCTGAGAGCTTCAGAAGCAAATGCATCTGTAGGCATATGGTGCAAAATGAGGTGAGCAAAGGTGGGGCAGGACAGCTGGCTATGCTTCTTGCACCCAGAAAGGAGGCATCTCTTAGCACATTGGGGTGTCTGCTTACTGTCTGGGTCATCTATGGCTGGGACGGGCACCCTGGATCACCAAGCAATCCCATGCTGTGTTGCTTGACCTTCTTGCAGTGCTGCAACCTTTGAGCACATGATCTTTCCTTCTGGATCATCCCAGGATCCTAGGGCTGCTGTGACAGCAGGAAATCTCTGCCTCGGACGTGGGGAAAGCAGCATACAGAATACCTGAGCCTTCTGCAAGGGCCGTGCAGGGCCTCCAGCCTCCATCCAACCTGCCCTGAACCACCCCAAAATGCCCACACGCTTGTAAAGAAAAAACCATCTCCATCCACGTCCTCCAAGACACTCCCATCTTATTGTCTCTCCTTTAAAATAGACTAGACTTTATTCTGATACAAAACAAATAAATAAATTACTGTTTCCCCAAATCGGGCTATTCCTAGGATATAAATAACACCAAGTGGTGGACAGGGTTCTGGTCCAAAATGAGGCACAATAAGTTATCCTGAGACATGGGGGCAGCCTGCTCACCACCCACCTGGGAGAGAGCAGGTCCGACTTGGACAGATACAGGAGCCTGACACGGTGAGCACGTCCAGGCAATGATGAGCGAGAGGATTGGGGAGCCTGTGTTACTGCTGGGATCCAGTTTTCACTGCATTGTTAGGGGAGCAGACCTGAAACTCCCCTGGAATAGCTCGGTGCAGCCCAGTGACCGAACATCATATCCAAGGTGGAAGCCATCACGTTGTATGCACAGACATACAGAGTTTTCTGATCTGGGTTTTGCAAGCAAAGCATGCATGCATGCAAGCATGCATCCCTCAGGCTCCTAAGCCGGCGGCTCTCAGGCTTTTTAGGCTCCAGGCACCACTTGATAGACTCGAGGCACCTCCTGGAAAATGCCAGCTCTTCATTTTAACTTGTTTTTTTGCCTACAGGAAAATAATAGAGCAAGTCTTCTCTTGCAAGGAACCCAGAAAAACCACAGCCGTTCAGGGTGTCTTTAACAGTAAGGATTCCTGGTTGAAACCTCTGGGTTTGTACATTATGTTTGAAATGCAACAATCTAGGGCTCTTGGTTCAGAGATGATTCCTTTTATTTGACGAACTGAGAAATGGCAACAAAAAAATGATCTTTTTCTGTAATTTTTTTGCAATTTCTCAGTTGATCTAATAAAAGGGATCATCTCTGAACCAAGAGCTCTAGATTTTTGCATTTCTTTTGGTCGCAGAACAACACAGCTACCAAATACATCCCTAAACCATGTTTGCCCACTCAACAGTGGCACCCTTGAAAGGATCTCAAGGCGCCCTGGTTGAGAACCACTGCTCTAAGCCCGAGGCACTTGTGGCTTTCTGAGAAAATTACTCAAGGCACTAAAAATGCCCTCATTTAGGGCCCGATCCTGCAGTCTCCGAGTGATGGGCCTGATCACAGAAAACTCCTCGGAGGCTGGTGAAGGTACAAGGTCAGGATTGGGTCCGGCACAAAAGAGCAGCAGGATTGGGCCTGCGGGAAAGCTCCTGCTAAAGCAATCAGGGCCCTGGATTTTGGCCTGCTGCTCATTCTGCCCGAGCTCTGTCACAGCCCACTTATTTTATTGCAAATTCAGCAAAGCCCTTTTTTTGGTTTTTTGGGGGGGTTTTTTAGACCTGAACATCACACGTAGAAACAAAATCAGCCAGGGGAAAAGACCATGCTGGATTCTTACCGTCCCCCACCCCCTGCTTCCAGGGCTTTGCTCTCTAGCAGCTCAGCAGGACCTTGGCATTGATACAACACAGTGGCTTTGCATGCACGGGTGTGCAGATGGGGATTTGAACTCTCCAAGGGGCAGACCCGTTCTCGAGACGTTCTGCGCTTTCCTGTAGTTCAGCTGAAAAGAAGACTCACTCATGAGTTAGCCAAACTTATCCCCCACGGCCTTGTCATGGGAGCTGGCAATGCCATGGGGCGAGCTCCAGGGATGGCAGCGTGAGGCTGCCGGGCAATGGGTGTTGCGCACCATGGACTCATCCCGAACGTAACCCTGTATCTCCAGAAATCAGCCCAGCCATTCAGTGACCCAGAGGAGCACCGAGGCCAGCACGCCCCAGTAGCTTCCTCCATCCATCTGCTCCCTGGACGTGGGCATCAACTTCCTACCACACCACAGCAGGAAGCTTTTGAGTCATTTAAAGCTCAATGTCCACCGCATCCTCCTCGGTGTCCTTGGTGTCTGTCAAGTCAGAGGAGACAGGCGGCGGCGCTCCGAACTGGGACAGCTTCGCTTTCTTCTGCTCCAGGCTTTGCTTTCTCCATTTGATCCTCCGGTTCTGGAACCAGACTTTCACCTAGGAGGGAACAGGGACGAGAGGCGGTGAAAACCCCTCATTTTGCACCCGTCTCTGTGATCTGGGACCGGGAGTCTCTTGGCAATGGGGACCATGGAGACACTTTGTAATAACAGCTGGAAGTGAAGGGGCAGTTGCTTTTTTGGGGGGGAGGATCTCTTTACAAACATTGATGTAAGCCTGCACATCCCCAGGGAGGGAAACTGAGTCACACAACGGTCATGTGGCTTATATTCAGCCAGTGTGAAATGGCAAACCAGGCCTCCAGCATCCAGCTCCCTGTCCCTGGCTCTAACCACCAAACAACTGCTTCCCCCCAGACCCCATCCTGCTTGTCCTCTGGTTAAATCTTAGGCTTCAGCACTGAATGAGTGACATCCTTGTCTCATTAAGAGCATTGGCTAACTCCCGCCCGCTGGCACTTCACTCAATGGGACTCAAACTCATCTGGAAGATAAGTAAATAGGCAGCATTGCTGCCCTAGCTGAGGCATCTGGATGCCAAACCTCAGCACCATGGGGATTTCTTGAGCAGCCGTGGAACAAGCAGATACCTCCAAGGACAGGCCTGAGGATACGCTTGATCTGAGCCAAACGGTGGAGTAGGACACTGCTGTTACATGGTGGGGGAGTGACTGGATCCTCACTGAACCCAACTGGGGTTTTGCCCTGGCTTCAGTGGGGGCAGGATTAAGGCCTGGGACTGGGGCTCGTACAGCTTGCTTTCACCCCTCTCCCTTTTAGTGGCTTTATCCTTTGCCTATGGACCCTTTTCAGCTTCACCACATCAGAGGATCACAGACAATGAGGGTTGAAGGGAGCTCAGGAGGTCACATCTAGTGCAACCCCCTGCTCCAAGCAGGACCAGCCCCAACTACATCCTCCCAGACAAGGCTTTGTCTAGCCGAAGCTTCAAAACCTCCAAGGATGGAGATGCCACCATCTCTCTGGGCAGCCTGTTCCAGTGCTTCACCACCTTCCTAGTGAGAGAGTTTTTCCTGATATCCAACCTCAACTTTTCTTGCTGCAACTTGAGCCCATTGCTCCTTGTTCTGTCACATCCTTCCTAAATGTGGTGCATGGAGCTGGGCACAGTACTCCAGGTAACCAACACTGGGTAGAGCTGTACTATCCCCTCTCGTGTCTTGCATACAATTCTGTTAAGGCAGCAGAGCGTTGCAATGGCTTTTTATCCTGCCTTTTGGATGCTCTTCTTGTCCACAGACATTTCTTACCCTGTTTGCAGCCCACCAAGCTCATAGCCTCTCTGGGATCTTGTACAGATAGCTCCACAGGTTGGTGACTATAGGGGCCACGGTCTAGTCCACCGATTAGCAGGGATCCTGGTTTCATCCGATTGACAACAATCCCCAATTTTCAGTTAAAAAAAAAAGTAATCCCAAATCCACATTTTTCCGTGATTTAAATGAAACACCACTATATATACATACACGCACACACACACACATACATACTCACACATACACACACATATATATACATACACACATGCACACACATATACATGCACACACATATATATACCTACACACATACACACACACATATATATACATGCACACACACACATATATACACACACACATATATATACACACACACATACACCCACATATATACATACACATACGCACACACATATACACACACATATACACATACACACACATACACACCCACATACATATACATACACACACATACACACACATATATACACACACATACACACACACACATACACACATATATATATACATACACACACACATTAGTGGTGTTTCATTTAAATCACAGAAAAATGTGGATTTGGAGTTACTTTTTTTTTTTAATTAAAAATTGGGGACTAATCTAAATCAGAAAAACCAGGATCCTTGATGATTAGGCGTCTACGGATTTAAATGCCTTAGCGTGATTAAGTGACCCATTCAAGTCCCTGAATATCCATTAGTGCAGCATTTCTCAACCTGTGGGCTGCAACCCAAAAGTGGGTCGCAAGAATATATGAAAGAGTTGTGAACAATCTCTAAAAATGGACTCGCCTTTAAAGGAGAAACATGTGGGAAGCCGTGGGCTTTCCCTTGCAGACTGGCAGAGCTCCAGCCTGCACGGGGCTGCTTGGGGGCCCCCTGCCCCACAGACTGGGGAGCTGGGGTCTGGGGGCAGTGGGTCGGGACTGGCCATTGATGTTTATAAATGGGTCCTGGTAGAAAAAAGGTTGAGATCCACGGTATTTGTGCATCTACTTTTGCAATACGGCGTCCTCTGCCTCTTCAGACGGAGTCACAGAAAGCAGTGAGGTTGGATCCTGTTTTTCAGCGACTTGCATAAGATGAAATGGCATTGCACGTAGGCACCTAAATCCACTCGTGCAGCTAACTGGGGGAATGTGATGGGATCTCCTTAGGGAGCTGAACCCTCCCTGTTCCTAGGTAGAATAAGCTACTTTCATCTGCAAAGGAAACTAGTAAGACTCCTCAGACTACAACATAGAGGAGGACTGAGACCATCTAGCTTGCCTCTCCCTCCCATGGTCCTGCCCAGTGTGGGCAACACAAAAACATCTCTGCAGGAGGTCTGGGACCCCGGCCACATCCCAGCTGGATGCCCATTTGCTACCTGAGTCTCTGTGAGGTGCAGGGTGGCTGCCAGGTCCACGCGTTCTGTGCCCACCATGTACTGCTGCTTGAGAAACTCCTGCTCCAGCCTCTCCAGCTGCTCCGGCTTGAAGACGGTGCGGATCCTCTTCATCTTACAGGGCCCCCCTGACCTCCAAGGAACAGGAGGGCCCAGGGAGCCAGTGCCTACACAGCGAGACAGCTCCAGACCTGTGAGCAAGGGGCAGGTGTCAATAAAGGGGTGGCAGAAGCAACCAGACCCAAAACGCTCGCTCCTTGTCCATGCACAGGACAGCACCCTTATTGCACAGCTTGCTGACTCTGCTGTTTCCCCACCTCCACTGAGCCATCAGGCCTTGAGACCACCTGGCACAGCTGGTCTCCAAGCACAGCCATCCCAGGGATGGAGAGGAAGCAGACAGCCACTGCCAGCTGACACGACTAGGAAAGGCCTTCAAGACAAAAGGCGGGATCTTGGATGTGTAGCCAGCTCCAGAGTATACGAGTGACTAAGTCAGCAGGATCTGGCCTATTCCTAAACCACTCATCCCCAAACTGTGGTTGAGGGGCAACACCTTGCAAACACAGCTATGGGAGATGCTGCTTTCCAAGCTGGCAGGGAGAGCAAAGTCTAAGGGTGCCTGCAGCATGCGACTTGCTCGAGACTGTTGCTGCCGGGCCAGCAAAACTCGGAGACCTGCACCATAACATCTTGCTTAGGCCCTGATCCGGCAATGACCTGATGTTGCTGGAACTCCTTGTGTGTGTAACATGAATTGCATGTGCTAACACCGTGATAGGCCTGGGGACACGGACCATACATTGTCCAAAGCCAAGGGGTGCTGGTGCCTAGATCTCACGCAACCCCAGGCTATTGCTGGCCTCACATTATCATCTAATGAATAATGCAATAAAATCTCATCAGAGCAGGGGCAACCTTCCCAAGAGCAGACGTGACACCTAAGGCTTGATGCTGCCATCACAAACACGCACAGAATTAACTTTACTCATGTAAATAACTCCATCCACCCAAAAGGGACGGCTCGTGTATTAGAAGTGATGCCTGCATTTCTTTGCAGAGGAAGTGGGGAATGGACCTTAAAAAAAATGCAGGTCTTGGTCTAACCAGCCTTGCTCACACAAGCAAGCCTTATTCACAAGGATCGGTCAACGAGTTCAGGGATCCTGCTGTCTAGAAAAACGGCAGAGCCAAGGCCTCCGCTGCATAGAAAAATGCAAAGTTAAATGAATAAAAAAGGAGGGTTTTAAACTAACAATTAGGAGAACACCAAAGGCCTGGGTGCGCCTGGATCCAAGGTGTTGATCGTGCCTAGGGATGAAGACGGAGCTCAATTTTTTGGGTAGATTTGGATCTGGCAAGGTTCAACGCGCTGGGAGCTCAGGGCTTCCAAGCAGGTTCATCCACCAGAAAGTATGGCCCCACATCGTCCTGATCCTGCCTGGCTCCAGACACATTAGCCTCTTGCTCCTGCTCACGGCCCCACGGATTTCAGAGGGACCCTGCACAAATACAGCCACCGTCTTCATGGACCAGACTTCTGGATCTCACAAGGATGTGATCACGATTGCTCCTGGTTGAACATGTATGTGTGCACACATGGGTGTACACACATGCACAAAATCAGGGCCATCGTTTAACAGCGTTTAGGTGACAATGCCTGGCCATGAGGTGTTTGGGGCATAAATATATGCATTGCCCAAGTCAGCTAAAGGTCCACCGGAGCCATTGAGTAAGGCATGCTGGTGTCTCCGGCCCACAAAAGAGCAGTGGGGAGTGGAAAACGCATATTGCCACCTTTAACCCTCCCTTTGACTCTCAAGCCAAATGACCAAGGACAGCAGGGCTGGCTGGAGAAGACCTGCTCAGATCCAGGCAGGGCTCAGACTCAGGCCTCTGGAGCTGAATCAACCAACCTGCCTGTGCATTTTACACATATATATGGCCTGGCACATGTACCATACGTTATACATGCACACGCATCCACACACACACCCACACCTGCAATAAAACTATGTAAAACCTAACATAGCTATAAAACGATGCAGGGCAAGAATAAATTCCTGATAAAAACAGTAATCAAATAAGGCGTGGTACCCATTTAAAATATTTGAGCTTAGGATGTGTGCAAATTGTGTGGCCGGTGTTTCAGCTGCTAAACCCACACGGTTTGTTTACCCTAATGGCAGGCTGCTGATTTATACTAGGGGAAACACATTTGTTCAACAGCAAAGTGCACTGAAGTGACTTCGGTGCAGTTAGTCCGGTCCCCAATGTTACGCCTTCGTGTCAGGATTTGCCAGATCATGGCTTTTCATTAACGTTAAATTATAGCCATTTATCATTTCATGTTATTTTTATCACTAGAAACATTTTCACATCAATGATTTCAAGCTCCCAGTGTTTTAGTAACTATATTTTGACACTTCAATTGTAATAGGTATGATTCAGAATGCAAAATACTGCCTTACCATCAGTTTGTACGTTGTCCCCCATATCACCAAGTCACATCGTATCATATACCATATATTTTGTATCTCCTACCAGAGATCCTGCCATGTCCAGTTACATGACATGACATGATGTTTCTATAAATATTTAGGCACATAAGCGTCATGTATAGTACTCTGCTCTTAATTATAATTGACTATGGAATCCAGTCAGATAGCAAATTAAATCATGCAAATTAAATGGCTACACCAACTAGTCACAGGAGGGGTTTGCAGTGCAGCAGATACGTTTCAGACCGACTCTTTCGGGCACGTGGATCAAATCTGACTTTCTGACACAGGCAAAAAAAGTCCTCAGTGCAGAGGGTGACTTTTGCTAGAGACACGTCTAAGCGATGGGACACGTCAGCCAGCTTCCAGAGGCTAACGCCTGCATTTTAAGCAAGGCTCTTCCTTGAGCTCAATGGGTGAAACCAGAGGAGCTGAGCTATGTAAAAAGAAGCAAGGATTTCTTAGGGGGATCTCTTTTCTTGGGGGATCTCTGTCCTTTCTTTCTTAGGGAGGTTTCTTAGGGGAATCTCTTTTCTTAGGAGGATCTCTTTCCTTTTTTCTTGGGGGAATTTCTTAGGGCCATCTCTTTTCTTAGAGAGATCTCTTTCCATTTTTTCTTAGGGGGATTTCTTAGGGGCATCTCTTTTCTTTGGGGATCTCTGTCCTTTCTTTCCTAGGGAGGTTTCTTAGGGGCATCTCTTTTCTTTGGGGATCTCTTTCCTTTCTTTCCTAGGGAGATTTCTTAGGGGCATCGCTTTTCTTTGGGGATCTCTGTCCTTTCTTTCCTAGGGGGGTTTCTTAGGGGCATCACTTTTCTTAGAGGGATCTCTTTCCTTTCTTTCCTAGGGAGGTTTCTTAGGGGCATCTCTTTTCTTTGGGGATCTCTATCCTTTCTTTCCTAGGGAGATTCCTTAGGGGCATCGCTTTTCTTTGGGGATCTCTGTCCTTTCTTTCCTAGGGAGATTTCTTAGGGGCATCGCTTTTCTTTGGGGATCTCTGTCCTTTCTTTCCTAGGGAGGTTTCTTAGGGGCATCGCTTTTCTTTGGGGATCTCTGTCCTTTCTTTCCTAGGGAGATTTCTTAGGGGCATCGCTTTTCTTTGGGGATCTCTGTCCTTTCTTTCTTAGGGAGGTTTCTTAGGGGCATCTCTTTTCTTAGAGGGATCTCTGTCCTTTCTTTCTTAGGGAGGTTTCTTAGGGGCATCTCTTTTCTTAGAGGGATCTCTGTCCTTTCTTTCCTAGGGAGATTTCTTAGGGGCATCGCTTTTCTTTGGGGATCTCTGTCCTTTCTTTCTTAGGGAGGTTTCTTAGGGGCATCGCTTTTCTTAGAGGGATCTCTTTCCTTTCTTTCCTAGGGAGATTTCTTAGGGGCATCGCTTTTCTTAGAGGGATCTCTTTCCTTTCTTTCCTAGGGAGGTTTCTTAGGGGCATTTCTTTTCTTTGGGGATCTCTGTCCTTTCTTTCCTAGGGGGGTTTCTTAGGGGCATCTCTTTTCTTAGAGGGATCTCTGTCCTTTCTTTCCTAGGGAGATTTCTTAGGGGCATCGCTTTTCTTTGGGGATCTCTTTCCTTTCTTTCCTAGGGGGGTTTCTTAAGGGAATCTCTTGTCTTTGGGGGATCTCTTTCCTTTCTTTCTTAGGGGGGTTTCCTAGTGGGGGGGGATCTCTTTTCTTCCAGGGATCTCTTTCCTTGGCGACACTTTTGACCGCAAGCCGTCCCTCTCCGGGTCACAGCGGTGCCGTGCCTAGCTTCCCATCATCGGAGCCCTGAGGACAAACAGTCTCACTCCCCTTCACCCAACTCCAAAAAGAAAGCGCAATATTGCTGGAGAGACACGGCTTAACTGGAAGCCAGCGAGGTTCGCTGGGTGGCCGCACTGCACTACCTTTGATTTGAGGGAGGAAAGTCGTTCTTGGCAAACGTTGGGGTACAAGCGCCCTTCTGCGGACGGGGCGGGCGGGGGGGAGAGGGAGTCACGAAGAAAGTTGTTTGCAGCCAAAAAAACCAATTTTTTCCAGCGATTTTCCCGAAGAGCCGGGTGTGCCCGTCCCCCCCTCGCCCGCCCCCGGAGCGGCACTGACCTGTGGGCTGGGCGCAGGGCCCGGGGCAGAGGTAGAGCGCGGGGCAGGGCAGGACGCAGGCGAGGGGCAGCGCGGCCGGGGGCGCCCAGCGGGGCCAGGCGGGCGGCGGCGCGCGGGGCTCGGGCTCGGGCTCGGGCTCGGGCTCGGGCGCGGCGGACAGCAGCGCCGCGATGCTGAAGGGCGGCGGCGGCGGCGGCACATCTGGAACAGCTGGCGCCGCAGCTGGCGCCGCCGGCCCCCGGCTCAGCATGTCCGAGCGGGCGCGGCGGGCGGCGCCGGGCTTTATAGCGCGGGGCAAGGGGGCGGGCGGGGGGCACTCGGTGCGCGCGCACGGGACGGGGGGCCAACGCGCGCGGGGGGGCGCGCACACGCGGGTGCACACCTACCCGCGTACACACACGCACATGCCTACACACCTATACAGACACACACGCGTTCACACGTAGACACACACGTAGAGACACATGCCTACACACATAGACACACAAAGACGCACCTACAAGCATATACACTCACCCGTATACACCTGTAGACACACACGCCTACACCCATATGCACACACACATACACACACACATAGACACACATGCCTACACATATACACACGCATACACACAGACACACATAGTCACACATACAAGCATATAAACTCACTCATATATACACGTAGACACATGGCTACACCCATATACACATATACACACATAGACACACATGCACACACACACACATAGAGACACATGCCTACGCCCATATACACACGCATACACACATACATGCACACACATACAAGCATATAAACTCACTCATATATACACGTAGACACATGCCTACACCCATATACACACACGCATACACATATACACACATAAACACACATGCATACACACACACATAGAGACACATGCCTACGCCCATATACACACGCATACACACATACATGCACACACATACAAGCATATAAACTCACACATATACACATGTAGACACACATGCCTACACATATGCACACACACATACACATATACACATGTAGACGCACGTGCCTACACACACGCGTGCACATACACACACATATACACACGTAGGCACACATGCATACACACATACACACATAGATAGGAAAGTGCCCCCCCAGGCAGATGCTACACACATGCACACACTTAGGAAAGTGCCCTCCCCCCAGGCCAAGGCTCACACCATGTGGCAGGGAAATGCATGCACAAATGTGCACAGATAGATACACACACACACGTGCATGCGCAAAGACAGGAAGGTGCACACATAGGCAGACACACACAGAGAAAGGAAAGTATCCCCCTCCCCCAGGCACAGACTTGCACCCTGCAGATAGGGAAATGTACACACAAATGTGCACATAGATGCACATGCGCAAGCATGCAAAGACAGGAAGGAGCACACATACGTGTACACCTGCACACACATACACAAAGACAAGAAAATGCCCCCCCCCGAGACTTGCAGCTTGCAAATAAGGAAATATACACACAAATGTGCACAGATGCACACACAAACACACACAAAGGCAGGGAGGTGCACACACACACACAGAGTGGGAAGTGCATGTATGCACACCCCCCCACAAAAAGAGGGAAGTGCACACATGCTCCCCCCACCCCTCCCCCCGCCGCCCAAAGGCAGGAAAGTGTACACATAGATACACACACAAGCACACGGAGATAGGAAGATGCAGCCCCCCCACCCAGTGACAGGAAAGTACACACACATAAGTACAACCACTTCCACACCAGAGAAAGGACCCCCCCCCCCCGATTCCTACCAGCAAACACACCCCTGTGCCTGCAAACACTGCAGGCACACAAAATACACTGACACACACAGGCCCACATATATGTAGCGTCTTACACGGGCATACGGGCACCTCACCATGCTCAAGTCCTTCTGCAAGATGGATTCATCCCCTGGAGTGCAGATGGAACAAAGACTCAAGATTTAAGTCGTAATGTCACTCTGTGCGTGCGTGTGTATTTGTGAGTGTCTCTCCTCTGTTCACATCCAAGATCTGATTTCTATCCCTCTCTGCCTGTCTGTCCACACATAAAACGGGGCGCAATAGAGTACGACACAAATAATCCCTTGGACGCTGGATGTTTTCAGTCATTTCAAGTATCTTATCCCTTTTCCCCGCTTTTCTTTTCCTTCAGTCACTCAGAAGTAAACACATCTTCTGTTGCTGGTGCCCAGATCACCAGTCTTGATAAAGTCTGAGCCTGTAAAAGTCTCATTTTGTTTTGTCCAGATATAAAATCGCAGAAAAACTTATGAAATTTTTGGCTTTCATTTAAAACTAAAAATGAGCTCCCAGTGCAAGCGAGCATGTGTGTGTGTGTGTGCGCACGCACGCGTATGCACATGTGTAGAGGTATGTATGTGTGCATAGCAACAAGCCTTCTTAAAGTGACCATACATTTCATTTACACCCATTTTAAAAATCTTTTTGCCTTGGGCCTTTATTGTAAAAGAGAATCCAGTTTCGTGTGCTTTTATAGCTTTATTATTTCAGGGCAAATAAATACCATGAAAATGCACTGGAATAATATTTATCATCTCATTAGGAAGTATCATGTTGCTGGATGCCCGGACTTGAGCCAAGAGAAAGAGAGAGGCAAAGAAACCCAGGTAAAACAAAAGAGCTGGTCAGATTTTTTTTTCTTGAAAGCATTTTATTCTCTCTGGGAGCATCCTGTCTTCTTTGACAACGTGGTAATAAATAAGTAAATAAATACAGCTGGGATTTATTGCTCCTTACGCAAATACAAGCCCCTAGTCTTGCAATCTTATACATACGTGTTTAATTGAAGTCACATGCTTGCGCTAGGTGTGTTCATAAGTATCTTGCTAAATCAGTCTCTGGCCATAAAAAATATACTCCCAAACTTATCAGAGCTTGATGTTTTCCAGCACGGGTTCTTCTTTGATGTTTTGTAGAGGTCAAAACTGCTATTCTCTTGCCCAACTCCTATATGCCATATACTGGAGTGCGTTCTATTTAGTATGCATTATATTTTATATTTAATACTAGTTAGCAACTACAGGTGTAATTTATGTGCCGTGTGTCATTACAAGAGAAGCATATAGCTTGCCCTAATTCCTTGCTTTATTATTGTTAAGTATTTTTGCAGTGTGCAAAATATGCATTATAACAATATAACAATATATGCAAATAACCAAATGCATTGAACTCTCTGCAAGAAAAAATACAAAATTTGAAGGAATAAAGGAGAAGTCTGCCTTTTACAACCTTCAGAGAGGTCTTGGTTATTTCTTTGCATATGTCCATGATTCTATAAATTCATCGTTGTGATGCTATTATTATACTCATGATTAGATCCATAAAATACACATTATATTTTGCTATCTATTGCCACATGATTATAACGGTTATTCATTATCAATGCTATAAACGGCAGTTAATTAATTATAGAAGATATCATCCCATTGGCTTTTCACCAGGCCTCCCCATTCATTTCTAACTGAGGATACGTCCACTAAGTGAAGATGGAGAGGGGTAGGTGGGGATGGGTTGAGAGACGGGAAAAGATCTATAATAGCTTCTTCACGCACGGTGTCAGACAGGTTCTGCGATAGGAACAGAAATACAGTATGTTGTGTGCGGTATTACACTGGTATCTCGTACCAGCAAGATGCTGCTAAGGGATATATCAGGCGACGCTCCCAGCAAGCTGTGGACTGTACCGTTGTAGAAAAACCATGCACGCGCGCACACGCACACCCCCAAAAATGAAACAAGCTACTTTGGTAAAGTGCGGTTTTACTGGAAAACTCAATCTAATTCAATTAGTTTGAGTACCGAGCTTGGGCTGGATTAACCCTTTAGTGGGCCCTAGGCAAACGAGCTTGTGGACCTCTACTTAATACTGTATATTTATATTTCTTGTATTCACTCAATAATTATAATATGTAAAATAAGCAGAACTGAGCCCCTTCTTCACTTAGGGCCCTAGGCATGGGGCTAGTTTGCCTAGGCGTTAATCCGGCCCTGGGTCTGGGCCCATGACCCTGCTAGGAGCAGTCTGCAGCCAAGCGAAGGCAGAGAAGGAGACAACGGCAAACTAAGCGTTGAGCGGCTGCAGGCGTGGACTTGGTGCCATTGCAGTCCGATGCTGAAAACGAGCCACAGAGTCGACTAGGGACAGGATCAGACCCAACCCAGGGCAGGGGATCGCGTGCAAGTCTCAGATTCCCGGACAGCAGAGGGGAGCTCCCAGGGGCCGGGGAAGGGCGTTTGCACCCGAAAGCTTGCAAAGAGGACTGTTTTCCAACTATTTAGTAAAAGATCTCACATTTACACAAAGAATCTTGTCTGCCTATGTGCTTAGACCAACACGGCGCCCACCAGCACCCCAAAGGAAGGAAGGAGGACCCTGGAAACCCCACGCAGGCCTGTGCCCCTGCCAGGGCTGTCGGTCCCAAGGTCAGAGCCGGATGCAAGAAAAGGCTGCGGCGATGGATGCGCAGGCAACTGGACAGCGCTGGGCAGCGGTGGCCACCCCACCTCCTGCCCCTGCCGGCCTGTAGAGTCAGCTGGCTAATGAGGCATTTTGTCTCCCATTAGCACTGTGTGCTCTGCTAATGCATTTCTCTGCAGAAGCTGGAAATTTTCACTCGGCGGTAACGACTTGGGAAATGTAGCACCCACCAGCAAGCAAAACAGGGGGCTTCCCCCCACCCCTCCCCTGCCCCGCAGGCACCTGCCGAGCTCCCCACGGCGCTGCCCTGACTCCTGACACACGGCTGCAAGGTTGCACGCTGGACGGGGGTCTGCTTCCGAACCCCTCCGCTCCCAGGCCAGGCGGCTTTCTGGCAGGGAGCTGGGGAGAGGGGGGGAAGATGAAAGCCTGCTGCTGATCCTCTCTCTTTTTCTTGTTGTTGTCCTGTTTTGTTTTGGGGGGCTGGAAGGGGGAGTTCCTTAGCACATTAAAAAAAAAAGACCCTTTGTAAACATCCCCCCTGAGCAAAGAGAAGAGGGGTGAAAAGCATTTCCTGATAACTCCATTAAAGAATGAGGCCGCATTAACATTCCAAGCACCTTGTCAAGAGATGAAAGTGGGGAACTTGAGCCCGGCCTCTCCTTGCTCCAGATGTTATTATGGGCTCCCTGAAAGGGGTCCTTTTTTTATTTTTTTTCCCCTTCCTTCTTTTTTTTGCAAAGAGACAAAGATGCTGCCCACTTCAAACGGGTCTAATTGATGCTAATGACTATTAGATAGAGTGGGAGCCCTTGTTTCTGCCTTGAAAGAGGGAAAGAGAGAGTGCATTTTACAATCCCCCTGGTACAAAGCTGCCCGCCCCTCCGAAGGGGGCTGCTGCCTGCAGAATTTTTGTCTCTTTCTGGCTGTTGATTTTCCCCCCTCCCCATCCCTCCCTTTTTTCCCCCCCTTCTTCTAGACACCCTGCCGCTTTCACTTGTTTGTCCATGAGAAATTTCACACCTAGCCTCCTCTGCTGGGAGGGCCCAGCTACATTTCCATCCGCCCTCCCTACGGGCAAAAATGCAGTCCGCTCCCCCCCAAATGTGATCTGGGCATCTTCAGCTTTTCATCCAAGGCTTAGATTGGCAAAAATGTTCCCTGATCTAGCAGATGTTCTCGCACGGCATCTCCAGCCCCGTAGTACATCAGACCGAACAGCGCTGATAACCGACGAGGTGTTGCCAACAGCCCCGTTTGTCCCCAAATGGAAAGATTTCCTTAGAAATCATGATTCCAAGATTGCCTTGGAAAGCATGAGATTTAAAAAGCAAGACCGCTTTCAAAGGTCTGGTAAACTGCTTCCTGTGAACCCAGGTTTCACTCCGGTCCCCATGCCAGGCTTTCCCCTCATCGCAACAAGGACTAGAAACCTCCCGTTTTTGCAAATGGCAGTTGAGTTGCTCACGTCATCACACGCCTCCAGTTGTGGGCTCCACCACGCAGTCTTTTCTCGAGCAAAACGCCCATCTAAATCATCCAGAAGAGTCAAAATAAGCTGTATTTTCATGGTCAGAAAAAAAAATATGCATCTTTCTCCAAGAATCATTAAGAGGTTGGATCCACCCTGCCATAAAGCCGTAATGAAGACAAGGTACTGGCACCTTACCACGATTATCATCGTTATGATCATTGCTATTTGCATTCCCAAAGCACCTCAGTTTTGAACCAAGATCCTTATGGTACACAGATGGAAAAAGGGGCGCTTGCCCCCTACGGTTTACAAACTAAGACTAAGCCAAGGTGGATGCGTGGAAACAGTGTCGGTCAACACCTCTCCAGCAGCCCTGGCAGGGTCCACGGGCAGGGTCCGGTGTTGTCTGAGCTTGGCTCCCGCATGGAAACAACTGTGGATGGGCTTTCTCCCTGCAGTGGTACAAATCAGGAGCAAATGGGCATGAGGGTGCAGCCCTGCTGGGGAGAGGAGATCTGTTTCCAGGCCGGTTTTGCAGGCACGGGGCACAGGGTTTTCCCACATAACTAACCCAGCGAAACGGCGATTTTTGGTGCCCTTTCATGACGAGTGTCTAAGCAACGTGAAACATGTACAAGCGCCCAGAGATTGCAGGAGAAAGCAAAGACAAGACAAGAATCCCAGTGACTTCCAGGAGAGGCAGGGAGGGAAATCTGGCAGGCACTGAAGTTGTCAGGAGTTGCGCCCTTGCCCTCGGTACGGACAGGATCACAGCTATGGAAAGACAACGGCATCATTTGAATTGCACCCAATGGTAAAGCTGAGCAAGTGCTGCCCTGCTGTGCTGACTGCGCCGGGGCTTTGGCAGTGCTCGAAGTTCGGTAGGGGATTGAGGGGCTCTTCTAAGGACACCGGGTCTGCTTCCTGCTGATGATTTTTACCTGCTTCCCGTGAAAACACAGAGCCCTAATGACCTTGATTGCAGCTGCCATGACACACAGGATAGACGCAGCCATGTGCTCACCTCCTTGAGACCCCCCCAATAAAGCTCCAGGGGAGGGGGAGAACAAGGAGGAGGTAGGTTTGGGGGAAAGCGGTGGATAAGGAGGCAGGTCTATAAGCCGATACAGCAGTTCCAGGAAGCGTCTATAGTTTGAGCAAGTTTTGAGGACCAGTCTGCGGCCCGTGGAAGGTATATGTAGACCCTCCCATCCCCTATAGAGGGGACCAGTAACTTCTGCCACCCACACTTTTCCTGACGGGACCAGCTGAGGGTATAGAGCATAGACTCATAGACAAGAAGGGCTGGAAGGGACCCCAGGAGGTCACAAGCCAAAGAGATACTGCTAGATCATTTGGAAAGGAAGATTTCACGGGACATCTTTGGTGCACGGTCTGATCCCGTAATGCAAGAACGGGGCATAAGGATCCATAATGAGTCACATCCGTTGTACAGAGACCCAAGCCGGACACAGGAAATCAGAGCTCAGCGACTACAATGGCTAGGCCATGTTGAAAGACGGGAACTGATCCAGACACCAAAGCAAGTGCTCCATTAGGGGACCAGGGGGGAGAAGGCTACCTGGACGATGAAGATGAAGACGGCTAGGTGATGTCATGTCAGACCTTTGGAAATTAAATGTGGATGACTGGAGGACGAAGGCCCACAACAGATGGGAGTGGATGAAGACAGTAGAGGCAGACAAAAGCCTCTATGGCCTATAGTGTTAAATTATTATGATTATTTTTGTCATTTTAGGCTCTGATGCCCCTGGGAGATTTAGTTTGCCCCATACGCAGCCTTTGCCAGTTTGCTCATACTCATCACGTTGTTGAGCACTCACAGGTGGGCATCGATGTGAGACCTTGTCGTCCCCGTGGGTTGGGTCATGTCTGGGTGGGAAACTGAGGCACAAATAAGTGATGTGACTTGCTCAGGGTGACCTGGGAAACCAGAGCCCAAGGGGCTGGCCTAGATGACCGTGTGAAATCCCTTCCAGCCCTACTTTCCTATGATCACCGCAGATTTATTCGCTGCATCACAACAACTCAGTGAGTTTTAACCCATAAAATGTTGCCATCTATCAATTCTGTTGTGTGTCTTAGTGAATTTAGGACATTTCTGAACATCGCAGCTCCTGGGGTCTCAGCCTTCAAAAAAAAAAAAGAAATGAAGTCAATCTCTGGCCCTCCGAGCTGCAGAGAAAAGCCTGAAAATATCACCCAAGGGCAACCTAATAGCTCCAAAACCTAAAAACCATTCAGAAGACCCACTCTATTTGCTCCCTTTTAGATGTCATATGATTTTAGAGGTAGTCTTATGCCTTTGGGGGCCTGGCTCATGCTGTTTGGATGTGTGTGGTTGGTGATTCTGGGTGGTGGGTGGCACAATATAGCTCAGTCCTATTCTCCATCCCACTTTCTATACTTCCCCCCACCCCCAAAATCCGGGTTGGACATCCCAGGGTTGACAGGAGATTTATAGGTGCAGCAAGCCTTGATTTTCCACAGGGTCTGACTGCTGCCTCCCACAGGCTGTTTGGAAAGTATCCGCCTCCATGGATAAGAATCCGCTCCAAATCATCGTCACCCTGTGTTGCAAAATCATCACCTGTTAGTCATGGCTGGAAGCTGCTAATGGTTGCAAGATTATCCCCAAATTACTCATCGCTCCTTAGTGGCTGTGTCTACATGAGCATCCTTTATTGCATAGTAGACTGATCTACTTCTCAGTAAAGTATCGCCATCTACACATGCAGTAAATTGGTCTACTGCACAGTAAATTTACTGTACGGTGGGCACGTCTACATGAGATGTTTTGTCTCAGTAGCAATGAATTAGTGCATCGTAGCTTATTGCTACAAGGACATAGCATCACTCGGCAAGAACCGTGATGGTAATGCTACTTCACGATAGCAATGAGCTTGAGCAAATACTAAATGACTGCATGGTAACAAGTGCACAGTCGGCCACATGTGTAGATGCATCCAGTAAAGCCCAATAGCATTAATTGCATGTGTAGATGTGCACAATGTCAAATAGGCATAGTTAAGCATGAGAAAAGCTGCTGATTATTAGAGTGATATTCAGCCTTTTGGCCCAGGGCTTTTTTAGTGAATAAGCAGCTTCTCCTTGTAGTTCAAGTGTCTTTTAGCCTGATGCCTGGGCATAATCTCTGCTACTTGGCATGTATTTCACAAAATGAATGACTTGCCCTTTCATCTAGGAGCAGAAAGATGGTCATGAACTCACACTGAGGGCATAAATGCAGAAGGATGTCCGCTCCATACTAAAAACAGACACTGGGTTTCTCTTGGGTCTGATTGTCCCTTGCATCACAACAGACTGGGACAATTGTATTTGCACACCATGCAGCTTGAATGGCAATTAGTTCAACTTAGCTGCTATTGTCCCCGAGAAAAAGTGTTATCTCGGATACTTCATGGGTACTTCAAGTGGGACAATGGGATTGTACATCTGTCTGTAGGATCCAAGGATAAAAAAGCTTTGTCCAGAGAAAAGTCTGATATCTGCTTTTACCCTAATAAGTGTGATCCTATTCCATGCTGCTCAAGTCCATGGAAAAATGCAAGCACAACTACTTCAGTGACATACTATAGTGCCAGCTTTAAAATGAAGCCACAAGAAGCAAAAAAGGAGGAGGACCCATCCATCCTTTGCATTAACTTTCTTTCCAGGACTCAAGCAGAGTGGAATAGACTCACATTTAGGGGTCTAGCTCCACCAACGCACACCTAACCAGTGGAATAAGAAGTGTCTCAAAGAGTTTCAGGTAAAAAAAGGCCATGGTGATGATCTAGTCTTGCCTTCTGCATAACCCAGGCCATAGGAGGTCACCAAGAATCAAGCCTGTGACCTTGGGTTGAGCCAAAGCAGCTCCTAATCATAAAGTAGTAGGGCTGGAAGGGACCTCCATAGGTCATCTAGTCTAACCCCAAATCTTCTAGCAAGGCATTCCCTCAAATCCAGACATTGTCTGGCTAAAAATAGGCCGCTGGTTTAATCTGGAGTGGATTAGTTTGAGATTTGACTCCTATCAAACCAGGCTCCGGACAGTCATTCACACCCTAGGCATAAGTGACAATTAACTCAAATTAGCCACATTAGATTGCTCAGAGGCAAAATGTTAATTCGGAAACTTCGCAGGTAATTAATGCAGGACAATGGGTTTGTCCTCTGTAGATGTGGGATTTGCTGGGAGAGCAGGAATCAAACCCTTCATCTGTTTTTAGCCTAAATTTACAGCCTACCTGAATCCGAATTCATGCTCTAGTGTAGATAGCCCCTAACTCTGCTTTCCAACCCTCCTGTTGGGCAAGGATCGGGTCATAGGCAACCCACGATCTGGGGAAAGTACCAAGTTCCCTCTGAGATGCTGGGCAAAGTGCTCTCTCTCTCTGCCCCAGTTCCCCTCTGTCAAATGGGGACGCGGCTGCTTCCTTTCCCCTTCCCTTCATCTCCGTGGAGCGCAGTCCTCTGCACGGACCGTTTCTCCCTGTGCACCTGGATACAGCCAAGCAGAGTATGGCCATGACCTCAGTGGCAGTTCCTCTATATTCAGCGCCAATCTGCTTTGCATGGCCTGGAGATTACAGCTCAGCGGAGTGCATCCTTTTACTTCCATATTTTTTCTATGCTGGAAGTCACAACCCAAGGGAGACCTCCAACTCCCGGCTTGCAGCCAAAGGCCTGTCACTTGCAAAATGCCCAAAGTTATTTTTTCATCGCATTTTGGGGCACAATCCTGAGCTCAGGGATGGACAGACTCCCATTGCCTCCTGCAGCCTTTGGATGAGGCCCCAGAACCGGTGATGATGCTTGGAGACCCAGCATGTGCCAGCTGTGCAGATCAGGGCAGCCGGTCCTGCAAGGAAGGCAACACGCTTGATTTCAGGCCCTGGGGGTTGAGCTCCCTTCTCTTTCAAAGTGGACTAATTAAACTCCATCCCCCGGCTGTGTGGCCACTCTCATTCAGCATTCAAGTGGCTTTAATTTGATGTCTCTTAGTTCAGTTTGGCAGGAAATTAAGCTAATTGGGGAACGAAGGCCAACTCTCAGTCCAGATCAGTGTCTGCATAGGGGTTTAATTGCTGTCTAACTATTCTGCTTGGAAAGGGGACTCTGAATCTCTGCTGAGTGGGGCCATGTAGACAAGCCCTGTGAAGACAGAGGGTCCACTCCCAGCCTGTATAGCTCTGCTTGGGTCCAAGGCTTGGCAGGATCTGGACCTCATTACACCATAGCACTTGCTATTCAGCAAGTCCCATGCAAGGCAGTTCTCTTGCAGATGCAGTTCCTACGCTGTCACCAGACCCAATCCTGCTCAGTGCTGAGCACTCCTGCCCCCCACCCCCTCAGGCTGCTGGAGCCTTGTGTTTAGGGGATTTTCTAACACTATTTCAGATGCACGTCCCAGTTTGGATGAGCTGCTGGTGTTTTTAGCACGGCTCTACTGAGACCCAGTGTTCATCAGGCAATGCAGCTGGTGTTCATGGTAGCACCCATGGAGCTGAATCAGCACCAGCTGAGAAAGACCCCTGGTGTAGACAGGATCTGGGAGCAGAGGGAGACCCCGCTCCATAATCCCTCCTCATCCAGATGGTGCTGTCTGCCGTGGTCTTCACCTTGCACACCTGAATGCATCTCATTGCAAGACTGGGCCCTTTTCTGTAGCTCTTCTCTTTGCTGGAAGTCAACAGCTGAGCACTGGGAAAGGCAGCAGGCAGCCAGGCTGGCAAAGGCTCCAGGGTCACCCTTCTCTGCCTGCCAGCCCCAGACAGGCAATCCACAAACCAGGCCCAGTTTCAGACACTCCAGGCTCAAGGTGCATTGTCAGGTTAATGCGAGCTAAATGCCCTGGAAAGCCACTTAGCCCCCTGGGGCTCTCATTAGCACTCGATAATGCGGAGCATCCTGTAGCTCTCCCTGGACTCCAGCCACCCTTGGGCAATGCACCCTTGTAGCGGCTGTAAAGACCAGGTTACAACAGGTTGTTATTCTGCAGCCCAGGGTGACCTTGCAAGGTGAGCCTTGGCTGTTCGAGGGAACGGATCCAGGAGGCCCTACCCTGTGAGGTCTACGCTGGAAACAGCCCAGCCACCCTGGCATGAACCAACCAAAAAGGGCTTTTCCCAGCACCACTGAGGTCAGTCTCCCAAGGAGAGACTCGATGATTGGGGGCCGGACTCGATGATCTATTGAGGTCCCTTCTGACCCTAACATCTATGAATCTATGAATCTATGAAGGAAAATAAGAGGTACTGAGCGGTGCAGGTTGGTAGTGGCAGAGCATTTGGTAGAGCTGCATCTCCACGGCTCCAGCTGGCATAGGAATATCATTAAAAATAACCACCCTAATTGGCATTGCTGTTTCTGGTGTAGGCTGGAATTTAGTCTGCCATCTGAATACAGACCTTGGACCAAATCCTGCCCTCATTATACCCAGGAAAACTGAAGTGACTCAGGTAAAGGCAACTGGTGGACATGTCTGGACTTGAGGCCTTTGTAATGGTATTTGTATCTTGTCTCCTTTCTTCTCTCCTCTATCCCCAGTGACTACAGGACAGCTCACCTGATGTGATTTAGCATCTCTCGGGTGCAGTTCATTCTCTCTCTTGCCCCCTCCCACCCGATGAACGCCGAGCTGTGTGCGCCATAGGCCATCCCAGTTCAGTGGGGCCTCAGTTTCCTTTTCCCAAGTGTCCTCCACATTTCTGGCGAAAGAGCGGGTTGCAGAAGTTGGCCTCATGTGGCGAGCAGCGAGGCAGATTAACTGATGCCGTATCAACTCGAAAAGCATTTCACTGGTCTAACTCAAGGTGCGATTTCCCACCAGTGCAGCTATCCCAGTATAGCGGGCCACGGGGATGCTCTTATTGGGGTATAAACCAAGCTTATTTAAGTGTAGATTAAGTTATCTGGGAATTATGCTGAGCTAACCTAGGTTAAACTGCTGTTAAATTGAAATAAGTGCGTCCACATGGGGGTCAGGTATGCAGGTTGTAGCTGTATTGGTCTAGAGCAGGAACGGGCAATTATTTTGAGCAGAGGGCCACTTACTGAGTTTTGGCAAGCCATCGAGGGCCTCTTGACAGGCAGCTAGGGGCAGATAAATATGAATTTTCTAAATATTTTAGGGGCCCCATGGGCCAGATAGAATGGCCTGGCAGGCGGCATCCAGCCCCTGGGCCGCATTTTGCCCACCCCTGGTGCAGAGAAAAAAGCAATCAGGGCTCATGGTAGAGGTGATGTCTTTAGTAGACCAACAGGATTTTTGCAAAAAAAAAAAATGTAATTACAAGCTTTTGGGCATAAACGCCCTTCATCAGACATCAGAGAAAAGATTGTAAAAAGTTCTCCTGGGTAGAAATGAAAGTTCATATTTCATAGGATTTCACAGAGGATGGACAACTCCTCTGGGCAGGCAGTTCTTGTGCCTGAAAACTTGCAATTATTATTTTTTTTTTTTTTTGCAAAAATCCTGTTGGTCTAATAAAAGATATCACCACTCCCATGAGCCCAAATTGCTTCCACACAGGGGTCTGCACCCCTTAAACTAAATGGGTTTAAAAAACAGGTGATGTTGAGCTAGCGTATCTCAAGTCATGAAAACAAGACCCTATGAAGGGTGCAGCTTTTGGGCACAGGCCAGGTCTGCCTGGATCAAAGCCAAGGTGATGCAAAAGCCAAGGAGAGTGGGGAATGAGTGGGGAAAGCTCATGGGTTTGCCAGGCAGGACTCTTCCTCTGTGATATTGGGGATGTATTTCAAGACAGCTCAGGCCCGCTGGGTGCCCGTACGGTGCAGAATTTCCCCTGCTCCATAGTCCTGGCACCTGGTGCAAACCCCACAGGCCAGTCCCTAGGTCTTTTCCCTCCACCATCACCTCCTGGTCGAGCTGGCCAGGTTGGCTTAGCAGTGGAGCCAGTAACCAATGTCCCCTGCAGGACAAGGCCCAAGAATCCAGCTCATGGCAAGGGTCAGTGGGAACTTCACCCTGCACAGAGGCTGGTCTTTAATGTCTTCCCAGCGGCTGCTAATCACATTCAGGCCCTGAATAGAGCCGCACTGTATATGAACCTTTCAGCAGACTCTAATAGAGGGTATTAGAGGCGGCAGATAACTTTAAATTTAAAATTAATTGGGAATGATAAACAAAATAACCATTCACGTAGCATTAGTACAGTCATGAGTGAGCCACAATCCCAGGGCTGCCTTCCATTCTCTCTCCTCCTACGCATTGTTCCCTCCTCATCGGGATGCTAATGACCACAGGATAGTGGCTAAGTGGTTCCCAGACTCTCCTTGCCTAAGGGAAACAGCCCTCCACAATAGGATCACAAATTGTGGGGAGAAGCTGCAGGCTGATCGCATCAGAAACGGTGGAGGGATTTATCTCGCTGCCGGAACAATGCCGGTACGGTCTGAATCCCCGCTCCAAAGGGACACGTAGCAGGGGACCTGTTGGGCTGCATCATTAAAAGCTGGCAGCATCTCTGCTGGGGACTCCGCTTTGTTCATCTTTCATTATCTGAACGCTCCTGCTCCCTTTCTTCCTTTCCCTCTTATTAAATCAATAGATACTGCTGCGGGGAGTGTGGGGCCCAGCCCAGGCCAGATCCTGAAGCTGCCTCCTCATGCGAGAGCCGTCGGTGGAAGACACTGGGCCCTGCAGCTGTCTATCTATCTATCTATCTATCTATCTATCTATCTATCTATCTATCTATCTATCTATCTATCTATCTATCTATCTATCCCTTACCTCATCCCCCATCTATCTATCTATCTATCTATCTATCTATCTATCTATCTATCTATCTATATTAGTGGCATTTCATTTTAATCATGAACCACTATATCCATATCTATGTATTTGGATATAACACCACTATATCTATCTATCTATCTATCTATCTATCTATCTATCTATCTATCTATCTATCTATCTATCTATCTATCCCCTACCTCATCCCCCATCTATCTATCTATCTATCTATCTATCTATCTATCTATCTATCTATCTATCTATCTATCTATCTATATTAGTGGCATTTCATTTTAATCATGGACCACTATATTCATATCTACGTGTTTGGATATAACACCACTGTATCTATCTATCTATAGATATAGATCTATATATATTTATATATATAGCTATATAGATATAGCTATATAGAGAGAGAGAGAGAGAGAGAGAGAACTGCACCCAGTGACTGCTGCCTTGTCTTGGCATAACGGAGAGGGTGGGTTCAGGCCTTGTGGGGGCATCCGGGCAAGCGATGGGATGGGGCGGTCGTCACACCTGGCTTCAAACTGGAGACACGTTGCTTGTCGGGTTATTGTTCAGGTTATGGTAGCATTATTGTTCAGGACTGAGTCAGGAATGACTCTGAGCTAAGCCTGCACCAACAGCATAGCCCAGATCTGAGGTGGTCTGCTCAGCAATAGCAAAGCCTGGCATTGCTTGACTGCTGGGGGGGGGGGTCACCCCAACCAAGGGCTTGGTCCCCTGACCACAGTGGAGCCTCATCAGGTCACCCCAGCTGAGGCATTTTCCCCATCATCAGCATGAATCCTAATCTTTGATTAGGGCCATCATCCCCATTTCACAGATGGGGAAACTGAGGCACAGGCAAACTAAATGACTCACCCATGGTCACACCAGGCCAGGACCAGATCCCAGATCTCCTGCCTACTGATTCTGCCCCTTGCAAAAGCACCTCCCCCCACTTTCCTTCCCTAATGACATTACTCACTATTTGCCGTCATTAGCCCTATGAGTGATACCATCATCAGTGAGTGCCCAGCCTGGGAGCCTGGCATGCAGATGGACCCCAGCCTAATGGACCAGCATTGCTGATTAAAGTGTCTCCAGGCTGATGCCAGAGCCCTGGGGTCAGGGAGGCAGTGGTGTCCAGCACTGGGAGCTTTGGGGGCTGCAGCACTGAGGAGGGGAAATCTTGCGGGGTAGATCCAATCCTAATTGACCCTCGTACAGAAGTCACCGCATAACCGTCCTGATTCTGTGAGCGACGGGATGTTATGCTGGTTTGTTAATCACATTATTGCAATTCCTACCAGTTCAGGCCTGCAGTTTTTGTGCCTGGATAATGCGTCTGGTCAGGAGTGTGACTTCCTCAACTAATTCTACAGAACAACCCTCAGTGCAGACGCACTTTTTCCAGGGTAAGGTTGTCACTAACTGGGGTGACTATAGCATTGTGATACCATTGCTCCTATACGTGGGGGAAGGAGGAGGTGGCTGTTGCTGTTTTTTGGTCTGGCATTGTTGAAGGGGAACAACTTTTGTGTGTAGATGAGGCCCATCAGTCAATGGCAAAAGGAAAAGAAGAAGGCGGCAAGGCAGATTTGCACTTTATAGATTAGGGAAGATAAAGGACATTCAGTTACAGGGATTATTGCCTTTGCTGGTAAGCAAATACCCTCCCAGCTGGTAAGGTGATCTCTTATGTAGTTTTAAAGTGCATGGGGTTGGTTTTTTTCCCTTTTTTAAATTACAATCAAGTCCCAGCGGACACAGTTCTTGTGCCAGTGGAAGTTTGTGTTTTCGGAGGACAGCGCTGGACTGCATTTAGGAGATCAGAGGTCAGAAAGAATTGGGATTGCTGCCTGATCCAGGACAGCAGAGCCTGCTCATTTGTAAGGGACTCTAGGCGATGGCTTTTATTCCCTATAACTCTTTTTCCTCTCCCCTCGCCCCCCGAGCTCAGGCCAGCTCAAATGAAGAGATCAAATCCTCCTGAGCAGTGTTACAATCAGGAATTAAGGAAAAGAGCTGCCTCACCCTTTAACAAGATTACACGACAAGGAGGAGGCTGGGAACAGGGACGGCTGACCCCTTAACCTTTGCTACACGGATCAAGACAAGCCCCTTATTTGAACCTTGTCCCCCCCTCTTCAGCAGCCTGTCACCAGCGTTGGGCTGAATTTACAGGCCTCTGAAAGGGCTAATCCCATTTAGAGAAACGGAGCAAGAGGAAACCAGCCAAGGAAAGTAAGGCTGGGAACACAACCAGCCAGCGGCAGCTCTGATCTCAGATTAGGCAGAAAGCTGCCAACAGACAGCAGGAAAGGACGTGGCGGGGGGGTGTAAAAATGAAGATGCAAACTTCACGCATGGGCTCAGACCCCGTCCCCGTGACAGCCCCGATGTCCGAGCAGCGGGGATCCTTGTTCAGGGCAAGGAGGTGACACTCATCGCTGTACAAAGCGGGTTGGGGTCCGATCTCAGCAGCATCAATGGGTTTCCTCCAGATTGACACCCTGGAGGGCAGAGGTCCTGAGTCTGCACCCTCAAGGTCCAGGGCAAGGGCAGAGTGCGGCCCACTGGGCAGGTGCATTAGGTGTGGGGACCCGATCCTGACAGGCTCTGCGGGGCAACTTGATGTCTCAGGACGTCCAGGGCAAGAGAAGAGTCCCAGGTGCAGGACTGGACCCCTCCAAATAGAAACTTGCAGGATTGAAAAGAGGCAGGAGCTCACCGGCATTATTGGCTATTGCCAGTGGGCAGTGTAGATGGGGGGCAGGGGCTAAATAGGGTCCTTCGCCCCCACAGTTGTTCTTGCTCTGGTGCTTGGTGATGGGATTAGCTGGTGGAAAGGTCTGGGAATGCAGAACCAGCTCCCCAGCCTGCCCCAGCACCCAGCACCCAGCACCCGCAGGGGATTTGGATGCAATCAGAGGGTGGAGAGCAAGCCTTGTCTGCAGAGGTTCAAACAAATTACAGGCAGGGGAGGGAGGGGGCTTCCTCTCTCAACCCCCCCGCTCCAGGGCATCCCCCGACGCATTGTCCCAGCTCTTGGCTGGGGGCCCTGTGCCACCCCCGATATCAATGCAGCCTCTCACCCCTTGTTAATGAAATAGCCTGGGCCAGACCAGGGGCTCCTTACACACCCCGAGCCAGACTTGTGCTGCCTGTCACGGTGTTGTGGTGCTTGGGCCCAGATGTCTGGACCTGAACATCACCGCACCACGCAGCCTTCAGAGCAGGGCTGACCCCGGCTCCCCACACCTCCAGCTGGCCCCCGAAGGAAGGAAATCACATCCCGACATTGCAGCCCCTTTGGGCACGTGGATAATGCGCATCTACCCCTGGAAGGAGCTGGCTCCAGAGCTCAGGATGGACCAGGCCTGGAGGACGTAACATTTCAGCTGGGGCTTTCATTTAGAGGCACTATCCTTACTCGCCCAAGTAGGAATGGGTCCAGGAAATAAATCCTTGGAGTTTCTTTCCCATGGGATTACTTAAATCAAGTCATTTGATCTAGCAGTAACTTTCCTCCCAGTCTTTTGCAATCCTTGTACAATCAGTCATTTTTAATCCTGTCCAATCTTTGATGTTGGTGGTCCAGCTTGTCCTAGGTCATCTTCCTCTTCTTCATCCACCCACAGCAGCCTGCAGAATGGTGTTAGCAAGGGTGCCGGGCCTTCTTACACGTCCAAACCACTATGTCTTTCTTCTTCTTATGATTTTGAGTAAGGGTTTGTATTTGCCAAATAGCTTAGGGGAGCAGAGGTGGGCATGACTGTACCTTAGTGTGCTCTATCTAGCTGTCTGTCTGTCTAGATGCACACGGTTTGATCTATCTATCTATCTATCTATCTATCTATCTATCTATCTATCTATCTATCTATCTATCTATCAAGACATATATGCTGTCAAGATAGATAGATAGATAGACAAATCTATCTATCTATCTATCTATCTATCTATCTATCTATCTATCTATCTATCTATCTATCTATCTATCTATCTATCTATCTATCACATCAAAAGAGTCCTTTTCTCCCCAGGTGCTTTGTTTCCATGCTTGTCTGCAAAGAAGCCACTTGCTTCCAGGGGTACATATCATAAATAGAGAGATGTATGGGAATTAATAATCTAATTAAGATTAATAATCTAATTAAGATTTGCCTGCAGGCTGCTGACCCCAAAGAGGTAGCACAGATGCTGACGAATGATTTATTGATGCCAGAAGGAAGGAAGAAAGACAGGCAAAGAGAAAGAAAGAAGAAATGTGGTAGATCAAAATAATAGCACAGATAGATAGATAGATATGCTTGACAGCATATATGTCTTGATAGATAGATAGATAGATAGATAGATAGATAGATAGATAGATAGATAGATAGATAGATAGATGCAGAAGACAGAGAAAGCAAAGCTCTGTAGGTAAAATTTATTTCTTCAAGCTCTTTCCAAACAGTGGTTTTAGCCCAGCTAAGCGCCATACCTAAGCCAACACTGATACTGTTAACTACATGAAAAACAATTGGGGACACTCCCCCCCACGAAGTTTTCAAGGAGTCACCAAATTAGTCCCACTTCATGGTGCAGCTGGCACTCAGCACATCTAGGGGCCACCCCTGAGAGCTGGGGTCTACGCCCTTCTACATTGACTCCCATTGACTCTTGATGTCCCAGCCTTGCTCTCCTTATGCCTGTCTGTGCCCCGTGGCAAGCTGCCCCCAGGGCCTCGGAGGCTGCTGGAAGTCACGTTCTTCTGTTTCACGCCCCGCAGGCCCTGTGTGCAGAGAGGGGAAACGTGTGCGCTGTAAAATACATGTGCAAATTCCTCCATTCCCAGCATTTTTATAGCATCCAAAGGGAACCTTAAATGTTATTCCCCTGGGCAGCCGGGAAGTTCATTTTGTGGCAGACACCAGTACAAATGCCTATAATTAGCAGCAGAGAGAGCAAAGGGGACGGAGGTATTGCATATTGCGGGGCATGAACTGGCACCGTGCCATCAGTCCCCAATTTCTCCACCTATGCCAACAGACCCAGTGCAGGATTGGGCCTTATATATAGCCCAGGCCCTCCGCTGCTCTTCTGACTTCCATGAAAACCCTCTTGATTTCCATGGGGCTCTGCATAAGACCAGGAGTGTGTTACCCTTGTGAGTAAGGGACACTTTGCCTGAGTGAGGACTGCAAAGCAAGCAAGAGCCTCCTAGGAGGAGTCCCCCAAGCATGGGCATTTCTAAGCAGAGAGATAGTTCATAGTCCAGCCGGGTTAATGTGCAGGGGTCCCCTCCTGTCCATCCAGCAGCCAAATCGCTGCCCACCAGTCTGTCCAGCAGCCGGCGATGTACCAGGCAAGGCGTCAGGGTGCTTCCTCCACCTCCGGCCCCTCGGGCACAGTGACTGTGGCAAGACTCGACTCATTCAAAGCCTCCCGCTGCCTTGGGAGGAAGGATTCGTGCAGCACAGCTGGGAGAGGTTTGCAAGCGGGCAGGGCGAGCCCCTGCAAACACTTACCCCCCTTTGAGAATCAAAGTCACAGAGAAGGGGAGCTGGAAGGGACCTCCAGAGGTCACATCTAGTCCAACCTCCTGTCTGCGACAGGATCAGCCCTAGCCAAACCATCCCATATAAGTCCTGGTCTAACTTACTGGTAAAATGACAGTCAGCCCTGACACAACTGCAAGACAAAACACCCATACCTGCCACAGGTAAAGCAGAGGGACCGTGGTGGCCAACGTCCTGCTGCTGCAAAAGTTGTTAAAACATCCTCAAAAGACCCAAGGAAGAGGGCTGTGCCCCCCTCTACAGAAGAAGGCAAACCTCCCAGTCCGTACCAGTCTGACCATGGGGTCCAATTTCTTCTTCACCCCAAACATGGTGATTAGAGCAGAGGGGCATTTGGAAACTGCTGTCATGTCCACACTTACACGCCTTTTCTGCACGCTGAATATGCCCAGCTCCTCAACCTCTCCTCGTGTGACTTGCTTTCCAAGCCCTTCATCGTTTTTGTTGCCCACTTCTGGACTAACTCCTCCATGGTCCTTTGAAAATGTGGAGCCCAAAACTGCATACAATACTCTAGCTGAGGCCTAACCAGTTCCAAGCAGAGAGGCACAATCACCTCCCGTGTCTTGCACCTAATGCATCTATCGATGCATCCCAAAACTGCATTCACCTTTGGTGCATCACACTGCAGATTCATATGGAGTTTGGGACCCACCAAGACTCCCTGATCCTTCTCCGTCGTGCTGCCATCCACCCAGGTGTCACCCGTTTGTAGCTGTGGTTTTTCATTATTCTTCCTGAGGTCTAGCACCTTGCATCTGTCAGCCTTCCTCCTTGTGAGCTCCAGCCCCGCTTTTCAATCTGTCAGGGTCTTTCTGAATTATGCTCCTGTCCGCCAGCGTGTTCCAGTTCTTCCTAGTTTCTTTGCATTGACATATTCTGACTGTTGTCAGCATGGGGTAGACATACCCGGGCAGACGTGGGCATGCCAGACATGGGCATGGGGTAGACATACCAGGGCAAATCTGAAGCAGCATCGCTGAAATCAGGGTATCGTGAAATCTGTCCCATTGATTCCTGGATCAGGCCCTCGAGTGTCTTCAGACTATTATAACAGCCCTTGCAGGCCACAGTTGAGGTATAGGCCTGAGGTACGTGACTGAGAAACAATCCCTTCATCCCTGCAGAGGCCACAAGCAGGGGCTTGGAAAGGTGAAGTGACTTGCCCAGGGTCGCCTGGATGCTCGGTGGCAGAGCTCAGGTGTGCAGAGCCTGAGCTGCTGGAAGATGCCTGCAGCAAGCCCAGCCAAGCAGATGCACACGTTTAATCAGTACATTTAAAAGAAACCACCCCTTTCTGCCCCAGAGGAAGCTGATCAGACCAAACACTTCGGGAAAGATGAACACGTTTTGGGCTTGAGTTTAAAAATGGGGCCAAGAGCAGAGACTCGCTCTCTGCTCGAATGTCTCATTGAGGCGTGTGTACTAAGGGCAAGCGCCGAGCAGGGACAGCAGGGCTGAGCTAGTCAGACCCCCGGGAAACCCTTCCTGAGGGTGGGATGGGAAGGGAACCACAGGATCAGGCCCCTCGTGGCAGCCTGATGCTACCGAGGGGCGCAGATACCAGCAAAGCCTCCCAGGCCCAATCTGGGCTGAAACGGAGCATCTGCCATGAGAACAACCCTCCTAATCCAAGTGGACTTGGAGCACGTGGCTCACTCGGCCCCGGGGCTCCCGCCGGGTATGTGCCCTTCTCCCCTGCCAGCCTTCTGCTGCCTGCCCCTGTTGCCCCCTGCCAGGCTCGCTAGGCATGTCTCATGGGGTGCTCAGCCCCCCAAAGTCAGTAAGTAGCATTTTTCTAGTGTGGACCAGGCCCTGGCATTGTCTGAAGGGGCATTGCGTCCGGAGAGGGGGGCATCTTGACTGCATGGCTCAGGTCGCAGACGTCTGCTTCAGTTTTGGCCTTTCTCCCTGCAGGTGCGAGGTGCAGATGAGACAGACCCACTCTCCCAGCTCTCTCCGTGAGCCAGTCTTTTGCCCTGATCCTGCCAGCAGGAATGCCCACTGTGTAACTGTGGGTTAAATTCACAAGGACCTGAATCCAAATTGTTTCCCCTGTGTAAGCACTGGGTGCATCCTTACGCTGGGTGCATCCAGTTGCAGGACCGGCCCCAGGTCCAGAGGTGCTGGGTTCTCACAGTCACTGCTGAGGAGTGCTCTTATCTCCAAAGGACCTGGGTGTGACAGGGGACAATAAGCTGAATATGAGCCAACAATGTGCCCTTGTTGGGTTTTTTGGTTGGGGTGGGGAGGGGATTTTCTGTCCCAAGCCCAATCAGCCAAATCAATTGCAAATCTATGAGTCAGAACCATAAGTGGCCCTCCTACCAACAAATATCCTCCACCCTACCTGGGGCTTCAGCTGTTTCCATATCATTTGGAGGGCATCCTGCGTGCAGGCCCAAGCCCAGAGGCTTAGGGTTCGGATGCCCCTGAGTTTCACTTGCCTCAGCCGCATGGCCGCAGGAGCAAGGTATATGTGCCTTTGTTGCCAAGAAAGCAAACGGCATCCTGGGCTGCACACGTACATAGGCGACGCGTAGCAGGTGCACGTGCATCCCCTGAGATTGGCCGTGCACCCCCTGGAAGTGCCAGCCGCAACACCAGAAGTGGCTTGGTGATTGACTGCTGGGGGACCCCCTCCCATCAGCAACCTGGTGCCCTGCCAGATTTGGGAGGCACCAGTCGCCCATGCATTGGTAGGAGCGCTGCCAGCAGATGGAGGGCAGTGATTCATCCCCTCTATTCAGCATTGGGGAGACCACATCTGGAGTCCTGTGTCCAGCTGTGGGCCCCCACTACAGAAAGGAAGTGGACATGTTGGAGAGAGTCCAGTGGAGGGCAACAAAAATAGTTTGGAGGCCGGGGGACATGACTGATGAGGAGAGGCTGAGGGAAATGGGTTGATTTAGTCTGCAGAAGAGAAGACCGAGGGGGATTGAATAGCAGCCTTCACCTCCCTGCAGGGGGGCTGCAAAGAGGATGGAGCTGGGCTGGTCTCAGTGGGGGCAGATGACAGAAGGAGCAATGGGCTCAAGCTGCAGCAAGGGAAGTTGAGGTTGGATATTAGGAAAAACTCTCTCACTAGGAGAGAGAAGATTGTGAAATATCCATCCTTGGGGGTGTTTAAGACCCAGCTAGGCAAAGCCCTGACTGGGATGATGTAGTTGGGGCTGGTCCTGCTTGGAGCAGGGGTTGGACTAGATGTGACCTCCCGAGGTCCCTCCACCCTCCTGTCTGTGATTCTGTCATGGAGAAGGAGCTGAGGAGGCAGGACCTAGGTGCTACATGCTTGAAGCTACCATGGAAGACACCGAATTCAACTGTTTGAAATGGAAACTTTTCCAACTATTTGAGTTGGTTTAATAAAAGAGATCAGATTCACCCAAAGTACCTTGTCTGCCTACATCCTTACAACAGCACGGCTACAACCTACACCCCTGAAGCTACCAGGGATTTCAGCAGGAGCCGAGCTAGAGCCAGTCTGGGGGCTGAGACGGCTGCCTGCTGGTTTCGGGGAGATGCGTCTAAGTTCCCAGGGGATCCAGAGCCCCATGGCTTAAATGGGGCACGTAAGACATTTCCAGGCCCTTTTGACACTCTTGGCAGGAAGCTGTGGAGCATGGCACTGCCTCTGAAGCAACAGCATCTGGCTCCCAATACATCAGTCTTCACTACTCCAGCTCCAAACCAATCCAAGTGACGACCTGCTCCCTGCTCGCTGGGGGCATTCACCCCCTCAGCCACCCCAGAGCCGCCCTGCCCTCCTGTCCAGCTTGTCTGGATGTCTGCCACTGCATATCGACCATGCATGTGGTGCTCAGAAGCCAGCACTGCTCCGGACTGCATTGCAGGGCTGGGCTCCTTGCCCACACTGCAGAATGCAATGCCCACTCAAGGTGCTGTGCACGAAGTAAGGGTCCTCATCCTCACTTCAGGGATCCTTTGACTCCCTGCCTCCGGGGAAGTCAGGATCTGCAGGTGCTAGTCGCAGCTCTGACTTGCTGCACAAGCTTTGCAAAGTCCTTTCTCTCCTCTTCCAACTTCGTGGACTTTGGGTTTTAGACCCCAGGCAGCCTTAGGTACAGGGACCAGATGACTTTGCATTCCTATCTAGCCTAATGAGGCGCTGATCGCAATACCAATGAGACCAGCTCTGGGAAATGCATAGAGAAATGGGTCTGGGAATAGTCTGTTTTAATGAGCCGGTCAAGGGACATTGCACTGGCTGAGGTCCTTCCCCGCTGCAGTGGGAAGCCTGGGGCGAGGCTAGCTGTGACTGGGGTCACTGGGTGACATGATGTCAGTCGCACCCAATCAGCCAAAATGCTCCCAATTGTCAGAGGAAGACTAGAAGGAACCTAATCCCTCTGAGCCACCTGATAGGATTGTTTAAGTGGAGGGTTACAAGGGAACCCACTAACACCTTGGTGTGTTGACCGCAATCTCATTACCTTCCTAGCCTTGGGCTGTTCTCCCCTGCATGGTCCCGCTCACCAGCATCCACCAAGGAGTGAGGAAATAGCTATTTGGTCTACTTGATTCACTACAGAACCGGGGATATGAGAGTCATCTGAGAAGCAGCCAGAGACAAAGCAAAAATAGAGAGAGGGGTTGGGGACGGAGGCCATTCAATAAATAAATGCAAAAGGGGACAGCAAAGCTAGTGTTTCCCCTGGCGCCCAGATAGCAGGGCCTGGCAGGATTGCAGAGGAGCGGGGTTTTATTTCAGACAGTGTTCAGACAGGGCCTTCCCCACTGCAGGCTTTCTACGAGACAGTGGGCAACTCATTTCTTTGCCTCCATTCCCCACCTGTGAACTAAGGATAAATGCCCCCCTCTGCCTGCCTTTCGGCTGGAAGCTCTGGTCTCTGCGCCCCAACTGAAACCCACATGGTATTGAAAATTATCTTCTCTGCTACAGGAAGTCTTGGGACAACCTGTTCTCCTTTGTCACACGCCGCCAGCTGCTGCAGGACCTTCCTCCCCAGCCAACTACTGCAAGGGCCCCGGTTTCTGCAGGCTTTGGTGTAGCCCTAGGAAAGGGAGAATCCAGCCCCCAAAACTCAGTGTTGACCTAAAGGGCCCAGCAGATGTGTCCTCCACCCATGCACCGCCAGGATCACAAGGACCCACAACTCCCCTAACTTTACAGCCAGTGGCTCCCAGCCCCAGCGCAGCGTGGCTGGAGTTGTGGACCCCCAGTCAGCTCCCCATCCAGCCTGGGTCAGCGCCCAGAGATGCAGCGTCCAGCTTCTTCCTCCACAGGAGGCTCTGGTTAGAAGTGATCTCCAGGATGCTCTCTGGGGCCCTGACCCAGGCGCACATAAGAGCACAGGAATTGCCCTTTCTTGGGTCAGACCCTAGACCCGTCTTGCCCAGTGCCACACAGGAGCAGAGTTGCCCAGGCCGAGGGCAGGTCCCCCTGCTTGCCTGGCTCGAGTGCCAGAGACTGCCCTGCACCCCGCTGGGAGCAGGGAGGGGAAGGTCCTGGGGATCACAGTACCTCCCCCTTCTCCAAATACACCCCTCACCCCTGACATGGGCTTGTCACCCATCTCTTTGCATGGAGGTTATCTGCTTTTGGGCTGTGCCCCTCATGGCCTGCTTAATAGCTACTGTTGCCCCTTTCCTCCAAGAATTTGCCCTTTTTGAACCTGCCTAAAAACCCCTTGTGAGGGACGGCAATGCTGTTATCCCAGGCTACAGAGAAAGGGAAACTGAGGCAGAGGAGGGCAAAGAGACTTGCCCAAGGTCACAGGGGGGAGTCAGTGGCAGAGCCAGGCATCCAAGCTGCTTGTCCTGGGCTGGCCGCCTCCCCTCACGCCTCCAGCCTTGGTGGCTGCTGCTACCTGCGCCTCGCGGCAGGCTCGGCTGATGGGATTCAGATGGTCATTAGGGTTTGAAATTCTTAAAATTGTACACCTTTTCCTAATGAGCTGGGAAAAGTCACACCTCGGGCCCTGGCCCCCGCGGGGGAGCCAGCCCCAGTCAAAAGCCTCCGACGCGGCTTTCTTTTTATGGGGGAAGGAAATGGGGCTGGAGGGAGAAAGCGAGCCAGGGCCCAGAACATCTGCGGAGCGTTTCCCCACGCAAGGCGGGGAGAAAGACCCCGATGGGTTCCCCTGGCGTCCCCCCTCCTGCCCCCCAGCTTGGGTTTCACTAGGTCCCAGGGCCCCAAGTGCGGAGGAGAGAGCCCTGCCACGAAGGCCAGGCTGAGAAAGTCATTAAGGGGCTCGGCGGAGGCTGCGCCTCCTCTGCTCTGCTTTGCTGCTGACACCTGGGGGGAAGTGTCCTCTTCTGCAGCTGTGCGGGGAATGGGAAACACACACACACACCTACACACACACATGGATGGCAGGCAGGCGTGACAATTTTGGGGAGGGATCCGGGTTTGCTGCAACCCTCTGGCTCTTGCAGAAATGCTCAGGATTTCCCCCGTCAGAGGTTATAGGGCCAGCGGCTCAATTTGGGGGCATGCAAGGAGCCCAGGTCGGACCCTAAGCCCAGAGCCCTGCATTTTGCATTGCAGAAGTCAAATGAAACTCCCCCTCCCCGGCCATCCCCACCCTGGGCTCTTTGCACCCCGAGCAGGTGGAGCTGCTCACAGCTCAGCATCACCACCCTGGCTGCATTGACCCCGTTGGGCTGGCCAGCCCTGGAAGTCCCTGCTAATTGATGCCAGCGAGAAGGGCAAGCCCAGACAGACAGAGCCAGGCCTGCAGCTGCCCGGTGTAGCCGTACATATGTTATTCTGCAAGACGGCAGCACGGCTGAGACCCGCGGTGGAGCTCGATGGCATGGGAGATAGAATTGGCCAGGATCAAAAAGGGATTCGACAGATTCGTGGAGGGCAGATGTTGAATAGAGCAGCCCGGGGCGGGATGTCTCCTCTGAGCCCATGGTGATGGATCCCGGGGAAGGGCTGGACCGCTCTAGAGGCACCTTGTTCAGACTCCCTCTAAATTTTTCAGCAGGTGTAGCATGCATTAGCCCTGCACCCTCCCTGACTGTCTCTCTGATCTTCTCCGGCCTGATCCGCTGCTCAGCTTTCTGCTCCCTGCCCTATCTGCCATTGTGCTGCCCTGATCTGCCACGTGCTACACACAGGGTCTGCCTGTACCACACAACACCCATACCAGAGGTTGGCCATGCCTGCCCAATCTGCCACTGCCAGAGACAGGCACTGCGCTGGAGGGACCACGGGTCTGAGCTAGGATGGCACTGCTCCTGTTTTTATCACTTGTTTTTCACTTAGCAAAATGGGTCAGGGCACAACCTGGCTCATACAGCCGCACCTGGCACAGTCTATCCCTGCTCCTCCACCAGTCAAACGATCCAAGTCTGGATGTGAGCGTGGTGGATGGAGACGGGGACAGCCGCTATTAAACCGGAGCATGGGTGGCACCATCCTACCCCTAGCATATGCTCCCAGGCAGTCATTAATGTCTCAAGGCTGCAGTTGCTGAAGCCATAAACGTTCAGGGTCCCTCCTCCCTCCTGGGGGGTTTCACGTTGTCTTGCATTTTATCGCCGGGGACGCGCTGTACATCTGCCGGGGGCCGGCGCAGACACAGGTGGTTGCAAGGGAGATGAAAGGGCAGCCTGGCAGAGCAGTTTTGCCATGATTAGTTCTTAATGACGGCCCTGAAAGGCCAGAGATAAAAAGGAGCATGGCCTGTTTAAAGGGAGAAGTGGGCCTGCTGGACCCATGCCATTAGGAAGGACTTTCCCTTTTTTCTAAAGAGTCATTCAAGACAGCTCAGCAAGCCCCTCTCCCCTGGAGCCTGTGTTAAACCTGTTCAAACCTTGCTGAGAGCAGAGACTCCCGCTGACCCCCGCCTCCACCCAACATCCTCTTGCAGAAGAAAAGGGCAAACACAGCCGTGTTTGAGCAGGGTGGGAAGGTGGGGGTGAAGGATGAAGGGAAGCCGCATGCAGCCTCATCTGCTTTATTTACAAGAGATGCATCCCTCTGTGCCCTTCTCCCCCTCTGCAGAGCTCTGGCACGGCTGGCTCCCGCCTGCCCTTACAAAATGCCCATCTCGCCCATCCCACTTGGGCTTCTCCTCCTGGGTGTAATCAGAGAGCTGGCACGTGGGCATGAGTCCTCTTGGGTTTAGTCTTTGGTCACATATCACCATTTATCTGAGGCTAGACCCGACCCCCAGACAGCTCCCTGTGCGCCGCTCCACTTCCCAGTCCTATATTGTTCGGATCCGCTACGATACATGTTTCTGTCTGTCTCACGCTGGCTTAGCAGCCTCATCCTCTAAATGCTTATAGTTCCCCTTGCCTTTCCCCAGCCCCTGCGGCAGCTTGGCATGAGGAATAGAAACTCCCTTTATCCCCCTTGCCCTCGTGGACACTGCACCAGCCTGCAACAATTTGGGACCTGGGACGTGGTGTTTCTGATCTCTCTCATCTACTTTCCCGCGCACGTGCAGGCTCACACGCGCAGGCCTCCTGGTCTTGTCACACCTCGCACCCCGGCGAGGTGGCATGACATCCCCCCCTTGGTAATAAACTGCAAAGACATCTGTCTGCTGGCCTGCCCTGCAGAGCAGGACAACTTCCCTGCCTGCCAACCCATTCAGCTGCCTTTTATTGCTGGTTACAGCAAACAAATACAAACCAGGAGAACCGAGGGAAGCACAAAGCTACAAGCAGGGGACATCGATAGACAGAATCCAGGGCTGGGTGGTGCAACTAGATAGGAGACCTAGAAATGGTGTTTTGCTGACTCTCCCCCTTCTTTGAGTCTGCCCCGATCCCGTGTTTGCAGCCTCCTGGGTACGTTTGTTATACAGACGGCTTTGGAGTGCCTTGGCTTCGTCTGAATAAGATAGACCATGCTTTAGCTATGCCACTGGACCTCGCTGCAGGGAACAGGGGGTGGGGAACAGGATAGAAGCAATGGTCCCATGGCATGGCAGGGGTAGAAGTGGGAGCAAAACCCACATTTTCTGAGTCTTAGCCCAATGCATCACACCAGCTAGCAGGCTGCAGCTCATTTGCTCAGGACTTCCACATTTTGCAGACAAGACCAGTTCCTTGTGCCTCTGGTGACCCTGCTAGCAATCCTCTGGCCGCTCTGGCCCACATACAGGGGACCTGTATCACCTCTGGTGCCTGGGGCTCTTGTAGCCCATTACTTCATAGACTTTCATAGGTATTAGAGCTGGAAGGGACCTCGGAAGATCATCGAGTCCAGCCCCGAAAGCTGGACAACTCCACAGCTGTGTCAGAGGCCGGCAACCAGCAACCCTTGTGCTGAGCCTGAGCTTTCGGATTGATTAATGGGCAAATCACAGAGATGCCTCAGGTAGCAATTTCCTAAGGGAATTAGGAGCCTAAGCACTGTTTCCAAACATGACCTGGGCATTAAGGAGCCCGTTGCAAGTGAGGGGGTCCCAAATATGTTTGAGCAAATGAGCGATAGGCCCCATGAGTCCCTGAAATGCTTCTGAAATTTCTCTCCCCTGTGCCTCGGTTTCCCTCTAAGCCTGGAAGAACTCCCCTTCCCCTCCAGATTTCCAGCTTCAGCTTCCTCTGTGCAAAAATTAAGTTTATTTCCTACATCTGGGGACTTTTTTTTACCATCTTGAACTTTCCCTGAGCCTGATGAAGGGCATGTGAGCCTGAAAGCTTGCAGAAAAATATAACTTGGGGTTTTTTGTTTTTTGTTTTTCTGCAATGTCTCAGTTGGTCTAATAAAAGGTATTATTATTTATTTGTATTATTTATTTATATTTAATTAATTTATATTTTATTAACAATTATAACTCTGAACAAAGAGTTCTAGATTTTTGTATTTCTTTTTGCTCAGACCAACACGGCTCCCAAATACTTCCTCTCCTTGAACTGCAGGGCTCAGTATGAACTCTCCCTGCAAGGGCCTGATTTCAGGACTTCCACAGCAATTACAATATTACACATGAGCAATTAATAGCAACTCCCCCCTTCACACCTGATCCCAAGTGCAGCTGATGTACAAGAAAGCTTGGCCTGATCTTAACACATGGGACCCACAATGCTGATACTTACCTCTGTGGATGGGAGTTTGAGGGGGAAGGAAGGGGGCTGCTCACCTCTGGCACTGGCATTGAGAGGGTTAAAGGGCAGAGGTACCCCCAGGTAATGAAGGGAAGTAGATGGACCTCCATTGTTCCCCTTAACAGGTCGGCAATGGCTGGTTTATTTGCCCAGCAATGCAGATCACCTATCAAAGGTGTGGCCGGAGCTGTTTGAATGCAGGAGCTGATACCAGGATCAATAGGCCAATTCATTTTATTCAGATGGGGGAGCTTGTCAAAAGCTGCCCCTTCAATAGAAGCTGTCTGGGAGCTTGGCATTTCCCTGCTGTTTGTGTATTAACTGTCTGCTTGGGGCCTGGGAGATGCCCTGACCCTGCCAGGCTTTGTATCTGGCTCCTGGAGGCAGGATTAGACCCGCAGGTTTTGCACGCACTAGAAAGCTCAGGGACTATCCTACAGCAAGAGTGCAGCTGGCCCTGCCTGCACCCCTTTGCAAGGACACTAGGACTGAATCCCCTAGGAGTGGTAAGGGGAAGGGATGGTGTTGCCTAGAGCATGGGACTCTGGGGATCTAGGGACCTCTGACACTGATTTCTTGTGTGGCCCTGGTCATGTCCCCCTCCTCCTTCCCTGCAAAAGGTGATCCTTTGCAATCTAGAGAGATGAGAGTGAGATGTCAGCATCCTTCCACGCTGCAGGAGTGGTTCAGACAGCACTGGTAAGAGATGGGTCAAAGGTTTTCCCCAGCCACTGACCTCAGCCCTCAATAAAACAAGGCATCTCTAGAAGCCAGAGCCTCAGTTAGTTTTGCAAAGACTGGGACACAGGAGAGCAGGCGCTGTGGTCACTGAAAGGCAGCCAGGTCTGGAGGGTCAAACCCGCACAGAGACTGAGTCTGCTTGCTTTTCCTAGCTTTGTCCTTAGAAACAGCTGCTCCCTGCCTCAGTTTCCTTATCTTTCCCTGGAGCAGCATACCCTCCCAGGGGGGTGCCCTGAAGATAAATGAATGGATGTTGTTGAATAAGCCAAAAAAAAGTGCAAAGTATCATGATTTGACACCGAGCCTCACATGCCAGCAGCTCGGCTGTGCATTGAGCTCTGGCCATTCAGCTCCTCAGCTGTGGCCTTCCTAATTGTCAGCTGCTGGAGCACTTCCATAATAATCATCATCTCATGACTGAGGCCCCCTCTCTCAGCCAGGGGCTCCCTGCAGACAGCAGCACCTTGGCTCAGCTCCACCCCAAACAGGAGCCTTCATTAGTTAACAATTAAGAGTGCAATGGGGCTCAATGGGGCTAATGGGCCCAGCCTGCTCCTAAGGTGGGGATGGGAGATGAGCTTAATAACAAGGGTGGGTATTAGCAAGCCAATGGCCTTGGGAACATGCCTCAGAAAGGCCCAGGTGAGATGCTGGTTGCTTTGTGGATTGCCAGTCCAGCTGGGTTTTGCAGGGGCATCCTTTGCTAGGGGGTGAGGAAGGTGAGATGGAGGACTCGGGTCCCTGGGTTGGGGTTTTTTAGGTTTTTCAGTCCGGTGTCCTCTTGAACCAGAGCTGTGGTAGCTACCCTAGCAGCCACCGATGTATTGCCCTTGGCACCGCTCCCTGCAGCTGCTCCATACACCCCACCGCTGTATACATCTATTGCAGCTCACCCTCCTGCACCCACCACTGCTGCCTGCAGCCACCCACCCACTCAGTGCCCACCCAGGTCAATCCCAGAGCTTCCTCCCTAATAGCGACCTTCGGACCCACTAAGCATTGGGGTTATCTTTCAGTAACTGATTATTAAAGAGATCCAGGCCCAGCCCAAAACCAAATCTCCCGACCCTATCGGCAGGCTGAATATGCAAATAATTCTACCCCAGGAAAGGGGCTGGTCTTCTCCCATGGATCGCAGTGCTGAAGGGTCTGGTTTTATAAAGCAAGAGAGTTAAATCCATGCGGATCTCACAAATGTGGGATGTGGTGCTCATTGGACAATGGATCAGGGTGGAAAAAAGGGAGAAAAGCACATGCAAGAATCTGCAGCGAGTTTGCCTGTTCATCCATCATGCAATGGGTTCAACGTTATTCTCTCCATGGCTCTAGGGTGAGCCAAGCAAGCCTTTCTTCCATTCCCATGATCTTTGTTTTTAAAGGGAAAAATCCATTAAAAATTTAGTTCAGTGGTTTTCAGCCTCTTTAGACTCGAGATGCCCCTCCTCCAGCTGGAGACACCCCTTGCCCAACTTGAGCCTTTCCCCCCTGGAAAATGTCAACTCTTGGTTTTTTTCCACCCACTTTTTGAAGTAGAAAAAAAGAATAGAGTAGCTTTTTTGCTGCAAAAGCTCAGAAAGACCACAGCAGGCCAGAATGGTTGTAACACTGGGGATCCCTAGGAGAAACCTCCGGGTTTATCTTGCGAGTCATGTTTGCACCCCTCACAGTGCGAACATTTCATGGCGCCCTATGACACCTTTGAAAGGATCTCAGGGTGCTGCAGCACCCTGGCTTCATACACCACAGGTTGCTGCCACCCTGGCTCCAGCGGTGATTTCTCCCACGGTCCCTAGTGTAGACACCGCTCTGCTGCAGAAGGAGTTTTTCTTCCTCCACCTTCCCTGAATGCCTTGGCTGCTTCATTTACAGGGCATGTGCTTTCCACCCCCAGTCCCACCAAGCAAGGGCAGCACAACTCTGCAAGGTAGACAAGACCCGATAAGGTAAAATGCCCAGCTTGCCTCATCCTGGGGGTTGCCTGAGGGTGCCTACTCCTGTCCTCACTCAGTGGGGTTGAGCCACAGGGAGTTTGGTTTAAACCAGGAGGCTCTGCTCCTGTAACTTTGGTGGCTGCATCCTCTTGAAGCCTTACAAAGTGATGATGATAGGGCCTCTCAACCCCAGCGGCGAGCATTTATTCTCAGGAATCATCCCATTGAAGTCAATGGTCTCTGCACCCTCGAGGACCTAGGAGAAATTTCCTTGGGGTTAATAGGATGTAGCCTGAGCAGAGATGAGCATCAGGAAGAGCGTGATCAGAGGATGCCACTGCCCTGGAGTTATCCAGGCTGCTATGAAGTCTTCAGGCTGGAAGAGACCTTAAACTTAAGGGGTCATCTAGTCCAGCAGCCAAGCAGAGACAGGAGCAAAGATACCAAGAACATCCCAGCAGACACGTGTCCAAGCTGTCCTTACAACCCTCCAACATAAGAGATCCCAATGCATTTACCACCCCAGCACCAAAAGAGGTCTTTTGAACCCCGACCCCACTGTTCCCCTCGGCCCCAAATTAGGTGCGAGGGTCAGACGGGACCTCAAAGCATCATCGAGCCCGCCCTCCTGCCCGTGGCAGGAAAAAGTGCTGGGATCATGTAACCCCAGCCAGGTGCTTGTGCAGTCTCCTCTTGAAGACCCCCAGGATAGGGGAGAGCACCACCTCCCTTGGAGCCCGTGCCGAATTCTGGCGACCCTAACCCTGGAGAGGTTCTTCCTGATGTCCAACCTCAATCTCCTTTCCATCAGCTTGTGGCCATTGTTTCTGGTTATTTCAAGGGGTGCCCTGGCAAACAGAGCATCTCCTATTCCCTGCTGCCCTCCCCTGATGAAGTTGTATACTGCCACAAGATCCCCCCTCGGCCTTCTCTTGCAGAGGCTGAAAAGGGCCAGGTCCCTCCACCTTTCCTCATAGGGCTTTGCCTGCAGGCCTCTGGCCATATGAGTGGTCTCCTCTGGACCCTCTCCATGTTGTCCACATCCCTCCTGAAGTGCGGTGCCCAGAACTGGACACACTACTCCACCTGCGGCCTGACCAGTGTCGCATAGAGGGGGAGCATCACCTCCCTGCACCTGTTCGTCATGCACCAACTAATGCAAGACAAAGTGCGGTTAGCTCTGCTAATTACTTCATCACATTGACGACTCATGTCCATCTTGGAGTGACAACGACTCTGAGATAGATCTCTTTCCGGCGCTGTGCTGCTGAGAAGGTCCTCCCCTAGCCTATGGGCGTGCTGGTGACTCCCTCTCCCTAGGTGCAGCACCTTGCACTTGTCCTTGTTGAACTGCATCCTATTATTTCCTGCCCACTGCTTGAACCTGTCCAGGTCTGCCTGGATTCAGTTTCTTCCCATCAGTGTGTTTGCTTCGCCCCATAGTTTGGTGTCATCTGCAAATCTGGACAGAGTGCTTTCCACCCCCTCATCCACGTTGCTGATGAAGATGTTGAACAGCACCAGTCCAAGGACCGAGTCTTGGGGGACCCCACTGCCCACATCCCTCCAGGTCAATACCAACCCATCCACCACTACTCTCTGAGTACGACCCTTAAGCCAATTTGCACCCCCCTTGACTGTGCAGTCGTCTATAGCACAGCCGTTCAATTTGTTTATAAGAATCAGATGGGATACTACGTCGAAGGCCTTCTTCACGTCCAAGTAGATGACATCTACCTCGGCTCCAGCATCTAAGCATTTGGTGACCTTTCTAAGTCATAGAAAGAAACAAGGTTAGTCAGGTAGGATCGACCTACTATGAACCCCATGCTGGTTGCATAATATTACCCCCTGGACTCCCACAAATGTGATCCTTAATGATTTTTTCCAGACTTTTCACAAGGATGGAGGTGAGACTAAATGACCTATAGTTTCCCAGATCCTCCTTCCTCCCTGTCTTGAAAATAGGGACCACATTGGCCCTTTTCCAGTCCTCTGGGATCTCACCGGATCACCACGAGTGCTCAAACAGCCTATGGCACTGGCTAATTCTTGCAGCACCCGTGGATGGAGCATATGTGGTCCCGCTGATTTGAACACATCCAGCCCCTCCGAGTGTCTCTTTACTAGGTGGGCGCTGACACTAGGTGGGCTGGTGTTTCTCCTGCTTCTGTCAGTAATGCATTCGGGAGATCTGTCTAGATCCGAGTTCACGAATACAGAGGCAAAACACTCATTGAAGAGCTCTGTTTTGTCCCTCCTACCTGTCACCAGCTGCCCTTGTCTATCCTGTGGGGTCCTATGCTGCCCTGCACCTTCCTTTTGCTCCTTATATACCTAAAGAAGGACTTTTCGTTGTCTTTAATTTGTCGTCAGCCTCAGATCTTATCCTGCTTTGGCCTTTCTGACTGATTCCCTGCGAGTGCGCTCCAGGGAGGTGTACTCCTCCTTGGAAGCTACCCCTGTTTCCGCAGCCTGTATCCATCTTTCTTTGCCCTTAGGCTTTCCTGGATTTCCCTGTTTAGCCAGGAGGGTTTTTTGGCCCCTTCTGCACACTGGGATTGCTTCCTTCTGCGCCCGGAGCATCACTCCCTTAAGGAACAACCACCCTTCCTGGACCCCCATTTCACCAATGCTCTTGAGCTTTAACACCCCACTAACTAATCTCCTTCAGCCTTTCTGAAGTTTAGCACTTCAGCCCTGCTGGGTATTTTTCCCACCCTTCACCGGATACTGAATTCAATCAATCGATGGTCGCTATCCCCTGGGTCCCCTTGTACCTGCAGATCCCCCACCAGGTCGTCCCCCATAGCTAACGCCAGGTCCAGCAAGGCGTTCCTCCTCGTGGGACCATATCCCTCCTGCATTGGGTGACGGTCCTGTGTGCAAGTTAAGGACCTACGTGAGCGGTTCGATTCGGCTGACCGCTCCTCCCAGCAGATGTCCGGGTAGTTTAAGTCACCCATGACAGCCGTATCTCTCAACCATATGGCCTCTGATTGCTGCCAGGAGAACTGTAGGTCTAGCTCATCCCCCTGGGGTGGCGGTCCATAGTAGACTCCCACTACCAAGTCCCTTTCCCTGTGACCCCCTTGTATCCTGACCCACAGTACCTCAGTTTGGCCCTCCTTTGATCCCATCTTGATTATAGAAGATATATATTGCTCCTTAACATAGAAAGCAACATCCCCCACCTTTTTTTCCCTACTCTATCCCACCTGTGCAACCTATAACCCTCAATGCCTACTTCCCAATCGTGAGTAGGGTCCCACCAGGTTTTAGTTAGCCCAACCAGGCCAAAGTTGCTGCCTGCAAGCAGGAGTGCAAGTTCCTCCTGCTTGTTCCCATGCTCCTAGCATCAGTGTAGAGACATTTAAGCCCCCTGATGGGTGTCCTTTGTACCCCCCTGTCCTGATGACCTGAGCTGATCCATCACGTGGCTTGTGGCTCTCTGAACCTAGGTTGTCCACTGCATCCCTGTCCCCCAACAAACCTAGTTTAAAGCCCTAATTAAGAAGGGTCCAGGGCTTTGCTGTGCCTCATCTGCTCTGCCTCAACATCCCCCATGCTCCCAGTTCCCCTGCAGTACTTAAAAGCTATACTGGGACAACTGGGTGTAAATTGCCCCAGGTTACCTCTGACTGCAGGGTTAGAGGGGCCACACAGACAGCAGCCATGGAGCAACCCACCTTCCCTGACTTGCAAGCACACGAGCTGCAGTAATAGTGCACATGGGCTCACTTGAAAGTACCTGCTGGAAGCAGGGTTATGAGGACCAGCAAATATCTGGGGACTACTGTCCACCCCACTCAGCCCTCCCCAGCAGACCTGACTTTGCCTGGTTTATACAGGCTGACGAGTTTGGAGCCTGGCCACAGCTGCAGCAGACTCATTACCAAGGCTCGTTAACAGTTTACAGCTTCATCCTGAGACACCTGAGCTGGGGTGAGCTAGAGAGGCTGCGCAGCCTGGGCTGGAGCCGTGTCGCCGGTGCATCTGGGGAGATCCGTCCTGGCCACCGGTGCGGTCTGGGACGGCAGCAGCAGGAGTCAGCGAGCCATTTCAGCTGGTCAGGACCCACCTTGGCACTGGAAAAGCCGAGCCTCTAAGGGTGCTTAGCCCTGCTTGAAGTACAGGCCTCTCCCACGGGCAGCGGCCCGCTGCAAACCACCGAGACCACACTGCGTGTGTCACACGGGGGAAACAAACACTGCTCAGCTCAGGTGCGGGTGACACTTGTGTCATACACGGAAACAGATGCAGTGTATGCGACGGGTGGAACACAACATCTGTGCACACCTGTGCATGCAGGGAAGTGTTTCTCTGGTTGTGGTGCAGATGGATGTGTGTGTGTGTGATTGCAGTCAGTGTGGCAGAGGTGATATCTTTTATTAGACCTACTAGATCATTGCAAAACAAATTCTTGATTTGCAAGCTTTCGGGCTCACGCACCCTTCTTCAGGCAAAGGAGAATGCAAAGATTGTAAAATTTCTCCCAGGTAGAAATGTGGCAGGGCACAGTGTCCTAGGGCAAAGAGACACGTCACACTCAGCCCATACTAAATCTGTGGCATGTTAAGCCATGTTAAAGTTAGCACGTGCTCTGAGCAGTTGCACGTTAAGGGTTAATACCATATTTTGCCTGCTCAGGTCTGACTTGCTGGTGAACAGGGGCATGTCTAGCAGCCAGGATACCTGAGCTCTATCCCTGCTCTGGGAGCAGTGCATCCTGGGACACTGGAGGACTACAAATTGTTTTATCTCTGTGGAGCCGACTGAAGTTACCCTAACATGAGCTAGGTAGCACGGCCCAGAGTTAACTCTCACCTGAAGTGGCATACATTTTGAGATGCTTAGAGGGCACATAGCATGATTTAACAGCTTTAACATGAAGATGTCTGTGTTTTGAGCACCCTTGGTATGGTCTAAGTGAGAAGGAAGGAGCACAATCTTTGAACAAGGGTGCAAAGGGCTATGTCAGCTGGGAGAGAGGAGTTATTTAGGGGGGTCCCTAGGCGTTGACTCTACTGGCATCATTGTGCAGGAAGAGGGGCGGTCAGGTTGGTAGACCCAGTGCTAGTGTTGATTTTGTTGCTCAACCTGAGCTGTTGCAGCCATTGCCTGTTTGAAAGCAAGAGCTGGCATGAGGTCTCCAGGGAACAGATGGCTTAGCTGGAGCTGCAGGCTCCAAGAGCAAGGATCCCCTTGGTTAGACGTGGCTGGGGATGTGTGAGGAGGTCAGATCAGGGGTGCACATCACTGGGGGTGCTGCTTCCTGCCAGGGGAAGGGTCCCCGTGGCTCAGGATCCTTCAGGCCAGAGGGAGGGCAGATGCTGCAGGAGCAACCCTATTTTCCAGGGGTCTGGGGCTGCTGCCACTTCTCATAGGATAGGAAGAAGTGGGATCCACCCCTTGTCCCAGCATACCTGGCTGCCTGAGCAATGGTTATGGTGGGAGGGGGTGGGTTTCCTGCTCCGTCCCCCCCCGGCTTTCCATCACTCGCGGATCTGAAACGTGACGTACCGGCTCACCCCTGTTTCACCCTCCCAGCTTCCCCTGCACTCAGTCACACGCTGACCTGGCCCCAGCCTCTCCCGGGGTCCAGTCCTGCAGGAGCAAAGCTGGGCTGAGGCCTTGCAGGGTTTCTCCAGAGCAGCCCCCCGCCCCTCCTCGCCCCAGGCAGCGTGTTCCCATCCTATAAACACCTCCTCCAGCGCCGCGCTACGAAGTCCTCCGGCGCTTCACACAAGTGCTCCTAATTACCTGGCCGGGGGGACAGGACCCGTGCAACCCACGTCAGCTAATGACTTTGCCCTGAGGTTCAGATCTGGATGAGGAGTAGGAACGTGGCGGGGTGGGGGAACAATTCCCCAACAGCTGGGATTTGCAAATGGTATTTAAAGTAAGGAAAGCTCATGGTCATGGTTAAGGTCAACCCCCTCCCCACACACACACACACACACACACACGCACACATACACACACGTATATACACATACAACCCCCAAGGCACAGCCAGCATCAACACTTCAAGCTGTCACACCTGGAGCAAGGCCATTACAGGGTCTGTCTCAGGGCTGAGTGTACACCCCATCTGTTGTGGATGCACAAAATCGACACTGGGGTGGGTTGTATTTCTGGTGGTAGCCTGCTCCGCGCACCGAACTCTTCAGTTCTGCTGTCAAGTGGTAGATGGGGACCGCTTTAAGTAGATGGGGACCTGGGTACCATTGCAAAGTATAGCTTTTTCCCTACAGGAAGGGGAAACAAGAGTGCGATGTGATGAGCAGGCCCATTCAGGCACAGCGGGGTCGGTCATAGTACAACTGTTCTGGTGGAAAAATCATCCCTCTAAAGTCCAAGCGATACGTGCTAATGACGTGGCTCAAGACAGCCTGGCCAAGATTCCCCAAAGTTGCAAGGACCGAGTCAGCATGGAGACATGCATGGGTCATGGGGGGATGTCTGTGCAGCAGAATGGCTCCCAGGGCCCCCAGCCCATGGCTTGTCCCCGTATCACACCAGCTCTTTGCAGACTGTGGGCATTTGTACACGTGTTTGCACTGCAGCACTGGGCGCTTTGGCGCATGCATTTGTATAAACGGCGAAATGCATGAGAAAATGGCAGCAGCGCACTTTTGAACTACAACTCACCAGCTCACATGCGGAGCAGACTCGACTAACCGAGTCTGCTCCAACGCGCCGAATCTCCAGCACATCGGAGCAGACGAATGCATGCATATGTGTATACTGTATGTGTGTAAATGCCAATCAAGCTTGCAATTAAAGATTTTTTTTTTGCAATTTGCAATTTTTTTTTTGCAAAAATCTTGTTGTTCTAATAAAAGATATCATTTCTCCTACAAGTCCTGATTGCCTGTGTTGTCAGAGCAGTTAGTTTATGGATGCACTGGGACCAGAGGTAGATCCAGGGGGGCAGCAGCAGTGCCATTGCACCATACTTTGACTCCTGCTCCACCCAAAGTTTAAAACCAACTGCCTGGCAGTGGCAGCAGCATTTCTATTCAGGCAGCAGTGAAGGAGGCAGCTGACTTCATGGCTCACCATAATCGACCTGATACGGTTCTTAAATGACTCACGGATTTGGAATTGATTTGGCTTAGAACAAAAAAATGTTCCTTAAAAATAATTTAAAAAAAAAAATTAAATCTACCTGATTCCTTCTAAACTCTTCACTCTACAGGGGTTAAAACCCCCTCTCCTTTTTAATAGTCTTGCTGTTCCACCAACCAAGCCCTCGTTTATTCTGCAATTCTGCTGCCCGTGAGCTGCTCCTCTGACCGTAGCTCCTATTTCACATCCCCGAAGACTATTTTTAACTTTAGCGAAATATATTAGTTCAGGTACAGAAACATTAACTCAGGCGAAGATCCATTCAGGTGGGAAAATACCTTTCAGGGAAGCATTGGGCGCACTGTCATGATGCTTGAGAAGGCTATATGAATCTGAAAGACGTTCGTTTAATTCAAATGACAGCAGGACTAAAGAAACAACATCGTTAATCATTTGTTGCCTAGTTTGTTGTGTTTCCATAATAACGTGTGTGGGACAACTAATGAATGCACAATCCAATGAAGTTACATATTGTTTTGGTTTCATCTTAAATTGAATAATATAGTCCTAGGGCCCTGGTGTATTAATAAAGCTTCTAGTTTCTTTTTACCTGGAGGAAAGTTTGTGATGTGTTATATGTGATGATGCACCATCCCATCTACTCTCCCTGTTTCAAAATCCTATATCTGCCCATGAGTGGGCCTGTCTCTCCTTCCCTCTGGGATAATGCAGTGCAGACACGGTCACTCCTTCCACAAGACCTGTGGGTTGCAGGGTTTTTCTTTTGAGCAAGGGGTTTGCCGCCGTTCAATCAGGACGTGCCTGTTGTGGAGGCTCTGGTGAGCTCCTGACTACTCCCCCGGCCCCTAAGCATGGCAGGATGCAGGGTCACCCACATAGTTTCATAGAAGTAGGGTCAGAGGGGACCTGAGCAGATCATCTAGTCTATCCCCCTGCCCTGGGGGTTTTCAACCCCCATGCCCTGTGCCATGCTATGTTACTCCTTGTGACCTTCCTTTGTACAGTGCCTTGCCACGCGGGGTTTCGGTCTGTGACTGGGCTCCTGGGTGCTTCTGTCAGGCCAGTTGCAAATAAAGATTATTCATAAAAAGGGAGAGTTTAAAGCCCGGGTCAGACTGACGCGGCCTCTTTGCTCCAGAGCCGGGGCTTGGTCCTCTTCGATGCTCATCTGAGCGTATGCCAGCATAAGAAGTGTGGCAGCGAGGGCAATGGTGGTGCCCTCGTCTCCCCGCTCATCATGGGGATAGGGTATTTTTCCTAGGGTGCTTTATGGCCGTGGCCTTGGAGAGGCACCGGTGTCGACTTTTTTTTGTGGGCTCCTGGACTTGATGGCTTGGGAGACCCTTTCTTGTGCTCTGCCCAAATTCCCAGCAGCTCACAGCCTTCCTTGTCTGGAGAGGGGGCAGACCCAGTGAGACCCCCAATGCAGCCCACAAGGTCTCAAGCTGGGTCCATCTTCATCCAGACCCCCTGTGCTCCAGGGAGGGACCGTCTAAAGCACTAAAGAAATCCAGCAGACCATAAGAGGCTACACCAAGGAGTCCACTCCTGTCGTTCACAGGCCATCTTTAGACCGAGGGTCCACAGGTGCTTCTAGCCCCACCGGCAGCCTCTCCATACAACCAACCAGCCCACAGCATGCAATGGGCAAGGAGCAGAGGCAAAGGCTTTGCCACTTTCCAGGCAGGGAATGCAAAGTTAAAGTAGGTTCAGATGGTCCTCGGAAGAGGGCCGTGCCCCTGATGCCCTGGGAAGCAAAACCCATGCTCCCATCAGCGGTCACTGCCAGTCTGACATGGGAGGGCCGGTTCCTTCCTGACCCCGGCTGGAAAGGGATGCAGAGGGCGATGGATGCCAGAGCCTTTTTATCAGGACTTGTTCCTAAAACCACGGGGTGGGGAGGACTCCCAGGGTCATCCACTCCAGCCTCTGCCTAGACACAGCATGCACCGCTCTACCCCATCCCAGACAGATGCCTGTCCAGTCTCACCTGCAGCCCCTTTCCTGCCCAACAACCCCCTAGAAAATCACAGCAATGGGGCTGGAGGCCCAGAAAGCTGTGTCATGGGGATGGAAGCTGGTGATATGTTCACTAACCTACCAACACGTGTTGCCCTCACTTTATCACAAAAGGCTGGTGACCGATGGTAGGGATTGCCATGATGCCAGGAGACAAGGGGTCTTCTGCCCTGGAGGAGGGCTGCCTGGGGTGAGAGGGCATTGCCCAACATAGGAAAGTAGGGCTGGAAGTGACCTTACCTAGTCCAGCTTCTTGCTCAAGGCAGGCTCATCCCTGTCTAACCCATCCCAGCAAAGTGTCTGTTCAACCTGCTTTAGAAAGTTTCCAAAGATGGAGATTTCACAGCGTCTCTAGGCATGCCGGACCACCCTCAGAGTCAGAAACTTCCTCCTTGTCTCCAACCTCAGTTTCCCTGCTGCAATTTGAGGCTGTTGCTCCTAGTGCCGACCCCTATGACCACAGAGAAGAACCTACTCCATCCTCTTTATATTCACGCTTCAAGTATTTGAAGACTGTTATCAAATCCTCCCCCTTCAGTCTTCTCTTTTCCAGGCTAAATAGCCCTAGTTCTTTCATAAGCCTCATCATCTCTCAGGTCCCTCATCAATCATTTTTGTTGCCCCGTGCTGGACTCTTTGCAAACTGTCCACATCCGTCTCCAAGTGTAGCTGTGCAGGGCCCAAAACTGGACACAGGACTCCAGATGTGGCCTCACCAGTGCTGAATAGAGGGGAAGAATCACTTCCTTTGCCCATCTCTCTTGGGACATTATCCATTTCCCTCCTTGCCCTAATGAGCTTGGACAAGCCCATGCCAAGGGACCCTGCTTCCTTCCCTGCAGGACTCCCACAGCCTCCCCTGGCCCTTGAGCAAAGCTCAGAGGTCTGTGCCCGGGGCTGGATTTGGGCATGGGGGTGCAGCCAGCCTGAAGAGGGGGCAGGGACTGGGGCGTCCTGCTTGGCACGTCAGGCCAGGGGCATGGGGAAGGGTCAGGTCCTCCTCTCCCTGCTCCGTCCAGGAGGAGCCACCACCTTGGCGGTGTGCAGGGCGAAGGGGAAAGCCCAGATGGCGAGTGGCGGGAGGAGCAGGATGAATTGGAGGAAGGCGATGACAATGGCCACATCTCCATGGAGACGGGGGACACAGAGGAAACCACACATCCACCTCAAAGGGACCCTCCAAACCCTTGGCTGCAGCGAGCCTATTCAGCCTGAAATGTCTCATTAGCAGGCTATGGCCTTTCATGGCCGGCTATAGACCTTGGAGAGCTGTTGAGAAAGGCTGAATTAGTGGGACTAAGTGTGTTACAAGCTTGTCATATTACCGTGGAGGGCAGGGCAGTGGAGACCACACAGCTAGCCCCAAGCTACAGGCCTTTTTGGAGACATTGAGCTGGGGGAGGAGGGTTGTGCTGAAGGAGACGCTTGTTAGCGCCCACGGTACACGAGCAGCATCTGCAATGAGAGCTGGGGCGGTGGGCATTTGCTTGCTTTTCTCTTCCCATCGCGAGTCTGCTGGCGCGATGATCTGTTTTGGGGCCGAGGGAAACTGAGGCAGAAAGAGGCAAAGTGACTTGGCCAAGGTCACCACTGCAGTAGCGCAACAAAGAATAGGACCCCCTGGTAGCTCTGTTCCCAAGGGGGTGTTGTTGTCACCCCGGGACCCTTGGAGGCAAGGATGATGGTGGTCCCCATCCACGCAGAAGAGGAATCGCACTTGCTGCCTCGTGGCCTTTCGGTGTAGAGGGAGTCTGCCTCCCTCCTTGCGCCGAGAGGCTGGCGAAGGCCAGGATGGCTTTGCAGATAGGAGAGTTGGGTACGGGCAGGATGCTTCCCAGGGAGGGGGATTCACAAACAACTACCAGTTCGTTCCCACCTCTGCTCAGGGAAGGCTGGACATAGGTCAGCGGGAGCGACCCTTGTTGGCAGGCATGACCCACACTGGCCCCCCGCACCCTCCCCAAGTCCTTTCCCAATCTGCTGCTCTGCTTTCCTCTCCCTACCCAAATTGCTGCTCTGCTTTCTGTTCCCAACCCAATCTGCTCCTATAATTTCTGTTCCCGACCCAGTCTGCTGCTCTGCTTCCTGCTCCTACCCTACCTGCCACCACACTGCCTGTCCCCTCCCTGATCTGCCCTGTCCCCTGTTTGTGCCACTTTTGTCACTCCTGCAGTAGGTCGACCACTCCTGCCCTGGCTGGTATGATGACCTTGGCTTTCTTTGAGTTTATGGCAGCCTGAAGCCAGAGCTGAAGGAAGAGGCAGCAAGATGGTTCACCCCGGTGGCAGGGCGTCCTTCGAGCATGCCACCGACACGCTGCTCTCAGCAACGTGAGCTCCTGACTGCAAGCCCTGCTCACAGCCAAGGGGCTGGCGTGTCTCCGTGGTATGGGGGCATCTTTCAACTGGTCACTGGTTGCCCTGTCCACACTCAACCCTGACTCTCCTCTGCTGTGGGTGTTCATAATGGCCGGACCTTTAAGGTCCCGGGGGACCAGTCTCTTGTTCCACCTCTGCAGAAGACCCGAGGTCAGTGCTTGGTTTCCAAGAGCTCCCCAGGGATCCCTGCCTGCCTTGCCTTGATGTCAAAGCCAGTCCGTGCACCTTCCCTTGATATAGGACCGTCTTTTCCAGCCAGAACGTCTGGACCTGTGACTCTGAGTGGGGACAGGGTCCTGTGGGAGATCGACAGCTGGTGGAAAAGCCCAAGAGGAATTAACAGGAAATGATATCTTTTGTTCCAAAATGTTTTTAAACACTTCAATTGACAAAAAATGAGATTTTCCCCCTCCTGGACTTCTACAGGCTGGTTAAAATACAATTAGAGGAGCTAGAAGGGACCAGCCATGTCATCTAGTCTAGGCCTCTGCAATTGTAGGCAACCAGGTAATAAACTTTTGTCTAACCGGCCTCCAAGGACCCCCGACCCGCACCCTTCCCACTCATTATGACCACCAAGTGCCCCATAATGAGGATCCTGTGTACAAAGAAACCCTCACCATGTGCTGCAGCGAGACAGCTGGAGAGACAAGGGCACAGCTGCTGGTTTGGCCGCGGCGATGGCAGGGAGTTTGTTTGGTGCAATGCACTCAGATGCTGAGCAAGGGGACCATGCCTCATGCTGCAGACAAAGGCAAGAATATCCTTCAGGTGTCTGGGGGACAATTCCTTCCTGACCCCAAGCCTGGTGATGGGGTTGACACTGCGTGCAAGCCAGGCACCTGGGTGGGGGGGGTCTCAGTACCACCAGTATAGCCCAGCCAGTGTCCCACCCCCAGCTGGGTCTAACATTTGATGGAGGGAAGAGAAACCCAAGACCTAAGTCATGCATTTAGGGGAGCGGGGGGATCCTTCCCGGTCTCTACAGGAATCTGTTTTTTAAGAGAATTCCTACAAAACACTCCTGACTCTCCTCCCCAGACCCATCCTCCGTCAGAGGTGGAGCATGAAAATCCCAGGCATCAATTCCCAGATCTTCAAGTAAGCTAGGTGCCTAATTCCCTTAGGAGCGTGAATACTTTTGGGGATCTGGGCCAGTTTGATACTGGACCAGTTGCAGACTCCAGCTGGGCACATCAGAGTCAGAGGATTCAGTTCCATGCTTTGGCCACCAGGGGGCAATGCTTGACCACTAATAAGGAAGGGGGGGGGGAAGGGACCTGGGCTCCCTAATGATCCATAAAAATCCCTTCCTTGGAAGCCAGGATGCATCCCTCTCTCACGGCTCTGCTATGTGGGACCTGAGCTCCCTCTCCCGCTCTGCCAGGGGCTATGTGTCACACAATGCCCCATGCCTCAGTTTCCCCAGAGGGAAAAGTTTTCAACTAACAATAATCGCACCTCGGTTGGGCTAGGATACCGCCATCGCAAGCGGCCCAATCCTGCACAGTGCAGGAAGATGGGGAAGAGGGAACAGGCTTATCGCCCCTACTACCAGTCAGACCACACCACGGTGATGCATCTCTGCTGCGATACGGCTCCATCTCAACCCTCCCTCACCGTAGCAGCCTGGAAAGCTGTGCAATGTGTCCTTTATGTTGTAGCCAGGACCAGAAGTGCTCCGGGCTGTCCCCAGCCTGAGAAAACCTGATCTTGGCACCCCTTCCCTGGAGGTGAGGCATCTCAGGGCATGGCCAAACCCTCCTCTCCCCCAGCCAGAGGGGTGGGCTCTGCTCTCAGGGTCCCTGGCAGGGTCTCTGCTGTGCGGACACCCCTCTGCTAATGATGCCAAGGCCCCCCAGCATGGCAGCTTGCACCGGATTAACCATCTCCTTCCATTTCCTGGATTAGACCCCTGGCACCCCACCAAGCAGGGGAGGGGATTTTGGCCTGGGGCATCCCATAGCGACCACTCTGGAATGAAAGTCCCTTGCCTGGGTTTAAAATCAGGATTGTCGAGACCTTGGAGCAAGCAGGCCTCTCTGCTCTTTGAGCTAGGGAAGGAGCCTCCATTGGCTGTATCCCCTAATTAATCCTCTTTGCCCGGTGTCTCTCCCAGCACTGCCCCCCGCTTGTACCTTCATATTCAAATCACTCTCCATTTGATCCACCGGTCTGTTCACATCCCTTCACAGCACCTGAGCTCACAAACTCTACATCTCTCTCATTCAGTTAGTTTATAAGGTGCACATCTGCCCTACCTTATCTTCTAACCTAATGCACCAACCTGGAGAGGAAAGGTGCGGTGCGGCATTGCCCAGGGGGCTGCAATTGCAGCTGGAAGCTGTCCGAGGTCTCTTCCAGGTGCTGGGGAGCTCCGTGAAACCCAGTCACCCTGGCCTGCAAGTGGAAGGGGGATCACTCCTTCTGGGGAGCGATCCCAGTGAGTGAAGCACGGTTATAGGAGCTGCTCGGGGGTCCATCTCCTGCCCAGCTTTCTCCCTGCCAAGGGTCACCGTGCCTTCCCCGCTCCCTCCTTGCAGCCTGCAGCGGAGGGACGCCTGGAGCTATGATGGGCAGCCCGCTCTGCTTTGCGCTGGACGGCAGCACCTGCGCGGCAGCAAGCGCCCCGAGATGTTTGCAGGGCACCTGCTGCGCCGAGACCCGGGGCTCAGGGGAGATCCTGGAGCAGGGGCCTGAGCGTCCCTGCTTCCTGTGCATGCACGGCAGGGTGATCGCCACCAGACATCCCGGACAGGGGTTCATCCATCACCACACATCCTTCTCCCTACAGAAGAGAAGCTGCTGCTGATTCGCCTACCCAGGAGATCTTCACAAGCAGACTGGACGCACACCTTGCCGGGGGTTTTGGACCCCCGCAGCCTTTCCTGCCCAGAGCAGGGGGCTGGACCCGATGATCTCATGAGGTCCCTTCCAGCCCTAAATGTCTGTGAATCTCCCCAGTCTGAGCACTTCCCCACCCTGCCTGGCATGCAGCAGCTGGCCCCTGACCCCCCTTTTCCTCCTCCTGATTTACCACCCAGAGGGGTGGCTGCAGCATTTTCCACTCTGCTGTCCCTAGGAGATTTCCTCCTTCCCTACAGGACCCAGGGATCGCTTTGTTCCTTTCTTCTCTCGGGCCAGGGGCTGCCATCTGGGCCAGGCGAACACCCCCGCAAGGAGACGGGGGGCAGGCCCAGCAGCCCCTCCATCTGTCCTGCCCCGCGTGTCAGCAGCAGAGTCATTGCCAAATGCAGAAGCACCTGCTGAATTGATGGCAGAGGATTTCTGAGTTTATTTGTCAACAAGGAGGCTTCCCGCCCCCCTTCCTCAGCCCCGAAAGCCCCGTTAATCTCGGCTACAATTGCAGTTTGCTGTGCAAACAGACTTCGGCGCGGCGCGGCGCCTGCATCCGAAATGGGTCATTTAGGAGCGCGCCGGTGGAATGCTGGGTAATCTAGCAAGTGAATCATAGCATCACTAACGCGGGATTGAGGCGATTTGGAAGCAATTGCCCTTCAATAACCCTAATCCTTGGCCGCGAATGGGGTTTTTAACTCCGGACATTATTGTCTATTGATTGACTTTTAGACAGGGGGATAGTGTAAATAGTATTATGTGCTGGAGGATTTTCTGGCCTGATTGCCTTGCTCCAAAGCACTGCCGCCGCTATTGGTGTCCTTCCCCCAACCTTGTATCCTCCTCCGTCCCCCAAGCCAGCTGCAGGGGAAGTCCCAGGGCCTTACTCCGCGGGGTCAGGAGGGAGACATGGGCCCAAACACAAGCAAAGGAAGGAAGTGGTGCAAGGAAGATGAAGGGCGCAGGGAAATGGTATATCTCAGCTGGAGATGAGCAATGCTGGGAGGGAAGCTGTGTGGCAGCGAAGGGTGAAGAGCAGATCCGTCCTGTGTGGGGCTGGGATCTCACTGAGGCTCACGGGAGAGATGTGTGTCTTGTGTCTGCCTTCATGGGAGCCGTGGACGGGCAGGTTATGGGCAATGATGCTCCACATCGTCAGCATGCATTGCAAATGCATGACCATCAACTCGGTACTCGTGAGCTGTTATTAATGACTCATCTTTGCACCCTTTCCCCTGCTCCCAGTGAGCTGGGCCCTACTGGGAAAGGACATTGTGCCAGGCTGTCCGTCACGTGCTTGTGACTGGCAAGGGACCATGTGCATCATATGGTCTTGCCCTGTATCCGCTACTCCAGATATTTTACAGGTCTTGTATTATACAGCTATTATATCAGCTACTCCAGCTATTACACAAGTCTTGTACAGGGTCTTCATAAAGTCCTTGTGCACAACCTAAGTTATTAAAGTTTACATGAGGACTTTATGAAGACCTTGTATATTAACTATAATATCAGCTACTATACAGGTCTTGTATTATACAGCTATTGTATCAGCTACTCCAGCTGTTATACAGGTCTTGTATAATAGCTCTTATATCAGAAACTATACAGGTCTTGTATTATACAGCTATTGTATCAGCTACTCCAGCTATTATACAGGTCTTGTATAATAGCTATTATATCAGAAACTATACAGGTCTTGTATTATACAGCTATTGTATCAGCTACTCCAGCTATTATACAGGTCTTATATAATAACTATTATATCAACTACTATACAGGTCTTGTATTATACAGCTATTATATCAGCTACTCCAGCTATTATACAGGTCTTGTATAATAGCTCTTATATCAGAAACTATACAGGTCTTGTATTATACAGCTATTATATCAGCTACTCCAGACATTATACAGGTCTTGTTCAGGGTCTTCATAAAGTCCTTGTGCACTTTTAAACTTTCATAACTTAGGTTGTGCACAAGGACTTTATGAAGACCCTGTATATTAACTATTATATCAGTTCCTATACAGGTCTTCTATTATAAAGCTATTATATCAGCTACTCCAGCTATCATACAGGTCTTTCCCTGTATCAGCTACTCCATTGTAACCACATCACTGAGGGCTAACCTGCTGTCTGTTGGCTTAAACTTACCCCGGGGCAGCAATGGGCACACAGGCAGCTACCACTGAGCTGCCAATGCTTGGTAAGTCCCTACTCTCTTTTGGTTCTCTGTTATTGGCCCATGTGTCCTTTAACTCTCCCTGTGTCTCAGGTTTCCATCTACAGACCGGGGATAGTGGGGTTACAAGCTTGTAAGGTGCTCAGAGGCTACATTAAAGGGGTCCATATAGATGCCCGAGGTAGCTAGACCACTGTCTCCGCTGGCTGCAGGCTCGGGGGTGGCCCACAACCAGCTGGCTTTGTGTCCTGCTAGCTCCAGCTTCTCCTCGTAGCCCCAGTGTCATTGAATCTTAGAAAAACGGGGACCGCAGGAGGTCACATCTAGTCTGAGGCAGGGACCTCCCTATCCAAACCACCCCATACAAGTCTTGGTCTAATCCATCCATAAAAGTACGCAGACAACTCTGTTGCACAACAGTAAGTCACTATAGCCCGAAGACACCAAAAGTACCCTAACCGGACACAGGGAAAGCAAGGAGATGAGGGCACTCTCAATGCCCCACCACCGTAAGGGTTGTTAAACACAATCAAGGTCCAAGGAAGAGGGGCCATGCCCCCCGCTGCAGAGGAAGGTAACCCCCCACAACCAGCACCAATCTGACCATGGGGTAAAATTGCTTCCTGACCCCAAATGTGGGGATGAGTCTGACCCTGAGCAGAAGGGCAAGACCGTCTAGCCAGGGACCTCTGGGTTTTAGTTCCCAGCCCTAGGAGAGAGCTGCAGCATCGTTCCCGCTGCCTAACACATGGCCAGAAGGAAGTGCAAGAGGTGAAAGGCTCTTGGTGCAAGGTCCGTGAAGGAGCCAGTGTAGGGGCTTGCCTGGAGTGGAGTAAGGGGCCTCACAGGTCCCTAATCTCTGTCCAGGGGATGGCAACAATTGCTCTTTGTCTCCCAGTTTCTGCCCAGTCCCCCCCAGTTTGCTGCTCTCTCCTGCATTGCTTCTGATCACGTGCTCCTCCCCACGGGCCCTCAGCACCTTCCAGCCATGGGATTAACCAGCGTGGGACCCCTCCTCTCCAAAGCCCCCAACCTCCTGCTGCAAGATACATCGCTCTTCCCACCAAGCCCTCCCAATGACAGAGTAGAAATGAGTACAACCTAAAACCCCAAATGCAAACCCCAACCTTTTTTACCCTCAAAAGGGGAAAAGCAAACACGGGCGTCGATGTTACGTGGACGACCATCAGCTAACGATGGAGAAGGACAGCCACGGCAGATAAATCCCCTCTCATCATATTTCCCCCGTTATATTTGAACGGTCTGCCGCGCTCGGCACTAATCTATCAGCCCGAGTCAAGGAAACGGTGGGATCTCTTTAAAGGTCAAAAGCAGCCAGTGCCGGAGCAGAGGGGGGAGGAAGACAAGGTTAAGGAGAGGATTTTTTTTCTTTCCCTCTTTCTGTAAAATAATAATAATAAAAGAAAAAATTCTCCTATTTCCTTTCCCGAGATTAATGATAAATGGTCCATCCCCTAAAAGAAACCGATAACACCTCTAATTTTACTGCGAGGCCCAGAAATGCCATTTCTACGCAAAGCAGGGCCCCAATAAGACGAATAGCGGCTCTTTTCGCAGGCGCGGCTTTGATAGAAATTTTTCTCCCCCTCCCTTTTTGGTTTTAGACTGGAAATGCCCCCTGGAGCTACAAACAATGCACAATAAAGCAAAATAATATTTTAGTCAAAATAGGCAGACACCGCTCGCAGCCAACTTTCAAATTAGCATTTTGAGGGCAAATATGCAGACAATTTGAGATAATGAGGCCTGATTATTCAATCCAATGAATGTTAAATAGGGAGTGAGGGCTCCCGCGCCTTATCTCCCCGGCTTTCGATTTATTTTATTTTATTTTATTTTTAATCGGTTCACATTTGAACTCTTTATTTGTTTCAGCTCCCGCGCCCCCGCCCCGCCGCGTCCTTTCCCGCCTGGGCTTTCTGTGAGCACCGGCAGGAGGTGAGCAGCAAAGTGGAGGGGCGGAAAGGGGGGGCGAGGTGTCAGCATTTTGCATAGGGAAATTGCTAGGGACGGGGCCCTCCGGCCATGGGATAAAGCAGCTCCTCACCCTGGCTGGCGATGGCGGTGGGTAGATAGCGTCCCTCCCAAATGAACTGACATGAGCAGACAGCGGGGACGTCTGAAAACCACCCCCCTGCGCTCGTCCCCCTGGCTGCTTTCCTCCGCTTGGGGGAAAATAAACTTCACACCAACTCTGTGCCCCTCTTCCCAGCCCAGACGGCTCCTGGGGTTCAAAGACCCCCATGTGTTGGGGTATTGGGAGTGGGGTTTGGGGGTCTTCAGCCCCCGCCAAGGGAGGAAGAACAGCCCCACCAGGCACTGACCGAACGTTTGCAAGGATGGCTTCAAAAGGGGCCAAAATAATGTTAATAGTTATCTGTGCAGATGATATGGGGGTCGCTAGGGCATGGGGGAGCTCTTCGAGAGGAAACAGCTTCTTCCTGCCATCCCCTTCCTCCGTCCCCCTGGCTCCGGCGCCCTTCCTGACACCCCGCTTCAGTCCAAAGAGTGATGGGGAGACACACAGCTCATGAAGTCCCACCATCCATACCTCCCCCTGGCTCGTAGGGAAATCTCAAGCCAGATCCCAGGTACCCGTAGGGGTACCCAGGAGCGGTGCACGCTCAGGATGGAGCCCCCTCCTCCCCGCGTCTCTTGCCAGCCTACGAAGCACGCAGGGAAGGCGAGCGAGACTGTGCCTTCGAGTGAGTGGCACCGTTCAGCTGGCGCCGTCTCCCCGACATGTTTACTTGCAAGCTGTCAGGGAAGTGAGAATCCTCTTCAAAGTATGTTTCACCCAATTAGATAATTAACACCGGGTGTCGCTTTGCATTTGCAACCCGAGACTTCATCCCCCGCTCCCGGCCCGCGTCTTCCCCACCTGCAGACCTCCTCCGTGGCCACCCCTCTTGCCCGGTGCGGGGATCCGTGTCTCTCACCACCTGCTTCTGCTCTTGGAGCCTCGTGAGAGCCTTTGGGGGCCTGCAGGTAAACTAACCAGCAGGGCTGAAGTGCCAGACATCAGCAAGGCTAACTTCGGTTTGCTCAGAAGATTAGTTAGTGCGGTGTTCAAGCTCCAGAGCATTGCCGAAACGGGGGTCCAGGAAGGGTGGTCACCAATGAGGTCCCTGTTTTCAAGATGGGGAGGAAGGAGGATCTGGGAAACTATAGGTCCATTAGTGTCACCTCCATCCTTGGGAACACTCTGGAAAAAGTCATTAAGGATCACATGTGTGGGAGCCCAGCAGGAGAAATAATGCTGAAAGGAAGTCAGCACGGGTTCATTGCAGGGAGATCCTGCCCGACTAACCTTGTTTCTTTTTATGACCAGGTCACAAAATGCTTAGACGCAGGAGTCGAGGTGGATGTCGTCTACCTAGACTTTAAGAAGGCCTTCGATACGGTATTGCATCCTATTCCCGTAAATAAACCGACACACTGTGACGTAGATGACAACACGGTGCGGTGGGTGGCAAATTGGCTTAGTGGTCTCACCCAGAGAGTGGTGGTGGATGGGTCGGTATTGACTTGGAAAGATGTGGGCAGTGGGGTCCTGCAAGGCTCGGCCCTGGGACCAGTGCTGTTCAATGTCTTCATCGGTGACTTCCAGACGAGGGTGTCCAAGTTTGCAGATGATACCAAATTATGGGGCAAAGTTAACACAGCAGAGGGTAGGGAACAGATCCAGGTGGATCTGGACAGGTTGGAAAAATGGGCAGACCAGAATAGGATGCAATAAGTTCAACAAGGACAAGTGCAAGGTGCTGCACCTGGGGAGAAGGAATCACCAACACACTTCCAGGCGGGGGGTGACCTTCTCAGCAGCACAGCAGCGGAAAGGGATCTCGGAGTCACAGTTGACTCCAAGATGAACGTGAGTCGTCAGTGTGACAAAGTGATCAACAAGACTCACCGCACTTTATCATGTATTGGCAGATGCATGATGAACAGGTGCAGGGAGGTGATGCTTCCCCTCTATGCGGCACTGGTCAAGCCACCGTTGCACTACTGTGTCTAGTTTTGGGCGCCGCACGTCAAGAGGGATGTGGACAACATGGAGAGGGTCCAGAGGAGGATGTCCATAGGCAAGGCCCCATGAGGAGAGACTGAGCGACCTGGATCTCTTCAGTCTTTGCAAGAGAAGGCTGAGAGGGGATCTTGGGGTTGCTATAAATTCATCAGGGGAGGGCAGCAGGGAATAGGAGATGCTGTATTTGCTAGGGCACCCCTGGAGCAACTAGGAGCAATGGCCACAAATTGACGGAGAGCAGATTCAGATTGCACAGCAGGAAGAACTTCTTCACGGTGAGGGTTGCCAGGATCTGGAACGGGCTCCAAGGGAGGTGGTGCTCTCCCCTACCTTGGGGGTCTTCAAGAGGAGACTGGACAAGCACCTTGCTGGGGTAGTCTGACCCCAGCGCTCTTCCTTGCCCAGGGCAGGGGGTCGGACTCAATGACCAACTGAGGTCCCTTCCAACCCTAACATCTATGCATCTATGGGGGGCTCCAAGTATCAGTGAAACTTAGCCTTTTACCCTTCTTCCTCCCCAACCTCGGAGTGCTTTGCTAAAGGTGCTTGACAAACTTTACAATTCATCTTTGTCAGGCTGGAGAAACTAAGGCACAGGCTCCCTTGGGTGCTACCAAATGAGAATATTTCAATTGCCAGACTGGAGCAGGCCGGGTCCATCTACCCCAGGGGTCTGTCTCTGACCAGCTACAAGCCTGGGAGAAGATAGCAATGCCTGCAGGGAGCACTCCTTGCAAACTCTGCAAGAGCTGGTTCAGACTCTGAACCAGAAAAGCTTTTATCCCTTTCCAATTCTTCTGTACCTTGCAATGGCAAACTAAGCACCCAACTGCTGCCTGAAAGTTTTCCCTTTAATATCTGCAATGGTAAGAACTGCTCTAGATGCAGCACTTGCATGGTTTTAGCTGTCTTGGCTGAAACCAGCTTAATTAAAGTGACACAGTCCTTGCATGGGGATGGGCTGATATAGTTTCATAGTTGTTAGCGGCTGGAAGGGACCATACAGACCATCGGGTCCAGCCCCCTTGCACTTGGGTCTTAGGATCAGATGCCAGGTCCCCAAGTCTGTGCCTCTAACTGGAGACTCCCCCTTAGCAGTAGAAGGTCAATGACACACAGCTGAGCACTGCAGGATGATGTAGTGATTACAGGGGGAGATTCAGTGAGTACCCAGCAGCCTGGGGTGTATTTGTCCCAAAAGGAGGGGAGTGGGAGATATGCAACAGGTGTGCAGGTATCATTGAGCATCTTGGGTGATGCAGTGAGTTCAAGCCTCAGTTTCCCCCACCCCAGTCATGGGACATCGCTCTGCCGCTCCGAGGTTGGGACCTTTGCCGAAGAGCAAGAAGTGCCTTGGTTGTGGTCTCTGTCCACTGAAGCAAGCCTTTGCCTGTGGGGCCGGTGTACAACACAGCCCTTGTTCCCCTTCAAAGATACAGTGTCCCTTTGATGTGTTAATTGGGCAGGGGTAGCCTTGTAAGTAAGGGGCTTGGTTGGAGCTGTGTAATTTGAGCAGCTGCTCCTGCCTTTGCCACTCAGCTGCAACATCTGTCTGTTTGCTGTGGTTGCTCCTGAAATCAAAGGAAGCCCCGTTCCTGCAGCCTGCTCCGAGCCTAGCTTAATGTTTAACTGTACAAATAAATAAAACAGCTTTGCAGCTTGCCCTGGGCAAAGAAAAACCCCAGTGGAAGGGAATAGATCAGCTCCCCCTGCCTTCCCACAGCCTGCCCCTTGGAAAGTGTAATTTAATCAGCATGAGAAAATTAAAAAAGCATAATGAATTCATTAGGGCCAGCTTGCCCTCTGAGTCTCCATTGTTAGAGAGGTGCCTGGGTGTGCCTGTCCCGTTGCAATGCTTTGGAGACCGCAGGGCCACCTGCTGAATAACTCCCCGTATGCTGGGTTTGGGTGGGACTTCTCTGCTGTCCCTGGGAAGCTTTTGGGGATCCTTCATGGCTGCAGGTTGGGGCAAAGCAGAGAGGCTCTCTGGGGACATGGGTGAGAGCGGGTGGCTTTTCTACTAGGGACACTTGCTCGCCTGGAATCAGGGACCCATATCCCCCCAAAAACTTCACTTGGCTGTAGGCACCAAAGCAAACGGCTGTGTCCTTTGAAGAAGTAGGCCACTTATTTTAGATGGAAAATGGCCTTTAAAATATTTGCCTGGCATGGAGGATACGGAGCACTTGGGAATCTGGCCTCACCGGTGCATCTCCCAGTCGTACGCTGGCTTGGGCTTCTGGGAACAGATCACCTGCAGGTTCGCCCTGCTATTCCCATGCATCGCTGCATTGCTGTAAGGAGAGCGAGCACCTGTCCTGCAGAGCCGACAGTCCAAAGAGACAAGATCGTGCAAGGGGTAGGGGTGACTTGGCCAAGGCCGCACAGAAGGTCAGTGGCAGAGGAGGAGTCTTGCTGTAACAGAGCTGTGCAGCTGCCCATCCACCATGGTGCTGTGCAAGGGCACGATGCAACCAAGCCATCCCCGCTTGCTGACCCCAGTGGTTAGTGTCTGTGGCCCGAGGCATCGGATGGTCAGACTCCTTCCTCATGGACAGCCATACAGATCCACTCTTGGCACAACTTTGTGCTGAGGACCTGGGCTGCCTTTGCCAGCTACCCCAGGTAGGACAATGTGTGGCCCATTGGGGATACCCAAGCCAGCCCGTCCTCTAGCAATGACTATTCAAGCAGCAGTGTGCAAGTGGGCGTCTTTCCCAATTAGCGCCGAAAGGCACGCTCTTCCCTTTGGCTTTCCAAGGTGGAGGCACTGCTCTTCTCATCTGGTTTTTTTACAGGCTGGCTGGTGGGTGGGTTAGGAGGGACCGCAAGGGTCATCTTATCCAAACCCCAGATCCTGATCCTACAGAACAAAGTTCCCATTGATGCTCGTAAAACCAAAAGTTTGCCTTTTGGTGATTCTGGGTGTTTCCAAGGCTTGGCCAGATTGGCGTGAAATCACGGACTCGAGCCCTTAAAGCCAGATATTTCCAGCAATGGTTGTGGCCACGGGAGCCGGTTGGCCTTGCCCCAAAGCTGGGGCGGCTATGAAGGTCATAGAAAGAGGGGCCGGAGCGAGTTCTGCCCCCTCCATGAGACTCGTGTCCGCAGAGCTGTTTAATTGCAAGTCCCGAGGCTGTTTGCTCAGTCAATCCCGCAGCTGCTGCCTCTGGGGCTCTCCGAGGTGCAGGATCCAGGGGTGCTGTGGCCGTCCCCCCTCCTCCTGCCCGCATTAGACGTGCAGAGCTAATCCGGGCGACGCTGTCTTCGGCAGAGAGCTTATCCCACCCGCTCAGGCCAGCACAAGGGCAGGCAGAAGGGGATAAAGCCAGTTCAAAGAGCAGGCAACAAACCAGCAGCTAATCGGAGGGCTTGCGACCTCTACCTTGATGCTGACCCTGACACTGAGCCCGTGGCCCCAGGGACGGGCATTAATGGAGTGGTATAATGCACTCTCGGGGGTAACCAAGGAAACAACCATCGGCTTTACGCGTATCCCTTCCTCTCATGCTCTTTGCAAATATAATGAGATTGATTTGCAACGCGGGAAGGAGACAAATCATCGCCTTCATTTAGGAGTTGCAGAACTTGGCTGCCTGTTGCGCAGTGCAAGGATTAGCTGTGCTGGACGGTGCTGCAAGGGCTGTGCGGTCACGGTGGGAGGTGTGACGGCCAGTTCGTCGTGGAGCCAAGGCCTCTGGGCAGTTTTACCTGTCCTGCTAGTTTACTAGACACTGGGAGAGAGCAACGGTCCATCTAGATCGCTTGTCTCTGACCGTAGGGGAAAGCACAGGGGGCACGTCTAGTTCATGGACTTGCAGACAGGCCAAAATGCTGTACTCGCCAGGCAGCTATGCTGCTTTGAACCCTGGGGATCCAGTGTCCTTTGCTGCTTTGCTGTGGTCTGTGGGGCCGTGGACATGAAGGAAAACCATGCACCCCCAGGGTAACCTCCAGGCTGGAGTCTGAAGGATGTGCTCGGTGTCTCTGTGCATCGAGCCTTGAGAGAAGCAGCGACATCCCGGTGGAAAACACTTGCCCTATGAATTGCAACCACCTGGTGGGAGAATCCAGGCCGTGAGCACAAACTCAAGACATCCTCTGTTGAACTAAGTGACTCCAGCACTTAGCCAGCTGAAGTGGCCACCGTCTTCTTGCCCCCAGAAAACCACTGGACTTGTCACCTGAGCAGACAAGGGGTTTCAGGCTGGAAGATGTGCCTGTGTGTGTTTGCCCAGGTGTGTGTTCGACTTCCACCAGCACCTCTTTGTTGGTACAGATCGGTCCCTACATCCATCCGCTGCCAGTTCAGCAACGTCACACACAAAGAGCAGCTGAGAACTGGAAGGACAGCCCAAGCCATGTGATACAGCCCACCAGGAATGGCCCTGCCTGTATGATATGCCTCCTAGTAGTTGCGTGAAGGAGTGGTGAGACCCCACCAGGCAAACTTTCTTGAGGGACCAAGGATGCTTGCAGCTGGGAGCTTTGCAATGGCATCCCCTGCCCACTGCAGCAAGCACAGCTCACATTGTAAATGCAGATGCATCAGGAACACAAGTGACAATCCGGAAGCGAGACCATCTCCGAACCCCCCAACAACGAGCGGATTCACACAACCACCCGCCATATGGCGTAAACAAAGGGAAGAAAAGAAAATGATCCAATTAGCACATGCAATTGCCAACTTTCAGACTACTAATCAGCAAAGCAACTGCCCTAGGTGAGAACCTATAATCAAGGAAGTAGCAAGATCACAACAATATAGAGACGTGCCCGCCTAGACAAGGGCAGATTGCATAAACAGAGGCTGGGATGGGGATTTTTTCCCCCCTCTGCTCTTTTAACCTCCCGGTACCTTTTTATGCAGCAAAGTGATTCAGCCTTTGACTATTGCAAGAAAAGCTCATTTAGAGAAGGGTTACACGCATACAATGGTGGAGGGTGGCATATGAGTATTTCAGGGATGCACGAGATGCCTTTGCTATAGGCAGGAGGTGCGAGAAGAGCAGGTTGTGCTGGCCGAGTGGAGGGATGTGTCTTGAGGAAGTAATAAAAGTGCCTCACTGGGCCTATGGAAACTGTTTTCTGGTGCTGAAAGGGACCTGGCTCCAGAGCCACCAATGACCTCCCCACCCAATACAGGCACCCTGGGCAGTGCTGTGTATCATATGGTGCATAAATAGCTAGCTAAGATAAGACACCGGAGGCTGAATTCAATTGACCCACCTGTTGTAATGGTGTGCCCATGGCCTTGACCCAGAGAACAGGCAAGAAGTGTATGTATCTTGTGGATATTGAGAGTCAAGTCAGTTCTCAATGGGTTTAGCTGTGGCATAGTCCCATGTGAGCAGGCAAGAATGGGAAGGGGTGTCGCAGTGAACCCAGCCCACCTCCCCTCTGCAAATGCTTTCTCCCCCTGTGCAGGGCTTTGGTGGAGAGAGAGGAGAGCTGGTGCATGTGTGTGAGAGCGAGACGACGATGGACAATAACTTCCTCAAGATCAAACTTGCAAAATCAGCTACCTGGGAAGTGCCGTGGGTGGCAGCAGGCACCGCACTTAACCTATTTGTGTGCATGAGGTGTCTCTTCAATCAGCAGCTTCAGAGTGCCACTGTTTTCATCCTGGTCCATCCAAATGAAGCCTGTCCACTCATTTGGTATTTGCCAGCTGTTTAATCGCATCACCTGAGCCTATGCTGCAGTACCTGGAGCTCCTTAGCGGTCCCCCATCCAAGAGCCGGCCGGACCTGGGCTTGCTAAGCTTTCAAATTCAAGCATGTTCAGTCCAGCAGAGTTGTCTGCTCAGTTTGCTGTTGCCCCAACATTTATCACTCGCTCTCCAAAGTCCCCATTTTTCTCAGGTTGTCTGCAACGTCCTTGTGTGCCTGAGGCCGAGGGACATGGAAAAGGTCATATGGAGGTGGGAGTATTGCAGGTTACAGCTAGGGATGTCCTCTTTGCTCTCAGTTGTCAGTTTATTCATTTCTAGCAGATTTCTCTTCGAGCTTTGCTTGTTAAAAAAACAACAGGTTTGGTTTTTGGGTTGTTTTTTTTCCAAGTGGCCACGCATTTCAGGAACAAACCCTGTTTATTCCCAAACCCTTTAATGCAAAGGTGAATAAATGCAAGTGAGAAAACAAGGAAGGGAGGAAATACTTAAAAGCAAAATGTGGAGAGATGCTAAAAGGAAAGAAATACAATTACTGGGACAATAACAGAAGGCGACAAAGAAAAGAAGATACAGAAAGAGAAAAGATAATCAGAAGAAAAGGAGAGGGGAAAACAATCAAAGGAAGGAAAAATCAAAGGGAGATCATGCATAAAGATAGGCAAGGCAGGCGGGGCTGCACTGGGAACCGGAACTGCATGTATAATTGGATTTTGGTGCGTGCGTGCTGTGATAAGAGATTTCATGTGCTGGGATATTTTTTTTACAATCTCTCCATTTCATGGCAAGATCTGAATACGGCTGGGCACAAGAGCATCGGGCTGGAAATACCTTGGGACCTGATCTCACATCTGCTAAGGACTGCAGCAAAACGTCCCTTGGCTCCAGAGGGACAAGACAGGGTCTCACCAAAGTTGTCTGCTCATCTCTAGAAAACCAGTGCTTCCAGCACAGCCCAGCAGTGGTGGTGACTAAACACTGGTCATCCAGCGCTCTTTGGGGTTGTATGGCGGGTGGTCTCGGCAAAGCCCCCCCCCATGCTTCATGGCTCCAGCTGTCAGCAAAGATTCAGCTTTCGGACTAAACCGTGGAGTCACTGAACTGGTATCTTGCTCCCTACGAGCATTTGGGGGCTTTAGGGGCTGTCTGCAGCCAGTCTACCACTGCCGTCCTCTCCTTGCATTCACTCATGCAACGGAGTTTGTATCTGAGCCAAGACGGTGGTCTGAGCTGATTTCTCAGTAATTGGTGCAGCCATGAAGGAAACCCCAGGGCAGCTGCAGGCTTGCAGGCCTCCCGGGGACAGAGTAAGGCAGCCAGGGCTTGGGGTCAATGGTGGAAGACTTGGGGTCAATGGTTGAAGAGGATACGATCTGCTTGGAGGCCCTTGAAGCACGGGCTGTGGTGTGATGGCTTTGCCCAAACTCTGCTCATCATTAGGTGACAGGGAGGCACCTACTGCCTTCTTCCTGCTTCCAGTCCCTGGCTCTTGCTGGTTGTTGTCCTAGCACATAGGAGACCCAGGAGACAGCTACTGCGGCGTACGTGGGAGGGACTTGCTGCTCTGTTCTCGCTGCTTCCTATTTCTGCTCCCATCCTGCAATATGTGAAGCCAAGCCACAATGATTTATCCTCGAATGAAGCCTCTGAAGAGGCTGCCTGGCTCCTGCATGGAGATAGATGCTGCCCCCCTACTCACCCGTACACCCTGATGCCCTCAACTGCACCATGCAGAGAGTCCCTAAGGAGGTTCTGTCTCCTAACCACATAAGCCATATGTGTGGAAATAGTATTCATGGGCTGCGGGGTGAGGTTGTCAGCCATGCTCTCCATCCTGGTGTTTCACAGTGGGGTTTGCATACTCTGGGCCCTGGCTTGAGGCCTTGAACTTGAGTTAAAGTTTCCTAGGAAGACAAAATAGGGAGCAGAGCATGGTTTTGTTAGGAGCCCACGTGGCGGAGGACACCCTATAGCATCCTTCACCAGATGATGGTTCCTGAGCACCAACAGCGTCATACCCATGTCTGCGGCATTGCCCTGGTCCATCCAGGAGCCGACAAAGGGGCAAATAAGTAAGGCCAAGTCATCATCTGGGGAAAGACGCCCGGGTGGTGCTATGAAGTGTCACTCTCAGGTGCTGCTTTGGAGGAACCAAGCCTGGGGGAGTATCCAAGCGTGCTGTGATGCTGCTGCCCAAACGGACCAGCAGCGAGTGGGCATCTTCCTACAAAGAAGACTGCAGTGGGTGGCAAAGTCTTTGATAGGCAGCAAGTCTGCCGCACACCCACAGCTAGTGCTTTTTATGCCCAAGCTGACCTCTGTCAGGGACCAGGCCTTGCAGTTGTAAGGACATGCACGGGTGTACGTGGAGAAGGGGAGGTGGAAGAGCACGTTGCCTTCCTGAGCAGTTCAATCTGACCATTTCACCCAGCCTGGGTCTTCACCGAGGAGAGAAGTGCTCTTCCTGGGACACAAGAAGTGAGGGGTGGGCTGCTGTCAGGATATACGTGTCCTTGTTCACCGGTGGAAGAAAAACATGAACAAAGGAGACTACGTTGAAAAATGCTGGGGCGTCCAGTGATGGCACACACATTTTCCTGTGCAAATGTAGTGTGTTTTCCAATAATATTTCACCGAGGAAAATACGCAGGAGGCTGAACCTCCTACTTCCCCTCCTGGCAGTGGAAGGACATGGACAGTGCCCTCGTCCCCCCCTGCTTTGCCTGTGATGGGTTAGGCTGGTTTGGATGCTTTGGGCATTGCGCCTGGTCATTGTACCAGGAAGTTGTTCCCAAAGTTTTTAAGAACAGGCAAACACTTGTCTCAGATGGTCCAGAGAGAGGTAATCAGCCACATTAGTGTGAAGGCAGGCAGAAGACAGCGTGGGTTTGCCCCTTATAGACTCATTAAATCAGAGATGTATAACAAGCTTTCACGAGCTTCATCGGACAGGGCTGATTCTGCTTTGTGCATGGGGCTGGGCTAGACCCGACCTCCTGAGGGCCCTGCTAGCCCTACTTGCAATACTGATCTCTCTTTTTTTTAAAACACTTTGAGATCAGATGCTGAAAACACTGCATTAAAGAGCAGGGTGTCTTCATGACTGGTGTTGGTAAGATGGTTTGGGATCCTTAAAAGACAGAAGCTGTAGAAAGGAGAAATATTCCAGGCAAGTAAATACAATACGTCATACGCAGAATTCACCAAGACTCCCTGCTACTGATTTCCCTTCCTTGCAGGAAGCTCACCTGTGCTGGCCCAGGCCATGGGATAGTAATACTCCTTTTTTCCCTCCCGCTCCTAGGAGAAGCATGGAGAGGCAGAGGTAGCCGGGCTTTTCCTTGCAGGGGCACCCTAGGGCTGACTTCACGGGGGGTTTGCACTGCGTGATTTTTGCTTTCCTCCTTCTCTGTTTAAGTTCCTCGCCTGGGAGTCCAAGCCTCCCTCCGCTTGGGGCTGTCCCCTGCCTTGTTCAAACATCCTGCATCTCCAGATTGCAGCGAGCTGTTAGCCGGGGGCTTCCTCCCACTCATTAGACTCCCACCCTCGTCTAATTTGTAGCTCCCTTGTTAACTCGGTGGAGGCCTGAAACCACCCAGCAAGACCAGCCATCAAAGCATCAGGTGGCTCTGCCTGGGGGTCTTTGAACAGGAGGTGTCAGGTCATTATCGCCCTGCTCGTTAGCATGGAAATGAGTGTGGGGCTGGCAGGGCTTCCTAAATTACAAGGGATACTGCTGCCCCCTTCCATGAAAGGCAGAGCCCGTCTGGCTTGGAGGACAATGGCTGAATTACCCACAGCTTTTACTGGCCTGGTGCTTCCAACCCTGCTTGGCCCCAGTCCCTCCCAGGCAGGGATCCGTGCCGGTCCAGAGCGGTTCTCATTGATGTCCAATTGGAAAACTCTTCTTGGCACCACTTGGAGCGAGATCTTTCCATTTTGAGGGGTCTGAAAGTCAGCAAAGCAGCCCAGCCCAGCCCCATGCACCCACCATGCCCTGTGCAGCACCGACTCGGGGGATGAGCATCCTCGGGCCATTCCCTACAGCATCCCAATGACCCTACCGTCTCCATTCGGGTGCCAGCAAGACCCAAACCTACCTGCTGTCACTCCCAGGGTCCCAGAGCTGAAGCCCAGAGCTGACCCAGGACTAGAAAGGCATTTATAAAAACTCGCTGTTCCCTCCATATGGAGCGTAGGCTAGTTTTTGGGGATGGGGATGCTCACACCCCCAACTCCATTTTTGATGAGCCTGTGAACTCTGATTCAAAGATGATACTAGCAATGCTAATGTGCAGTATATAGGAATAAGACGGCATCCCTTTCAATAGAGCATGAGCCCTCGGAGGGTGCTTCACGTCGTAGGAGACAGGAGAGTTGGAGCCGCGGTAGGTATGCAGCCAGGCCTCACCTGTTTGCAAGCCTGGCGAGTCAGGAGGTGGCCGTGCCCCTGTGGAGGTGCATGATGTTTGGTTTTGTCAAGAGCAAAGGATGCTGCAGTGGAAGAAGACAGGACCCCCGTGCCGTGCAGGGCAATGGGACAGGGACGGCTAAAAGGAAACTGCAGGCTGGGGAATGTGAGCAAAGGATTTTGGGGATAGTGTGGGGCTAGCAGGGCTTTCTAAATTACAAGGCCCCTGGAGCTGCTCCATTGCTCCTGCCTCCCTCCTGTCACCTGCCCCATCCGGGGCTGGCTCAGCCTGCACATTTCCCCCGCCAGCCTCTGCCCTCCTGCTTGGACAGCTAGGTAATCCCAGCACGTGTGATAAGGAAACAGGTATAATGAGCAGGGATGAAAACTAGGTGGATATGGACCCTCCCATGCCTATCTCAGTGCCTCCAACATGCAACTGGTGCAGGAGCTGCTCCCTAGAGTACAGCAGTAACCCATCTATCGACTCCTGTACCAAACCTGAGCCGGCTGCTTTGGAGGAAACCTGGCAGTCTCGGTCACCCAGTGATCTGCCCTGCCCTGTCTCTTGTCGGGCAGGGGGATGCCTCTCTGGACAAATGGGTCCAAGGTATTAATCCAGCTCTGTCACTGCATGGCAGTAGCCAGGTAAACAGCGTTTGGGGATTGAATGCGAGGTGGCTGCTGGCTGAGTCCAAAGGCAAACAGTGAACGAGTGGGTCTGTTCCACCTTTCATCAAAACCTGCAGGAAAAGGATGAAATGCAAAATACTGAACTAGAGTAAAATAATTTCCCGTTCCCTTTAGCAGCAGGGTCTATTTCTAAGGGGGAAAATATCTTCTTTTTTTTTTTAATGGGAATTTTTTTCATGTCCCCAGTCAAATCAGCCAAATCGATTCCAAATCTGCATGCATCATTCGAGAACCAGACATGGCCCTGCTACCGGCAAGCATCCTCCAATCCCACCCGGGGCTTCAGATACTTCCAAATCCTTTGGCGGGCATCCTGCGTGCAGGTCCAAGCCCGGAGACTTGGGGTTTGGATGCCCCCGAGTTTCGCCCTTAGCCCTATGGCCGCAGGAACAAGCTAGGGAGGAGTCTCCCATTTCCATAAAGTCGGCGTGTAGCCGAGATCCTCCCACTGGAAGTCAAAGTGGGAGGATAACGATGAGGCTTTTATAAGCTCTCACAAGCAGACAAGGGTGCAACCCTCCACTGCACAGTGCCATTTTAATTGCATTACCTTGGTCAGGGTACTGCCCCATACCACACTCGTGGTTTCCCCCTGCCAGTAGGAAAACCACCTTGTTGGTCACGGTATTTCCCTGGGGGAAATGCATGAAGACGAGAACATTTTAGATGATTTTAAAGATGGGTGTAATTGGCCCTTTGTGGGGGAAAGGGACCAGTGTTCATTGCAGTGGGGTGGGACTGGGGTGGCTGGTCTTATTGTTAGCATCTGATCCAACTTCCTTGAAGGCAAAAAGCTGCAAGAGAGAGAGAGCAGCACGGCGCAAGTAGGAAATGCAGCACCGTTGCAAAAGGGAGTGTCTTAGCTGGCTAAGCCCAACTCTTTTGAAGTAGAGCCTGGAAGAGAAGAAATATGGTAGGGAAGGAGCAAGATACATGGCAGTCGGCCTCGATGTGCTGAACTGTCTGAATTATCCATGGAACAGGATGATCTGGTCTCTGTAACCCAGAGCAAAGGCATTTACACGGCACCTGAAATAGTTTGCTGGAGCTGAACTTGCCTCCTGCCTGATCCAGAGGCAGTGGTGCGCTGCTTCCGTTACTGAGCTCAACAGCTGCATAAGGGGATGGCTAAACAGTGGCACTATATCACTGGATAGTTCCACCCCAGAAGCAGCTGCATTTCCTTGGTGAGCGATTACTTTGCATTAAGAGGCTCGAGAATGAAAAGGGGCAGCAGGATTCTTATGCGCACCTTCCTCCTCCTCCCTGACATATGATTGTGGGCCCTTGGTCCATCCTCCTTGAGATCACTGGCAGGAGGAGGCAGTGTGAATCCAAGCAGAGGCACCAAGTCGGTTGGGCTTCCTCTGCATTTAATTTCTCTCTGATAACTATCCCTGGCCTTAAAAAGTTGCGAGTGAAAGAACGCTCCTGGCTCTTCACTGCTTCCCTTTGACTCAGATTTGGTTGAGTCTGGTGCTGATTTTTTTTTTAATGAATTTTGGAGGCTGTGTGTGCTCTGATTTGGCTCCCAGACTGTAGCCACTGCAACACGGAGCTCAGCTCGGGCTTACCAGCCTATGTATTCACCCATCTTTGCAACCCATCCTAGGTGCCACCGCCACACCTCTAGCAATGCCCACTTTAGCATGCATCAAGCTCGATAAGGTACGACTACAGTGTCTGCAGCATGGACCTGCCCCGAGACTCCTGGGAGATGTTGGGAGGGGGTTTCTGCTGCAGATATGAGAGGCAGGGAAATGAGGTGGGTGTGAGGTCTGGTGCTTGGAGCAGGGAAGCCTGGTCCCAGGACTCCTGGGTTTCTTACCTACTGGGCGACGTCACACCCGACACAGATTATACTCATTCTGCGCACGTTAAATGATGTTGAAGTTAGAACATGTTGCGTGCAGGTTCTTGTCTGCACAACTCTGATTGGCCACTAGAGGGCAGGTGAGCAGGGGCGTGGCTAGAAGCCAAAACACCTGGCATCTATCCCTGCACTGGGGAGGGCTGGGGGACTGGGAGCAGTGCATCCTGGGATGCTAGAGGACTGCAGATTGCTTATCTGATCTCTGCAGAGCTGACTGAAGTTACCCTAACAGGAGCTTGGTAGCGCAGCCCAGAATTAACCCTTGCTTGAAGTGGTGTAGCTTTGAGAGGGCGCTTGGCGAGTTTTAACATGTGGATGCCCACATTTTAAGTGCTTTTAGAGTGGTGTAATTGCTTGCTCTTGGGGCCTTATGGATGAGGGCAAACAAAACTCAGGGGCATCCAAACCCCAAGCCTCTGGGCTTGGGCCTGCATATAGGATGCCTGCCAAAGGTTTTGGAAACATCTCAAGCCCCAGGTGTGAGTGGAGGATGTTTGCCGGCTTGCCACTTGTGGTTCTGAATTTGGCATTAATTTTAGCTAATTTGGCCGTGGATACAATTAAAAAAAAAAAAAAAAAGTGTGTAACATAGGGAGACAAGGTTCGTTGGGTAGATGTGATAGCTTTTAGTTTTAGACCAACTAGATAGTTGGAAAAAAATGTTCCTTGCAAGCTTTCAGGCACAAAGCTTGCAAAGAAGGATTTTTTCCAGCTACTGAGTTGCTCCAATAAAAGATCTCGCATCTACCCAAGGAACCTTACCTGCCTACCTCCTTAAACCAACACGGCTACACCCAGCAGCTAAGTGTAACACGAGTCTTCCTACTCGTTCCTGCGACCAACATGAGTATAACATGAGTCTTTCTACTCATTCTTCTTCCCTGTAGAAACAGCGCTGGTCTGGCCTGAGACACCTGTGGCACCTTGACTTGGCTCTGCCCTCCTTTTTTCCGTGGCAGGTAAGCAGTGCTGTGCTGCTCACGGGGCATAATCCAAGGAGGCTAACAGCCCCCTGGAGCTCTTCCTCGTAGGAAAGCTTTGCCCAACAGAGTCCTTGGCTAAAACAGCCTCGTGCATTGTGCTTCACAGCCAGGGCTGCCTGGCCTCCATCCCAGCGGCGGTCGCCTTGCATTGGTGATGTTAGATCACCAGCCAAGTGCTCTGTGTCCAAACACGGGGGCCAAAGGCAGTGGGATGGGATGCATTTCTGCTGCATTTGTCACATTTATTTTTTTCTTTTTAAGGCGCTCTCAGAGGCATTGGGTGTTGGCAGCAGCCAAGGCTGGGGATTGACTGATCTGTGCCAAGGCTCCTGCTGGAGTTTAAAACTGGAGGGTCCTGGCTAGCTCCTCCGCTCAGGGTCAGGCCGATGCCCGATCGGTAGGCCTGCACCATGCGGGAGGTCAGAGCAGGTGCTCTGCTGCAGTCTTCTGGCCTTGGAGGCTGTGAAACCAAAGAAACAAGGACATCATGGCCACAAGCTAGCAGAGAGCAGATTTAGACTGGACATTAGGAAGAACTTCTTCACAGTTCGAGTGGCCAAGGTCTGGAACGGGCTCCCAAGGGAGGTGGTGCTCTCCCCTACCCTGGGGGTCTTCAAGAGGAGGTTAGACGAGCATCTAGCTGGGGCCATCTAGACCCAGCACTCTTTCCTGCCTATGCAGGGGGTCGGACTCGATGATCTATTGAGGTCCCTTCTGACCCTAACATCTATGAATCTATGAATCTATGAATCATAACAACTAGCCGCAGGACAGCTCTACCTGCCAGGTCCCTGCTGCTGCTTTATCCTGAGCCAAAGCCCAGGGCCAGGTTCAGAGCTGTAAGCAAGGCCCCTTTCTAGTGCAAGCATGCATTACTTCAGGGCAGCCCCGTAAGCTGGCGTACCACTCAGCACGGGCTAGATGATCAGAACAGACCTGCTGGCTTTAACCCATGAATGTGATCCCGTTCCTAGCCTCCAGCCCCGGTGAGCTCCTCCCTGCCCAGCCAGGCCTGGTCCACTTCAAGCTGCATCAGTTTAGCTGGAAGTGGTGTGCGAGCTAGTGCCAAAGCCAGTGTGCGCTCTGCTTTGGGGCTCAGACCGGATATTTTTGGTTCCTGAAGAATACAGCAGAAACTGGAATAATTCTGGTTTAAACCTAAGCCAGGGCCCAAGTCACCTGGTTCAGCGTCCAGGTGCAGCTTCCAGGTATGGACGAGCCAAAACACCTGGGATCTCTCCCTGCACTGGGGAGGGCAGGGGGGCTGGGAGCAGTGCATCCTGGGATGCTGGAGGACTGCAGATGGCTTGTTTGATCTCTGCAGAGCCGACTGAAGTTACCCTAACATGAGCTTGGTAGCACTGAGTTGTCCTCTTAGCCACGCAACAGACTCGGATTAGGAGGAGGAACGATTTGCTTGAGGTCGCCCAGCAGTGCTGGGACAGAGTCAGGACTGGCGCCCAAATGCAGCGAGTCCCAGCCCTCTGTAGCCAAGGGTCTGAGCCCTTAGCCTGGCCGGCACAGCCCTGCGCTCGGCTGGGTTGGGCCACAGAGCTGAGGATCCTGGTAGCTTTGTGGCACGCTCGGTGCATTGCCCCGTGCAAGCATGGTGCACGGGGACAAGGGCAGGAGCAAGACCTCAGCGGAAACGGAAGCCCCTCGGGGGCGGCAGCCAGGGGCCTGGTGCTGAGCACACGGAAAGGCCCCACGTGGCCTTTCATCGTAACTCGGTCTCCCCCTCCCCTCTCATTGTTTCCCTCCGTCCGGGGCCGGCCAGGCAGGAATCCACCGTGAAATCCTCCCACGGGCCCCCCGCGGAGCGACATTCCTCTCCGCTCCGCGGCTTCATCCTCTCCCCGGGGAAGCTGCTCTCGGGAAATTAGCCCCGGATTTGGCTAAGTATCTCCTGGGGCTCCATTCGTCTCTGCTGTGTCTCATCAGCTCCTATCCCCACCCCGCTTCCCAATCCCAGCTTGTGGGCTGGGGGCCGACCTGGGAAAGAAACCAAGAAGAAAAAAAGTTTCTTTCATTTCCCCGTAGCTTGAAGATGCCCAATCTTTCCACGCCTTGTCGGACCCCACCTTCCCCTCTTCTTCCTCCCCTGGTCCTTGGCCTCTGCTCTGGTGACACCAGCGGGGAGACAGGACCTGAATTTCCTGGACACCCTAGACCAGTGGTTTCTTTGGTTTCACAGACCCCTGGGCGTGCATGCGTGTGTGTGCACGCATATGTGTGTGTGTGGAGATGGTGAGAGAACACTGTTCATTGTGTCATATATAGTTGTAGGTGCAATATTTGTAGGGGCAGCGTTTCTAACCACTGGCAGGTGAAGTCTTCAAGTTCCCACATGCGTGGTAACAGGTAAACTGAGTCACCCAGCCAGAGTGGGAGCCTGCGCTGGTGCTACACACACGCTGGTTGCTTGGAGGGAAACTGCTCTGGCAGGGAAATGCCTTGGGATGAACTGGCTGGCAGGCCAGGATGGCATCAGGATGGCTTCACCACGTGTCATGGGCAGACCTGCGGAGACCCACCCACAGCTCACGGGGCGAGGACTATGCTTTCAGGGCAGGTGGATCCAGGGCCAGCAGCCAGGACTGCAGCACTCAAGCTAGCTGAGGAAGAAGCCCAGGTCGATGCATCTTTGCTGCTCCTGAAACCCGGAGGGGCTGCGGCAGGCGTGCGGCCGCCGCGCCTCCCTTCTGCAGCGTAGGTACAACCTTGGTGCAAATCCGTCACGTCTGCCAGCACAATCCACCCACGGGGCCGAGCCAGACAAAGCCCGCGGCGTGTGTGTACTGACGCGTGTGCGGTGATGCCCTCTCACACTCCTGCATACCCAGGCACGGAGTAACACAGCGCAAAAGCATGCAGGAAGTGTCTGTCTGCGCACAGCTGGGCAAGGCCCACGGCTACCTCTCTATCTGATCGGCAGGCAATTTCCTTGCTCGTTACAGTGGGTGAGATGGGTATTTCCTAGGGGCGAGGTGGGGGGGCCTGGCCAGGATGGGGTGATGGCGAGGGCTGTTGCTCAAGGGTGGAAATCAGTGATCTGCGCTCGTTAGGCAGCACGTTACCAGTGAGTTCAGCTCTTAGGCTGAGACCACGAGCACAGTGCTACCAGGCGGCCCATCCAGGACAGGTTTCAGGGTGTTTCTGAGTTTATAGTGGGTGAAGAGAACAATATCCTGGCCAAAGAGCTGCTCCTTAGCTTCAACCTGTCTGGGGAATAAACATCCAAGGGGAGAATTGGGGAAGCCCCCCAGAGGGGCACATTTAAAACTAGACTGGGCTAAACCTTGGTATACAATACAAGTCTGGCAGGACAGTAAGACCATGGAGGGAGAACATGATAGAGGGCTATCAAATCCTGAATGGCATGGAAAAAGTAGCTAGGGATTTACTACATACCAGGCATGTCTACATGTGTATTTACACCCCACTAAACTTAACGTACCTTTGCTTAAGGCACATGAAGTTAATTTAGGTGCACGGCTACACATGGACACACTAATGCGCATTAAGGTGCATTACATTTAGGGGTGAGCAGTTAAGTCGCATTAGTGCATGTGCAGATGCACAGTGTGTGTCAATGGATGCACACCGTGTTAATGTGCATTAGCATGTCTACACGTGTGCTAATGCAGCGTAGCTATTTGCTCCTAAATTTGACACCTGCTTTATGCAGGTGTCAAATTTAGGCTCATGTAGCCTTAATTCGCCATTTTGAAGGTGCATTAAGGGCACGCACGTGTAGACCTGCTCCTTTAATGCGCCTTAAAAATGGCGATTTGAGGCTAAGCTTGCTTAAAAGAGGCATGTGCACCCACTGTCTCCCACCACATGAGAAATATAGAATAATGGAAAATTAGGGTCAGAAGGGACCTTAGGAGGTCGTATCTAGTCCAGCCCCCATAATAGGAGACACACAAGGCAATTATTAGGAAGCAAGTTTCAAGCAAACACAAAGAGGCTTTTTTTCGTGCAACCTGTGGTTAACTTGTGGAGCTCCTGGCCACAGGATGTGGTGGAGGATGATAATTTAACCAGGTTCAACAGAGGATTGGGCACGTTGATGTAGTCCATCAGTGGGTGTTAAATACAAAAGTAAAGCTGCAACCTCTACAGAAGATCTCTGAAAGCTGGAAGCTGTAGGGCACTGATTCTCTGCTAGGTTGCCATAAGATCCTTTTAAGGATGATGTGGCATATTAACACTGTTAGGTGTGCAAACACCCACATACAAGTCACAAGATGAACCCAGAGGTTTCCAATAGGAATCCACAGTGTCAAGCTATTCTGCCCTGCTGGGGCCTCGCCGAGCCCTTTGCAACAGAGGAATTGTCCTAATATTTTTTTTCTGCAGTCCAGAAAAGGGAGGAAGGGAAGAACTGGCATGTTTGGAGGGCAGGCTCGAGTCTGCCGAGGGGGACCTTGAGTCTAAACAAGTTAGACTGCTGAAAGGGGAGCGGAGAGGACATACATCTATGAATATCCATTTGGACAGGCTTTGTGTAAAAACTCCATCCCTTACCATCTGCTCTGTACCACTGTGAGATGCAGGAGGACACTGCATGGGCCGACCCTTTGTGGCAGCTCTTAGGTCCTTATTCCTCTCTCTGCCATAACCTTTTAAGGCACAGAAGTCACCTCTCCTGTCTGCACCTCATTCTCCTCTTCCCCCATGCATCCCATGGGAATAACAGCACTTCTCTACATGATGGAAACGTAAGGATGAATGCAATGGCAAGGGACTCAGGGATGAATGCATTGTGGCTGGCAAGGGTCACAGGGATGAATGCAATGGCAAGGGACTCAGGGATGAATGCAATGGCAGGGGACTCATGGATGAATGCATTGTGGCTGGCAAGGGACACAGGGATGAATGTATTGTGGCTGGCAAGGGACATAGGGATGAATGCATTGCAGCTGGCAAGGGACTCAGGGATGAATGCATTGTGGCTGGCAAGGGACTCAGGGATGAATGCATTGCGGCTGGCAAGGGACACAGGGATGAATGCATTGTGGCTGGCAAGGGACTCAGGGATGAATGCATTGCAGCTGGCAAGGGACACAGGGATGAATGCATTGTGGCTGGCAAGGGACACAGGGATGAATGCATTGCGGCTGGCAAGGGACACAGGGATGAATGCATTGTGGCTGGCAAGGGACTCAGGGATGAATGCATTGCAGCTAGCAAGGGACACAGGGATGAATGCATTGTGGCTGGCAAGGGACACAGGGATGAATGCATTGCAGCTAGCAAGGGACACAGGGATGAATGCATTGTGGCTGGCAAGGGACTCAGGGATGAATGCATTGCAGCTAGCAAGGGACACAGGGATGAATGCATTGTGGCTGGCAAGGGACACAGGGATGAATGCATTGCAGCTAGCAAGGGACACAGGGATGAATGCATTGTGGCATCATATGAGTTACCTTCTTGTTCCCAGATGAAGATAACTATAGAATTGCACGGGAACCCAACAGGGCGATTGCAGGCTGTTATCAGCCCTACCTGATGGAAGGGGAGACCCAGGTGAGGGTGGATGAAGTGAGGAAGCCCAGGGGAGCAGGGAGAGGACCCCAGGAGGCCTGCAGATGCAGCTGTGGGTGACAAGTGACAGAAAGGAATCACGTAAAGCAAATGCGAGGCCGGACGGGGAGCTGACGGCTCCTGCCAGGAGGCCACTGGGTGGCAGGCTGAGCACACACAACGCCCTCGCAGCGCCTGGGGAGACTGCACTGTGCCAAAGCAAAACCCCCCTGAAGGTCCCAGCACCAGGGCCTATCCACACCCCCCCAAATCAGCGGGGATCCCTCCCCCTTTGGCTGGTCCCAGATGGTTAGCGGCTGTCTGGATGTATTCAAAAGTGTTTCAGGTCTTCCATTTGCTGAATACTTAGCAAACCCAGAGGGTCCTGGCTGGTTTTGCTGTGGTGAAATAGGGCTGCAAGGACCCTCCAGAGGTCCAATCCAGTCCGACCCCCTGCTTGAGGCAGGATCACCCCTATCCAAACCACTGTCAAATCTCGTAGTAAAATGACCCAGTCACCCCGATACAGCTCAAGACATAACATTTGTTGTCTCCCTGCAAACACAGGGGTCTGGATTCAAGCATGGTCCTGAGCTCCTATGGAAAGATGGCAGAGTTTGTGGGACAAACCAGCAAATTTACAGGGAATTTATGGGGCCCTACTGCACAGCAGCTGTTCGGTGTTAAGTATTTGTGTGTCCACTCTTACCCAGCGGTAAGGGAAAGCTGGGCTGCAGTAAACCTAGGTTTTGTCCACCCTGACCCAGTTCAGATGGCAGGAGCACAGAAGACCACCGCCACCTTGCAACTTGTGGCAGCTCCCCACGGCTCTGCCACGGCAGCTGGGTGGGTGGGTCGACATGCACCTTCTTCTGGCTGGAAACTACGAAGCTGCTGTGCAATACGCTCACGCTTTGCCCACTCCTAGGGCCCACTGCCCCAACGTGCAAGGCGCTGTGCAAACATAGTACAGAGACACCCATTACCCGAGAGCTTCCCCACAATGCACAGGTGCCTCCGTGCCTGGGCACCACTTCCCCCAGCCACCAACCCTCTGCACATGCGTTTGTGCCAGCACCTGTCTTGTGCTGTGCCTTGGAAACACCGTGGGGGCACACCAGTGTGCATCGTCCCACCGGGTCATGTCACGGGTAATCACGGATGACGCATCCCGATGGTACAGGCAGAAGGAGCAAAGCGTACCCATGTCCCTCTGACAACAGCAGGCAGCTAACTTCCCCGCCAGTCTCCAGATAGTTATTTCAGGGCTCCCAAGTGGAACAAACCCTCCTGGCCCTGGAGGGAGAAGGAAAGAACAGGAGGAGGCATTAGACGGAAAATGACCCTGTTTCTATTCCAGTGGGTGAGCCGGGCGAGATGGAGCAGATAAAGCACAGTGTCCCAGCCCCGTCCCATTAGGCAGAGCCAGGCAAACAGCTCCTAAACACCCCTCTATCTCGTTTGAATCAGGCCATTTTCAAAGCAGCAGGTGCCTTTTTTCCAGGGGGTAGAGATCCCCGCACGATAAGCCGGCCGTGTGGGGGCTGAACATTAGCAAGCAAAATGCCCTATAATGAGCAAAGCCAACGAAGACCTTATTGGGAGAGCCCCAGGATCGGGCCTGAGACGGGGCACGGTTTATACCCAGCGGTGGCCGCGTGCTGGGAATTTTCCTCTGCTGGGGCCGCAGAGGTTTCAGCTTGACCTTGTTCGGGGGAGGTAGGCAGGGGGATTGCATCTGGACGTGCGAACGCCGCGCTATCAAGGATTTCATTATTTTCATGATGAGGCTCATTGGAGACTTTTTAAATTCCTTAATAAGAACGTCCCGGCTGCGCTCGGCTGGCTGCCTTATCGGAGCCGTCACGCTTGCTTTCCCCCTCCTGTTTGATCTCGAACGGGAAATGCCTCCCGACGTGGAATTTAAAGTGTGGCCGCGCAGGGGGAATTAGACTTGGGCTTTATTATTCTGACGGGCTGGGCTGGATTGGTGGCGGGGGGAGACAGGGGTTAGCCTTCCTTCCCCTTCTGCCCCTGTGGGCTTTTGCAAATGAAAATGTCACCGATGCACTGGACAGGCTGAGCTGCGTGCGAGATGCAGCCTTCGTGGCCTTTGTAGATCTGCTTGGGGGGGTTGAGTTGCAATTCTTCTGCCTTCCTCCACAGGCCACGTACCACCACGGTGCCCAGCCCGGGAGAAGGCACGTCCAGAGCAATGATGGAGACAGTCCTCAGCTGCTTTTGCCAGTAGGGTTCCCCAGTCAGGGAGGGTTCAATTGGCCCCCAAGGACAAGGTTAAACTGGATGAAGCCAAGCCTGGGAGGAAATCCTGGAGGGTGTCTGCATCTCTGCAGGGCTCAGGCAAGGAAGGCTGGATGCAGGCAATCGAGGGGAAACTTTTCCCTCCTGCAGGCCCCAAAAGGGAGGTGTCCCGGGGTGGAGATACCCATGCTGCCCCCGGACACTGGGCCGCGTGTGCATGTGGGAATGCTGCGTGCTGCGAGACCTAGGCTTCCTCTGGGCAAAGGGCGAGCGGAGAGGCCGGGAGGGGCAGCGTGGAAGCACTCATCCAGGATCAGGGCCCCTGTGTGTCACACGACACCTCTGTGCAGCAGCACCCTGCTGTTACCACAGATGGAGAGAAAGTGCCTTGCCCAAGGTCACATAGGGAGTCTGTGGCAGAGGATGAGCTTGAGCCTGCGTCTCCCAGCGTGCCCCAAATCAGTGCATTAATCACTGCACCATTGCACGGAGCACCAAAGCTGCCTCCGAAACACAGTGCATCTCCACGCACACTTTTTTTTTTTTGATTAAAACAATGAAGCATTTCTTTCTTTCAGTCACAGGAAAGTGGACCCCAAAATGCTGAGCTGCAGCCATGAGAAACCAAAGGCTAAAACATGGCTGAAAACACAAGAAAAGCAAGAGACATTTTCCACCACGTGAATGAGGCAGCGTGTTGGAGGAAATGGGATGCTTTCTTGGAAAATGGTCATTCCCTGGAAAACTCAGCTTGGTGCTGGGGAAGGCAGAAGGCCTCGCTGGGTAAATCCTGGTGCTATTCAGTGGTATATTCCTCCACGGTGGGTGCATACAGCCCCCATATACACCGGGGGCCTTGCCCTTGCTTCCCATCCTCCTGCCCCTTCCCCATTTTGATTCCTGGGATTATGGCTCTCGGCTGGATTGTTAGTCCCTGGAAGGGACTGACACAGCAACGCCGTTAGCATGAAGGGGCCGTTCCTGCCATCCGCGCTGGCCAGCGAAGTGCAAAGGTCCCCCATGGGTCTGCATCTGCTAGGACTGAACCCGCGGTCCAAGGAGAGGTGTCCTGCCAGAGCAATTGGAGGTGGTTCAGAGCCAGAGGCCGTGGCTAAATGCAAGCAGCTGGTTTGGGAGGAAAGATTAACGAGCCCTGGCCCTGCTGTACCCATCCCTGTACAGACCGAGCAAGGGATCCCTGCCCCACAGAACCCAGGAGCAGGGACTAACTCCTTGCCAGCTAGGCAGGGGCAATGCCCTCACAATCTGAGTTTTAAGCCCCCAAGGCAATCCTAAATGCACCCGGGGGACTATTACAGGGGCAATCCAGGTGTTACCTGCACAGGCATGGTCAGGATTGAGACATGCAAGGAAAGACAAGACACAGACCTTGCTAAGCGGATGTTTTGTCCCAGAGAGTGTTGATCGGAGAGTCGTTAGGGTGCACGGGACAGCACGTCACCCCAACAGTCTTCAAGGCACGCTCGACCGCTTTCTTTACACCCTTCCCTTTTATTAACTCGCTTACCTCGATGCATCAGCACGCTTCATGAAAATCCCCATACACCTGCTGACTTCAACCTTTACCTGGGCACTTTCTAGGTTTCTTCCATGCCCTTACAAAGCAATGCTTGTCACACATTTCCCCTCCCCAAATAGGAGTGCATGGTTTAGTCATCACAAGGTTTTGCAACTTGCTGATGAGCTCAGCCTTTGCTAATTTTTGTTGTGAGACAAGAAGTGCAATGAAATGTTGAGTGCCAGTGGAAGGGCTCCTCTCTCCCCTGCCGCAGGGGAGGGAAGCGGTCAGGGGCTGGCAGTGCCCAGATGCTGGCAGCAGCGAGCGGTCCCAGGAGAGGCTGGGGCAGGCAGACAACAGCTGGCCACGAGCCCGTTTGCAAAGGGCCGGCTATGAGCAAAGCCCTCGGCTCCAGCCTCACTCAGCGCAGGGCTGGGGGGCGCGCTTTCCCCTCTGCTCCGGAGAGCGGGGTGTCATCATGCCATTTTGATGCACTAAAAGCTGGGCCAGGCTGTCATGAAGATACCAGCCGATCTTAAAAGGCTGCTCACACGGCCCAACCGTATGACTCCCACCAGGACCAATTATCTCTGGACCTTGCTAAAAAGGCCTGCTGTCTACCAGTGAGCGTGATGGGGGCTGCATAACCGCACAGGGCTGGATTAGACCCAGCTCAGTGATGCCGCTCCTGGCAGCCAATGCAGCAAGGTGCGGAGGGCAGGGGAGACATGATGATGATGGTTTTACTGACTGAGCAGAGGAGATCCCCTTCTCCTCAGCCTTGCATGGGTCGGTGTAGTGGGGACTGAAGTCCTGTCCCTTGCATTGCAGGCAGGTTGACCCCTGCGAGAGTCCACTAAAGCCTCCAGAGGGAAGGAGCATAACGGGCAGGTGCCGTGTGCGCGCTCAGCTATGGCAGGGTCCAAACGCTGGTTGTGGCAAGCCGACGGGTCGGCACAGCAGCTGTGGCACGGCTTGTGCCGTCTCCTGGGGAAGTGGCTCATTCCCCTGGACATAAAAGAAGTGAAGGGGAAAGACAGGACAGTGTCCGATGATGGAGGATCTGGGATGTTGGGCTGAGAGCGCTGGAGGGAGGACACAATAACCCCCCCTTCCAGCATGGCCCAGTTCAGACATTCCCCAGTTGAGTCCAGCTCCCCAAAATCATGAGCACTTTAACAATAGAGCACGTGTGGGTGTGAGGGGGGTGGGGGGGGGGTTTCTTCTGGCCTCTCCATCCTTGTCAAGTGCTGAGACCTCTTCTTCAGTGGGGCTGAGACATCTGCATCTTAAAAATGAAGCCCCGGAGTCTCCTGTCATCCCAGGAGTCCAGGCGCTGGGTCCTGGAGGCCGACTCCAAATGCAGAGATGAATGAATGGCAACGCCATGCTGCAGACAGCAAGGAGGAAAGGTCAAGCTTGGTCCTGGGAAGGGATGGGAGACCACAGAAACACTTTTGAAGTGGTCTCTGCCTGCCTCTGTGTTTCCCGGTACACGTGGTGGGTAGGAGAGGAGAGCCCAGAGTTGTGAGCTGGGATTAGGACAAGGGTTGCTTCCCCTCATGCCACTCGAGATGGCCAGCAGTGACATGCCAGTGAAAGCTATGGCTCAGACCAGCACCAAGCCCATCTCCTTCTCCAGAGCAATAGCAGCGGTGACCCACCCCAGGGTGCACCTCTCGCTCCAGCCCCTGCTACCAGCTCATCCCTCTCCAGGGCAGTTTGGGCACTGAGTGTCACCCCAAAAACCTTGCTGGCTTTCATAGAGTCACAGAAAATGAGGGCTGGAAGGGACCTGAGGAGGTCCAAGCAGGACCAGCCCCAACTACATCATCCCGGCCGAGGCTTTGTCTACCCGGGTCTTCGACACCTCCACAGAATCACAGAAAATTAGGGTGACCCTTTGACTGACAAGCCAACTGCCTGGTGCCTGGATAACCAGGGATTTTCCCCTAATTAAAAACAAGCAGTGACCTCGTTAGCAGTTGCTCCTTCGGTGATTTCACCTCTATTAACCTTTCTCCTGCAAATTAATTGGGTGATGTAACTGAAGCTGGAGGGTGGTGGAGGGCCGGGGAGTAGGTGCCTATTACAGTAACCCCGTCCACGGTTAGAGCCGGGGGACCAGGGATGAGCCCGCGGCAGCGTGGAGAGAGGAGCCTGGTTCGCCCTAATCCACCTGGATTTTCGGCACTGCTGCTTAATTAACTCTCCTCTCCGGGCTCCAAGCAGGGAGGCCTCCTGCATGAGGCTGCTGCTTCAGAGAGAGCTGGTCCTCTATTGCCTGACGCCCGTCTCCCGGAGGGATCAGGGCAGCCAGTCTATGAACCAACTGCTGCTCAACAATTGGGCCCATTGATGGCTCGTGTTGCCCGGAGGACGGGGTGGACGGAGCTGTGCACCAAGCCGGGGGGGTGCGAGGACGAGACTCCAAGGACTTGCTGCCTGTCTTGCTGGGGAGTGGTGTTTCCTGCCCAAGTGCAGGGGGCTGGACCTGATGATCTGTAAGGTCCCTTCCAGCCCCTAAAAAACTATGACTAGTCCTACCCAGACTCAGTCGATGAAGCACAAGATGCCTCTGTGGGTAGGAGCAGGGAAGCAAGGGCGACTGAGGAAGGGCTGCTGGGGTAGAAACCTTCTGTAATACTATAGCCTTGAAAGCCCTCGCTCAGCTTGCATCTCCATCATGCAGCCCCCAGGCAAACCCCAGGGGAGCTGGGCCCTGCCTCAAGGCACTCAGAACCTAACTAGACACAGGGGGTGCATTTCAGCCCAGACAGGCCTAGAGATCAAGGGACGTGACCAAGGTGCTACCAGGAGTCAGTGGCAGAGTGAGGAACTAGACTCAAGCCTATGTTCTCAGAGTGGGGAATAAGACACCAAGATACCTCTGAAGACACCTTGAAGCCTCCCTTAGAAGTTAACCTTCCCTGGCTTTTGCCCTTCCAGATGCAGGGAGCAGCCCCACGCCGGCATGCCCCCTACACCCTGCTCCCCCCATCCCGCTAGTCTGTGCTCCAGCTCTTCAGCAGCTCACGGCTCTTCCCAGTGCCCCGTCCCCAGGGTCAGAGCGTCGTCTTCCCCCCAGGCTGGCAGGGCGGCGTTGGCTGGGGATTTGGACAGGAGCTGTGCCGAAAGAGCTGGGATCTCTCGAGTGCATATTAACAACCATTTATAGAAGCAGCACGCTGCCCGCGTGGTCCCCCTGCTTTCCCCACGGCAGGTCCGGGTGAGACGTCTTGCATTGTGCAAGGACTGACGGTCGTTTTACGAAGATTTTAGCATATGGATTGGTCTGGGATGGTCGGGATAGGACTGATCCTGCCTCAGGCAGGGGTTGGACCAGATGTGACCTCTGCAGGTCCCTGCCAGCTCCCCTTCCCTATGTTTCCCTATGACACTGGGATGAGTCTGCTTGGCTGGGTTGCAGCCCGAGGAGGTATGCTTTGGGGTCTGACCCCACTCGGGAGCCCAGCGCCCTCCAGAATGAAGGCACACGGGGTGTCCGTTCGGTGCCAGGGTACGATGTGGGTTTCAGGGACTCAGAAAGCAACATCCCCAATACCCAGCAGGACAGAAGGCCACAGAAGTCCAAGCTGGGACCAGATGGAGATGCTGGCCCTGTCCCTTAACCTCTGCATGCCTCAGTTTCTCTGCGCCTGGGTGGGGATGGTGGCACTGAGCTCCTCCAGGGTCAAGAGCTGTGAGCACTTCTAGCAAAAGCACCGTGCTGCCGGGCGATGCATGAACCCGCTTGCATTCGTACATCAGCTTCCTGCCCCCGGCCATGCTGAGGGCTTGTATGCAACCAGAGCAGACCCCACTAGCCGCCGCACTCCTGCAAGTGGCCTTTGGTAGTGTTTCACCCATGCCGTGCTGCTCCGGGCTGGAGGGAGAGGAGCAGACACGCCAAAGAAACCTGGCCTTTCCATGCACTTGCTGGTTCCAGATTGGTCATGCGGCAGCCCCGAGCCACAGGTAGTGTCTGATCAATGGGAGCAATGGGTGAGATTCACTCCATTTTACACCTGCATCTAAAAAATGAAGCCCCAGAGTGGGTGAGAGTAACTCCATTTTACAGATGGGAAAACTGAGGGACAAGCTTGGATTTAAGCATGACTTTGGGCATCTCATTTGTCTCTCTGCATTTCCACCAGCCTAAGGGGGGTTGATTTTTTTCAGGTCATCCCAGAGGAATCAGCCACTGCCTGACTTCCCCAAGGTCACATAGTGAGTTTGTGTTGGGAGAAGAGTGCCTGCACCCCACCTCCGTTCCCCCCCGGGGCCGGTACTGCAGGACCCTCAGCTCATCCGGATGTCGTTCGTCATCAGATGAAGTGGCCACAAGTTGTCTGTACTTGCACAAGTTGTCAGGCACTTTTGTCTGTACAGTGCCTAGCGCGGCTGGGCCCTCGTTCTCACTATGAGCACGCGTGAAAGCTCCTGGAGATGCAGCTGCAGTCCCGGGAAGGCAGAGGTCTTTGCTCACCGGCCGCATACTTGCACAGACCTTTCTGCTCTGACAACTTGACAGCTGCCCCCTCCATTAGATGCAAGACGCTGCAATGCCTCCGGCTGCTGGGACAGGAAGATCAGCCGCGTAGGCTGGGGGGGAAGACAGCCTGCTGCCTGCGATGGAGAGGGTATGGTCAAACCAGGGCCAGGAGAGGGTGCTGTTGGCCTTCGCAGGCTAACTCTGCTCCCAGAAAGCTCCCGTGAAAAGATCTGGGAAAATCCAGGCTGAGCGGAAATAGCGTCACCAGATCAAGCTGGTGTGCGAGCCGCCACCAAGCTGGGCCCAGAGCATCCTTGCAAACGGGACGTGGAGAACAGCTCGTTCTTCTTCAATGGCAGCAGATATGCCTTGGCTACAGGTGGGCCCATCTCTGCTGCCATCTGAGAGCGGTTCATATCATCAGTGCAGTCTGCTCCTGCAGCGCGGATAAGGGCATAACCCGCTGCCAGTGAGATTGGGCAAGGTGGACCTATGGTCTAACCCGGTCAAAAGCTATTCTTATCTTCTTATGTACGCCTGTACATCTATGTATGAACTCCCCTGCATCTATGGGAAAATCTAGGGTTTTGAAAAGGAGGCAGAAATAGTGTGGCTCATCATCACATATGCCACAACACCTATTTCTCTCCAATTAAAGAGAAACTAGAAGCTTTGCAAACATGCTAGGGGACTGGTGTGATGCTATTCAGTTTAAGATCAAAGCAAAAAGAAATCTAACTCTTGCAATGTGCCCTCATTTCCAAAATCCTGTATAAACTTTAGAAACACAGCAAACTAGGTCAAAAATACTTAAAAGAGTCAAAAGATGTTGCGTCATTAGTCCTGTGTTCCTTCTAGTTAAGCGAATGTCTCTTATTCAGATTCATAAAACAAAATCTAGGCTTCTTGAGCCTCTTGACAGCGTCTCCAATACTTCACTGTCAGTCATTTCTACACCTGAGTCGATATGACCACACCGGAGTTAAGGGTTTTTAGCTAGGGTTAAAAGGCTGGTGGGCTGTGAAATAGAAAAGAGACATTCCCAGGAAGGGCTGACAGACAGCAACCCTGCAGAAGAAAGGCTAGCTTGACTAGTGGAGCATCAAGACCATGAGAAAGGAGAGAGGGTTGTTAACGCCTGCGGAGTGGAAAGAGATTAGCAGGAATCAGAGAGGTGATAAGGAGTCATGAAGTCAACTGACTCTTTCAGCACCGCCTGAAGAGAAATGCAGCTGTCCCTCCAAGGCAGCTGGCTTTAAAGTTTGGGGAAAGTGGGGGACAAAGGCAGGTGCAACTGCACCCCCCGCCTGCATCACACAACCCTAGCTCCTCTGCGCTGCCTAGTCCCGCGCAGTGGCAGACATCAGTTTTCTGTACATGGATGAGAGGTGCCTGGGCTGGGCCTTCCAGCCAAGGGTGGCACAAAGCACCTGGAGATCCCCCAGCAAGAAGCACTGTATGGACGGGCCAAGGCTGGAGGTCCGACCTCGCAAACACTTACTGCCAGCACCTGACTTTTCCAGCACAGCCACTGACTGACTGGGCATGTTACTGGCAGGGAGTTTGCAAGAGCCAGCCCTGTTAGTTGGTATTTCCACTTCAAAGCAACACTAGCTTTGTACGTTTTTTGCCCTTAAGGGCAAAAGGAAAATACCGGGGCACTGAATGGGCAAATACAGCTCTGTTGGGGAAGCAGCACCGCTGGGAAAAGAGAATCATAGAAAATTAGGGTTGGAGGGGACCTGAGGAGGTCGCATCTAGTCCAACCCTCTGCTCCAAGCAGGACCAGCCCCAACTACATCATCCCAGCCAAGGCTTTGTCTACCCGGGTCTTCAACACCTCCGAGGATGGAGATGCTACAACCTCTCTAGGTAACCTGTTCCAGTGCTTTAGTGTCCTCCTAGCAAGCAAATTCTTCCTAATGTCCAACCTCAACTTTCCTTGCTGCAGCTTGAGCCCATTGCTCCTTCTCCCGTCACCTGCCCCCACTGAGAACAGCCCAGCTCCATCCTCTTTGCAGCCCCTGCAGGGAGGTGAAGGCTGTTATTCAATCCCCCTCGGTCTTCTCTTCTGCAGACTCAATCAGCCCATTTCCCTCAGCCTCTCCCCACAACTCATGTGCCCTGCAGGGGTGGTTTTGTTTTAATGCTGCACCTCAGCAGTGTGTCTAAGGTAAAATCACATACTGAAGGACCGGCCTGAGAGAGACATGAGTGGGGCCCAGAGCATCCCCCAGCTGGGTGGGAAGCCCCTGGTTTAGGGCAGGCCTTTCCCTTTCCCCTCCTGCCTCCGATTATCATTTTCACTATCATCACAGCAGCCGGAGGGCTCAGCGGAGCCAGGCCTGTTGTGCTGGCCGCTGTGGCACCAACCCCGCCTGGACACTGCTTACAACCTAAATAGGCAGGACAGCCAAAGCAGGTGGAAACAGGAGGAGTTATGTCCATTTTACAGCCAGGAAATGGATACCCAGGTTCCCAAGGGGCCTCACAGCATCCCTGGCAAGGCCAGAAAATAAACGCTGCTCACTGAAGCCCTGTGCACAAGACGCTTTTCCCTTCTTTGCTGGAACAAGGGATAAACACGCCTGGAATAAAGGGGCTTGGACAGGGCTGCATCGTTAGCTCATGCCCCAGCAGCCTACTTTGAACCTAGGACCATGGCTGGAGGCGGTCTGGTCCCACCTTCCCTCACCCAGGCCACCTCCAAGGGGACACACTGTGCACCTGGACAGCCAAGGGTTAGACAACCCCACGTGCACGAGTGAATGAGTGGAGGACTCCACATGTGGCCTCCCCAGTGCTGAATAGAGGGAAGAATCGCTGCCCCCCATGTGCTGGCAACGCTACCACCAATGCAGCCCAAGACGCCGATAGCCTTCTCGGCAACAAGGGCACACTGCTGGCTCCTATCCATCTTATTGCCCCTTGCTGGCTCACTTTGAGTGCTTGGACCTATGCGCTCTCAGAGGCTGTGGTCTGCAAGCTGCCTCCTAGAGCCCAGGTGTGGAGCAGAAAGGAGGAGGCAGAGTCTGGTTTCAGCAGCAAAAATGCTGAGAGGTTTATTGTCCCTTGGACAGTGCCTCAGCGGGCTGGTTTAACAATCACCCACCGGGACAGGTAGTAACACAGGGCATCAATCAGTCACAGAATCACAGAAAGTGAGGGTTAAAGGGACCTCAGGAGGTCACATCTAGTGCAACCCCCTGCTCCAAGCAGGACCAGCCCCAACTCCATCATCCCAAACAGGGCTTTGTCTACCACCTCCAAAGATGGGGAAAAATAAGTTTCCTTTTGCACCTGGATGGGACGTGGGATGCAAGAGGTAAAAATAAAACTGATTATTCTGCTTCAGCCAGCACAAAACAAATGTGACCACGCAGGAACTTAAACCCACAGTCGTTTGATATGAAATCAGGTGCCTTATGCATTAAGCAGGCAAAGGTCTTTGGGTAAATGTGATATCTTTTATTAGACCGACTAAATTTAGTTGGTCTAATAAAAGATATCACATTTACCCAAAGAACCTTGTCTGCTGTGCCTATGGCCTTAGGCCAGCACGGCTACAACCAACTCCCCCTTATCCATTAAGCACATGGTCCCAATGACGTGCCCTGAGGTTGCTACACAGTCTGGCAACACCTGTATTTATGCCAGCTGTGCCCGGATCGCCTGCCAGGGTTTATCGATGTTTCTGTCAACACCTCCATTTCTACTGCTGTCTTTTGCCAAGTTCACACACCTGCATCTTTTGTTCCCAGGGGCGGATGCAGGGGGTGCACTGGTGTACTTGCACCCCTTTGGATGTACTTGCACCGGTGTACTTGCACCCCTTGGATGTACTTGCACTGGTGTACTTGCAACCCCTTTGATATACTTGCACTGGTGTACTTGCACCCCCTTGGATGTACTTGCACCGGTATACTTGCACCCCTTTGGATGTACTTGCACTGGTGTATTTGCACCCCCTTTGATATACTTGCACTAGTGTACTTGCACCCCCTTGGATGTACTTGCACTGGTGTACTTGCACCCCCTTTGATATACTTGCACTGGTGTACTTGCACCCCTTGGATGTACTTGCACTGGTGTACTTGCACCCCCTTTGATATACTTGCACTGGTGTACTTGCACCCCCTTGGATGTACTTGCACCGGTGTACTTGCACCCCTTTGGATGTACTTGCACTGGTGTATTTGCACCCCCTTTGATATACTTGCACTAGTGTACTTGCACCCCCTTGGATGTACTTGCACTGGTGTACTTGCACCCCCTTTGATATACTTGCACTGGAGTACTTGCACCCCCTTTGATATACTTGCACTGGTGTACTTGCACCCCTTTGGATGTACTTGCACTGGTGTACTTGCACCCCCTTTGATTCTTGCACCACCTACAGCTTAAAACCGACTGCCTGGCAGCGGTAGCAGCATCTCTGGTCAGGCAGCAGTGAGGGAGTCAATTCAGGCTTATTATAATCCACCTGATCCTTTCTATACTCTTCATTCCTCAGGTGTGAACAACCCTCTCTCCTTTGTAATGGTCTGGATGATCCCCGAGTCGAGCCAACCTTTGTTCTGCAGTTCTGCTGTCTGTGGGCTGCTCCTGGTCACCAAGCTCCTATTTCACAGCCCGGCTGATGGTTTATAACTCATTCCAGTGAAGCTCTGTTTCTTTTTGCTTCAGTCTGAAACTGTGCACTCCAGCCCTTGGGTACTTGTAAAGCTTGTCGTTTATTTTTAACAAGAGAAAAATAGGTGTCGTTTTATACGTGATGATGCCCCTCACTGCCTGCATCATCCATATTGGTTCCCTGTCTCTGCCTCGTTAATAGGTTCTTGCACTCTAGTTTCCTCCTGGAGTCCTCCAGCGACCGCTTCTTTGCGTCGGATCCTTTGCACACTTTTATTTTTCAAATAAATAAATTAAAAGGTCTGTTTTTATTTTTTACCTTTCTTATCAGGTCAGTCAGCTGTCAGGGAGGCTAGCTCTTCCCCATCTCCTTCTCCAAGCCTTATCTTATCTCTAGCTCAGCTTAACCAGCAATCCCACGCGGACCTCATGGGGGGGAGGCAGATACAGCACAAAGGGTCACACGTTTCCCACACGGGTGGAAACTTGATGCAACTTGGACACTCAGAATTGCACCCGTGTGACTGAGGCAGAATCTGGCCTTCGGGGCACTTCAAGGTCAGCTTATTTATAGCAAAGGGGTGTCTCTCTCTCTTTTCCAACACCCCTGGGTATCCCTTGTTCTGCTTTCCCTGCGCTCTCTTGGCTGCAGTTGCCTCACTGCCAGCTGCTGCCTTCCTACAGCCCTGGATGTATGTGGAGGCTCCCAGCTGCAGCAGCTCTAGCTTCCCCTAGCAATGGCTGGGATCTTCCCCAGTGCCACGTAGAGACTTTGAGGGGAGACGCAGCACCTAGGAGCATCCATCTGACAATGTCCCAATGGTCCGGGTGGACGGGGAGGGCACCGCTCCCTCACATGGGGGACAGCTGACCCTGTCCCAGGTGGCATGTGGCTCGGCAGTCGTGCCAGGCTATACATGGAGCTGGGGTGGATTTGGCTGCTGGACACTCATTGACTTTGAAGCCCGTGGGCCCAAATCTACGAGTAATAAATCAGAGTCGATGTGCAACAAGTCACCCTCCTTTCAGTGCTCTGACCCAGTTAGTCTCTAAGGTGCAACCCTGTCCTGCCGTCAGCATCGGGTGTGTAGTGAAGCAGGTGCACTGTCGGTGCAATCCCTGCCTTCCTCTGCGGGGAGAGATGAACCCTGAACTGGCAGGGAAAATGCTTGGAGCTCTGCCTCCGCAAACCCTTAGGGCCCCTCCAGACACGAAGTTCAATGGGATCTCACGTGCGATCCACCCATATTTTGTAGAACAGCTTTGTCACTTATTCCTCTTTTTACTGAATCTTTCATTGAATGGATGTGTGACTGGGTTACCATGTGAGGCGTGATTAATGGGTTAATCACACCATAAGTGAAATGTGTAGATGGTATCCAGGTTGTAGCCGTATTGGTCTAGAGGAAAAAACAGTCAGGACTCATAGTAGAGGTGATATCTTTTGTGAGACCAACTAGATTTTGCAAAAAAAAAAATCTTTAATTGCAAGCTTTCGGGCACAAGCACCCTTCATCAGGCACTGGAGAAAAGATTGGAAAAGTTCTCCTGGGTAGAAATGAAAGTTCATATTTCATAGGAGATTTGAAGGTGGTAAAATCTCCATTTTATATGAACTTTGCCAGGGAGCTGCATATAAAACAAACTTTTCCAAACAGGAGATTTATAAACTTTCATTTCTACCCAGGAGAACTTTTTCCATCTTTTCTCCAATGCCTGATGAAGGGTGTTTGCGCCCAAAAGTTTGCAATTAAAGAATATTTTTTGCAAAAATCTAGTTGGTCTAATAAAAGATATCACTTCTACCACGAATCCTGAATGTGTAGATGGGACTTACGAGGCTGGTTCTCAGAGAGGCTCCCCAGGTAGCATCCCCTGCTCTGCACTTTCCCGGATGGGGTGGTCAGACCCGTGGAGCGTGCCCCCCTTGGCAGCACCCCCCAGTCTTACCGCTAACGACTCACAGCAGCTGTGCCAAGTGGCCTGTCATGTTTCAGTGCAGGGGTGTCAAATTTGTCAGGCCCCAAGGTCTGGATAAATGGCATGGGGCCAGTCCAAGGGTCGGATGAGTAGGGTGAAACCGATTCTGCAGGCTGGATCAGACCTGATGACTGGCCCTAGGTGCTGGATTCAGCAAGCATCTTGGACCAGCCCACTCCCGCTCCAGTGCATCCCATCCTCGCCCCCTCCCCAAATGAACAGTAAAACGATGGGGTCACAAGCAGCAGCCGGTGTGTCCTCAGGTTGCAAAGGGGTGTCAGGCTGGTCTCAGCCACTCGCTCGTGCCCTTCCCTGCTATCCCCTATGCCTCCCTGTCTAGGTGCTGCACTGGGAAGAGAGGGGTCAAGGACTTGCCATCCCCTGCCCAGCTAATGCAGCCCTCTGCCTTGTGCCAAGCAGCTCCCGGGGCCCTGCGGTTGCCGGCACACTGCCAGGACAAGCTCATGGAGGTCTGGTCTTGGCCACCAAGATGGAGATCATTAGCAGGAGTCATTGGTGGGGCTTCTTACGATGCTTAGGGGCCTGGCCCGTCATGTCCTTGCGTGTGCACACCCCCTTGCCTTGCATGCGGCTGTGAGTGGTTCAGGGCAGGGATGCTCTGTCTGTACGGTGCCTGGTCCGGGACTGGGACTTCTAGGCCCTAAGTCTCTAATCAGTGCAAAGGCTGGAAATGGGCCTCTTGAGAAACCCAGTCCCTCCTTGTGCAGCTGTTGGCAATCAAGACACAGAAGTCCCTCCACCCATCCTTGTGAGAAACACAGGCCTCGTCTCACTGCCAGCCCTGAAGCCGCGGGAGCTCGCCCTTCCCTTTGCCAATGAAGAGTCCAGGCAGGGGTTCTGGCATACAGCGGCACTCGAACTCAGGGCCAGGGGAACAGGCTCTGCTCACCCTCTCCCACTCAGCAAGGAGGAGAGGAGGACCAGCCTGGGGGTCCCTGGGCCAGCTGGAGCCCATGCCCTGATCAGGATGCTTGCTGGTCCTCCCTGCTAGGGCTGCCATGCATGGAGCAGGAGCAAGTGGACAGGGCTTTTCTCCTTCGCTCAGGTCTGCATGCCACCTTGCTGCCTGCCCTCTAGCCCAAACCCCCATCCTGTGTGCCCACCCCCACATCAAAGCATCAGCCGCCCCACAGAGCTTTACATTACCCACTTCTCCCCCCACGGTGACCCAGGCTGGGCTGGTCCAGGATTTGGGGCAGCTCAGTGGCTCAGGAGATGGGCAGCGGTGGAAGAGCACCAAGGCTGGACATGGAGCCACTTGGGGATGATTGCTACTGCGAGGGGAAGTCAGGCAGCAAGAGCAAAAGCCCCGAAAGTAGGACAACGCCCCAGCTCCACCGCTGAAGGACACCCCAGGCAGCATAGCCAAGGCAGGCAGGAGCAGAGGCTTGGCTGTGGGTTATTACCATATTTCTTTGCATACCACGTGCCCCCAGCACAATACGTACCTTGTTTTTGGAAAGCCTTGCTTCTGCAACAAGGTGGAAGGAACTTCTCCCAGCCAAAGCATGAGGTTGCCCCAGAGAAAAGGGCCGTGAATGACCCTCTCACCCCTTGAGACCTGCTCAGCTGCACCCAAGGTCCGGCCACCGGCCACTAACAGGAAGAGGTTTGGGGTTGGAAATGAGTGTGTCCCCGCAGTCTGGCTTCCTGCCCTGCCTTCCTCCTGCAGCTGCTGCTCCAGCCCCGTGCTCAGCCAGTCCGTGGCAGGAACTAGCCAGACAATGTTTTTTGGGTAGATGTGATAACTTTTATTAGTTGGGAAAAGGGTCTTTGCAAGCTTTGGGGCACAAACACCCTTCTTCAGGCATTGGGAGACTCTTGGACCACACAGGGCAAGAGCCAGGGAGTTTTCTGGCCAGCAGCACCCACGCCAGGTAGCTGAGCTGTGCTGTTCTGGGTTCAGCCTCTCCCTTTGCTTGCATTTGTGCTCTACCCGCTATGCCCTCCAGGTACCTATGCACTCCCCTGACCGATGCATTGTGCTGGATTTTGGCAGGGGAGTGGGGGTAGGTAAAACTCCTATCACTCAGAGGGAAATGCCCGTAAATCCCTAGGCACGGGTTCCCATCCCAAGCCCCTATAGAGGTCTCTGCCCATCTTTCCATCATTGGGTGAATGCAGGCAAGTGATGTGCCCAGCATCTCACATCACAAGCTGTGGTCGAGGCCCGGCTTCTCCTCCCTTTGCAGTGCCAGCCAACACAGGGACTATTTCTCCCAGGGCAGGTGGGATCGACGCCTGATGGGTGATGGTCTGGAAGCATGGAGCGAGAGGCCAGCTGTCTGTACCTGGGATGGGGGCTGGTTCTTAGCTTGCTGCCGAGACATCTGTGCTGCCATGTGCATCACACATGGACACACCAGCATTGGAGACTGCTGGAAAGGGCTTTTTCCCCCCCAAAGATATTCTTCCTGAAGCTCAGGCAGGGCACGGCATGGTCTCCACCCTCTGTAGGGACAGTGCCTGACAGCGGCAACACGTCCATGCCCTGGTGGCATGTTGCTCCTTAGCTGCTGTTGCTGCTACAGGGTGTTTTATCTGAGTACAGGGTGTGGGGAGGGTCCCAGGGAAGAGGTTGTTGCTCTTAGCAGGTGTTGCTGCAAGCAGGCTTCCACCCTGGAGCCAACCTCCTTAGGGTGCTCATGGCACTGGATGCACCAGCCTCTTCTGTAGGAGCAAAGCCAAGATAGCCAGACACAGCAGCAAACTCTTCTACAGTCCAGTCGTTGTGTCCTGAACCGGGCTGGGGTTATACAGCCTGCTGAGAGCCCTGTGCTCTTGGCGTCCCAGAGAGGCTCATGGCTGCTTGGTGCCCCTCACAGCCAAAGGGGAGAAGATGCTGTGCTGAGGACGGAAGGCATCATAGCATCAGGGCTGGAGGGGGCCATTGCAAATCATCACTTAGTCCAGCCTCCTGCCCTAAGTCAGGATCAGCCTCTACCTAAATATTTGTCTAACCTGCTCTTAAAAATCTCCAACGTGGGAGACCCCGCAGCCTTCCTAGATAACTTAGTCCAGTGCACGACCATCCTTATAGACAGTCAGGTTGCCTAATGTCTAACTTGGCTGCACTTTAAGCCCATGACGGCCTCTTTTATTCCCAGGGAACACAGAGATGCATTTATGCCCGTCTTCTTTACAGCAACTTCTTTATTATCTTGGCTTCTCTAGGCTAAGCAAACCTAATGCTTTCAATATTTCCTCATGCCTTGTGCTTTCTAGCCCCCTGGCCACGCTATCCTCCGGTCAGGATAGAGTCCAGCCCTTCCCTGAGTTGAGCTGGGGGGACGGACGCAATACGTGTCCTCCACGTGACACTCCTGTTCACACAGCCCGACGGGGTGACTGCCTTTGTTTCTGCAACGGGGCATGGATGACTTATTTTCACTCTTCGGTCCGCTCCAACCCTGAGATCCTTCCCCACAGCCAGTCCCTTCCTCATGTGATGATTCCCACCCAAGTACCACTTCACACCTGTCCTCGCTCAGCAGCATCCTCTTGATTTCAGGCCAGTTCTCCCACTTGCCAAGATCATTTTGAGTTCAAATCCAGTCCTCTGAAGTGCTTGGAAATGCTTTGTGGGGTGATTTCATCTGCAGGCCTACTATTTCTTCATCCAGGTCATTCAGGAAAACTTGGCTGATGCCAAATCAGATGAGAGAGCTGGCAGACCCCATCTGAATATATCCTTCCAGCCTGACAGCGAGCCATTGATAACTCCCTTATTTCTCACAAATCATGATCCCCCAAAAAGTAGCAATTGGGGGAAGGGCGCCTTAAAAAAGGAAAATGATTCTGAATGGTTTGGTTAAAGGGAGATATCTTCATCTTCATCCTGCCTTCCCACAACAAGACCAACTGGGCCATGCGTGGTCACTTAATGAGTTATCATAGGGAGGCTGAGGTCACACCATGAATTCATTGCAGTCCAAGTCATCAGGCTGAGGATTGAAGCAGTATCATAATCAGATGGGAGATCCATCCAGGATCCTGTACCCGGGATCGCTTGATCATATATTGACAATATTCCATAGAAACAGGATGGTGGCTGCTGTGGGTCCCCTGCTTTGCCTGGGCAGGTTTGGGTGTGAGGTCTGTGTTGTGTAAGGGTTAATGGCTGTCTTATGTAGGGTTTAGATGAGGTTTGGGTATTTGACCGGTCAAATCATGTTCTGTAAAATATTGGTCAAAAATGGAAAAAAATTGCCAAACAATACACCGAAAAAGCACAAATTTTCCATTAAGAAATGTGTATTTCTGCCAAGACAACTCCAAACAAAGAAAATGTAGTTTTTTTGTAAAATGGCTATAATCTTTGAGGGGTCAAAAATGATGCATTCAATTGACCAGTCACTTGACAGATGAGCTGACTGGTTTGCTATCCATATGGTTTGCACGGGATAGATTGGCTAGGGCTGATGCTGCTGGCTTGGCTGTTCTGCGTTCGAATCCAGCGGTTCCAGCACCTGGCTGAGTTGGAGGTGTGTGCTTTGCAAATAAATACAGTGCTCTTTGAGGGTATTTATTCAACCAGTTGTCTACCCACCTCACATTAGTCTCATCTAGACCATATTTCCCGAGCTTGCTTAAGAGGACGTCATGTGGGACGGTGTCAGAGCCTTGCTAGAGTCAGGACACGTCACATCCGCCCCCACTCCACGAGCCGCAAGGCCTGTGGCTCTGTTAGGGAAGTGAATTAGGAAACGATCTGCATTGGCCCAAAAGAAAAGCTGCTATCTCAGCCTGCGTAGTTGGCCTCACCAAGATTAGGTGCCTGTCGTGCAAGGTGCTGCACATTCCTGGTGAAAGATGGCGCCAGCTCTGAAAATCTCCCACTCCAAGAAGACAAGACAAAGGGAAGCTCGGGGGTATAGAAGGGAAGCAGGGGGAGGAAAAGGAGGAGAGCTGAGAGCAGAGCTCCTGCATGGGGTCTACCCACTGCGCCACCCTGCCCTTATATCTCTGCGTAGCCTTTTCTGCCTGCTGGAGACCTTTTCTACAAGTTGTTCTCTTGTTCCCTTTCACCCCCTGCCTCCAATTATCATTTTCATTATCATCACAGCAGCCGGAGGGCTCAGCAGAGCCAGGCCTGTTGTGCTGGCTGCTGTGGCCTGGACCCTGCCTGGACACTGCTTACAACCTAAATAGGCAGGACAGCCAAAGCAGGCGGAAACAGGAGGAGTTATGTCCATTTTACAGCCAGGACATGGATACCCATGTTCCCAAGGGGCCTCACAGCATCCCTGGCAAGGCCAGAAAGTAAACGTCATAAGTAGGTTTCCAAGCAGTTTACAATAAGGTCATCATTGTTATCTCCATTTTACAGACAGAGGAACTGAGGCACAGAAAGGGAAGTAATTTGTTCACAGTCAGCCAGCATGGGTTAGTGGCAGAACCAGACATTGGTTACAAAGAGGATGGAGCTGGACTGGTGTTAGTGGGGGCAGACGACAGGACAAGGAAAAATGGGCTCAAGGGAAGTTGAGGTTAGACATTGGAAAAAACTTTCTCACGAGGTGGGAAGCAAGGCGCTGGAACAGGCTCCACAGAGAGGTGGTGGCTCCTACATCCTTGGAGATTTTTAAGACCCGGGTAGCCTCATCTGGGATGATGTAGTTGGGGCTGGTCCTGATGGAGCAGGGGGTTGCACTAGAAGTGACCTCGTGAGGTCCCTTCCACCCTCATTTTCTATCGAATCAATGCAGCCTGGGATGCCGGTAGGATTACTTGAGGACCTGATCCATGATTTTTCCAGGGACTGCAGTGAAGCTGTCTGGCCTGTCTTTCCCCCAATCCTCCTTTTTCCCCTTCTTAAATATGGGCACTCTGTTTGCCCTTTCCCAATCATACAGGACCTCTCCTGATTGCCATGAGTTTTCAAAGATGATGGCCACTGGCTCTGCAGCCTCATTCTCCAGCTCCATCAGCACCCTTGAGTGCATCCTATCCGGCCCCATGGTCTTGTACACGTCCAGCTTTTCTAAATAGTCCCTAAGCTGTTTTTTCACCACTGTTGGCTGCTGACCTCCTCCCCAAATGGTGCGGTAGTCTGGGAGCTGACCCTTCTTGTTCCCCTTCACATCCCTTAGAGCTGCAACTCCAATTGCACTTTGGCTTTCCTGACTTCATCCCTGCATGCCCGAGCAATGCTCTTATACTTCTCCCTAGTTAGTTGTCCAAGTGAATCTATGAACCCAGGGGTCCTGTATTCCAGTCCAGTGTCCTAGCCACTATCCTGTGTACTTACACATATACATACACAACTCTTACCTGTCAACTCACCTCCTTTGACAACAATGTCCAGAGTAAAGATGCCCCCTTTTACCATGGCTGCCCAACTTCAAGCACAAACCATCATGTGCCTTCCAATGTTGGTTATGCTGCAACAAGCTCCAGCAGGCAGCATGTCCAGAAAGCCACGGAGGTTCATAGATTCATAGATTCACAGATGTTAGGGTCGGAAGGGACCTCAATATATCATCAAGTCCGACCCCCTGCATAGGCAGGAAAGAGTGCTGGGTCTAGATGATCCCAGCTAGATGCTCATCTAACCTCCTCTTGAAGACCCCCAGGGCAGGGGAGAGCACCACCTCCCTTGGGAGCCCGTTCCAGACCTTGGCCACTCGAACTGTGAAGAAGTTCTTCCTAATGTCCAGTATAAATCTGCTCTCTGCTAGCTTGTGGCCATTGTTTCTTGTAACCCCCGGGGGCGCCTTGGTGAATAAAACCTCACCAATTCCCTTCTGTGCCCCCGTGATGAACTTATAGGCAGCCACAAGGTCGCCTCTCAACCTTCTCTTGCGGAGGCTGAAAAGGTCCAGTTTCTCTAGTCTCTCCTCGTAGGGCTTGGTCTGCAGGCCCTTGACCATACGAGTGGCCCTTCTCTGGACCCTCTCCAGGTTATCCGCATCCCTCTTGAAGTGCGGCGCCCAGAATTGCACGCAGTACTCCAACTGCGGTCTGACCAGCGCCCGATACAGGGGAAGTATCACCTCCCTGGACCTATTCGTCATGCATCTGCTGATGCACGATAAAGTGCCATTGGCTTTTCTGATGGCTTCGTCACACTGCCGGCTCATGTTCATCTTGGAGTCCACTAGGACTCCAAGATCCCTTTCCACCTCTGTGCCACCCAGCAGGTCATTCCCTAGGCTGTAGGTGTGCTGGACATTTTTCCTCCCTAGGTGCAGCACTTTGCATTTCTCCTTGTTGAACTGCATCCTGTTGTTTTCTGCCCACTTGTCCAACCTGTCCAGGTCTGCTTGCAGCTGTTCCCTGCCCTCCGGCGTGTCCACTTCTCCCCATAGCTTTGTGTCATCTGCAAACTTGGACAGAGTACATTTGACTCCCTCGTCCAAGTCGCTGATGAAGACATTAAAGAGTATCGGTCCAAGGACCGAGCCCTGCGGGACCCCACTGCCCACACCCTTCCAGGTCGAGACCGACCCATCCACCACGACTCTCTGGGTGCGACCCTCTAGCCAATTCGCCACCCACCGGACTGTGCAGTCATCCACATCACAGCCTCTTAACTTGTTCACCAGTATGGGGTGGGATACCGTATCGAAGGCCTTCCTGAAGTCTAAGTATACGACATCCACCCCTCCTCCTGTGTCCAGGCGTTTCGTAACCTGGTCATACAAAGAGACTAGGTTGGTCAGCACGATCTGCCCACCACGAACCCGTGCTGGTTTCCCCTCAGCATAATTTGTCCTGCCGGGCTCTCGCAAATGTGAGCCTTGATCATTTTTTCAAATACTTTACTAAGGATGGAGGTGAGACTGACTGGCCTATAGTTTCCCGGGTCCTCCTTCCTCCCCTTCTTGAAAATGGGGACCACGTTAGCCCTTTTCCAGTCTTCTGGGACTTGGCCCGTGCGCCACGAGTGTTCAAATCTTCCCGCCAGTGGCTCTGCAATGATGTCGGCCAGTGCCTTCAGCACCCTCGGATGGAGCCCATCCGGGCCTGCCGACTGAAAGGCATCCAGTTCTTCCAAGTGACTCTGCACCATCTCAGGGTCTACGCATGGCAGTCTGGCGCCTTGCTGCTGCCTCTCTACAATCCCAGTGAGAGCCTTGTCGTGCCCCTCGCTTAGGGACACTGAGGCAAAGAACTCGTTGAGGAGTTCAGCCTTGTCCCCCCGTCCGTCACCAATTGTTTCTGCCCATTTAGCAGGGGTCCTATTCCTCCCTGGGCCTTCCTTTTACTCCCTATATATCTAAAAAACAATTTCTTGTTGTCCTTTACTTGGGATGCCATCCTCAGCTCCATGGTAGCTTTGGCCCATCTAACTGCCTCCCTACAAGCACGAGCAGAGGAGGTATATTCATCTTTGGTGATCTCTCCCTGTTTCCACTTTTTATGTGCCCCCCTTTTAGTCTGCAGGCTGCCCTGGATTTCTCTGGTCAGCCATGGAAGCCTCCTGGCCCCTTTCCCTCTTTTGCCTCGCTCAGGGATCGTCTTGCTTTGTGCCCGAAGGATCGTTTCCTTTAGGCACAGCCACCCTTCCTGGGCTCCCATCCCTTCAAAACTCCTACTCTGCAGTGCATCCTTGATTAATCGCCTGAGTGCAATGAGATCAGCTTTCCTAAAGTCTAGCACTTTCACCCTACTAGTTACCTTACCCACTCGACGTCTTATGGTGAATTCTATTATTAGGTGATCACTGTCCCCCAGATGGCTACCGATCTGGAGGTCCCCTACCATGTCATCCCCTGTTGCCAATACCAGATCCAGTATGGCATTCCCCCAAGTGGGACCGTGTACCTCCCGTGTCAGGTGGAGGTCCTGTACACAGGTTAGAAACCTGCGTGAGCGGTGGGACCTTGCTGTCTGCGTCTCCCAGCAGATGTCCGGGTAGTTTAGGTCCCCCATGACTACCACCTCCTTAGTTTTTATGGTCTCCGAGAGCTGCCTCAGGAGCCCCGCATCTATTTCTTCCCCTTGATGTGGGGGTCTGTAGCAGACCCCTACCACCAAATCCCTTTCTCCTTGCCCCCCATGTAGCCTAACCCACAATCCTTCTACTTTCTCCTCCTTGGATTCTGTCTTGATGAGGGTCGATGTATATTGCTCACTGACATAGAGCGCAAACCCTCCCCCTTTTTTCCCCACCCTGTCCTTTCTATACAATCTATAGCCCTCAATATGTACCGCCCAGTCATGGGACGAATCCCACCAGGTTTCTGTTAGCCCTGCTAAGTCGTAGGTGTTTTCTACAAGCAGGAGTGCTAGTTCATCCTGCTTGCTCCCCATGCTCCTAGCATTAGTATATAGGCACTTGAGCCCTGTGACTGGTGCCTTTTTTGCCCCCCAGCTCCAAATCCCAAAGGGCCCCTTATTGCTTACCTGCTTATTGCTTACCTGTGCTGTATTGCTGGCCGCCCCATGGATTGCAGGTTCCCGATGTTCTCCTTCTTCAGGCTGGGCTGTCCTTGTGGGTGCCACATGGTTTGGTGGTCCACGGCGTCCCTCGCCCTCATCTTCCCCTCCCACCCACGAACCTAGTTTAAAGCCCGCCGGAGGAGATCCGCCAACCTAGAAGAGAACAGAAGGTTGCTTGTGTGCCGTATGTTAACTAATAAAACCCATGCACACCGTTGTCCTTCCAGCCTTGCTTTTACTTCCCAGAGGAGAAGCTGTTAGAATAAGGCAGTAAATGAATCCCGTTGATGGAGTTAGCCCTCAGTCACCCACCCAGGGAAAGAAACACAGGAGGTCAGGGCTCTGCAAATGGTGCTGTAGTGGTGCTGAAGGTTTCAGGCCGAATCATGGGTTTTGCTTTTCTTAGACACCTGAACCCATTGCAGGATTAATGCTCCATTAGGGGAAAGTTTATTGGTTCCTTAATGACCTCCTAGTTTCAAGGGGACACAGGCACTCAGAGGCTCTGCTGAGGAGGGACAGAACTATCTACATTGGCGGTGTTCAACCTATGGTCTGAGGGCTGGATTTAGCCTGCAAAACCATGTCATCCAGCCAGCGGGGATCCTCAAGGGTCTAGAAGAGTGCCTAAGTCACTGGGAAGCAATCAGGACAAGCCAGACTGTGAACAGGAGGGTACTGGACTACAGCAGTCACAAACTGGGTGTAGAAAATTGGGAGATATCATGCATGGGAAGTGTGCAGAGAGGAAGGAGGATGTGCCTCCTTGACGCTGGAGAGATGGGATGCTTGTACACATCATGGGGCTTAATCCTTATTAAATTAAATAGGTTTATAAAATTTAAACTTGTTTATTTTGGCACATTGCATCAGCATTTGCACGTGCTAGGTTTTCCAACAAATTAAGCTTTGGAGTGTCGCATCAGTGTTTGCACGCACTCAGTTTTCAAACGAGTTAAGTCTGGTCCCCAGCTGCCACTGCAGAACAGTGGGATGGTCCCACACTGCAAACAGTCATGCCATTGCAGCGCAAGAAAGGGCAAAAAATGCGGTGTGTAGAAATGCCCATGGGAACCAAGAGGCCATGAGTGCGAGAGCAATGCTGGAAGAAATTGCCATCAAAGGGCAAGGAGCTCCCTACCAGTGTGATTGAGAGTGGTTTGCATGCCATGGTTCTCCCCATAGGACCCCAGCCCCTCCCAGCAGCGTGGTAAGTGATGGGGATAACATCTGTCACACGGTGTTTGGTGTTTCTGCCTTGCCCCCGTGAACATGCTTTGGTTTTTATGCTTGTTTTCAATATGCAGCTTGTAGCTATGTATTTATGCTAGAGAAGAACAAGGTAGAGGAGGGAACGCAGCTAGCCAGCAGAGCAGAAGACCACATGGGTTGTGTGACAGACCTTGGTTGCACTGTCCAGAACCACCTCTAAGTCAGTCCTGCCCAGGGGAGATGGAGCTGTGTACTAAGGCAATGTTGTCCACCCTACAGTCCCAGGTCTGAGGTCCTAGAATACTTCAAGAGAAGGGCTGAGACCTTGGCAATCGAAGGAAAGGCAGTTTTAGAGCCAGGAGCAGGTTTGGACTCCCTGTGTAGTCCAGTTGCTGGAACTGGACAGAGTTATATGATGTGAGCGAAGGTTACACAGAGAACTGGCAAGGCCTCAGAGCCCAGCCCTGTGCCCTGTTTATTATAGATGTGGGTTCAGGTTGTCTAGCTCTTCCTCTTATAAAGCCTTGCTTTCATTTGCCTATAACTCTGCCAACTTCTAAAGTTTTAAGTTGAAACTGTCCATGCTAAACGTCTACCCCATCAGGCTGCGGTGGAGGGCGGCGGGTGCTTAAATGTTGGAAAAGATCATTTCTCAGCCGTTTCCCAGAATGAAGCCAGGTTTAAAAAACATATTTGTTCTTTGAGGTAAAAAAGGAGCATGACTGCTTCCCTAAGAAGCTCTGTGCTTCAGGGCAGGAAATTGCAGGTTCATGAATCACAGATGGAAGGAGGCCACGCCGGCATCAGGGATGTGCCTTGTGCTATGCAGGTGGAAACCGCACCCTGGTTTGGTGCAGTCTGAAACACCTCTGTTTGCAGAGACTGGTTGGAGTTTGCCAAATTCTGCTGTTTTCATTTGCACGGAGCAGGCCAGCCCCGTGGCCAGTGGGTCTGAGGCTGGGCTGCCCCTCGCCAAGCCCCTCCACCGCAGGGCTGCAGGGTCTAAGCTAGATTTCCTTCCCTGCCTCTGACCGTCGGCTCTTCTCGCTATCCGATAAGTTATTCATGAGGCCTTTTTGGTGCTGCCCATCTCCTACTGGGGACTCCTCAAGACTTGGCAGGCCATCTTGGCCTCAGTACCACCAGTGCCCCAGAGCAGCTCTTCACCCCCCCGAGCAGCTGGTCCAAGTCCACACCGCATCTCACAAGCACCTCTAAGCATCCCTACTGCATGCATCCCTCGTCTTCCTTCCTGTCTTGCACCCTGGCACAAAACAGAGGGCAGTCCTGCCCCATGGAGAGTTTGGAGGACCCATGTAGGTTGGTCCTACGTGCCACGGCCCCTGGGGGCCAGAAGCTGGCAGCTTGTTCACAGAGGTGTGAGCATGGCTGGGTTGGTATCTGGATACCTGCCGCGACAGCGGTGAGCAGGGGCCCGGCTGTGTGTCCAGGGCTGTGGGCTCTGCTAGGGCTTCCCCCTCACAGCCTCTGGTTGGGGTGATGCCCTCTGCCCCATGCATCCTTACAACCACACGCCCCGTCAGGCACTTCCAGAGCCTCAGGGCCTCTTTCATAGATTCATATATTCATAGATGTTAGGGTAGGAAGGGACCTCAATAGATCATCAAGTCTGACCCCCTGCATAAGCAGGAAAGAGTGCTGGGTCTAGATGACCCCAGCTAGATACTCATCTAACCTCCTCTTGAAGACCCCCAGGGTAGGGGAGAGCACCACCTCCCTTGGGAGCCCGTTCCAGACCTTGGCCACTCGAACTGTGAAGAAGTTCTTCCTAATGTCCAGTCTAAATCTGCTCTCTGCTAGCTTGTGGCCATTGTTTCTTGTAACCCCCAGGGGCGCCTTGGTGAGTAAATACTCACCAATTCCCTTCTGTGCCCCCTGTGATGAACTTATAGGCAGCCACAAGGTCGCCTCTCAACCTTCTCTTGCGGAGGCTGAAAAGGTCCAGGTTCTCTAGTCTCTCCTCGTAGGGCTTGGTCTGCAGGCCCTTGACCATACGAGTGGCCCTTCTCTGGACCCTCTCCAGGTTATCCGCATCCTTCTTGAAGTGTGGCGCCCAGAATTGCATGCAGTACTCCAACTGCGGTCTGACCAGCGCCCGATAGAGGGGAAGTATCACCTCCCTGGACCTATTCGTCATGCATCTGCTGATGCACGATAAAGTGCCATTGGCTTTTCTGATGGCTTCGTCACACTGCCGGCTCATGTTCATCTTGGAGTCCACTAGGACTCCAAGATCCCTTTCCACCTCTGTGCCACCCAGCAGGTCATTCCCTAGGCTGTAGGTGTGCTGGACATTTGTCCTCCCTAGGTGCAGCACTTTGCATTTCTCCTTGTTGAACTGCATCCTGTTGTTTTCTGCCCACTTGTCCAACCTGTCCAGGTCTGCCTGCAGCTGTTCCCTGCCCTCCGGCGTGTCCACTTCTCCCCATAGCTTTGTGTCATCTGCAAACTTGGACAGAGTACATTTCACTCCCTCGTCCAAGACGCTGATGAAGACATTAAAGAGTATCGGTCCAAGGACCGAGCCCTGCGGGACCCCACTGCCCACACCCTTCCAGGTCGAGACCGACCCATCCACCACGACTCTCTGGGTGCGACCCTCCAGCCAATTCGCCACCCACCGGACTGTGTAGTCATCCACATCACAGCCTCTTAACTTGTTCACCAGTATGGGGTGGGATACCGTATCGAAGGCCTTCCTGAAGTCCAGGTATACGACATCCACCCCTCCTCCTGTGTCCAGGCGTTTCGTAACCTGGTCATAGAAAGAGACTAGGTTGGTCAGGCACGATCTGCCCGCCACAAACCCGTGCTGGTTTCCCCTCAGCATAATTTGCCCTGCCGGGCTCTCACAAATGTGAGCCTTGATAATTTTTTCAAAGACTTTACCAAGGATGGAGGTGAGACTGACTGGCCTATAGTTGCCCGGTTCCTCCTTCCTCCCCTTCTTGAAAATGGGGACCACATTGGCCCTTTTCCAGTCCTCTGGGACTTGGCCCGTGCGCCACGAGCATTCGAATATTCCCACCAGTGGCTCTGCAATGATGTCGGCCAGTGCCTTCAGCACCCTCGGGTGGAGCCCATCCGGGCCTGCCGACTTAAAGGCATCCAGTTCTTCCAAGTGACTCTGCACCACCTCAGGGTCTACGCATGGCAGTCTGGCGCCTTGCTGCTGCCTCTCTACAACCCCAGTGAGAGACTTGTCGTGCCCCTCACTTAGGGACACTGAGGCAAAGAACTCGTTGAGGAGTTCAGCCTTGTCCCCCCTGTCTGTCACCAATTGTTTCTGCCCATTTAGCAGGGGTCCTATTCCTCCCTGGGCCTTCCTTTTACTCCCTATATATCTAAAAAACAATTTCTTGTTGTCCTTTACTTGGGTTGCCATCCTCAGCTCCATGGTAGCTTTGGCCCGCCTAACTGCCTCCCTACAAGCATGAGCAGAGGAGGTATATTCGTCTTTGGTGATCTTTCCCTGTTTCCACTTTTTATGTGCTCCCCTTTTGGCCCTTAGGCTGCCCTGGATTTCTCTGGTCAGCCAGGGAAGCCTCCTGGCCCCTTTCCCTCTTTTTCCTCGCTCGGGGATCGTCTTGCTTTGTGCCCGAAGGATCGTTTCCTGAAGGCACAGCCACCCTTCTTGGGCTCCCATCCCATCAAACTCCTACTCTGCAGTGCGTCCTTGACTAATCGCCTGAGTGCATTGAGATCAGCTTTCCTAAAGTCTAGCACTTTCACCCTACTAGTTAGCTTACCCACTCGATGTCTTATGATGTATTCTATTATTAGGTGATCACTGTCCCCCAGGGTTAGGGTTAGGGTTAGGTTTGCCATCTCTCTCCAGCAGGATGGTCACCGCTTGGGTGGGGGACCTGGATAGTGGGTGCTCTGCGGCAGGGGCCAAGCGGGGTTTACTTCTTGGGTGTTATCCTCTCCGCACTCCTGGCACAGCTCTCCTGCACGGTGCACCCCGGCTGTGGGGAATCTGCTGGGGGCCTCTGCTCCAGCTGGGATGGGGGCATGGCGCGGGGAGCTGGGTACAAATGACCCCTGATCTCTGAACATTTCGGGGGCAGGGGCCTGGGTCATGCCCGCTGGCCCCTTGCTGGGCACAGCTTCAACACTGGGGGGATTATTATTATAGCCATTATTATTAATCATTATTATTGTTATCATTAATGTATTATTGCTATTGCTGCTGTTATTATTATAAGAATACTAATTATCACTTACTGTTGCTTTATCAGTAATGATCTTTAACTTAGTGTTATTATTATTATTACTATTGTCACTGCCATGACTATTACGATAAGAATACTAATGATCATTCATTTGTTGCTATTATGATGATCCTGGTTATGATTATGATTAATAATACTTATTATCATTGTGTTTGCATTAATGTAATTGACTACTATGCATTAAACACATTCATTACAATGTATGCATTAGTGAAACATACTATGTAATAATACTATATAATATAATGTAATTCATGTATTAATGTGTAATATATATTCATTAATATATACATTAGTGCATTATATAACATCATATAACATATAGTGCATTTTATAACATTATATAACATATTATAAATCATACATTAATGAATATGTAATATATAGTATATATAGTATATATTATATATCATAAATATATAGTATATATAATTCATTGATGTACAGTAATGAGTATATATTAGAGTATATCTATATCATATGCATACATATATACATTGTATAGTAATGAGTATACATTAGAGAATAATATATATATTATATATTAGAGAAAGAACAATGTTTCCAACTATTTAGCTGGTCTAATAAAAGAGATCACATCTATCCAAAGAATCTTTGTCTGCCTATGTCCTTAGACCAACACGGCTACAACCAACAACCCTGTATTATATATTACCTATTAATACATATATTATGTTATAGTAATACACATACACACCTATTAGAGTATGTATAATATATATGTAGTTTGTATAACATATTTACATGTATAATATATGTAAATACATATGTTAGATTATAATATTAGATTACCTATCATATTACAGTATAATACACAGGGTGATAGCTGTGGGGCACGGAAGGAGCCATCTGCCGTCCAGACCCCCTTGCACGAGAGGGCTGTTGCCTTCCAGGAGCGAGGATCAGAGATGTTGCAGCAAGACTCCCTAAGTCGGTCCGATCCGCCCCACTGACCATTACCCCACGCTCCTTGTCCACGTGGGCACCAACGACATAGGAAGAAGCAGCCCCGGGAGGATCACGAGGGACTACGAGAACATGGGGGCGAAGCTCACGGGCCTAGGAGCGCAGGTAGACTTCTCCTCAATCCTCTCGGGCAGAGGCCACGGGAGTAATGCATTGAGGAGGTGAACCGAAGGCTTCGGAGATGGTGTTTCCAGGTGGGCTTTGGGGACCTCGATCGTGGTGCGCAGTACTGCAACGGGGACGGTTCACATGCCAGGGATGGCATTCATCTCACAAGCAGACAGTAAAAGCTCTTTGCTACGAGGGTAGCTGACTGGTTGAGGACAGCTTCCAACTAGGCAAGTCCAGGACATGACATGAAACCACTACCCACCACAACACACGGGGGGTGTTCAAAAAATGGACAGCCAAATTGGTAATGGCATCTCGCGACACCAGGGGCACGTCAGAAAACCTGAGGGGTTTTTAGGAGAGTTTTCGTGTCTTTATGGGAATGCCAGAGGCATGGGAAACAAGCAGGAAGAACGGGCACTCCTCCTGCTCGAAGAGGATTTTGATGTGGTTGGGTTAACAGAGACACGGTGGGATGACACACGTCTGGGCAGTGAATATTAAGGGCTATAAGCTTTACAGGCAGGATCGGGCTGGGAAGAAGGGAGGCGGTGCAGTCCTCTACATCTTTGGCGACGCGTAGGGGGTGCACACGCACCCCATGGAAATGCCATTCACAAAACTGGAAGTGTGCTTCTGGTTTCACCGCTGGTTCAGCAATTGGCTGCTGGGGGACCCCCCCAGTTGGCGATTGCCTGCTGGGGGACCCCCCCGGTCACACGTTTGGCTCCCCCAGACTCGAGGGGCACCAGTCACCCATGCTCGAGACCCTCTCAAGGGTCAGGATGCAAGGGAGATCAGGAGACGGAGACCTGATGGTGGGAGTTTACTACAGGCCTCCCTCCCAAGAAGAGGAGTGTGATCAGCAGGGATGCTAGTTAAAAATTGCAAATTCTCTGATAAAAAACCCAAAATACCCAAGGCAGCAGTGCCTTGGGACTAAGAGCCTCAGGCCCCGCTCTTCCCCCTGCCCCTGCCCCTCCGGGACAGGCCCTCTGCAATCAGCCACCGGACGACTTGGGAGTGCAAGAACAGAGGGGCAATTCTCACGGCTCAAAAACAGGCCATCCCCATGCGGGCAAAAAAGGGGAAAGGAGCCAACAGACCAACGTGGCTCAACAGGAATATTAGAGAGCTTCTAAAAAAGAAAAAAAGAAGCATAGAAACAGTGGAAGAAGGACTTAGGAGCCGGAGAGGAATGCACCTGCATCGCCAGGGCCTGCCGATACAAGATAAGGAAAGCCAAGGCAGGCTTGGAGATCAAACTGGCAACCGGAATAAAAGACAATGCAAAGTCCTTGTACAGATACACAGGGAGTAAGAAAAAATCAGGCTCTACCGGGGGACCCTTACTAAATGCTTAAGGGCAGCCCACAGCTGATGCCCGCTGAGCTCCTAAATGAATATTTCACGTCGGTATTCCTGAAATCAAATGTGGGCTCGCCTGATCAGAGGCCCAGGGAGCATAGGGAAGACAACAAACTACACAAAATCAGTCCCGAATAGGTGAGGGATCTCCTGCAACACTTGGACGTCAAGTCCGTGGAGCCCAACGACCTGCACCCAAGAGTCCTGAAAGAACTGGCCGAGCTAATAGCAGCGCCCCAGCCAAGCGGTTTGAAGAGTCGTGGAACTTGGAGCGGTCCTGGATGACAGGAAGAGGGCCAACGCGGTGCCCATTTTCAGGAATGGGAAGAGGGACGACCCTGCAAACTACAGGCCTCAGTCCTGGGTAAAATTTTTGAAAACCTTATTAAGGAGGCCATCGTTTACAAGCTGGAAACGGATGAGATGTTCAGAAGCAATCAGCACGGCTTTGTCGAGGGTAGATCGTGCTTGAGAAACCCAGTGTCCTTCTATGACCGGGTAACTAGCCACTTGGATGAGGGGCACGTGGTGGACTTGACTTCAGCAAAGCCTTCCCACGGGATTGTCTTAAACAAACTTGGGTGCTGGACTTGACCAGTCCTCAGCGAGGTGGCGGGACAGTTGGGTTAGAGGCCGCTCCCAGCGGGTGGTAATTAATGGGCTGGCCTCGGCCTGGAAGGCCGTCTCCAGGGGGTCCCCCAGGGATCGGTGCTCGGACCCATGCTCTTTAATATCTTCATCAGTGATCTGGATGAAGGGGTGGAGAGCTCAATTATTAAGTGTGGATAATACCAAGCTGTGGGGACACGCAGGCACGCTGGAGGATAGGGCCGGGAGCCAGGAAGGTCTCGGCAGGCTGGACACTTGGGCGAAGCAGCATCAGATGAGATTTCATGTGAATAAGTGCAAAGTCCTTCACCTGGGTGGGAAGAGCCCTCATCACAACTCCACGATGCGTGGCACAGCATCCCAGCGAGACCGGGGGGTTACGATGCACACGAGCCGCCAGTGCAACAGGGTCGCTAGCAAAGCAAACCGATCTGCGGCGTGCATCAGCCGCCGCGTGTCCAGTAGGTCCAGGGAGGTGCCACTTCCAAGAGGGACCTGGATAAACTCCAGCGGGCGCACAGAAGGACCACCCACCCCATCAAGTGCCTAGGAGCAGAGACTCAGGAGGCCGGCCCTGAGTCGGAGACGGCATCTGGGGGAGCAAGGGCACCTCCGGGGAGGACGTGCAAATTCAAGCTGCACACGGGGAAGAGTGCAAGGGTCTCCAGCATCTCCCGGCAGAGGGGATGCAGGTCAAGCTGGGCACTGGCTGAGCCCAAGGCCTTGGGGTCCAGCCTAGGCGTGCCCGGGCAGCACCCTCCCATCGCACGGCTGTGCAGCAAGGACACGCCTCGGCTGCGGGCAGCGCGCCAGGGGGCCGCGCTCGGGCTCGCCCTTGCTGACGCTCCGGCGGGCGGGCGGGGAGCGGGGCTGTGCAATGCGGGAGGAGCCTGGCTGCGGGGGCGGGGCGGGGCGGGGCGCTGCGCTGCTGCACCGGGAGGAAAGTTCCCGCGGGGCAGCGGGGCGGCTGCGGCGGACCTGCCCGGGGCTCTGCAGCTCGTCGGAGCGCGGCGGGCGGAGCCGGGGCCGGGCTGTGCTGTGCTTTGCACCGCATTGCACTGCTTGGCGGTGTGCATGACACTGCATTACAGCGCCTGGCACTGCATTGACCCGCCTTTTGCATTGCTTGGCACTGCATTGCACTGCACCGCACCGCTTCGCCTGGCACTGCACGGGCACGACGCTGCGTAGACCCACTGGGCACTGCCTCGCCTCGCCATGTCCCTGCTGCGGGCGTCGGAGCTGCTCCCGGACTCGCCGCGCTGGTTGCCCACGCACGTCCAGGTCACCGTGCTGCAGGCGCGGGGCTTGCGGAGCAAGGCGGGCGCCGGCCCCATCTATGCCGTGCTGCAGCTGGGCCGCGAGAAGTACAGCACGTGTGCCGCGGAGGGCAGCGCTGGACAGGCGCGCTGGGCCACGGAGGAGTGCGCCTTCGAGCTGGAGCCACCGGACTGGGGCGGGGGCAGCTGCGAGCTGGTGCTCACGGTCATGCACCGCGCCCTGCTGGGCATGGACAAGTTCCTGGGCCGCGCCACCCTGCCCCTGGAGCCTGCGCTGCAGGCCGGACGCACCCACCGGGACCAGTGAGTATGGGGGCGAGGGGGGCAGCACTGCAAGGGGTGTCTGGGGTGCTGCCTGGGGCCTGGGCTGCTGGGGGAGGCGGCGGCGGCATCCTGCTTGCTGCCAAGTTGGCCAACTGGCCCCTGGACTGGCCCCTGCCTGCCTGGTTTATTCCCCCTTGTGCATCCCCGGGGCTGGCGGAGCAGCGCGGGCACCGGCAACATCTGCGCCAGGGGTTTCCAGCCTCCTTTTCATTTGCAGACCCCTAAATTTGGAAGGGAGGCACAGCACCCTTTGAATTGTATGGGTGGGTGCTTTCCTGGACGTAGTCTGCAGACGCCCAGGAGTTGGAAACCACTGGTCCGCGCCTGCCTGCAGCTGGGCCACGAGATGCAAGGGTGGCAAATGAGCCTGCCCCCATTGCCAACCCCGTAGCGCCCTTGGGGCTTGGCTTGAGGCACCGGGTAACGTCTGCATGTCTGATGAAGTGAGCTCCTGCTGCTCAAGAGGCTGAATCTGGTTCAGTGTTTCTGGTGTGTCTGATAAGTCCAGCCTGGTCTGGGCTCCTTATTCAGGGCAATGTGCTTGATATGTGATGTGATGCAATGTCTTTATTAGCCCGTATACCTTTCTGATGGCATTCTCACTCTGCAGCACGTCTAATTTCTTGCTAGCAGCTTTTCGTCGTGGAAAGATTAGCTTTCACCAAGGAACCGAGAACCAGGAACTGGGACTAAGGAATGAAGTTCAGCCTCGTATTGTACGCATCTTAATCTGTCGAGGCGCATCTGCCCCCTGCCTTCATGCAGCCGGGAGCCCCTCCACTGTGCCGGGCACGAGCACTTTAGCATGGGGCAGGGGTGGAAGGAAGCCTGGGGCTTGATGGTAGACACAGATGCAGCCTGGCCTTGCTGAAGGGGTCAGGAAATGTCACTGTGGGCCCTGTGACATGGTCAAATGAAAGCTGGTTAGAAACTAGCTCTAGAGTAGTGTTCTGCATTCTCAGTTTTTACTGGATTTTTTTATTGAAGTTATTCTGTTTTTACTGATTTACACCCATTTTTCAGTGTAAATCAGTAAAAAACGAGTGGGGGTGGCAGCAGCCGCACATGGAGCAGGGGGCAAGGGGAGGGACGGTGGCCACGCGGAGGCCGGAGGAGGGTGGCTGGAGCACAGGGCTCCTGGCTCTGACCCCAGGAGGGGTCAGGGGAATCATTCCTGGGCCAGGCAGGTTCCAGCTGCACCTGGCGGCTCCAGTTGTGACCCTGTCCTGAGCGCTGGGAGGCGGGCAGGACAGCCCAGCCCACTCCCACTCCCTGAGGTGGGTGCTGCACCTGGTTGCTCTGCACGGGCCCGCGGGGCTGGAGCCACTGCCCAGGGGCGTGGGGCTCCTGGCTCCGAACCCGGGCACAGTGAGAGGGGCTGGAGCTGAGGTCAGGGTTGGGTTCCCCCCCCCCCCCCCCAGCGTCCAGCCGCATGCCACCCCCCACTTCCCCAAGCGCCAGGGCAGCCCGGCAGCAGGCTGCTGCAGCAGGAGAGAGGGGCACAGCGCTGTGCATTGGCCACTCCTGGGGCTGCAGCAGGGAGCAAAGCAGGGGGAGCTGTCAGTGGGTACAGGGCATAGCTCTTGCTGCTACATGCCCCCCGGGAGGGTTGCAGGCTGGGGAGTTGCGTCAGGCATTTCCCGGGGGCTGTGTGCCTCCAGATCTGCGCACGGGACTAGAGTAGGCTGCTGGTGCTGCCTGGGGTCGGCGGTGGCACCGGGCTGTTCCTGGTGCTTGGGGTAGACGGCAGCCTGCTCTTGTCCTGCGTGCAGATCTGGGGGCACGCGTTCCCCGGGAAGAGCCTGACAGCTCCGCAGCCCTCCTGGGGGGCGCGTAGCAGCAAGAGCTGTGGCCTGCCCCACGCACCCACTGCTCCCCACGTTTCGTTCCCCGCTGCAGCCCTGGGAGTGGCCAATGGGTGGAATGGAACGTATTATTATTTTCCCCGATATAAACCGATTTCTTTTCTCTTCTTCCTTTTATCTGCATTTCAACCCGGTTTTTACGTTTGGAAGATAAACCCAGAAAAATTCCCGGGATTTTTTTTTTTTTAATAAAAACTGGAAAATGCAGAGCACCACTCTAGAGCTACTGCACCTTTTCAAGCACTGTCTTTTATAGCTGGTTGGCTCTTTGTAGCTGGATAGCCATTTTTATGGTGCGCTCATTCCTTTGCAGCATGGCTGGTCTCACTTTGTTGTGCAGTTGGCTGGTAAATCGCGTGATAGTTGCTTTGCATGTGCGACGATAGTTGTGTTGTGCGATTAACTATTTAATTGTGTGATATATATAATGTAGTGTGACTCCAGCCAGTTCCTGTTTGTCACGGCTCAGCTGGCCATTGTGGACTTTTTGCTGGCCTAATGTGGGCAGCCCTGGAGGAAGACATGGGGATGCTTAAAAAAAGGGAAGAAGGGTGGGTTCCTCTGGTCTTGCTTGTGGGCGGTGTTGGGAGGAGAGAGGAGCTCAAAAGAGACCTCATTAAGGGGCTTACTGCCTAATTCAAGCTTAAGTGCATGGCTAACGTCTTGCCCAAGTGGAGGCCAGCTGGAAGGGGGGATGAAGCCTTAAGGCTGAGCTGTTTTGGGGTGCATTTTTTTGCACATTTGCAGCGCCATTCATCCTGATTTGGAGGTCTCGAGGTGCTGCTGTCAGTGAGAGCGTGCTTCCCCAGCTTTCGACAGCGGATGGAGTTTCCTTCTGGCTCCGCTCCCTGCCTTGGACGGAAGCTGCCATCGATGTGCTACCTGATGGCACCGGCAGTGCCAAGCTGGCATTGATGGTGTCACAGGGATATTTCGGCACCGCAGTCTTCGCACTGTTGGTGTCTGACTCGGTTGTGTTTCGTGGGCGGCGTGGAGAGATGTTGGCGTTTTGACCGAGTTCACATTGTGGCACCGAGTGAATGTAAATGCAGCTGACCGAAGCTGGGTCCCCCTCAAAACCCACCTGAATTAAATTCCTGCGTAGCTGAGCATTTATCTTTCACTGGTTTTCCTGTTTATTATCATGAATAATAATATTATCATTATTAGTATGATCTTATTAGTATTAATATTTTTTTTTATGATTAAAAATAGTATTATCATCATCTATTTTCTTCTGTTTTATAAGAGAAACCTAGGTCTCTGAATGGCACGGGACAGAAGCAGTTATGTTTTTGGGCCTCTCAGCTGGGGCTGCCCCAAGCTGCACGCACGGCTTTGGGAGGTTTCACACCCGTGGGTTATCGCGTGTAGACGCCTATACCAGAAAGCATGGGAGAGTCTCCAGTGGTTGTGAGCAGGATGTGGTCTATGACGCATCTCCAAGCCCCTGTTTGCCCTTCTTCTGCTTGCTGTGCCAGAATTGTCCACGTGGCCCTTGGGAGCCAGGGGGTTGGTATGAAATGGTGCAAAGTAATAAAAGTCTGGCGGGGGGTTAGTGGTTCACCAGGGTCCCCTGCAGAGCAGCTGAAATGGCTTTCGAGGTTTTGGAGATGGGTCACACCCCAGCTTCGTCTTTGCGGATAACTGTGGGAGGTGATCTCCTCGTCCGAGGTACGTACCAGGCCTCTCTCAGACCCGTGCATGGATCTCCTGCTGTTTGCCTTCGGGGCTATAGACTTGCAGAAAATGGGGCCGGAAGGGACTGTGAGAGGTCCTCTGCTCCATCCCCTGCCCCAGGCAGGACCACCTCTAGCAGGTCATTCCTGACTATGTCCAGCCTGCTCCAAAAACTCCCGGCGATGCAGATATTCACGGTCTCTGCTGATGACTTGTCCCAGGATTTAACTTCTCAGCGAAACTTGGGTCCGGTCCCCTCTCTGCTCCCACTCCCTTTTGGTGCATCCATGGGACTCCGGTTAAGGTGCTGCAACCCCTGCATCCCTCCTGAGTCGGTGCTTTCCTGGGTACCGGCCCCCAGGCTGCACGGACCTCGTTCCTGGATGCAGAAACATGGCTGTTGGCCGTGTTTAACAGGATGCTTGAATGGGTCTTGCTTACTATTTGTCTTATAAGCCCTGTCCTGATGTCGCTGAAGACAGCGGGGATCAGCATCCTCCCTGCGTACCCTGCCTTTTAGAAGCCCGGGGATTCCCCACTGACATTCATAATCCATGTAACACGTGCTTCGCCGACACGGAGCAAAGCTTTTCCTTGTCACTGGCAGGGATTGTGATACCAAGGGAAAGGCCTTACCAGGGCCGTTGCATCTGCACGGTTCATCAGCTGCATTTGTAATCCCCGAGAATGAAATCTGGTTGAAACCTATTTTCTGTAGTCCTGGGTTGAAGGGTGTTCATAGCTGCATGCTCTCCGTCAGTCGACTCGCCTGTTTAGCCCAGGATTGCTATCGACTTACCTCGTTTGGAACGGCCTGGCTCGTTATGCATGTGCTTTTTAAACAGCAATGCACTTCTCGCCCTCCTCCTGCCTTCTGGAGTCTCCCAGGATTTATGAAACACTAAAACCAACCGTGCAACCGAGATCTCCTCCGCCAATTATATAAGGATTCTTGGTTGTAGATGTATGTGGGTCTTCTGATTTTTTTTTTTTAAACATCTTATCCCTAGGAGAGACTGGTCATCCTCTTTAATTATGGACCACAAAAAGCACTTACTTTGGGTTTATGCGATGCAAGTGCGTCATCCTAGTCTTTCCTGATGTGCAGTGGAAATAGTCATTGAGCCTTTTGTGTCTCATTAGCCTTTTTACCCTCTCCATCTAGTAATGCTAGGATTGTCTCCTTCCAAGTATATTTAATCACCCTCCCTTTTGCTCTTCAGGCCACAGACTTTCTGTTCCTGGGTCCCTTCCCTTATCAATTCTCTGCCCAAGCCCTAGATCTATCGCAGTTTCCATCGTCCCATTTTCTCTATTGCCTTTGCATTTCTAATTGCTGCCTTCATTTTGCTGCGGACGGGCTGCTGGCTAAAGTGGTCCTTGTATTGATCGAGGAGCCGTGGCTTTTTGGCCGGGTATCAAACTCTTCCTTCAGAGTTCCCAGTCGTGTTATTTCTGTCTGAATTTTACCTTGCATCTCCCTGTGCTTTGAGAAACCAACTCCGTTGAAGCTGGTGGTCAGGGGGTGTTGCTGAGGACCGGTTGGGGCGCTTATATTGAATATCGTTCGGTCATAATGGCTTGTCTCTAGCAGCAGGTCCCTGGCCAGCGACTAGATTGTAAAGAGCCCCGTACCCTATTGGGTTCAAGACCTTTTTGTGTCAGAAAATGCGAACCTATAATGCCTAAAAATTTCCAGCTGGAGCCAGTGTCCCTGCTGGACGTGCTTGTCTTCCTGAGCTATCCCTCCAGTCTGTAGGGGGGTCGCTTCCTAGACTGGGGGGGCTGCCCTGCACGGCTGCGGGGCTGGCGTGGTCCCCTCGCAGCCGTGGTGTGCGTGCAGCATCCCCGTGGAAAAGGCAGGGAGTTTGCAGCGTGCATCTGGCGCAGAAGCTGCTGCAGGGACGTGGCTCCTCCGTGAGCATTGCTGTGCTGGGACCCGGCCCTAAGGAGGGAAGGTGATGAAGCCAGGCGTGCTGGGGGAGCGGAGGGCTCCTCTCCAGAAGCCCACCCGGTCCTCACATGTGCGGTTGAGGTGGCGAGAAGTAAGCCCCTCCTTGAGATTGCAACGGCGCTGCCAGCTGAGGTTTCTGCAGGGTTCGTGCACCCCGCCGTGTTGCATTCAAAGGCCCCAAGAGAGCCTGGTTGTTCGGAGATGTTTCAGCAACGGGACATTTTGCTAGGAGCCCTTGAGCACAAGGGCCTGCCTGCCATGCTCCACCCCAGAGCTGGCTGCATTTCAGGTTTCAGCGAATCAATCGACTGGTGTTTTGAAGCGCATCGGGCTCTCCAGTACCCCCAGTTTCAGGCGGTCAGTGGTTGAGTTTGGTCTGGGTTGCCGGGAGGGAGTGAGTGGCTTGGAAGAATTTTTCCTCCCAACCTTAAAGTTTTTGTAGGGGCTGTTTCTTTAACCCTTTAGATGTCAGGATCTCAAGCTTTTCTTCCCGGCTGTTAGGGCGGGGGATTATAACGGCTCACGAGCCAACTAGGCGTCACCCATGCCATGTTAAAAAAAAAAAAAAGTCATGCTGGGGTATAATAATATATAATGGTATACAAGTCACAGGAAGGGAGTTTTTCACTCTGTTCAGCCTCACCGGTGCGTCCAGTTTTGGCTATTGCACTGCAAGAAAGGCCCAGGCAAATTGGAAAGAGTCCAGCGGAGAATGACAGAAGTGATTTAGAGGCCTGGAAGATGAGTCTCGCAAGAAAGATTGGAAGTGTTGGGGTGGTTGAGTTTGCAGAAGAGGAGACTGGGGGGGATTTGATGGATGTCCTGATGCAAAGAGGACAGCGATGAACACAGGAGACAGGATGATTCCCTGCCATCACGTGACTCCAGGAGGTGGGTCTTGCAAGCCTTTCAATCCCACTGTGGGAGCTGGGCTAGCGTGGGATCCTCAGGGTTAAGAAGGGCTAAGGGGCCCCCATTTCTGCACAGCTCCTTCCTCCTGCTTGGTGCCCATCGACAAGTGGGGCAACAACCGCTTCCTGCAGCCTGCGGTCGAGCAGCCTTCAGTCTCTCTGCAGCCGAGAGCCCGCGGTTAAATAACCCAGCGGGTTTCTCGGGATGGGGCAGAGCAGCTCTGCTGGCTCCGTGCACGTTTCCCTGCCATTGAAAAGGGAGGGAGAAAAACCAAAGTGGCTGGAGAGGGAAGGCAGGAACAGGTCCAGCATTGGGACCAGCTAGATTTTTGCAAAAATATTCTTTAATTGCAAACTTTCAGGCACAAACACCCTTCATCAGGCATCAGAGAAAAGATTGACAAAGTTCTCCTGGGTAGAAATGAAAGTTCATATTTCATAGGAGATTTGAAGGTGGTAAAATCTCCTGTTTGGAAAAGTTCATTTTATATGCGGATTAGGCTCCCTGGCAAGGTTCATATAAACCAACTTTCTTTCCCAAGTTTTTGGATCGGTGCTTGGTTAATTTAGAAAAGGCTGGGCATCAAAGCAGCCTGGGGTTGAAAAACTCACCAAAAAATGGTGGAGAAAAGCACCCAAAAAGTCCCCCCGATTGCAACCACTCGGAGCTCCATTGCTTGATCCGGGCCTGGTAATGGGCTGAGGTTTGTCTCCCAAACCTGCCGTCGGGGCAGGTTATTCCAGCGTGGTGGGAGGCAGCGTGCGAGAGGGACTCGTGCCCGGCTGTTGCGGGGAGGAGAGACGTAGCTGGATCAGGACCGCACGCCTCTTGCACGGGGGCTCGTGCAGGCTCCGATTCCAGCCCGGCGCAGCGCTGGCCACGAGTGCACGTGGCCCGTTTGGTTACAAGTGGGGTTGCACGAGCTGTCTCCATCTTCAAGCCCCTTCCCGGAGGAATTGCCAGCAGCCAGGTTGGCTCCGGTCCCTCCTGTCAGACAGCTCTGCCCTTCTTCCCCATGCAGGTCCCACCAGCCAGGGTCTCGTGTCCACCCCAGCCGCCTGCCCCCCTCGCTGGAGGAAGATCTCAGCTCATCCTCGGCCTTTGTAGCTCCTTCCTATGGGCAGTTCTAGCTTGTTTTCTCTCCTCGGGCCGCTCCTGCCTCCGTGGTGCTTTTGGTGTCCCTCTTTTATTTTTCCCTGCACAAAATGCAACCTCTGACCCCTTTCAGTGGCCAGGCTTAGGAGGAATCGCCCAGCTCGGCACGTGGGGTTTCTAGGAATAAGATTCCTCAGCACCGGGGACTCTTCAGAGCATCCCACCCCCCCTTGCTACCGACCCCCCAGCACGATTGCAGGGTGCGTGGCCCGTGGCTGGAGTGGCAACATGCACGTGAGACCTGCCACGGGCAGGGGAAAGCAGGATCACTTCGCCTGGTATAGCCTCCAGGTGAGCCAGCTTATCCTCGTGGCCTCGGTTTCCTCCGCTCTGGATAGTGGGGAGCACGTGGCTGGAGGGAAGCACCATAGTCTTTGCAGGGCAGGCTGGGGCCGGCGGGGTGGCAAGCAAACTTTCCAAACCCATCTCCCACTCAACCAGCGCGCTGGCACGGCCCCGGGGGGCTGGTCTTCCCGGGAACCAGACCTAGCTCTGCTCCCCTGCCGGTGCTGACGGCTTGCGGCTTCCCCCACCCCGGCGCAGCTCCGCGCTTGGGAAACCGGCCGTTGCCGCTCCCTATTCTGCATCCCGTTTGCTTCACTCCCAGCCTGGGCGGTGCCGAAGCCTCTGCCTCGAAGGCACCGGAGGGGGTTATTTTTCATGGGGGCTTGCCCAAGCCAGGAAGCGTCTGGCTGTGTCGAAACCCCTGATTAGCCAGCCGGCCCCACGGGTGGAGGTGGGGCTGGCGCAGGGCTTCTCGGTCCCATCTCGTTCTCGCGTCCGAGACGAGCCCGTGCTTTCTGCAGCCGGGCCGTGGGGGCTTTGCAAAGCCCCGTAAAGGGTGCCTTTTTGCCGGTCCCAGCCTGGACTGAAACCCGCCACGTCATCGCTGCTGTTAGCCAGGAATCTGTCGGGGTTGAACGACTTCCCCACTTGGCATCCCCTGCCCGTCCTCCTCCCACCCCGAGCCGCCCCCTTGTCCCGTGGCAGGGTGAGCACCCATCTCCCCACTGCACGTGGGCAAAACCGGTCCCTCCTGCTGCCCCAGTGCCCCCGTTCCCTGCTCCCGAAGCTGGGCCGGCTCTAATCAGGCATTCAGCCTTGCTCGCTGCCTGCGGTGACCTTGCTTTGTTCCCGTCTGGCCTGCCTGGTCGTTTTTCAGCCCTGCTTTCCTCTCCCATCGCCCGGCTGGAACGTGACCGGGGCGCGGGCTCAGCTGCCAGATGCTGCAAACCCCGTGACCTTGGGACGGCGTGAAACGCGGCAGGTGCTGCAGGAAACAGCCTTGCGTTGTCCTGCTCGCTCGGGCGCTTCGGTACCGGTCACCTGGGAAGGGTTTCTCCTTGGTGCACGGATGGGGAGAGCGCAGGCCCAGTGCAGGGCTGCCATGCTCCCACGGGGGATCAGCATTGAACGCCCCTGGATCTGACACCGTCTTAAAAGGCGGTCGTGGCTTCTTCCATCCTGCGGTGAATAGACCGGCAAATCGGCACGCATCGGGGCATGGCGAGGGCTGTGCTTGCTTGGAAAACAGGGAGGGATCCTTAGCTAGAGGTGCTGGGCTGGTTGCTGCAGGGCTGGGGACCTTGTCCTGCCTGTCAGGTGGCAGTGCCCTAAACACCCTGCAATGTTGCATGTGGGGATGGTATCATTGTACGGTCTGGGGCGGAGGCCAGGGCACGGCCTCGCTTCCTCCCTGCGCCACCGCAGCTTCTGCTTCCTCTCCCTGCGGGCAGTCCCTCCCCGGTGCCTCGGGCAGCGCTGATGCAGGGCAGAAGCCGTGCTGCCCCTGCACCAGCCCTTCTAGCAGCATGGGCATCACCGGGCAGGGACCCATATGGCTTCAGGGCGGTGCAGCCTGCGTGCCTCTACATACAGTGCCTGCACCTTGCATTCATTTGCTTGCAGCCTGGATCATTGACCCTGCATCAGGCTGAGCCGGCAGCTGGGGGAAGGGTGGAAATCCTGCCTTATCCCTGCACTGCGGTGCATGGTGCAGTACAGAATTGGAAGTACAGTGCAGTACAAAATTGGAAGTATAGCCTCTTCGGAGGCTGCTGCCCAGAGAGGGAATCACGTTGTCCTTGACTTTGAATGAGAGGGGGCCCCTAGAGTCGGTATGTTTAATTCGGAGCCAGGCATCGTTTGCACGTGGCGATCTTAAAACTATCTTGTCTTCTGCTCCCATCATTGCAGTGCACAGACCTCTTGGCCCAGCTCCCTCTCCCTGGATGGTGGGCATCCTTGTGTGCAACTATATGCTCAATTAAAGCTGGATAGAAACCAGCTACAGACTTGTTACACATTTTCAAGCACTGCCTTTGTAGCTAGTTGGCTCTTTTTATAGTTCGATAGTCATTTTTATGGGCTGCACTTCAGGCCACTCTCCTTTTTTTTTGCACGGTTACCCGGTTAACTGCGTGACGGTTACTTTGCTCTTGAGGCTGCTCTAAAGGTATTGCACGATTTACCAGGTCATTGCGCCGTACAGGTAATGTGCAGCAGGGGCCTGAAAGTCAGACCCTCTTCTGGGGCAGGGTAGCTGTGCTGTCAGGTCCCCTTAGGGCTGTGTTTGCATTTTTTCATTCCCCTCTAAATTGCTCCTCAGACCTTACTGAACCCTCCCCTGAGCAGCCGCAGATAAACTGCAGATGCCCGTGGCCCTTTAAAGCCTGCGTGGCAAGCCCCTCGGACCATGAGCGACTTCAGTGCCGTGCCCCGTCGATGCCGAAGCCCCTTCTGCAGCTGGGGGCCCGCGGGTGCATCCTTTGCCTAGGGTCGGCCCCCTCCGGCCCTGGGGATTTGCAGGCGCATTGCCATTTGTGTGTCCTGCTGCCCTGGCTCCGGCATGTGGCTGGGAGTTAGGAAACCCAAGTTTCTGTTTCAGACCTACGGCATGCAGCCTTGAACAAGACGTGTGATTACCCCCTGCCTCAGTTTCCCCCCCTGGAATAGAGGGTGATGCTTCTGGGTCTCGTCCCGAGGCATCGATCCTGCTTGGCAGCGGGGACCGAGGGCCGACTGGGCCGTCTGAGCGATTGTGCACATCAGAGGCACTAAGCAAACAGTTGTGGGAGGTTCTTTGATCTTCTTTTCGCACGACTCTGGCCGCTGCTTGCATCAGGGGAGGCAGGGATCTCTGACAGAATTGGGGCTCTTCATCTGCGTTTCATTTTGGGCTCTCCGAAGACCCCTCAGGAGCGGGTTTTGCTTGCACGCCTGTCGCTGGGCTCCCACCATGCTGCGGGGATCCTCTGCCCGGCTGCAGGCTCTAGGCAGAGACTTGCTGCGTTATCTTTGCAAAGCGCGTCCATGCCAAGAGCCCGGCCTGCACGGAGCTGACGGTCTGTCTGGGCTGGAAAAGCACGGACTGGTCTGTGGGCGTGCAATGCAGTGCTTGTGTCGGCTGTGGGCCTTGTCCAGCTGGCTCAGCTAATTCCCAGGTGCGCTCTCCTTGCACACCTATCCGATCCATGCACTTTTCTGCATAAAGGGGCGCCCGTCCCAATTGAGTGTTTATCAGTGAAAACATGGGGGGCCGAGCTTTTCGGCAGGCATGCCACAAACTAAGCCCCCCGGCCTCCCCGAGTGCCACTCCAGTCCCTCTCCCCTGCTTGTGCTGCTCTGCTCCCTGCTCTCTTTCCCCTGCCTGCTCTGCTTTCTGCTCCCTGCTCTATGCCCGCAGCCTGGTCTGCTCCCTGCATTATCCGCTGCCGTGCTGCCTGCCCCCTCCCCAGTCTGCCTGTGCCATCGCTGGCTTTAAATGCCACCCGCATCGGTTCTCTGCATCTCGGTTACGGGGATAAACTGCTTAAGCGCGCTGCGTGTTTCAGCCCGACCGTCTGCTTCGAGACTCGCCTTCTGGGCAGCCGCGTGGTAAGGGACTGGATCTGCGTGCTCTGGGCCGAAGTGAACTCCCTTTTGATTGCAGCTGTCAGAGGGCTGCTGTTAGCAGCCAGGAAACCATCTAGCTCCTGCTGTTTTCAAGAGCTGCTATAAGAAGCCTTGAGAAATGAGCAGAGCTAGTTGGGTGCGGGGCTGCTCGTACCACGGCGCTGGCAGCGGTGGGTGCTGATTCACGGTACCCCGGGCTGGGTGCATGCTTTGGGGATGGACATAGTCCTCTCCTCATCCGTTGAAGGGGGCACTTTGGATTTGGTAAGCTCTGTGTGAGCAAGAGGCAGGCAGACAATGCGAAGGCTGTTCCAGGCTTAATTGCACGCTCCGGCTCTCAGCATGTCGGGGCCGTTCCCTTGATCTCCGGTCCCTGGCCTTTCCAATGCACTATTTAATGATCATTGTCTGTTGTGACACGGCTTGCTGGAAGGGGCTCTCCTGCTCTGTCCCTTCATCTGAGCCTTGGGCACATCTTCAGGGCTGCTAAAGCAAACAGGAGGCGTCTGGCCCCTGGAAAGAGGACCATTTAGACCTGGGAGCTGGCTAGGAACAGCCCCGTGCTACCTGGGGAAGAAGGGGCAAGGCAGGGATGCATTGGTCCCACAAACTTTGAGAGCGGCAGGAGGCTAGATGAGGAGAAATGCCTACGACGGGATTGGGGAGGATTCATTCAGCTGTCCTGCTTCATAGCCAGAGATCAGGGGTCACTGCCATCGCATCCCTCTGCCAGCCGGGGTTGACCCACCCCGGAGCCCTTGCTCTAGATGCCTCCAAAAGAGTCATCCCAAGGGACCAGTGCTCCTACAGAGCAGGAGGTATATCACCCCATGGTGTCCTTGGCCTGGGAGAGACACTTGGACGAGGCCCCAGTACCCCTCCGATGCTGTGTGTGCGAACAGAAATGCTCCATACTCTATATGTATACTCCTTAAAGCATACTGTATGTATATACTCCTTAAAGCATCACCTCTGATCCTCGGGCTGGAACAGACCTCACAGAGCGTCCGGTCCAGGCCCCGCTGCAGGCCAAATCATCCTCGACTCAGCCATCCCCCTGCGTGTAACCTGCTCTTGAAACGTTAAGGGATGGAGACTCTCGGCAGCCTGTTCAATGTTTTAAACAGCTCTCGAAGTGAGAGAGGTTCTTCCTCATCTCCAACCTCCATTTCCTCAGCTGCAGGTTGAGGCTGATGGTCCAGTCCTGTCCCCTCCGGCCACAGGGAAAAGTCCATCTCCATCCTCTCTATCATTGACCTTCAGGTGGTAAGAGGCGGTTTCAAATCACAGGATCCTAAAAAAGGAGGGTTGGGAGGGAGCTCAGGGGGTCACATCTAGTGCAACCCCCTGCTCCAAGCAGGACCAGCCCCAACTCCATCATCCCAGCCAGGGCTTTGTCTACCCGGTCTTCAACACCTCCAAGGATAGAGATGCCCATCCTAGATAAATTGTTCCAGTGCTTCACTACCCTCCTCGGGAGAAAGTTTTCCTTAATATCCAACCTCAACTTCCCTTGCTGCAGCTTGAGCCCATTGCTCCTTCTGTCACCTGCCCCCACTGAGAACAGCCCAGCTCCATCCTCTTTGCAACACCCTGCGTGGAGTCAAAGGCTGCTATTCAATCCCCCTCGGTCTTCTCATCCGACACAAGTCCCCACGGGTGTGGCAGGCCTGTGTAGGAGTGTTTAGCGCCAGGACGTGGCGTTGAACCCGTGCTCGGTCTCCTCTACGATAGCAGAGATCCCATGTGTCAGTAGAGGGGACTGTATTAAAGCCCTTGCGGGGGGCAAGGGAGGGGGGGTCTCCCGTTTGGAGACATGCCGGTGCAGCGTGGTGGCTCTGGTGCTGAGCTGATGGGATGCCTCGGGGCTGGCAACTGTACCTTGTCATCTGAGCCGTGTTGGTTTGCTGCCCGTGATGGCCGGAGAGCCCTGGCAGTGGCTGTTTATCGAGGAGCGGGGCTTTGCTCATCCCGGTGGCATCCGGCTCCTTCTCCTGCCAAGGACAATCCAATCCACTGACCTACATCTTTGCAGGGCCTGGATGCCTCTGCTGACAAACGCCCGCGTCCTGCCGACGGCCTCTGGATGAAAGCTGTGCCCCTTGCAGTAGCAGGCGTGAAGCCGGGAGAGGGAAGCTGTGGGTACACCCAGGGGTCTTTCCCCCCTTGCTGATCTGTAGCAGCAGCAGGGAAAGCACCCAGCCCTAGCACAGGGCTGGCGGGGTTCGGGAGCACGCCTTCATGGCAGTAGTTCCCTTTGCAGTATTAGTTTGACAGTGAGCAGGGTGTTTAATGGGAGAAACACTGGTGGCGAGATGAGTTGGAGGCAGCAGGGGAAAGTGTGTGGAAGCCTTGGAGGGGAATCCCAGGGGGAATGGGGCCATGCAGCCCCATAGGCTCAGCCCTAGGTAAGCCGTCTCAGACCGAGCATTTGTCCAGCCTGCGCTAAAGACCTTTCTTCTGTCTGCTATCGGCATGACGTTCATGGGCCCGTACCCACGGGGGCAACCCTCTGGGGCTGGGGCACCTTGCATGCAATCCCGATTAGCTTGTGAAGTGGGGCTGGCTGCACCTTATGGTTTGGGAAACTGAGGCAGCATCCCTGCAGCTGCGTGTCCTGCCTGGCAGAGCCCAGCACATCTCTCGGTCCCTCTGCTCCCCAGCGTCCGTCTCGCACGGTGCTGTGCATTAGCTCTCTCCTTCTCACCTGGGACGCAGGTATTTTCTTGCATAAAACATGCACCCAAATAAAACACCTGCTTTATTTTTGGAAGGCAGACCATAGGAGGAAAAGGTTATTGCAGTCGTGGCTGGCTGTGACGTGGCCACGCTCCACCCAGCCCGGGGTAGGGGGTGATGCCAGGTTCTCCCCATTTCCCGTGCTGGGCGCTGGCATGGAGAGCAGACAGGGGACAGGGTCTCCTGAGCCCTCTGGTTGTGCCAAGGCAGCCCAGAGGAAGAGCTGTCCGATTTGGATTCGGAAGGGACAAATATAGGACCAAGGGAAGGGATGGCAGTGGGACGAAGAGGCTGAGCTGCCTGGACCAGGAGGCTGGGGGTGAAATGGGGCATGGAGAGCAGAGGTGTGTGGCAGAGACCTGGGGTTCGAGGGCAGGGAAACTGGAGAAGTGAGGAGTGGAGGAGGCTGCTACTGGAGAGAAAGTGCTGGGGAGGGGAGGGGAGGGGAGGGGAGGGACGGGTTGGGTGATGGGCTGGGAGAAGGGTCTGCGGTGCCAGAGGGCTGCGACTAGACATGTTCCTTTCCAGAGTCCCCTTCTCCTTACAAGAGGCCCGAGGAAACAGCCAGGATGGGGAAGAAGGTGCCAGGTTTGGTAGCCTGGGAGGACAAGCTGACCTCTGCCGGCTAGAGCCCCCTCCCTCCAGAGCCCGAAGGGAGCCGAGATCTCCAGTTTGAATCATAGACGAGGATGGTCGGAGGGGAGCTCTAGTCCAAGCAGGACCAGCCCCAACTACATCATCCCAGCCGAGGCTTTGTCTAGCTGGGTCTTCAACACCTCCAAGGATGGAGACTGCACCACCTCTCTGGGGAGCCTGTCCCAGTGCTTCACTGCCCTCCTTGTGAGAGAGTTTTTCCTAGTATCCAACCTCAACTTCCCTTGCTGCAGCCTGAGCCCATTGCTCCTTGTCCTGCCATCTGCCCCCACTGAGAACAGTCCAGCTCCATCCTCTTTGCAGCCCCCCTGCAGGGAGCTGAAGGCTGCTATTCAATCCCCCTCGGTCTTCTCTTCCGCAGACTCAATAAGCCCATTTCCCTCAGCACCCCAACCATTTCTATTGCCCTCCGCTCGACTGTCCGCCGTTTGTGCACACATCCTTGCCGCTCCTTGGCTTTCTGCAGGAAACCAGCTGGAGGTGTGTGCATGTGTAAGATCTCTGCCTGCTGCTGTTCATTTTTATAGAGGATGACAACCTACTGCTGCTGTCGGCTACTCCCTTGACTGAGCTGGCAGAGGTTCTTGGGGGAGATATAATGTTTGGGGCCATGCTTGGCAACCCCGTGGTGATGCCACAGCGGATTTCTTTCTTAAGCTTTCTCTCTTACAAGTGGGCTGAGAAGACGCCCCTTAACCCCAGCCCTGGAAAGCTGGGAACAGCGTCAGCTCAGTCTCCAGTGAAGACAGGCTCATGGGTCCTTTTCAGAAGGGCCCTGCCTTGTCCGGCGTGTTTGAACCAGCCCCGGGGATGGGGTAGAGCAGTGGAGCAAAGGACACGGTTCTCTCTCTTTGCAAAAACTCATGTCTGTGAAGCACCTGGGTGCCAGGCCAAAATCCTGACGGCGTATCGGTCTGCCGGGTTCATCCTGTGCACTGAATGAGGCAGAGTTCTTGTGGGGAGGGGGACATAGCTTGGTTGGTAATTATAAGTTATCTCCTATGGGAGAGGGCTGTTGAGGATGCAGGGGTCTCCTTCGTTCCAGCTCATCCAGGTTCCCTGCATGCAAGACTTCTGCGTCCCGTCTAGGGTGCGAACGTGAAGGAGCAGCGAACCGGGGCGCGCCACCCAGAATCCTCTCTGCGACGTGCAGGGAGTCTGCGCCCAGCTGACGTCAGCTTTGGCCGAGTGCCGTCGGGCTCTGCACAGCGCTGTCATCCGTCAGGCTCGTTATTGCTGCGTGCCAGCTTCTTGCAAGCAGCCCACGTCTCACGTAGAAACTCTCCTGCTTTCAGGAACCATTCTCCTGGCGGGCAGGAGCCATCTGCGTGTGGCCGTCTGTGCTGGATGTGTCTGCTCGGCAGCAAAATTACCTTGGTTTTCCAAAAGCAGCCGGTTCCCGAGAGCAGCTTAAACATGCCCCCTTCCTGCCTGACGCGTCTGAGCTCGTCTCTCCAATGGGTCAGACAGTGACTTGTCCATGAGTGACACGAGTTTCCCACCCTCTGTGTGGGTTGAACTCCAGCTGCCTTGCTGAGAAATGGGTAATCCCTGCCAGCTGAGGGTCCTGCCTTGGTGTCTAATACTTGATGCTTTAGAGGGGTGGGGAAAGTTTCCTGGCCTCTTGTGCTGGTCACTCTTCCCCCTGGTAAACTCTAATGTAGACAGGTTTCTGGCGAATGCTGAATTCAGACTCGTTAGCCTTCCTGCAGAGGCAGGGACTTCCACGGGACACCTTATCTTCGACTAAAATAAAAATGCGCTGTCGGCTCTAGTGTCTTGCTGCTGCTTTCGAGTTAATGTGCACAGACCGGCAGGAACAAGAACGGCAATTTCTGCCCCGTTTGAGTCCATCTGCCACCCGTCTTCTTTGCAGGCTGCATTCCCGGTACGATGCTGGGTTGCTTCTAGCCCTCAGCTCTCCTGTTGAGGGGCAGGAGGGAAGATGTCGGCAATGCTGAGCGTGGCAACTTATGGACGGCTGGTACTTATTTTGTGGAGGGCTTTGTGGCAGGTTTAACTGGTTTTCAAACTAGCTTTTGCCATTGCACCAACAGGGAGATGGACACTGCGCTGGGCAGGTTTGTTCCTTGGCTTTGGATCGGGACCTAAATTGTCTTCTTTTCGGAGGATGAGCTTGCAAGGCATTGCTCTCCCTGCGTGCATCTCCTCTGAGGCCTTTGGACTGGCCCCATTGGTCCGAGAGAGAGGAACGGCATGCGTGCGGCCGATCCCGTTTTAGCTGGAAAGGCAGCCAAAGGGAGGCGTTCATGAAAGGGAATAATTAAGGCATTTCCTCCCGGGCTGCAGGCCACGGCCCTGCTCCGCAGCTGTTGCTAGCTCCGACCTGCGCGCCGGTCAGCTGGTCTCGGTCAGGTGGCCGTGGCGTGCCGCGTGCGTGATTTATGGCCCGGAGCTGGTTACAGTATGTGCTGGTGGGATGAATGAACAATGGGGCACACGCCTACGCCCGTGGACTGCTTCCTAACCGAGCAGTGTAACCAGAAAGCGGCGTGTCATATGGTCTTGTCGACACTCAGCTAAAAAACGACTCCACTTTGCTTGTCTGCATAAGCACCGCTGTCCTGTGCGGGCCGCAGGATTCGTGCTCGGCTGGTATCTGAGCAGCCAGCGCTCCCCTCCTAGATGCCTTCCCTCCTTGCAGTCATTAAGGTCCGAATGCTTCGCATGCTTTGCATGCTTGTGCGGTGTGGTGCTTTGAACGCTAATCTCTTCTTCCCCTTCATTGTGTAAGGCTGCTGCTGCAGACTGTACACGGCTCCCATGCCTTCCTGCGGCGCTGCTGCAGCGGTCTGGCCGCCTGCTCCGGGTTTGAGCTAAAAACAGACTTGGGATGTTGCTCTGGGGACAGAGCTTTTCTTCTGAGATCCTACAGAGGTTCAAGCCCGTTTTCCCACTTCTAAGTGTCCGAGATGACACTTCATTGCCTGGGACAGTCGGGGCTAATTTGATTTAATTGCCATTCAAGCTGCTGTGCTGCTGAGCTGCAGCCTGGGGCAAATGGGATAAACCCAAGTCTGGTTTTTTCCCCCCTTGGAGTGCACAGAGAGGCAGGACCCTTGGCTCAGCTGGCTGGGAAACCTGCTGCAGGGGGAACGGTATTGAGAAAGGCCAGACATTTACCCCTCCATGGGGTGGATGATCGGGCTCCGTATTCCCTGCAAGGCTCAGATGCATGTCGGAGCTACTAAGCAAAACTCCTTGCTCGGGAATAGGGGACTCTGGGCCGTCGCATGCATGTTCAGAGGCAGCCGCTGGCACGCAGATCCCGACATCGCTGCTCCAGATGTGCAGCTGCAAGGCAGAGCCCCAAATACCAGCCACGTTCTGCGCCGCGCCACGGGCAAGCGGTGGAGGCTAAAGCTCTGCTTATGTCCTTCCATTGCAACAGCTGGAAACACTTAATCTGGTCCTTCCCTATATCGGCAGCAGCCAGAAAAGCTGGCAACCCCCCCTGCTTATTCAGTGCATTGTTTTTTACAATGGGTTGGAAGTGTTGGGGCTTTTTTTGGTCTCTTCCATTCTCTGCTGTTGTCCGGCAGCGATGCCTGGCGCGGGACTGATAAGGACCAGATGAGCATTGGGCAAGCCAGGATCTCGCCCTGCCTGCTGTGTGTCCCAGCACCTGCTCTCCCATTACAATTGGGTTAATTAAGTATCGCCTCCCAGATAAAAACTGCACTCAGGGATTCCTCTTAACAAAGGCTCCTTTCCATGTTGTGCCGATCTAAGTGTCTTGCACGGCAGCTGGGCACGGTGCCTCCTATCACACTGGCTCAGGGGACGTGCAAAATGCCAGTAGCCTGGCCTTTCCTGGGGTGGCAGGAGCCCTGCGGTCTCTTCTGCAGCTCAGGGAGCAGGTAGGTGTCTACCATAAGTTTAGGGGATGTGGATCGGTAAGTCATTCCTCCTTCATCCTGACCTTCCCACCCCTTTGCATGCAGGGCTTGGCGCTGTGGGTGTAGGGTGGAGGAAAACTGCTGTGGCAGCCACGGGAGCTTCTGCTGACGCTGGTCCAAAGCTGCAAACGGCAGGGATTTTCACCCACGGTGTAAGCTGCTCCGCATGCTGCAGGAAGACATCCAGTCCGGGGGGCTGCTCGTTGTACCCCCTCTGTTACCTCCTTACACTCAGCCCCATGGAAAAGCCCCAGTGAAATCTTTCCTGGTCGCCCCCTTCTTGTGCAACTCCCCAGCACTGGATGCATCCACACCTGCCCCCAGTCACTGGTTAGTAGGCACGGTCTGATCCAGCGTACTCTGCCCGGGTCCGGTGGCACCAGCTGTCCCTGCTAGCAGGGCATCGCCTGCTGCAGTTCAGAGTCCCTTGCTGCAAATGTGTCCCTCGAGGGGAGCAAAATGTTAACTCACTTTGTATTTTTGGCCCAAAACGGACCTTTTTGCCCAGTTCCTTCCCATACAGAATAATCCCACTTCCCCGGCTACTTCTGCTCTGGCGGGGACACGCGGGGATAACCCCCGGCCTCGTCAGCAGGGCAGTAGCTTTCTAAGGCAAATGGAGGAAGTGGTGTTGCTTGAGCCAAAGATGTGGTTGCATGACGAGCGCACAATGAAGATTTGGGTCTCGAGGCCTGGAGGACCGCTGACCCTACCCAGCCTCTGCTTCCCCTCCCCGAGTGGGGATTTTGCATCTCTGTTGTAGAAGACCATAACTGGATAGCTCTGGAGCTGGACCGTCCTTGTCTATTGGCAGCTGCTACCCCCAGCAGCGTCCCTCGGGATGGGTGCCGCTTCCTTAATTTGTGGCTGGTTCTCAAGTAAAAGAAGGGGCAGTGCCTTGTTCTGCTTCCTCCCGCTGATGGCTTTCGCCTGCCCGGGGCAGCAGCGTCCTGGTGGTAAAGGGACTGATATCCAGATGTGCTTCTGTCCGAGGGGCCCAGGCCCAGTCATAGCCCCGTACAGCTCATGCATTGCCCAACCTATAGGTTAGATGCTCCGGTCCCTCGGCACCTGGGCACAGGTGGAGCCAGTGCACCGCGGGTGTTTCCCGGTGGGTTTTTTGGGTGCTGGGGAAATAGCTGCATGCACAGAAGTTGTGGCACGTCCCCTTCTGGGCCTGAAAGCCCCTGACCTGAGCCATTCTGCAGAGCGTTGGCCCCGGCTGGCGTAGCTCTGCAGCATTTGCTCAGCCGTGCTGTAGGGAGGTCAGCATCCTGCACGGGATGCCTGGCCCTGCCACAGTCTGGCCCTTCAGATGCAGGAGACAAAACCCCCATCTGGGGTTTGGGTGTAGGACTGGGGCAGTGCAAGGAGCCCCAGATTCGGCTCTGGAAGTGGGAGTGTGAACGCCCCCAAACCTGCAGCCCTGGGCTGGCTGCTGGGAGCGCGGGTCTCTTGCCCTTGTTCGCTTGCAAAACAAAAGGTGAGCCTTAACCTCAAAACCCACAGTCCTGGCTGGGCGGGATGGGGAGAGCCTCTTCTGCTAGCTCTCACCCAGTTTGTTTCCCCAGAGTACAGCAGCACTTCCATCGCGGCCCCTTGCAACGGAGGGTCCGGCTGCCGTGTCCGTCGCTTCGCCGTCCTGCGGCCTCAGCCGGCCCCTGGCGCTGCGTGCCGTTCGGGAGCAAAGAGCCGCGGGGCATTCGGAGAGCTGCATCCGGGCCGTCGGATCGGAGCATGTCTGAATCCATCTAACGCCCTCAGAAATGATCCTGTGTAAGCCGTTCTCAAAGGACCGGTCAGGGAGGAAAACCACTTTCCGCCTGGCGTTATCTCCATTATTCTCCTATCTGCCGGGAGCAGGCTGTGCTGTGAGGCCGCCTCTACTTATATTCCTCCCAGGCTCTCGGGAGCACAAGGAGCTTGGCTTACAACACGTGGGCTTTTAAACCGAAATGAAATAAACCCGCAAGCTGGAAAAACTTGCCCACGTTGGAATAGCATTGCCTGAAACCAGCCCGTAAAATAAGTAACTTGCTGAGGTGGTTTTTCCATCCCATGCTTTTTAAATTTTTTTTTCCCCCTCTGAACAAGTCTGGCTGGTCTGCTCCTGGTTGCTCCTGTAAGAGGCACGTTGCACGAGTTGCCTTTGAACCAGTCCCTCGATGCTCCCCAGAAATCGGGCATCATTAGGTGGTGGGGAACCGGCTCCCTTCCTCTCCGCATTGTCTTTTGCGGGCTCCTGTTGCAGTCTTGCAGGAGATCTGGTTGGTTTTCCTTCCCTTGCAGTTGCAGTGCCAGGTGGCAATGTAAAAAACGGTTTCCAAATGGGTCTCTGGCACGTGTGTATTTTTTTGGAAGGGGCTTAGGTGCAGAAGAGTTAATAGCACTTACAGAAATTAAGCTTAAAGTCATGTTTTTGGGGTGTTGTTTTTTTTTTACCCTCAAAATCATTAGGCCCTAGTAGGTGAGAGAAAGCCCAGAAGCTTTGATCTTGTAATTAAGGATGCTAAGAAGATAGCAGGGGGAAATGTGTGTGCATGCATGAGACTTTGTTTTTAAGTTTATAACATAGGTTTAAAAAGTGAAAGAGCAAGTGTGTGGAGGCACGGACAATACTCGAGGCAGCCTCAGTTTCTCCATCTGCGCTGGACAAAGCCCCCACCGCTCCCCTGCCCGGCGCTTGCTGTGCATAAGAAAGATGCCTGCAGCTGACACCTGGGAGCCCCCCTCCTCAGAAATGTCCCCCCCAGAGCAATGAGAAGAGCAATCTCTGTGCAAGCACCAGCTGCCTCGTGAGCCTGCTATTCTGGGCCGGCGAGGGCCCTGCCAGCTGCACGGTAAAAACAGCTGAGGGTGGTGACTCGCACGGGGATTTTCCATCGCTGGGAGGCTCCAGCCCGTCTCTAGCAGCTCTGTGCAAGCGTCACGTGTTGCAGACAAAGTGGCTTGCGGGCCCGAGAAGCAAGAGCTGGAGGCCAGCATGCGGCTGCCGAGGGCAGAGCTGGAGCAGATGGGGAGGGTGCTGCAGGGCCCTGGCAGCAGCCGGGTGAGCAGCCCCGGCTGGGGGTCCCGCGGGACCCTACAAACTTTTTTAGGGCTGCCTCTGTCGTGGCTAGTGGTCCGGAGACGAAGGGCAGACTTGTCCCACGGCAGATGCCAGGAGGCTGTGCCCTGATGTCCCTGGGGGTGGAAGGGGCCGTGCCGTCTTTCTCCTTTGTCAGAGCATCTTATTCCCCGTCCGTGCTGGATGTAGCTCGGCCGGGCACGGGGAGGGCGTGTGGCACCCGACTGTGATAACACTGATGGGGTGCAAATATTTCCTAAGATCGTGGGTTTGGGGATGTTGCCTCTCAGGCAGCTTCTAGGTGCCTTCGAAGAGTCTTCTTAGAAACAGGGTTTGAGCTGTTTTACCTATGTCTTCTCTCTTCCCCTGCAGTAGCTATTCCAGGGGTAGAATGGGGATATAGATACCTATACCTATACATAGATGGAGATATAGCAATATACCTATATCCCAATACATTTTCCCTCTGTGTGTATGCACCCCTGCCCCAGGGGTACGTAGTCTGGGCTGGTTTGAGAGAGGATATACTGAGTCTTGAGCAGACTTTCTCCTTCTCCAGGAACCGATTAGACCTGGGACGACTTGGGTGTTAAGTGACCCAAAAGTGCGTGTGTGTGCATCTCTATTTTTTTTTTTCTTCAGACTCATTTACTTTGCTCTGATGCTTGCCCTTCTCTTGCTGGGGATGCCTGGCTCAGCCGAGATCTGAATTCCTCAGTCTGAGAAACTTGCCCAAACTTCATCATCGGTTAATGAGGAGAGTGAAGGCGGGTGTTCAATGCCTTTCTTCTTTCTTTTCCTCGTTGTAAGAGCCCTTTTGCACGGGGGGCTGGATGCACACTGCAGCAGCATTAGGGATGCTGAGAAGGGAGCCGTGAGGCTGAGTTCCTGGGGCGAGGAATGGTGACAACCCTCAAAGGACGGTGTCGGGAGCAGCACACATGGTTTGTGGCTTCTGTGAGCCAGCAGCTCCCCCATAAAGACAGTCAAGGGGGTGCACCTGGAGATGAGGGGGTGCACCGCCTTGCAGCTTCCCATGGAGGGCTTTTACGTCCCATCCCTTGGTTTCTACATACTGTGACGAAGGGTCTGAGATGCAGGTGCTCAGCCCCTAAAATCAGACCTTCAGTGTGTTGGTGTCTAAATATTCATCCAGAGCTTTCCAGGATCTTGCGGGTCACCCGAGTCCTCTCCTTACTCCAGTGAGATTGATGGAGCCCTTGTTTTGTAGCTGGGGGAAACTGAGGCACAGAGGGAAGTGGTTGGCCCCAATTCACCCATGAGGTCAGGAAAGGGGCCCGCTTGTCCGGCTTCGCCGTTCCATCCGGCTGTTGACGGGGTCCGTCGTTCCCTGGAAGGTATCGCAGGACCGCGATTTGGCGTCCTGGGTGTCAGCCGACGGCCTGGCTGCAAGGGGAAAGCATTGATCTGCAGGCGTCACGCTCCCAGCGTGATGATGAGCCTCGTGCTCCTTTCTCTGGCCTTCTTTATCTAGGTCATTCGTGCGCCTCCAAGGTGGCAGAGAGCCAGGCGCTGACCTGGAGGGAAAACTGGTCCCTCAGCATCCTCCCGCAGCCTCGGTTCCTGGACTCGACAGCTTCAGCGCACTTGTTCTGGTGCCAGGTGTTTTCCTTAGTCGGACGCTCGACTCTGCTTCCAGTAACTGCCTGCAAGCACCGCGTGATATCAGAGCAACTGCAACGGGGCTAGGACAAGAGCTTTGATAAGTCATCAAATACCTGATGGGTGATTATAGAGGGGCTGGAGCCGGGCTGTTCTCTGCGGCAATAGCTCAAGCTGCAGCAGGTTGGAAATACGGAGGTGCTTCCTATGGTTCCCCAGCCCTCTTCCTGCCACCACCTGCTCCCTTGCCCCCCACGCCATGCATTGCAAGCAAAATCTGCAAGGGAAATCATTGGAGGCAGAGCATTTGTTTCTCCAAACCCCCTTTGCTTAGGGGATGGTGGTGGGAACCCTGCAGGCAGCCAACACAGGGACCTGCAGGTTACCCCTGCCAAAGAGGCCAGTCCCTCCAGCGAGCACGCTCAGGCCAGCGTTTGCTGGCACAGGTAGACCGTCGCATCGAAGAGGCTGCATGGGCGATGCTCGTGGCTGTGACCCTGGCTGCTTGGCCAGGCTCCAGGGTTGCACTTTCTGCATGCCTTGGTCCCTCCCTGTGCAGGGCCATGGGACCGGCCAGCCCCTGTGTCAGGGCAGCGACGGGCCTTTGAAGTGGCTTTAACAAGTTTCTGAGCTGCAAAGCTCCTATGGGAGCCAGGTTTTCACAGGGCTGTGTTTTTGCAGTCCCACGCTAGCAAGGACTGGGGAGCAAATGCCAGCAGCGTCCCCCACGGCAGACCCTGCTGCAGGAGGGGGTCTGGGTCAGGCCCACAAGCGTAGACACAGGCTGTTGTGGAGCGAGGTTGATCCTAAACTCCCATTCCCCGGTGCTGTAGGCAGCGCTTTGCCCTTGGAAAGTTTGCAGGCGGTTTTTGGGGGAAGGAGGGCACAGCGGACGATGCTGCCTTCCAGGCCGTAGCAGGGAGCTCTAGACTGCGAGGGATAAACCTTTCCTCTTCGTCGTGGGCTCTGTGCTTTCCTCCCCATCCTCTTCCCCACGGACCCCCACGGTTGCATCTTTGCTGTCAACTTGCATTGCCGCATGGGCCAGGTCTGGGGAGGAGGCAGGAGGTCACCGTCCGGCCTGTTCGGTTTCTCGCTGCCAGCCTGGGTGATGCTGGTGGGGCTGAGCCCTGTCTACAAGCACTGGCCTGGGTGGAGCGGTCGTGCTAAGACCCCACCTAAGAGCTTGGGTAGAGAAGGGATGATTTAGCTTCCCCTTCGGTCCGTGCACAGCCCTGCATCCCCTACCAGGCGGGTACCAATAACTCGGAGTCTCCCCTGTGTATACGCACAGCACCATGTGTGCACGGTGCTGCACATACCTCCGAGGACTTCTAATCCGAGCCCAAAAAACCCAGCCCTGGGCAGAGCGAGGGAGGATGGGATGTGGAGCACAGCGTGAATGGAGACCTGGCCTCTCTCGGTTCTGGGACGCTGTGATGTTGGGGATCGCTGGGTAAGATGAGGGACGGGAGGGGCAGGTTGGAAGTGATCGGGGTACTTGGAGACATCCTGGGTTGCTTCGTGCACTGGGAGGGGAGCCTGCTGGAAGGGACAGGGGGAAGACATAGGAGGAAGATGACCACGGGTGCGTGGTGGCAGGTGGCGGGACTGGCAGAAGATAACCCACGAGTGGGGCACATCTGCAGTTGCATGAAAGTGGGGATCATGGGAGAAAAGGATGTAAGGTGTGGGAGGGAAGGAGGAAGGACAGGGTAATAGGAAGAGGATTGCCCCTGTCATGGTAGGTCCTGCACTCAGTCTTTTTGCAGGGTCTCGAGCCTGTGAGATTCCCCGGCTCTGTCCGGGACTAAACGCTGCTTGGGAGCGCTTGCTCTGGAGCTGCTCCCACTGGGGCGCTTTCCAGAAAGGGGTGGAAACCCTCCCACACAGTCATGCGGTGCCCTAAATTTGCAGAGCTCTTGTAAACACAGGGGGAGGCCTGATCCAATGGGCGTGAGACTAGCCACCACTGTGCAGCGTGCTGCCAAGGCTCCTCGCCGAAGCAGGCGCTTGTGTTCCTCTTCGATGCTGTTCCTTTCAAACTGAGCCCGACGTTTGGGCTGTGTTTGTCTTTGCGCTTCCCCTTTTAAATGCAGCTGGTAGACGTGTTATGTTGTAAGCCAGCCTTGGCTTCTGAAACTGCCGGCTTGCTTTCTTATCTCGTATTGCTGGAAATAGTTCTTAGAATGACCTGCACGTATTATATTAGCAACATGCCCCTGCTTTTGCGGTGGCCAGAGAACTCTTTGGTGCTAGGAGGAAATTTTCTGTTGGCTAAAACCTGCACCTGGCGTCTAAAACCGCTGGAATTACAAAAAAACCCTGCATTAACTTAACGCAGCCGAAGACCGCTGTTGCTATCTGGTTATCAAGGCAGTAGATTAAGAGGCAGTCGTGTCTTTTTCTCTCCTAAGACCAGTGATTCTCAACCAGGGTGCCATTATATCCTTCTCGATCCCAATGTTAGCACTGTGAGGTGTGCAAACGCCGACGAGATAAACCCAGGGATTTCAAATAGGAATCCAGCATGTCCAAACACTCTGCCCTGCGACGGACTTTCTCAGGTCTTTACAGCAGAAGAATTGCACTTTTTTTGTGCGTAGTCCAAGAGTGCCAGGAGCCTAGCGAGGGGTGTTTTGAGTGTGAACTGGTTGAGAACCGCGGTATTAGAGCGCAGCGCTCTCCTTCCAGATCGGCATACCCTGTCTCTCTATTACATGGAGATGTTTGCACTTAAAAAAAGACTGACTTGCACGTCCCCTTGCGCAGCGAATCGGACCGCAAGCTGATTGCCTTCCTCTCGCAGTTTGCCACATCCTTTCCATGAGGCTGAGCTCTTTCCAGCTCCTGTTGCAAACTGAGCAACACGCTCATAAAATCCTATTTTCTTTGGCCGCTGTTTCCTCCAAACCATGTTTCCATCCTGCTGTCCACGGAAAGATTTGGCCTGACTCACCTGCTGCTGTTTTCCTAACGGCTTCTTGGCGCCCGCCGCCTGTTTCTGCCCAGGGGCTCTGCAGAGGGCCGATCTTTCTCATTCTCTTTCTCTATGCTTTTCCTCACCCCTGTTTTTTACTAGCTCACATGTGCTAGGTGAGATGCTGCTCAAATGTGGTGTCCAGAGACATTTTTTAGGCTGTAGAGCACATGGAGAGCACGGGGTGCCATTGGGGAGCTTGCATCCATTGGGGATGGGCATTGTATTGGAGGGAGCCGAGGGGGTGAAGAACAAACAGGCGCCATCCTGCACCGATTCATGAAGTGATCCTGCATCACGAAGCATGGAGGGGCTGGAGACCAGGCGCTCCTGGGGACCTGGCAGGAGGCAGCGTGCACACGAGCATCTCCCAGAGGTGCTGGGGGAGCTGTGGAGCAAAGCTAGCACACGTGTGAAGTGTTGTCCACCCGGGAGCCACGGCCTGGTATGGGTCCCTGTGCCGATGCCTCTGTTGGAAGATCCTGATGAGACCAAACCTCCAGGCTACCCGTGAACTTGAGTATCGTAGCGCTTGACTCCAGTGGTAGACACGCAGGGCGGGGAGGGCCCTCGGGAGGCAACTAGTGCCGTCCCTGGCTCCAGGCAGGGCATCCTGCGTGAAACCCAGGGTACTGCTCTGCCCGTCTCCGGGTGGCGGAGGTGAAGTAACTTCCCAAAGGTCACACAGTTACTCAGTGGCAGAGCTAGGAAAAGAGCATCCCAGGCAGACTCCTGCCGCCGCTGGGTTAACTCAGTCCATGTTTTTGCCATTGCCATGGTGCTGTTCCCTTTCCCCTGGGGCGGGCACCCATTTGGGCCGTGGGAAGGCTGCAGGAGCTTCATTTGTTCCTACCCTGCCGGAAAGGGTGTCGTCCTCTTTGGAAAACTCCCTTAGCTCTTTCCTACTGATAGTACTTTTGCAATCTCTTGCTCTGTTTCCTGCTGCTGTGGGCTGCCTGGCACCAACACACATGGCTGCTGCTCTCCAGCTCCTCCTGACTTGTATCAGGTGAACGAGACTCCTAAAGCCGATGCCGTCCGTGCTGGAGAACGATGCACCTGATGCATCTCCCAGGGCTGGTTCGGGGCTGTTTCCTTAGGGACTTTATTCTAGGCCGTGTTTGCCCCTGACACAACCCTTGTTGAGCTGGTTCACAAGCAAACTTCAGTCGGAAAGCTGACTTTCCTGAGGTCATAGAGTTGGAAACTGGGCTCAGCTTAGAAGCAAAACGGACTTCATGCTCGCCTCCCGTAGCAGCTGGGAAGCGGTGGGCTCCAGCTGCGCTTCATTCCTGTTACCCCCCAGTCCTGCTCGTTTGGAAGGGATCAGCGGACAGCGAAGCGTGTAAGCTGGGGTCTTTCCAACCTGACTTTTCTTTCCGCCAGAGCGAGGAACAGCATTGCGAACGCCCCAGAGACAGCAGTAGCCATCCTGGAAGGTGCGCGGGAATTGCTCCTATGTTTTTCCCGGGGTCCGTAGACGTACTGGCTTGCAGGAGGCCTTAAACGACTAATATTACCTTGGAATGTGCGAGCAGCGATTGTTCACCAAAATAAAACCTCCCGTGGGGTTAGGCTATTTACTCAGAAAAGGTCCTAGTTAATCCTGCCCTCCTCCTCTCCCTCTATTTAAAAGGACCATCTGCTGTCGGAAAAGCACCCCCAGACCGCAGTGCAAGCCTTTGATTGTGACGGGATCCCACGGCCTCCGTGGCAGCTTGTGGGAGTGCTGAAGCATCCTCAGAGCGCCAGAGCGCTTCCTAGCATCCCCCCCGCCATCCTTGGGCAACACCGCTCTTCTGACCATCACATCGGAGTCGTTCTTTTGTGGCTCCGATGCATTTCTTGGCTGACGTTTAATTGCTGACAGGTTTGGTGATTGCTCTTGCACATGAAGCCAGCAGATATTTGGGGGGAGGAAGGCAGCAAGGCCCAGGGAGGTCAGCAGAACTGCAAAAATGACCTCCCTGACCTGCTAAGCTGCAATCTGTTTGTGAGCCCGGTGGGTCTGTGAACTATTGACAAGCTCAAACACAACCACATGTGGCTTTTGACCTGCCCTGGACTTTGGGGAGCCTTAGACACACAAACCGCACGCTGGCTTTCCTGTTGACGTCCTTTCGGGCTCCGAGCGCAGCCAGGGGAAGAAGGTTTGGAGCCGGGACGGATTTACCCGTGGCCGGGGTCTGTCCTATGAGCCAGGCTGGGGATGGGCGAGCTGGCTCTGCAGCGTCTCCAGACCAGCACGTTGCCACCGACTGACCTCTGCTCCTTGCTGGTAAGCTTGCCCAGGACGTGGGTGGGACACCCCAGGCAGCCTCCTGGCTCTGCTTTTAGCCCTGTCCTATATGGACTGAATGCTCACATCTCCTATGGGCAAACACAGCAGCACCTTGAGGCAGGGATTGCGCTGAATCCTCTGTGGTTGGTGATTTAAAGAGCATTAAAAAGCTTCGAGCATCCATGCTGGACCTGTGACACCTTTCCTGCCACACCAGATTGTGCATTTCTGCCACGAGGCCTGGTTTCAAAACAGGGCTGGCGCAGCCAGAGCCCCATCCAGCCCAATGTGGAGGCATCAGGCTTCAGCTACACCATCCCTACGCAGCTGGATGGGGCCCCAGCTGTGCTGGCCTTGCATGGAGGAATCCAGCCCCAGCTGGGCTAGTACCGCATGCAGGATTGGGCCCGTCGACCAGATCCAGACTGGGGAGTGCTGTGTGCTGCCAGTTATAGTCCAGAAAAAAGTGTGTGGGAGGTATCAAAAGTTTGGGAAACCTGGGCTCAGCAGGAGTCGGATGCGTCCAAGTGTCTGCGTTCCTAGCCGGGCGGGTGGGCTTGCCGTGGAGTCTGCAGTCGTGGTCCTTGGTCAGGTTGTGCAGACTTCCTTGCTCTGGGGGCTGGTCTTTGGGCCAGGCAGGCTCCTTGCGATGGATCCAGTGTGAAGGGCTGGTTTGGTGCAAGCACTGCGTGAGGTGTTGTGACCTGCGTGCACTGCTTGTGGCACGTGGACTGGTTTGGGGCACGCCACGTGTCTAACCCAGGGGTAGGCAATTAGTTCAGCTGGAGGGCCACTTAGGGAGTTTTGGTGAACTGTTGCAGGCCCCAGTCCCGCTGCATGTCTGGGGGCAGTGGGACCGGCTGCACCGTGCGGCCACGCAAGGCCAAGAGACCTGCCATGGACTGGTGAGGATCCCTGATCCGGCCCATGGGCCGTATTTTGCCCACCCCTGGTCTAACCAGAGACCCACGGGCAGCTCTGCAGGATGGATGTTAGGGCTCCATGGGCTCATGGACCATGTCTTCGACAGCTATTTTAAATCAGTAACACCATGCCTTAGGAGAGCTGGTCGGGGCACTGCCCTTGCGAGGGAGCAGAATTGCAGGTGCTTGACCCGCTGGGATAATTGCAAAGCATTGTAAGAAGGGGCTGCAGCCCTCCTTTCCCCTCCCTCCCAGGTGTTTGGTTGGGGGGGCTCCTGCCCTAGGAAGGGGATGGTTAGAGACTGGATCCCCAAGTGACAGGATTATAAGGGGGCTGCCAATGGGTCAGAGGTCACTGCCCCCAGAAATATGACATCCTTGACTTGCTAGGGAGTAACACCGTTGTATGCGTGACCCCCTCCGTATGCAGTCTGGGGCCTTTTGTGAGATACCCTTCTCAGACAGATGCAGCCTGGGCAGTGCTGCCAGCATCGGGGAAAGCACTGGCACATCCGGACTGCCGGTGCCCGTATGGGAAAGTGCATTGTAAGCAGGTGGAGGGCTGTGAACGGGGCATGACTTCTCAGCACGCTGGCCCTCGTGACTTCTCTCTGCGGACTTGCTTAATTGTACATTCAGCATAACTGAGCTCGAACCTGCTGACCTACCCACTCAGGCAAAGCAGAGCATTTTTGGATTGGGAGAGGAGCCTTAGAAGAAACATCCTGAAGCTACAGTGCATTGTCCACCGAGGTGCCTGGCAAATCCAGTACGCTGGCCCGGAGGGAGGCTAGTGTCGGGCACCGTGCATTTTCCCCCTAGACAAGCCGAGAGGCAGGGACTTCTTGCTTTGTGGTGCCAACCCAACCGTGCATCCTCTGCCGTCTCCTCCTCCTCAGCAGCGTCCCTGGTTGCTGGAATGCAGCGCTTGTACTTTGAGCTTGTCAGCTTGGCTCTCTGGCTCATTGAAATTGCAATGCAGCTCTGTTCGACTTTCTCTGCAAAGAGAAGTTTAAATTCTGCACGTTCACATATTCCAACTCCTTAAGAAGTAGGCCTGGGGTTGGGATCTCTGCCTACCTCACACCCACCGTCCCTCTGAGGGGCAGAGGGGAGTTGCAGCACCGCTGAAATGCAGCTGTTGCTTGGGCAGAATGTGCCAACGTGGCAAGAAGAGGCGAATGCTGCCACCCCCCCCCCTGCCAAACCGTGAGAGGGATGGAGCGTGGAGGCATCAGCAGGGCTGGGAGACTGACCAGGGAGCAACACTCATCACCATCACTTGGGTGATCTCAGTGCACTTCTCTCTCCTGAAAGGCAGGGGCTGGCTGGGCAGTACCCTGCTGAAACGCCGCAGGCACTGGCCAATGCAGAGGGAAGATTGCAGGCTGCTTAGTTAGCACTAGTTCCATCCAGAATTGCCCTATTCAGAGCCTATGAGGCCTGATCCCATGTCACCCGTGCTGCTAATGCAGCGGAGAAATACGAATGCCATGGAAGAGCTCACCCCCTGGGCAAGCGGTGCAGGTGCACACGCCTTAAAAAGAAGTGCTTTAGCTGCCTGGGTGCAGATGGTAGCACCAGGCGCAGGGCAGAGATTGCATTCTCTGTTCCTCACATCCTCATCCAGCCCTGGGAGACCCTGGGAAGCTTTGCATTCACTGGCAGGTGCTGCTCAGTGCCTACTGCACATGCTGTTGCCAGCAACCTCCCTTCAAATTGGCAAAGTTGGGGGTTTGGAGCCGTTCTCTTCCCTCCCATGCTGCCGGGACTGTCGCACGGTGCCTGGCAGGACCTGTGTCGCGGGCCCTGCCAGTGCTGTCTGGCCCTGCTGGCTTGTTCGTTTTCCTGTTTAGCTCTTACCTGCACATGAAGCCACAGAGCAGGCAGAGCTGCGGGGAAAGGCGTAGCTGGCTGCAAAGCTGATGAGGAGTGAGGGGGAAATTAGGCTCTGGGGAGACCTGTCCGCTTTTGCCCAGCTGGCTAGGTCTGCGTCACGTCCTCCCCGTCTCCATCACGCTGGTGGTACACGGAGAGGGAGCCTGATCGGGAGTAGGGGCATCCTCGAGCTGGAGGTGAGGATCCCGGGCCCTTCTCCAGGCGGTGTTACTTGCTCCATGTCCCCCACCTGACTCCCGTGTGTGCCTGAACGTGGTCCGTGCCACGGCCTGGATGCGAGCTGCTGCGGAGACATCTCAGGCCTTGAATCCCCAGAGCACACGGCTCTGCCCGTTTCCCATGCACGCCAGAGCTGGAGGCAGCTTCGGGGTGGCCTTGTACCACGGATCTCCAAACACGGACCTTGAGAGCAGCATGCTGCATTTCTGGCGTGGGCCGTGCATGCTCTTTGGTGGGAGCCTGGCTTGGAGCAGCAAGGGTGTCAGCAAGGTGCGTCCCTGCAGAGCCGTTGTGCTTGGAGCTCTCCCAGGAGCCGGCTGCCAAGAGCAAGGCCCCTGCTGTAGGATGCCTTGTTTGGCGTGGCTGGGCCGAGGGCACGCGGGGCCTGCTGCCATTGAGCTCAGTGGGATTTGGCAGGGCTCAGGCCGTCTTGGGATCAGGGCCAGGCATTCCTCTCCCTCCTCCCAGGGAGGGATGCAGCCCTGCAGAGCCGCGTGCTGTGCCGCTGGGCTGGGCACCGGTCCCTCCCCAAGCAGGCCGTGCCGAGCCGGCCTCGTGAGCTGGAAAAACGAGGGGTTGGGGTCAGTCCCCAAGGGACTTTGTACTGGGGTGGCAGAGGCAGTATTAAGCCTCTTCAAATGAAGCCTTACTTCGGGGTTTCCAAGCCCTTCATTTTCTCCGATGAGCTTTTGCTGGTCTGTTCAGGGATGCTGATTTTTTTTTTTCCCCCCCTTTGCAATTAATGTATTATATAACTAGAAGTCGTGTTATATTTTCCCCATTAGAGTAACGAAGCCCTAATCAGGAAGGATCCTTTGTGAGTCTTAGATAGTCAATCAGATGCACAAAGTGTGATTTTAAAACCACATCTTGCCCAGCCCTTGTTTAAGATGTGCCCGGCCGGAGGCTCTCTCACAGCTCCTGTTGCTTCGTTACCGAACGGACCCGGAGGTGGGTTGAGAGCTAAAACCCAGGAAATAACCCTTCAAATGCAGTTCGGGGCCGGTTGGGAAATGGTGTCAGCACGCACGGCTCTGAATCTCCCCAGGCGGTTACTACAAGGTGGGTTTTACGAGGCAGAGGGGTCTGCAACAGGTTTCTTGCTATGTGTAAATTGGACCGAATGTCTGTGGGATGCCTCAGACACGCGTGGTGTTTCCCATGCCATCGGGAGCCCCCTGTCCACGCTCAGCCACTGTCGGTCCTTGTTTCGCCTGCATCTGGTGGCTCTTGTCTGCTGCTCTTTCGAATCGAAGCTCTTTCAAATCCGAGTTGCCCCCTGCCCGCAGGGGCCGGCTCCTGGCCGGAGGGTCTTCTCTTCTGCTCAGGTGAGATGGCTTCCAGCCCTGTGGTCCTGTGCGTCTGGGGCTGGGTTTCCCAGAGCGTCTCCCTGGAACGAGGAACCTCTGCCCTTAATGAGCAACATCTGGGTTTCCCTAGAACATCTGGACTATTCAATGTATAGCCAATTAGCAACCCATTAACACGCTGCCTTGCTTAGCAGCTAGGCAGGAGAGAATCCCAAGAGCTTTGTAATCAAATCAAGCTCTAGAAATTGGACTTCTCTTTTTTCGTTTCCCATCCTGATCAGCAAAAGAAATCAGGGCAGCGGTGGCTGGGACTGGAGGAGGTGAAGGCACGGGGTGGGGGAATGGGACTATCTAAGGCAGGTTCGTGAGCAAGGGTGGAAACAAAGGTACTGTAAGCTGGTTGCGCACAGCATCCTGGTGCAAGGAGAAGCCGTGATATGGATGTGGGGTGGGACATCTCTTGTGAGGAAGCAAGGGTTTCCTCCTCTCCAGCGACTAGGGATGGCGCCTTGTTCTCAAAGCGTAGGAGACCGGGTCAGCCAACAAGTTGCTATAGGACTTTGGGGTAGTGTCTTCCTCTTCGGGTCTTTGTCCATACAGGGAATGGGGGTGGATAAAAGTTGTCTCCCTGGCCAGGGGCTGAGAGGGACGATTTGCTTGTCCAAACCCAAGACGGTTGGACTGGTGGTGCCACAGAAGTGCAAGCCTAGCACTATGCTTATTCAGTTTAAGACTGGTGCAAAAACAAATATAACTATTTATGTTATAAATATATAATATATATGTATGAAAATACTACATAGATGCATTAATATATAGATTTTTCATAGACATTTAATAGACGTTAGGGCTGGAAGGGACCTTGGAAAATCATTGACTCCAGCCCCCTGCCCCATAATGCATATATTATGCATATATTATATATATTAATATATATGCATTAATCGAGTCTAGCCCCCTGCCCCATAATGCATATATTATATTATATATCTTGATATATATATTAATTGAATCCAGCCCCCTGCCCCATAATGCATATATTATATTATATATTTTGACATATATATATTAATCGAGTCCTGCCCCTGCCCCATAATGCATATATTATATTATATATCTTGATATATATATATATATTAATTGAATCCAGCCCCCTGCCCCATAATGCATATATTATATTATATATTTTGATATATATATTAATCGAGTCCTGCCCCCGCCCCATAATGCATATATTATATTATATATCTTGATATATATAAATTGAATCCAGCCCTCTGCCTCATAATGCATATATTATATTATATATCTTAATATATTAATCGAGGCCAGCCTCCTGCCCCATAATGCATATGTTATATTATATATTGAGATATATATATGAATCGAGTCCAGCCCCCTGCCCCATAATTCCTATATTATGCATAAATTATGCATATATTATATTCATGCACACATTATGCATTAGTATATTACGTAATAAACCATTATGCTATATATTGATATGTTATATAAATATAATATATTAATATATATGTATATAAATGTATATAAAACTATAGTGCACTCATTTGCTAGAGTATGTATAAATTTAAAAAAAACAACAAACTGGGCAAAAAATAGTTGAAAGATATTGTCTCATTTGTCCGGTAGTCATTATAGTTAAATGTGCATTGATGTCAGGAGCTGGAAGGGACCTTACAAGATCTTCGGGTCCAGCGCCCCTGCACTTGGACAGGAAATACTCTTAGTCGTATTTATAAAACAGACTCTAGCCTTCTTGAGTGTCTTGACAATGCTTCACTGACCATCATTTTTACATCTGGGTTAATATTACCCCACCTGGGTTAAGGTTTTTAGGTCAAGCTAAAAACCATATGTGGGGCTGTGAAATAGAAGACAGACGGTCCCAGGAAGGGCTATTGCAGCAGAGTCGCCGAAGGAAGGATAGTTTGAATAGTGGACTATGAAGACCATTATAAAGGAGAGCGGGTTGTTAGCACTTGTGGAGTGGGGAGAGATTAGCAGGAAACAGGGAGATGCTAATAAGCCACAAAGTTAACTGCCTGTCTCTGCACTGCCTGAATAGAAATGCCGCTTCTCCCCCAGGCGCTTGGTTTTACATTTTGGGTGGATCAGGGACCAAAGGGGGTGCCCCGTACTGGATCTGTCCGTGCTCCTATAGTCCTTGGCCGTGTGGACGAGCCTGGGTCTTAGCACTTGCTCACTCAGTCGTGGTTCTCGGAAATAACAAACTTTTTTCTCTCCTCTCAAACTCCAGGTGGTACAAGCTGCACTCCAAGGCCGGGAAGAAGGAGAAGGAGCGAGGAGAGATCCAGGTCACGATCCAGTTCACCCGTAACAACATGACGGCCAGCATGTTCGACCTGTCCATGAAGGACAAGCCGCGGTCACCCTTCGGCAAGCTGAAGGACAAGATGAAGGGGAAGAAGAAATACGACCTGGAGTCTGCCTCCGCCATCATCCCCAGCAGCATGGGAGCCCTCAACGTGGAGGACTATGACCTCGGGGGCAAGAAATCCAAAACCAAGGGGTTTTTCTTGAAGAACAAGCTCCGCAAATCGTCCCTCACTCAGTCCAACACCTCCCTGGGCTCCGACAGCACCATCTCCTCTGCTAGCAGCAGCTTGGCAAACAACTTCGGCATAAGCATTAATGCTCCCGAGGTAACCAAATCCCCCAGCAGGCACAGCAGTCTGTCCACAGAGTGCTCTGGTAAGAGGATACAGCTTTTTGGTCACTTTTATTAAAATTTAAAAAAAAGGGGGGGGGGAGGGGCATTAGGACCTATTAGCTAAACAGCTTGCTACAGAGAGCGTGTCCTGCATCACGCCTTTTCCCCCGAGGGGCATGCAGGCACGAAGGATGGGTGCTAGGCTGGGCATGGAGGTACCCCAGGAGCAGGGAAATCCATGCTGCCCATTTAAAGCAGATCTCAAGCCTGTGATTACTTCCCGGCCTTGAACAGAGCAGGCCCGTACCATGGAGCCTGCAGGTGCTGAGCTCTCAGGCTGTCCCCTCTGTTTCGGGGTGCTCTTGGCCCATGGGAGGGGGCATGAGCAAAGCAATGGCTGTTGCGGTGTGTTAGCTTCCCGTGATGGCCTACAGCCGAACGATCGAGTTAGCCACAAATGGTTAAGTTGGCTGGGCACTGGCAATTTGGATATTCCCGTGCTAGGTCAGTACCCAGATGCACAAAGCCCCATGGCTGAACAGCGGTGACTCTTCTGGCATGGGGTTCCTGCATCGTTTTATTGTTTTTACCTGGGATAAGGATGAGTGTGACAGCAGCTTTGATCCCCGCGTGCGGCGTATGCCCCTCAGCGGGGAGATCTGTGAATCCCCATTGAACGGGGAGATCGCTCTGATGTGCCCCATTTCACGCCATGCCATTCTCCTTTCTGGATTTTCTAATGATAGAAACCTGCTGGGTGTATTCAGCTGCTGCATGACCTGGAAATAGGAACAAATGCACGGAAAAGTGCCGTCACATTTCCCCATCCTGTGTGGCAGCCTCCTAAAAACCATCACCATTCTCCGCACCGCAGCGGTGTAATGTATTGTGTGGGTCCTAGAGGAACATTTCCTCCCTAATACATATAACCCACACCTTAGCACAGATCCACTTATGATCCTTTTGGAGAGTTTCTCGCCTCTCTTACTGGGGTTTTATCCTCTTATACAATCTGCCCAGTTGAGGAAATGATGTCACTTGTTTGGCAATGTGCTCATGCCCCAATTGCCGTCATTGTCATAGAAATCATAGAGAGATCGGGACCTCCAGAGGTCATCCAGTCCAGCCCCCTGCCTAAAGCAGGATCATGCACAGCTTATGGTGACTTCATTACGATCCGGAGAAGACAGGACTAGAAAGAGGCTCCTTAGCCTTTGAGCACAGTCTCTAGCATTCGTAGGCAACCATTTCTCCAACAAGTCCTAAAAATGATGCCCTCCGGCCCCTTGTACGTTAGAGCCGCCGAAAAGAAACCCATGTAGCAGGTAAAAAGCGGGAGATGAAGGCAGTGCCAGTGATCTCCCACTGCAACAGCAGACAGCGAAGCTGCTCGGTTAATGCAAGCTCAGAGGATCCTAGGAAGAGGACGATACCTCTGTGCACACACACACAGAGCCAGCCCAGCCAGGCATCTGACGCTGGTAGGAGAACAACCCTGTACCTTAGTCAAAGCTTTGTCTAGCTGTGTCCAGCATCCAGTTCTTCAGAGGAAAATGCAAAAACCCTCCGTCAGGCAACACGGTGTCCGTAGGGGGGGAAAAGTTCCTGCCTGGCCTGGTGATGTTGCTTTTTGACCCTGGTTCTTCCAGGCAAATAGTCTCATGTGTGCCCCTTTTTCTCTTCCAGTGAAAGACTATCTGCCATCTCCAAAACTGACCCACAAGCGAGCGTTCAGCGATGAAGTCTCCCAGGTCAGCACGGTACCCGAGTCGAAATCCATCCAAAGCCTGAAGCCAAAGAACGAGCCGGTCTCCAGGTCCTCTCTTTGCATCAATGGAAGCCACGTTTACAGTGACGAACCCACACCAAAGAGCCCCATGTCTGCCCAGCGAAGCTCCTTGCCTCTGTCCGTGCCTCTACAAAATGTTGCCAAAAGGCCCGAGGAGGGCTTCAGCCCCATCCCCTTCCCTCCTGACTCCCAAGAGCCATCGTGGAGAGGCAGCAGCTTCGAGAAGACGCAGCCGAAGGAAGAGCCTAGATTCATTCCCTCTCCTCCTAGCTTGGTATTGCAAGAGGAGCTCAAGGTCTCAACCAAAGCCGTCACCCTCAGCAACCACCTCGGCCGAGCCCGGATGGAAGAAGGTGGGCGCGTAGAGAGCAAGCCTGTGCAGATCGCCACACCGATGGTCTTCTCTGCAGAGCCTGCAAAAGACAAACCTCTTGAGGAAGGCAGGAAGGAAGACAAGAAGGCAAAAGGTGGCCTCTTCCACCACAGAGGCAAGGCGGATACAGGGGAGAAGAGCTTGGGGGAGAAGCAGGGAACCACCCAGGCGTCTCAGGTGATGGCTGGAGAAGAGAAGAGCAAGTCCAGCTGGTTTAGCTCGAAGGACACCAAAGAGCCTTCTCAGAAACCCAGGTCAGTAGCACTGGGAGTGTGGACCGCACAAGCTGCCCTTATAGTCCCACTCCAGGGACCGCAGTAGATCTGCGAACAAGCTGTGTCCCCAACTTAGACATACTTCCAGTCTTGGCTCAGATGAAGTGTGGGGTAGGGGCGAAGGGGGAACAGCAGTCCTGTGGCTAAAGCCCAGGACGGGGAGCCCAGTCTGTGGGTCTGGTCTTGCTTGTGCCACAAACCAACTTACGTGGGTCTGGTAAGTCTGTTCCCCCTTCTGGGATTGTGTGTCCCGACTCTTTAATGACACTTGCTGTTGTCACTGGGGTGTAGAGGTATAACTCGGTAGCGATTGTGAAAAGTATGCAGGGAGGTGCTTTGCTGCCCCTGGGTATGGGATTTTGGAGCGCATCGATATTTCTGAAGTGTCTCACCCCAGCCTCCCTCCCTGCCCCCTCCCAGTTGTGAATGTCTAATTGCTCTAACTCGTTTGTGACGATCCCTCCCTTCAAACCTGCTACGCTCCTAGCCAAGCACGTGGCACAGTGTCATGGTTGAGCCTCTGATTGTGTTGTGGGTGTGCAAATCCTGTTCCCCACTTCCTCACACTTTTTAAATGATCCCTGCCCACATCTGCATGTCTCTTCTGCTCCATTCGGCTGGCAGGTGTGGACGCCGGGGTCTCCTAATGCATTTGGTTGGTGCTTTGAGTGTGCTGCGGTTAGCCAAATGTGTCTGTTCATTGTGACCTTACCCTTGCTCAGTCTTTTGGGAGCTTCTTGTTCACTTGTCCTCACTCAGCCATTCCTAATCCATTCCAGGGAACCTCTCTTTCCTGCGTGCAGAGCCTCACCCAGGAGCACGTTCCTTTCTGATCAATGCATCTTTAGAAAAATAGACTGATCAGAGAGAAAAAAAGGTCCGAGGGCAGCAGTAAAAATGACTGAGAGCTTGGGGAGACCTGTGCAGGAGGAGAGAGTTATGGCTTCTGTCAGAGATTAGACACTGGATTGGTTTTAACTGCATCTGTTTTGAAAGCAGATTTGGTTAAATCTCAGCAGACTTCTTACGGGGACTTCCTGAGGGGTTTAACAAACCTCATTTCTCTTAAATAAATTCCTTATCGGTATCAGCTATGGCACTGGAAGTCACTTTGTAAGGTACGGTCCAGCTATGGCACCGGAAGGCAGGGGTGGCGCACCTGGAAGCATAGTGGCAGATAGGGCAGGGAGCAGGAAGCAGAGCAGCAGACCTGAAAAGGGATGAGGGTGGTACCTGGGGAGGCTGCGGGATAATTCATAGCATGCCTTGGACCCGTAGCTGTAAGGCACTTTGCAAACTCAATGCAGGCTTGATGTCTGCCAGGTTCACAGAACAGCCCATTGAGCCATCCCAGGAGGGAGGGCTGGTTGCTTTGGACCCTAGCCTGAGGGATCAGGGACCAAGAGCTGGGTTGACTGTAGGCATGCTTTGGCACAGGTGGAGCAAGGTGCCATAACAGCCCGGCCCTGCCTCTGGCCCTGGCACAGTCGCTTCAACAAACCCATGGCCTGTAGCTAAGGAAATGTTTTCAGTGCATCATAAAATACAGGGGTGTGAACATTTCTTACTCATGGGAGCGGTGACGTGGAGCCACGAGGGCAACAGGTGGGTCAGCTGCTGCATTGAATGAACAGGATAGAGGGGGTTATCACTGAACTCCCTTCCTTGCCCCCGTTGCATAGCGTCTGCAAGAACAGGGCTGGCCAAGCGGTGGCCCCTGGACTAAATGGTTAAGTTACGGCCTGCAGCGCTCGTCCGTGTGGCTGTTGGAGCCCAGGGGGTGAAGCTCACTCCCCTGCCTGCCACCAAATGCAGGGCCTTCATTTGCCTTTGGCAACTAAAATCGACAGCAGGATAAACGGGGCTGTGAGCACATCTGGCAGCTGTGCTGGCAAGCTACCGGCTTGCCACCAGAGGTGGCTCGTGCATCCCATGGGGCGCAGTGAGTTGCATCCCCCCGAGCTACTGTCTGCCGATGCCTCCCTGTTGCTTTTCACCATCCACAAGTGGCCTGGAGCGGTTACGTCTGCTCGGGAGCGCCCCACCTGCCAGACACGCGGACTGGTAAAAAACCAGCTCCTCCATCATGAGCTCCGCTGCATGGCCTGGAGGTTTCCTGGGGGTCTCCCCTTCGAGAAGAAAGCCGGTCAGGTTGTGCCGCAAGAACCACTGACATCCCAGACAAGGGCAATGAAACGCCAGGGCCCCAGAGAACTTGAGGACTTTATTTTTGGATGAAGCATGCCGGAGGTCCCTCTCTGTAGGAGGCGGAGGGGGACTTCCTTCCACTCACTCGTTGCTTGGGCTGCCGGAGCCGGGGGTGTGATTAGCTGCAACAGCTGCTGTGGATCCAGGTCAGGATCCAGGCCTTTGGATGCAGAGTGAGACTTGAAATGAAATCCTTTGTTGGCGCCTCTGGTTCTCACGTAAGCCCTGCTCATATGGGGGCCATAGACGAGTGCAGGGCAGCAGGCTGGGCTGGGTATTCGGGATCTGTTTCTAAGCCACAGGTCAGGAAGGCCGGTGCATTTGAACTTTAATTTTCCATGCAGTGGGGTTTCTAGTTTTATCCTAACAAAGCCACTGCCTGAGTGTTCCCCAGGATAAGTCACCATAAATACAAATCCTGTGTATACCTGCTGGGTTTTTGGCTGTTGGCGTGTCGGTCTAAGGACACAGGCATGCCAGGTTCTTTGGCTAGAGGTGATATCTTTTATTAGACCGACTGAGTCGTTGGAAAAAAGTTCTTAGCAAACTTTTGGGTGCACTTTTTTCCAACTAATAAAAGATATCACCTCTACTCAAACAACCTTGCCTGCCTATGTATACCTGAGCTTTCATGGGTAGAGGTAAGCAGGAAAAGCCTGTGGTGCCTGAGTCCAGGTAAAGTGGGCATGGTATCTCCCTGAGCAGTGCGGGTCGACGGGGCAAATAATCACAGCTACGCTCCTTTATTTGGGAAAAGAAGTATGTGCTCTGGTCAGAAAGGGCCTCATCCACCTCCCACAGGAGTCTGTCCTTTGGGGTTGCTGGATAAAGGGGCAGCTTTTCATCCAACCGATGTTCTTACCCAAGAGGAAACATGGCCTTGAATAGTCAGGCTGTGTCTGCACTGCAGTTACCCTGGGCTCGTAATCAGGGTTTGCCAACCCTTTCCCCACCCAAATCCGCTTGCCTGGGTTTAGCAGTGCCTTCAGCCTAGGCTAGCAAGCTTGATAAGAGGTAGAGCCTGGTCTGCTCTCGCTTAGCTTGGTAACCCACCCATGGGGCTGTGAGGATCCACTAAACCACATGTGTGGATAGTCCTCCCAGGCCTTCCCAAAATGCTGCTCTGCGTGCCTAGGAAGGCAGATACATTCTCCTATAGTTCAGTGGGGAGGCATCATAAAGTGGCTCGTCTTATGGCAGCTCAAAGGATCACTGGATATGCTGCCTGGCATCTTGGTGAGATTACTGTAAGGGGGATCGCAGTGTAGTTGCTCACGCGTTGAGGTAGGGCAGGCTGAGCGCTGAGGCATGGGTGCAACACACTCAGATCTGCATATCTAGTGGAAACCTCGAGAGACTTGGTTTGTAGCAGTCCCAGTTTCAAACCAGGAGGTCCATTAGAGCTGAGCATCTTGCTCTTCTCCCATGTAACGCCCACAGTCGATGACCTTCTACGTTAGTTTTACTTTCAAGCTTAACCAAGAAAAAAGGAGGTCAGCGAGCACAGATTTGCGGTGATATGGTGGCAGGCACTGATCTCAACTCTGCTGGGCAGACTGGCAAAATGCTGGGGGGAAATTAAAACAGATATAGTCAAGGTTGAACCTCCCTTGTGTAGGTCGAGGTGGCCAGCGGCTGGGCCAGCTTTGGAGAAGGGGGGTCTTGTACTGAAGTGGACAGGATTACTTATAGGTAGTCCTGACACCCCTCTTGCGTGCTGTGTGGACTACTAAAGGGAGATTAGATGAGCCCTGGAGAACCACGGCCAGAGATTTAAATGGCATTGCGTCTCCCTGCACGTTTCTGTCTCGCAAACCTGGAAGTAGGTGATTTGCAGATGTCCGGAGAGCTGCAGTGTATTGACCTTTAGCAATTCCCTTTCACCCGTGGCTTCGGATGCCACTCACCTGGCATCAGAACGAATGAGCAGCTTTGAACATGCTCCATCACATCTCCTCACAGATCATTTCTCAGCCGTGTTCTTCTGACAATGCACAGAACTGGAGGAGAAAATTAATGGGAGCCTCTTAACCAGAGATTCATAAACACATGTGATGATATAGTTGGGGCTGGTCCTGCTCGGAGCAGATGTGACCCCCTGAAGTCCCTTCCAACCCTCATTTTCTATGATTCTTTGTGCTGCCAAAACAGCCTTAACTCTGCCCCTTTGGTGACATCCACCTGCAGCCTTCAGTTTTGTGTTCCTTACCTAGAGCTCTGGTGTGAATCAAAAAAACCCACTTAATTACTGCATGTTTCCTCTACTTTCCTATTTAATTAAAATCAAACCCTTGCTTTACATCTTCTCCAGAGCTTTATGCACCTCCTCCGCACTGGATCGTGTCCCAGGGGTCATGCCGCAGAGGTGAGATCAGGGCTATGGTAGAGTCGATAAGCTTTGCCTACACCTGCATTAGTTTCACTGAACAGCTACAGAATCAGCACATGGTCTGCTGCTGTCTATGTCTTAATGGCAAAAAGCACCTTGCTTTTAAGGCTTGGGATGTGAATGAAAGCAGCGGTGATCATGTGCAGCGGTAACACGCACAGCAATGGCCATTGCAGTTTTCACTCGGGATCTGAAGTGCGGGTAACCTTTGGTCTGCAGAAGAGAAGAGCCCGTGTCGTGTCCCGCGGGCTCTGCTTCACCGAGTCAGGTAGTTACTTCTTGCCCTCTTGGACCCCACTGTCGAGGAGGTTTGGGTCTGGTCCTGGAAGGTCTTGCTCCATTCTCTGCAATAAGTAACTACTGGAATCATATTCCCCTGCCTAGCACCATCTCACTTAGCTGCAGGTCAACGTGTCCTGTCTACATGGCATCATAGGAACACAGGAGTGGGGCAGGACCTCCAATCCCCTGCATTCAGGATTCCCCAAAATCACCACTTCAAACCCTCATGCCCAGTTACAAGGCACAGAGCCAGGGACACCAAGACCCACCCTGCGCCCTGCTCCAGGTAACAGCAGGGAAGATGAGGGCACTGCTGGGCTCAGTAGCCATCCCTGCCAGGTTCCCTGGATTAACCTTTCATGGGTTGAAGGCCTGTAATTAGAAAAGGGTTTTAGTTAAGGATTAATGAGCATGCAGCTGAGCTGGGGTTGGGAGGGATTTGCTTTACTCACCTTTCCTTTCTTCAGGCCACATGGGGAGTTTGCAAAAAGGCTTACCCCCATGGGGCTTTGGTTTCAAGAGTCTAGGGCAGGGGTGGGCTGGAGGGCTGCTTAAGGAGTTTAATGATGTCAGGAGCAAGGGTAGCTCTGCCCCTTGACAAGTGGCTGCCATTTTGGGACCTTTCCGAATGGAAATCCATGCCCACCCCCTCCCCCCAGAAGTACCCCTTCTGGGAGTGGGGAGGAGGGAGAGGATTGCCATCTTAGAACTGGAAAGAAAACTTAAATCATATGTTAAAAATCAAACATCTACTTTTATTTGAATTTTTTTCAAAAGTTATTTTTGCCCTGATTTACATACGTTTGTATAGCATATATAGAGGGGATCGCCTAATAGCTCAAGATAAAGTCTTACTCACTATTATATATTGTGTTGGGAGGTAGGGACATGTGTGGTTGGGGAGTATGTGTGTATGTGTGGTGGGGTGTGGGTGGGTGTGTATAGGGGTGGGAGTGTGTGTGGGGTATAGGTATGGTGGAGGCTGGGGTTTATGGGGGGTGTGGGTATGGTGAATGGGGTATGTATAGGGGAGTGTGGGGTGTGGGTATGGTGGGGTGTGTGGGTAGGTCTGTGTATGGGGAGTTGGGGGTATGTGGGTGGGGGTGTGTGTATAAGGAATGGGGGTGTGGGTATGGTTGGGGTGGGGTTTGTGGGTGGGTGTGTATAGGGGGTGGGGGGATGTGGGGGTGGCTATGGTGGAGCCTAGGTTATGTGGATGGGGGTGTGGGTGTGGTGGGGGCATGTGGGGAGAGGTGGGGGGTGGTCCCTGGAGCCACATGTGGCTGCAGCATGCAGAGCCAGCTCAGCCTGGCCCCATAGCATGCAGCTCCCATGCTCTGCCCCACATGGCAGCAGTGCAGGGCTGGCCCAGCCCCATAGCGTGTGGCTCCCTGCACTCCCACCTGAGTCCCCAGCCTCATGTAGCGGCATTGTGCCAGCCAGCCCAGCCTGTCCCCATAACACACGGCTCTGAGCCCCCTTTCCCCAAACTGGGAGTCCCTGGCCCCCAGCCCTATGGGGCCCTTACCTGAATTTCTACTATGGCAGGGAGGGAGGGCTGGGAAATAGCCACCGAGTGAGTCTCCAGGCAGAAGCTTCTGGTCTCCATTGCCCCCTCCCGTGGGGGTGGGGTGGGTCAGGCCGGGGTGGGGTGGACCCGGAGCTGCTGCTGCAGCAGGTGCTGGCTCCTCCTGTACCGAGGCACCGGTTTTCAGAGGGGCAGCCAAGGACCGGGACCGATGATAATTATCTTATGGCTTTCGGAGGGGGTCTGCAGGCCAGATGGGATCACCTGGCTGGCTCCGCACCCCGTGTTTTTCCTGCTCCTGGTCTGTGGTCTGCCGCGTGCTCTGCTCACTCCCCTACGGCATTGTAATCCCAACAGAAAAGCATGGGCCAATGGACTGAGCATAGGGCTGGGAGCCAGGATCCACGTCTTGCTCCCATGCTACTGACTGATTTCAAATGGATCATGAGGGCATGTCCGGTGGCTTTAGCTGGTGCTACCAGAGGCAAACCCATCCGCATTTGTGTTAGCTGATTGTATCATTAAAGGGAGCTGTATTTTTGTGCTAATTGGTTCCATATACCTGCCGTGATAACCTGATCTCAGTAGTTTTCAACCTTTTTAGATTTGGAAAATGCCAGCTCTTCTTCTTTTTCGCTCATTTTTTGACTACAGAAAAGCACTAGAGCAGTTTTTCTTTTGCAGAGAACTCGGGAAGGCCACGATAGGTCAGCATGTTTTTAACACTCGGGATTCCTCTTTGAAATCTCTGGGTTTATCTTCTGAATCGTGTTTGCTCATGTAACAGTGCCAGCATTGTGTGGCACCCCTGTAAAATATCTCCAGGCACCCTTGGGTGCTGCAGCACCCTGCTTGAGAATCATTGCCTTGTTAAGGAAAATGTCTCCGTCAGTTGTGTCGTACTGCATCCCCAGCTCTAAATGCATCCTGCGCCCTAATTACGTATGTAGTGGTTTAGGTTTGCAGAGTGGGATTGAATGGAAACTGGAGGAAGAGGTTGTTTATTTGCTCTCTGCAGACTTAAAAATGAGGATGTTTTGGGAAGAGCCGTGGCCCACGGGATCGGGGTGGTGTGTGAGCGAGAAGCTGGGTCTGGTTTACTTGAGGTACTGAAACAATTGGTTTGAATACCAAAAAAAACTTTCCGACAATGTTATCTAGTAACAGCACATTATGCTTCCTGTGCATGGATCTGCCTGATAAAGTCTGGTCCGCTTCTAGGCTGGTTTTTAAGGGCAGGAGGGGGTGAGAAAGAAAAAATCCAAATATCTCTTTCCTTTAAGCCTTGGTAGAAAATGGTGTCCTGTCTTCAGTCACAGGGAACCACAGCAAATGGTATGGGAGCGAAATACAAACCCTTTCCAAAAGTAGCCTTTACTTAAGACTGTTTTTACTGCCTTCAGTGACCCGGTTAGCAGCTCCAGCTGCTGTCCCGGGACCTGCTGTTCAGTATATCCCTCAGGCTCAGTGCAAGGTTAGTTTTTGCTCCCCATTTGTAGTGGATAAAACTTCCCAAAAGTGCCCAAGTGCTGTAGGATCCCACCTCCTACTCAGTCCGTGGGACCTGGGCTCCCAAATCCTGTTTTGAAGGTGGTCCTCAAATCTAGGTCTCACTTCTTTTGTATGTTTAGCGAATAAAACCCAACTGATTGGTGCCTAGTTGATTTTTTTTATACTTCCAGCTTCTCCATTGCTGCAAACTCGTGAATAAGGTCAGGTTAGAAGTGAAAAGCGGGCTCCAACCGTCCAAGGAGGGACGTTTTGGAGCTGCCTTCACCCATGAGCTTGGTTGTATCAAGGGGGTGCCTGCAAAACCGGGGCTGGGACTTGAGCACAGGAGTCCCTCCCAGCCCTGTGTGTCTGGTTCGAGGCCGGCTCCCCATAGCACTGTGTGAACCTAATTTCAGCATCCATTTGAGATCCCGGGGTGGGGCAGGTGCAGGGACTGGCCCAGGGCTGTGCAGGCAGTCAGTGGCAGACCCTTTCTGCTTCACTTCTAGTTTAGTTTTCTGGTGCTGGAAGCGACGGTGTTCCTCCGTTCAGAAACCCACAGGCAGCAAAGGGTCAAGACATATAAATATCTTGCCACAAGGTAAAAAGGCAAAGGGGCTTTATTGCACGCCAGGCACTTCACAATAGCTGCCTGCATGCTGGCTCTTGCCCTGCAGTAGCTTTTGTGGCGGGGTTTACCCCAGATTAGCTCCCACTTACCATGGGGTTAGACTAGCGCGTGCACATGGGCAGTTAATGTGGAGCAACGATAAGTGGTCAGATCCCACCCCCTTTCCCCAGTGGTAAGTCGTTTTTGTGTCTGTACTCTAAGACGGTTGGATTTGTGCTCCTTGAGGGATAGACCCCCCCCTCCACCCCACACATGCGGGTCTTCTTCCGGAGAGGTTGGCTGGCTATCCTTTCCACATTAACCTTCAATAGTTGGCAGAGAAACAGAGCTTCTTCGCATCGTTATTTTTAACAAGATTAGAGGCATCATGCATGGATCCTGTTACAAGCAACTGTCACATAGCTGTCCCAAAAACAGGCCTTGCTAGTTGAAGACTGGGTATTTCTCTGGCTTACTTCATGGGATGCACCTGAAACATGGTGTAGCAAATGGATTTCAGGGCTGGAGCTGGGGAGCCGAGCTCCTGCAGCATTGCAGCAATCTTGTGCCAGCTGCAGGCAGACACTCGGGCTTTATTGAATTCAATCAGAAAATTAAATCGCTGCAGGAGCTTCTCGGCTCTGTTTTCAATACAAGACTCGAGTTCCTTTACGTTAGCCCTGTACTTTCAATTGACAAATGATTCTTGGCTCAGAGAAGGGCTGTCAGGGGTCAAGCTGGAAGTCTCTGCTTGCGTGGGAGTTGTTAGGGGCATTTTGGAGCTGGGAACCTGGATGGGGCAGCTGTGGGGGGAATACAACAGCTGGAACAGGGTTCTGGTTTTTGGGGGGGGTTTGTATTTAACAATAAAACTCCCATTCACGGATCCTGGTAAAATTGTCTTGACAACTTACCAGCCCAGCTGTGAAATCCATTCCCCTCCTCTTTGCTTTGATTGTGGCAGGCTATAAGGAGGAAGGAAGTGCATGTTATTCACTGTCAGCTAGTAGAGTTTTGAAGTGCCATTAAGATGGGATTAAGGGGTAAATCACAGCTACAGAAACACCCTCATTAGCCTTAAAATGAAGTTGTCTTACAGACACGGCAGTCTACATCCTTGGAGCACCGTGAACTACAGAGCAGAATCAGTTTGCAAAAGGTCTGGAGGGAGATAGTTGTTGAATAGCCTGGGGTGCAATATATTGTGGGCTCTGCCGGACTCATCAAGGTGTTTAGCCTTTCCCCCGCTAATCCCAGCTGTGCAGAGTGGATGTAAAGGGGGAATGCTTCCTTGCTGGCATGTTAAATCTGCCTTGCTTTCTTTTACGGGGGGGACAAAATGGTGATACCCAGGGGGTAGGAGAATTAGGCCTCGCTGTTTTTTCTGGGCCACTGACCCTTATGTATGGCCAATAAAACCCAGTGCCATGTCCTTGAAACAAGATTCCTCAGAGCGCAGGGGGTGGCTCCATGTCCGAGAGCTGAAGCTGGGTGGGGACTAAGTTTCCCATCCCCTGGAAATGAAATAAGTGGGGTATGTCTCCCCCTTTTCAGCTGGGGAAACTGCAGCAAAGAGATCCTGGCCAGTTCTTCAACACCAGCCACTGAGCACAGGCACCCCTGTTTTTTCGGTGCAACTTGAGGCATCTTTTTCAGCCTTTCCCATCTCTGGGGCTACCCTTGTCTTGCTGGACTGGCTGCACCGAGCACCTTCCCGGCTGAAGGTGAGCGAGTGCCGCTGGGAGCCTGACTTGCCCCAGGACCATCCGTCCAGGGGGAGAAGGCAGTGAGGATGTTGGGATGTAGCAGGGGCAGAAAAAGGGGGGAAGCTGCTTTCTTTGCATTGGGGTGCGTGGGAGGGGGAAACGCGCCATGCCCTGTTCCTGGGGTGCCAGTGTGATAGTGGGGTTTGGGGGTGCAAAATGCAGCGCCAGAAGCACCCTGTTCCCCAGGGGCACTGAGCATGCAGCAGCCGGTGCATGCCACTTTGCTGGCAGCTCCCCAAAGCCCCCGTGCAACACGGGGGTCTCATGCTGGGCATTGCATGAGGAATTGGGGAGATATGGGCTCTGTCTGCAAAGAGGTGGCAGCTTGAGAGCTGGGCTGAGGCAGGCCTAGGTATGGAGTTGTCCTGACTCGCAGCTCCCATGCGGCACCTCCCTTCACACCCATCCCTGCCCCTTAGCAAAGTGATTTCTGTCCTCTCTCTTGGTTTCTTGTCTTGTCCCTTCTCTGTGGGGCTTTCTCCTCTGCTTTAAAAAAACTCCCATGGACATAGCACCTGGGGGACACTTGCTTTTCTCTAGCAAGGCTGCGCCGAAATGCCAGCAATGCCAGGGGCAGCGGGTGCCTGGACAGCCAAGGAGCCGCCAAGGCCCGGGTGTTTGCTCCGTCACCCAGGCTCTTTCCATCCTCACTGTGCCCCACATAATGATGCTCATGGATTCGGGGGCTGGTCCTCTCCATGTCTCTGCATGCATGTGCTTGTGGCTGTCTCTATCTCCTTCCATGCAGGTGCTGTGCTCCTGGGGTGACAGCCGCTCTACGGGGGGGCTGCAGTCATCCTGCAGCGCAGCAAGGAGTAGGGGAAATTGGACCATCGTTATCCGCCGGCTTCGCTGTTCAGACCTTCCCGCAGAGGGTCTTCAACCTCTTTATTTTTTTTTTTTTGGCTCTTGTGAAGCCGAAATAGGATCTGAAACGATGCCAAAGAAGCAGGGCAGAGAGGGACCCGCTGCTTGCTTTGGCTGACGGACCTGTGCCTCCCGTTAAGGGAGCGGGGTCTGAGTCAGCATCTTCAAAGCGGTGCAAAACGGCGGCTACGTGTGGCCCCCAGGCGTAGCGTGTTAAGCTATGATCTGAGCGTGTGAAGGACAAATGTCTCTCATGTGCTAGGGAGAACGGGGTTGCGTGCTTTGGACCTTTTTGCATGAGAACAGACGTGTGCGTGGGATTACTAAGCGGGGCTCAGCAAGGGGAATCCAGGCCCTCGTGCCCAAAGTGGATGGCTACAGGGGAAGCTGTTTGCAGAGCACTGACTGGTGCTGGGTGCTTTGCAGGGGGAGTTTGGAGTCCCCTAAAAACAAGGGTAACAGCTCATGCACAGAGAAACATGGCAATAGTGAAGGGGCAAAGCAAGCGGGGGATGGACTGAGTTCAAAGTGGTTTTTTTTAATAAAAGAAGAGGCAGTTTGGAGGAAGGCGATAGTGCTGCTGAACAGCTGCAGAGGAGAGGCAGACGAGAGTCGATGCCCTTTGCTCGGCTACCGAGGCCTTGAGCAAGTCTTGCGTGCCCCAGCTTCCTGGCCTGGAAACAGAAGCTAAAAGATAATGCTCCTTCCCCTCGGCTGGGAGGAGCTCTCGATAAAGCTCCAAGCGCTGCCGTTGCTTCTCGAGTTTGTGCTAGGATCGTGGTATTTAAGAGAAGAAATGCCCTGTGGGTGGTTGGGGCTGTTTCTGATTTCTGCTAGGGCAGGGTGGCGTCGGGATATGGGACTTTCCCCAAGAGCCTGGGGCCGGAGATAAAGCCATTTGACTGGATGCCTGCCAGTTTATGCCGGACTTGCTAATGACCGCCCCGTGGGAGCACAGCGAGTCTCATTGATTTGCACTGCGGTGGTGCCCGGAGGCCTGGGGGAGATCAGGCCCTGCTGTGCTAGCTGGCTGTGCACTCTTAATAAAGAGTGTTTTTAGCACTCTTAATAAAGTGACTTAGCAAGCAGGCCTGGCGGATGGCTGGCCGGCAGCAAGGAGGGGGGCATGGCGGGATGCAGGGTGTGGGGATGGAGATGTTAGCATACAGCACTTGGTGGCCAGGCCTGGCTGGCATCTTCTCCATCTAGGCGTGAGGCTTCGTGTCGGCGTCCTACATGTTCAGCATCTCAAGCTGGCGGTGGCTAGAGATTTACCAAGTCCTTGTGTCCATGCGGTGCCTTCTAGGAAAGGGGTTGGACAGAGCATGCCACGCCACGTTGGGGTTTGTTCCTGCAGACAGGCACGTGCCTAGGTCAGGGCGTTCAGCCTCGGTCGATAGAGTGCTTCATGCCTCGGTTTCCCCATCTGTGGAATGGGGATCATGCGACTGACGTCCCTTGAGGAGAGCTCTGAGATGTGCTGATGAGACGTGGGCTGGCCTGATCCTGGGGTAAGTGCAGGACTGTGGCAGAGGCTGCCATGAGAGAGGCCCATGGCAAATTTCAAGAAGATGCTTGGAGGCAGGGGTGGATCCAGTTGCAACCCCCCACCTTTCAGACAACGCCACCGGAGTCGCAGTCAGGACTTCTTATTAGTCCCCAAAGCAGGTAAGAGCTCTCCTCCCTTCCCACCGGCTCTGCACCCCTTTCCTGCCCTCTGTGTCCAGCAGCATCTCCCCTCCTGGCTGACCCAGGGGCAGGGGGAGATCTGGAGCCACTCCTGCCCCCTCCACCTGAGCCGGGGACAGCAGCGTGTGGCAGCAATGGTCAGACTCCTCCCTGCCTGGTCTCTGGTGCTCCCTGCCAGCTCTGGAGCAGGGCAGGGAGGGAGACCTGGTTGCCGCTGTCCGTGGCCAAGCCCAGCTCCCTATGTGGTCAGGTGGAGAGGGGCAGGGACAGTGGCGGCGGGCTGGTGTCCTGCACTAAGAGGCGTAAGTAGAGAGACCAGTGAAGGGGAAGGGGTCCTTACCTGCTTTGGGGACTTTAAAAAGGCCCCCAGCTCCTGCTCCTGCAGCATGGGGTGCAGCCACCGCTGCAGCACTGGTCATGGCTCCCAAACCCCTCTTTGCAACCTCCTGGACCTGCCTCTGCTTGGAGGAGATATTGCATTTTTTTTTTTTCTTCCCCGAGCAAAAGTCCTGGACTAATGCCCTGTGGGGTTGGCCTCAGATAAACACCGGGGCTTCTCGGGTGCTCTGAGCAGACCTCCAAGTGGAGGTCTAGGAAGCCAGCGTCTCCACCTCGTCGACCACAGCGCTGAGCCAGCCTGAATGGATAGGACTTGGCTGCTGGCTCCTCCGTTAGGAGGATAAACAGAATATTTCAAAGCGATTGGAGGCAAGACGGCCCGACCTGAGCTGTCAGGGAGCCAGCGGGTTGCAGCTCAGGCCCCATTGTGAAAGTCTCCGCTTCAGGAGGGGCGAAAGCTTTGGCGTGCTGCAGGTAATGCTCTGATGGGCGCTGTGCGGTCAGGTCATCCAGGGACCTGCTCCTACCACTGCCACTGATTTGGTTACAGGCACCCAGCAGCTGGTTTTTGCCTGTAAATTAGCTTGATGAGTGAGTTGGGTTTATAAGGCCTTTAAATGTTGGGACTGAAAACACCATGTTGTTTGCTGCTCTTACCAGCTGCACGGGACAATCTCGGGCATAACGTGGCCCCTTTTCCTGCCGGTCCCCATGAAAGGGGTTGTAGCTCTGAGCAGCCTTTAATGCACATTTCCTTCCTCCTCTGAGTGCTGAGAGAGCAGCATAGAGAGGAAGGACCTTGAGGGAAATGGGGGAAGGAAAGTTTCCTCCCCAGGACAGAAGGCGACTGAAGTTGCTGGTTTTAATTTAGGCGAGAGTGAAAAATAGCAGGGTGTGTTCTCCCCTCCCATCGATGCTGCAGGAGGGGTTGCAGCTTGCTGGCTTTTCAGCTTTGAGGCTGATGTTGCCAGGAATATTCATAGCATCGGTTCTGTATTCGCTGTGGGGTGGGGGGAAGATATTAGCAGCATTTCTCACTGGCTTCGGCTTTTGCTCCGTCACGTCTAAAGACACGACTAAGAATAGCATGTAGCTGTCAGGACTCCTGGGTTCTCTTCCTCGCTCTCGTGCTGATTTGATTCATTTAGCTGGTGGGTGAACCTCGCTCTCTATCCCCACCTGTTATAATGCTTTTCAGTCCTGAGATTCAAGGTCGTTAATGATCTCTTGAGTTGGGGGCTTTGAAAATCCCCTGCCCTCGGCAGAGAGCAGCTTGCCCCGGCAGCGGGGTGGACTCGCGGTCAGCTGCCTCGGCATCTTTTCTTCGAGCTCAGTCCTTCGGGTTGTGACGAAACCTTCGCAGTGCGAGCTGAGTGAGTGTGAATTTGGTGGGGAGGGAGAGGGGGCACTGGTTCCCTGCGTCTGCAAATGGCCTTTTGCTGCAAAAGCAAAGCTGACAGCACTCTGCTTCCTTTCACTTCTGCCCTGTAGGACCCTAGGAGGCAGAGGTGATGCTTCCCCACCTGTCTTTCTGTAGGTGATTGCTCAGAGGACAGCAGCATACCCCATCTGCCTGATCCCATCCCACGGATACCCCAGTGTGGCCACTTTGGGGTCACCCCCCTGGCTGCACTTGGGCTTGCTGGAGACACAGGGTTTGAGAGCAGCCCCCGAGGGACATCACAGGCAGCCTCGCTGCTGCATTTCCACGTTTGGGGCATGTGGGTGGGAAAGGCTTGGCACTGCCCCTTATGGGAAACCGCCCTGCCGTGACATGCCCTTGCTTGCCGGCACAGCAGGCCTGGAGGAAGTAGTATCCCCCTGTTACAGGTAGGGCACAGAGGAGGCCGTTGTTGCAGCCAGCTTTGCAACCCGGGTCTCCTGGCTCCCAGGTCAGTGCTCAGACCCTGCGACTCCAGAGCATGTCAGTCTTCGCGGGAGATGCTCTGTTTCGACATGGGAGGGAAGCAGGGGCCAGATGCCCACGGGAGAGATGAAATGGGCCTGGGGGAGGCAAGGAACCTTGTGGACTCCAAAGGACCAGGCAGATGTGAAGGCTCTGGGGGAGCTGGAAATCATCATTATTCATGGAGGAGCAATGGGCTTTCCTCAGCCAGTGGGAGGGTAGCTCATGCATGGGGGCTCACTGATCTGTTCCCAGAAATAGGGGAGAAGTTCTGGGGGTTTTGAATGGAGACGGTTTTCCAGTGCGGCCGTGCAGAGCACACGCTCCCTCTCGTGTCCGACTCGGCGAATGCAGCGGAGGAAAGTTCAGCAGGAAATCTGCTTCCTGAGGGGTCCTGGAGAGCAGCCGTTTCCAAAGAGCTCGTTCCTTAGGCTGGAGAGAGCCCAGCCCAGGTGCAAGGGGTCCCTGGAGCCCAAGGAGCCTGCCTATCCCGGCTGTGGAGACGGGTCTAAAGGTACCGTCTCTCCAGGCTGGTGTGTGAGCCCTTGCAGTGCCAGACCTCCGCGTGTCCGAGTCTGGCAGAAATGTAAATTGTCATCACTCCTCTCTCTGTTGGCTTTGCACATTGGAAAACATCTTACGTGGCAACGTTTAGAAATGGATCCTTTCATATCTCTGCCACAAAGATGCCGGAGGGGCTAGCGGCCGTTCACGGGCTGGCTTGTAGAGAGTGAAGGTCTGCACTCTAGCTCCGGAGGCAACTTAATCCTGTCCATTTTCTAGGCAGGGAGGCTGCAGTTAGCGGCCTGCAGCCCCTCCACCTGCCCGTGCGCGTCAATCGGCTTCCATGAGCTCCCGCTTTTCCAGAAGAAACGTGATGCTGAGTGATTTCGGGGAGAAGCTCGCAGGGTTTTGGAGGAGTCCGTACTTCAGGGCCATGCGTTTGCTCACCAGGATCAGAGCCGTTTGCAGTGCAGAGCTGGCTGGGGAGCGAGGGGTCTGGCTCTGCATGCACAAGCCAGGTGCCATCTCTGTCCCTGCTGCCGTGCTTCTAGGAAGCAGCAGGGGGTGCCGGCGAGCTTCCTTGTCCCGCAGCACCAAATTACTAGCCATGCGCCTGATTTTTAGGTGGAAATCAGGCTTTTCTGGCTTTCTGATTTTTTTTTTTTTCTCCCACGTCGATCGAGTTCTGCCCCTTGCTGATTGGGAACAACACCACCCACTTTTGCGGCCAGAGAAATGCCATGGTGATGCCAACCCACAAGCAGAACCAGCGAGCCAGATTCAGCCCCGGCGTAGCAAGCAAAATCCCCCTTACGCCGTGAAGAACCTGGCTCCATGTGCTCAGCTCTGAAGGGCGATGGAGCTGGGGTGAGATGATGCTTTATAGCAGTTTTGGGGACCTCCTGGGCTGGGGGTAGACGTGGCCTTGCTGCAGGCTGGTAGAGCTGCCGCTCCGTTTAAGTGCAGAAGAGGGGCTCAGCTGGTGCTAAGGCCCCAAAGTGTGGGAGGTCTGGGTTTTCTTGCCCCTTTTTGCAGGCTCCGTGCAGATGTAGTCGGGTCTCTCCCTGCTTGTCCCGGTCCATACAGCGCGGGCAGCAGGTCTGGTTCTCTGCTCCTCCCACATGCTGTGCATGAAAGTGATGCTGATGCCAGTGATGAGGTAGATCACCCATGCCTGAATTTTCCCATTAGGAAAGTAGAGATAACGGCAGCAGGCATAAGAGAGGCTCTTACTGTTGAAAAGGATGTCAAGGGCCAGCTAGTGCAGCCCCCTGCACAGATGCAGGCAAGCTGAAGTTACCTTGAGAGCAGACTGGCCCTTGAGATGCCTCCAGGCAGGAGTCGCTCTTGTACCCATGCCAGTAAGTGGTGCAAAAAATTACTATCCAAATCGACCCAGGTGGGACTTGAACCCACAATCCCCAGCTCCGGAGGCTGATGCCTTATCCATTAGGCCACTGGGCCTGCAGTGGGAGAGCATGCAGTGATAACTGTGCTGCAGTACAGTGTGATACGACTGTACTAGCTGCATTGGGCATTTGCAGTCTGCACTGGGGACACCTTTACAGCAGTGTAATCCATGGTGTTTTTGGACACAGATATAAATTATATTAAGGATCCAAAGTAGACAGACGATGAGAAGCTACTAGGTAGTGAGCTACTGCTGTTCTTGGCCACTAAGCAAGGGAGCAAGCAATGGCTTACTTGCATAGAGCATTTGGCTGCCCCAAAACAGGAACAGACACTGTGCATCTATCCCAGGGGAATTGCACGCTGCTGTAGCTTTACCCCTGATCCTTCCCAGTGTAATTCTCTGCTGGAATAGAGTAGGTTACACCCGGGTAGGGGTTCTGTCCTCTGTCGGGTCCTTCAAACTCGGTGTGGGTTTGTGAACAACACAGGGACTGTATGCATCCACGAGATGCTGGTAGCTGGAAACCCAAATTGTGTCTAAAGAAACCTCCCTGGTTCTCAGCCTTGCCCCTCTCCTGCAGTCCTCACCTCTTTTGGGGTTTTTTGTTTAAAAAAAAAAGGCATTTCTCTCTTCTTCTTTTCCTGGCACTTTGTGAGAAATGCACGTGGGACAGGCTGTCCTGAGGGCTTCTGCGAGCGCAGAGCTAATCCCGCGGGAAATGCATTCAATGCATTTCCTTCCTCTGAGTTTCATCCCGTGCACGGAGCGGGTCTTGATGGTTCCTGTGGCCCGTTGGGGCTCTGTCTCCCTCTTTGTGGGGCATAAAACTAGGCTCCGTGTAATACACTTTGTCTGGACAACACGGGTATCTGATTCTCCCTGGCATAAGCTTTGATGTGCCCAACTGGCTCCATGCAGAAGGCTGTTTTGCATGGAGGCCCCAGCGATGCTGGGCTGTTCTGTGGAATCAGTGTCCGGATCGTTTCCATCTTTAATTGGGCAGGAATTGCTCGTTGGTGTAAATAGCTGCAAGCCCCAATGCCAGCGGCAGTGCTCCTGTGTGCCCATCACTCCCTGGTTTCCCAGCCTGGTTCTGGAGTAGGGAATGAGCGACCTCCTGGGAAATGCACCTTCTCTCCTGTCCCCCAGCTCTGCCATCGCCCTCCTGGCTCGGCACTGTTGCGGCGCCGTATCTGAGGCCTGGTGCTGGTCCCACGTGGGTTGCAGACCTCTCTGCGCACAGAAGCAGCGGGTGCTGCTGTATGGGCATGCCAGGACCTGCTGGCACGATGCTCTCAGGGAATTCAGGATGTCACATCCCCACGTAGCATCCCAGCCAGAAAGGCTTGGCCCTGGCTCCTCTACCACGCTGCAAGCCACCTCAAAGTAGTGTTTGACTGCTTGATTAGTTATTCCCCCAGCCAGCTGAGCTGTGAGCGGGTCCTGGTAGGGGCGGTGATGTGCTGACATCCCCGGGACCTGGGGGCAGTGAAAGTGCCTGGTACCTCCATGGCTGTGGGGTGTGTTAGGCTGTTGGGGTGCACGGTCTCAGGCTCTGCATGAGCTATGGAGAGAAGGGACCTCAGGCCCTCACCCTGGTGCCTCTAGCAGTTGGCTGTTGGGTCTTGGCTGGTAAGTAGAGGAAGAAGCAGGCTGCAGTAAAGAAAGCTCTTCTTGTGCCTGATGCAGGGGACCCTGAGTAGCACCGGAGACTCCAGTGACAGTGTGCCAAGTCTCTGCTCATCCTTGTGCCTCAGTTTCCCCTTCTGTAATGCACCCAGTGCTGCTGACCTGTGGCACTTGGGACTCTGAGGCCACGCTCGGGAGTATGGGAAGTTGGTATTTAGGTGGAAGGCTCCATAAAGGGGCAGAACGGCCCTTGCCCTTTGGCAAAGCAAGGGGTGAAACCTCGTCTCTATGAGCAGAGAGCTGCAGAGAGAGACCGGATTTGCTGAGGATCTTGCAGTCTACTTGTACTCCTGTGGGATTTGGGAGTGCTCAGCCTCCCTGAGCCATAGACCAGAACTGTCTTGGCCACGGTGGCACGGGGAGCCAGTGACAGAGCCAGGGCTTGAACCCAAAGCGCCAGTCCTGTGCTCTAGCTAGTTGCCCTCCCGTAATAGCAGCCTACGATTCGTTATCACGGGTCGTTTCCTGACCAGGGAGGAGGGAAGGGAGGGGAAGGGAAGGGAGTGTGCTGAGAGCATTTGCACTGCTTTTCCAATGTGAAGCAAAGCGAGTGGTCAGACCCCAGACTCTATCACTAAAGGCTTGCACTGTCACCCCTTACTAACCTGAGTAAGCCAGGAGCCGTGCTGAACAGAGTGGGACAATTCCCAGGCTCAGCAAGGTGTAACCTGCCTCCGATTGCAGACGAGCGAGCGGAGAGTTTGGGCCACAGTAGACGGAGCAAGGGATTTGGGTTCTCGATGCTGCCCTGGGTGTCAGAGCCGTATGTCGTAAAGAGACAAGCCAAGGGGAGGTCCTAAATCTACCGTGAAACGAGGGCTGCCATTCCTGCGATGTTGGTGCATGCACTACCCATGCATTGATTTCATAGCCATTGCTCTGCTTGACAGGAAGGAAACGGTACATTTGCTCGTTGCCAGACTGCATAGCTTGTAACATGCGTGTTTGTACTGTGTGTGGTGTCACGTAGAGCACTGTCATAGCATTAACCAGGAGGACTATTTTGTCTTCCCTCCACAGCCTGGAAGTGTCTCCTAAGGCAGAAACCAGCTCAGACGCTCCTTCTCATTTACCTCCTTGCTTCCCTGTCCGGTTCCCTTGTGCCGCTGTAGTCCATCCTGCCCGCATGCTAAGCACTAACCTTTTTGCAGCTAATGAAGAAAATCAGTTTGGATGCTTGTCCCCCACCAATCCATTCCTCAACTCCCTGCAGAGCAACCCTTTCTTTGAGGACCTCCTCGCTGAGCAGGTACTAAACTCTCCCTCACCTACTCACTTTTTCTCTAGTTTCCCGCCTGGGCTGCAAGCTACCGCAGAGGTCGCTGAGAGCCTTTGTTCGTCTGCGGATTCTGGTCCCGCTGCCTCCATAAGACCTAAAGACCCACAAAAGGAGTCTCGCATCCCAGTTCCAGAAACTGCTCCCACACTGCCAAGATCCTTTCCTCTTCCAGAAGAGGATCCCACTGCTCCTCCAGCCCTCTCCGAGTGGGATGACACCTTCGATGCCTTTGCAACAAGTAGACTCAAGCCAGAAGTTAAGGAGGAAAGCCTTTTTAGGTCTCTAGCTATGGAGGGCATGGCCTACATCGATGACCTGGATGGGGCAAGCCCTACAGATCGTTGCACTGAACTTGTTCAGGAAAACCAGACTGAGATAACAAGTATGGCTGAACCGCAAACTGATGATGAAGTGGCTGTAGGCCCAGAGACCTGGGGAAATGTCACCGTCGTAAAAGGCTCAGAGGTGGGCTTAGCGAGTGCAGGTCAGGAAGCCACGCTGACGGAAGAGGTCACGTTGAGTCGTTTGCCTCCAGACACATTGGTGGAGAGTGGGAAAAACAGCACCTCTCAAGTTTGGTTCTCTAGGTTTGCACTGGAAATACCAAGGGAAGAGCATGCTTCTTCCCCAGAGGAATGGGACAGAGAAGATGTGCATGGGGAAAAGCCAACTGAGACGTACGAGGAGGAACCCACTAGTCCAAGGGAAGATAAAGGGACATCTGTAGGACAAGAGCCATTTCAGTGGCTCTCCGAAAGCGACCAGGACTTAGCTGAAAGTAGACAAAAGGATCAGGAGAATGAATGCAGACAACGTATGGGGTCAGATGAAGAGGAGAGCAGCTCTCTGAGTGCATCACGCATACTGACCAAAAGCGGCTTTGATTTGGAGAAACCTGGTGAGGTGCTTTCTGGAAACAATGCTGCTGCCGTGCTGCCGCTGGGGTGGCCTGAAGATGCAGTGGAGCCGTCACTGACTGCAAGGGATCACGGCTCTAATAGTAAAGTGGTAATGGTGGGTACAGTGCCGCCGGCCTGCGGGCTCCCAGCCAGCACACAAGAGGAGACAGAGGAAAGCAATGTGCAACTACGTCCTGACTCTCCTGAGACACAAGAAGGCTCCTCTCCATGGACTGAGCCCCAGGAGATTGAGACGGAGAGCTACAGGGCATCTGGTTTGGAGCTGCACGTGGGGACGCCACCTCCTAAACCTCCAAGGCGGTTCGCATCCTTGGACTTTAGCCAGGAAGATGACCAGGCCCATTTGGACCTGCAGAGGAGCCAGCGAGGGCTCAGAGGTGACAGTGAAAATGGGGAAAGCCCAGTGAGGGAAATGCATCAGCAAAACATTGCAAGCAGAGAGAACATGGGCCTGGCAGCACGCAGCCCCCCTGCACTGAGACCAGCAGTAATTGAAGCCAAAGCCAGGAGCATCCCTTTAATGGCTGAGGATGCTAAATCTGCCACCGAGGACCAGGCAGCTAATTTGGAGGCAAAAAATAATGAGTTGACGAAGTGGGACGCCTCTTCTGGGGAAAGCCTGTTAGAGATAAATGAGGAGGCGACGGCCGAGCAGTTCGAGACTTGCCCTTCGAAACTCTCCCTAGACGAATTAGGTGCCAAAGACGACTCAGACAAATTGGGAGCCGCAAATCCCGACTTCCCTGCCCATCTAATTGGGGCTGCCCCGTCACAACAGATCACCCAGCTATGCTCCACCGGGCAGGCGGACGGCGCTGGCGGGGGCTCGTCAGAAGCGACACCTGCAGTCCCAGAACTGAAAGAAATCCCCCCTGCAAAGCCACAAGCTCCAGGGGACCCTGACGTCTGCCAGCCTGCGCTGTTTTGGACGGCTCTGGAGGAGCAGCCCTCGGCCAGCCACAGCCAGGCTGACCAGCCAGAAAGGTTAGGTCTTAGCAAGTTTCCACCTGAGCTAGCATCTAAATCAGCACAGGGAGATAGCGAGGAGCCTCTTGGGCATGAGGAAGACCCAGGCCAAAGCCAGAAGAATAAAGCAGAAGCCCAGGTGTCCCGAAGCGTGGAAGGGTTGGCAGGCTCTCTATGGGAGCCGGAGCAGGGTAGCTGTTCAGCTAGGGAGGCCAAGCCATTGCTGGGTCAGTGGCCTGCCCACTCAGTAGCTCCAGTGATTGACTTCAAAAAGGCTGACTTCTGGAAGCAAGAGGGAGCAGAGGAGAGCAGTAGGCGGGATGACACCTGTACTTTGGGTAATCCCTTCACTCCCCTAGCCAGCCCTCCTGCCCCAACCAACCCCTTTGTGGGAAAGCCACCCAGCACCTCCCCGGCTCCAACCATGTCCCCCGAAATGCCTGGCCAGGGAGCTCTCCACTTCAGAGACCCTCACGAGGAGGCTGCTTCTCCAGGCTTCCAGCCCGCTAACTTCCCCGTGGACCGGCTAGCCGAGCATCCTTTCCTGCATGGCAAGCAACCCTTGGCCTTCTCCACACCTTTCCTTGTGGCTGCAACTAACTCTGAACAGTTTGATTTCCCTTCCCCGATCGTGCGCGCTACAACTGGTGGGGTCCCCGCAGTGACCAGCCAGGCAGCAGCCCAGCCCTACCCCTTGCCGCAGCCCGGTGGCCCGAAAGCCTCAACGCTCGTGGTTTTGCCCAAGGAGACACAGCCAGCTGAGAAGGCCTTTTTCCAGCCGACAACCAGGTGAGCACTCTGGGGAAGGCTGTGTGTGTGGTGATAGAGGTAAAACTTCCCTCCCTTCTGCTTCTGGGCCTCTATGTGGACCCTGCAGATAACGTATCAGTTGGCCAAAGTTGTCCGATAACTCGTGCGGCAAAGGATGTGGCTCCGGCCGTATGAGACCAGCCGCTACCCTCCTGTGTTTGCTCTGAACTAGAGCAAGGATTGCCCTTCCTGAATGCTCTGCCTAGGCAGAACTGCAAAGGCGAATGGTACTCAATTGGTTATGCTAATGTCAGTGTCCCACTCTCCTCTCCTTCCCCTCTCCATGCTGCTCTTTCAAAATAGGTCCCTTTTTATACGTGCCCCTTGTGTGGCACTCCCCAGTCTTCCATCCATTAATGCTTTCGTGAAAGCTTCATAACATGTTTGCAGCTGTTTCTTCCTACATTTAATTCAGCTTTGGTTCCTTTTTTTAATTACCATCAAGTACTAAAATTCTCTTCTTCCCATAGCTAAAAAATGGCTCCATTCTGCTTGCTTGAGTCCTCCAGGGAATCCTGTTCGAGAACAAATCGGATTTGGCTCTGAATACGCAGGGAGTGGGGAGGGAGGTGTTAGAGCTGGGTTAAACGAAGGAAGATCCAGGACGGAGCTTGGACAGAGCGGGACAGGCTAGTAATCATGGTGGGTTTCACAGTTATTCCAGTTTTCCTGGAACAAGGAAAAGTCATGGGGATCCGTCCATTCAAGGACCAAATTCTGCTCCTGGTTCAGAATGAGTGATGGAAACTATGAACGCCCATGTGAAGGCTGGCTGAGACCCTGATCTGATCTGCCTTACTTCTGCTATGGATGCAAAAAAGGAGTGTCTGGGAGACAGTTCAGTGATTTGGATATTCCTACCAGCCTGAGGGGGTAATGCCTTTTCTGCTTGTGAAGAGGTTCAGTAGATGTCTTCCTTTTAGGTCTTGTACTAAGGTGTTTTTTTCCCAAGTGCAAAGCTCTCCTGAGTCAGGAGCTCTGCATTCAGATTGTTTCCAGGATTGGTCTCTCTCTCAGGGGGATTCTTTGTCCATTCAGTGCTTCCATCATGGCTAGATCCTTGGATCATTTCTAATGGGATTATTCTTCCTCTAACAGGTAATTTTGCTCAAAAACTGTTAAAAAATACTTCTCAGATGATTCCTGATGTGCTTTATGGAAAGAAATGTGTCCTGGGAAAAGGATGTGTTCTGCTTATTTAAGAAGGCTGATGCCAGGCAAAAGGAAATCACTGTATGTACAGCACACACTCATGGTTAATGGCATATCCAGGTTTCAGACTGGGCCCATCACTCTAGGCTTTAGTTTCTTCTCTGTACAATGCAGATATTTGCGAGAAAGCCATGACTTTCTAGTAGAGTTTGTTGAGGTTACCAGCTGAGAGATGGGGTAGAAGGGTATGTGCTGCATGATACTGTGGTAAACTAGCAACCTCCTTTTTTCTGTTGGGCACCCAACACGTTGTGTTTGACAAACTGTCACAGGGCTTTGCAGAGTTCAGGGGCAGAAGGGATGGCCTCTTGTTTTAGATGGCACGGAGTCTCTAGCTATCCATTGGGGCAATGGTAGGATGATGTTTGGCAGATAAAGAAGAGTAGGATGATGGTAGATGGTGGTAGGATTGATGGGTAAGATAATGGTTGGCAGATAAAGAAGAGTAGGATGATGGTAGATGATGGTAGGTTTGATGGGTAGGATGATGGTTGGCAGATAAAGAAGAGTAGGATGATGGTAGGATTGATGGGTAAGATAATGGCTGGCAGATAAAGAAGAATAGGATGATGGTAGATGATGGTAGAATGATGGTTGGCAGATAAAGAAGAGTAGGATGATGGTAGGATTGATGGGTAGGATGATGGCTGGCAGATAAAGAAGTGTAGGCAAACTGAGAGAGAGGATGGCCTTCAAGCCTAGAGTAGGAGCTAAGTAGACTTAACTACCATCCGCTGAGTAGAGGAACATGGAGCCTGGTGCCTGCGGGAGTTATCACAGGACCTTCAGCTGTGGGTTGGGAGGTGGTGCGCACCCATCCATGAGAAGGTCTGCTCCAGCAGAAGTGCAATAGCCTTTTTTGTCAGCGTGGCTGCTGGACAGAAGGAGCAACTTTCAGCCAGTCACAGCTATAGAGGTGGTTGTTTGAAACAGCAGAATTATGTACCGCTGGATGTCTGGCACTGCAGACTAAGCCACTCCTCAGGCCATTTCCGTCTACGTAGTAGCGGCAAGGGTATTTAGAAGATAGCTACTCTAGCAGTGAAGATGGAGCTACAACCACAGAGCAGACTAATGCAACATGGCCTGGGTAGAAATGTATTTCTTCTCTCTCCAACATTGCTCTGGAGACACTCGTGGTTGTAAGCAGTGAACAGAAGGAAAGCGGGATGGAGTGAGGAGTCGGTATTGTTAGCACTTAACCCTGGAAAAATCAAGATACCTTCAGCTGCAGACGTCCTGCATGTCGAGTTGTTTTGGCTCTTCCTGGTGATTGCAGTGGAGACTATGATTTCTTTGGGTCCTTGGGTCTTTGTTCCAGTTAGGTTGAGACTTATGAAGTCCAGAAGAGAAGCTTTTCACTTAGCTTTCAACTCCCACATAACACAAACCAGAAAGCTGCAGGCCGTCAATCTTGCCTGTAGACTGCCTTATGAGTGAGCAAGAGGCCATGAGAGGAATAGCCTCCTTATTAATTTTTTGACAAGAGTCCTGCTGTGCATTTAATTCTCTACAGCAGCTTCAAGCAGTTTTTTCCACCTCCGTTACTGATTTGTTTTCCTGGAAATATTGAAGCATCGGTGAACTTTCCTGAAAGCTTGTTTCTTGCATGGCAAATCTTCATTTTCCTGTCGATAGGGCAAGTTCAGCAATAGGTTTTCTTTCATTGAAAAGTAAACGGCACCCACTCTTCAAAAGTAGGAAGAGGAGCGTTTCTCACATCATCTTCTGTCTGCCTGCCCTTTGGAGATGTCCTGGAAATGGGCATCACCTGCCTGAAGGACAACTCTTGCCTTGCTTCCACAGCCTGGGACATGTCCGGAGCATGTTGCAAACATGAGGTTTGCACGTGAAATTTATTAGGATCAAGAAATTCCTCCTTCTCTTGTGGTTTTGGGAACGTGCCATGTTCTGATGTCTTTAACACAAAGCCAGCGTGCTTTTTGTTAAAGCTTCTGAGTTTTCAGGTCCTTCCCTGGAAAAGTTTGGACTGGTTTTCTTCCTTGTGCTTCGGAGAGGCCTTGCTGAGCCCTGAGAGCTGCTGCTAGAGTGCAGATTGAGAATTTTGCTCTTGGGTTGATATTCATTTTAAACCACTGTTGGGTAACAAGCCCACAGATACTAGAAGGGGCATTACGGCAAGTGTGACAGCTTCTGGACTCTCCTCCGTTCAGATTCCTAGCAGCCCTTCCAAGGTCTCAAGGTATTAGGAGGAATACAGCATCCTGCTTCCTGAAGTTTTTGTCTGCCGATGTCCTTAGACCAACACGGCTACAACCTACACCCTTGTGCACAAGGAAATGTTGTTTGCCACAACACAAGTCATTGCTTTTACTTAAGTCTTTTATTTCTAAAAGGAAGACATCTTTTTAGAATGACACTGAAGAATGAAAGCAAACTGTCTTGATCTGAGCACTGCTTCCTTTCACACACTTCTCGCTCACTGCTTTTATCTTCGAAGAACGCCTGCGTGCCTTATCAACAGCAGTCAGGACTTCACGGTACCTGTGCGATGGGGGTGGTGAACCCAGTTGTAGTTGAGGAAACTGAGATGCGGAAACTTTTAGAGATGTGCCCAAAGTCTCATGACCATCAGCACACTGGCCTGAGCTTAGACCTGGGAACGTCTGACTTGTGCTCTTTTGGCTGGGCTGTACTCCTTGTTGATAGTAGGAAAAAAATGCCAGTTACCAGAAACACTATAGCTGCCACCTTGAAAGGATTTGCAGGAATCTTTTTAGAGGCGGAAGAAATCCCAACAATGATCCTGTCTGCTTGCCCAAGAAAACAGAGAACGCCGTGGCGTGCTTTCTGCTCTCAGAAATGTTTTTGTTTTGAGCAGCATCTAATGCTTGAATTTCAAAGCTACAAATGGTATCATGAGGGAAATTATTCCAGTGGTTTGTTACCTTCAGGGCTGAGTCTGAAAGCTCAGCTGTTTCAAATACCAGTTTGTCTTATCCATAGGTCCAGCGCTTCTGATGTGGGTCAGCTGTGCCAACCAAAACAGGGGCAACTTCCTAACAACTCCATTGAGAGGTTGGAGATGCTTGCAAGAGGCTGTTTTCTTCCTGATAGTTGGTCTCTTATGCACAGCGTGGTGACGTGAAAGTGCCTGATGGCTTGGCGACTCATGCAGGAATGCCCCTTACTTTTTTGGGTCTTGCTAAGCAAGGAGCCAGGTGCTCGGGTAACTTGAAAGGGTGCTTACAGCCACAGCTAAAATTCTTCACCAGCAAGTCTGGGAGCTGAGGAAAGATACTGGACAGGGTCAGGGTCCTGCTCAACACTTCAGCCAGCTCTGTTAATCTCCCCCTGAATGCTTCGGTAGGGCCGTGCTCCAATGCCTGGGCCAGGGGGAATCAACTGGAGAAAGCCTGAGCTGTGGGAAGACAAACTGTTTCCCCACATCCCAAAACATCTGGGTGAAGCCCTTGATCCATCTCAGAGAGGTCTCTGCTTGCATCTGGAGGCTTCTGCAGTCTCCTCCCTCCTTGCACGGCTTTAACAACAGGCCAGAGAAGAATAATGGTTGGGGAAGGGGTTGTGCCCGCTGGTGTGACTCTGCAAGGATCTCTCGTCATGGCATCTGCCCCATTTCTTTATCATCCACCCTGGTTTCTTGCTCTTTTGCCAACTGGGGAGAGTGTCATCCATTGGTAGGTGATCGCTGGGAAGTCTCTGACCAGGCTGAGCCTTCACTGAGGACACTAAGTGTTTTGGGGCTGCTCATAGTCCTCACTGGCCAGACAGTGAAGCATATCGTCTGTCGTGTCTCGCTGTCCAGGCCAGAAGTCCTGCTCAGGGTGGAGCTGTGGTGTGTAAGACAAAACCCTAGCACCCTAACCTTAACTAGCTGCTGTGGAGTTGGGGTAGGAGCATATCCCCGAAGCTCTGGGTTTAGAGCCGTGGGCCTGAGCAGCCCCAGCCATAGCCCAGGATGGCCCAGTCCTAGGTATACGGCTGTTCTCTCGTGCAGCCTGGTCCAACGTCTAGCAGGTTGAGCTACGAAGGCTGAGTGCCAGCTCTCCATTACAGTCACCCTGTCACCTGGAAGGGCATCAGTGGACTCACTTGGGATGCTAAAAGGATCTCCCTCTCTTTCCCTTTGCCACCTGAAGTCTGGGTAGCCTGGTGTTTGCAGGGTCCTGGCAGGATGTGTTAATGCATTAGCTTTGTAATGTTAGGGGCAGCTGGCATTGTCTCATGAAAGCTCCTGGGACCAACCTGGCCAAACTAGCCTGGACTGTGGATGTAGATTGACTTGGCCAACACCGTCCTGGAAGGAAGAGGGTCTCTGAAAATTTCTCCGTGGTGCATAGGGAGACCTGCCAGTTACAACATGTCTCCTCCAGTGCTAAGTAGGACTCAGATCACCAATTTTGGCTTCTAAGCTAGCGATCTCTGCTTATCTGGCTCCAAGCAGTGGCTATAGCATCACCAGACTCTACCCTGAGCAGGTGTGCACTCACAGGAACTGAAATACAAGTAACAAGGAGCCAACTCTGAACCACAGGACCAGTCTTGGAGGCCTAAGAAAAGGGACACCTTTCTCCTCTGCCCTGAGTTTTGAACCTGGGTCCCAATGCCTCTCTGAGATGGCTGGCTGGTCTTTCAAAGGGCGTGCAGCTCTCATGGCTGATGGCTGTGAGTCTGATCCCTGATCTAGAGTGCAAATGTCCATCCCCAAAGCACGTGCAAACTGGAAGGCTCCTTTCTGGGGAATGCTGCCATGTGCAAGATGGATCTGTGTTGGGATTTGAATGATCTGTACTGCTCTGAAAAGGTCACATTTCTCTTCCCACTCCATTTCTGTTATCATAGCATCCCTGGCAGCATTGCTTCAGCTGAAGTTCTGGTAGGTTTTGCAGTTCTTTTTTATTGCTAGGGGTAACTCAGTTTGGCTACTAGAAGCAACTTGGGGGCCTTTTGGAGGAGTGCTTTTCAAATCTGGGATCCCCTGTGCTCTGTTGTCTTTCTCCAGTTTTCACAACCTTGAAGCTAGATTACAGGCCTGGAGATTAGGAGGAAGGGGTTCCTGTTCCTGGCTCTGCCAGAAACTTTGTGTACATGTTACTTCCCCTGGATGAGTGTCAGTTATACCATCTCCAAATGGGAAACATCCTCACTTGCATCACTGGACTGGGTCTTTGAACAGATGAATCCTTGTGAGCACTGGAGCTCCTCTGAGCTGTCAGTAGTACATGCACATATGTCAGTTGTAGTCATGACTCTTCGTAGCATAGCTGCTGCACTTGCAGTGTAAGTATGCTCCATGGCTTTTTTATCCTGGCTTTCCTTTCCTGGTTTTGATGTCTGACCTGGATAGTTATTGCACCAGCCCCGCTCTGCTCCACTAGAAGCTTGCAGCACAGCTTGCCACAGGACACTTCTCTTCCCGTTAGTTTGGAGGGGGGTCCAGACTACAGCTAGAAGGCCAAACACGTGCTGACCAAGCCCTGAAATGCAGCCTGTATCCACTTCCAGTAACTGCAGAAGGGGCGGGCTTGCTAGCTAAAACAGAGCAATTCTTTCTCATCTGCCAAAGAGTGCAAAGAGGCAATGCTGCTGTGTCCCTATGGCTTGACTGGGGTGTTTTGGTACAGATGCTGTAGTGCCCTTGAGTTATGTTGTAGCCAAAAGCACTGGAAGGAAAAAGCCAGGGACCGTTGTTAGTGAAACTCGAATACCATATTTTCTCACATACAACATGCTCCTTTCCCTGAAATTGGGATGCGTCTTAAGCAGGGAGCTGACTTTCTGCCAGGGGTTGGAAATACCCTGGTTTGATTCCTGCGTCAGAGTACAGCAGCTGTGGTATTACTATTCAGGCAGCTGAGGGAGTCAGTTGACTTAATAGCTCATTGTTCTTCACTCTGCAAGTGTTAATGAATCATCTCCCCTTTTTAATGGTCATGACGTTGTATTAATCAATCTAACTTTTGCTATCAGCTAGCTGCTCCTGGTTTCTCTCTTGCACAGCCTCTTAGCTCTTTTCAGAATCATAAATCCACCCATGGAGACCAGTTTTCTGCAGCAGCTAGGGAATCAGCTTTAGTTCTGCAGAAACGGAGAGTGAGTTTAGGCTCTGTCCCTGCTCTGTGCAGCCCTAACTGTGGACAAATCTTTATTTCTTCATTCAGCCATTCAAAAACAAGATGCATATTATATTTGGGCAGGTGTTGTATGTGAGAAAATATGGTATTTAGCGAGGTTTCTTAGTGAAACTAGAGTAGTCTCACAGCTGTGGAAAATGTGCAATAGGCAACTTGCAGATTGAAGCTTGTAATAATAACATAGCGCAGTGTCTTCTCACTTAAGCAAACCCGTGCAAGGCACAGGACAAAAAGCTGTTTGGATAAGAGAAACGGTGGCAATTTGTGATATCATGTGTAAAACCAGACCGCCCTGACCCATGCAGACCTTTGCAGCAAAGCTGGAAGGAGAACAGGTGGTTGTACCATACCAGCAGGTGCAACATAGTTTAAAAAAAAAAGAAAAGAATTGCTGTTTGGGTAATTGAGGGTTTGGATAACCAAAGCTGTCCTGTAATTAATGGAGGCAGTTAATTAGGCTGTCCCAGGGGCACCCAGACTCTGCCACAAAGTCCTTAGCTGTACACGCAGCCAGGAGCCCCCCATTTTTGCACCTAACTTGCACGAAATCTCCCATTGCTTCAGTGACCCCCAGACCATGGCTTCCAGCACACAATGCTGCCAGGTTGAGCAGCCTGCAGAGACCATGAGTTCCAACGTGCCGGGGCTTGATTTCCTTGCATTAAGATTCAGCGTTGTGTCCTGGAGTCTGCAGTTTCCACGAGTCCTGTTTTCATCTTGGAGGTCACAAGCTGCATTGGAGAGCGCTGTGGGCTGTCTGCCGGTGGGCTGCACTTTGGTCACCCCTGCCCTAGGAGCCAGGATCGTTCAGTGTGGTTCATTATGGGACGTCTTGCTGTGTGACTTTAATGGCAGCTATGCAGCCTCCTCCCCAATCTAGGGCAGATAAAAGTGCTTTCCTCCCCTCAGCCATGTGTGCCATTAACTGTCTGTCTTTCTTGCTTTCCCTAGTCCTCATCCAGTGAAGCCCATAAGTGCTGCAGTGTCAGAGGCCTCCAGTGAGAAAAAGCAGCACAGGTCCAGCTTGACCTCCGCCCTGAGCAGTGGCCTGGAGAAGCTGAAGACCGTCACAACAGGCAGCATCCAGCCAGTGGCCCCGTCCACGCAACTAGAGAAGGCGGAGCACAAGAAATTAAAGGTAGGTGCATCACCACTGTCCTCTGACTCTCATTCTCCTTAGCCACTGGTTTGCTTCCATCATATTAGTACTTAGAGGTGCTTGAAATGGAAGCCGTAGCTATCCCCGAAGTAGGGGACGCTTGTCTGCGTGATGCTGTTAGATGGCTGAATCAGCGGAGCTTCGGCTATTACCCAGTAGTCCTGCCTCCAGTCTTGATGCTAAGTGCACAGCAGGATCCTAGCCTGGACGGAGTGAGCATGCACTCTTTTTCCTTCTGCTTCATGATCAGGCCTCTGATTTCATTGCCTCCTGCTAAGCCGTGACTTACAGTTCACAAGACAAGCTGGATGGCTTTAGTAGCGATTCTCAACCAGGCTGCCTTGGCAGGTTGGGTGCCACAAGTTCCTTCGAAGGGTGTCCTGAGGTGTGAGATAAGCACAGGCTCAGGCTTGTCCCTACCTGGCTGACCCTCTACCCGTATTGCCTGCCCCTCTGCAAGGAGGTAAACTCTGTGCGACTCAGTTCACAAAAGTTATGGAGGGATGCCTCGAGGCCCGTGAGGGATGCCTTGAACCCCCCAAAATTGAACTAGGGTCATGTCTACACAGTATGCAAACCATGCCATACAGCAAGGTCTTCATGTACCACATGTGGCTCCACAGGCACCGCCTCCTAAACTGGGAGCATTGGAGCTCTGTGTGGGCTAATTAGCACGGGGGCTAGCTGATTGGTGCCGCCACTCGCCGAGGCTGATTACCTAATCTGGAGAAGGCGCTACATCTTATTCCACGTAGAGAGCTGCCCAAGTGGAGCAGTCGGTGTATTTGAGGGGGTTGCTGCCAAACACAGCAGTTCTCCCATCTATTCAGAGCTGAATGCTTTGCAGAGAGGAAGACGTCAGTGATGTGTCGAGTTCACTGTGAATGAAAATCCAAAGGGCTCTGTCTCTTGACAGATGCTTCCTGAAATGTTGCATGTGCCTTAGTTCTTCATAGTGCAGGGCCTGCGAAAAGTTGGTGTGGAGATGGGCACATCAAAAGCCCTTTTGCTGTATTGTGGATATGCACAAATACATGGTCCCAATGGGATGCCTGAATTTCCTCTCCCCCAGGCTATTGCATTCCCTGCCCCAGGTGTCCTGAGACCTGCTGTGTGTACAGTGTTGCTTGCTGCTCTATTTCACAGGACTACAGCCACTTCAGATGCTGTGCTCAAACACCCCTAGCAATGCTCCCTGTATTTCTGGGGGTCTGGCTTACAACCATATCTTCCATCCTTGGCTCTCAGGTGTTGTATGATTCTGCTCCCCTGCATCCAGCTAGCTGTAACTTCCTCTCTCTCCCTTCTCATGATCTCCCCACTGTGGCTGGAAGAGTCACTGCCATCTGGGACAAGCTCCTGGTTCTTCCCTATGCTCCGTGTCTGCTCTGCACAGTCTCTTGCACTGCTATTAACCATCCATACAATGGAAGAGTAAAACAATGAAAAAACACCAGTGCAGAAAAGGAACTATTTAGGCTATTAGACATTATTAGCACAAGAATAGATACATACACACTGGATAATAATACATTTAGGATGGGAATTAGAAGGCTTCTAACCATCAGAGAAGGGAGATTATGGAGCAGCTTTCCAGTAGGAGTAGCGGGGGCAAACATTCTGCCTAAACCTAAAAGAGAGTATGATCAATTTTTTAATAGGATTATAATGTAGCTGCCTGTAAGAGCAGGAGACCAGACTCAGTGTTCGGGTGGTCCCTTCCGATCCAGTGTGACTGTAAAGTGCTGTAGGATGCTACTACCGTAATGGCCATATGCTGTACCTTGCAGCACACATAGTCTGTGTTGGCTGCAGTTGTGTTTTGCTAGTCACCTTTCACATCTCACTGGCTTCTCCTGTTTGCTCTTGCCTTAGGATCCTGCTCTGCCAGACCAGTCTGCCAAGTATTATCACCTGACCCATGACGAACTCATCCAGCTGCTGCTGCAGAGGGAGAAAGAACTGAGCAAGAAGGAGGAGCACATCCAGGAGCTGGAAAACTACATTGACCGGCTGCTGGTGCGCATTATGGAACAGTCTCCCACCCTCCTTCAGATCCCCCTAGAGGAAACCAAGACCAGCAAGTAGCCTCGCTCCTTGGAGATCTCGTCAGCATCACTTGCCTACAGCACTTCTGGAATAAACACGCTACACCCCCCCCCGACCCTTGCACTTACACCTCCTTTTGCAGGTAAAACACGAGAGAACTGTGGTGGCCTTGGCAAGTTTACAAGAAATTGAGGTTTACAAGAAATTGAGCAGGAAAGATGATCTGCATCTCCAGAGAAATGCGCTCCACCTCTTGTTCCTGTCAGGCACAGAACCCAGTATTATAATACAGTCAGCAATATCCTCCCAAAAAAATAGGCTTCTCCCCAGGGGCCCAGCAACAGCATGGAGAGGCATCTTTTTGGGCAGAGTACCGGAGCCTTACATCACCCATGGGACTGAGAGCGTGGGCAGTGGAAATGTGCCACCTTGCCCTTGTTTTTCAGGCTGCTCCTTCTTCAGCCCCAAACACCTCCATCCTGTCTAAAACAGCATGTAGTTGCTTATGGAAAGCATTGTGAGCTGTTTCTCCTGCAGTCTCTGAGAAACCTTACCCATGACACTTAAGAGCTCAATGAGGATCTACCCTGTCTTGTTGCTCTTTCAACTGTGCAAGTAAGTGAAGTAAGGGACAGCTGTTTTCAGCTCTCTCATATTATCTGATGGTTCCCTAAAGCAAAGGGTTTCCTTGCCATACAAGACATTCCTGCAAGCCCCGAGTACCCAGACAGATGGCTGATGGGGGCAGGAAACAACTCACAATGATGAAACTGGATAAGCCTGAAGGACAACACGTGCATTAGGTGGCATGTCACGTACTGCGCTTAGATCTGCACTGTGTCCGGCCAGGTTTTCTGCTGTGATGTGACTGTCTCCATTACTCAGCTTGACACAAAACTTCACCCTGTATCCTACAGTCCCTGTGAAGAGACATGGTGAAGTTTGTGCAGCCCCTGAAACTTCCTTTATGCAAATCTCCCCAACCCATTCCCAGTGGAAATGGCACTAATACATGCTATGGACACTTGTTTCCATAGATCACTGCTATGTCCTTTTCCATGCAGTATTATCATACCAGATTCCTCTTTCTAGTATTTACAGGGAGTGCTTTGAAACCACCATAGCCAGCTGTCTGCCCCTTTGACACAATCTACTTATTTCTTTGTGTTTTGTGTCTCTTTTTTTTTTTTTAAATGAGATGGAAAAATGCCGTAAGAAACAAAAATGTGTATGCAAATGAATAGATGACTGCCAACCCACCTCTGTGTGCTTGGCAACCTAGTTGATCAGATGCCTGATGGACACCTTCAGTTGATCTTTGTAGTAGGCTATCAGTTCGTTAGTACACACCGACCATTATCAGCAGTACGACTGCAGCTTGATCACATCTATATAAGTATCCAGCCTTCGACACCCTTGGCCAGTCCCTAGATGTTTCTCTGGACCAGCTCTCTGGGGTTGAACACTTTCAGCACTACTTGTTGAGGAGGGGGTTGTTCTCTTAACAAGCTCCTGATCTGCTTGGGTTAATAGCTAGTGAGTCTGGGGCTTGATTGTGAGTGATCCGTCCACCTGCAGCAGGAAGTGTGCAGCAGTTGACTCTGGTGTGCAGTAGTGGTGGGGATGTGGGGAGAAATTAGTGCCACATCTGTTCTTTGGTGTTTATCTCTGGGCTTCTTTTTCTCACTCCATCAAGGCACTGGGTGGATGGTTTTCCTACCTGTCCTATCCCAACAAGAAGCTAACAAAAGAGCTTAACACCTGGGACTTCCCCTGCCTTGACATGCCCAAGGTGCATTGTTCCTACCTGTCCCTGGAGCGTGTGGCTTTTCCTTCTAAAGTCTTCCTTTCCTTTTACTGTGACCTGCCTCTGTGCACACATGGATTTTACAAGTTGTGCCTTTTGCAACAGAACAAGGCAGTTTCCTTGCTAAAAGGATTCTTTAAACTTAGCTTTCAGTCTATGCCTTGCCCAACTAGGCAAAGTTTTCCTTGCTGGCTAGGCTGTGGCTTCCTTAAAGTCTTTGTGTTTTGTTTAAAGCCAAAAACAAGACCTGTCCTATTAAAAAAGTGGGCAAGTTACTGTTGGCTGGAACACTTTGCATTAGTCTGATGTAAATGATGTTGAGATTAATCTACAGATAGTAACAGAGAAGAGTGTACGCCAAGGTAGACTGCGGCTGGTAGACCTGCTGGAAGGATACATCAGTAAAAGTTCAGTGGACCTGCTGGTACAATAATGAAGAGTTTGGTGTCCCGATCTAGCCCGTGTTGTATGAGAAGGAGGCTTTGCTGGAAATACTGGCTGTGAGCTCTTACTTGCCTTTGGTTGCAATAGGAAATGGATCCAATCTGAGGTTTTGCACTTACCTGCCTACTCTGCTGTATTTGTGCATCTCGGGGAACATGGGGCTATGTTTATATTGTAAGATTTAGGACTTTAAGAGAGGAATCCTGCTTTTTTTTTTTTTTTTTTAATTTCTGTATATGAGTTTGAGTACCAACAATTCCTCTTCGCATGTACAATCAAAAAATTCCTCCAGGGAGAGCTGTGATCTCCCTCTGGTTGCATGCCTCTTGGAAAAGGACTTTCTGTTATCTGAATGGTGTGTGTGCGCGTGCTGGGAAGAAGTTGCTTCCAATACGAAGCAAATAAGCAAAACTCTGTGTACAAATAAAATGGGTAAGCAAGAAGAGGTAGAAAGGAGAGGCTGATCAAAGTCAGATGTACTGGACTACAGAGACCTGTGTCAAATGGGGACTATAAAGGAGGGAAGTCTAGTATTTTATATCTGTGAGCATGAATGTGTCTACATTGGGTCTTAACCAACATGTGCATAAAAGATAGTTTCCGCCTTCTGTCTGTCCCTTCTTGCTTAGGACCAGAACTGCTCCCGGATGGGAGAAGCCATCTGTTTGCTATTCCTCTCGCAAACACTGCAAAATACAAGAGACCAAATAAGACTGGGCCTAAACTGTTCCTCCCGGTTGGCTTGGTCCCTCTGCGGCCTCTTGGCTATTCCTGTAGGATTGTGTGTGTATGTGTGTGTGTGTGTTCTCCTCCTGAGGACTCCCACACTGTAGGTGCTTTCCACACACTGCACATATACTTGTGCATCTGCACACACACAAGTGCCAGTGTTTTTAAACTTAAGCTTCTCTCCTCCTCTTCCATGATAGTTAAATCACATCTCTAAATCGCTGCCTGCCTTAGTCAGTTCTCTGCCTTTTTTTCCCCAAAGCTTGAATGTTTTGTGCATTCATATATTCACATCCTCTCAAAGCAGAGCTGCATTGCATAGGACTGCACAGGGCTATGCCATGTTTAATAGTATGAGTTTTCTCTCTGACCTTGTCTTCCCTCTCTGTGCATGGTCTAACTCTGTACCTAGAAGACTCTACTCCATGAGAAACTCTCCATTTATGCTGGCCATGCCTTAAGAGGATAAAGTAGACGGCATGAAAATGATGATGCCCAAGGAAACATTCAGGATTTGGCAGAAAGAGCTGGTTGGGCAACCCAACGTCTGAACTGAAAGTTGGTTCATGAGAGGGGGAAGAAGGAATAAGGACAGCAATTGTGGCTGCAAGGGGTGTGCTGCTGCCCTTCCCTGTGCGGACGTTGGTGTCACGGACTACTGGGGCATTCAAAAGTCAGAGGGGAGGGAAAGACCCTCCTTGCGGATAATTCCTTTTCAATCGGCCTGTTTACTTGTGTTACAGTCAGCTTGTTGTTTTGTCCTCCATTGCTCCACTCCACTGCCCCACAAATCTTCTTCCCCGTGTGATTCTCCCCTGCATAATAGAGCCAGGAATGTTAAACATGCCGTAAGTATCTGGAGACAAATGTTTAAGACCAGCCTGATGATTGAATTAACCTCACTGGTACTAGGAACAAAAATTATTGGATGAACCGACGAGAAGATAGAAGCGTCAGTGTTTAAAAAAGGAAGGTGGGGAGGGAAGGGAGAAGAGTAAACAAATGTATTTGTCCTTAAAACTACTGATGCTCTTGTCCTGAATCCATATTGAGAGATTATTTTGTGGAAACAAGGCGTTGAAAGGATATCACCATGCTAATGCTGAAGTCTAAACCAGGAGTCCTCTGGGTGATGGCTGGTCCCTGCAGAAAGGATGATTTGAGTGCATATGTATCACTCATTACCAACAGCAGTGGTTTTGTTTGCTTGGTTTTCAATAAGTCTATTCCCATAACTTATTTTTCTCTGTCTGCTATAATCTGACCCTCCCGCACACAAATGCTTCACAAGTTTCTCTGCAGACATGCAGCGGGCCATATCTGTGCAGCATTTTGTTGTCAGCTCACCAGGTCAATAGGTTTTATTTTTATATATATTTTTAAAGGAACTCTGTCAAGCAATTTGATTCTTCTTTATTTGCTCTTCTGGCCTCAGGGGTTACAGGGTGTGTATATGTGTGTGGTAGGGGGGGCTGCCACGAGAGATGCCAAGTGAAGTCCTTATAACTGGAACGAACACGAAGGGCCGCGGCTATCGAACAATGCCACGTGAACCCACTCGAGTTGATCTTGTCTGTAAAGGAGCAGTATGTTCTGTGTTACAAATGTGCACCCGAAAACAGAGGGTTAGTGTGTTCAAATGCGGGGAGTTGTTGGATTCCCTGTACTTTGTGTATGTGGGAAGCAGGTCCTGCATATGTTTCTTTGTTTTAATAGTTGCAACTAATGTTTATAAAAGAGCTTGTTATTTACATTTTAAGCACTTTAAAGAAATAAAAATTGTTCAAGCTGTTCCTAGATGCTTTTGATTTTTATTGCGGGGCTGTGTCAGTTGGCACTTGGGGAGCGTGGGACTCTGAGCCGGTAACTTTTAGTTGGTAAAACAGGGCTAGTGTTCATTGATTCCTTCCTTTAGGAGCCTGGTCTGTTTGTTTCTGTTTCATTGAAGCCAAGGGTCCTGCTGTGGAAGCAAGGTGTTTGTACCGGTAACATTATAAAGGTGCGGGTTGCAAAAGGAAGCAGCATCGATAACACCAGGTGTATGGGGGAGAGCGCAGATCATCGAGTGACCCGGTCGAGTTTGCTTGGTGGTTCTGGCAGAGCTTAACATGGGACCAAGATGTCCCGGCTCCTTGGCCTTGTTTCCTGTTCTTGGCTCGCCTCTTTCCCACTGCACAAGAGAGAAGCAGGCAAAGCCCCAGCCAACCCTTAATGCTTTCTCGTAGCCAAAATGCATTGGAATATGAAGGATAACTAAAACAACTGAGTTGCCCAGCTGAAACCTCCTGCTGCCATCCTTCGTATGGCTTGGCTGCGTCTTCACTTAGAACCAGTTCTGGCTCTAACCTAAACGCTGCCACACTCCACCCCGCTGACCTGCATTTCGTGCTGCTTTAGCCAGAGGAAGGTGACCTGGCTGAGGTTACGGCTTAGTGCTCAGATGCAGCTTTCATTCAGGCTACCCGCTTTGTCATGAGGGCACAGTTTAAATCACTGGAGTGCCACTAGCTTTCCATTGTCTTCCTATAATTCCTCCCGTATGCACTGAAGAGCAGACGAGTCCTCCCACAGATCAAGGGGAACGAATTATGGTGCAGCTCAGCTTACAATGAGTGATGCCATCAGAGGTGCGAAACACCCCGATGTGTGTTGCCAAGACCAACCAAGACATTAGTGCAGGTGCACTAATTAGTGCAGGTCAACTCAGGTGCTGATCAGCGGGGTTAACCACAGAAAAGACCCATCCTTGGAGATGAATGGTGGCTGGACATTCAGAGCCAAGGGATAATGACAAACCTTTGTGCTTGTTTTCAAGCGTACTAACAATTTTGCTGCCTGCTATTTCAGACCATGTCCACTTCTAATAGGACGGGGTGTCCATACTCGGGGAAATCCCTCCTACGAACCACCAACCTTAGCTCTATATCTTGTTAAAGTGATTTGAATCCCTCTCGTGCCCTTGCTGAGGAACAGGAGGTGGCTTTAGATCAGATTCTCCATGCTGTAGTTTGCTAACAAGCCACTTATCACCTCGAGTCTGTTCAGAGGTGGATTAAAGCAAAATGGGAGCTGGAGCCACTTGCACCACAGAAACCTTAGCTTAAGAGTAGGTTGCCCTTGTGGTCCCTTATTGGCCCTATGGAGCAGCATTTATTATGCTCAAATGAAGCAAGCTCCTTGGAGGTGCCTGTGAGGCACCTAGAGACCTGGAGGTGCCTGTCTAGACCCCGGTAGAGACCTGGTTGCTCTGCCCCTGATCCCACAGCCTCTGCTTTCATAGTAGAAAGTTGAGAGAGCACAGAAAACATTAGCAAAGCAACTATTTTTAGAGGAGAGGTTTTTTGACAGAGTGAGAGTTTAATTAAGAACTGCAGGAATGCTATAAAGGGCACTGGCAAGGTCAACGGGTCTTCAATAGGATGCACGCAGCCCAGCACTTGAGACGGTTTATCCCTACGGGAAGAAATCTTTCTTTAGTAGGAGGACAGGATCATTTTTAGTAAGGAAGCTGGCTTGCTTAAAAGCTTCCTGTGGGTTACAGAACCCATGCTTCAAATACAGTGTTAAACTGGGGTTGCGATGTGACGAAGTTGGAAGTAGAACAACCTCCATCAATACGTGAATGTTTAAATGCTTTTTCTGTCTCTGCAGTGTGTAGCCCACGCACTCAATAGCATATTACAGGGCAGGTGATGTACAAGGGCTAGCTGAGGAATGCCAAAAAAGTTATGATGCGGAAGATGTCCGTACTGAATATGAAGGGCTGTGCAGCTGGGGGTCCTGACATTTGCTCATTAAAGACTTGGTAAGTGGAAGTTTTCAGAAGAAAGGGGTAGTGTCCTTCCATTTCTAGCCAAACTTAATGAAGACTTTCTACTCTCCCAAGACCATACTGTGTTGCTGTGTTAATATGGCTCTTAGGAGAAGACAACCTTGTCTGCTCCTTATTTACAAGGCCATGTGCAACCAAGGCAGAGGGGTGATATTTTTAAACCCTAGGTAGCTGGTAAAATCTGCCTTTTTACAGCTGCTGCCCCAAGCTAAACAGACTGGGTCTTCAGAAATCAAGAGAACAGTTCATCAAAAGGGCTAGTAATAATTCGTCATAATGGAGGCATGCTATATGTCAGGAGCAAGAGCGAGGCACTGAAGCCCCCAGCTTTATGTCCTGGGGAGGGAACAACGGGCCTTTGTGTTTCCCTATGTGTTTGGGGCAGGCTGGAGGATGCTACTTAGGGCGAGTCTTCCTCGAAGGGGAGGAAAAGGAACTGGTGACGGAACCAAAAGCCCTTTGGGAAAACAGGGTCGAATACTCTCTCCTGGCCCTCATTATCAGTAGTAAGTCTGTGTTTGAGCCGGGGTCAGGGTTCAGGGTAAACAGGGATCACAGGACACCTGTGAAAACAGAGGAAGGCTGCAGCCGGGGAAGAGACTGTCCCTGCGAGGCAGCAACATTTACCAAACAAAGAGGGCATTAGAGCAGGGTCCTGCACTGCTTTCAGAGTGACACCCGAGTGTTTGGGATAAAGCCCGCATGCCATTATTGCAGTCAAAGGCTGAGCTTGCACCAGGTCTCTGCTTTGTCCAGGGCATTTCCCCTGCTGAGCCTTTTCCTACAAGCTTCTCACTTCTAATCTCGCCCACCTGTTAGGTTATCAATCATCTGTTTTTCTTGCCCAGGCCCAGATTTGTATTCCTCACTTTCCTCATCTCTTTGCTCTTTAAAACTAGCCTCCTGTTAAGTAAAGGGCTCCGCTGCCTACACCGAGGTGTTTAGCCCTAATCCTAGCGCAATGATCCAGCGGGATCGTTTTCTGTTTTCTAGCTTGGCACCTGTTTTGATGCATTACATTAGGGCTGCTCAGAGGTCGGTTCAGGAGGAAACATGTTGCACGTGATTGTTTAGAGTCAAGAGCAGCAGAACTGACCCCCTTTTATCCCCTCTCTCCCCCTTTTCAATGAGCGATTAAAAGACCGGCTTAGCTTTCACCTGCCGCAGGGTAAGAGCATGCACGTAGACAGTTAGTACAGAGCAGCTGAGGCATGGGAAGTCCTCATCTCCTCTGCAATCGCTGTAATTTGTTTGATGCCGTAATCTCTTTCAGTGGCAAACCCGCTTGGGGTCTGAGCTTGTCTGCTATTCTTGAATTCCTGTGAAGCTCATGACCTCACGCATTAAATGTCATAACTCCTTTTGGGGTCACGGGCCCTGATTTGGGAACCGCTGCCTTACTTTCAGACCACCTGAAAATACTGGGTAAATCTTGATCTCCCTTTCACCAGGTACAAGATATGCCAGGGGTCATCATACCGGTGGATAAAAGAGTTTATGGCTGAGAAAACTTTTCCATATAAAGCTTCAGAGCCTGGATCTTATAGTCCTTGCTGAACTGAGGAATCCTTCCTTACCTGGCCAATCCTATTGATATTGCTGAGATCACAGTGAGTAAGTAGGTATTGTTGGCTCTTTAGCATGCCTAAAATACCTCTCTTTAATAATCTCAAGTGCTACTTATAGTAGTGGTGATATTTAAAATGCACCATTAGTGTGTGAGGCCCTGGGAAAGTGCCAGACTCTTCCCAGAAGAAAGCACAACTCAGCCCTTACCCCCGGAGTAGCACGTGATCTAAATGAGATCAACTCAGCAATCAGGGGAAGATAAGAGGAAGGACAGGGCTGAGAAGCATATGACAGAGATTACAAACAGACATTGCTAAATTAATTCCTCTTCCGGGGAGTTCAAGGAGCGAGCAGGATCAGGCCGCTGAAACTCCAGGATTGTCTGCCCTGGGGTAGCTTGAGAGTACAAGCAGCTCTGGGCTACCCATGCTCTCCTGCCTTAATACAAATGGATGTCCGTTGCAAAATAGTGGCATAAATTAATACTGTTTCTTGTTGTGGACACGGATTTGGGCTTTTGTGGCGTGACAAAGGGCATGGAAGTCTGTTTGCTTCCACTTTTTTCCTGCCATAAAAAGTTTTATTTCCTCTGCAACCAAAGTTCCTTCTTGAAAGATCTGTTCATAAAATAATAGGGCTGGAAGGAGACCTCAGGCAGCAACCTGCTTCTCAAGGCAGAATTGGCCTGTCTAAATCACACTAGACATCTAGCTTATTTTTAGGCAGACAAGGTTCTTTGGGTAAATGTGATATCTTTTATTAGTCCAACTAAATAGGTGGGAAAATTGTTCTTTGCAAACTTTTGGGGACAAACACCCTTCTTCCGGCAGTGCTTTGCTGCTGGTGTTTTGTGTGCTCTCCTGGGTGGAATAGAAGCCAATACACAAAACGCAGGTCTGAAAATGCAGATGCAGATGTGTGGCAGTGCAGATCCGTAACCTATTCTTAAACACTTCGTGAACAACCCACTTGCAAAATGACCATGCAAAATGCTGAAAATGTCAAATGTTATAGGTAAATTGGGGGGACGAGGGTACTGTCAGTGTCCTGCCATTGCAAAGGAGGAAGCAGATGTTAAATATGTCTGAGTGATTCGGGGAAGAGGACCGTGCCTGCTGCTGCAGAGAAAGGCAAAGCCCCCCCCTGCCAGTCTGACTGGGGGTAAAATATTAGATGTGCTCAGCTTTTCTTTGATTTTCCAAAGTGTTATGGGAAGGCTGCCTATAAAGCTAGCAGCAGCATGGAAGAAGTAGGAATAAAGAAAGAGCTAAGATCCAAAATGAGGGAGAAGGATGATGGGGGCTACTATAATGAATCTATAGATGAGGTTACGATTAGTAGAACAGAAGTGAGGGGGAAATGGAGTAAGGACAATGCAAGTGTTACCTTGACCTTTTCCCTTTAACTGAACTGCAAGAGAATGAGTTAATTGTGCTTTTTTCTTGTTCCACCCAAATGCCATCCCCTCCTTTCCCCTGTCTCACCCACAGCAGGATATTGAGTAACACGCTTGACATTATCAGCACTAGCTCTCCCTAGCTGCACTGTGGGCAGGGGTGTTCATGGGAGCTGTGGCCACCAACACTTTGACCCATGATATAACTCTAATAAAAGAATCATCCCCCCCACCCCCCCAAAAAAAATGACCCCCAGCTCTTAAAAACTAGGAGGTGTCAGTAGACAATGCAGAGTTGTTTCATGTGCTTTGTGGGCTTGAAGTGTTTAGGGCTGACATTTTTCAAGATTTTATTTGCAACCATAAGGCTTAGGAACATGCTCATTTTTGGAAGCTGAGACTCTCACAAAATCACTTGACTGTAGGATAAAAAAAACTTCTCCGTGAAGGTGCATCTGTGCAACCCTCACTGTCCTCCAAATCACGTACGGTATCCTGCTCCAAAGTGCATTATAAAGTAGGATGCTCTTCGAAATCTACTTCACAGTGACCATTATAAAGGCTGAGTGGGAAAAGGTTTGGGCTGTTTCCTCTTGTGCTTCTTCGTGAAAGTTTGAAGAGTTTGCTTGTGTTTTTAATCTTCTTTTTGCTTGTGTTGCGCACTTGTTCTTTTTCTACCCTGAAAGTCTATGAAAGCCAGGAGAACTAGTAGAGTTATGATATCCTTTCCCCCTCCAAGTGCTTTGTAGGTTTTGTAGTTAAACCAGCATAAAAAAAAAGATTAGATTTGTAAATAATTCGCTTGAAAAATCCCTTTCTCTGCCGGTGACTTGGCTTTCAATCAGAAGTGATGTCATAATTCCTAAACCAGGGGCTTTTGCTCTCCCCACTTTTCATGTCCCCAGCTGTAAAATAAGGTAATGATCGTTCGCCTCCCTTTTTACTTGAGAAATAATGGTAAAGAAGTATTGGTGTCTAAGTGCTAAGTGGAATTGCTGTTCTGTTGCCAGATTTTGTCAGACCTCGCCTCGTTGTCGTAGGCTTGTGAGAGTCCAGCTTGCTTCTGTCCCGAAGTCTGTCGTGCTCGCACATGCAGCATACGAGTTGTTAGACCAAGTGTTTATAACTTTGCATTAAAATGCAAATTTATATTTGAGCTGTAATATTTTAGCCCTGCCTTGCCTGAATGACAATACTTCTTCCAAAGAGAGATGACTGCTGGGACCCTGTCGATGGATGGATGCCTTTTGCACTGTCTGGACAGTGGATGATTTTAACATGAGACGCCCAATTCTGCAAAAGTCAATGGCTGCTTTTTTTGTGAAATTGCTTGGGGTTTTCCTGCAATTTTTATTTTTTTTTTGGGACCAACAACAAAAATGTGAAACACATGGCTGAAATTGGAAAAGTTTCTATTCATCTCTCCTTCCACCGGGACATACAGGAGCTGTAATGTGGCTCCCCCACACCTGTCTCCGCTCCCCAGCTGGGTCTTCCCTGACTCGGCCATGGCCATGGCTCCTTCACATCGCGGTTGTCCCACCGCTGTGAAATGAGACCTCAGTTCGTCACGGGAAATAGAAATATAATCCCTGCCCAGAAATCATATAGCCCCTGAACTACAGCTCCCAGGAGGCATCATTGCAGCGTTTAGCAACTGATTTCCGTTCTTCTCCTTTTTCAAAATAGGGGGAACTGGACAAAACCTATGCCATTTTTTAAATATATATTTTTTGTAATCACAGAAAAGCCCATTTTCTGACCCGTTCGATTTTCTTAGCACGGCCCTCTGAACCCCGCGGCTCCCAAAACGTGGGTTGCCACCCCAAATCGGGGTCGCAGCATCAGCGGGTAGGGTCACGGGGTGGGAAACTGTGGGTTGGGAGTGAGGGGGCCATGATGAGGAAATGGGGTCATGGGGAGGAAATGGGGCCACAAATGGGGTCATGTGGAGGAAAAGGGGTCATAAATGGAGCCATGCTGAGGAAATGGGGTCATAAATGAAGTCATACTGAGGAAATGGGGTCATGTTGAGGAAATAGGGCCACAAATGGGGTCATGGGGAGGAAATAGGGTCACAAATGGGGTCATGTGGAGGAAAAGGGGTCATAAATGGAGCCATGCTGAGGAAATGGGTTCATAAATGGGGTCATACTGAGGAAATGGGGTCATGTTGAGGAAATAGGGCCACAAATGGGGTCATGGGGAGGAAATAGGGTCACAAATGGGGTCATGTGGAGGAAAAGGGGTCATAAATGGAGCCATGCTGAGGAAATGGGGTCATAAATGGGGTCATACTGAGGAAATGGGGTCATGTTGAGGAAATAGGGCCACAAATGGGGTCATGTGGAGGAAATGGAGCCATAAGTGGGGTCATACTGTGGAAATGGGACCATAAATGGGATCATGTTGAGGAAATGGAGTCATAAATGGGGTCATACTGTAGAAATGGGGCCACAAATGGGGTCATGTGGAGGAAATGGAGTCATAAATGGAGCCATGCTGAGGGAATTGGGTCATGTTGAGGAAATAGGGCCACAAAAGGGGTCATGTGGAGGAAATGGAGCCATAAGTGGGGTCATACTGAGGAAATGGGACCATAAATGGGGTCATGTTGAGGAAATGGGGCCATGCTGAGGGAACCGGGCCATGAATCTGGTCTTGCTGAGGAAATGGGGCTATAAATGGGGTCATACTGAAGAAAAGGGGATGTAAATAGGGCCATGTTGAGGAAATGGGGTCACAACTGGGGTCATGTTGAGGAAATGGGAACATAAATGGGGCCATGATGAGGAAACGTTTGGGAAGCACTGCCCTGGCCACCTACTCAGCCTGAGGAGAGAAACTACAACCCCCAGAATACCCTCGGCGTCTCTGCCTACATGTCCCACAATGCATCACTCCCCCCATAGGCGCCTCCCGCCCCCGGGACTCCATTTCCCAGCATGCCTTTTCCCAGGTTCCATTCCTCCCTCCCCCCCTTGCCCCGCCACAGGCGGGGGAACTACACGTCCCATGATGCCTCGCTGGACGGCGGCGCTAGGACTCCATCCCCCAGCATGCTCCGCCGCGGCTGCGGTTGGCCGCGGCCAATAGGAGCGTCGCACGGTGAGGGGCGGGGCGAGGGCGGGGCCGGACCGGGCGGCGGGGGTGGCCGTTTAAAGTGGCGCTCGCGGCGCGAGGGGGATGGCGGAGCTGTCGGACTACCCGCCCTTCCAGCTGGGGAAGCCCCGCTTCGAGCAGGTAGCGCGGCCGGGGGGGAGGAGGGACAGCTGTCCGGGGCCGCCCCCCACCTCCGCTCTGGGGGGACGTGGTGTCGCCCCCATTGAGGGGAGCCCCCCCGCCCCGATTGGTGGGATTCGCCCGCGCTCATTGGCTCCCCGCGGTGTCAATCATTGCGGTTGCTCTGGAGGCGGCTGGGGATTGGTGCTGCGCCCCCCTAGGGGCGGGCGCGTGCGGGCAGCGGGCATCTCTCCAAGCCCTAAGGGTGGGTGGCTGGAGGAGCCCTGGGGGATCAGCCTCCACTTGCCTCCCGGGGTCTGGGAAATGGGCGCAACCTTGTTTCACATGCACTTTGCACCTTGCTCCATAGGACAAAGCAGCCTTTACTCAGCCCCATTCCCACGGTTGAGCAGCGTGGCAGCGGGGTGGGGGTGCGCTCCCCGTCCTGTTCTGAGTCCCCCAGTACATGGGTAGGAGCGCTGGCAGCACATGGAGGGAAGTGGTTCTTCCCCTCTATTCAACCCTGGGGAGCACATATCCGGAGTCCTGCGTCCGCTCCCAAAAGGACGTGGACACACTGGAGAATTTGCAATGAAAATGGTTGCGGGGCTGGGGGACATGACTTGTGGTGGAGGCTGGGGGAAATGGGCTGATTGAGTCTGCAGAAGAGAAGACCGAGGGGGGTTGAATAGCAGCCTTCACCTCCCTGCATTGGGGTTCAAAGAGGATGGAGCTGGGCTGGTCTCAGTGGGGGCAGATGACAGGACAAGGAGCAATGGGCTCAAGCTGCAGCTAGGGAAGTTGAGGTTGGATAGTAGGAAAAACTTTCTCACCAGGAGGGTGGTGAAGCACCGGAGAGGCGGTGGACTCTCCGTCCTTGGAGGTGTTGAAGACCCAGTTAGACAAAGCCTTGTCTGGGATGATGTAGTTGGGGCTGGTCCTGCTTGGAGCAGGGGGTTGCACTCGATGTGACCTCCTCAGGTCCCTTCCCACCCTCGTGGTCTCATCCTCTGCTCTTTGTTGGATGCAGTCCTCTCTCCGCTGCTTGTACTTTTGTGATCAAGACGGCTTGGTAAATCGCAGAGAGAACAAGTTTGAGATGCACGTGACTTTTCCGTCCCACTTTCCATTCGGAAACAGACTTCAGATGATTTTATTTCTTTTTTTTGTAAAGCAAAAAAGCGGGAGATACTTATTTTGTTGCAGAAGAAACACTTCCAGAAGGAGCAAATGTGGGGCACGAGATTCTTTTAAGCCCAAACCCAAATATAAGTCTTAAGGTGTTTTTACCCTACGGTCGGATCGGCGCAGATTGGGGAGGGGGTTGCCTTCCCCTGCAGTGTGGGGCATGGTCTTCCACCCAGGACCTCTTGAGCGTATATTAATAAGATTTCGTAGAAGCAGGACGGTGGCTGCTGTGGTTCCTCTGTTTTACCTGTGGCGGGTTCGGGTGTGAGGTCTGTGTTGTGCCGGGGTTGATTTTTTTTTTTTATGTAGAGTTTAGATGATGGATTTGTATGGGATGGTTTGCACAGGGCTGAGCCTGCCTCGGGCAGGGTTGGACTAGACGTAACCCCCTGGACATCCCTTCCAGCCCCCACGTCTCCATGCTTCTATGCTGATTTTACTAGAACAGAGCTGAGTTAGTTTTCTTCCCTTTGACTTTGCAACAAACGAGCGTGTTTTTCCACCGAACGCTTGGGCAGCCTTGTACAGTTCTGTTTGTTTGTTCTCTTTTTAAAATGGCTTTGGGTTGAAGTTCAGCACAAAGGTGCAGTTGGCTGTGTAGGTGTCTGGTTTGGAAATTTCTAGGGAATACACCTGCCGTGATGCTTAAGAACAGCCAGGCTGGACCAGAGCAAAAGCTGATCTTGCTCTGTCCTGTTTCTGACCTTGGCAAGTCAGAGATGCTTTAGAGGACAAGTATAAGGAAATACAGTAGAAAGACCTGCCTGTGAGACCCTTAATAAATCCTATTTCTAAGTTTAATAGCCCCCAGTAGCCCTATTCTCCATATATTTGTGTAATCCCTTTTTTTTGAGCCTGGTTATGATTTTGGCCTCCAAAACCATCCTGTGGCAGTGAGTTCCACCTGTTCACTATGCACTGTGTAAGACACTGATGGCTGTAGCAGGCAGGAACTAGTGTAAATAGGGGGTCCCCCCCCCATATGTCGCCTAGTCCAGAGCAGGGCTAGGAAGCCCTGTGATAAAAGATACCAACAGTCTGACCCCAGCCCAGGAGCTTTTTCAGTGCAAGAGCAGGGAGGTTTCTGTGGGAGACTGAGGAGGACCAGCCCCTGGTCTGGTGAAAGCTGGATGATTTTTCTTTTCCAGGCTGGGTGGGGAGGATTTTTACCCTCGCCCGCCCATCGTAAAAACCTGTAACTGCTTTGAGGGGGCTGTTCTGGTTCACCGCCTGAAATGGCCACTTAACTATCTAATTGCTTGTTTGCACGATCTCTGTTCTGCCTTGTCAGGTAAAGGATTTACATCTATAAAAGCTCTGTTGATAACCATATGTTGGCTATCCTGATAGTGCTTCAGCACGAACGTGGGAGAGGGACATGCGGAGCATTCGGGAGTTTGCAGAAGCATATTACACGTTGCAGTGCAGGCAGCAGGCCCCTCCATTTCAAATTTTCCCTTCTGATGGGTGCTAGGTAGGTAGGAAAGTCTGATGCTGACAGAGACAGTGGCCTACGTGAAGTATGGAGGCAAAGAAAGCCAATGTTAGTTTTGGAGCAGGAAGAGTTGGGTTGCATTCACAGCCCTGCTGTTTTGCTCCTGCAGAGAGACGGGTGGATTTTGTTCTTTGGGGTCTCCTCCAGCTCCTGGTTAATATTTGGCCTACAAAAACTTTCTTAAGTCTCATACAAATCCAAGTAAAGATCACCTGCAAGATTTTTCTTCCCTCCTAGACCATCACAGCAACATCCCCTCAATTGCTGTACCATAGACACTTCTTCTTTGGTAACTGTACCCTAAATGTTTTATTCTTTGGAGCAGTTGGGATCTTGTGGTACAGGTGATTATCCTTTATTATTTGGAGCATGCTTCAGCAATTGCTAGTTTTGTTTTAACAAGCCAACCAAGAGTTAATGACAAGTCTTGCCTATTCCTTTGACTTCTCTGTCTCTGCTCCCCTCTCCTCCCAGCATTGGGAACTTGTCACTAAGGCCATAAGGCTTCCAGAGACTTTTTTTTGCTGTCCCATTTTTAATCTGGACAGGATCGCAGTGTGACAGCAAAGTTGCCAACCAGTTGTCTTGCTAATTGCAGATCTCAGCTGCCCTGCACTGGGTTTTGGTTTTGGGTAGTTCGTGATATCATGCAAAGTTCAGTTGTTTGATGACCACCTGCTGCCAGAATCTGAGAAGCAAACTTACCTTGCTGCTTCCCTGCTTTGTTTCCCAAAGGAAGGGCAGGATGAACCCAGGATGGGGAGGCAGGGGACCTGGGGAGCTACAGCAAGAACTCATGTGCAGCAAACGGCGTTTCTGCTGTGCCAAGAACCTGCTTGTCTGAATAAACAGCGGGGTGTTCAGGCTGACCAGAAAGGCTCTTTAATACGGGGAAAAGGATGAGACGCTCCCCAGTCTCCCTCATAGGCACCACAGATGATACCAGGCACACTTGGCAGGCCGTCAGGCACAGAACCAGGCGCATTCTGCTCATTAAGGAGTGATTGTCATTTGCAGCGATGTTTAGCAAAGGATTCAGAAGTGGGTATGGCAGGATGTTAACGATCACGTACGCACTTTAGCAGAGCTGTCCTCGCCTCCTCGGGGCCTGCTGTGAAAGGAGCTGGGTGGGGTTCAGCCACGTGCCAGTGGACGCGTTCCCACGCCAGCAAAAGCTCCCTTGCTTCAGGGCCCTAGGTTGGCAGAAACCGGGCTTGCATTGGGAGTAGAGACGAACCTCCACCATCCTCCCCTTTCAACCCCTTTCCAAAGTGACTTGATTCTTGTGATCCCTGGTACATCTGCTAACCAGTGGCATGTGCCTAAGGGGAGGGCACTTGGGTGTGGTAGGGTGCCCGAGACTGGATGGGCAGAGGGTGTGCTCACGCTCCAGCAGAGCTGGGGGCTTGGTGGAGACAGACCCTCTGCATGTGAGCGTGGATAATACACCAATGCTTTACCCGCTGTGTCAGGTAGCCCTGCAGATCTAGATGAGACGGTGGTTAAAAATCCTAGTGAGAGCATCCACTTACCAACAGCGAGAAATGCTGTTCTTTAAATCCCCTCTCGGTTCCCTGGACCTACCCAAAAGGGTGGTCTTGTGCTATATTTGATGTGGGTTAAGAGTTCCTTGGTGGAGGGGCCTGCTTGTGAAGGGACGTACATAAAGCAATAGAGATCATTATGGTCATATAATATTGCCTGAGATCTGCACTAAAAACCTACTTCTTTCTGGTGACATTGTTCTGTCTCTTCATGGAGATGCTGGCTAGCAACAAACTTGTGGCCCTTTTAAGTGGAAATCTGAATAAAGCTAGAGATACAGTTGAGCTATATTAAGAATCTGTGTCCTTGAGGCAAAACCCAAGGAAAGACTGCCTGCTAGGAACAAAACCCTTCAAGTGACGATCTTGCATTTACCGGGAAGTGGTTCATGGGAGATGAGCTGGTTTTGTGCTCCCTGTTCGTTCTCGGAGCTCGGGGAAGGTTGTTAGACACAATTTAGCATTGCTGACTGCAGCCCGCCAGGCCCATCTGTACCACTGCAAGTGATGAAGCATCCCCCTCTTTCTCCCCACTTGCTTTTCCAATTCACCTGCTTTCCTGGGATCGTGAACCATTCTCTGCCAAGTTTCCTTGCTGGGATTTGTTCGCTGCCTTCAGATCTAGGTTACGTGGCCTCTTGGGCAAAAGTGGCCTGCTTCTGAGGTAAGTGAAGCCAGAAGGAAGTTAATCATCAGAAGAAGCAACTCTACAGGATATAGTAAAATCTCCCAGCAGTTACAGACCCTCAGTGAATGGAAGTCCTCTTGAAAGCCCCATCTGGGGGACAAGAGCCAGGGGGAGAGGGTGAATCCATCTCCCCCAAATGTCCGAAAGCTTGCAGAAAAGAATTTTTTCCAACTATTTGAGTTGGTCTAAGGACATAGGCAGACAAGGTTCCTTGGGTAAATCTGATATCTTTTATTAGACCAACTCAAATAGTTGGAAAAAATTCTTCTTTGCAAGCTTCTGGGCATTTGGGGGAGATGCATTCACCCTCTCCCCTGGCCCTTCTCCTTCAGGAGTGCTGAAGCACAGTGGCTGTAGTACTCAAGGGGATAGGCAGGAGGGCTGCTCGGCATTTGCAAAGCTAAAGCTCTCCCCACTTAGGGAGAGATTGAGAAGAAGCTGATTTTTTAGACAGCCCTCTCCCTGTCCAAAGCTGGTGGTAGTGTTGGGAGGAGCGGGCTGCACCTGAATGCTTGGGACAACAAATGAGACAACGGGAGGGCTGCACATCAAAGGTTTCCAGCTTGGGATCGGAGGGGGACCCTGAACACAGGACCTCGATAGCACCCACAGGAAGTGCTGGACCTGCCTCATTGGGAGCAGACAAGCTTCTCGTTCATGCGGTTTCCCAATCTTTACTCCTTGCAAAGGCAGCTCATTGCCTGTATCTGAAGACATGCAATATGTGCAGCTAGGCTCTAGATCGGGCGCAAACTGTTTGCCAGCCAGGAGCACTTTGCCCCATAAAATACTTCATTAAATTTTAAAGCCAGTGTGAAAGTCCAATTCTCACTCAAGGCCTCCAAGATTAAAGCTTTGTCTGTAAATGTATGCGGCAAATAAGGCTCCTCCTCTTCCACAGGCATTATGGGGCCAATGGGGAGAAGATCCTTCTTGCACTGTTTTGTTTTGTTTTGTTTTTTTAAAGCCTATGCCACAAATTATATGTGGCTTCTGAATTGCTTTGCTTTATATATGCACCTGAGTTTCTATCTTAAAACCATCTTCAAATGTACTTCAACCCCGAGTGTAGCAAAAGTGCCTGGCTGCTGTGTGCGCCCATGACCAAAGGGCATTAACCTAGTATCTAAAAGCTGTTTAAGGTGAGGCTGGCAGGAGGGCAACAGGCTTTTGCTACTGTCACGTCCAAATGTGGCTCTGAACAAACGCAGAAGACAAGACCTGTGTCTAACCTGGCTCTGTGCTGCTCATGAATTGCTGCTAAAATAAGACTTGTTTGCCTGCTCTCCCTGCTCCAGACCTAGGACTGAGGATGTTGCATGGGTGTAGGGGATGCCCTTGGAGAAGGGGTGGGCAAAGTACAGCCCATGGGCTGGATCCAGTAGGGTCTCCATGGAGAGAGTCTCCCTGCTAGATCAGCCCACATGATTGCCCACCCCTGCCTTGGAAGGTCCTTGCTGCTGTATTTCGGGTCTGAAGCGTATTGACTAGAGCAGAGTGGGTACGGTTTATTTTCTGGCAGCTACTTGAAGAGCGTCACAGAGCCTGATTCACCCTGACCTTGTTGGACTTCACTTTACTAGCTTAGTTTTGTGTAGCCAGCCCAGCAGATATTGGATGGTGACACCTTTTTATTGCTACCAGCTAGGGCTGGATTTAAACTAGAGAACTACAGATCTCAGTCTCCTTGGCAGTAGCTCCTAGATGAGGGGTCTTGGCCAACCTGAATTCGTGAATCGCACAGAAATTCAAGGCTAGCCGGTGTAAGCCAGCGTAGAGTCACTGGAAGGGGCTGGGAAACACTGTTCTGTGATCTTGTCTTGTACCAGTTTAGTTAAATCAGTGTGAGCCCGTGTATGAATTCTTATCTGAGGTTGGAAGTGGCTTATTTTGTTTAGCTCAAGCCTCTTCAGATTTAAACTTCTCTGAAAGAGGTCTGCTTTAAATTAAAGCCTGTCTTGTCTACTCAGCCTTCTGCACTGGCTTAATGAATGAAATTGGCTTTAAATAACACCTTCACTCAGGCTGGTAGGACTGCATGTAGGCAAGCTCTGTCTCCTGTTGCTTTTCAGCCAAACTATTTGGTTCCCCCTGACTCTGCTTACCTACCGAGTCCCAAACCGGCAGCCCACCTTTTGTTGGTGAGCAGGTGATTGACTAAAGAGGGTGATAACCAAGTGTTGCAACTACTCATTTATCCGTTTTCCTCCTCCTTCCCCCCTAAATTTCCAGAGCCTGCAAGAAGTGTTTTCCTTCTTGTGCTACTTATCTTGAAGCCAGCTGGATCGCGCGTGGCCTATAGCACAGTGATTTAATTGAATCGGAGCTGTAATGCACCCCCTCGCTCTCTATGAACCACTGTGCCACGCAGAGGAATTAATATTCCTAGCCACTTTTCAGACCTAAACTCTGCTTGTGGGCTGGTGAGAACGGATACTAAAATAGCCTCAATTAATCACAGCAAAATTGTGTTGTTCAGGTTGTTTTTTCTTTCAGTGAACTGTTTACTACGACAGCTGCTAAAAGAATAAGATGGGAACCAGACACCATGCCTTTTCTTTTGGTACCTGACGAGCACTGAAGGTCAAGCAAATCTATTAGCATTGTGGTTTTTAAACTGCTCCTTGCATAGAGATAAAATTGTGGGCAATTATTTCCTTACTGGAATCTGCAGCAGGCAGAACTTCAGGCCGCTGGAAACGATGTTCGTCAAAGAAGCGTTAGTTAACGACAGTCTGCGGCTGATTGAAACACGGCACAAGTGTGCGTGGGAGAGCGATTGGAAATGAGAATACAGCAAGCTCCTGGCACTCTGCGGTGGACAGCTCCACAAGACAAAATCGCTACCACTGCGTTGGCTTTCTCTCCCACCAAATTGGTAGCCAAATTCTGATGGAGGATCCTGCAGGGCAGCTTCAGACCTTGGCTCCTGCAGGTAGCCAAGGCAGCAAGAGCAAAGCAAAACAGCCCAGGATTGTCCACTTGGGTTTTGCTGTGCTGCGGGGAAGAGCTATCTCTGTTCTGCTGTGTGCAAGTGGTGCTATTTACCGCACCCCGGTTGCGCTTCAGGATTTGCTGGGAGAAAGCAAAAGGCAAAGGGTAGTTCCCTATGTGGTCTTTCATCAGCACCTTAGCATTCAGGCCTGGATCAGTGCTGTAAGTTGCTGAGTTATTAGCTACTGAAATGATTGTAGTAGATAGCGGAATTACTGTACTAACACTTAGGCTTTTGGATGGAATAAAAGACCCTTGCATTCCTCTTCCTAGCTGACAGCAGGCTTCTGTGCCTGACTCTGGAGAGAGGCCAGAGAAGGACTCTCCAATTAAAGGGGGCAGAGTGAGAGAGAAACTTGCACAGTCTAGCAGCGGAAGGGCAAAGAAGGAACCGGACAAACTGTCTGGAAGAGATTTCCGTAGGTCATCTAGTCTAACCCCCAGCCTGAGGCAAGATCATCCCTATCCAGACCATCCCAGACAAATCCATCATCTAACCTCTTAGCAAAACGATGTTGTCAGCCCAGACTGTTTGCCACTAGGGCTTCTTACCATTGCAAGGGTTTTACAGTGAAGATACTGAAGTACCAGTGAGTGCATTGGGATAGCTGATCAATCAGTGTTTCTCTTTTGTTATATTAATTCGCCGAGTTCTCAGAGGACTAGTCTGCATCTACTAGTGCAACTGCAGTGCATCATCTTTATTCATTCACACCCAAGGCGCATTTGCAGCCACCAATCTCTCCTTTTACAGCATCAGTTACACCACCTCTGCTGAGCTGGGCCAGACTTGGCAGAGGCTGGTGAGGTGTCCCACACCTGTTGGGTGCCACGATACCTTCAGCACCTGTAACCTTCCAAGGGAGTGCTTTGCCTTCTGGGGGCAGAGCTGCTGTATGGATGTCCACAGCCACCAGCAGCATGTAGGTATGCGCACGCTCTGGGGCAGGGTTTGGCAACCTCTTGCTGGCGTGGGCTGCCCTTTGCAACCTAACTGCTGGAGGTTGCTGACCCCTCCTCTAGGGCCTTGGGCATAGTGCCTGTCTTCCCCCAGGCAGTCTGGGAGCAGAACCAGAGAAGCGGAGGCACGTCCTCACTGTTTAAAAGTGGCATCGGAGCTGGGATGACCAATGCCAAATAGCATTAGTTGCGAGGTGGAGGGTAGGAGAAGAATAAGGGAAAACTTGTTGAAAACCTCTTCTGATTCATTTAGTCTCAACTGGAGTCAACTGTCTTGTCTTATCCATGGCAAAACCTTTCGCAGAGATCGAGTCTGATTGGGTGTTTTTGGGACCTAATGCACGGCCCATACAATGAAAAAAATCCTTTTTTTGCAATTTCTCAGTTGGTCTAATAAAAGGTATCCTCTCTAAACCAAGAGTTCTAGACTCTTGCTTTTTCTTTTTTTGGGGGGTCCATACAGTCGCACACCCTGTCATGCCACACACACATGGCATGAGATGCAATTGTGGGATTGTGCATTAGATCCCGTTACACCTTATTTGTGATGCAGGGAGCCTGGGGTCCCCCTGCACTGGTTCCTGTGGCTATGAGCCCCACAGCTGACTGGGCTCCTAGCGGTAGCATCCTCCTCCCTACTGCCAGCCCTGCAGCTGATGGGACTCCCTGCCACAGGGGAGCACCTGGCCACGCATTCAATTAATGGTGTGATAAGAACAAGCTACCAAGTTACTACACACTTCTTGTTTTATCACACCATTAATTGTTTGAACGTTTAGCTGTGTCGCAACTTAAGGCATGATTAACTGGTTAATCACGCCTTAAGTATAGCTTATAGTCAGGGCCTACGAGATGCAATGCCTTGTTCAATCGTGGCTGAAAACGGTGGCAGAGCGGATCCTTCAGTGAACGCAGCAAGTCGCCGGTCCTAAATGCCAGCGTATAATTTGGACTAAATCCTTGTAACCTTACTGACGACTTACCCCTTGCTTTTCACGCAGAAGTTCTGCACTGTGCTTGAAGACGGCTTAGACCAGATACATAATGTCGGTATGTGTTTGTTATGAGCGGTGGGGCTGTATTTATGGCTGAATAGGCACGCTGATTAAAAGTAGAGATGCTAGGGTGGGGAAGCAAAATTTAGATCCAAGTTGGAGCTGCCCCAGTAGCTGAAGGTCAGGATCTGGTGTTTGATGTGGGCATATCTGTGTAAGCACCCACCCTGGTTTGCTTTCACACAACTTCTTTGCCCAAGAGGCTAAATGGGTGGCATTGGAGCCAGGGGCTGTGCCACCCTTGGAAGGATCTTGCAGGACCCCAATGGAGAATCACTGGTCTGCAGCCTGTAAGACAGTGCTGCTCTCTATTCACATTTGGAAGGTTCCCTTTGGCCTTGGAGTATTAGAAATGTAACTTTACGTTTACATGAAAGTTTGCTTTTTGCCCAAACTGAAGACTTTTTACCCCTTGATCTGGCAGGGAAAGCATCCCAGTCACTGGATGCAAAAAGAAGAATTTTCAAGCTTTTATTAATTTTATTTTGGTTTGTTTTTTGGGTTTTTTTTTTTTTTTTCTTCCTGATCACTAACTCTCATGTAAGATGCTCCTGGTTCAGTAGTGCTTTCTGTCCATGTGAGTTTTTCCAGCATTAAGAAGTTAAGTTTTGCAACAAGCCTGTGTAATAGAGACGGGATTCCTTGTACTGAAACTGAGACAAAGGAACGAAGCGACTTTCTCTGAAACTCAGGACTTCTAACACCCATGCCTATCCTCTAATGATCTAACCTGACTGCAACGAGGCTGCTTCTCTGCCTGGAGCTACATTTTATTTGATTGAGAAAAGCTTGTTTTGGTTACTTCAGAGGGAGCCAAGTTTGTGTGTATGAGGGGGAAGTGTTTTTCACCAATTACGACTTCTTCAGATGCTTGATTAACAAAGCTGCTCTTTAAAATCTTGGCCTGGACGTGGGAGTGACTGAAGCTGAATGCTATTGCTTTGAAGAAACTTTAGTTTAGAGGCAGCAGGTGTTTGAATAGCTCGCCCTGTACAGGCAGTACGGTACTAGCCTGAGTCTTAACGCAGCATGGAAGTGGGTCATTCGCATTGACATGTCAGCATGCAAACCCAGCCTGTGCCATTCGTCCGTCAGGAAAACCTCCTTTCCACAAAGCAGCAGTTGATCCTGTTTGTTGGAGTCCATGATGAGAGGAGGGACGTTCATAAGAACTGGTCTCTGCATTGAGCCTCTGCCCAGAAAAGCAGCATGTTTGCCTTGCCTTTGGCCAGCAAAGACTGGGCAGGATTCCCACCTCCAAAGGTGTTGGAAGAGAGTGCAATGGTTAGCGTGAAAAATACATGGTCTTAAAGCAACATCATCCATCACTCCCCATGAAAGTGTCTTTATGAACTTGGGGGGCAGATTCTCCACAGCATTGTCCCCTGGCAGGCCCGTGAGGAAATGCCTGCTGGACTTGGCGCTGTTTGTCATGAGAGTTCATCTCCCTGCATCCTGGCCCGTACTTTCAGGGGCATGGATTTATGTTGCTGGGGGGCAAGAGTAGTTCAGCTCCATGGGCTCACCCAGAGCAGTGAACTTTTCTGATGGTTCTTGAGCTCCCTGGCCAGAGGGCTATACCTCCTCTATGCGAAAGTCCATCTTCAGAGTCAGATTTCTGCTGAATTCTGGCTTGCCGCCTCGTTGTGCATGTGGCCCCTTTTTATACGCTAGCATGTAGTGAGTGCAGTAGAAGGACTTGTCTGCAGCTCTGTGGGATTTACGGGAGCTATTTCCATGCCAGAGGTCATGACTCCAAGTGGGGTCCCAGTGCTCAACATTTGCATGCAAAATGACGTTGTGAGCCTGCAAGGATTGGAAACTGGTTGGATTAAGATTTGTTGGGGTTGGTGTAGACATGCTTCTTCCAGAAACAGGCTCGTGGGACAGCTCTACCTGCCCCACACCAGTTCCCGGGAGATGCTATGCAGGGTCAGGCCAGGAAGGGCTGTAGCATAAGCCATCTTTCCTGCCTGCTTTAGGGTTATTGAAGAACCCTAATGAGACATGAGAGCATGCATGTGCTGCAGCCCTTCCCAGCATAACTGTGCATAATGTGTTTGGGGCAGACTTACTTGCGAGCACCCGGTTGAGAACCATTTAGATAAGCTAAAATGGCACAACAGTGGTTCTCAAGTGGGAATGCTGCCACATTTAAAGCTGGGAAGGGGTGCCTCAAATATAAAAAGGTTGAGAACCGCTAGCATAGGGGTAACATGGAAAGGGGTAGCAGAAGGGGTAACTTGGGTGGGCTGGTTTCAGAGTGAAGGGAACAAATCGGCTGGAGAGGACTCTATGCTCCCTCTAAAAACAAAATTTGATTTCCTTGTAATTTCTTTGTAGCATTTACAGTTATTGGAATGACAGCATGTATTGTTTGATATCCACGTTTTGTTTGATATCCACATTTAACATGCAGAGGAGGGCTGAATTATCCCTTGCCTTGCACCGTATTGTTTATACCTTCACAACGTGGACATACAGTACTGCTGTTCAGTCCTCTAGCATTTGCACAGACATAAGATGACTCAGGCTCTGGAGAGATCGTGGCCTGGTACTTGTAAAAAATCCCCCCACCATTATCTTGTTTAAATCATGCACATTTACATTTTGTCTGAATGGCTTCCCTGATTTTTAAAGCTTTGCTTAACCAACCCAGAAGGAAGAGCAGTGGGAGAAACCTGACAGCAAAATGGTACACGCAAATGAGAGGAAAAAAGTGACATGACTAATTTCTGTTACATGCAGTTCATTAATGAACAGCTGGGAAGTGTTCAGGTTCTGCGGTGATGAGTGCAGTACAAGAACAACACGTTAAAAATACACTACAATCAAATTAAGTTGTGGAGAGAGGGTTGTTTTGTCTTTTCTTTTTTGTTTTAATCGCCTAATAGAAAGCTTTGATTTTTATTTTTTAATTATCAGTTTCAGTCAACTTTCCTGGTGGTACTTTCCTGGTTTTCTTTTTAAGGAAAGATTTGTGTTCCCACTGATTTGATATAACCCTTCAAAATGCATAGATTTATACCTAAACAGTGCTCTTCCACTAGATTTGGTTCATGTTTTTGTGACCTTGGAGAGCGTGCTATGACCATGTAACTTGCTTAAGGAGTCCTAAGGTGGCATGTTTTCAGGCTCTTACTAAGTTTATACTTCTAGTACGATATTGGTTATGTGCCAGATCATTTTTTTTGCTCATAGTTTGCAGAAAGTGTTAGCATGTTAAGTGGGATTTATACACACAGCAGCCGCATATAAAACTATATTTTATTAAACAAAACAAACTTAAATATTTACTGCATTTAAAACATCTCTGATCAAAATATATTTCTTATTTACAATTAAACAACTTATAGAATAGTGGGGTTAATTGTAGTCAGTGAATTAAATGGATTATTTCAGGTTGGCCTGGGAAAACTTTCAAATATGCCAACGAGAAAGGGATGGGATCTTAAATTCCCACTTATTTAAAGACCTCAAAAAAGTTCCCACCTCCTAGGTTACCTAAGCCATTCTTTATACTTTTACAACTAGTTGATCTCATCCTCACCCTTGTTTTTATTCAGGCTGAATTTCTGAATCTCATATTTAGCAAAATGTATGTAAACATTTAAGAAGTTTAAAATAAATATAGGCCTGAGCATAATTTCTTAAATTCAGATTCTTTAAAAAAAAATCTTGTCCTAAAACAAAAACAAAAAATTAAAATTAAAGATCTTAACTTTTCTAAAAAAATAGTTGGATTATTTTTTAAATTGTGTATGGTGAGATTTTTGTGTTTGTTTAAATCAGCCTTGCAAAATGAAAGGTCTCAAAGGAAGTGCCAATTTAATGTTGCCTCTGGAGCCTTACTTTGCCTCCCTTGAGTATGTATAGATTGCGATAATCCATTGAATTTCCAGTCCTTCATGAAAAGTATGGAGGGATTAGACTGTTGCTCATTGAAATGGCTATCTGCATTTTCGTAGCAGGGGTTAATTACCTAGTTTTTCCCCGTTTTCCTTCTGTAAAACCCTGAACCTTACAGGCTGAAACAAAAAAGAAAATTCTGCCTGAAGTGAACGCTTGGTGTGGGATGCTTCAGCCCAAGTGGCTAAAATTTGGCAAAGTTTTATAGGCAATTGAAAACAGTGTCCTATAATGGAAACTTGGGTGACCTTAACTATAGGCAGTGACAACAGCCCTGACTTTAGCAGATGAAAACCAAGCTCAGGAAGAATTAGAGCAGTGGTTCTCAACTGGTTCGGAGTCAGGGCACCCCTCCACAACTCCTTTGAATTTGGCAGTACCCATGGTCCAGTGCCACTGTTGTGCTTCCTCCATCTATCTCCGTGCTTCTCAGCTAGGCTGCTCTAAGTGTCCAGGCACTGTAAAGGGCTGCTGCAGGGTCCCATCTGACCCGTCCGGGTGGACAGCAAGAAGGCCAGAGCACAGCCTTTCCTGGTCTTGATGTCGCGCACTCCTGCTGGGAACAGAGGGGTACAGGACAGTCCCCCTTGCTCAATGCACCTGTTTCCATTTGGGGTCGGACCGAGAGAGGCTGTAGGAAGAGTGCAGGCTGCATGCATGACATTTCAGCCTGGCCAATACAGGACTCATGCTGTGGCACCCCTGGATGGGGCTCGCGGCACCCTGTTGAGAACCACAGGGCTAGAGCAAATGCTGCTTTTTCCCCTCTTGGATTCCCCCGGTGGGAGGGGGGAAAGGGAATGGTTGTTGGTGAGTTCCCCTGTAAAAGCTTTAGCCCTCTGGCTTTTTGCAGCTGTCTGCACTTCGAGCTGAACAAATAGGCAGCCTGTCTGTGCTGGAGGTGCACTTTGGCCTGGATTCGACTAAGTCCTTTAAAGCACTGATGTTGGGACTGCTGCTGAATCGTTCAGCACACGCCATGCCCTGGTGTTCAAGCACTTCCCAGAGTGCGGCTGACCAGGAACCGGCGTTCAAAGTCCATCCGGCTCAATAAACCCTGTGTTTGGGACTGGTGTCCTCTGTATAGGAGAGCAGAGTCAGTAGGTGTCCACCTAATTTGGGAGCTGGGAGAAAGGGTGCGACAATATGCATAACAAAATCATGCCAGCTTTTCACTGTATTTCTTTCTGGGAATGTTTTTTTGTCTTCATTCCCTACCTTTGCTTTTCTGTTTGTCTTTGTATTACACGCTCTCCAGAGATTTGTCGGCCTGTATGTCTAGCACCCCTCATGGGGCCCTGATCCCTGCTGGGGTATCTGAGTTCACTAATAGAAACATTTCCTGCTAACGATTCCAAGCCTACTGCTTATTGAGGAGACCTACTGCTCAGTTTAAGTCTTCCTTGCTTTTAAAACCAGCCATTGGCTCACACAAGTATTTTGAGAGTGTATATATGAATAGCTACATTGAATCTCACGCTATGGTTTTGCATCATGAGATGTTTGCTGGGGGCTCTGCTAGCCACTGGAGTGTAGGAGTTATTGAATCCGGACATTAAAGAGCAAAAAAAAAATGCTGAACATAATTTTAAGGGCAGCTTGTTCATTTGACAGCAGGAGAACTTATCATAATTATCGCACTGATGTTGTGAGAAGCTTTTCTAATCTCAGCGTTTTCATCTCTGCAGGTGTTCATGTCATAGTCCCTGTGAGACCGTGTCTTGCCCTGCTTGTGCCATGTTTGGGCTTTGAGTAGGTGGCCAGCATGCATTTTTATTGGATGTCCCATTCAAGAGCCTAAGGACAAATATGAACAAACCATCCAATTCCACCCACCTTTTTCACACACATTAAGACTGCTTAATTCCTGTTCTTCCTACTGCTCATGTTGGCTAGCACAGTGGGACCCTGTTTTTGTTGGTCTCTTGGAAGTCCTGTAATACACACAAAAATACAGGAGCATCTTCCTTCCAACACATGTACTGTTCTCTTCCCTACCTTTCACATCAATTAGGAAACATTTTGCTTTTATTAATGTGTTCAGATCTTAGTGTTTGGTATGGAGATGTGCCCTAGATGCTACAGGTTTCCATGTAGAAAATGGCTGGATAACTATCTCCCAACCGAGCACTGCATTTTCAAGACTTGTAGTCTCCAAAAAGAATGGTGCCACATGCACCGTTACGATTTTTGATTTCTAGCCATGTGCCAAAATGGTACTTGGTTAAGTAGTTTTGTGCACCCTGACCAGCATTAGTGAAACCTGCAGCCCTGTAAAACCTTTTTAGTACTTTCTGTATTTACTTGCCTACCACATGCACCGTTTCCCCAAAAGTCAGCCCTCCAAAACTGGAGTGCATGCCTGAAGTGGAAAGGCTGATCTCTTTCTTTGCTGGAATAGAAAAGCATGGAGACACTGCTCTCTAATGGCTTTCGGCATGCCTGCTGCTTTGTTCCTGGTGCTTGCTGGGCCAGACAGCAGTCTAGTGTTAAGCTGCTAAGGATTTGGCAGTAACTTTTTTTATCACGGTCACCTGAGAGAACTTTAAAAATGAGAGAACTTTAATTAACTTCACCTGTAGCGTGCACTTTGCTCGGTGTGGTCAAGACTGGGCGCATCTACGCGTTCATTAATGCTCCGTACTTATAGCGCATTAAGTTTAGTACCTGTAGTAGCAGGTACTAAATGCGCCATAATCATCACCACTGCTCATTAGCACAGATGAATGCTTTTTTTGTGTGATGCTTAACGTCCATTGGGCTAATCTACTGCGCATTAGCATGGTTTTTGCCAGCCACGCTAATGTGCAGTAGAATTAATCCAATGGGCATTGCGTGTCTCTTGTGGACACGCCCTCTGTCTTGTTTCCTGGCTCTAGTATGTCAACATAACGCTAGTCTTTAAGTCCCGATCCTGCAAGTCCCTTGCAGATTGGTGCCTTCTAGTCTCAAGCTCTTTAGGGGACAAGTTAGAGAAAAATAAATCTGAGGAGAGATCTGCCTTACGTTTGGAAAAAACCCGTACATTTTGACTTCCTGTTAGTGACATAGATGCCAGATTCAAGGCATGCTTTGCTGGGTGACCCGCTCATGCTCATCCCTTTACAGCCTTCCATAATGCCCTGGAGTACCCTTTTCCAACCATGTCTTTCTCTCCCTGTTCTCCAGACTTCGTTTTATGGACGATTCCGGCATTTCTTGGATATCATTGACCCACGCACTCTCTTCGTGTCTGAGGTAATGAATATACATGTCTTAATCTCTGAAAGTACCATTTCTTAGATGGGAACATAGGACCTGGGGGCCATTGTGTCCTTTCAGTTTGGTTTAAAAGAAAATGATTTTGACTCTTGCATTTAAGCATCAGTGGTGTTCCCTTAATAAGGGCCCAGTTGTATCAAGTGCTAAGGATGTCATTGGGTGCTTAGCACAATTCAGGATTGTTCCACAATGGCACAAAAGCCAGGAAATTGAATCCAGTTCTTCCTGTCCAGCCAGCTGAAGTAAAAATACTTGTTACAAACCTCACCTAGCTATTTAAGGTTCTCCAGCAATGAGGGAAGAGCTGATGTGACATTCCTGGTGGTTTTAAGGTTAAAAAAAATGTAGAAAGCTGCTTCAAGACATCTTGCAAGAGGAGCACAAATCCACCTTGACAAAATCTGTTACAGTTATTTGGGAGAAATGCCTGTACAAAATTAATTGTAGTGATCCTTGTTGATCATTTGAGACTCCAGATCCAATTAAATTTGCTTTGAGAGAGAGAAAAAAGCTGTGCTTGCTTTGTCAGTCCCACAGATTCAGCCAGGGATCTGCAACTCAAATGAGGTCTCTGCTGGGTCGTGCATCATTGCCTGAAATAAATGTTCTGCAACTGGAGCTTAGTTAACAGTGCTGCTGATGCTGTGTGAGTCAGAACAGAAAGTAGATCACACCCCTAGTAAAAAAGGTATTTTTTGCCATTCAAGTTAACAGATGTAGCTATGAAGATGCACAGGATCAAATCTTTTTTTGAGTATGAAACTGGCACTTCTACACAGTAATTATCCTGGTTAACTTTTCTGGCTCATGTGTATTTAATTTTATATTGACATGGACTTTTTTGCATATAACATTTCATAAATGTTAATATATTTTTTTTCATAAGAAATGTTTCTAATTGGTTTACCTTAAGCAGTGCCGTATGCCACTGTTCAAAGGATGAGACGATAAAAAATGCATACTTTTTTTTTTTTTTCAGTGACAACTACTTTGCTATCCAATACAAGATGTAGATATAGGTATATATTTAATTTTCAGTGCCTTGTACAGAGCTACATTGTACATTAGCAGCTAAACTATCCATTAGTGTCCATGGCGTGTCTTAATTGTTTGTCTTTTTTTCATACCCTGATGAAAACATACCTGGTAGGCTTTTAAATGTTCTTCTAGAATTGATCGGCTTTCTTCAAAAACATGAGGCTAAGATATATTGGAAAGTTCCTCTCCTTTGGATGTTTGCCCAAGAACACCACAGAGAATAATACTGCAGCTCTTGTGCTATAAAATTGAAGATTATAGCTTCACTTATACAAACACAAGTCCAAATGAAATATGAAATCAATTTTCAAAAGTCGATGTTCTCTGTGTGGAACGCTGTCCATGGAAATAACCTGCTAGAAAGAGAGAGTTGCAGCTTGCATGGAGGTTTCTGCAAGCCATTAAACTAGCAAGATAAAATGGACTGGAAGAGAGGATGGCTTGAAAATTCAGTGAAACTTGAGTTGTTGTTTAATGGGAATGTAAGCAGTGGATAAAACCCCCTTCAAATGATGGGCCTGATCCTGTGGCTGTTTTGCACCAAAGTTTGTGTTAATAGATGCAAAGTAATGCATACTTCAAGGATTCCTTTTCCCATGTGTATTTGGGGATGAGTTGGGAATTGTGTGCAAGTTTTGAATTCCAGTTTGACTGTGAACGCCCCACATGTGATGGTCTCCACAAGCAAAATGGAGTTTGCAAAGAAAGCACCTTTTCTGCTCCCTTTTTACCTCTCCCTATGATGAAATGCTGAGCGGTGGTATCACAGGGCTAAGCAGTCTGCCCAAATAGGTGGGTAGCTGATGGGGACATCCATCACCTGGACTGAAGAGGTCATCTGATCAAGGGGACTGGACATTTATAAAGAAGAGACTTTCCCATTGGCTGTTTTCTTATAGAGAAGGAGACCAGAAGCAGAAGGCATTGTGATCCTTAAGGTCAGCAGAGAGCATCCTCCTGCCTGTACCATCTGTGCACCAAGTTCACGTGGCCAGAGTACATGTGAGGTTGTTCCTAGTACTTGCTCCTCAGCTTTGGAACTTCTTCCTCCTTAAAGCCCACCCGAGCCCAAACCTAGACTTTTTTCATAGGCAGTGTAAGATGTGGCTTGGGCAGTATTGTTTGGGAAACTGTTTTATCTGTTTTTATGACTTAGCTTGTTTTTATTACCCCTGAGCCTTTTCTGGGGATGGTAGCATAGGAATCAAATAAATAAAGGATGTGCAGAAAGAGAAGCTATGAGGGAGATGCGGACTTCAACACCCAAGAGGACTTTATTCAAATCCCAGAGAGTGCTCAAGTGCTAAGGAGAATGAGTCAGGGGTGTTATGTAGGTGTGTGATCGTCTTGTCTAGACTTGTATCTTATCTCTCCTGTTCTCTCAAGTAGACCTTGGCAGAGTCTGTGTGCTTCAACTGGCATGTCCCTGGAGTAGTCAGCTGTAGACCAGAGTGCTCATGAGGGTATTGCTGTAGGAAATGACATGCATAAGGAACCAAACTGAGGGAGTATTGGGGGAATCAGCTCTGACTGGGGGGGCTAGCCAGAGGCAGAGGGACCATGAGGTCCCATTTGTGTCCTGGGGTAATGGTGCCCAAAACTAGCGTTAGACAGGCCAAAGAAAAAGACTGTATAAGAAGTGGAACAGCACATGGCTTCAGTGTCCTGGGACTCAGACACAGCAGCTTGGTCCATGCCCAGCTTTGGAAACTTTTGTCAAGTCTGGTCTGAGACCTATGGTGCTGCATGTGCTTTGGGAAACTCACACTGGGAAGGATTTGGATGAACTAAAAAGACATGTGGCTCCTTATTTACTTGTCTAAGTAAGATCAGAAATGGACCCAAGAGATCCAACTCCTTCCACCCCTCAAACCATTAAAAAAAAATCCAAAACCTCTCTCTATATTGTGTGTGTATATAGTATATAGAGAGAGAGAGTTTATATATCTGAACATGCACATAAAAGGAAATTGAATTAAGCTCCTAACTTTTAGAAATAAATCCCTGGCAGGAATTATTTCCTTTTACTAGTTGTAGCAAGGTCTCCTAATTCCTGCTGTTTAGAGACTAGGAGGGCAGCCTTGGAGAGCTGCAGTGCAGAATAGGCTGCTAAGGTAGGGTCATCTGCAGAGAAAGAAGAGTCAGAGCAGATGCGGAGAAGAGCTTCAGGCAGTTATCTGCAGCAAGATGCCCTTCAGTATGTTACAAAGGCTGTGCTTTGACAAACGGGTAAGCTAAGCAGCAAATGGATGACAGCTGGGCAGGCTGCAGGAGGAGTAATGGGCTAAACAGAAACCCCTGGATCAGTCTGAGGTCAGGTGCCCAGAAAGGGGTGGAGGCCAGCATGCTTCAAGCCTAGGTCCAGGGCCAGATGGTCAGTCTGGCCCTGAGCTGAGGAGAGGAAAGCACTCCTGAGAGTTGCTGAGAAGGCAGGGGACCTAGTTAGCCCAGGGATCCAGGGAAGCTGGAGGGAGACTGGGACCTGGAGCTTCAGGAGACCAGAGGTTTGGGTGCACCCGATAGGTGTGGAGACCACGAGTGGGGTGCCTGGTGGGGCTTTCCATGTCGTAAAGGTCAAAAGCCCAGATAGAGCCCTGCCAGGGTCCTGCATAAGCTAGTGTTGAGATGGGGCCAGGGGTCCTGCGCGTGGGTCCTGTGTGATGGGGCTGATGCCCAGATGGAGTCCTACAAGGATCTGGGACCTAGTGAGATGTGTGTGCTAGAGCCAAGATGGGGCCAGGGGCCCAGTGCATAAGGAGAGAAGGGGCTGAAGCAAAGACACAGCCTTGCTTGGGTCTGGGACCCAGCAGACTGTGGGCCAAAGTCAAGCAGTTCATCGGCTGAGGGTAATAGCCCAGAAAGTAAGGGACTTGACGGCTGAGACCAGGCTAGGGCCAGAGGGGCTGGGATAGGCAATTATTTGGGTTGAAGGGCCACTTAAGGAGTTTTGGTGAGCTGTTGCAGGCTGACAGAGTGCTGACCCAGCCCAGGATGGGGGTGGATAATTGATTCTGTCTGGCCCCGATCCTGTCTGCCCCACACCCACTGTTTGTGGGCTGTCGGGCAGGGTTTGCATGAAGACTACCCCAGGACCCCTGCATGCAGGCTGCATTTGGGCAGGTGGATGGGATGCACCCAGAAGCAGGAGCAAAGCTGGGTCTGGGAACGGGGTCTGGGAACGGGATGGGTGGGTGGGGGTTGGGATCAAGTTGTGGCAACAGTGCAGAGCCAGGTCCTGGGGCAGGGCTGTGATATGCTCCTCTTACATCCCTGCCTGCAGAACTGGTGCCCATTGCAATCTGCCCCCCACACATCCCTGCAAGTCTGCCCTGGGCCCCAGCCCCATGCGGTCACCACTCCGTAATCCCAGCCCTGGCCCCTGCCCACCTGTCCCACTCCTGGATGCTGCTCCCCATCTGCTTGCCTGCTCCATATGGCTGCCTTGGCAGTGGATGCAGGGTAGACAGGCCAGGGTGCCCAGGCAGTGGGGTCAGGTCGGGTGGTGGCAGCAGAGCTGACAGTGGCACCTGAGGGATCTGCTGCAGGCTGGATCCAGTCCATGGGCCATATTTTGCCCACCTCTCACATAAGGTAATATATGCAAGGCATGGAGTGGCTTTTTAGCGAGGTGGGGGCAGGTGGCCACATTTATAGCTGTTAAGACAGTTAAGGCCAGGACAGCCATGACTGGGGCAAGTAAACTGGTACAGCTATGTTCCAGAAGAGGCCAGAGTCATCTTTAAATCAACCCCCCTTTAACATCTCTTGCTGTCCGAAGAGATATCCCATCCCTCTTTGAGTCTCTTGAAGTTTGGCCTGCAGACTGGACTGATTTAAATCAATCAGATCTAAATCATTGACTTAATGTGGTGATTTAAAAGCCTGATTAAATATATTCATTTTTTTTTTATCAGCTTTTCCTTTGTATTTTTTCTTCTTTTAAGGAAAGGTGTATTTTTCATTGATTGCAACAATTAAAACGTGTCGATTTACAACCAGGTAGTCTTTTACAGTAGATTTGTTATATACATTTCCTGGGTACACACAAATATTTGGATTTTCAGAAATCCTACATTTTTAATATGCTATAAAATGGTGAAGTATATGTGTGTTCACCAGATGATTAACTTTTTTTTGCTCGTATTTGTGTCAAGCTGCAATAAATTGGCAACTTGAATTTAATTAAACACACACAACCAACAGTTTGAGTTTATTGAACAAAACTTTCATTTGGACATAGAAACTTTAAAAAAAAAAATCAAAACAGAGTGCATGTTTGCAACTAAGTAATCTATTAAACACTAGTATTAACTGTTATAGAATTAGAAGTGTTAACTGTGGTTAGCGGATTTAAGCCAGTTACTCAGGTTACCCTGGGGAAAATTTTCTAGAAACCTTCCCTGCTCACAATTGATTCCTGCTGGTATAACCCCTTGGCCTTGTGTGTTGCAGTACTTTAATTTAGAGACACTTATACCCAGATGTAAACATTAACTTTATATGCAAAGGGACCAAGAAAGGCCATTTAAGTGAATTGGCCAGAATCATTCAGAAGCAGGGGGTTGGTAGTTACTGAGCAGATGGTTGTTTTTCCCTGAGCTGGAGAATAAGTCTCCATTATGGGTACAGAATCATAAACATTCATAATTTTAGAGCTAAGCTAGTCAGAGCTCAGGCTGAGAGAATAAAACAGGAATTTGATACTATTCAGGTTGGCTTAGTGGATAATCTTGATAAAGGAGTACACATGATGGTGTCCAGCGACTGTGATGACTTCACTGGATGCAGAGGATCAGCCAATATAGACCTTGCAGGGTCAAGCCCCTAATGCATGAATATTGCACCATATTTTTAAAGCTTGACCTCAAATTAAGGCCCTCCCCCATTCTTGTATAGAAGAAAATCAGCCTTTAACTCCAGAGTTTTTAAGTAGAGGCTCATTGATTCAACATGGTATAACCTATTAAAAAAATAATACATTTATGCTTTAGTCTATGCTGTATTAAATTTTGTTTTAAGATGGCTTATTTTAAAATAAGCCAAAACAATTATAATTTAAATAAAAATAAATTTAAAAATCTGATTTTTAAATGAAGAAAAAAATCCCTCTTTTAAAAAAAAAAAAAAAATCATCATTAAAAATGATCATCATGGGTTTTAATCCACCCTGATGGCTTGTCTGAAGGCTGTGGAACTCGTTGCCACAGGACACAATACTTCCTGCCTATCAGCTTTTAGTTCATAATATTTTGGTCTTGTTGCATGCCCCTGGTTCTTGAGACGGAGCAAAAACTTCTGATGTACCTTCTCCAGCCCATTTAGTTATGCTTTGGCATCTTTTTGTGATTAGAAGACTTCCTCTTCGTATGGAACCTTGTCCATGTCTCTTAATACCCATCTCTTTTTTATTTGTACTCCCCTTTTTAAATCTGTGGTCTCTTATTTGAAGGTGGGGTGCCAAGCACTGCACTCCAAATGAGAGCAAATTGTTGATTCCTTTATATTTAAAAAAACAAAACAAAACAAAAAACCACAAACTTTCTTATATTAATTTCCAGTCCATTCCTTTGTGATCCTAACATTTATTACTTTTTCACTGTGGTATATGTTGAGCTATCCGTGGTATGACCAGGTTTCTTCCTAGACTTAATACAGCTGATTTAGAAATACAGGGCTCCTGGCGTGCCTTGTTTTCAAGGTGCAGTGGGATATGATCCCCAGTCCCACACGTGCATGGCAGCAGGGGGATCAGAAATAAGATCCCAGTTGTGCCCTTTCTACTTGCCCGTGCAGGGGGGATCCTGGGATCACAATTCCAAGCTCCCCTTTCACTGGACATTTTAAGACGGATATCCAGAGGTTTGGAGCCAGAGCTGTAATCAGCTGATTTGTTGGCCCTGGTCCAGGACCTTCAGGGGGCCCTGCTACATGGCATCTTAAATTGAACATTTAGCTAGCCGTAAAAAATATTCTACATTATACATAGAACCTATATATGGTAGAAGACACAGGAACAGCCATTTCCTCCCACTTCCACATCCCCCAGTGCATTACTCTGAAATTCAGCACTGATAAATACATCTGCTCTCCAGTCCCCGAGCTTAGATGGAGTCCATCCAAAGTGTCTCAGTCTTCTGTGTGCTAACTATAAACTTTCTACATTACTGTTTGTCCTCATCCTCAGGTTGGTAATATGTTGAGTAGGGTTGGACCCAGAACCAAACCTTGAAACATTCAGTTTTTAACCTTTTTTTTTTTGTTTTTTTTTCCCCCATGATACAAATTGGTAGTTTAGCTTCTTCTCTTTCTGCTTTTGTTGCAAGTTTTTGATTGACAATACTTGACCCTCTCACCCTCTGGAGTCCTCATCGAACACCTTTTGAAAGGTAAAATAAATTATGCAAATTGACTGACATTCAAAGAAGTCTCATGAATTAGTAAGATGTGATTTCCCTCCGAGGAAGCATGCTGACCAGACCCTATCATATCCCAGCCTTGCAGGGATTCCTTGGCAGGTTCCCAGAAAAGAAATGCTTTGACCCTTCCTTTTAATGTTTTTGGATTAAATTAGATTGAGGCTTTGAGCCGCTGGGAGTGCATCAAGAAGCCAACACTAATGCTTTTCTCACCCGAGAATCCATCCTGGGAAAACACCTATTAATATCATGGATCAGATGAAGTGCTCCTATATGCACAAAACCTGCTTTGTTGGTCTGCCTAGTCACTGCCCTTTATGTGTCGGTTATGCTGCTTTGAAATACTCTGAGTGCAGCTAGGGAAAAGACATTCAGTTCTGTGTTATAGTGTAAGTTGCGTAGGAAATCTAGAAAATAAAAGTTAATGAAGATACCATATATGGAAAGCTCTTCCTATTGACAGATGGCTGCATCTAGGGCTTGGGGTTCTTCCCAGGTTGCCAGTGGATTGCTGTGTCTTGGAGAAGCCCGCTCTGAGGGAGAAAATAATCAAAGCTCATTTGTCCACTATTACATTTTCCTAGTGATTTCAGTCAGCACTCTTTTCCCCTCCCCTTCCCCATTTTCTGGACTGTTGAGCAAGTACCACCTGTCAGGCCAGGCCCTGCTTGGTCTGCTATCTGGTACCATGTAAACCAGTACAGCCTGGTCCATGGTTGGGTTGTCAGCAACTAAACCAGCACCCCCACCTGGGCTTGCCTGGGTGAGGAGGGTGTGTGGACACCCAGCAGGACTAAAAACAAGGCCTGCCGAAGGGCGGATGAGCTCCTTGCAAGCCAATGGCCATCCATACCTGGAGAGGAGGTGGGCACCACCAGGTCACTCTGCCCGAAGAAACACCAGTGATACCCAGCAACTCAACTGGGGGTGCTGCAGCATCTAAGGTGCCCTGACAGTTGCAGTGGCCTTGGGACTGACTTGACTTGAGCAACTACCCTGCCATGCTTCTAGATGCAACAGCGCTGACCCACAGTTTTGTCCAGCCCACTGATAATTTTTTTCAAGGAGAAAGTGACTATGCAGCCACCAAAACTGCAAGAACATTACACTTCCAGATCACAGCATTGTTGGAATAAATCTGGGCTTCTGAGGATGCAGGTTCTTAATGCTTATTTAGGGTCTTGCTTCTTCAAGGCTTTCAAATAGTTATCTTCCCTGTGAGGCAGGCAATGAGCATTATATGATATTATAACTGCGCTTTTTAAAGTGGTGAAATAACAAGACAGTACCTAGCCTTTGCACAAGAAATGGCACAGAAGACTTGAGGTTTCTGTTCTCCAATTCTAGACTATGCTGATCTTTAAGTTCAAAACCCACGTCGGTTCATTAAAAACATGAGAAACTATCTAGTGGAGATCTAGGTGTCAGCATTAGTTAATGTTGCAGGTAAGCCTTAAAGAGAATCCCTATGTGATAATTTATTTAATGATTGATATATATTTATATCCCCCCCCCCCCCCCGATTAAACTTTTCTTGGCAGCAATACATTTCAAACTTTTCCGATAAGCAGAAAATGTGCTATCGCTGAGACTTGAGCCTGGCTAGTTTTGTCTTCTAGGCCATGAGAAACCCCTTGGTGGGTGCAATGCCTATTTTCTGAAAAGTGTGAGGTTAAAATGATTGGAATAATACTTTTAATTGCTGTGTAATTAAGCTCCATCAGGGGAAGCAGTGGGGATCAGCAAGTATTTTTATAAAGCTAACTTACTCCATGTGACATTAACCTGGACAGACTGTTAACACGCTGCAGGAAGCTCTTTCATTTGGAGAACGCCGTGGGTCTTATAACTCGAAGCAGAAATGAAATGAGAAGTTAAGTTGCATTTGCAGCAGCTGTTTTTAAAGTTGTCTTCTCCTGAAGAAGAAAAAATCTCTCTCTGGACTAGTAGTCTTTTTAAAGGACCTAATCCTGCACGGTCCAGGGTGGAATTGGGATCAGAGCTATGTAATTGATATGAACAATCCTTTCTTACTCAGCAGATTGCCTGGCTATGCTTATTCAGCATCACATCTGCTGGCTTTACTTAACAAAAAAGTTTCTGGCTCTATTGCTGTGGATCCGATACAATAGAGCCAGATGGATGCAAGTCTGTCTTGTGTCTCATCGTGAAAATTGGGACCGTCAGCAATTTCTGATTTTCCCAGAGCACAGCTGGACTTCCAGGTCCCTGGCTGACTGAGAGGTGCTGGCAACTAGGAGCAGCACTTTCCTGCTTGTACCCAAGCCACTCAGAGCTGAAGCTCATCCCTGGAGAATGCCAGCACAGGGCACAAGCATCACGTAAGCTGGGCTTAAACTCAGGGCTTGTTTTGCCAAGTGAAACCAAAGTGGTCCATGCCTTAGGGTGATGTTCACCGTGCGAGTGGAGCCAGAATTAGCAACAAGTACAAAACTTGCCATTTTCCTACCTGTAAAGTTCCTCTCTTCCTATTGACTCTTATAACAGTAACATTGGAGGGTTCTCTCTTTGTGTTGGCTGTAACTGCAGTTCAGGTGTACCTGTGTGGCTTTTCAGCGTGGTGCGGGTAGCGCTGTACAAGAAGAGCCTTCTTTCCAGGAGCTGTAAAATGGATGCTTCAGACACCCCAGGGTGAATTCTCCCGTTAGCATCACCAGTATACATCTGAAATGCTTTCCTTGAAACAGGCATACACTCCTCCCCTTCCCCCAGGGGTATCTCACCAGGACACTTCAAAAATAAACCTTGGTCATGGATGGTCCATCACTGCCTTGGGATAGGAGACAGGGACAGGTCCTGGTCTTATGGAAGTCATAGATTTGCAGAAGTTTAGGGCTGGATGGGACTGTCTCTAGTGGGTTATGGAATAGAGAAAATCCCACACAATTTACTGATTCGTTTTGATGCACTGGCTGGGGGAGTAGTTAGTTGATTGCACGATTTCACAATGATTACACACTTAATTCATACAACACAATTTTATTTTAAAACTCTTTGCTACGTATATAACACTGCTTAGCTTAGAAATACCACAAACATTAAGAACACAATAATTACATATATCAGAAACAATGCTCCGAATGCACTTCCTTCCCAAACAGTGCTATAAGAATTAGTATTACAAAAACAACTACAATTACAATTAAAAGTTAAATTTGAATCAATACTATTATTTTTCATAATATACTTACAATCCTAGAATTCCAAGAAGCCAAACACCTAAATACGGTTTCATTCCTCAGTAGTACAATTTAATGGGTTGGCCTCAGTAGTACGGTTCAATGGGCTCGCCTCAGCAATATGATTAAATGGTCTGGCCTCAATACTGATAGCTCTAAGTCCCCTTCTTTCAGTCCCTTTTGGGCGCTTTGCAGCTTCAGCGTGAACTAAGAGATTCGTGTTCACGGAGAGGGTGGTTCAGGTGATCAGTCTGATCCAGCCTACACTTGCGATTCTTCCTTCGTTGTTCTGCAAGTATAGTCACCTCCAATTTGGGAGAGTAAGTTACAGTTTTTATTGAGTGAGCTGCCGTCTTGGGCCACTCCTACTCAAACCTGTCATTACCCCCAAATTTGGGCTCGGATCTTACTCAACAGATTCTTTTGCTTAGTAATTAGTTTCTTTTGTTGATCATTTTAATTACTTTGGGGAACTTCCATACCACTGCAAGTGACCTTTTCTTACCAATCTGGTCAAAAGGCCCTAGGGTTTGATCTCTCGGAACTCAGGATATTTGCTTAAGGGTCAATTTTCAGGTTCTCTTTGTAAAAGACTTCTAAAGATAACATTCAAGAGTTAAAACTTTAAGCAAAGTCTGGATTTTCCACACGTAGTCCAAAACCATGACCTAGATAAGGAGATAAATCTTATCTTCTTCCTGAAACTGGCTAATGGGCAACCATTACAAACATTCAAACTATTTCATTCAATATGACAGGGACCTTGTGAGATCATCAGGTCCAGCCCCCCTTGCTCTGGGCAGGAAAGACTGCTGGGGTCAAATAACCATTGCAAAGCTCTCTTTAGTGGGCATTAGTGGATCTGGATAGTCTGTGTAATAGTACTCCATACAATGCAAAGCTTGAAGGGCTGTTTAGAGAGATCTCCAAGAGAGCTTCCCAGTGGACACTTATGGCTGCTGGATCTAAAGCACATTGGAGGCTTGGGCTTCCTAGGCTGTGTCTACGTAGTGCTTTGGCATATGTCTAGGCTACAGATGGTCTTTCCAGCATACCTTTTGAAGTCCTGAAACCTGCAGTCCGAATGCATAGACCTTGGCTGGTGACTCCTCAGTAGCTTAAGCACATGCTTTCTCTGAGATCCAACCTGGTGAGTGGGCACTGCCTTAAAGTTTACTTACAGGGCACTCCAATTGCACATATTGCTCAGAGGCCATAAGACATGCCAGTCCATTCATAGCCTGCTGCTTAGGATATAACAGACCTAACTTAACTGCTTATTAGATAAGTGCATGGCACCTTTCAGCCTAGTTGTCTCTCTGTACTTTGTTTAACTCCGTAATAACTGACTCCAGAAAAGTTGAAGGGGAAGTGTCTGTCGAAGGGCTGCTGTTGGAAGCTTTGATCATCGCCAAAGCCAACCTTACATGTAAATGGATTATTCTGTACTTACTAAGCATCACAACTGCTGTTAGCTGTGATACTAGCTGCCTACAACCAGAACGGCTTTCATCATTTTCGATGCTTCTCATAGCAATTGTGAAACAGGCTGTTAGAAGTCTTGAATAACAAAAGCTGGTCAATTTGTGGGCAGCTAATACCACAGCAGTGACAGCAGTTGTGATGGGTTGTTCTGTGCTTAACGAGCGTTGCTTGTATTTTAAGTTTGTGTAAATGCCTAAGCATTTTTTTTCACTCCCAAGACTGTACACTTAAAGGGTGTGCACTGAATGCGTGGTGTTGAAACACCTAACACAGAGACTTGCATTATCAGATGGAATAAAATGTTCACATCTGCACAACAGTAAGTATTTTGCGTGAATCTTTGGTTTCTCCAGTACTCTTGAGTGGTGTTTTTTTGACAGGAATGAAAGGGTCGAGCTGAGTCCACAATCCTTCCTCACCTGTGCATGGCTTCTGCTCCAAATGCCAGCTGAGTCTGTGCTTCTTTTTCTTGCACATTTTAAAATGGCCAGTGGGGAACCCTTTCTTTTATAACCCCTCTTTGTTTGATGGCTCCCCGATCAGCATAAATAGGTAATTAGTTGTTGGCAAGTGCTTGCTAAGCAACAAGGAATTGGACTGAGGCAGAGGCATCCTTTTATCAGATGTTCAAAGCTTTTGGTCACTGCTGTCATATATAGTGAATCTGGGAGACTTGGTATGCCTTACTCATTCCCGACCCATCCAGTCCCCTGTGAGTGAGTGGAGCTGTAGCTTGAGCCTAGCTTATTGTTTCATAGCTAATTTTAAGTGTTCTAGCATCCATCTGGCTATTCACGTGGTCTTAAATGGCTGTACCTTCTGAGCATGTATGATCGCAAGTGGTCCAAATGTTGAGACCGTTCAAGTAGGAGATGCCCTAGATCAGGGGTGGGCAAAATGCAGCCTGCGGGCCAGATGTTGCCTGCCAGGCCATTCTATCCGGCCCGTGGGGCCCCTAAAAAATTTAGAAAAGTAATATGTCATGCAGCCCTCGATGGCTTGCCAAAACTCAATAAGTGGACCTCCACCCAAAATAATTGCCCGCCCCTGCCCTAGATGCAGCCCTCTTCTCCCCCTCCCTCCCCATGGTATAACAGCATTATCTTCAGCATTGTTTTAACATATTCGTAAGTTATCTAGATAAGGGGGTGAGTAGTGAAATGGCCAAATTTGCGGATGACAGAATTATTCCAAGTGGTCAAGACCAGAGCAGGGTGCGAGGAACTACAGAAGGATTTGGCACTATTGAGCAAATGGGCAACTAAATAGCAGATGAAATTCAATGTTGATGAGCAAAAATAACCCAAACTATACCTATGACAGCTTTACATTTTTGCTGTTTCCGCACAGAAAAGAGACCTGGGCGTCATTGTGGGCTGTTCACTAAAAATACCAGCTCAGTGCTCAGCAGCCATCCAAAAGGCAAACAAAATGATAGGGATTATGACTTGGAAACAAAACTGAAAGTATCATGATGCCCCTTTATAAATCCATGGTGCATCCAACCTTGAATACTGTGCTCAGTTTTGGTCCCAATATCTCAGAAAGAATATACAGAAATTTAGAGATGGTGTATATAGAAGAGCAATAAGGATAATTTAGTGGTATGGAGGGGCTTGCATACGAGGAGAGACTAAAGAGGTTGAACCAGTTCAGAAAAGAGATGCTTGAGGGCGAATATGATAAGGGTTTACAAATGCTGAATGGCGAAGAGGAAGTAAATATTATTTACTGTCTTGCTCAATACAAGAGCTAGGGATTACAAAATGAATCTAGTAGGTCGTGAGTTTAAAACGAACAAAAGGAAGTTCTTTTTCACACAATATGTCCTTAAAACGTGGAACTCGTTGCCACCAGATGCTGTGGGAGCTGACCGTTTACTCCAGAGCAAAAAGGGATTGGACAAATTCTCGGAGGAAAGAAGCATTAGTCGCTATTGAACGTGGGGGTGAGGGACCCGGCCTTTGAATGGGGACTTCCCAGACCCTAAATGCTGGAGGCTGCAAGTGGGAGAGGAACAGCGGAGATAACCTGATCGGAAGCAATTCACTCCCCCTTTCTGCATCAGGATATTGGCCGAGATGGACTTAAGGTCTGACGCAAGATGTGGCAGCTCTTATGCTGTTCTTATGATTTATTTGTGTGAGCTCCTATGACTCAAACGATGCCTTTAATTTCTCTGCCCGCGATGCTGCCTCCTAGAATTGACCTCAGTGAGCGTTCACTTCCCAGAAGCAATATTCAAACTTATTCAGTGTAAAAATTGGCTTTATAGGGTGGCTGAAGCCTGTCTCGCAAGCCAGAGAAAATAGCTTACCTGTATGCTGTAGGCCTGAGGCTCGATCACGAGGCAGAAGTCAGCTTGTCGTGAGAGTTAAGTGGCTGGTCCCAGTGATGCATCACGGCTGATGCACCCAAGTGGCGCATGCATAGGGGTATGTGCGTCCTTCTTCGCAGCTTTCTGTGGACGTGCTTGTCACTGCCCTCTACCTGCCTCGTGCAGGGGCTTGTTCTGAGGCAGAATTTCTGGTTATTTCAGAGCATGCTTAAATCTAAGTGCAGACTCGGATTCGGGAGTATCGTGAAGGAAAATAGCAGCGATTTGAAGGGAAGATGAGATTCCAGTAAATAGTGGCATTAGGAGGGTAATGTTGGGTGGCTCGTGCTGATTTCCTGAACAACAGGCCTGAGCGTGATCAAAGCAAAGCCAGCAGCTGGCACTGTCCTCACCCTTAGCCTGATCAAATGTGTTGCATTAAGTCCTGGGGTATTTTAGCTAGTTCTACCCCATCGTTGCAAATGTGTTGCATCAAAAAACACTGAGACTAGGGAGAGCTGTTCTAAGGACTGCTCTGAGGTCAGCAGTAAAACAATAACCTGTAGAAAAAGAAACCAAGGGCATACAGAAATAAGTGACTTCAGCCACAAGTGTGGGGTACGAATGCTGCCTGGCTGGCATGCATGGCATATACTGTGAAGATAAGGTAAAGCTGTGCATTAATTGCCATTGGCAGATTCAACAACAAAAAGTAACTGTAGATCCTTATGTGCATATTCAGTACACGTGTATATCTCGCACTCGGCAAGTAAATGTAACCCAAGGTGTATCTGGGAAAGCTGGCACCCTTGGGTGCTACAATGGAGGTAGAGGAGTTGAGGTTTTGGCCACGGGGAATGGGATGGGAGCAGGATGTTGCAACAGCCAGATGAACAGTCCCCTGGCCACGTGGACCGCAGATTTATACGCTGAGCAACGATGCAAAGCCCTTAATTCAGCGGTGGCTGCAGGACCAGGAAGGGTTAACCTGGCTGTCGGTGGGGAAGTCGAGCAGGGACAGGCATGAGACTTTTTCATCCTGGTTGCAATAAAAATCCTGGGGTAGTTTAGCTATTACCACCCCATCATCGCAGCGCTTGGGAGCTGGGGTGATGTGGGTGCCAAGGCGTATGGTTGACAGCCCAGAGGCTGAAGTTTGAGGCTATAGCAGATGGGCTTACAGGGCGGCCCTGTCAGATCCAACGAATCTGCTAAATACCTTGTCACAAGAACACAAAAAAGGAAGGATCGCAATACTTTGCGGCTTTAGGGCTGGGATAGAAGTGCGAGTTAGCATGATTGGGGTGATGCATAGCTTACCTCTACTAGCAACATCCTCCTCTGTCTTTTAGGTGCCTAAATGTGATCCTCTTCCATCCGGACAACCCATTAACACAAGGTGGTGGGCCCTCCTCCTCCTCACTGCTTTCTTGTGATTTAGTCTTACTGCTAAGATGAGGGCATGTCGCATCTACTTCTGCGTTAATGGGATTTCTCAGGGACTCGAGCATGGTGGAACAAGCTTGTACTTGCGTGCCTAATAGGCAGAATGGGATTTGGCCCTACGTGTCCTGGTTTTCAGAGAGATGAATAATGGCTGCTCTCGACATTGAGAAGGGCACGATCCTTAACCCTGCACGAGCAACATTTTTGGGGCAGTGGATATTTTATTAATACAGTCTGAACAGCTCTAAAGCCAAATGACTTATGTTTTTTGCTTGTTACATGATGCTCTTCAGTTCTCTTCTGCCTTCTGCAGTCTTTAAAAATGTTTGGCAGTTTTGTCCTGGAACGCTTTCCTTTAAAGAGGGCCTTTTTCCCTGCTAAGACTGAATTTTTTTAAAGCAAAAATTGGGCTTTTTTGTTTCTGTTTTGTTACCGTACTAAACAAGATGGGATCTGGCCAGGGTTGTTATAGTAACTACTAAGATTTCCTCAAGAGAAGAGGAAAAAATAGAACACAGGCCCATTCATTTATTACTTTAGGATTTCATTCAAAGTTGCATGCTGTTCTGTGTAGATAATTTGCAAGGCGCACAGTGTAGGTAACTTCCAGCGACAAAAACACATACGAATAATGAATCTGAATGGCTTTCCACAATGTTGAGTTTGCAATATGATAGCTTGAGAGGAAACGCTGGTTTTTGTTCAGTTGTCTTTGGTTTTTCACTTTTGGAGCTTGGGTTGCCATGTCATTCTCCTGACATCTTCCTCCTTTATACCCATCATAAATTAGTTGTCTTGGGAAGGAGCGAATTGCAGAAGCCAGCTCCTGTAATGGTAAAAACACAAAAGCCGCAACCTTTTTAACAATGTCTCTGAGCCCCTTTTTCTCAAAAGCTGCTGCCAGTATTTTTGCATGCACCAAACTGCCCTTTTATTAAAAAAAAAAAAAAAAAAAAAAGCAACAACCAAAAAACAAATTAATTCTCGTAAGAGAAAATCGGTAACATGAACAGAATATTCATTAAAATTCTCATATTTTATCTTGTTAGAATGCGGCATAAATTCCTATATTATGTGGTTTTAATACCTGTCATTTTTAAAGACTTTAAAGGAAAACTCTACAGAACTTTCCACATAGATTCACAGCCCATACTTCTCTGGTGATGGGACTCACCAGCATAGTTTCATTAAATAAATAAATAAATTAATTAATTAATTAATAAATAATCTCTTTAAGATTATAATCAGAACCATAATGTCTAGAGCAAAAGCAACAAACCTTTCTGCACATTCCTCTTATGTAGGTAACGTTTTTGAGATCTTTGACAAATGACAACTTTTATACATGAGCATTTGAGGGGTCTCTCATCTTAGTATTTAATTGCTGTTATGTGCATTTTTTTTTTTTTTTTAAAGAAATCTGTTCCTTCCAGGGAAAAAAAAATTTCCAGGAAAAGACTCTTGGCCCCTCACTTGTGATTTAGACGATTGTCTATGACGGGCTGACCCTTTGGTTAATGGCAAGAGGAGCATTTTAAAATATGGGTCTCATCTGTTCCTGCTACACCGCAAGTGGTGCACAGCCTGGCTACGGGGGCAGTCCATAGCCTTTGGGACAGGACATGGTGTGTCCCTCTCCTGTTCCCGATGCCCGCTGTACACCTTGCTCCCATGCAATGTAATCATCAGACACACTTGTTGTCATGGTGACTTCAGATGATTGCACTAAAATACGCTTCAGCATGCAACCCAGACTAAAATCATAAGATCTCTAGGATGCTTCTGATTGATCCTGGAGAAAGTGGGCAGGCACCAGAGAGATTTTACATCGGACTCTTGTTGTCTGGAAAGAGACCAAGGCTGACCAGATGGCACGCCTTGAAAACCATACATTAAATAAATAGTTTCATAATTTCCTAGTAGCTAGGGTCAGGAGGGACCTGAACAGATCATCTAGCCTGAGCCCCTGCCACAGGCAGGAATGGATGCCGGGTTCACAAGACCCCAGACAGGTGATCATCCAAACTCCTCTTGAATGTGCCCAAGGTAGGGGCGAGGACCACTTCCCTGGGAAGTTGGTTCCCGATTTTGGCCACCCTAACTGTAAAATATTGCCTTCTGATCTCTAACCTAAACCTGGTCTCCATCAGCTTATGACCATTGTTCCTTGTCACCCCAGGTGGTGCTGGGGAGAAAAGGGCTCTGCCTATTTGCTGATGATCCCCACTGATGAGCTTGTAGGCAGCCACCAGGTCCCCCCTCAGCCTCCTCTTGCTGAGGCTGAACAGGTTCAGGTCCCTCAGTCTCTCCTCGTAGGGCCTGTCCTGCTGCCCTCTCACCAAGTGGGTGGCCTCCTCTGAGCCCTCTCCATGCTGGCCACATCCCTCCTGAAGTGCGGCGCCCAGAACGGGACGCAGTACTCCAACTGCGGCCTGACCACAGTCACAGAGAGGGGGAGGATCACCTCTCTGGACTGGCTTGAGATGCACCTTTGGATGCATGACAAGGTCTGGCTGGCTTTGCTGGCTGCGGTCTGGCATTGGCGGCTCATGTCCATCTTGGAGTCCATAATGACTCCGAGATCCCTTTCCACCTCTGTGCTTTCAAGAGGGGAGCTCCCCAGCCTGTATGTGTGCTGTGGATCCCTTCTCCCCAGGTGCAGCACCCTGCATTTGTCTGCGTTGAACCCCATCCTATTCTCGTCTGCCCACTTTTGTAGTCTGTCTAAATCTAGTTGCAGCCTCTCTCTCCCTGCAAGTGTGTCCACCTCGCCCCACACCTTAGTGTCATCAGCAAACTTGGACAGCGTGCTTTCCATCCCCTCGTTCAAGTCGCTGATGAAGATGTTAAACAGTGCGGGCCCGAGGACCAAGCCCTGGGGGACCCCACTGCTCACATCTCGCCAGGTTGAGTACAACCCGTCCACCACTACTCTCTGGGTGCGCCCCATCAGCCAGTTTTTTACCCATCCTACTGTGCAGGCATCAATGCTGCAGTCATTTAATTTATTGATGAGTATGGGGCGAGAGACAGTGTCAAAGGCCTTCTTAAAGTCTAGAAAGACTATGTCCACAGCGACACCATCATCCAAGGATTTAGTTACTTGGTCATAAAAGGCAATCAGTTTGGTGAGGCAGGACCTGCCTTTGATGAACCCATGCTGATTGCCCCTGATTCAAATATATATTGATTAACTTGAATATCACCTGCAGGCTGCTCAGCTTATTTATTAATATTTAAGTAAGCCAAAAGGGGCTGCTAGTAAAAATTAGGTAAAAAGTGGCTGGAGAAAAGATGTCTCTGAGACAAGTACCTAAAGCCATAGAGAGAGCAGTGACTAGACTGCTAGTAGGATGTCTCCAGTAATGTTAACAGGCTTATTTTGCAAGGTAGGACACCTTAATACTGACAGAAGCTACAGGAGACATCTTACCTGTTTATAGAGAGGGCCTGGATCACTTGCCAGAAGCTGATGAGGAACAAGCCCAGACCGAGAGAGGTTGTTTGAATGGGACTATGAAGTGGTTGAGCTGGCCCGGTAGCATTAGGAGGAGAGATGAAGATCTAGGTATTTAAACCTACGTGTAGACACGTTTTTAAAACCCTCGTGCACACGTACTACACAGTGTTTGTACTGTGAAGAAAAGAATTGCACCTTGTTTTGGAAAGACTGTTTATCCCTTGTACTTCCCAGGCAGCAAAACTCTAGCCCTGTTGGATCTGCTCAAGGCTGGCACAGGGCTCTACGTCCCTGATCATAGCAACATAGAAAACGAGGGTTGGAAGGGGCCTCAGGAGATCACATCTAGTCCACCCCCTGCTCCAAGCAGGACCAGCCCCAACTACATCATCCCAGCCAAGGCTTTGTCTACCCGGGTCTTAAACACCTCCAAGGATGGAAATGCCACCACATCTCTGGGTAACCTGTTCCAGTGCTTCGTCACCCTCCTTGGGAGAAAGTTTTTCCTAATATCCAACCTCAACTACCCTTGCTGCAGCTTGAGCCCATTGCTCCTTGTCCTGTCATCTGTCCCCACTGAGACCAGTCCAGCTCCATCCTCTTTGCAGCCCCCCTGCAGGGAGGTGAAGGCTGCTATTCAATCCCCCTCGGTCTTCCCTCCTGCAGACTTAATCAGCCCATTTCCCTCAGCCTCTCACAAGTCATGTCCCCCAGTCCCCCAACCATTTTTGTTGCCCTCTGCTGGACTCTCTCCAATTTGTCTAGGTCCTTTGTGTAGTGGGGGACCCCAAACTGGATTTGTAGATCATGGTCTACACGTTGGAGAATTGTGTGGTTCTGCCCCAGGAGTGGAAAGCCGTAGGGGTTTGCTCAGTGCAGCTAGCCTGGGGACAGCAAACCCCCTCGCAGAGCATGCGTAAAGAGAAGGTGGCTCCAACGGTCACGTTTCTTTAAGGTTGTTGAAACGTTTCCTGGATTCTTTCTTTCTTCATGTCTTCTGAAATTAAGCCTCATTAGGTTACTTTGCAAAGACTGCCCACTTTTGCGCTTGCTTATTAGCAGCTATTCAACAAGAGCTAGTGAGGTATGTAATACATGTTCACATATTTTTCTCCCCTGGTATAAAATTAGCTTAGCGTATGCAAAAATGGGCAGGAATCCAACCACAACACATTTGCTCTGTAGAGTGGTTGGACTGCCACTTCTTCAAGTGCTTTGTGTACGGCATGTTTTAAAGGCACTAGTCATTCACTTATTGCCAATTGCAGGTTGGCGTAACTGCTGGTATTTCCAAGAAAACAACAACGTATTCTTTGATGTTTGCAATGAAAAGGAGGAAAAATAATCTCCTTGCAATTAGTCTAACCCACAGAAGTCCAAGCTAGGCTGTAATGATACTTGCCTAATTTGCAGGGTTGTTGTGAGTAACAAGCTCATTAACGGTTGTGAGGTGCTCTGGCACAATGGTGATAAGAGCCCTAAGTACCTACATAGTTTATAATCAGATTTCATAATATCCAGCAAAAATGTTCTGCATTTTCAAGCATTCCCAAGCAGTCAACATAACTGCTCCAACAGCACAGGGCTGTTTATAGGTTACTTAAGGGATTTTAATCTATCAGCTTTGAATTTCTGGCATGGGCATCCTTCCTGCAGCTAGGCAGTCTCACTGATGTGCCTGTTTTTAAATAATTGAGAAGCACTTCCCATGTCCTGTGACATTTTCTGCAGCCTTGCTCCAACTCTGTTTGGATTCTCTGGCCAAGCACTTAGCCACTTAAATCAGCACACGCAGCTTGACTCGTTCTTGGGCAGGTTGGACTAATTAAGAGATTTTTTTTCCTCACCACCCTCCCCTTTTCATTGCCAAGATCAAAAGAATCGGCCTCTGTATGTCTCATTCCAGAGCTTGAACGGTGAGATTATTCTTCCCTTTTTAATTTAGCTATATATTCTGAAAATGAATGGATCTCTCTGCTGGTCCGTCAGCAATGTGCAGCTGCCCAGCTGTGCTAATTTGAATGCATGAGGTCCCGTGAAAGCTGCCTTTTTAGGGCAATCTGAGGAAGTTCCTATTCCACTACGTGCATGTTATAGTGGGTGGGCTTTTCAAAAGTGCTCGGTCTAATTCTGCTCTCATTAATTTGCTGATGAAGCTCTCCTTGACTTTGGTGGAAGCAGAATTATGTTAAGAATGTGATTTTTGAGAATCCCACCCAGGTGCATGTATAATAGTCATCATTTAAAATTTTATCATTTGCCAACTGTTCTTCAAAGTGGTTCCTGAAATCCAGTTGGCAATATATGAAAATACTTTGGTATCTTGGATATATTGGGTCTTGCTCTGACTCCTTCACATCAGCATTAAGCAGGGTCACTGCATTAGCGTCAGTGCATTTGATGGCAGAAACTACACTGACTAAACTACACTGCCTTATGCGGATGTTGCTGGGACCAGACTCAGACTCCGTACGGTATTCGTAATAGTTAATAGCTGATTTTGATTTCTCAGCAGTGACTGTGCATGTGTGTTTTTGGTGGGGTGCAGGTTTTTTTTTCCCCAAGGATCTAAATGATGTCTATTAGCCAGGGGCTCTTACTATACTTTTTGAAGGCCTCATCTTTCAATCCTGTAGTCCTTATGGAAGAAAGCTCCCTCCAGTTGGGGTTTGATAGTTTCTGGAGATCATGTTTGCACGGCATGACCAGATTTCTTGCAAGTACTTCACCATTTGTACTGTGGCTCTGTCTCCTGGGGAAGACAAATCAGGTTCATCACACTAAGTATGAAGTCTTCAGGTAGACACGTGTTTGGTGCTGCTAGTCATGGCAACTCCATTTGGGTTCAATTTTTTACATGTACACCGTGTTCTGGTGGAAGATGATGTGATCCATTTCCAGAGGAGTTTTTAGTACAAATACAGATACATGCATTTATATAAAGGCACGACCATCCTCGGGGCTATGTAAGAAGAATGTTTTAAAGAGTGTCTGCAATCCTGTTCCCTGGATTCGCAGCCTTAGATGTGTGTGTGCACTGCAGGCTCCGATTTCTCTGATCGTGTCTTTCTTTTGTTTGTAGAGCCGTCTCAAAGAAGCAGTGCAGTTGCTGGAGGATTATAAACATGGGACCTTACCCCCAGGAGTCACCAACAAAGAGGTAATATAAGATCCATTGCTAAATGGGTTCCCATTAACTGGATTTCCACTTAGGCCTGGGCACCTGCTTTACCAAAGTGAGATACATTTTCAAAGGTGTGATCATAACTGATCACTGGTTTATGACTTTCCTGGATTTGGATTGCCATGTATTAGCATCTGGTACCACGTCTGTTGAATCAAGATTTATTTTTTGTGAAGCCTTAACTAATGGTGTCTTAGCTATGGCATATACCTGGTCTTGCATTAGTTAGCATCAATGTATTTCAACCACTGGACTTCCCTCCCCTAAATTAACTATTCAAATGACTTTGGGTATTGGGTCTTCTGATTTGGAGTATGTCACGATCAAACTGAAACTTTTAACGAGAGTAAGAGGTGATTTAACCAGACTCCACAAAAATGCAGAGAGGCAAAGAAAGGGAGAATGACTACTCCAGGGGAAGGGGAGTTGAACAAAGGGATGTATTCTGGGTTCCAGCCCCTGCCCAAGGGCTGTTTGTGATTTTTTTTTCTTATTGAATGATTGTTTTTCACATAAAATGCATATACAGTCCAGGTGAGTGTCCTGACTGCTCTTTCTCCCTCTTGCTCCCTCTGGCACAATGAATTGTGAATTCTTTGTGCAAAGGAGCACTGGGCATATACTAGGAGGTGTTAAGCATCTACTCACTCCAGGCTAGTCTGTGACCTAGCGCATGTGGGTTTGAAACCCCTTTGGCAGAGGGAGGGATCAGGCTTGGGTGAGCGCCCTAACCAGAAACTGAAGAGAACAAGTGGCAGCCCTCTCAGTATCGCCGTCTCCAACCACATTTAAGAGATTAACAGTATACATTTAAAAGTACTACACTTATGGAAGGAAAGGTTGTAGGTTTAGCACTCTGGGTCTAAAACAGACCGTCTCCTCCCTGCCATTCTGCATAAAGTGCTTAAACCCTAGAGATGGGTATGATCTAGGCACATTGCTGTTCCTAGCATTTCCATATTGCCTTCTCACTCTGTACTGGCTTTGGAGCCCACTGATGCTCCTTAAATACTACGTGGCAAACCTAGAGCCTAGATCTGGGATCTGGATTCCAGGCTGGGGGATCCAGACACCTAAAAGCTAAGTGCTGCAATGCTGAGTTCTGCAGTACAGAGACCCACTTTTGGATCTAGCTTTTTAGATCCACCCTGGACTAGTGCACCTTGGCTTGACACTCCCGACCATGTCTTGCATATCTGCTCCTGTGCGCACACCCCATACTTTCAAATATGCCAGCAAGGCCACTTGGAGCTTGCAAGGCAATTACAACCTCACTGTTGAAGACTGAGCTGAAGCAGTCATGGAGCAGTGCCCTGGGCTGTTTTCACCAGCAAATTTCTGGATTTGGCTCGTGCTTGTGGGAGCAGGTGGATGGGGTATCCTTGGGAACGGATGGCTTGGACATGCCACCCCCATACTATAGCTATGCCTGTTGTGTCCTAGGTCCCCCTTTTGACATTAGGGTAACAGCACCTACCCTGGGCACTCATGAGGATTGCACACTAGTTGCATGCTGTGATGATAGATGCTATATAAATAGCCAAGCTCAATAGAAAAAGATTGGAAGGGCCTCATTGGATGGGTCTGTATATACAGGGGCTTATTTGGCCTGCAGCAATCATATTGGCATATATCCCAAGAATATAACAACAGAAATAGCAATGCCATTTTCACTCTTCCCGGCATGTACACCAAGTATGTTTTTAAATGATTTGTCTCATGCATTGCACCTGAAGAATGTATAGCAGGAAGGCTGGGCTGGCAGTAAGTTTTAATTTAGTTTAGAACGTGGCTCGTTCTGTAGTCATTCTTCACTGTGTTGGGAGTAAGTACATCATGCAGTTTCACAGAAGGCAGATCTGTCCGCTCTGGTTGCGAGCCTCTCCCTAGTGGCAAAATGCCCCTCTAACACCACAAGTGTTTGTTCTGAACACTTCTTGCTTTCCAGGTTCTTTGATCCTGTTATTGTCTTGGTTTTCTTTCAGATAGCTTGAGTGGAAGGCTGAGTATGAGGAAATGAGAAGAGGTGAGAGCTGCACAGTAGGGAACATGACCTTAGCCTGCACCACATATCTGAGTCCGTTCCCACGCTAAGACCCTCTGTAGTGGCAGGAACCCCCTGCTCTGCTGGCAGAGTTACAGTGCCTCTACCAAGTGGAGTGAGGCTCCTGTCATTAACCAGCAATCAGCTACAGGTGCATAAAGGTTCTCCTATGCCTTCAGGTGATTTCCGCAGTCTAATATGCATCTAGTGCCATCCCAGGCTGCCCTTGCACCAAGGCTGTAGGGGAGCTGCCAAATGGGCACACATTCTGGTGGCTTGGTGGTTGTACCTCTTGCTATCTGCTGCCAGATATTCTGGTGGCTGCACGTGGACGCAGCTATGACTCTCCACCCCCAGTGTGAAACTGAACCAGAGGATAGTCAGTGTATTGGGCCACTCGGACACTGGCCTAAATTTTTCATTCTGCACAATGAAAGGCTGACGCTGCACACAGAATTAATTGCAAGCTGCATAAACCCATTCCTTCTTTGTTCTCTCTTGCATGTATCCTTCCAGTCACGGCACTACAAGTGTGATGTGAATTTTTACTAAACAAGTCAGAAGAATTCAGGTGTCAAATAAATGTATGGGCACAGAGCAGGGTGGGAAGGGAGGCTGAAAATATATTGAAATGAAAAAATTAACACATGGATGTAAAAATAACTTTTTTGTAGTAAAACTGTGCAACAGGCTGACAGTGTTGGCCTGGATGCTCCACCCCGTTATCAGGTGTTGATAACGCTGGGGAATGAGAAATGGGTTCTGCTGATGCACTAGGGCAGGTGGCTTGTTACCCATCTGGGTAGGGAAGAAAGACCTGGCTCTCTGGAGGAGGGATCTAGACTGAGATGAGCAGTCTTGGAGGAGGAAACTGAGAAGCAGCCACTGAGCCCGGGGAGAAGGTGTGACCTGAACCTGTTACTGAACATAACTGTTAATTTTTGTCATCATAAAGTTTGGGCTTTACACAGTGTCTGAATTATCTTGGGGAAAGGTTCTTGCCTTCATAGTTGTTTCCAGATCTGGCCAAAACCTCTTTGTCTTTGGGCTGGAAAAAAGTATGACCCTTGTAACTTGAGATGGAAATGAGGCTGCTGAAAGTAGATTGGGCTTAAAACTTTGGCTTTTCATGGCACAAGATTTGCCATTAGACTCACTCCATCTGTGCATCAGTTTTGGATGATCTCTTCAATAAAAGTTGAGGGGGAGGTTTGCCCGGATGGAAAGCTTGCCCTTCCTAAATCCAACATGAGTGTGCCAGATATACACAGCTGTAAGCATATCATTAATTCCTGATCCATTTGCAGAGCATACAATGTGCCAATCGCTTTATTCAATGGAGAAGGGTTTTGAGGGTGTAGACTGCTTGCACTCAGAGTTTCCCTACTGTTGAAACAAGAAAGTCAAAAGAAGATATTCCCCCAACCTGGTGTCTAATTTGTGCGTGTCCTGACTGCTGCTCTTGTCTGGACGGAACTAGGTTTATCAGAAATTATTTGCTTGCACTTTCACCTTCTATAGTGACTAGTTTAGAAAGAGGACATTGCCACATTTTGTGGAGATGTTCCTTTCATTCAAGTGGTGATGACATTTTGCTAACTTGGAGTAAAAGATTGTAAAAGATCACATTGTCTTTCTGATAGCCATGTAGTCGGCCATAGACTAGACAGTCTATAGGTTGGTACACATCACTACAATTATGCATCAAAAAGGCTGGGGCAGGTACTCAGCGTTCAGCTGCATTTTCTTTGTCTGGGCTCGTGTTGGGAGGATTCAGCTGCAGGTCTGCCATAAAGAACTAAGTGTCTTAATTAAGGAGGCTTTGATGAGAAGTGAAGAAGGACGTTTTACAGTGTTTACAACGTTATTAATAATTGTCATGTATTTTGTGTCAGACTTGAGAGAGCCTGCATGAGCTTCTGGTCTTCCTAATTGGAGTAAAACCTGGTAATCCTTCTATAGCAAATAGAAGTGTTACAAGGTAAGGGATTTGCAAAAGTTTTAAGTGATCAGTTGTTTGAACAGGCCACAGGGGGAAAATAATGAGGTTCAAGATCAGAGAATAGCTTTTTTTAGTTAAACACCATATTCAAATCTTTGGCTTGGCTATTTTGATGGAGTGTTCAGCTTTATGTTAATCTAAACCCTAAAGTGTCCAAAAATACTTTTTCCCCCCCATTTAATGGCCATCACCAGACATGCCTGGGCTATAGCTGAAAGCATAACCATGGCTAAGCTTAATTTGTTTTTGTTACTTGTTAAAATAAACTCACTAGATGAAAAATGAAAGTATAAAAGTTGAACCAAAATTCTGTAATGTTAAATATTTTCTCAATAGTTTTATCTCCTTGGCAGAGCTTTTAAAGAGGAATTTCTCCTTCACAGTGTTCTGAAGTGGAGCAGCCCTGGATCTTTCCACACAGGATGATTTTCTTTAGCCTTACCCGCACTCTGCTTCTGTTTCGCCTGACCATCCGTCCTTGTGAGGTAGCTTCTGGAGGAAACGCTTCTTGTTACTGTCTGTGGGAAGGTTCACAGGTTGGCTGCCTGTGACTGAATGAACAAATGATGCAAAATGCTCCATCTAACAAGATTAATACAGATGCAAAGCGAAATGCTCAAGACTGGGAAATGTCAAAGTTGCAGCCAGCATCCAACTTTAACTGCCCTCTTGGCATGTGCATCAGGACAGATCTCGTTACAAGATTCTTCCAGCCAGTTTGCTCCCACTTGCATTAGTTGAATGTCTGCCACCTCCATATGGTGCTCTCGCTTCGCCAGGCTGTATAGACGCTTACTTTTGTTCTCCTGACTCCTCTCATGGGGTGGTCGTCCTTCCCCGACCCCTTTTCTTCTGCTCGCTGTCTTCCCCACTCCCTGTCTTTCCCTAGTTGCTCCCTCTTTCCTTTTCTTCCCATTGCCATGTCTTGACTTTGTGCTGCTAGTGATGTGTGACTCGATGTCCATTGAGACCCTTCCCGTTTCCTATATCCTTCCCTATGACCACCTTCAGCCCTTTTTTTTCATATCTTACTTTCATCTTCCTGTGCCTTTATGTTCCCTTGAAGACCACTTGCTAGATTCTTGTTACATCAAAGATCGCTGCAGTTCATGGCTTTTTTTCTTGGACTTTTAGAAACTTCGGGTCCTCTTTGCACCCTGTTTCTTTAGTGAGGTTCTCCTATGGCAACCTCTTACATGTATTCGCCATTGGGGTAGCCCACAGAGAAAGAAGGATAAAGGACGTTGAATTTCTGGTGCTCCCAGCCCTTGTTTTCTTCCCTCTGCCTTTTCTCTCCACTCCCCTTCCATGGAGATGTTCCCTTTTGGAGCTGATTAGAAATCTTCTGGCAAAAAGCATTGTGTAGGGAAAAGTTGGGTTTGTTTTTTTGGGGGGGGGTATTATTTTTTTTAATTCAAAAACTATGTGCACATGTTTTGTCCCAGTGTCAACAAGGGTGGAATTTCTTGTTTGAAAGAAAAAGCCTATCTGAACCCACAACAGCCCATGGATTAGTGGTCCGGATACTTGTGTCAGGTTGGGGGAGAATGAGGTTTGAATCTCTTCTCTCACCTTGGCTGGGAGCTGCAACATGTGCAAAGAGTGTCCCCGTCGCAGCTGTTGCCTGCTCTGAAACGGAAAGGCTCCCTGGTATGGGTGTGGGGTTTTTTTCTTTTTAAATGGAAAAAAAAACATTCAAGGGTTCTTGGGCTTGTTTCAAGGTCAAGTGGGGGAAAAATGGCGGTCTCAAACTTCTGAGTAATGGGACAAGCTTTTGCCACCCAGCTCAGCTCCTCCCTATCTGCTGTCCTCTCCAGCTTTTGACTCCTCTGCTCTCCATGGCAGCCCTGTTCCCCAGCCAGTTCCTAGTGCCAGGTTTACTTGTTCTTTATCCTATGCATTTTCATTAGACTCTCCTGGAAGCAGGAATTAGAGCCTAGGACCACCACCTCCCGCTGCTGCCTTCACTGGACTTGCTGAATCAGACCACATTTTGTCTCCTCTCTTTTTATTTTTGGCCCCATGAGTCTTGCCCTTTTTTGGCTGCACGGTCTCCACAGGAGAAACAGAAGATGTCCCTATCCAGCCTAATCTGTAGATAGTTAGGATGCTCTCCTAGGAGGTGGGAGATGGGAGGTGTGGGTTTGAATCCCCACAGGTTGAGGACAACTAGAATCCGGTCTTCCACTTCCAGGCCAAGTGCTCTACCTGGTAGGCTTTTATGCATAAGAGGGGTGGCAAAACCACCAGCGCCTGCCAGATAGGTGCCTTGCACTCTTGGGAGGAGTGGATGCTATGGGAATAAATGCAAGCACTTGACTCCGGGTTGCAAGCTTTGAGGAGGCAGTGGGTGTTCAGACGCAGCCTTGTGCTTAGTGTTTATTCTCTTGATTATCCCTAGGTTCCTCTCTGCTCGGTGTGTAGGTTCTCTGCAACGCTCTCTGCAGACCCCTGCATTTGCTGTGCAGGCAGGGGTCGATGCTGAGGATCCCTATTCCAATAAGACAAGGCAAGGCATCATTTTACTAGGCATGTTGAGGTCTAAAATGGAAGAGGCTGTGAAGTTGACCACTTGTCTTATTCAGTGCTCAAAGTACGTTCAATAAACCCCCAGCAGAGCTGTCCAGCTTGTTTTGGGAGTAACGTTTGCTAGTCATGGCTGTTCGGATAAATATGAATAGCCAGTTTCATTCAATTTAATAAAACCCTGGAAGAAAGTGTCCTCCGTGGTGCAAAGAAACTCACCATTTGGTCTGGTATTAACCTGTCAATGGGTCTGTTTGGATTTCTGCGTTGGGTGAGACGTGGTTTTGTCTGGGGCTCCCGAGTCACTGAAGTAGAAGAGCGAACCTGGCTGATGTGGAAATGTCTTGCTCGCAAGAGGTTTAGGACTGAAAACTTTATTCTGAAAAGTTAAAATGGAACTGATGAGATCTCAAGCTTCCTGTCATGCCTCGTCGTCCTGTTAAAGATTAATAAGAAAGCTGCAGAACTGTCTCGTAGCCTGGAGTGCCCCTTGACACCTGTCAGCTTTCCACCTGCTCCTGGCTCATGTGAGCTCCCGTTTCTCGAGTATCGCAAAGTCTTTTTTTTATTTGCATTCATTATAGTCTGCTAGGCCATGAGAGAGCGGTAACAAGTCGCACATAAATGGCCCATTCCTGCAAGACCTTTCTGTGAACGCTCCCACTGACTCTCACAGGCTAGCAGAATTGGGCCCTTCGCTTGAGACCGGTGGCTGGTGATATTTGAGAGTGGGTAGGTGAAAATGATACACACAAGTGTGCTTGGAGCCAATTTGCAGCAGAAGGTATAGACTGTAACATATCCAATGTGAAACAGGGCAGCCAATTCCCAAACTGCCTCCTGTGGGGAGCCTTCACCAGAACAAAATGAGTTTTTGCGCGAGGGAATACTGCTGTATAAGGATAGCAGCTGCAGTATCCGTGGGCTGAAAAACACGAATCAAAGTGGCATGCTTCTTAAAAAGTGGGCATTTTCTGTACATGAGGACTGGCGGATGCATCTGTGCTCCAGTGCTCGAAAGGCTGCACCAACTGCAGACGTACCACTGTGGCTTTCGTCCTTTATCCCCAGGCTTCTTTGCCTCGTTTGGCTAATTTGTACAACTGCATCTGTGTCCTCTATGTGCAAGAGTCCCTTTTCCAACCTGTCCAACAGACCAGCACAGATTGGAAGAACAGATTGATGCTGGCATGTCAGCCGCGGTAAAAGTTAAGAGAAGCAGCAGTCGGTGGCTACCAGCGACATGGGAGAGATTTAAAGAAGCCCTGTTTTACAGCACAGCTGCTTTGGTGTGGGGGTTATTGTGCCCAGTGCTGCACACGTAGGCTTTACAGGGAAAATGGGTCCCCCTTGCAAAGAGCATGCCAGACAGGCATGACTTAAGTAAGGCCTAGTAATGTCAGTCTGCTATTTAAAGGACTGCATTAAGGAATCAGCGCTGTTTCCTCAAGACACATTTTAAGGACTGCAATATCCCTGCTTCCCACCTCCCTGGAGTGCTAGATGTTTTGTCGTCTTCAATCTTTTTGCTTTCTCTGCAAAGACCAATCCCACAATAACAGCCTCCAGTGCAATAGCTTCCCCGTCCCCCACAAACGCTGTACCTAGTATGTCCAGCAAAACGCATTTTCCCCTTTGTACCTTCTGTGTCCTGACTTCCTTTTGAGCAAATTAGCATGTAAATGGCTCCTTACTCTCGCATCGGTAAGGGAACTAAATGATTATTCTGTCATATGTGCATTATGGTACCATGCAGAGGCCCCAGCCTGGGCCTGGCTTTAGCCAGATCTTGTGGTAGGAATTGGCACCTACATGTAAGCCTATTCCATCCTGCCCAGATTTAGACTCTTACAACATGAGGGCTGGAAGGAACCGCAAGAGGTCGCATCTAGTCCAACCCTCTGCTCCAAGCAGGACCAACCCCAACTACATCATCCCAGCCAAGGCTTTGTCTAACCGGGTCTTCAAAACCTCCAAGGATGGAGACTGCACCACCTCTCTGGGTGACCTCTTCCAGTGCTTCACCACCCTCCTAGTGAGAGAGTTTTTCCTAATATCCAACCTCAACTTCCTTTGCTGCAGCCCGAGCCCATTGCTCCTTCTGCCATCTGCCCCCACTGAGACCAGTCCAGCTCCATCCTCTTTGCAACCCCCTGCAGTATGTTAAAGGATACTAAAGGCTATTAAATCCCCCTTCCCTGCAGTCTTTTCTCTTCTGCAGACTAAATCAGCCTAGTTCCCTCAGCCTCTCTTTACAAGTCCTGTCCCCCAGCCACACAACCATTTTCGTTGCCCTCCGCTGGACTCTCTCCAAGTTATCCACATCTTTTCTGCAGTAGGGAGCCTGAAAAAAACATTAACTTTTCTACTTGTGTAACAAGCTGTCATCCTCGTCTTGACTAAGTTGCAAGAAAGTGCTGAGGAGGAGAGGAACATAGCTGCTTTTTCGTGTTAATTGCTTTCCAGGGTCTGGAGCAAGGTGGAACAGGACCTCATTTAGGCACTTAACTCCACATCGAAACCCGGTAAGTGGAACAGGATGGTGGTCTTGTGGTCTAGGTTGAAGAGACATGCGCATAATTTCCTGCTTGATTATCTACAGTGATATTACTTGGACCATCTCTCTTACTCTAGACCATTGGTTTCTTAACCTTCCAGCCTGCGGCTGGATCCAGCATGGGTTCGGTCTGTGAGTGCAATCCAGCGTGCTCGCCCAGCCCCACGGTCTGGATGACACAGTCCAATGCACTGGGCAAGAAGTTGAGCACCACTGCTTTAGACCTCTGTGGAGCTGCCCATGCTTTTATCTGCGACTTAGCCATCAGAGAGGGGCAGAGAACCGCTGCATGGCACTGCCAAGGCAGCTGTGGAGCAGGAGGACTTGGCTCACTGTGCATTGGATGACGACTTGCAAGGTTAAAAGCTAAACACACCTCAATTTTGCATGCTGTTTTCTCTGCCATGCGAACCAGATCTGTTTAAAAGGTGAAAAACAGCCATAGGGTCTCACAAGAAGTTCATGGAAATTCAGGTTTCCCAGGTCCTAAGTAAAAACCCTACACGCTAGATTCTCCTCTCTCTCTAGTTAAGTGCATATAGTTCTGTGGGATCAGTTCTGTGGTGCTGTTCCTGTATGCCTGTAGCACACAAGTTCATTTGGGCTGCCATAAATCCCATAATGTAAAGGAAACATTTACATGTTCTTAATACACCTATCACATTAGCGTTGTGGCGCCTGGGTAGAAACCACCACCACCTTTTTCTTCTTTTGTAAAATATATGTTCTTTCAGTTCATCACCTTTTGGAGCACCTGAGCTGAAATCTCAACCTCCTGTCCCCACCCTCCACCTTAACACAAAAGCATCAAGGAAAGAAATGGGATGATCCACAGCCAGAGCAATGCGAGATTTCAAAACGCGTGCTCCCCTCCTCCAGAGCCAGACGCTCTCCCCCTCTCCCTCCTGGGCACGTTGGCTGAGCATGCACTGTGGTGTGTCAGTTGTGACTTTTTTTTTCACTCCCATCCTTTCCAAATGCAGTTTTGGCAACTTGCTGTTTTGAAACTGTTTCATTTCTTCCCTATTAGTATCAGTGAAGTGAAAAGAGACTCACCAGCTTAATGGGCATATATTTATTACTGTGTTCTTCCTTCAATCATGTTAGCAGCGGGAAGAGCCACTCCTGCTGTCCCAGACACAGCAGAGAACAATGAATCTATTGGAGTCTAAACAGCATCCCTTTTGGTGAATAATAGCTTTTTCTTAACACTGTTGATGAAGAGCGAAGAGGTCCATTTGCAGTAAACTGTACTTTTCTTCCTTTTTTGCCTCCAGTCTCTTGCCTACGTTTTATCAGAATGCTCTATATCTGTTGTCCTGCTGATCCCTTTCCTTTCCAAAGATAGCAGTGGTACCTATTTCTTCCTTTTTTTTGATTCCTGGCTGTAGCATCAGGGCTGTTCGCATGCCGGGGTAAGCACAGCCTGGAAACCGGGCCTGAAGTGTGTTCTGCAAGCACTAGCGGGACTTGGGACTCGTTTGCAAGGGAAAATCAAGGAAGTTAAAATGTCCCAAGAAGAGATGTGCTTTCATCCCATGCAAACTAAAGCTCGGTTACATCCTTGCACAGCTGCTTGTTCCAAAGCCATACGACTTGAATTCACGTGGGACACATGCACGCTGCAGAGGCTGACCACCACGCCACGCTGCTCTGCGTGCACTGGACCGTAAGCAGTGCAGCCATAGTTGTGCAGTGTTGAGATTGGGCTGATTTAGTACTGCTGAGGGGCAGTAAGCAGAGAAGCTGGGTGAAGATGGAGAAGGGGGAGGCTGGAGGTGACATCTCGTTCTGCCCTTTCCTTCCAAATAGGAAGGACCACGCTACCCACAGCAGCACCGACCCTCAAAACTTTGGCAGTACCCAAAGACAGTGTAGGAGGTCCAGCCATGTGGATCAGCATGGCTCCAGTAAACATGATGCCAAAACTACTCCTGGTGCGAAAGCCTCTAAAGAAAGGGAATCATGCTGGGGAGGATACATCCCTGCTTCTCTTAAAGAAGAGGATAGGAAGTCTGTAGCCTTGTCACCCAAGCTCTAGATTTTGAGACTCCAGCAAGCTCAGAGTGGCAGCACAGCAGAAGAGACAGTCTTCTAATTAGGGAGAGGAAGTAGCAAGGTGCTATATTAAAGCACCCTATCTTCCTAGGTAGGCAGATAAATAGGAAAGCATGGTGTGGCCCTTGCTGGCAGTGACCACTCTGTGCTGGAAACCAGCAGTCTTCTCATCATGTATTTTTAGTGGCGTCTGCGTTCTTCTGACTCTGGACCAAATAACCTTTTTTATTTGTTTTTTCCTCTTCTTCTATAAAATGCTTCCTGTAGGGACACTGCGTGGATTATTTAGCTAATGTTTATCAAATCCTGTGAAGCTGTAAAGTGTTATCTAAGTGCTATGAATTTTTTTTCATCTTATCATTTAGGACTTAATTCTGCTGCCCTCAGCACTCATTTTACGCCAGCGTCAAGCTGCAGATTTCGGCGCTGTGACTCTTGGTTTACACCGGTGTAATTCAGGGGGGAGTCAGGCGCTTAATTTGCAGTAATGCGGTATAAGCAGGCACCGTGTCAGTGTTCCCACATGGCTCTGCCAACACCACCTCAGCTATTGAAATCCTCAGGTCTCTCAAATGAGCACAGGCTCCTAAATATGCAGAGTTGCTTGGCAGCTTTGTGATTCTGACAAATGGCCAGCACGTCGATGCCACCGTGCCTTCACAATACTGAAGATGGGAAGGATGGGCAATTTCCACTGGGGTAACTGGTACAGTGCCAAGGTCTCACTGCAGAGCATTCTTGCTGATTCACCTGGGCATCAGATGCAGGATTGCGTACACCGATGTCGAGCTATTCCTGCTGACTTTGCTCGGACTTCATGGATCATATGAGCTCCAAGGTAAAAGGCATTAGGCACAGGGGCATAAAGTCCTACAGGGACCATCTGAGCTAGATGAAGAGAAAGTTTATAGGCTGTGGGTTTGTGTGGCCTTCTTGTTCAAGTTAGCAGTGAAGGCAATCCCTGGGAGAGAGTTGATTAGAAATCTTTCCCCTATATATATCAACTATACTGGGAAGAGTGTGACTGCACCACCCAGCTCTAGCAGCCTATGCACAGTTTCACAGAAGGGCCAAAAGGCAAAGACGTTCAACATGTTAAAAGATCATAGACATTTTGTAAAGGGTTGCAGACACATTTGACTTTGGTGACCAGAGCCAGCGGAGCTCATTCACCTCAGCTAATCAAATCGTATTTTTCCATAAGCCATTTCTTGTTAATATAAGCATGCATCTTTGACACATATGGTTCGGTAGGATGTTAAGTTTTATCAGTCAGGTTGTAGCTGACTTTGATGTTTTGAGCCCCAAACGCCATGTTAGGAAACAGTGCTCTGTTGACTTCATGCCTAGTCCAGGCAGCTGGTCAGTCTTACCCTCGTAGACACTGAGGGTTAGGAGGGACCTCAGCTAGTCCAACCCCTGCTCCAAACAGGACCAGCCCCCACTACATCATCCCAGCAAGACTTTATCTAGCTGTGTCTTAAAAACCTCCAAGGATGGAGGAGACTGCACCACCTCTCTGGATAACCTGTTTCAGTGCTTTACTACCCTCCTTGTAGAAAGTTTTCCCTCGTATCCAACCCCAATTTCCCTTGCTGCAGCTTGAGCCCATTGCTCCTTGTCCTGTCATCTGCCCCCACTGAGAACAGCCCAGCTCCATCCTCATTGCAACCACCCTTCAGGTAGCCAAAGGTTGCAACTAAATCCCCCCCTCAGTCTTCTCTGCTGCAGACTAAATAAGCCCAGTTCCTTCAGCTGGTCTTACTTAGTCTGGAGAAGAGAAGACTGAGAGGAGATGTAATAGGAGCCTCCATCTCTATCTCTTTCTTAAAAAAAAGAAAAAAATTGTTGAAGGCACTGAAAACAGTCTAAGAACACTGTGAACCAAGGGCAAGGTGGTGGCACCTCTAATATTGCTTCTCAAATTGAAGTCTGTCCTTAACATGTGCTGGATGTCACAGAGCTATGCACTGACAGCAACTATCTTTGACTTCCCATATCACCTTCCAGTTGAAGACATATGGTGCCTTTATAAGCCATTAATTAAACCTGTTGCCACCTCCAGAGACTGAGCAATAGTATCACCATCTTTTACATAGACACATACAAGAACAAGGAGTTTAAGGATCACATTTTTAATGTTGGGTGCCTAAAGTTGGGCTGGAATTTTCAAAGACACCTTAAAAGTAAGCAAGCGTCCAACTTCCACAACATTTCCATTGGCATTCAAGGGGCACTAGGCACTTGCATGTCAGACTGAAGACAATGGAAGCTCAACACCTCTGGGTAATAAGTCCCAGGTGTTGTAAGCGAGCACCCAAAATTTAAAGTCAGTTTGGAAAGTTGATTCATAGTTCAGTGGCAGATGTGGGACATCACCTGTCTCTTAGCATCTTATTTTAACTATTTGGCAATACACATCTCCATTAGTTAATGCCGTGATTCCCAAACAGTGCTCTGTGTACTGCAGTGGTCTGTAGCTAGCTTGTGGATTGCATTAGATACCAGCCTTTCTAGTGATTTTTTTGGTAGCAAGTTTGAAGGTATGCGGTGATCTCTGAGAAATGTTGAGGTTAACAGTGTGGGAGGCATTGGGTTAATGTACATAGAGAGAACTTTAATTTAGTGCGGCTGTTTTTAATATTTATTGTTAAGCTCATAGCACCTCTTCTGCAAGGCCTTGCAGTCTATTTGAAATGTTTCTCAGTGTACTTTCCAGGCACAGTAACTTATGCCTTTGATATGGAAACTTGGTTGATTGCACCGTTAAGCTGTCTTCTACTTTCTAAGGGGATTGTTCTTTCTTTTGTTCTGTGACTTTCTCTGAAAGGTGATGTACATGATGGCACCTGGCTCTTGTATGCAAACCAAATCATAGAAAATTCAGGTTGGGAGGGACCTCAGGAGGTCACATCTAGTCCAACCCCCTGCTCCAAGCAGGACTGGCCGCAATTAGATCATCCCAGCCAAGGCTTTGTCTACCCGGGTCTTAAAAACCTCCAAGGATGGAGACTCCACCACCTCTCTGGGCAGCCTGTTCCAGTGCTTTACTACCCTTCTAGTGAGGAAATTCTGCCTAATATCCAACCTCAACTTCCCTTGCTACAACTGGAGCTCATTGCTCCTTGTCCTGTCATCTGCCGCCACTGAGAACAGTCCAGCTCCATCCTCTTTGGAGCCCTCCTTCAAGTAGTTGAATGCTGCTATTAAATCCCCCCCCCCCCGTCCCCCCCCGTCTTCTATTCTCCAGACTAAATATACCCAGAGAAGAAGAGACTGGGGGGAGATTTAATAGCAGCCTTCAACTCCCTGCAGGGTGTTTCCAACGAGGATGGAGCTGGACTGTTCTCAGTGGCGGCAGATGACAGGACAGAAGAAGGAGCGAGGGAAGTTTAGGTTTAGGTCCTGACGTATAATACATTGCAGACGCTTTGCTGAAATGTTTGGGATTCAGCATGGGATAGATAATCCAGGCTTTGTTCTAATAAATCTTTTACAGCTTCCAGAGTGAAATACAACCGGCACTTTCTGACTGGGTGCAAACTCAAGACTGCTATCTTGTTAAAGTTGAGACTTCATAGGAGCAGGTGGGATCTTGTGAAAGGGTGAGAGAAGGGGACTAACAGGTTCCAAATGGAACTGTAATTTCGTTGTCCAGAGAAGCAGAGATGATTAAAAATGATTCACTCCTTCCTCCTTCCCCCATCACCAAAGATGTGCTTCAAAGCCTTGTCTATACTAGGGGAAATTGTTCCCGTTAGTTGAGCCAATTCTACTGTAGGTTGGCTGCTCGCTTCCTACGTTCTGGGCACGTCTACACGAGCCGCTTACTGTGCAGTAGCCTAATAATACTGCGCAATAACGTGGCAGTTAAAACCTGTGCTAATAGCCTACTGCACAGTGTTATTAGGCTAATACGCAGTACGTGTCACTAAAAAACGTGTGCCAGCACTCTTGTGCAGTAACTCTAGTTACTGCTCATTCAGTTAGTACTTTTATATTAAGGAAGTACTAAACTGAAAGTGCCATATGTAAGGCGCGTTAATGAATGTGTAGACGCTCCCTCTAAGTACTCTGGGTTCTCTTACCCTACTGGGAACAGATTTTCAGGCTTGTCCATACATGGTTTTATTCCTCATTACTGTTTCTGAATAATCAAGTGCTCTTCTTGTTTTCTTAACCCATCGTTGTGGATGAACAAGGAACACATATTTTGGAGCAAGACAAAGCAAAATGCAGTGGCACCTTAGAGACTAACTGGCTCAGAGAGGCATAAGCTTTCATAGGCAATAGCTTACTGTGGAGTAAGAGTGTTTACATGTGGACTTTAATCCGGATTAAATCAGAGGCGAGCAAGGCTTCACTGGCAGTGCTTACTTGGGGTGGAGCGAGTGGCTCTAGGTCTCTAGTGTTGCAAACACCGGTGGGCGAAGCAATGGGAAAGTTTTGCCAAACGTTCCTGGCATAGACCAAGTGAACAGAAAACAGTCCTGTCTCCAGGATGCTAAATATTAATGCAGTTAACAAAAAGGAGATTACTCCTTTTTAATTATGTAAATGAGACTTGCAATTTTTACAATTCAAAATCTTAACGGATAGATTTGCGGTTGACACATCTTTGTATGTATGAAGTGGAGAGCTACTTTCAAGTGTTCCTTACGATTCATTAGAGTCCCTCCTAACTAAACCCATTAAATCAGCAGCTTGGACCCCAAGGGTTTCTCAGGCCTGTATCTCAGCTGTGCTCTGGGTCTTCCAAGCCTCAGCTTGCCTGACACAAACGCCCAGCCTGCAGGAAGCCAGGGGGTTGGACCACCGCTTTGTTGCACCTGGGGCTCTTGGAGCCTCGTGTGACTGCGGTGGCTGGTTGGGAGGAGGCTGCAAATGCTCTATTCCCGACTTGAAGCCCCCTTCCCAACCTACGCAGACTCCCAGTTATCTGATGGCTTGAGGTATCTCCCCAGGCCTTGCGAGTAACCATTGGAGAGATTTCTGTTAACAAGCTTTCATGTTTCATCCTATGGAGCAGTCTGGTAGGTTAATAATAAAGTAGCAAGGATCCTTGACTCTCAGAAGAGAGGAATAGTTTTGGAAATGATGGGTAGAAACTTTATTATCTGGTTGAGTTGCTCTGAAACCGTTCCTTGAGGCTCTGGCAGATGAATCTTGGAATTAGCTCCTTCACAGACATGTTTATATCTGGGGAGGGCAATCGTTTGGGCCGGAGGGCCGTTTAGGGAGTTTTGGTGAGCTGTCGTGGGTAGGTCAGCACTCGTCCCTCCAACAGCTCACCCGAACTCCCTAAGTGGCTCCGCTGTACGCTGGGCTAGATGGCTAGGATGGGGCTGCGGGCAGGTGGGGAGCAGCATCTGGAAGTGGGGGGGGCCAGAGCTGGGATCTTGGGGCCATGACAGCATGGGGCCAGGACCAGGACAGAGCCACAGTCTGCGTCCCTCATGCCTTTGCAATGAGTGCCTGTTCTGCAGGCAAAGGCATGCAGGGAGCGGGTCACGACTCTGCCCTGGGCCCTGGCTATATGCTGTCGCCTCCCCGCAATCCCAGGGTCTCCATGGAGAGGGGCCAGGACCCACATGGGCAGGGCATGTGGCCAGGCGGATGGGATGGGGCTGTGGGCAGGTGAGAAGCTGCCTCCGAGAGCGGGTCCAAGGCCCAGGGCAGAGCCGTGATGTGCTCCCCATACTCCCCCGCCTGCAAAACCAGTGCCCGTTGCAGGGACATATGGGGAGCAGATCACAGTTCTGCCCCAGGCCCTGACCCCGCACTACCACTGGCGCATGATCCTGACCCTGCCCAGATGCCACTCCCTGCTTGACAACAGCCCCATCCCATCTGCCAGGCTGTGCACCCTTCCTGCACAGGTCCTGCCTCCAGTGGTGGGTGCAGGGTCAGGGTGCCTGGGCAGCAATAGCCGAAAGGAGCTGCTGCCACAGGGCCTGCCAGGAAGTGAGTCCAGCTGTGCTGCCACGACCCCTCTGTGCACCCAGGGATGGCAGGACTGGCTGCACATGCCATGGGCTGAGCTGCCCCTTGTGCTTGGACTGAGGGACCCACTGCAAGCTGGACAAAATCCCTTGGAGGCCCAAATTTGGCCCAGGGGCTGGATTTTGCCCACCTCTGGTCTATATTGTCATGAAATGGGCAGATCTGCAACTTTCTAGGATGACAGCGGCCAGGCAGAGGTGGGTTGCCACACAGAATATAAAGTCTAGCAACAAGGGTCTCTCTGTTCTTCTTCTAATGGTTCGTTGGTACAAATCCAAGTAGGAACAAACTTGTTACTTGCACCAAAATTGGAAGGTATCAAGCCCTCAGAGAGGGCACAAACTGCAGAGTGACTAATGTATAAATTGTTAATGAATGTATGAATTATTAAGGTACACTAGAGCCTACGGAGAAAATGATTGCCCGTTGTAGAAGACCAGCCTCAAGTAGTCTGCAAGAGGTCTGTTTCTGAAATCATCGTCAGTGTAAGGTAGCGCCATTAAATCTGGAGTGAGCTTACTAATGTACAGTAGCATAAATGAGATCAGAGTTTGGCTGAATCTCTGAGGCTGAAAACAGACATCTTTGGAGCATTACCAGCTGTGCTGCGATTATGTCATAGCACAGCTGATCTGCTTCACAGGCATCTAACAGACATCGCTGGAGCTGTCATCACACAGGGCCTGTCCCTTGCCCCTCCCAGGGCTTCAGGGGGCCAATTCTGGGGGGAGAAAAGGGCCATGGGTGCCCCATCTTGACTTGAGGTATGTGTCTTCAAACAGAGAAACCCCTGCTTGCAGATGCGCCCCCATATCGGTGCATTGGGATCTCCCAGCAGGGGATTTAAGTACAGAGTGGGGAACTCTGCTAAGGATACCCTCTTCTGCTTGCATGCGGTGCCCTGACCTGTGCGTGCCAGTGAGAAAAGCATGCTGTGTGCCAAGGGTTTGGGTTGTAGCCGTGTTGGTCTAAGGACATAGGCAGACAAGGTTCCTTGCTGTGTGCCAGCGCACTTATGCTGCCAACCCTGGGTTGGGGCCATGTGAAAGTAGAGGGGGAATTCCTAGGGGAGCTCCCTCCTCTGCTTTTGCAAACCCATGCCAAGGGAACGATTTTCCCACCAGGGTGCAGACACATGCCTGGGATATCCCCAGCTGGGGGATTCTCCTGTGCCCCAGCACGAGTTCATCCGTAAGTGGGGGTTTCCTTGACTAAACGCACACCCCAAATCAGGTTAGGGCACCCAGGGCCCTTTCCCTCGCAGAATCAGTTCCATGAGGTTGGGGGAGTTTCTGCCTGGAGCGACAGGTGGGTCAGGGTTACCCCAGGCAACAAAGGGCTATGATGTCTGTTCACTCAGCTCTTGTGCCACCATAAAAGTTTTTATGGCGGCACAAAGTCAACGTCTGTTTGCAGCCTAAGATGACCAAGGTCGGACTCGATGATCTATTGAGGTCCCTTCCGACCCTAACATCTATGAAAGAGAGCCCAAATGGAGTCCCTACCTTCAATTGAGATTTGCTGTTGGGAACAAGCCACTGATGGGCAAAAGCAGCTACTGGGCTTGCTGAAGCCATTGAAGAAAGATGGTGGTGATGAATTAGACCTAACAAAATGTGAAAAATGAGCTGACAGAATCTTTTGGTGACTCATCGGGTGCCGCTTGTAATGTCTCTTTCTGGGAAGTGACAGCAATCCAGCGCTCTGACAGTATCTGTACTGCAGCAGGAAAGCGCACTAATATTGGGATAAATTGACATCATCGTTTACCTGGACCAAAATACTCAGCCTGTTTGTGTGGAAACTACCTTTTTCTTCTGGACTTTTGCCCGTTGCATCTGACATGTCAGCCGAAAGGGGAGCTTAAAGCCTGCCACCCCCGCCTTGGACCACGGCAGCTAGGGTAAAAACAGATATTGGATTTCTCTCAAGTCAAAGCCTTTTCTCCTGGGATCCTACAGATGCACAAATCCTTTGCCCCACTTTGAGTACCTGTGAAGTATCTATGAGAAAACTTCGCACCCAGGCCATTTGTGACTAATTTAATTGCCATTTAAGCTGGTGTGTAAACGATTGTCCTGAACCTGTTTTGATGCAAATCGAAGGTTGGGACACTGAGACCTGAAATAAATCCAATATCTGGTTTTTGGGTTTTTTAATCTTAATTGTGCTTTGCTGTATAACATGTTTAGCTCTGGTAGAAATACCTGATGAGATTTCTGTTTGAATGCAGGTGACTTTTGTCTAATATTTTGAAGATCAGCTCTTTTTCCCTTTAAGTATCTGTGAAGCATCCGATGCAGACAGTGTAGAATGGTATAAACGTGGGGCCAGGTTCTGCTACCCTTCCTTCTCCGGAGTTGGTACCTTACTCCCCGTGACCGTTTGTGCAAGAGCAGGACCAAGTTCAATGTGAAGGAATGCGGCAGATACCTGGTTTAGAAAACCTAAACCTTAAGCCACCAAACCACCAACTTGCACCCAGAGCTTGGAGAAGATAATCGTCTGAATGTGAACCAAAAAGGCTAATGGTATGTTTGGCCTAATAAACATAAGACCAGCCAGGTTTTGTCATCACTGTCTTGGCATTGGAAAGGTGCTCTTGGGATGCCTTTGTCCAGCTCAGGAAAAATGTTGGACAACTGGAACTGGTTTAGAGAAATGCTACAAGAACGGTTAAAAACCTGGAAAATATGCTTCATGCGGATGCATAGAGCTGGCTCCGTTAAACATAGCGGGGGGGTAACATTAAAGGGTAACTTGATTCCCATCTCTATAAGGACCTACATGGGGCAATGGAAAGCTGCTCAGCATAGCAGCGATTGGCCCCAAGACAAATTCAGACTCTGACTATATTTTGAACAGTGAGGGCAATTCATGATTAAAGCAAGAGTTGTGATGGATTCTCCATCCGTGGAAACTTGCATTAAAGCATGGATGTTTTTCTAAGACGTACTCACGCTAAAGCAAGAATTACATGGGGGAAGTCTTTTGGCCATGCCATGCAGGTTGGGTTACATCCGTGGGGGCCAAGCCTTTTTGGGAGGCACGTCAAAAATTAGCCCCAAGCCCTCCCTGAGTGCCACGCTGATGCCCTTCCCTTACCCAGTCTGCTGCTCAGCTTCCTGCCTGATCTGATGCTCTGCTTTCTGCTTCCTGCCCTATCTGCTACTACGCTGCTGTACCATCCCTACATGCCACAGACACAGACTATGCTTGCCGACTTGAGGCACCCATGCCACAGGTTGGCCAGCCCTGGGGTACATGGTCTCAATGTTCCCTTCTGGCCTTGGAAGTGATGGCTTGCCATCTGTCACATCCCATCTTCCTTCCCCTTCCTCTTCCTTTCCTCTTTCTTAGTAACACTTACTTGTTGCATCTTTTATTTAATGTAAATCATGAGCTGTTTGAAGCCTGGACCGTGTATGTATGTTCTGTATGTTTGGCTGAACAGGGCCCCCACTTGAGGTCTTCCAGCATGACTATTACAAAAAATAATAAATGTGGGTGTGAATTTTCGTGATACTTTCCTTCTCCATAACTGTTCTCCAATGGTGATTGGTTCTGTTGTACCAGTGTTTGTGGGAAGCAGCCACTGGGTTGCTCACGTTGTTGAAGCTAGCGTAGCCCTTCTGCCGGCCATCAGTCGGCAGCAAAAAGGGCCGGGTTCACACTTCGGGGTACCCCAGAAATTATACCAGTGGCTTGAGCCCCCACCCAGAAAAATGGGGAACACTAAATTTGCTGGGGTGTCCCGTATAAACAAACCCCTCCTTGCAAGCAGTGTAAACGCAAACACTCGCTTTATTACAGAAAATGAAACAAAAGAAAACATGAAATATCATTTTAAAACACTGTTAAGCACAAAGCAAAATCTATAGGTGGCATCCTCTTGGGGAGGCTTTACCCATGTCCAGGTAGGCTGGGACCCCCATCATATTATTCCACCCAAGGCTTGTGCGGCCAAAACTGCCAGGACTCCCTTCCTGATCACTTTGCTTCAGGGATCAATACCCCAACTCTAGGAAAAAAAGGGGAGGGGGAAGAGGGAGGAAATAGGAGTCTCAAACTCCAAGACAGACTTTCTTTCTCTCTACTCAAGGCTTTCCCGTGACACAGCTTTTGCTTGCCCCTCCAGTGAAGCGGGGCATGACCTGCCCCCATGGGGAGCAGGTTTTCTAGCTCCCAACTCATCTGTGCAGCTCTCAGCCACCCCAGGAGAAAGAGAGAGAAACCATAGTTGAGTTGTTCTTGTACCCCTGGTGTGGCATCACCTAAGCCGTGTCCAATTAAGGAGTGCCAGGCTCCAGCCTCTCTCTCATTCAATTTGCCTGGAGGATCTTTTGCTTTCTCCAGCTAGTGAGGCAAGCAGCAGATTAACTGCTGAGTAATGACTGCGCAGTACAGCACGTGTAAATGGTTGACCAGTTTGCTCCCAGTCAGCCAGGTAGCCAGGGGCAGGAGATTGCTCCTTGCTCCTGGGATCTGCCTGCTGCCAGTGTGGGCCTTGCCCCTGGAGCCCAGGTGGGGACAGTGTCCCTCTGCCCCGGCAGCAGGGTGCTCCCAGCCCACACTCTGCAATCGCGGAGAAGAAAGAACAGGACAGTCCCCAGCCACTTCCAGGCTGCACAGCCTGGAGCTTGCTGGGCGGGAGCTTTCCTGGTCAGAGGCAGGTCCCAGCCCTGCATATTTTTCCTAGTCCTGTGCCCCAATCAGGCAATCAAGGCATGCGGCTCGGAAAGGTCTCAACCCCCAGCCCTGATCTGCCGGTGGGGCAAGGGGCTGGGACCTGCCCCTCCCCTGCAGTTCTTTCGAAACCCCCTGCCCCTGGTCAAGGAGCCGGGACCGGGAGCTCCCTGCTGTTGGGGCAGGGAGACATTGTCCCCACCTGGGCTGTGCCACCGGGCAGCAGCAGGCAGCTCCCTGCGTCAGGGAGCAATCTCCCAGTCCCTGCGCTTTGTGTCAGCTCCTGGGCTAGTGCCCAGGGGGAGACTAGAGCTCCCCTTGGCTGCTGTAGGGGGCTGGTGCAGGGCCAGAAGGGGTGGGAGCAGACTGCAGCCAGGAGCAGCAAATCTACTCCTGAATTCCTGCACGTGTAAGCACCTGCCCACGGTGGGTTTACTCTAGAGTAAGGCCACTCCGCAGCATTTGCACGTGTAGACGCGCCCAGTATGGATGAAAATGGAAGAATAGGTCACTACGTCTTAGATACCTCTAAGAAGTGTAGAGAAGTAGCTTTTTTTGTGGAGCAATTCTCCTTTCTTTATTGTAATAGGTCAGAGATCTGATGTTTCTGATTTTGTATGAACCTTTGGTTCTCGGATCATGTGGCCACTGTGCTGACGTCTTTAATGTTCTCTCTTATTTTTTCTAGCTGTGGGGAGCTCAAAAAATAAAGCAGGTAATGTGATTTTAAATATTTTATTTCTCTTAAATGTCACTGTTTCCTTTCTGTTTTCTATAAATGGGGAAAAAATGTGTTGCTCTTCTCTCCACTGCAGGTTTTTCAGCTGCTCTACTGCCTTGCCAGAGAAAATGCATATGCTAACAACGTGTTTCTGCCCAAGATTCTTAATTTTATTTTAGTGTTTATGTTTTTGTGTTGTCTTTTTCTTCCACCTATCTAGCCAAGAGACTTTTGGTCTCCACTTTCTCACTGAGTAGTTTAATCATTCTTCAGGAATGATAAATTCTGCCATATTTTCACTGGGAACATCCTGAATTTCTGCCTGATTCTCATCACATGTACCCCAGTTTTCTATGCTGGTGTAGCCTCACCAGCTTGGATCCAAGTGTAGCTTAAGCTAAGTGAGTTATGGATGGCTGGGTCACGAGTAGAACAAGTGAGTAGACTCTCTCCAGGTCTTGATGTCCACAGTGTAAAATAAAAAAATTAAAAACCTCCAAGAAACAGAACAACAAACCAAAATAAATCCCTCCAGTTGTCTCCTAGGCTTGGGAGTCTCAGCAGAGAAGCCAAGGCCTGTTAGCATGAACACTGAACTGGTCTCATACCCTTAGAAGAAATGTTATGAGCCTATATTAGAACCAAGAGGATTTTTTGAAGACTTTTTGTCATCAGCACCGGTTGACTATGCCATTGCAATTTTAGTCCACCTCTGCTGGATTTTTTTAGCAAAATTCCCAGCTGTCCCTAGTCCTGGCAGTCAAACTGCTGTACATAGGAGTAGGCAAAATCTTCCATTATTGTTGTGAGATATGGGTACTGTGTTCGCCCTCCCTTCCAGAAAACATGTATAGCTAGATGTAGAGGGAGATGGGCCATCATGTTTAAAGTAAGGAAGAGTTAAATAAAATCCGTCATTTCAGAACGTGTGCTTTTACTTTTATAATTGCAAGAACTTCTGAACAGCTGCATTTACTCGGGGAACCCAAAGGAACTTTTTGGAATAATATTTAAATCTGTCCTGAGCAGTTGCTTAGAACTGATTGCTTTTTTTTTTTCTTCAAAAACTTCCCTATGTCAAGACCAGAAATGTATGCATGGAAGAGGCAAGCTGCCTGGCCACTAATTCAGCTGCTAGCTGTTGTATAGTCCATTTGCCAGGAGATGGGAATAACTCTCTGGTAAAGGCTTGACTGGAATGAAATTAGTTTAGTCTTGAGGCATGGGCACCTGACACATTTACACCAGTTGAAAAAAAGTAGCAGACAGATAATGAAAACCTCTAAAGTTGGGTAACTTCATCCAAACCTGGTCTAGACTTACCCCTGCACGGATTGGCTATAAACTCTGCTGCTGTAAGTTACACTGGTTTAAATTTCTTCTGCCCACATCCATCCTAGGGTCAGTAGGCCAGTACCTGTTTCCCTGTTGCCTATTGGTAAGGTGCACAAATAGGCACCGGCTGTGTGCACTTGCAGGATTGTTGCATGTCTGTCTGTTCCTGATCTGCGTCTAACTTGCATTGGTATGCAGAGCTCATATAAATGACCCCGGGGCATGTGATTGTCTGTCCATTCCCTTCACACCCAGATTAAACAGCCCACCATCAAAACTGGCCTTTTTCGCAGATACAGTAGCACCACCAAGTAACGAATGGGATATAGTGACTGAATGCTTTTGTCCTAATTAATGGGTTGTTTCTAGTTAAGGCGGTTTGCATAGTCTTTATGGACCTAACTACTGTCCATAATAATCCATCCTTCAGTCTTTCCAGCATTTCCAGTCTGTCACTTTTCATCAATCTTAGATTATGTAAAGGCCTTTTAAAAAAGGGCAGGAAAGCTAAGTCAGGGTTGGCTTTCCAACAGACTTTACTGAAAATGTTGAGCCCCATGCAGCATGCTGTCTGTTCTTGTGTAGACATGGGTACCCGTGCACCCCTGCCCTCTGGTTAAACATACTCGACAGAAGGGGCAGCAGGAAAAGGGCCAGTCTCGCTCCCGTTTGCCAGCCATCTCCATGCCTTCACTCTTTCTATTTGCTGTTTGTTTTCTAGGCCATCATACATCCTGATACAAATGAGACTATCTTCATGCCTTTCAGAATGTCAGGTATGGTGTATCCTCTAACCAAGGCATTGATCTGTCTGATTAATCTGACCCAAAATAATGCACTAGGCTTTGTTCTGTTTTTGCCCATGTCTGTCTCTCTTCTCAGCCTCACCGAAGCATCTGCATGTAGACTCTAGCTTGACTAATCCTTAAAGTGCACGTGATCTTAGTATTTAGGCCTCCTTTACTCAAATGTCAGCATTCATTTTAACCTTGGGGCCTGAAGAGAAACCTACTGCCTAAAAACCTCAGTGCTTTCTTCTCCGAGGGGTGGGTCACGCACTTGGGGTGATGTGTAGGGACCCACCGAAATTGTGGTTTCACAGAAACCACGAAAAACAATGTTGTCTTCGATTGCCGTGATTGCTGGGAAGTCAAGCATTGGCTGTGATTTCCCACAAAATCAACCAAATAAAAAAGGGGTAGTGGCATAGACTGAGTGAAGGTGCCCTTCACCAATCAACGGTGAGGGGTGGGACCACCACAAAATGCCTGCCAAAGCAGCTCCGCAGGGGCCACGAAAAACCCTTTGTCTCACCGTGACTTAGGCAGGTCCCTAGTGATGAGCATAGTGCGAGAACCAAAGTAGAGCAGTAATGGAGCCAGGATTCCTGCCAGGCACCAGCCAGGCCAGGCCAGGGGTGAGCTGCAGCCGTCCTCATCCTCCTCCTCCAGAGTCTGTCTGCACCACTTTTATGATGTGCCCTAAGCGAGCTGCACAGGGCTAAGGGAATTGCTGCTGCATTATTATTAAATCAGCTTCACCTCTTTCCCCCCCTTCCTGGTGTTCCCTCTTTCAGTACAGGAGATGGCCTGATGGAGCAGTGGCTCCTGATGGCAGGGCTCCTTGGGCAGTCCCTGAGGACAGCGCCTCTTAGATGAGACCTTCCTTCCTCTTGTTTCAGAAGTGCTGAGCTGGGGCATGTGATGCAAGGATCTGTGCATGTGATCGAAGCAGCACGATTGATGCCTTCATCCTCCAAACCTTTTTGGAGAGGAAGGGCAACTGTCTGGGATAACTGGGTCCTAGTCCTAGCTCTTCCACTGAACTGCTGTATAATTTTTGATTAACTGATCCAGCTCCCTGAGCTTTGGTTTCCCTGTCCATAAACTGCGTTTGTGAGCATTTGCTCCAAGTCCCTTGCTGGAAGATGCCCCTGAAATGACAAGGACTGTGAAGATCAGAATCTGTAGCAGAGGGCAGTATATGGAGCATCTGATGACTGGGGCTCACTGTGGTTTGGGATAAAGACTTGTCTCTAGGAGAAAGTTTTGCTACTCTAACTGTACTGGAATAGCTAAAGCAGCAAGCAGTCTGCACCCTACACCCAGTGTACTAGATTAGCTTAAAAGTGCTTTTATTAGTAAAATTTACTCAGATTTAGGAAGAGAATTAAGCTGTGCCAGTATAAGGCACCTGCACACCAGTACAACTCCATTTGTACTAGGGTTTATGCCAGTATAATTATATTAATTTAAAAAAAAATCACCCCTCTAGTTGACATAGTTATATGGAAACAGCTTTTGTAATGTAGATCGTGACTCAAATCCTAGGGAAACTCTTAAAACACATGAGGAATACAGAGGATGGGGCAGACACCTGGTAAAAACAGTAGGACCACAGTATCAGTTTTCCCCCTGGATCAGGAGCAGCTCCCCTGGGGTTAAATTGGCCTGAAACTAGTGTAAGCAGTGTGCCCAGTGTCTCGCATCCTGCCATGGTAGCAGTGTTAGCTCTTTCAGGTGTGATTATCCCCTGAAACTCTGTGTATTAAAATGCATATATCTTCTCTTTTTTGTTTTTCTTAATAGGTTACATTCCTTTTGGAACACCCATCGTAAGTATTTTAGCATCTCTCCCCACTTTGCCTGAGTGTAACAGGAAATGCATTTTTTAGCACTCGCATAGAATTCTCCAAATTCCACATTACTTGGCTGTGACAAATTCACAAAATGTTCACACCTTTCCCATCACGCCTTAGCAAGGGTTTCATTGTGCAAAATGTGCCCTGATGGATCGAGATTGTCATGTTTAAGGTTGTTTGCCTGTTACATATTATTCACCCCACAACCCCCCACTCCACACACGCACTCCTGCTATTTTTGTATTTTGTCTCTGCTTTTTGTTTCACCCTCCATCTGACTCCTGCTCCAAAGAAGAGGCCAAGGTGCGGTGAACACCCGTGAAGCATAACCTTTGCAGCTCTTGCTTAGGTCCTTTCTCCTCTTGTTGAGCCCGCAGCCTCTTCTGAAGGGCAAGATCAGTAAGGGCCCTATAAACCCGAGAGCCACAGCTTCCTCCCTCTCCTCTATACGTGTTTCTTTCTCTCAGTGAAAATTAAAATCCTTTCTTACTATAGCTAATGATCCTTCACTGCCCATTAGTTAGTTTCTGCTACATCTGCCTCTCGTTCACTTTTCAGTTTGAATATATCATTTGTTTTGAATAATGATCTGCTTGACTGTATTTCCCTTACTGAAGCAGCAGTTAAGCCATATGCTCTCTGTCTGAAGTGGCTAAGTGTTGAACCCATTTTACAGATGGAGAAACTGAGGCAAAGGGGATGGTCACAAAACTAGTTGTTGTCAGAGCCATGTTTTAAAAAAATCTGAGTCTGATCTGGCCTCCACGCTTGCTCAGTCCACTAGCTTGTGCCACTACAGTGGTTTACAAGTGGCCTGAGGCCCACGGCCCATGCTTCGAGGGCGGCAGGCTTTCTCAAGGAAGAAGTTAACGTGGCCGCACAAGCTACAGGTGAACGCAGCTACTGGTGTTTGTTGTGGTTGCGTGTGCCGTTTTGGTGGTAATTTGCGTGGGGCATTCTAGAAGAAAAGGTTAAACAAAAACGAGTGAGCAATGAAGTTGACAGTGAAATCGGCCCAAATCCAGAGCTGTCAGAGGAGCTGCGAGCTGTCAGATGAGCCCAATTTCACTTGCTGCAAAGGATAAACTGGAACCTCTTGTCATTTAAGGAGGGGGAAAAACCATTTTCAAATGTTAAAATTAAAATGTAGCATTTATGCCAATCGATCTGTGAAATTTAGTGACAAAATTGGCAGCCTGCTCTAGCATAAAAACTGTTTGAGCCTTGCATTGAGCAAAGGGGGATGGGATTTCCTCAAGTGAAAAGGCTGTGGGGCTGTCTACGCTGTACCATTTAGGCATGCAGATAAACCGGAGCTACCTCAAGCAGGTAAAGCTCAGGTACTGGGAACAGGCCAGCTACGTTAGCACGGGGCTCTGCCAAGCTGCCTCCTCCTGCTTCCCTAGGCAAATTAAAATGCGCTGTCTAGTGCAGTGCAGGCATAGCCAGTGGGGCAATTTGCTAGTTAGCTGAGAAGAAGGCATCGAGTCAGGAGGTGGCTTACTCTCATTTACTTAATCGTGATGAATGACCTGACACTGTGCTAGGAGGCCAGAGGTTTCATTCCTGGCTGTGTCACAGACCCGCGGGATATCCTGGGCAAATCACTCCTGCAATCCTGCCCCATTTGTAAAAGGGTGGAAGGCACTTGCTTCCCCTTGTGAAGCACCTGGGTAGTAATGCACGACAGGCAAGTACCATCAGACTGTGGTGGCTTGGCCTGTTCCCTAAAGCCTGAGCTCCTGAGGCCATCTGATTACGGGGGAATCTGATCTGTGGCTGTGCCGAGAGGCTGGGGAGCTGGACACAAGAGGCTCAAATGCAAAGGAGAAAATAATAAATTTTAAAAAATGCATGCTTAAGTGATACCGTGGATGGCAGGGACCAGAGAGAGGCGGGTGGGTGGCAGCTCACTCTCCATTTCTGAACACTGAAGTTGACAATACTGCAGCAGATAAAAGCTGAGTTTTCTTGTTCACATGGAATCACAGATAAATCCACTTTCTCTACCCACCAGGCAAGGACTGGGGGTTTGCAAACACAAAGAACCCGCTCGCAGACTCCTCCCATTGTACCTCTTTTCCAAATCAACAGCTCTTTAGGGGAAAATCTCTCTCCCCTGGCTGCGAGGCCTCTGACAACCATTTGTACCTGCCAGCCAATTAAAATTGGTGGTTGATACATTTCTGGTGTTTAGGGGCTTTTTTTTAAATTTTGTTTTCCTTTTTAGATCCTTTTTAAAAAAAATTCTGACAGTAATTAAAAGTGAAGCTGTATGTTCCTTGACAGACTCTTGCACATATGGAGAGTTTGCATTAAACGTGCCTCTTTCAGTCATGCAGATTTTTGGGTGTTCTTTATTTATTTCCTATTCTCCCCCTCCCTCCTTCTCCCTCTTTCTTTTTTTATTTTTTATTTTTCTGAGCTTCAGAAGATTAAACTATTAACCTGGCAAGGGGCCTCTTCCTCAAACTCTCTTTAACCCAGTTGCCCCCAGGGCTAAATTCAAACTTGGTGCAAAGAGGCGCAACTGTGGCAGAAATATCAAAGCTAAATTCAGTGGGAATGGATACTATGGCATGTGTCTTTTGGGGTGTGAAGAGTCAATTGATGTGAGGTTCCCTGGTTTGGGGTTCAGCAGGTGAGGCAGAGGTTAGGAGGAAAAACAGCTAATAGGAGGGCTCAGACTAAACCAGCCCAACCTTTCTCATGCCCTTTTTCAGGGTCTTTCTCTCCTGTGCAACTTCTATAGCTTACAGCTTATCTCCCCTCCCTGTGACTAGGGTTTTTTGTTGGAGGGTGGAAGGGGGTGCTGTTACAGAGACTTTTACTTTTCTTGGCTTGTGCAGGAATAAAGTCAGAGAGGAATCCAATGGCCTGGTCCAAAGTGAATGAGAGAGTCTACAGCATCGTAGCCCAGAGGGGAAAGTGCTACCAAAAGTAGCATCCCACCGTTGATCAGTCAGACTGGGATCCTCTCTTAAGTAGGTCATTCGCACCCATGCAGGAAAAGCACCTGGCTTTCCATTTGGCCATGTTCAAAATAGATCATCTTCACATTATGGAAACACTCTTGCCTGTCTGCAGAATTACCAAAGAACTAGGGAGCTCGAAGGAAAGAGAAGACAGCTTTGCAAAGGAGTGATGCTTCAGACCTGCCTCTTAGCTGGAGGTTCATTTCCCAGGGAAACGTTTTGAATGGGTTGGCTTAGGTCCTTCCTCCCTATATGCTCCCATCTCCTTTCTTAGTCCCTCGCGCTGCAGCAGTCTTTTCTCCTGGAGCCTTTCCATTGTACTTTGTGCATCCTCCAGTGGAGAGTGGGGTCTTTAAAGAGTTGTAGGTTTCTCCTCTTTTTCTACCCCATGAAACGGACTTCTAACATGAGGACATCCAGAGTGCTTGCAGCTCTGGGCAGAACGTATCCTCTGCTTCCAGAGGGCAAGCCTCTGCTCTCAAAGAGTAAAATCTGATTTCTTTCACATTAAGCCCCAGGCTCTCCTCAAAGGCCACGCCAACCCCCCACCCCATGCCCAGTCTGCTCCTCTGCTTTCTGCTCCCTGTACCACTCGCTGGTGTGCTGCCTGCCCTTTCCTGATCTGCTGCATGCCACGCAGGCCGCCTGCACCACTCGTGGCACTCGTACCTGCAGGCTGGCCACCCCTGATTTTGAGAGAGATTCCACGAGGAATTTCTATCAATAGTTGTTCATTGTGTAACCTCTGGCACTAAGTTGTATAAACTGTGTAACCTCTGACCGTGAGCTACTCTTCAAAATGACAACACTACTTGTACCTCACCTTTCTTGAACAAGTTCCATCTGAGGCTCTCAAAGCATATTACAAAGTCACTGAGGCCCATGAAACCTTATGATCTGAATAGTTACCCCCATTTTACAGATGGGAGGATTGAAATGAAGAGCAAATAAGTGGGGTTTAGTGAATGACAGAGACAGACAGCGAGAACCCTGCTTTGTAAATGCCTATTGATTATTTTCTTTTAACCGTGCTCAGGTTCTGGCATGGGGTAGTTCATAAATACTGAAAGATCAGATAGATTTTCCATTTTCTTACTCCTTGTTAATACTCTGGCCACCCATGGTGGAATAAACACACAAATTAAAGAAAGCATGAAAAGATGATAGAAGAAAACTCATTGTTTTAATGGATAGAAAGCACAAGGAGGAAACTGGTGTATTTGTGCTGCTACTTTTTTTTTCCATCTTTTCCAGGTTGTTGGTCTTCTCTTGCCAAACCAGACGCTGGCATCCACTGTTTTTTGGCAGGTAACAATCTTCTGCCGCAGCATTGAGTCTACGGACTACGTAACAAAAAGAAAAGCGTCGTTGAATTGCATCTGCAGCATGGCCCCCCAAAATCAAGACCATTTGTCTAAGGCACATTCCTGATTACCCTTCTGCATCAAGAGCGTCCTAGTTAATAAGAAGAGGATATGGCTGGATGTAATTGGAAACTTTGGGGTAGGAGGAAAGTATGCTGCAAATAAAACCCCTGGGGCCTGGCCTGGCCTGCCACTTGTGTCATCATTTACACCTTTGCGAAGGACGTGTCAAATGGAACTAAATGCGAAGGGCCGCGTTTTACCTGTGCTTCACCCAGGTGAAAATGATGACACCAGGTGCAATATCCATTGAGGATTAGACCCTGGTTGCTACCACCTCTGCTGTTCTGGGAGATGTTCTGGCAGGTAGATCAGGCTCCAGGTTTTATACACTGTGGACAAAACTCATCTACAGGGCTGGGGGGTCCTAAGAGGTCTCTGATACAGTGGGTCTTCAGAGGTGACTCTGGCCCATACATGTCAGGGACTCCAGAGCTGAGTTCCTCGCCAGTCCTGCCTGCTTAGTACAGTACGGGAGACAGGTGGGGTCTTGGCTAATATTTTGCAGTAAGTTTTTCATTTAGTTTTTCTGTGCGTGTGGCGGGGGGAGAGCGTTTTGGCCATAGTAGATATCCCAGTTTAGGGGCCATTGATGTTTCTTATCTTCCTCTGTGACATACGGCATGTCACGGTGTGATCCCTTTCTTAGGATCAACTGAGAATATTTTCCCCTAATGTTCTCTGCCAGTGCCGTGGTAAAGGCATTGGCAGTGCCCTTGTCTCTCTTGTCCTTAACATGTAACGTGCCATAGGTCTTCGGATGGGTGCTTTGTGTCTGCGTTGTGAGGTGGCGGCTGACTTAGAGGCTCTTGTAGCTCCTGTTGGACAAACTAATGCCTGCGAAAGCAAGGGCTGGCCTTAATGGCTTGGGAGGCCTGTTGCCGTCTCCTGTTCCTTTGAAACAGTGAATACATCCAGTCAGAAGCTGTTTTTTCATGGTTAAAATTTTTTATTTATTGAAGTAAGGCATGGCATTAAGTGTCACGGCATTGAGGTCTAGTCTGAATATATGAGCAATACTAGGATTTTGTAGGTTTTAATTTGAGCACAGTAAATTATGACCACATGGTTTCAACAGCTAAAGCTGGGTCTTGTACGGTGTGCGACTTTAATAGCACTATGGCTAGAGACGTGTATATTTGTTTGCATCTCCTACTGCTGGTACCCCCGAGGACTTGCTGTTTAGTCCAATGCCTCCTGAAGGCAACTGCAAAACAACCATTGATTTTCAGTGAAGCAGTGATACTCTTACTTACAGGAGTAGTCCTTAATCATATTCTTATGTGAGCACATTCCCATTGATATCAATCCCCACCCCCTCCCTCCCCTGCAAGTCCCTTTGCAGAGTCAAGGGAAAATCTTGTATTTCTTGGGAACACAAAAGGTTCGTTTCTTAACCAGGGCTCTGATTGGGAGCACAGGACCTATTTAATTGAGAATCTCATAAAAGGCCAGTTTTTCTTGCCCACAGCAATGTACTGCACAGTAAGTCTCGGGGAAATCGGTGGCAGTCCTCAGTGCAGCTACTCGATGGCAGGAAGGATGGCACAATCCTTATCTGGAACTGAAAAGAGTATTTAAAAAAAAAATCAGCAGTCTACAGGATCATGACAGGCCAATTTATAGAGCCACACCGACTTCATTGGTGATTACATGTGCTTACACAGCAGCAGAGTTTGGCATGTGAAATGTAGGATTCTAGCTGTGTGACAGACTGTCAGATTTTGTGTCTGGTTCCTCAGATGTGACCAGATGCAGAGCTGGCCAACGACAGAGGGAAGGGCTGTAGCCGGCAACTCCGACAGCCTGGATCACACTTAGGGAGTTGCAGTTCTCTCAGTGGTTCTCAAACTTGCTAGTCGTGATGACCTGCTGGACCCGCCGTCAAACCGCGCGGCCTCAAGTCACAGCATTCGCATCCGAGGTTCATTTTGGGAGTCCTCGCATTGAATTTCAGGTGCCCTCTCTGTTTTATAGAACAAAAAGCATGAGGGATACCAGACTTCCCAAAGAGAGAACTTATTTTTCCCTTCCAGTGGTGTTTTCTCCCTCTGCTCCCCCCATCCCCTGCATTTTTTTTTCTTCCTCTGCCCTGCCTCACCATCAGCTTTTTGATTCTCTGTTTTGGCCCCTTTCTGTTCCCTTTTTCTGACTCCTTTCTGTTTCTTTCCCCTTTTCTCTCTTTTCTTCGGTCTTGTTTCCCAGGTTCTGACCAGCAGCTGGAGGAGAGCAGCCCCATGCACCTGAATTGACAATACTTTAACCACAGCACCTTGAATGTGCACGTTGCAGTCCAGGGCATATCAGGCCCCAGACTGAAGTAAGCAGTCATCGGAGCAGCAACAATGGGACCCACTGAAGCCTTTTTGAGTCCCACTCTTGCTGAAGGAAGGGGATGCTCACAGTGCCCTCCCCCCAGTAGCTCTTCCCCAGAAGTAGGGCCTGGGCCTGACTGCCTGACCCTCTGGCAACTGCAAATGGGGGAGCAGCCATCCAGGTGCCCCCTGAAGAGCCCAGAAGGGCATTAGTCAGCCTTCTCCAGAGACAGCGGAGCCAGGGAGTGGAGTGCAGAGCTATCCCCCTTCTAAAGACTGCTTAAGGTAGGAAGAGGATGAGGCAAAACTTGGACCTGTTTTATGTATTTGAGCTGATTGGTAGATGTCATAGAGCTTTTGCACTGTGACTGCTCCAGGGCTTTGCCTTGGGTTCTTGAAACTCAGTTCCCACTGTTTGCAGGGTTTCTTACAGAGCTCCCACTACCTCTGCTCTCTGGACCTCTCCTACAGTGTCCGATAAGTAGAGACCGGCAAAGATGCTTGTGGACACCAGAGCAGAGTCCCAGTTTCTACTGGCAAAAAGTATCCTATATATTTACATATTTTTAAACAAACGGGATGAATTCTAGTATCCCACGGGTTCCTTGACGTGAAAAGTTTGCTAGTAGTGCTTTCAGGTCACCAGTATTGCTTTGCCCAATATGGCCTTTCTCTGTCAATGTCTGCCCTCATGTAACTGCTTTTCAAGCCTTTCTCTCCTTTTAGGTCCTGGCCATTAGCTGGAGAAGAGCCAGTGGTATCATACTCTTCAACTGAAGCTTATTATTTGTGATTCCTGCTATGTGAAAAGAACTCAAGTTCTTTTCATTCACAACTTCTGCTGTGGATAAAGCACTTCAATTCAGGAACATGGCACTACTTTCCTGTGGTTGCAGGCAGTGAAGATGAGGATGGAAATATCAGTTAGACCAGCCTGAAATACCAAATAGAGCCCTTTGTGATCCCTGAACAAACCTCCACACAGTTTGAGAACCACTGAGTTTAACGGATGATTAAAGGACTGGCTGCCTGTTGTCCTATCCTGCCATTTCCAGAACAGAGCAGGAAGAACAGTCTAAAGTCACTACACAGCATTGATGCTAAATGCATAAAAAGAAAGGGAGTTTTAAAGAAGATTTTGATCTTTCCAGCGCTAGATTACTTTTTATCATAGCATTTAAATATTAGGTGGGTCTGTTTTCTTGTGCGTGCAGATTTAGTGCTTGTGACAAGGGAAAGGCCAAAGATGGTATCAACTGCGGAATAGAGGGCATAATGTCAGGAGTGGGCATCAGATAGTTAATAGGGGCAAGTGGGACGCTGGTCAATGGTCCACAGAGAAATTTATTCCATTCAGGGCTCCATCCAGAAGACATGAGTTTCCATCCCTCAAGAAAAAGATAGCTGTGGACATGTCTCACTACCTGTATGTACAGTGCTTAGCACAGTGGGACTCTGGAGTCTGTTAGATCCTCTTGGCTTTACTGCAAGAACAGCAGTAAATAATTGCACAAAGCCATTATTTTACCCTTGCTTCAATGGGAAGTTGAACTCAAGCTTACTGGGTTTCTTTGGTATTTTAAGTGTAGCAGGAATGCTCCTGTGAGTAGGAAACTTTGTAAACCTTTAATAAAAGCTTCACTTCTCCATCTAAACTATCTGACAATGTCCCTCTTAACCTGTGCCATAATTAGCGCCTGATCTGTTGTCGATTTGTAATCAGTTGAAAGACTCCCCTTGACTTGAAAGAACATCAGGTCAGACCCCAAATAGGCACAACACCTTAAAAACACGTCAGTGAGGGAGGAGTGTGTGCACGCGTGTGTGGAGGGAGAATAATGCACATTTCTGCAATTAATTTTCCTCTCTTCACCATCACAGGTGTATAACTGAATTCTCTGGCTTGGGTAACAAAATATATCCCTGCCCCAGTAGGGGGTATAATTGGATAAGGTAGAATTTCCTGTCTGCATGTGTATCGTTTGGGTTTTTTGCAGCAGTGGTAGGGATGGTGGTGCATTCATTTTTCCCTTTTGTAAACAGTTGTTTTATTTCTCCATCTCCTTTTGTTTCCTTTTCAGTGGTTGAACCAGAGCCACAACGCATGTGTCAACTATGCAAACCGAAATGCAACAAAGGTGAGCAGTCTCTCCACGTGCAGTTTGCAGTGGGTTTGATCTGTTGTAATGATAAAAGCATAAATCTGGAACTTCAGGGTAGGTGCTCATAGGGATTTATAAATTGCCCTTTCTCTTATAATGACACGTTAAAGTTATAGAGTCTATCTGATAAGTAAAACGAGTATTGTGTTTTCAGTCTAGTCCTTGGTTTTGCCTCGTTCCAGTCTACAAAGCATCCTAAATATTAGCGCAGAGAAATTTGAATTAGAATAGCAGGGGTGGCTGAATTCAGGTGATACAGGCAGGAGTAAGCTCTGCTGTGCTCTGAATAGGAGCTCAGTGGGAAAGTAGTTAAAGCAGGTTTGTAACCTATGGCCCACAGGGTATTATCAGTAGCTTGGCAAGTTGGCTGCCTGGTGACTCAGCCAGACTGTGCAGCCTCCTAGGCTGCCCTCCACTGGAAAAATGTAACATGTAAGGGACCTTGATAAAGTCTGAGTTGGGTACCAGTTGGGTTAAAGTGCCTCACCGTGCCTCTGGACTCATGAGTCCTTTCCCCAGTTGATCCACCTATAAATGGGTGCCAGGTGATGCAAGCAACATGCTAGCCTCATTGCTTCGTGGTGTGGTTTTGGCTGTGGAAGTACACATCTTAACAACACTAGCCCAGTGAGCTGCTAGGCTTGGATGGACTCTTGCAATGTGCATAGCTTTCCTCTTCCAGACCTCGCAGGTCCTAACTTATCTCCTTCAGGGGTTTGACATTATGCTTAACTCAAGTAATATAACAATCTTCCTCCAGATTTGGAGACCTTGGTTCCAGACCCTGGTTGCCTCTGCTCAGAGATACTTGAATCAGTCTTGTTAACCCAGCCAGCAAACAAGAACCACCTCCTAGGATGAGCCAGTGGTAGTTCATCTGTTCCTTCACACAGGTTTCGAGCATGTGGCAGTAGGATGACTATCCCTGGGAAGTCCTTAAAGGCTCCTTAGTTTGCCTGTCCCTTTTCCTAGAGGAAAATTTTCTAGCCAAAGTTTTCAGGCAAACTGTGTTGGTATCTCCTGACCATATTCTCAGTTACAAATGCTCTTTTTTGAAGAATGTTTAAAAGCGGGGTGGCTGGGCTTCTTGCAGATGGCACACCTCTCTTCTCCAATATGTATCCTAGTCATCAGTTTGTGCGGATGAGTCATTGGGTTGTTTTTTTAAAGATCTTGTTCTTCTGCAGGGCAGACCAATGTCCTGTCTCAACTGCTCTTTGCCATTGGATTGAGCCAGTAGAGAAGTCATTTCTTGCCAACCAGGCCTAGCTTAGCCTCTAGTAAAGAAAAAAATCCCATAACTTGGATTGTTGTTGGGAAGAAAAGACCACATAATTGCACATGTGACCCTTGAGTAGGACTTGGGGGATAAGTACTTTCCTCAGCTTACCGTGCTAGAGAGGTCCCTGTCAACTGCTTCAGAACTAGCTCCTGGTTCTTCCTCTCACGCAACTTTATATGGTGTTGCATCAATTTTCACAATGTCATAAGATATGAAGCTGTATTAGAAGCCGTCTGATCTGCGTATGAAATGTTGATGTTGAAAAGAGTTTTCAAGTCAAGATAACCGACAGAGGACTAATAGTTCAGTCAAATGGCTTTGTTGTAATCATGTTAGCATCTCTTCCATTTAGCAATACACTTACAGATAACGTTCCTAGGACAAGAAGTGAACAAGTTTCTCGTGTTAGGTGTTTTTCCAAGCCCTTTAACTTATTTCATTAGGTGGCAAATCCTCTTGTTTTTGCCTTCCTACTAGCTAATGGAGCCACATGTGATGTAGCAGGTGTGGCAGAATGAAACTAACTGTTTTGTTTTAATTGAGAAATGTCATATTTATTTAAATAACCCAAACTCTGTGTTGAAACTATGTTTTTTTCTTTTTTCCAAAGCCTTCTCCGACATCCAAGTTCATCCAGGGCTACTTGGGAGCTGTCATAAGTGCTGTCTCAATAGCCGTGGGTAACGCTTTAAATACATATTTATACATCTTTCTTAAAATAGTAACTTCCCCCAAGTATTAACGCTGTAATGTTTTTTGGGAACGCTTTGTTTGAAATGGCAAATGTGTTTCATGTAATAGATTTGATTTAGGATGAATGTGAAGAAAAGTTTCAGCTGTCAGGGCTTTCTGCCCATGGATGACCAGCTTTGCAACAGCGCAGGTCTTCTTCCAATGGATAAAAATAGTTTTTAGTACTTGCTTTCTGAATTACACACTACTTGTATCTCTGCCAAATTAACTCAAGTTTACCTATGCTTGAGTCAGCTCCTGTCAAGTTAACCAGCTTCAAGTAAGAGTTGACCATACTGGAAAATAATATGGGCTTCAAGAAGTAATTGTGTTATCTTCTGTGCTAACTCAACCTCTGCTCCACTAACAGACTAGCTGACCCGGGTTAGGAAGCACCATGACATGACCAAAGGGTTTTGCATATGGACAGAATTTGAGCGAAGTGCAGTGCGTCAGTTATAATTGGCGTTAAGGCTGCAATAAAGACAAAACCTTAAGAACGCATGCCCCAATATCAGGGTTTAACCACTGGATTTATCATTTTTAGTCTCCCAAGATGCACAAGTTCAAATCCCCAAGTCCTTACCTCAGATCAAGTAAGAACATTTTCAGAAAGAATTCCACCATTTTGCTTTTCGTGGTGGACTTTCAAGTAAACCCTAAAACACCCAAGATCTCCCCCCACCCCACCACTTAAACAGTAGAGATGACATAGCACCTCTTGTAAGGAAAAGTTATTTCCCTTGTCCCAGCTGAAACATCTCCCCACTTCTTGCTCTTAGGCCAGCAGGCCTCCACCCTTCCCATAAAAATGGCTTTTTTCTAAAGTACTGCATAAAAATCCTGCGTTCAGACTTTGGTATCAAGTCTCACCTGAGTAAGGGCATCAATCAGGATGGGATGTAGAGTTGATAAAGGCCTTTGGAGTTGTTGGGACTGGAAGGCAGAATCTACTGTGTTAAACTTCCAAATAACTCTTCTTTACCATGTATCTCTTCACTAGACAATTAACCTATGTCTGAGCACCTCGGTTAATCTAGGATGCTGTTACTCCACCAGGTCACCATGTCTGCTTTGGTGCTGCACTATGATGCGTGAAGTGCTAGGACTTCCTCTTGGTGCTTCACTAAGCGGCGATGCCCTCTGAATTATTTTGCACTAGATATGGGAGAAGTTGTCTGACCTTCCTAGGCTGCACTGGAGAAGTGTTCTTAGCCTGCCAGCTCAGTACACTACAGTGATTCTGGCTTGGCACTCTGCATTGCTGTTTGTGGCCTTTCCCTCTCAGGATAACAGGTTGTTCCTTTGTGCTGGCATTAATGCAACTCGCATCTTGGCAACAGGGGACAGATAGAGAGAACGAGGCATGGTAGAAGGCATTTTGGCAGCAGCTTCGCCACCTTGAGGAACTGGCAGGCTTTGCTGAGGTCACTGGCTGCAGGCAGAAGTGGTAAGAGTTGAGACAGCTGATGTGGATTTTAAGAGAAGTGAATCTCCCTACCCTGACCGGCAGTGCTGAAGCAAGACCACAAGAGCGGAGAGGTGGTGGGACTAAACTTGGGATAACTAGCACTGGCTTCAGAACTTCTGCAGGCAATCTCCGCAGAGCTGTGCAAGGAGCTTGCTGTGGTCCTGGCGTGCCAGGATGCACCGATGAAGGAAAGCATACGAGTCCAGGAGTGGCTTGCTGCCACTAGCTCAAAGTGCTACCAACCAGTGTCTTACCAGTTGGGCATTGGCAAGGTTGTTGCTGGTGTTGTGTGACTCAGTTGTGAGTAAACCACAAAAACAACTTGATGAAGATTGCTAAACCCCACCTCTAAGAGTTGATTTTGAGCAAATGGGATTTCCAAACTGTGCTGGGGCTCCTAGTGGTGCACATGGCTGCCTGATGTCTGCCCTCATAAAGAGTAAATGAATTTTTACAGTAGGAGATTCGGCTTGCTCATTATGCTGATCTTGGCTGGCCACAAAGAGGGAGAGACCATTGGTACTGGGCAGGGAATGTGCTAGAAGAGTTTGTAACACCATGTTGTTCTCAACGTCTGGCATTGGCTTTTGTGGGGTTACATTTTTGGGGGAAAGGCCGAGGACCTTTCAATAGAGATAGCATAATATTACTTTAGGCAGTTACTTTAACTTGCTTCAGAGCCTCAGATAGAAGAAGAAAAATACTTCCAGGCCTCCGTTCATCTAAGGTATGGAAGTCATTGTCTGGTGGGTGATGAGCAAGTTTGCCTGAGGAAGAAGCAGGGGAAGACTGAGAGTTTTCTCCTTCCTCTTACTAAGAGGCATCAAAGGAAGGAAGAGAACAAAGAGGATTTCATGGATTGGGCCATGTTTGTGTTTCTCCCTGAAGGCAAAGATGACTTTATTATACCAAGTGCAAACTCAGGATTATATCTGAGGGAAAAGGGTAAGGACTGGAGGCATAACTATCCTGGGCACTGTGGGAGAGAATAAAGACTTCCTGCACAGGAGTCATGAGAGGATGGTGCAGAACAAGATGAAGAACAAGGAAGACAAGGGGCATCATGTGATCCATGGAAGAAGCATTACCAGATCTTGGGAGACACGGAAAGGGGTAGCAACTGCTTTCAGCCTCTGTGAATTGGAAATACTAGTGAAACTGGCTAAGAAGAAATAATGGGTGGTAGGGACCAGAATCATACCCCACAAACCAGAAGGCTGGAATATTATAAAGCTAAGGAGAGGGGCTTCATGCTCACCACACCAAAAGACAGGGCAGTCTGTCCTGAGGGGGAGAGGGAACCCATCTGATGCCCAGACCTGGAGTCTGGTGAGGTGTGCTGCTTGCCTGGAGCTTGAATTCAGGACCTGAAGAAAAGATTGCCGGACCTCCTCCAGCCATCCCTCACCTTACCCTTCCATGCTTGTCTTCATGGGGACCAGTGATACTGCCAGAAATTACCTTGAATGGATCAAAGGAAACCACAGGGTTTGAGGTAGGGAGATAAAGGAGTTTGAGACACAGCGGGTGTTCTCATCCGTTTTCCCCGTTAAAAGGAAAGGCCCAGGAAGGGACAAATGCATTCTGGAAGTCATCAGTGGGAATGCTTTGGATCCTTTGATAACAGCTGACATTCTGGGAAAGCTGTCAAAGGATGGGCTTGATCTGAAAATTGGGAAGAGCATCTATAGGCATCATATGGCCAACCTGTTGAAGAGGGCTTTAAACTAGGTCTCATAGGGGTGGGATGAAAACCCACTGGCACCTTGTCTTCAGTGTCAAGAGCCAAGGACCAAGAGAAAAAGCCTAATTCTCAAGATGAGTTAGTACAGCAAAAAGATGCAGGAGGAAAATGGGCAAGGCAGACTGCAAGGTATCTTTGATGCATATATGCAAATGCAAGAGGTATGAGGAACAAGCAGAAAAATCTGGAAGTCCTAGTATGTAAAGAAACAATGACTTGTTGCTACAGAAACTGCCCTATGATTGGAATATTAACATTAAGGGGTATACATTGTTTCAGGATAAGTTTTGCAGAAAAATGAGGTGGTATTGCACTGTCACCCATGTCGTATTCCTTGAAAAATAACATGCATTGCTTAGAATTAAATATTTCTTCCAACAATGTCCTGCATCTTAAATTTGAGTTTAAAAAGGGAAAAAGGCAAAAAAAGGTTTTAAAAAACCTTCTTATGCCCCAAAGAGGTTGCATTCTTGTACATATGTCTTTAATTGCTGTTTTATTTTTTTACTTAAATTGAGATTCAGAAAATTTGGGTGCATCTTAAATTCAAGGCATATGATAGATACTTGATATGATATATATACTTGCATTCAAAGGCATATGATATATACTTGATTTGGCTGAGGAATCAAGTGGCTGAGAGGGATCTTGGAGTCATAGTTGACTCCAAGATGAACATGAGCTGGCAGTGTGACGCGGCAATCAACAAGGCCAGTCACACCTTGGCGTGCGTTAGCAGATGCATGACCAACAATTCGAGGGAGGTGATGCTCCCCCTCTACGCGGCGTTGGAAAGGCTGCAGTTGGAGTACTGTGTCCAGTTCTGGGCGCCGCACTTCAAGAGGGACACGGAGGATATGGAGAGGGTTCAGAGGAAGGCCACTCACATGATTAGTGGCCTCTGTGAAAGACCCTATGAGGGGAGGTTGAGGGATCTGGATCTCTTCAGCCTTCACAAGAGATGACTGAGGGGAGACCTTGTAGCCGCCTACAAGTTTATCAAGGGAGGGCAACAGAGAATTGGAAATGCACTACTTTCCAGAGTGAGGTGTAACTAGGACTAATGGGTGCAAACTACTGGACAGTAGATTCAGGTTAGACATCAGAAAGAAATTTTTCACAGTAAGGGTGGCCAGGATCTGGAATGGGCTTCCAAGAGAGGTGGTGCTATCACCTAACTTGGAGGTCTTCAAGAGGAGGCTTGATAGTCACCTGGCTGGGGTCGTCTGACCTCGGTCCTCCTTCCTGCCGGGGCAGGGGGTCGGACACGATGATCCTCTGTGGTTCCTTCCAACTCTACAATCTATGAATCCAGGTGAAGCAGGTAACAAGGCTATTTAAAACTTATGAGAAAGTACCATTGTAGAGATTTAAATTCCCTCATATCTGTTGGAACTTAATACAGCAGAAATGTCCATTAAGTTCTTAACATGCATGGACAACAACTTTAGGTTTCAGAAAGCTGAGGCTACAACTAGGAGGTTATCGGTCTCGGATGTCGTTCTGACAAATAAGATAAAACAGGTTGCGAACATGAAGGTGACGTGAAATTTGAGAAGAAATGAACACAGTAAGATAGAATTCATGGTTCTAAGAAAGGAAAAGTATGAGAGTGTCAAAGTAAGGATGCTGGACTTCAAAAGAGCAGATAACCCATTCAGCGAAATAATACATTAGACAGATCTCATGAGTAGAGAGACTGAAGGATGAAGGGGTCCAGGGGGGAAGACAGTTTCTAAAGGGTGTAGTATTGGAGGCTCAGCAAGAAGCTATTCAAACAATGGAAAGATCAGAACTGCAGAAGACTAATGTGAATACGTACATTGCTTCTTAATTACCTGAAAATCAGAAGAAAAAACATGTAGTCAGTCCAAGGAAGGGGAAGTCACTAAGGGCATATACCAAGGCATAGCAAGAACTTGCAGGGGCAAAAGCAGGAAAGGAAAGGCAGAAAATGAGATACAAGTGGCAAGGGATGCTAAAGAAAACAAGAAGGAGGTCCTATAAGGATTTCAGAAAAGAAATGCCAAAGAAATGTGGCCCATGCTCAATAGGGAAGGTGAGGTATTAATGGGTGGCTCAAGTCTGAGCTGCTCAATGACTAGGTTAGCCTCAGTCATCACAAAAAGAAAGAAATAAATACTTGAAGGAAGTGAGCTGAGGAAGCGCACGTGATGCCAGAAAGCTTGTCCAGTAGTTCTCCCAACTATACGTTGATTCGTTAAAAGATCTCACTAAAAACCTTGCCTCTCCTACATTTCTTGGACTGTCCCAGCGACAGCAGCTCTCCAGACCTACTAAATAAGTAAGCTGCAACCAGACAGCTAACAAAATGAATATGGGCAAAGAAGGAGAAGGGTCGCAGATCAGAATAAGGAAAGCAGAGGTCAGAGAGCTGTTGACAAATCTGAATGATTTCAGTTGACAGGGCCTGATGAGATTCACCCCAGGGTGCTGGCTGAAGAAATCTCAGAACTGCCGGCAATAGTATTGACAGAATCGTGGATGACAGACAGCTTACCCAGATTGGTGCCTGTCTTTAAAACAGGGAAGAAGGAAGACCTGGGGGATTATTGACTGGTCAGCCTGACTTCAATACCTGGGAAGTTTTCATGGAACAAATTATAAAACCATCAATTTGTAAGCACCTGGAGGCAGAAGAGGTGATCAGTAACTGCCAACATGCGTTTGCTGAAAACAAATTATTGCAAACCAGCTAGATCTCCTCCTCTGGGGGGACGGAGATTGCCGAGTTAGTCTGAAGTTGGGCAGAAGATAGGGCATGGTGGCACCTCAGAGACTAACTGGTTCAGAGAAGCATGAACTTTTGTGGGCAACAGCCTACTTCATCTGACAAAGTAGGTTGTTGCTTGCAAAGTTCGTGTCTCTCCAAACCAGTTAGTCTCTGAGGTGCCACCCTGCCCTACCCTCTTTGCTGGGGTAATTCATTTGAATGAGGAGAGTGGAGTATGATTTACCTGAACTGTGATTAGGCTGTGATGCAGTCTCACCTGACACTTGCACAAGTAAAACTGAAGAAGTGGGCTCGACACATAATTGGCACCATTAGGCAAGAGGCATAATTGGTTGAATCACAACAGACGAAGTATAACTGCAAATGGAGCCATGTCAGAACGGCGGTAGGTTTTAAGCGGGGTTCTGCAAGGTCTGTTCTGGGTTTGGTGCATTTTAACTTTTTTATTGGTGACTCGGATGCAGCAATAAAGAGTTTGCTGATCAAGTTTACAGATGACAAAACTGGGAAGGCTTGCAAACACTTTGGAGCACAGGATTTGCATTCAAAAGGGTCTTTATAAGTTGGAGTATTGGGCTCTAGGCAACGCATTGAATTTGGCAGGGCCAGGATCACGGGGCGGGATTGTGGGGTCAGGGCCTGAGGCAGAGACGCAATCTGATGCCCACACGTCCCTGCAATCGGCAGCAGTTCTGCAGGCAGGGGTATGCTGGGTGCAGATCACAGCTCTGTCCTGGGCCTGCATTATCACCACCCCAAAATCCTGGTCCCAGTCCTGGTACTGCCCACCCATCCTGCTCCCAGATGCTGCTCCCTGCCTGCCCACAGCCCCATCCCATCCACCCAGCTGAGCACGCCATGCCTGTGTGCAGACCCCGGGATTGCTGGGTGGTGACAACATGAGATCGGGGCTTGATACAGAGCTGTGATCTGTTCCCTGCAGAACCAGCGCTCCTTGCAGGGACATGCAAGGAACAGATCACGGGTCTGCCTCAGGCCGCAGCCTCGTACTCTCATGGCCCCGCAATCCCGACCCCAGCCCCGGCCCCGCTTGCCCGTGGCCCATCTGGCCGAGCGCGAGCCACTTAGGGAGTTTTGGTGAGTTGTTGGGGTGCTGACCAGAGGAGGCAGCGCTGACCCAGCCCACAACAGCACACCAAAACTCCCTGTGACCCTCCAGCCCAAATAATTGCCCACCCCTGCCCTTGTGCATACCCTGCCCACCTCATGCTGCAGGCACAGCCCAGACCCAGCGCTATACCAGCTCATCCCCAGTGCCCATTCTCAAATCCACCACACAACAGGTGCAGAGGAGCCTCTGCCGTGAGCCTGCCTGCCGGGAACTCAGGTGAGTGAGGCATGGTTAGGGCATGCTCAAGCCCTGTGGCTCCAGGACATACCAGACAAGCTGTTCAGGGCCATCTACATCTCACTAAAATGAATCCCAGTGAACTAAGTGCGAGTTTAAAGTGGATTAGTTAAACTGCATTGAACTCCTGTGAAAAAAGTGAATTAAGATAAGCTACGTTAAGGTCACTGCCTAAAAACAGGCAACCGGCTTGATTCAAATTTGAGCATTTTATTCGCAACAAACCCCAGGCTTTGCAGACTGACAAGTCCATTGTCCCATGTTAAGTACCTGTGAATTATCCGAATTAACACTTTGGGCTAATTGGAGTTAATCGCCATGTAGGCCTCATGTAAGCTATGATGCAAGTCATACCCTGGACTGATCAGCACCACATTAAATGGGACTGATCAGTGCCGCATTAAACTGCTTGTCTGTTTTTTTAATTCTCAGGGTAAAAACAGACGATGCGTTTCTTCAAGGAAAAAGCGTCTTATGCAGGGATCCTACAGACTACAAGCCCATTGTCTCACTTTAAACACCTGTGAAGGATGCAAGATAAAATTTGCTGACACTTTTCAGGACAGTTTTATATAGTCACAAGCTAATTGCATTGTGGGGCAGCACATCTGAAATGGGCTATCCTGCTCCTCTTTTTTCCCCCAGGTTTTGATTCGGGTTAATCAGGGTATAAACAAGATATGCCTGTTATGCTCATGTAAAAGAGAGAAATTCATCTCATGGTCTACATTGAGTATCCAAAATAAAAAATTCAATGTGCAGCAACTAGCATGCTATAAACTCACCCTAGCTCGCTGCCTGCTAATATGACTATGAAGACAGGTCGTTAGTGTTATTGAGCAATAACTGTCCTCCCAGGGTGCTTGTATAAAGTAGCACTTACACTGTACATTCACACCCACACTTGCTGCACACCAGCTTCCTTCTTGTAGGCAAGCTCTGAGAAACTTTTACTGAGCAAGGGTAGGATGCTTTATAGATGCAGCAATTTAACATGATAAATATCTGTGCTAACAACCAAAGTAAACTTTCTGAAATAAGTATCCTACATCTTTTTATTTAAACAAAAAATAATTTAGAAGGAACTTTAATTTTTTGTTCCCTGGGATTCTGAGGCGTTAGCCCTCATTAACTGATCTCTGCTGTCAATTAATAGCAAATCACCTCCCAGTGTGTGCCTATTAGGACTAGATGACCTGAAAACAAGTGCCATTACCTCCAGTGGTCTGCAGAGACCTTGTATTAATTAAAGCAAGTCCCTTCCATGCTTGCAGTCGGCAAGTGACAGAAGGGAGAGAGAACTGGTGAAAAGGTCAGGAGACATCAGTTGATTTGAGGTTGGTTTTCCGTCATTTAAAATACTACTTGTATTAAAGTAATAGCAGTGTTTATCTGAGCCCAGTGGCCGGGTAAATCTGGTTGCACCGATGTACCTGAAGACAATTTGGCTCCAACTTTTTAGTAATTAAAAAGCTTTGTAACACTCATTAATCTTGTCTCCGTTAATTCATATTGTCCCCATCACAAAACAGCATTTTTTGGTCTGAGCTGTCCTTTTCGGTTCTCACAGATCCAGTTCTGTTCTTGGCCCCTTGACACTTGTGTAACATCCACTGCTACACATGGCAACTTTATATTTGAATTTGGCTTTTACGGGTCTAGTTTCCAAGGGCAACAGGGATGAGATTTTCCATCTTAAAATTTTATTCTGGTCTCATTGCTATGTATTTCTTAGGATGAGGTCTTTTCTGTGGAATCTATTTAAATACACACGGGTGTTTCAGAAACTAACAGCAATTTCAAAATAGAGCCAGTTTGTGTGCAGCCATCATTTCCTGGACCACATCTTCTCTGTATAATTGTAAGCAATAGTTGCATTTGACAGCGTGACCATTAGTATTCCCCGCTGCCGTGTAGTTTCCCACTTTGTTGCAGACACGCAGCGTGGGAAGACGTTTTGCTGTTAGTCTCTGAAACGCCCTCAGAAAAAATGTTGTGCTCTAGCTTATAATATTGCACTTGAGTGGTGTCAGTGGAGTTACTTTACAGTAAGGGAAGTGTAAGGAGAATTGGGACCAATATTTTCATTTATCCTTGGTGAGCAGGTTCTACTGAAAATAAGCAAGGCCATCGATGGAAGGAGTATTGTCTCACGGCATGTGTTTGAGCTTGGGAAGGATGGCATTGTAGTTGGAGAGCTGACGTGGGACTCTGTCTGTTTAGTTCCTTCTAGCACAGGCTTCCCCTAGGATCTTGGGACCCTCACGGGGCCGGGCTGTGCTTGGGAGCACTGCTGTGAAGTGCACCCTGCCCGCTCCAGTGAGTGCATGTGTAGAGCTGAGCTGCCTGCTTCAAAGACATCTAAATCAACGAAGCACATTGTGCAGCTTCCAAGAGCATGGTCCTGAGGAGATGAAGGACATGGCTGACGTTCAATTACTACAGCTCTGAGCAGTGCTGTATTTGCAGCACACAAGAGGCTTAGCGTGTTGGCACCCATGCCATGCCACGCTAATGCGACTACAACACATCTGAAAGCTTTAGGATGTTTCCATCAGTGATTGTCTTCATGAAATCCACCATCTTAGTTGGAAGGACAGAAGAACAAATGCCAACATTGTGGCTCAAGCAAATACCAGCAGCATTGAAGGCATATTTATACATCACCAGCTCCGTTAGACAAGGCGTGTCATAAGGATGCAGGGCAACCAGATCCCAAAGCAGATCCTGTATTCCCAACTCACTGATAGTCACCACTTCAGAGGTGGGCACAAGAAGAGATTCAAGGACACCGTGAAGGCCAGTGTCTGGTATTGACATCAATAGCTGGGAGACTCAAGCACCGAATCATCCCCAGTGGCGCTGCAGTGTGCGACAAGGCATCGATCGTTTTGAGCAAACTCTCCTCCCTCTGGAGCTGGATAGATGAGAGAGGCAGAGGTAAAGAGCTGTGACCTGACATCACCAGGATCTACGCCTTCCTCCTGGAACTACTTGCCATGTCTGAGTCAAACACACAGATCTCGGATCAGCCTTCCCTGTCATCCACGGACTCACTGATGACTTTCCTGTTTTACTGGACGACTGTCAGAAGGAAAGCTAGATATGCCCCTTTATAGACTAACTAAATGAGGGGGAGAAAACATGCACAAGTATTCATGAACCCCAGTTCACTTCATCAGATGCTGTGAAAGGACTTGCAGAAAGCAGTGCATAATGAGAGAGAAATAGGAATATGAAAGAGAAGGAGGGAAGGGGGAGCAGGGAGAGAAGGGGTGCAATGCTAGAAGGGAGAAGCAAGCTGTGAGTAAACCCATAGAAAAAAAGGGGTCACAAAAGCTAATCCAGATAATGAGATAAGGATCCATAGTCCCTATTTAAACCATGCTTAACACAGTCCAGTTTGTGGATGATTTCTTGTTTGGCAACTTCTCACTCAAACTAGTTTTTAAATGTATTTGGCCCAACAACAGTAATCCTGAGGTCAGCAATGGAGCGTTCAGGGAGATTGAAGTGTTTTGCCACAAGCTTTTGTGTCTTTCTGCAGTTGATGTCAGATCGGCGTCCATTCTTTCTTTATGCATAGAGATCACCCTGTCTGTCTGATGTAGATAGCAGGGGGGCATTGTAAGCAGGTGATGGTGTATATGACATTGGTAGACTTGCAGGTGAATGAACCTTGGACATGGTACTCCTTGTAATGACGTCCAGTAACAATGTGGTCTATACTGATGTGGGAACACAGAAGGCTTTGGGTGCTTTGCAAGGCCTGGTGCTTCAGTGAGGATGGGAGTTCGTTAGTCTGTTGTTTGAGAGAGACTGTTTGAGGCTAGGGGGCTCTCTGTAAGCCAGGACAGGTTTGTCCCCGAAAGCTACCTTGAGATGGTCATCCTTTTCCAGCTGGGGTTGGAGGTCATTAATGATGGATCTTAGGTGTTCAAGCTGGGGGCTTCAGGTGGCAACCAGAGGGATTCTGTTATCCTTACACTAGAAGACTATCATCCTTGTATTGAGGGACTGCGTTCGCTGCTAAGTTCGCTGCATAACGGGCGCAGAGGAAGCATGGTACAGTAGAACCTGCGTCATTTCTTCTGGGGTGGTTCCCAGCCTGTTAAGTCATGGCAGGTTGCTAAATTAAGGATGAGCTACTCAGCTATTTGCTGCAGTCTTCACTTCAAAGAGTGCACTTCCTCACATAGCTGGAGTTCATCAGTGGTCCCATGCCACTGGTTGGAGAAGCTGTACCTTTGAAATAAAAGCCTCGGCAAACAGCTGGAGCTCTCCTTGTGCAGCTCTTGGCTGCAGCTCTGTATAGCCCTGGTAGTTCACAAAACCCTCATCTAGGCGGAGGCGCTAGGAACTGAACACTGCAAAGTATCTAGGCTCTAGCGTATGTCTCTTTATGTCACTGTCTGCTGCTATAATTGAGGGGTATAGACATGCCCAGTGCGTTTGGAGGCTTCTGATTTACTGGTAACTAGTTTTTTTGTTCCCCCATCTGGGGGGTTAGATTATTTTTATTATGTTCTCCAGACGCTTGCCAAAGCAATCCTTCTCTCAGCCTTTTATTTTGATTGCTTTATAAGCTTAACTGCTCTTCTGAACACTTAACCAATAATTGTTCTTTTTCACCAATCAATTGGAGCCTTGTTTATTAGAGCTTATTTTCTGATATCTGGCTGCTGTTCATGATGGTGATGTGTGAAGTGCAGTTAATACCAGCTGGTTTTCCTAAACAAGACAGACAAAGCCAGGGGATATCAACAGGATTTGAAAGAAACCAGGCATATTTTTAAATGAGGGTTTTTTTCAGATATTCTGAGTCCAAAAACTGTAATAAATCAGAGGGGTTGACGATGATTTGAAAACCCTTCCCTGAAAATATAAACCCACATCGGTAATTTGTCCAGCTGTTGAAAGGTAACAATGTTCTGTAAGCAAACAGAGTTTGTTAATAAAAATAAATAAATAGCAGCATGTTCACAATGATTAAAATATCATCATTAAAAATGGTTATTAAGCGCTAGAGCCAAGCTTTCCACAAGTTTTGGGGAGGGACATTGTATGCAAGGTTTGGTCTGAACCTGTTGCTAATCCCAATATTAAACTGTGGACTCTCACTCCAGATTAAGCCAATCATGTGGTGATAGGCCAAGAGCGGGCAAAATACAGCCCATGGGCCAGATCTGGCCCACCAGGCCATTCTGTCCAGGCCGCAGGGTCCCTCTAAAATTTAGACAATTATTACCTGCCGGTAGCTGGCTGTCCGAAAACTGTCCAGGCGCCAGCGGCACGAGGTACCAACAGCACGAGCCACTGGCTGCAGCAACAAGCAGCTTGGGCTCTGGTTACAACACAACTAACCCAACCCCAACCTGATCTGCCCCGCTGCACTCCCACCCCCCAGAAGCTTCTGGCTAGGAGAGGTTTCTACCCTGGTGACCCTGTGGCTGTTTCCCAGCCCTTCCTTGTCCAAGCGTTGAAATCCAGATAAGACTTGGTGGTGGGGAGGGACCGCCAGCGGTGTGTGTGGGGTTAGGGTAGGGGGTGTGGGACTCTGTGTGGGAGCTATGGGTGGGTGTGCTCAGGGGCATGGTGCAGGGTGGGGTATGTGGGAGGGTGTCAGTGTGTATGCGTGGATATGGTGGGGGAGTATAGAAGTGTGTGTGGGTATGTGGGGGGTGGGAGTGTGTGTGGGGACTGTGGGAGGGTATGGGTGTGTGTTGAGTGTATGGTGGGAGGTGGGGAGCCAGCTCTGTCTGTTCCATCTTGGCTGCAACATGCAGTTCCCGGCTGCAAGGCTGGGACCCATATGGTGCAGCATGAGGCCAGCTTGGCCCAGCCTGGCACAATGCAGTTCCGGCTGCAAGGCACGACACGGAGCCAGCCTGGCCCGGCCCAGGCCAGCTGTGGCACATGGTTACCAGCTGCAGAGCCAGGACTCATGCAGCCAGGCACGGAACCAGCCTGACCTGGCCCGGCCCATCCCCTCCCCTCCATGCCGGGACCCGCACAGCACAGCACAGAGCCAGCCTAGCCTGGCCTGACTTGTCCTGGCTGCGGCACATGGTTTCCCACTGCAAGGCTGGGACCCACGTGGCACAGCACAGAGGGGATAGGCCAGGCAGGGCTGGCTCCATGCCGCACTGCGTGGGTCCTGGCCTTGTAGCTGGGAATCGCATGCCACAGTTGGGACAGGCCAGGCTGTCTCCATGCCACACCATGCAGTCTCTAGCCTTGCAGCCAGAACTGCGTTGTGCTGGGGCAGACTGGGCCGGGCTGGCCCCTTGCCACGCCATATGGGTCCCAGCCTTGCAGCCGGGAGCTGCGCACTGCAGCCAGACAGGATGAGTGGAGCTGGCTCCCCACCTCCCACCATACCCCCAACAATCACCCACACCCTCCCACAACTCCCCCGCAAACTCCTACACCCTTCACCATATCAGCACACACACCAACACCCTCCCACATGCTCTACCCCCCACTATACCCCTGAATACACTCGCACCCTTCTAGAGCCCCCACACACACTTCCACCCTCCCACCCCTACCATACCCACACCCACATTCTTCCACACACCCCTACCCCAACCACATACCCCACGCTCCTCCACATGCCCACACCCCACATACGCACCCCCACACTCCTCCACACCCTCACACCTGCTCCTCAACTGCACAGCCCCCACATACACCCCCTGACCCCCCACTCCCGCACAATATACAAGGGTAAGTGTGTATTTTGAGCTATTATGCACTTGCCTCTAGATACACTATGCAAACACATGTAAATCAAGACAATTTTTTTTTTTTAATAAAAATTAAAGTAAGTTTTAATAGATGTTTGTTTGGGGTTTTTTTAGTATATCATTTGGGTTTTTTTCCAGTTTCAAGATGGCAATCCTCTTTCCCCCAAGGAGTACTTCTGGGGCAAGGGGAGGGACTTCTGATGGCAAAGGTCAGGGGTTAGGAACAAAACATGGGGGGGCAACTGTCACAGGCGGGGCTACCCATGCTGCCCTTGATGGCTCACCAAAACTCCTTAAGCGGCCCTCCAGTCAAAATAATTGCCGGACCTTATGATAAGCTCACTTTATGGGTTTAAAATGGCTTTTCCAAGTGCACTAATCTTTGACATTAAAACAGGCTGGAGGGCCCAACTTGCTAGGAATAACTAAAAGCTAAATATGAATAACTTGTCTAAGGACTGACAAGAAGAGGGGCCAGGGGTGGGTGGGTACAAAGACAAAAACACCTGGTATGATTTTAAGGGGAACGGGAATTATTTTTTGTGGAATATGGGGGACTTATTCAGTTAGAGTTATTCAGAGTGATGGGTTGAAATTAAGAAAGGGGAGCTTTAGGCTTAACATTAGAAAAAACTTCCTGCCAACGAGACATCTCGGGCTACAGGATGCTTTCCCCTGAGAAGCAGTGCAAACCTAACTCTGACTGGGCACGCGTTTATTTAAAGCAGTTTGAAAAACGGACCTGAAGACGCATGCTTTACACTCAGATTTTCCTCTCTCAGTCTGTCCCAACCATGCCCACAAAAAGCCGCACGTGCCTCTCATATTTCCTGAACTAACCTATTTTTGATTTTTCAAGTAGGTATTTCAGAGAACTAGAAAATGACCCTGGAATGAAGTTAAGTGTAGTTTAAAAAAAAAATAATCCAAAAATAATGGCTGGAAGATGGAGAAAACCCGAGCACAATACAAGCAAGACCTGGTGCCACTAAATAGTTTTCTGCGGGTTGACGAGATGTGCGGCAGGTGAATGGTGTTTTTGCGCCAAGCTGTCTTCCCCTTTCTGGGCCTGCCTCTCTGCTCCCTTACCCTACGATAGCTCCACTGGCTTCAGGGTTTTTACTCCCCACTTGAACCAGTGCTAGCCAGTGGAAGATCAGGCCCTATCTCTCTCTCCCTCTTTCCAACTTCTCCGGTCAGTGATTTCCAAACTGGCAGCTCTGCTCCCTGCAGTGTCTACTATGCCCAGCTGCTCAGCCCAAGTTGTTGCCTGGGCAGGGGTCTGCATTGGCTCAGCAAGCCACAGAAAAGCAATTAGTAGGTGAGAAGATTTGTTTTTCTGTGGTTTGGCTTCCCAGTATGGACAATGGGGTTGGTTAGCAGTAGCAGCCCAGGCAGGCGAATGGGAGATTAACAGCAGTGAACAGAATAGACTAAATGGGAGGAAAACGGTGGGGGAAAAGCTGGTGAGCCTGAGAAGAGGAGGGAAGGGAATGAGGGGCTCCCTTGTGAGATAAGGTGCTTCAGGCTTGCCAGAAATTGTTGGCGTGCAGCACTCTTGGTGACAGTATTTCAACTGAAGGCTCCAGAAGGTGGATTTAGTCATTTCTGAGTAGTGAAGGTGTGCCCGGGACTGTAGAAGGGCTCCCATCCAAGGAGTTGGCTCTTTGCAGTCACCGTGACTCTGACTGAATAGACTTGGAGTCGGTTCAGGTAGAGGAGGCTTGCAGAGGCCTTCGTGACCAGGAGGCAGGAAGAGTTTTCAGCCACAGTGTTGAGTCAGACTCGCTTTTAACTAGTTGCAGGAGCTCTTGAAGACGAGTGCTTTGCGACTCCTTCACTTTGAGGATGGAGAGGGAATGGGACTTGGTCCAACACCAGTGGGTCTTCAAGGCCCTTGCAGAGTTCAGGGAGGTTCAAGGGGTTTCCTTGGGCAGAAGCTGAAGAAATGCATTTCTGGATGAAGATGACAAGAAGCCGAGACATGTGAAAGTCCAGCGTTCAGGTTTCCCCTGTCCCCTTTTGTAAAACAGGGTAGGTGATTGCCTGTGAAATCCCTCACCCTCTAGGTCAGTGCTTTCCAACCTTTTCCTCAGCATGACCCCATTTATGATCCTGTTTCCTCAGCATGGCTCCTCACTCCCAACCTGCAGCCTCCCCCCCAGGTGATACTCCCGACCCACAGCACCCTGTTCCCTCTCCCCCAAGCCCTGCCAGAGGGTGCCCCCATTTGCCAGGGCTATGGGACCAGGACCAGGGCTAGGGCCCACAGCCCCCCATCATCCCCCACTAGTGCCTGGCTGCTGCCTGTGGGAGATGGCAGCTGCTGTGGCCAGAGCGGACCACAGAGCCTGACCACCCTCTTCCTCCATGGGCAGCACAGCCAGAGCGGAGCTTGTGGGGGACAGATGTGGGCTCGGGGCTCCCTGCCCTGCTGCCCTCCCCCTAGGGGCTTCTGTGGCCCAGAGGGTAGGACCCACATGCAGGAGGTCAGGGAGGCTTTGTGCCACTGCTGGGAGCCCCACGCCAGCTGTGCCACCATGGTGAGGTACCCCCTGTTTGCCCAGCAGCAATGGTGCAGAGTGGTGCTTCTGCCAGGTGGGCAGGGGGCACCTTGCCATGGAGGGGCAGCCATCGTGGGGCTCCCAGCAGTGGCACCAAGCCTCCCTGCCCTGCTCTGCCGTGAGGGAAGGCAGTAGGGCAGGGATCCCCAAGCCCACAGCGGGCAGCCCGCATCCATCCCTGTCCCATACACAAATCTGGGGGGCATGTGACCTCCCATGTCTCCCTCCCCGGGAATGCATGCAGTGCCAGGGAACCAGTCCCTCCCTCACCTGCCGGATGAGCCGCCCATCCTGCTCCCCCAGCTGGGCTCTGCATTCCAGCCCCAGGCCCCGTGCACTGACCCAGCTGGGCTTCATCCCCAGCTCCAGCCCTGCACCACCTCCTCCATCCATCCCTCCCCAGGGGGGGCCTCAATCTGCCCTCACTCTCATAGACTTACCTGTAGGGAGCTGTAGGAGGGAGTGGCCTGGTGGCCATGTGCATGTGTGCATGCAAAGATATACGTGGCACCCTCTCCGCCTGATCGCCCTCCTCCCACTCCCTCCAGCCCCTTGCAGGCTGGAGCGCTGCCAGCCTGCAAGGGGAACCCTTTCTTTCCCACTTTTTTTTTCTCTCCTTTAAAGGAGAAAATCTGTGTTTTTTCCTCAGTGAACAGAAAACCCAGATCCTTATATAATCGGTCAACACTGTCAGGTGTCTTTGTGACCCCCTCCTTTTTATCGTTGAAACCTTAAGGTTGGGAACCACTGCTGTAGGTGGAGACAACTGCTGTTGACATCTCTGGATCTGTGCGGTTTATACCAGCCAAGGGTCCAAGCTCCCGATCTTCAAAACAGCAGGAAGTCAGTAGAGAAGACAGCGGGATAAAATAGCCAGGAGAAGTTCCTGCAAGAGATGGACTTTACCAAAGTGATGCTTAATTCTCTGCCCTTCTCTGAGCAGGAGAGGAGCTTGGTGCCTGGATTTCCTCTGGAAGGAAGAAGAAATGCTAGCGAGCAAGGCATCAAATGACTGGTTGAGAGAGGGGGAGAGCGGAGGCGGGAAAGCCAACCTGGATTCAGCCCAGAACTCCAAAATAGGTTGGAAGGAGAGAGAGGCAGTTTTCTAGGAGATGCCTTTGCAAAAACTCACTGAAAATTGTGAAAAGATCCAGGAAACTGGACGCTATAAACACTCCTGCAGCAAAAGCGAGAGCCCCTTTCCCCTTTTTGACAGCGTTCTGAGATCAAGCAAGTGGGAGCCTGTTTCTGTAGCCACGTAGGTAGAAGATTCGCCCAGCAAAGGGAGACCTGGATCCCAGACCTTGGGCACCTAGAATCCCCCCTTGCTGAGGGATTATCCTTGTCTCTGAAATACGAAATCTGGCTCTCTCTTACTTGCTGTCCTGGCCCCACAAGTCTTGCACTCCTGCCTGCTCGCTGGGCCAACATCAGCAGGAGTGCGCTCAATAACTTGATGGTGAGGGTGCTCTCTTACGAGGAGAGAGTTTGAATCCCTTCCCACTGAGGATGGCCCACACCTCAGTCTCTCAGTTCCTATGTCCATTAGGTGATTGAACAATTAGGCTCTGTGCAATAGTCTGTTGGGCAAAAGATGGGTGGCATCACCCTCATCCTAGGATATTTGGATGCAAATGAACAGAGAGGCTTACTGAGCAGCTCAGAGTCTCTAGAGCGGGGTTGGTATTTGAGACACCTACTTGTGTGTAGTATTCCCACTTGGCTAGCACGCGGCCTTCTGAGTCATCCTTCAGAGGTGTGTGCCTCTCCATTGACTTTAGGGAGCCTAGGCTTGGACTGTTGTCAGGATTGTTAGTTTAAGGCAGGTAAAAGAAAGTCCATGCAGAGCAGTGTATAGGAAGGACCTTTGAACCAGCATTAACACACAAAGGCCCTGTCTACTTCCTGCAGTGAGAAGTATCATGTGAGGTTTTTCACTTCTCCTATTGTTCTTTGGCAGAATTTCTTAGGTCTCCCAACTGTGAAACATATGGTTAAGCTTGTTCAACTGGTTTGTCACTGTCATCATTTGTTCACTTCCTGTGCTCTGCCGCCACACACAAAGTTGGCATCATTCTGATCTCACAACAGGGTGACCAGTAATTTGCACCAGGTTCACACCTGTATAAATGCAAGCAGAGTGAAGCCCTGCAAGCATGTCTGTCTGTCTGTCTGTCTGTGTGTAGCCTCACACGGGAGCCATCAGTAGCAGCTCTTTAGGTCACTTTGGGCACAGGTCTACACGTGTGTTTATGCCAGTTTAAATTTACTGCACAGTAAATTACTGCGCAGTAAGTGGAAATAGGCCAGCCTCTACAAGTATCGGTATTAAAATGTATTAATGCTGTGTGTGGACTGACTTGAGACTAATGTTAGTCCACGCACACTGTTACTGCGCAGTAAGGCATCTACCTGCGTGATGCAGGTATCAAAGTTACACTCAAGTCAGATTAAGTCACCATATTTACTGTGGAGTAAAGGCATGCATGTGTAGACGCATGCCCTTACTGTGCAGTAATTTTGGCCACTTCACAGTAAATGTGCACTCATAGACTTGCCCTGGAGCCCTTTAAATCCCTTCTTGGTGAAAGTAAAATCACGTGTGTTAAATTTGATGTCAAACACAGCTCTTTGTGGGGTAAATAGTGAATTTCCAGGCAAGCTGGAAGTAAATCCACTCCATTGTTAGGAGTTATGCGACTGAGCATATGTTTGTGAGAGCACGCTGACCTGTGCTGACTGCAGGTTGCTTGCAGCTTTCCCCAACTTCAAAAAGAAAAAATCCTGACAAGAAATGTTCAATATGCTTTTGTTTGTACTATATGAGAATAATGTGCATCTTCGTTATGTGGGAAGCATAAGGTCTGTCTGTTCATTTATATGTTTTTAAGTGCTCGGGTTTTGTAAACAAAGTGACAGATAAGTACATTGTTATCACTTAGCAACCTTAAATGGATTCTGAAACAAAAGTGATTTTTGTTTTGGTGTATAACAACCAGAATTGCGTGCAAAACCGGTCCGGGCATTTTCCATGTGGTTTGACCACACACAGCTTCAAGTTTGCTACAGTCTTTGAGAGCAGGGGCGTTCTAGCTGTGGGTGGAAGGAGTCATGCTTTTGCATCCAGGTTCAATCCCTGATGTGACGACTTACCCAGGCATGCCGTTCTACAGAAACGTTCCCGTTTCTATACACTTGGAGACATTTGAGCATCTCTTCCCAGGCAGCTGTGAATGCCCTTTTGTTCAGTGAACGCGCCATAGTTTTGTGGAGGTGTCGTTGCTGCCTTTTCCCCTGCGGCCCCAGATCCTCGCTTCCAGCATGTACCCAGGTGCTGGCTGGGTGACTCCGCTAATTTTTTGTGCTCCTGTTTTGTATTAGTGTCTGGTGACCACCCTGGCAGTTTAAGAAGCAGTGAAACTAGGCAGAATGGAGGGAAAATAATGAAGAATTTATGCTTGAATGCTAGTGTGAAACAACCTGGACAAACTGTAAGAGAGAAGCATAGTCTTTTTTTTCAAAATTACCTCCTGTAGTTGGCTGAGGCATTGAGTGGAATATGCTTTCTTGTTTTCTTGTGGAGGAAATGTAATAAAAGGATCACTGCCCGTGCTGGGATGTGCTGCTGAGACTAGAGCCCTTGGCATTGCTCGCCTGCACTTGCACAGACACTAAGGACTCCACTAAGGACTCTGCCTCTAACAGGCAATCATTCAGAGGCGTTTTTCCAGGTTTTTGCACATCATTTAGCCAAAGAACCATGTGTGTCAGGCAGCCTGTGAATGTTAGGTCCAGGATGGCTGGGTCACCTGGGCTGGACTTCACTGTATGGAGAGAAGTTTTCAGGAGACATTCAGCCAGGTCCTTTAGTATATGAATCAATCCCACTAAAGTTAAATCAATGTTTGATTGGGTGAAAAGCATTGCCCTGGTGCAATGTGAGGTGTGGATTTAAATAGATGCTGTCAAACTGGTGCAAAAGGCTGTCCGCCCAGCTGTTGTGGTATAAAAATATCTTGCACCAGTTAGAGAGTCAGGAGCTTACTCTTGAGCCAAAGTATGCAGGTCCTCAAACCGTTTTGCACCAGTTTAAATGTGTCTGCCTTAGGTTGTCATATACTTCCCATCACTGTCGTATCTTGAACACCTCCCAGTGTTTGCACTTCCCCTCACAACAGCCTGAGGTCATTTTACATCTGAGAAATTGAGGTGGAGAGATGGTAAAAGATTTGTCCAGGATCGTGGGGGAAGTCTGTGGCAGAGCAGGGACTTGAAGCCAGGTGTCCCAGTCCCTGAGGTGGTGTCTTAATTACTGGGGAAATCTTCTCTCCTCTCTCCTCCAGTTATCCCAGTGCAGCTTTCCTATGTAAGGGATTAGAGAGCAGTATGCAGCAGAGCATTTGGACAGTTGCACCATAGCTTCCTTTTGAGCGCCGCGTCTCACCGGAGCGTAGAGTGAGCGAAAGCCCATGCCGGTCTTGGTGCTTGCTATACTTTGTGAAGCCTACAGAGTTCAATTCCTTAAGCCAGATTTGCCTGGAGGTCCTTTATGGCAGTGGTTCTCAACCTTTTTTGTACCAGGACCGACCCATTTGGAAACATCGATGCCAGTCCCAACCCAGTGCCCCTCGGTCCTGACCCACCGCCCCCCATCGCCAGGCGCCAGCCTCTCAATGTGTGGGGCAGGGGGGTGTGGGACATGGGGGCCCCAAGCAGCCCCTTGCAGGCTGGAACTCTTCCAGGCTGCAAGGGAAAAGCCACAATTTCCCATGTTTTTCTCTAAAGGAGAATTCATTTTTAAAGTTTGTTGATACATTTTTTAAATTTGTTCGTGACCCTTTCATATATTCTTGCAACCCACTTTTGGGTCATGACCCACGCTGCTATATGGTATGCTGTTCAGGGAATGGGTATCACTGAAGTCGTTTTAGTAACTACCTTAAGAGGGTGCTTTTAGAAAGCATGGCCGGCTCTTGCAGCAAGAGGAAGGCAATATTTATTTCTTTTATTTGGCACTTGGCTAATACGAGCTAAGCCTTTGATTCTGGCCCATATTAGCTGCTTGCTCATATCTGTTAGATGCTAGAGTCTACCTTTTAAAAGGGAAGAGAATGGAAGGCATCAACATCACTTGAACGGGGATGATCTGGCACGTCATTAAGAAATGGGGATGATCTGGCACGTTGCTGCAGTAGGTTCAGCTTCTCCTAGCTACCCGTACATAACACCCTCACAGCCTTCCTGTGCAATCCAATCTCGCGCTCTCCACCTGTAGTGCCACCGTGTTGCCCTGTTTGTCTACTTCTTAAATAAAAGTCCAAACTTCCTTCCCTCTAGTAACTTCCTTCCCTCCTGATCCATTGCATCCAGCCATGTCTTTTTCTTCATTCAGATCACTCCAAGCACTCGCTTCTTCCCTGATGCTCACAAGCAGAAAGTCCACAATAAAACTACAGCGCTGAATAGGAGGAAATAGCTATCCTGGTGATTCCCTTTCTGGACATCCAAGGTCATTGTGGCCACTCTGGGCGCATCTATACACGTGCTTTAATGCACAGAAGACTATTTGACTGTGTATTAAAGCGTTACATTTAAAAGTGACGTTGTGCTAATGCTCAATAAAATAGCTTACTGCACATCAGCTGTCACTAAAACATAAAAATGCACTACTGTGCATTTGTACTGCCTAATGCACATTAATTTAGTACTTCACACTGGAGGTACTAAATTTAATATGCATTAGAAACATTGCATTAGTGCACGTGTAGACATGGCATCTGAGCCTGACTTCTTGGGATTAAGTTCTTCAGGTTAGAGACTGTTAGTACACTTTTCTCAAACCCTAAAGCAGAGCTATTGTTAGCTACCTGTCTTCACTGTATCTCTTATTAATGTAGCCGATTGCAAGGTATTCCTCTCTCCTGGCCTCCTTCCCCACCCCAGCTCCCGTCACACACTCGCTCACACACACAGACACCATTTTTCACTCTCCTGTCTAGGCGAAGGCGCCCCTGCGGATTTTTCTAATCCCAGCTCCCTCTTCCTGATAATTGTTTGTGAGCAGTGTGGAGTGGCTACATTGACAGGCTGTGAATTTGGTGCGATAGCCCGTAATCAGTTTGTGAGACCGCGCGGGAGGCCACCCACTGCCCTCTGGACTATCTGCCACTTAGTGCAGTAAAGAAACATTTAGAACTGGGAGGAAGTCACTGCAAAGTAGGGCGAGGGAAGGGGGGAGAACGGTCCCTTGTCTCCTCAGATTAGCAGTAACATAGACCCAAGAGTGGGAGGGAAAGTGCCGAGTGACTGAATCCAAGAGCAGGCAATTAAACTTCCTTTGTCTGCTTAACTTGTATGTGGCAGGACATGGCTTCGAATCCCAGATCTCGGCCTTGAGCACATCCCACCCTCCACGAGCTCCCTTCTTTCCTAATAGTTTGTAGATTTTTTTTTTTAAGTTTGTAGAATTTTTTCTGATTGCTGTGCAATCCTGCATAGCATAGGCTAGCAAACTTAACTTCAGCCTCAAGCTCACCGCTTCTGTTTTGAGCTACCAGGTCTATGAGAGAGCCACTGGTTGTCTTGTCTCAGGACTCATCAACAATCGGACGTTGAACTGACTTCAGATTTCACGATGTGGTGCAGTTGGGGCAAACTGTTTCCAGAGCTTGTGCCGATGCAAATTCTTATTCCCTTCCTGGTAGGGGATACCCTACAGTGATGCCTGCTTCCATAATGCCTGCAAGCAGAAAGTCCAAACCGCCAACTCTGCTGGGCATTGGCACAAGAAGAAGTGAGCGTTTGGGGGTGATCTGAATAAAGAAAGGGACGTGGCTGGCTGGAACAGATCAGGAGGGGGTTCCTTTCACAAGAGGGAAGCTTGCACATCACACTAATTGTTCCACGTAGCTGCTTTTCTTTCTGTTTCGGTCTGTGTACGCAGCACACGTGCATGGAACAGGGTATCCCTGTCTTGAGACCCTCCACTACCTGTCTGAGCCACCAAATCAAGTCTCAGTTTTCATTGCCCCATATCTCTATCCTGCTTTCGCACAGCATCCCACCTGAGCTCTCTCCCCACTTCTTTCCTGCTCATGATCTCACCATTGTCTTCAGCAGAGAAAGGTCCGTCTAATAGTATCTCTTCGACCTGCCCCCTTATTTGCTTTCTTTAGTGTCAGCTCAGATTCCAACTTCCTCTTGTTTCCCCTGGACTAATTCCTCCAACCCTCACTCCACCCTTTACCTTTCATCCTTGTCTTGCTGTCTTCTCCTGAACCTCTCCCCACATGCCACTGCTCCCCTTCTCAACTCAGGTGTGTGCTCTGCATCCTCATTCTCTTTTCATTTGCTCTTCCCTGTGCCACAGGTTCTGTCTTGCACCCTTTGAGGCTTTGTGCTTTCTGAAATATGCTTGCAACTCAGAGGTGGAAAGCGAGGTTTGAATCTCCTTGCCAGGACAATGGCAGGCATTTAGGTTAAACATCAAGAGTAAGTTCCACCTTAACATTGTTGGAATTGGCGGACTGGGCTGAATTCAGTTCAGTGCCCCGGCTCCAGCAGCAACCCATACCACATGCTACATAAGCAGCCCTGCAGTAGGCTGATGTGGGCTAATCTGTGTCCTTCTGTTGTGCTCCTAAACCCTAGGGACTGGCTTTTGAGAGGAGACCAGGTGCTCTAGATCAGGAGAGCTCAACCTTTCTGCCCCGTGGGCTGGATGGGCAGTTCCCAATCTGTCCGCAGGCTGGATCTGGCCATTGAGCCCCATCCAGCACATGGCATGGGTGAAGCTGGGTTCATTCTGGCCATGTTGGGGCAAGTGGGGCAACCCAGTCCTTGATCCTGATCCCGATCCAGCTGCGCGGTGGGGAAGGGGGCATGCCCCAGCCCTGATCTGGCCATATGCGGGGAGGGGGAAGGAAGAGGGGCATGGCTCAGTCCCAGTCCAGCTGCGTGTGACTTGGAAATTTCCCCCACTGCCAAATTTCTTGACCTGTGGGGAGCCCCGTGGACTGGCTGCCATGTCTCCGTGGGCCGGATTTGGCCTGTGGGCTTGGAAGCTGAGCACCCCTGCTTTAGATCCTTAATATCTTTTTCTTATATAAGACCCACCTCCAAAAATGAAATAATCCCTTCTTTCAAGGTGAACCCAGATACTTTTTCTCTACCACTTCAGAAATAGTCACCCCGGGGAGCTTAGACGGAGGTACTTGGTGCGTGTGTGTTGCTGTTGATTTGCAAGGAAACAAATAAGTGACTTATTGAGAACACCTGGTGTGCCCAACCTTGGGCAATGTTATTTAGATTTTTTTTTTTTTAAAGGCCCTAAAATTTTTTCTTTGTAACTTTGGGGGCTAAAATTCCTTTTTTCCGATGAAAGTGTCAATGATTATTACATAATCACTTGACTCCAGGAGCTGGAGCTTTAAGAAAGCCTTCGCATTTCATAACACTTCATGATAAAACGGAGAGCATCGATGAGACTTAACTGTTCCTGGCACCTGGGTGACAACCATTGGCAAGGAAAAGGGTTAAAAACCTCTCGTTAAACAGTTTGCAGGGGGTGGGGACCTTTTACCTGAAGTAAGACATAGACCCAAGAGAAAGCAGCGTTGCGTTTAAGCCGCTAAATAAACAGTGTAAGCCCTTTTGCGGTGGGGGCAGAGACTGGCTCTGGCTATAAACAGACATTGTTCTTGGACCAGGATCGGCTGCGCCGGGATGTGTCCCTGCACAACTGACCCTCCTCATTGGCAACACAGATGTCTCTTGCTGTCCCTCAGGGTCAGGCCCTGTCACTCCCAGGCCTTCTGGGGCCTGATCATGTCGGACAACTGCAGAAGGAGGAACTGATTCAGGGCATGCCTCTGCAAATGGAGCACAGGTTGAAGCATGATAGCACAATACACACCCCCAAGGAATCCCCTGCCAGCGGATCTGCAGGGTGTGCCTCTGCAAGCAGGGAACCCAGGAGGGCACTCCCAGGGCTTCAGGGACCTGATCCTTAGGCACCTTGGGAATATCCGTGCATGGGATCGGGCTCCTGAAGCCCTAGGTGTGCCTGTCCAGGGCAGCTGGAGAGCATGGGCAGCTCTGGGCTGGCCATACCCTCCTGCCATAGAGCAAACAGACATCCACTGCAAACAAGCAGCACACATTTTAACTACGTATTATTACAGCCACGATTTTATGCATTTGTAGCGCAACAAGGGGCATGGACATCTGTTTGCTTGGGCTTCATGCCACCATAAGAATTTTTATGGTGGCACAGAGATGATATCTGTTTTCAGCTTTTGTTAGGTATTTGTATATTCTAACGTGGTGGGGGCCTGATCTGCGACTGGTGTCTTAGACACGGTTTATTGTTAGGCACAGGTTATTAGACATTGCATTAATATAAAAAAAGAAATATACTTTCTGCCATGAGACTCTGGGATTGTCTACATGTGCATTTATGCTGGCTTAAATAAATTACTGCACAGTAAGTGGGAGTAGGCCAACGTCCATATGTGCAGGCGTTAAAATGCATTAACACTGTGTGGGCGTCACAGGCGGAGGAGTGAGTGCTTCCAGCAGTGACTCCCAGGCCCAGTGGGAGCTTTTCTGCTGCTCTTCCACATTTGCCTTTGAAGTCTTCACTACAAGGAGATAACCAAGCAAAGCACAATATCTCTGCAGATTCAGCAAACTGATATATATATAACTTCTGCCTTATTGCTTGGGCAGTAGCAGCAGCCAAATGATCAGAACTTTTCCTCCTCACCCCCCTAATTTTCAGTGGCTGGCAGCTTTCTAAAACTTTCATATTAGGGGTTTAAATTTGGCAGGACTTGGAATATCTGAGCAAACACCACTCAGCTGAGGATGAGAAGAAAAGAGATGCTTTTTTCCATTATAACCACAAAAAATATTATGCCTTCTGCACACTGCTAGAGCCAAGGTAGCAGGTGAAAATGGAACGGGTCCATTTGGCAGGTGTATGCCCATTAGGGTACGGAGGTGCCCTGGCAGCATCCTGGTGAAGACCTGCTTGGATCTGGCAAAGTCCTAAGGGTTTGACAGTTATTATTGCGCTTGTACTTGTTCAAATAGCCAAAGGTGCTTTTCAGCCTCTCCCAGTAATCTCAAAGAAAACGATATGCACTGTGCCTTCATGTGAAAATAAGAACAGGTTGGAAAATGTTTCCTCATCCTTATAAAACTTAGATATTTTCGCATAAGAGGGAAAAAAATGAAATCCCCCAAATGAAAATTTCTTGGTAGTTTTTGGGGGAAATTTCCATTTTTTTTTTTTTTTTTTTTACCTCTTTTGGCTAAACACAGGATAGGAAATACAGGAAATGTCTGTTTTCAGCCCCAAATTTCCTATTTTGATGGGTTTTGGTCTCCAAATGAAAAATCAAACACTGGAGGAAGGTAGATACTTCTTACAAATGTATTTGAGTTGGGAACCCAGTTTTCTACTGAAATGAGTTTGGATGGTAAATTTTTGGCCAGCTCATCTTGTAACCCACATTTGTCCCCCTGCTATTGGCTGGACAGAGACCCTGACAGAAGCCTTGTGGTTACAAATGTAAAGCTAATTTCACCTCTTAGTTAAAATGCTACAAGTAAAATGTTAAAGTTGATTAATTTACTGCTTGCAACAGTTTAAAGTGTTACAAATAGTAAAATGCAGAGAGCTCAGTGTCATTAAATCACTAGAGGATGCTGCAAAAATTGCGTAGTTATTATAAGCTGTCTGTCTGTTCACTGTATAGCTGAGATGTAAAGCAGTGAAACCTCTGTATCCACTAGAGAGAAGAGATGCAGATATCAGAGCAAATCTGAGAAAATTCCTTTGAACTGGGTAAAAGAGAAACCATCTAGAAGAGTTGAGTGCAATAGATTCAACCTTTCCTTTGGTGGAAGCGAGGGAAGGGAACGCTGGCTAGGTTACCTTGCTTGACTGAGCTTTGGAATGATTTCAGGAGCAAAAGGCCTCTCTCGTCTCCGTTAATCGGTGTGAAGAGGACCTCTTGGTCCCTTCAGGTCTTGGAACTTGTTCCACCCCTTGTAACTAAATGCTTCCATCTTTCTGTTTGATTTCTCTGCCTATAGGTGGGCCTTAATGTTCTGGTTCAGAGAGCGAACAAGTTTACCCCAGCCACCCGTCTCTTGATCCAGAGGTTTGTGCCATTCCCTGCTGTAGGTAAGACCATACATTTTCTCTCTACTTTGTGTGTCTGTGATACTTATCTAACTATGGATTCATGCTCTTCCACCTATGCAGGTAGTTTCTGTCTTTGTGACTTGCACTGCCATTAGAATGCCAAGCAAACCACATTGCCAAATTATACAATGAGTGGTTGGGATTACGTTTTCCTAACCAAGGAATTTACTGTTACAGGCGGACCTTGATGTTGGTTGGTAAAGAGCGGTCTATTTGGGTCACTCATGCCATCGAGAGAAGATTGGGCTCTTCTCAACTCTACCTTTGGTGATTGTATAGCCCTGTCTTGGAGCAAACAAACTCTAACGCCTGCTGTTTATGGATCATGGTTTGGTTAATAGAAAGCACTTGCAAGGTGTTACCAGGCTGACATGTTTTGGTTTGTATCTTTGAAATATCATTTAGGTCAGGGGTTGGCAAACTACAGCCAGGTTTGGATCTAGCCCATGAGGGTCTGATTCTGTGTTGGAGGGACACATTGGGCATGTCTACACATGTAATTACACGCACCTAAACTTAATGCATTCTTGTTTAAGGTGCATTAAGGTGATTTAGGCGTGCATCTACCCATAGACACACTAATGCACATTAAGGTGCATTAAATTTAGGCTGGCATAGCTAAGCCGCATTAGCCCACGTGTAGCTGTGCTAATGCACATTAATGCAGAGTGCATCGATTAACACGCGCTGCGTTAATGCATATTAAGGATGTACATGTGGGCTTCTGTGACTTAGCTATGCTACTGTAAATTTGGTTTTTGCTTTAAGCAGGTATCAAATGTAGGCAGGATTAGCTTAAAATCATGATTTTTAAGGTGTATTAAGGGTGTGTGTCCACACACGTGCGCCCTTAACGCATCTTAAAAATGGCAATTTTAGGCTAATCCCCCTAAAGGGGCCAGGTGTAGACAAGCCCACTGACGCAGCAATTTAAAGCTTTTTGATCTGTGCCCTCACCACCAAATTTGTCCTTCCCTATTAGCATTCTCCATAGCTTTCAGTGGAAAGGGGCACAGAGCAGGGCGGGATTGGAATAGCTGGGGAGGAGGATCAGCAGTCCATCGTGGTAGCTGGGTCACACGTGTCTAGCCCGCTGCTCAGAAAGGTTGCCAGCCCCTGACTTGGGTGAAGAAGGCTGCCTTTTTAAGTGCAAGAAGGTTTGGAGCTGTCTTTAAAGTATTCCAGAGCAATGAGAAAATATTACAGAAAGAACATTTTTTAGTAACACGTAACGAGTTTCGAGGGCTGAGGTCAGAATGCAGGGATCTGTACATGGTGCGGTTATTTAAGGGGTTGCTGTCCAGTGCCGTCTACTCTTCCAGGCAGGGACCATCCCATTTCCTTGTAAAGAGGGAGGAGCTCTTGAGCCCCTTCCCCTCCCCGCCCATTAGACACCCACATTCATTTTGAATAGCAGTAGTGAGAGCTAGGTGTTAATGCAGTAGCCAGCTGCTTCTGGAGCTGCGCCTTCAAACTTACTTACAGGTTCCAAGTGAGGCAATTATTCCTGGTATTAATCTCTCCTTGGTGTTTAGAAAGCACAACACAATTCGCAGTAGAAGCACTGATTCCCAGTGAGATCTGGCGCAAATCACAACCAGATTTGTAAATGGCCTTATATTGGGGCGTCTTATTTTTTAAATGCTCAGGTTAAGCATGCTCTTTAGAGACACTGAGCATCTGCAGCTCCCACCAAGTCTGGCTGGAGGAGAGGATGAGCTGGCCTTTTAACAACTAGGCCCAGAGATTCTTAATTTGGTTGCACAGAAGTGTACACTCCCCAAGTGTACACGCTCATCAGGATCTGGGGGAACATCTGTTCACCAGAGCACCCCAAGGGATGACAAGATCGAACGGTCACAAACTCCGCCGCGACCAATTCAGGCTGGACATAAGGAAGAACTTCTTTACTGTCCGAGCCCCCAAGGTTTGGAATAGACTGCTGCCGGAGGCAGTTCAAGCACCCACTTTGAATGCCTTCAAGGCACATTTGGATGCTTATCTTGCTGGGATCCTATGATCCCTGCTGACTTCCTGCCCCTGGGGCAGGGGCTGGACTTGATGATCCTCCGGGGTCCCTGCCAGCCCAAATGTCTATGAAGTCTGTGGCTACTGTTAGAAGTATTGGCCTTGACCTTTTTGTGCCTTTTATGTTTTCTGGTCTCCAACAGCCATACCACAAACAGACAGACTCTGGATATCTGTTCTGTGAAGCTCTTAGGACATTCGGCAAACACAAATAATGATAATGCTTGTCTGCCTATAAGACCTGTTGTGTGGATTGCTTGTGGTGCACTTTAAACCTGAACTTTTCCCTAGGCTTTTGCAAAGCAGTTCTCCCTTATTCAGGAAAAGTGTGACTCCTTCCAGGACTTCAGTAGGCAACAACAGTTGTAAATGGTATCTTTTTATGCCGGGTAGAATGTACGTGGTGTTGGTTTAGGATCATAATCAAGTAAGAGTGAAAGGGACTGCACAAGGTCATGTAGTCCAGCCCCTGCTCAAGGCAGGATCATCCCTGACTAAACAATCCCAGCCAAGCACCTGTCCAGCTTCCTCAGTTCCCAAGCTTGTGGGTTCAAGGTGCCTATACCCGAGCAAATACACCTAATCTCATCTGAACATGGAAGCTAAGCAGTCCTGGGCTGGGTTCATAGTTGGATAGGAGGCTCCCGTGCATCTCCAACACCTGGGAGTACAAATGAAGGAGCTGTGGGTGAATGCTGTGGCTCAGATCCTGCTCCATCTCTAATATGTTTAAGGCTAGGAACATACATAACTTTGAACCACTTTACAACGGGAGGGAGAATTGCTGCTTAGGTACAGGCATGAGCTGCTCTGATGTCACTGTTACAGCTGCCTACTCTCATAGCAGCGCAAGTAAACTAAATCTCTGTAAATATAACTCTGTGCAAAACAGGGGTAAGGCCACAACCATTTTGCTGCAGCACAGGAGCATGCAGAGGTAATGGTTACATCAGAACAACACATAGCAGTGTCATTTCATAACCATGCTATTGTAATGTCTGGCTGTGTATGCCCTAGGTAGCACTTAGATGGTTTTTTGTTATCTAAGCCTCTAAGGCTGATCTTTTTCCACCTTGCTCAAGTCTCGGAAAATGCTTAACCCATCTGCTTTTGTAATGCATTGGTCTATTTTTCCAATCACTATTTCACACAAAATGCACAAATAACATTGGGAGCCGGGGCCAACACCCAGACCTCCCTCCCTGGGGAGTGTCGTCTCCTCTGGGCTACAGAATCAGGCTCTCTCTTCCCTTCTGTCCTAGTCTATGATATTTGCATTCCTTTTTCTCCAATAATCCAGTTTCAACACAGGGCATGGAGGAAGTCCTCTGCTCTGCCAGCATATAGCCTGGTGTTTAGGGCACTGTTGTGGGAGATGTGGGTTTGAATCCACACCAGTTGGCTACCTGAAGGGAAAGCTGTCATTTCACCAGCTTCCTCTTGACCAAGCTTGGCATCAGCTAACTCAAGATCAACCCCTGGTATAGGCAGATCTCCTTGAGGGATCAACAGGAGATCATGAGATTAGAGAGTGCAGCCATCCTTCAAACTGATTGGACTAGTTCTGTGATGTAAGTTGAAGAACAAGACTGCGACATGTTATTTAAATATCCAGGTAGTAGCCAAGTAAAGAATTAGTCCTGTGAGGTGCTGAGGGTCCACACCTGCATTTTGGAAATGAATTGGGAATTCAGGATAGCTAGCACTTTGCTGCACAATATAAAGGGATCTTAGTGTGAGTTAGAATCAGGCCCTCTGGGATTCAGTACGGACTTAAATGGTACCTAAGCCTAGCACAGACTCTGCACAGAGGTAAATCTAACCTTTAGAGCTAAGCAAATTATCCACGATTGTTGATATTCATTGGATGATTTTTTTGTGTTGTTGAAATGATTGTATGTATTCATCACTCAGCGCTCTTATTTCTCCAGCATGTGGCTCTCAATCAGCAGACCATTCAGGAATTGCACACTTCTAAAGGAAATATGCAGTTCAGACTTAGCTACCAGCAGCTATTTGATCAGTCAGTCCCGACACTCACAATCAAGAATGCCTGTACTGCTGAAGATTGATGTTCGTGGCAAGTAAGCACAGAGGGTCAGGAATACAGCTGGCTGAATAGTCGTACTTGGCCTTTCCCACTATTCATTCAATTTGACTTGAAGCCGGTAAGAGTTCTCGTACATCACAGATTGCCATTAAAGTCACGCTCCTCCTGCACTGGCGAAAGAGAAGAATAGAGTTCCCTCTAGTGCACTGTGGCTGTAGGAGGATGTTGTACCAAGAGGGCGATGTGTCTTTCGAATTGCTGAAGATTGCAGCAAACAGCCTTGTAGCAAAGGAACTGTTCAAAGCTGTGGCAGAAGTTGTGTCAAAAGCAGGAAGCTTATTTCTCAAAGTTCAGTTTCCATCCCCAGCCAATTGAAATAATAGTAAATATTGACTGACCATGGAAAATGACAACCCTAAAGCACTTTGCATTCAAGATGCATAGTACTGCTGTGGGTTGAATGGGAGATGGAATCAAGGTCCTAAATCAATGATAGACTTCATCCTTATGATAGCAAAAATGGATGCAATGCTTTTGCTGAGGGAACGCCAACTTTTCGGAGCTGCCTATAGAAAAGGGCAGAACAGTGAGAATAGTGGGCATCCCTCTGCCCCTAGCTCTTCAGAAGTACAAAATGAAACCATGCTGCAGTTTTGTCATTTTAATAGTTTGCTCCAGGCGGGGAGAACTACCTTGGAACAAAGGTGCTGCCTGTGGTGCAGTGGTGTTCAGCCTTCTGGCCCCGTAGGCCAGATGAGTGGTGCAAAGCTACTCTGTGGGCCATTTTGGGCCCTGGGACCCAGCACACTCCCCTACACACCAGATTTGCAGCCTGTGGGCTTAGCACCATCCCTTCCCAGCCCACAACACTGGGTTTGGGCCCTGGAGTCTGACACCGCTCCTTCCCACACCTTGGATTGGAACCAGGTATCTCTACGCTGCCCCTGCCCAGTCCTGCATGCTGGGATCCAGCACCTGACCCAACATGCAGGGCCTGGAGATCCCCCAGGTCTGGAAATTTGGCAGCAGGGGTGGAGCTACCACTCCCTCACTACTAAATTTCTGGACCCGTATGACACTGGCCCACAGACCAGATCTGGCCCGCAAGATGGAGGTTAAGCCCCCCTGCTGTAGAATAGTGTTGTCCTTCTGTTGACCAGTTTCAGGGGGTTGTGGACTGTTGCCATTTGGAGGAGAAAAACCAACGCCATCTCAGATGTCTCTGACGCACTCCTGCTTGCTTGCAAAGGATGTATGAAGTCCTGTTTCCTGGACACAGCAGGAAGCAACCAAGTGGCTGCTCCTCTGCTTACAATTCCAACCCCCTTTTTTCCAGTCAGCACCTGGCCCCAAATCTTTCCTTTGTGCTTTTCTCAGGGTTGCATTCCTGCTGGTTCCCAAGGAGTGTGCCCTTGGCTTCTTTCTTGCTGTCTTCACTGTCTCCATTTAACAGACTTATGTAAAAAGGATGAGGGCAAAAGACCCCAGGGACAGAGGCATTGCCATGTAGCAGCAGCTCCATTGCAACTACCCATGCACATGCATGTGCCCCACGGTAGTAGAAGCTAAGCTACAGTAACTTACCCTGATTTCATTGAGGGTCTGAGCTACTGTGGTTAAACTTCTTACTGTGGATAACAGCATGTGCATGCTGACTTTACAATGGAGCAGGGCCTGTGCAGCAAGCCTCTGCTCCCTTTACCATGCAGTGCACAACATGTCCATATGCTCCTCCTTTGCCACAGACCATCACAGAACAATAGCTAGGGATCCTCCACTGCTCACCTGTACCAGTGTTGTGGGTGGTGACATGTGCCTTAGTTTGAGTGGAGCCTGGCACTGTTTCAGCTTCTTACACCCATTATGGAACCAGCTTTCTTACAAGTCTTTTAGATGAAGGGCTGTAGCTAAGCCCAGCATTTCTTCCCAAGGAAACTTGTGCAACCACATTTTCTAGCTCTCTTGGAATAAAAAATAGAAAAAATAAAAAAAGAATTATTGGAATAAAAAAAGAAAAAAGAGAAGATATCTGAGTATCTTAAAAGACTAATCACCAGTCAGGAGCCATTGCTGACCTGGATAATGATTATTGCAGTGATTCCACACATTTAATGAAGCTTTTTCTATTTCTGTAGCAGGCCATTAAAGTGAGAACTCTTTAGGGCTTGGTTCAGTTTTAAAGCTTCACCCAAGTTGGTTCTTCTGCTGACTCTGCATCAGACAATTTTCATCCCCGATTTAGACTGCTGCTCAGCGACAGGTGAAATTCTCCAGCCTCTGCTAGATAGCAGAAGACAAAGAAGCATACATCTAAAGGTCTGCAGCCCAGCCTTCAATTGTGCCAGCAGGCTGGCGGTACACAGGTTACCTGCACACACAGCTTTCACACCTTTTGTGCCTGATCACTTGTACATGCAAAAAATACGCCGTTTGTATGCAAGGCGCAGAGCAGAATTGTCAGCCCACATAAAGCGTGAAGCTGTGATCCGAGCATTCACCTGCAAAGGGAATTGCTGCTTTTGCCGGATCGTTTGCTGTTTCCAGATGGGCCTTTGGGGTCAGTTGAGGAAAAGCAGTAGGCTTGCCCTGCCTGCCCTCAACCCTGTCCTTCTGTCTTCACTGCTTTCAGTCATCTGTTTCCACTTACTAAGTGTTGCTCTATGCTGAAAAGTAAGTAGGTATGGTCAGTAGTCCCTGTCCCGCATTCGTTTTTGTTCTGTTTGTGATTACATAGGTGTAAATATCATTTATTTTCATGGTGTTTCAAACCTTTTCTTGGTATCAGCCAAACAGCCTTTTAATTGCTTTCACTTGATCCCTGTGTGCTTGTTGCTGTTGTGATTATTTTCCTGTCTTCCTTTCCCTGCTTTACCCTCCTGTATGTCTGGCTTCTGCATGTAACTGGCCAAATCATCATGCTGTGTTTCCCCTGCCTACACACTACAATTTTATCCACACTTGACTCTACCTCTTCCCTTCCTAACCATCAGCATAGTGCAATAGGGGCACGATTTCCTGGAGCTGGTGCTGCAACATACATATATATAATGTACAAAATATACTAATAGTATGTAAGGAATGGCAGCACTAGTGACACACATGAACGGGGGTTCATGTTACAAGTCAGTCAGCTGTTAGCATCAACGCTATTGCCTCACAAGCCAACTTAGTTTGTACCTTCTTCCACAGACCTGTCAGGCTCATTGTTCCTACCTCTGGCACGTGCACTGTCTGTGTTTGCAATGTAGCTATCAAAGAGTGACAAAGTGATTATGCCTGACACGCAGTAAAACATATCTATGAGTGTGTAAGGTCAGTGCCATCCTCTGAACCCCCTCTTGAACATAAGCACATGCCCCTGGAGAAAAGCAGTAACCTCCAAGCCTTTGACACTCTTCTAACCTGGCACATTTGTGGAAAACGGTATTTCCTGAAACCATAACTTCTAGAACTGATCACAGAAGGTATGGGGCAAGGCAAAGGAAAAGGGATATTCTTCGGTGGCATCAAGCATCAATGCAATCCCCAGTGCTGTGGTGTCAGGATCTAGTGGACGCCGAGGCCAGCTAGTATGTAACATTTGATGTGGCCGTCTAAATAGCCATCTCATATTAAAAACCACATCATTCACTCCCGTTTGCTGTCTGGTGTTCTTCCAGCACCTTTGCTGAAGACTCTTGAGATTATATTTCACAAAAATAAGCTTGATAATTATTTACAACTGGGGCAACTGAGGTATGTGGCATGGTTAAAATAACATACCTAACATCCCACAGTGGGCCAGTGGTGGAGCTTAGTCTCCTGACTTCACAGTACCCTACTCTCAAAAGTAGACCATACTCATTTCCTCTCTTGATATAATTTGATCCATCCAAATATGTGTGTGTGCATATATGTGCACTTGTAATCTTCCTGCAAAAAACCCAGCATGGAAATGCTACCAAGAGTTGTCAAGTAAATCTCTGGAAGCGAGTGCTTATTCAGTGTGCTGGCTTGGGGTGGAGCGAGAGATTGATATTCACCTATTGATATTCACTATTTGATATTCACCTGCTATGCTTACGCTGCAATCTGTTCCCCTTTCCCTTATCCACTGCACACAGTTCAGCTGTACCGAATGAATAACTCCAGCGCAGGACCCACACGAAGAATGAGGCACGGGGTCCTGCTGAAACAAAAGGCTTAATCGTGTAATTACAGACATCATACAGCACACACCAAAAGGGCGTAAGAGTAAATTTATCTGGTTCATCATGGTTAAGATGACCATTTCCTGAATTAGAGTGAAGTTGCACAGCGCACATACCTTGGAGAAGTTTATCCCAGATTAACACCGTAGTACACTTTTGGAGTAAATCAGGCATAGTAAACCTGAATGGATACACAGCCGCTCTCTCAAAACTAGTTTTCGTAGGATTGAAGTGATGTAGCTGTGACAGTTCATGAAATATATCCGTTTTCATATCTGTAATACACTAGTGCAGTGGTGCTCAACCTTCCAGCCCCTTGGACCAGACAAGTGGCACAGGACCAATGCATAGGCCGAATCCTGCAGGCATCCCACACAGGGCTGGAGGTATGACCCTACAAACCAGCCCAGCCATGTGCACTGGGCTGCCCTCACCCATGGGATCTGGCCTGCCCTCTAAATCTGGCCGTGGAACATCCTGCACATTGCCACAATCTGGCTTGTGGGGCCGTGTCTTCCAGCATGCAGGGCTCCCCATGGGTCTAGAAATTTGGCTGTAGGGGAGCAATGGCAGTGGTAATTCCTGTGGCTCTGGACAGCCAAGTACCCCTGTATGCAATATAAATATAGTAGTTTTCATCAGTAAATGCCATTACAGTGCCTGCCAGTAGGTTGCAGGGGGGCTGGCTGGCATTGAGCAAAGGTGGCAGGATGGCAGACACACGGCTGGTACGCTGGTGTAATGTATACTGGTGTGCAGTTATTCCTTACTTCCTGTGGGATAACTTTACTGTGGGCTTTCTGTGATCAGAGACCCGACAAAGAATGCCTTGCATTTGAAAGCTTGTCTAACCTTATCGCAGCTGCATAGTTGGTCCAATAAAAGAGATCATCCTAAGAAATCCTTGCCTCTCACATCATTTCTGGACCATCATGGCTACAGAATCACTCTTACTCTACCTGGGTGCATCTACCTGAGACGTTTACTGCCCTGTTAGGGCTCAGGAAACTCATTAACTCTGCTCTAGGTTAGTACGTTGTAAATACAAGTGCTATCCTGTGATGGCTTTCTTTCATGCACAGCAGTGCATGTGTAGACACTGATGGGGCTGGTTGGGGCATGAGGGTGCTTCAGTGTGAAGGCTGCCTGCTGGCTAGCCACACACTGAAGCACTTCCGTGCCCTAGCCAGGCCCTCTGAAGCACATCGAGCTAGGTTGGAGCAACCCTGGGGTGGCAGGCTGACACCGGGACCCCCTGCTATTTGGGGCTGCGCTGACAGGGCTCCACGTGCTGTTCATGAGCAAACTCCAGAGCTGATTGCTCCGGAGTGAATTGCTCCCAGGCACATGTTCAAACCACATGCTTAGAAGCAAAAAACTCTAGAGTAGTAAACTCTGGAGTTTATTCATGTGCACTAATTGCACATGTAGATGTGCCCCCTGTGACTTATACTCACATTAGGCTGTGTAGCATGTGTCCAATCCGCTTTTACTAGAAAGTAAAGCACCTTTGGAGTGCTTTATTCTTTAATGCCTCTACTATCAGCTTTGCAGAGCAACCTCAGTTATGACCCAAAGGTGTATGGCAAGCAATAACGAAATGTCCTGGTCTGCATAATCTTTGCAAACAGAGCAGGATTCAACGCCTGGTGAAGTCCATTAGAACTTTTTCCGTTAACTTCAGTGGCTTCCTGAGGTTGTGGGCTAGTCCCTGAACAAAAAAGAGGCCTGCAGAGCTTTGCCTTATTCATCATGCAGATAAAGAGATACTATTATCATCTCCTTCCCTGCTTGCGATGGCTCACATGATCAGAGCCTGCAGATTGCCGGGAGACTACGCAGCACCTGATAATTTCCCCTCAGATGCATGATGCTGATGGGAACTTGGGAGGAATGGTGTTTAAAACACCTGTTGTCCAACATTGATGCCCTAAGTCAATGGGGGCCAACTTTTATGGCAGACGTGCCACAAATTAGCCCAGTACCTTCTCTGAGTGTCACTCTGATGCCCGTCCCCTGCCTGACCTGCTGCTCTGCTTTCTGCTTCCCACCCTGTCTGCTTCTGTGCCATCCCTGACCCGCTGCTTGCAACACACCAAGGCTGCCCATGCCACAGCTGGCCACCTCTGCCCTGGGTAATTTCGGGCAGATCACTTCTCTTTTCTATGTCTCAGTTTCATCAGGAGCAAAATAGGAGTGATGACAACCTCCCTTTTGAAAGGCACCATGGATGGAAAGCACTAGGAGTCATTATGTTCTTATTATTAAATCCCTAGTGCTGTGGTCACATAGCTCTTCCTGTTCCAGATCTATTTTCAGTGGGAAATTTTATTTAACTATTTTTTTTTTTGTTCGTCATCGAGATGGTGTTAACAGAGGGCAGACCACTTGAAAGCCAGATCTTAGACCAGGCTCCGATCAGCAACATAGGCAGAAAATCTCTGCCACCAGGTTGTTCTATTTTTACACAGAGGTGTTAGGAGAAGAAGGTTAAGCTGGTGTCAGAATTGATTGGGGACCCATAATTAATTTATTTAGCCCTTAATTAATTCTCCAGTTCTTACTTTATTTGTGTACTGTCATGCTTAATTTGTATGCCAGGACGTCAGGGTTCCTCCTTCTAATTGCTGCTGCGTTGTTTTGAGAGCTGTAAGTTATTGGTTTGAAGACCCGGGCAAATTGTTTAATTAGAGATGTGCTTTTAGATTAGCTTTAAACTACCAGCCTCCAGAAAGGAGCTAGATTTAACCTTTTAAAGAGAGGAGGCCAGTAGCTCAGCTGATGTAAGCCCCTATAGCTCCACAAGGATTAGAAAGGTTTAAACCCCGCTAGGGATCTGGGCTCTGGACTGCCATGCTGATTCTCATCGGCTTCTGATCTGGTTGGTCCTTTGTACGCGCCACCAAATTGGCCTTTAAAGTGGTTTAACTGCCCTTTTGCACCACTTAATGGCATTGCTGCTTGCACGCTCAGCGGCATATTCGGCTTTAATGACATCGCTGTTTGCACGCTCGGCGGCATGTTCTGCTTTAAATGACTTTGTTATGTAGCAAGATAAAACACCTTCGAGGCGTTTTAGTTTGCTACCTAACAAAGTGCAGCAGTGCATGGGGCGCTGGAGCAGATGTGCTCAGGGCTTGGCGGGCTTCCAGCGCCCCGTGCACCCTCCCTGCTGCCTTCTCCCACCAGCGGGGATGGTGCAAGGGTGCTGGAGCTTGTAGGGAGCAGGGGGAGCAGGGGGAAACCGAGCTGCCACTGGGTCATGTAACCCCCTGAGCTGCAGGGGACCCCAGGGTGGTGAAGAGCTTGATCTTTTCTTTTTCTCCTGGAGCCTGCCTGCCTGCCTGAGCTGCACGGGGTCCCGGTGCTTCCCTCTGTGGCTGCGGAGTCCCCGGGGCTGCCCGGGCCAGGTGCCACCGGGGGGAACTGCCATGGAGGGAAGCACCAGGCCCACTAACAACTTGCCCCCCACCCCCCACTGCTGGAGAGGCAGGTAAGGATCGGGTCCCCACCGTTGTGTACATGCCACAGGAGTTTAGTTTGGTTTAATTCTCCCTAAATTGAACTAAACCGAATTAACCCCCTGTGGTGTGTACAAGCAGCCATTGTGGTTCAGAAGCTATTATCTTTTATCCCAAACAAACGATGGAGCCCCAATGAAATGCATGAGCCTCCAGGTTGAAAGGCTCCTATTGTCCTGCACATCACAGTATGGTTCATAACCCAAGGCTGCAGAGGTGACCAAATCTGACCACCTGTGTATTGCAACCTGGTGCAGCCAGCCTGGGGGGTAAATGCGCATGTTGCTAGTTTGCACTTGAGTCGCACCAATGTGGCTGCATGCACATTAGTGATGCACTAAGATGTGTTTGGTGCTAGGATTCCCTGGGGGGAGGGCAGGGAGGAGCAGGTCATCACCTTCCCATTTTCCTTAGCACCGCAGGGGGCTGTACCAGTCTACAACTTGTTTCTCACTGCACTGTAGGAGACCTTGTCTGTCTTTTTGGGCTCCTGTACAGAAGTCTTCTGAGCCTGCCAGTCCAGCAAACTAAAGATCACCTGGATAAGACTCGGTTCCACACTGCTGGTCTTGGCCTTCATCAAATGGTTAGCAAGGGAGGGACTCACCTGAGACTCGTTCCAGCTGTTGGCATTCATCCAGTTCTTCTTTGGGGAACAGCAGGCAGTTGCAGAGTATGACATGCACTGAGGGGCATTTCAGCAGCAGCTTTTCACCCTGAGAAATCAGCAGCAAGTGTTGCTGAGACCATGCAGCACGATGGATGATCTAGGTGTCGGTGGATCTCCCCATGCTGGCTGTCTGGAGCCAAACCACATCATCAGGCAAACCTGCAGTGACCAACACTGGCTGCAGAACTTCTGCAAGAGGAATGATACCGTCATAGACCTGGACAAGGAGGGGGTCTCAACTTGACACCGGGTAGAGGGAGGCTATGGTTGCTTTTGCCATCTGAGAGCTGGCTACATCGGCTAGCTACAGGTCAGTGCCATTTGGCCTGGCATTGTCAGGTCAACTCTTGGCAGTGTTGCACTGCAGGTGTGAGATTCAGGTTGTTGCTGCGGTGAACTCGCAGGTGGTGAGGATTACTAATGCCCCGTAAGTGATAGCTTGCTCTAAGGAATGGTGCCCCCCAACTGTTTGGGGGGCCATCATTGATGCACACCTGCCTGCCATTTGCCTCCACAAAGTGTACATGAATATTTCAACCTGAGAAGAAAACGCATGCTTGTCACGCCGGAATTGTTGGAACACAAGAAGTAATCGTGTATAATAATGATGGATGTACCGGTAGGATGTGTGCTACCATGATATTCTTAGTATCTCACATATTCAGATTTGGCCAAGAATAGACATCATTTTCTTCCAAGATATGGATTTCACCAGGTTGTCTCTCTGTGCCCACTGTTATCTGGGGAGATCCCAGCTAGCCTCTCCTCCCTTGGCATGTGAAGCCCTGCCCACATGGGAGAGAACCTCGTCAAAGAGGATTCATTACACGTCAGGCTGTTGCAAGATGTGGACTGTGCGTGTACCCAGCTCAAGGCAAGATGGCTCTTCCTACAAACCGATCTTGCACCCAGTCTTCCCAGGGGCACTCGTGTCCTTGTAGTCCACTGCACGCCATATACGAGGATAACGGAGAATTTTCACCAGGACTACATCGAAGACTGCTCTGCTTTCCAGGCCTACTGCAAGCAACTGGAAAGTGTGCCTCTAATAATTGGCCTCTGCCCAGAAGAGAGGCAGAGAAGTCAGAGTTACCTTGTCTGCTCACATCCTCGCTTTGCAGAGGGAGAGGCTGATGGAGGTGCTTTGAAATCAAGATAACTAAGGTGTCAGGACATAGAAGCTAAATCTTGAGCTAATGGACGTCTCCACTGCTAAGAGTCATTCTTTGTAGTAATGTCCTCAGTGGATTTGGAGCATTGTTTTGCAGCGTGGCTGCTCTCACCTGCATGAGATCAACTCTTGCAGGAGTTGACTCCAGTACTGACAACTGGGGTTACTTCAACAGTGAAGTCTCAGCAGAAGTAGACTGATGAGAGATTGCAGGCTGGACCACTGTAACGATGATCATACGTTAGCTTTGCTCTCTCCTGTATCCTCTTTTGAGCCCAAAAGCGCTTTACAGTATTTCATTGTGCCTATTTTACAGGTGGGGAAACCGAGTCACAGAAGAGTTATGTGAGTTGCCAAGCTCAGGCAGTGACTCCACAGCATCACTCCAGCCTTCTTTCTACCTGCAGCTGCTGCCCTGTGCTGGAGCATTGCCAGTTTAATGCACATTTGTGGAATTACATTTTGCATCAGTAAAATCAGCACCGAACCAATGAGAAACCCCTGTTGCCTTCCAAGCAGGAGCCTATTGTTTGGTCCCAAAGGGATCTGCTGCCCTCAGGGATTTCTCAGGCTGGGAAAAAATGATCTCTGGCTCCTCTTGAAAACTGCCGATTATATAATGAATGTGCCCAATGTCAATTAAAGAAAAATAGCTCCTAGAGCAGGGGTCAACAACCTTTTGGTGCTACCTGCCACCACTGCTCGTGACCTGAAATCCTACCAGGGGTGCAAATGTCTTACACCTGCACTTACCCTCGCCACTGACTCAAGTGGCAGGTGGCGATGGAACGAGTTAAATTTGGTAGCCCATAAGAGCAGAGCATGGAGGGCTGGAGTGTCAGCAGATGCTGGATAGGGGAAAAATGGAAAGAGCAGGTCGTAGGACCCTAGGGATGCTGCCCCTGCTGCTTAGGCTGCTGTCTGTGCCACAGTGTGGATCTACCCTGTGGTTCATTGGTTGCCAACCCCTGTCTTATAGATTCATAGATGTTTGGGTCAGAAGGGACCTTAGCAGATCATCGAGTCCAACCTCTGCCCTGGGCAGGAAAGAGTGCCGGGGTCAGACGACCCCAGCCAGGTGTATGTCTAGCCTCCTCTTAAAGACCCCCAGGGTAGGGGAGCTCTTAGTGCAGGTGATCAGTGGAGCTCCTCAGTGGTACACATCACAGCAGGCATTTGTGTCCCTCAGAGGCATCGCTCTGACCTCCTCTTTAGAGAACATTTAGTATATAGTTCGATCTGAAAGAGGCCATTCGTGATTCCATTACGGTGTGCTTGTATGAATTCTGTTGGCCTAAGCTCTTGGTTAAACTCTGCTTTAAAAGCCATATTTTATGCATATGACATATAAAGAAGTGGAGAGACCAAGAAATAAGATGACTTTCCAGCTCTTAAAATAGACAAAAGTGGTAGTTACTAGCACTGAAAGACTAAACTTAAGAGGAAGGTTTTATTTTTCAGATTATTTGAAGCCATCGAATGTCTTTGTTTGCATCTGGATCCATACCTCATCAGTCTATATTTACAATACTTGGCCATTCTTCTTAGTGTCTCTCGTTAGATTTTCAGTAGATTTCTCATTCATGAGCCTAATGCTGACTTCACTGCCATTGAGCTGTTATAAGAGCAGGAGCGGGCTTTGTATCTCATTTGTAGGCTCGTTCTGCACTTCTTTGTATACCGGAGTTGATGGCTATTGTTTGTAATCTTTCATGTAGGTGCTGATGTTTCAAAGGCAGGCAGGAAGATGGGAACTTCTTTTACAAAACCAGCACAAAGTTTGCTCACCTTGGCCTTGTCCCGGTGTACCTTACAACCCCAAACCTTTGGATTTTAACTTCTTAACTAAATATATCTTCAGGCATCTTTAATGCTGGGGAAAATGTGCTGAGTTTGCTGCGCCCCTCTCCCCCCCCCCCCCCCCCCCCCACTTGGTACCTTCAGCTGCTTTAAAGGGCTTTGTAAAGATGTGAAAGTGTGGCTACCCTTATTTCACAATGCCGTCTCTCCCTATCCTTGCTATTTAAGCTCCTTTCTATTTAGAAGCATTGTGAGCAAGATCTCCTGCGTAGAGAAACCTCGCTCCTTTCCTTCCCTTTCTGACTGGCCTCTGTAGCCCCAGAAGCACGGAGGGCTGCCCCCATCCCTACGATGCTGCTTCCTTCATCTCTCAGCTGTAGACCAAGCTAAGTAGCATTGATTGCAAATGGCACTGCAAATCCTGATGCATACATGCCGAGCAGAGAGGGATCAAACTCATTCCCTGTCGGTCAAGTCTTGGAGCATTTAAGTTAAAGTACAGACAGTCAAAAAGCCCGAGGCTGAATTGATTCAGTCTTTGCAGGTTGGCCTAAATTGTATAGATTAAACTGATAAGCAAATGAATAGACCTTCACTTTTGATTCCAAAAATGCAGCCACATGCCTTTAGTGGCCTAGGCCAGAAGCCGAGGGGTGCTAGAGCACGCCTCCCTGCTCGGCTGGAGTAGACAGCTTGGGCCCGTGCACCCTGCAAAGCTTCCTGCGGTGAAACTGTGAGTTAACTTGAATCTAGAGAGGATCTGGGACAAGTTCAATAAAGCAATTTTAACCTAAATCAGTTAAGCCTGATACTACATCCACCCAGATTTATCTTAAACCAGTTTCTGCCATTTTGAAAGCAGTTTATGCGCACTGAACTTCCGTCATGTTACAAATTTGAGCCAGTTTCCGATTGCTTAATGCGGGTTTATGTGTAATTTCTGTCCCTAGCCTTAGAGCTTGTGAGTATCTGGTGTCAAGCATGTGGAAGGAGGGACCAGGTGTTGAAACTCCCTGATGCCTTCGCCAGGTTGTCTTGAGTGATGTCTTCTTGGTGCCATTGCATCACCATCGCAACCAGTCCTCTAGCTCCTTAGTCCTGGGTGTGTGCGTGTGGTGTACATGTGCTGTATCCGCCTGTATGGCTTCCTCCTGTTCAGTGTAAGCAGTATGTATTGCCACCAATCAGCTCTCATTACAGAGAGCCGCATTGCCATGGGGCTCACCCACCCACCATCCCCCCAAAACTCAACGTTTGTTATGTGCCATTTAACCACATTAACCCAGTGAGTGCTGCAGGCAACACGTTTTTGGAAGGGGCTTATACGTGCCTGGTGTTGATCATCGAAACAGGCGTTCACTGGGAAGTAGGAACTTTTTGCACCCACATACCAGTTTTGAGGAACCTTTTGTCAGGAAGGTTTTTCAGGCCTGGAGCTGAATTTCTAAGGCTTTCACTATTGCTCCTCCTTAGTAAGTTTTTATCCAGGTCCTCTGGCTCTTCACTTACATCTGGACTTCCGTCTCCATCCCCTGGTGAACCCAGCATGGACACGTACTGCAAAACACTTTAATGTATCTTTGTCTTTGGCCAGCGAGGGAGAGGTCATGCGAGTCTAGCTAATTGCCATGGGATTGTCAATGGGTTAATTGGATCACCCTCTTTCCGTGCGAGTACCCTTGCCACCACGCTATTTAGCTTTTTATTGGTGAATTAGCATAACACAGTGGGTGCATCTACACATTGCCCTACAGCCATGTAGCAACGCACTAAGTTCCCATACAGCATGCTGCGGCACCACAGCGATCATGTGGATCTACACATGATTGCTAGCTATGTCGTTGTAGTGACACACTCCCCGCTTGTAGTGTGCTGCTAGAGAAATCTTTGCGTGCACCACCCATACGGCGCAGTGCGGGCGGTTACTGCACTACACCAAAAAGAAGTCCTAAAACACAGCACAGTAACGTTGCCATACAGCAACGTGTAGGTGCGCCCAATATATTGTTCATTGGGTCAAAGAGAGATGGGGAGGTATAACTTTCTGGTCATGGAAGGTCTAACCTACAAGGCAAGAGAGGAGAAGTGAATTTTGAAAGAAGTCCAGCATGCAGATCTCATCTGAGCTGAGGGCTGGGGACCTGCTCCGAGTCTTTTATTACCCATGCACAATGGAGCTGCTCCATCAGGAGAGGCTGGGCGCGCCCTGTGCCAAAACCAGGAAGAGCCCAGTGGGCAAGACACACCTGTGGGGTATGGGGGAATGCCAGAGCTCTTGGTGATTGGAGCTGCTTTTCATGGAAAGCTCCTCAATGTTTTGCTTCCATGTCAGGTGTTCAAAATCTTTAGAAGTTTTGCAGCGTGTTTTGTCCTAGTGAGCTGGTGACCTTAGTCTGTGATGGATACAAGGGGCAGATACGTCAAGGGGGGCTGATGGGAGCATAGGAATATGAGCATCACCTTGTGCGATAATCAGTAGTCTCTGCCGTCTACTCGCTGTCTGGCAGCAGGGGTGTAGGCTGCACGGCAGAGGCGAGTTTAGGAGAGGGTTGGAAGTGGGGAGACTTTTCTTTTACATGGAGGTAGGAAGCAGCACGAGGCAAAGTCACTAGCTAAGATAATGTGGCTGGTCTGCAGGGCTGAGCTCTGTTATGATGGCCCTAGGCTAGGGACAGACATTACACATAAACCGGTTTAAGTGATCAGAAACTGGTTTAAACCTGGGACAGAACAGACGTTCAGTGGACATAAACCAGTTTCAAAATGGCCAAAAACCTTTTGAGATTAACCTGATTGAATGTAGTATGAGACTTTACTGATTTGGCCCAAACCGGTTTATGCAATGTCTGTCCCAGACCTTAAAGTACAAGTGAGAAGCTTCTGTTCAATGCATCAGCAAAGGACTCAACCAAAGGGAGATGTTGTCCAAACACAGCTCAGGAAGATGAGCCTAAGAGCAGCATTTTGAATGGTGCGGAGAAAACTGCAGGGACACATAGTTAAGGCCAGAGAGGCGAATTCAAGGCTGGTGACCTAATTAGCCGTAAATCTCAGCAGAGGACTGCTCTCCCAGGTTTGGTGCGAGTACAAGGGGAGTGGATTATTACTAAGGCTAGCTGTCGATTGAAAATCAAGATATTACGCGCTGGGGGTTTGGAGAATACCTAATTTGGGTATCAGGCAAGTTGCTGTCTTAAATTAAGAAAAATAAACCAAATCTAAGCATCTGGTTTTCATTTAAGGCTATCAACTCATGGTGGCAGTTCAACAGGAACCAGGTTAACTAGGTGTACGTAAACGTGAAGTAAACCTATTTTACTTAGCTGCCCCCAAACTTTGCGTGTGTGCATCAGAGCAGATCTAAATTCATAGAGCGATCACCTAAATTTCATACCTGCACTTCAATGAAATTGTTTCCAACAGGTTTCTATCACGCCGAATTATTTTGTCAGTTAAAGTACATGCTTTCAGTGCATTCTCCTCCTCTCAGTAACCAGGTGTAATGCTAATTACAGGTGTGAACCCCTCCACCTTCAGAAACCCCACTGTGGAGGTCAGAGTGCACACCTGGACAGCCCTGCTGACCAAATGGATGTTCCTGCGAGCAGGCACTGGTCCTCTGATTTTTCAACTGGAGTGTCAGGGTGGACGAGTGTCCCCTGGATCCTTATGGAGGCAGTACTGACCCTTTTTGTGCTTTTTTGCTCTCAGCTAGTGCCAATATCTGCAACGTAGTCCTGATGAGGCACACAGAGCTGGAAGAGGGGATTGATGTCCTGGACAATAATGGAAACATCGTTGGATCTTCCAGAATTGCTGCCAAACACGTATGTACCTATCGTGCTCCACGTAGCCGCAAGCACATGTATGCACAGGGCTGGCTTTTTAGGTTTCATGAAACCCTTGGCTGTAGGAACCCTGCTTGGATGCTTTCTAAAGCAGAAGAAGCATCTCAGCTTCTTTAAAAAAAAAAATATCTGGAATTCCAAGGTCTTATCCATCACCCAGGATGTGTACAGACAAACACAACAGGGTATTCCCATATCCAGGGACTTTGAGGTACACCAACCTAGACGTAAAAAATGAGGTGCCTAGAAGTGACTTTGGAGCATTTGAATCAGACCACTTGATGGGGCTGAGCAAGGGTGCGAGTGAAAAGGGTCAGTCTAAATAGCAGCCACAGTTCTGATTGTTGTCTGACCAGCAGAGCAGAAAAAGGTGTAAGGGGGTGCAGAAGCTAAAAGTGAAACTCGACAGCTTCAGATTCAGAATAAGGTTTGAGCTTTTAGTAGTGAGCATGTGGGGGGATGTGGGCACGCTAGAAGGGAGGAATAGGCTGCAGCTGGACCTAGACAAGTTACAGGGTGGGCGGATGAGAACAGGATGGGGTTCAACACTGACAAGTGCAAGGTGCTGCACCTGGGGGGGAAGAACCAGCAGCAGACCTCCAGGCTGGGGAACTCCCTTCTCGTCAGCGAAAAGGCAGAAAAGGATCTTGGAGTCATTATTGATGCCAAAATGAACATGGGCCGACAGTGTGGGGACGTGGTCAGGAAGGCCACAACTGTACCTTGTCGTGCATCCACAGATGCATCTTGAGCAGGTCCAAGGAGGTGATCCTCCCGCTCTACGCGACACTGGTCAGGCCGCAGGTGGAGTAGTGCGTCCAGTTCTGGGCGCCGCACTTCAGGAGGGATGCGGACAGCATGCAGAGGGTCCAGAGGAGGTCACCCGCATGATCAGGGGGAAGCAGGGCAGACCCTACAAAGAGAGGCTACGGGACCTGAACCTGTTCAGCCTCCACAAGAGAAGGCTGAGGGGATCTAGTGGCCATTTACAAACTAGTCAGAGGGGACCAGCAGGCATTGGGGGAGTCCCTGTTCCCCCGAGCACTACCAGGAGTGACTAGAAATACCAGTCACATGCTGGCAGAGGGTAGATTCAGACTAGAAATCAGGAGGCGCTACTTCACAGTCAGAGTGGCTAGGATCTGGAACCAACTTCCAAGCAAAGGGGTGCTGGCTCCTACCCTGGGGGTCTTTGAGAGGAGGCTGGATGAACACCTGGCCGGGGTCATGGATTCATAGATAGATTCATAGATGTTAGGGTCAGAAGGGACCTCAATAGATCATCGAGTCCGACCCCCTGCATAGGCAGGAAAGAGTTCTGGGTCTAGATGACCCCAGCTAGATGCCTATCCAATCTCCTCTTGAAGACCCCCAGGGTAGGGGAGAGCACCACCTCCCTCGGGAGCCCGTTCCAGACCTTGGCCACTCGAACTGTGAAGAAGTTCTTCCTAATGTCCAGTCTAAATCTGCTCTCTGCTAGCTTGTGGCCGTTATTTCTTGTAACCCCCAGGGGTGCTTTGGTGAATAAATCCTCACCAATTCCCTTCTGTGCCCCCGTCATGAACTTATAGGCAGCCACAAGGTCGCCTCTCAACCTTCTCTTGCGGAGGCTGAAAAGGTCCAGTTTCTCTAGTCTCTCCTCGTAGGGCTTGGCCTGCAAGCCCTTAACCATACGAGTGGCCCTTCTCTGGACCCTCTCCAGGTTATCCGCATCCCTCTTGAAGTGCGGCGCCCAGAATTGCACGCAGTACTCCAACTGCGGTCTGACCAGCACCCGATAGAGGGGAAGTATCACCTCCCTGGACCTGTTCGTCGTGCATCTGCTGATGCACGATAAAGTGCCATTGGCTTTTCTGATGGCTTCGTCACACTGCCGGCTCATGTTCATCTTGGAGTCCACTAGGACTCCAAGATCCCTTTCCGCTTCCGTGCCACCCAGCAGGTCATTCCCTCAGCTGTAGGGGTTTGGTAGTACTGTAGGGTTGTTTGACCCCAGTACTCTTTCCTGCTATGGCAGGGGGTTGGACTTGATAATCTGTCAAGGTCCCTTCTGACCCTACCAACTATGAAACTATGATTTAATACTGGATCGGTTTCCTTCAGAACATGGTAGACTGGCCTTTTCTTGAAGTCTTTACATTGGTGGTTCTCAGGCTCCCCTTGGAAAATGCCAGCTCTTAGCTTTCATTTGTTTTTCGCCTACGGAAAAATAATAGAGCAATTCTCTTGTTGCAAAGAATTCAGCAAGCCCACAACAGGGCAGAATGGTTCTGAAACTGTTTGAAATCGCTTGGTATATCTTGTGATTATCCTGTGAAAAGTGTAGGTGTTTGCGCACCTACCAATGCTAACATTGCACATCACCCTTAAAAGGATCTCACATCACCCTGGTTGAGAAGTACTGCTTTACACCAGCCAGGAGATCTGGGCTTGTGTTATGCAAGGATTAGATTAGAGGATCATAAAGATTAGATAATCCTCTCTGGCCTTGAAGTTGCTGAATTCTTCTAAGTGAGATCCGATTATTCCTTCCTGCCTGAGGATTTCTATGTGGAGGTGCCCAGAAGCTGGTGTTGAATAGGAAGCAGAGAAATAACTTACACCTTTTTACAAATGAGGAAAGGTGGTTTTCTAGCTGAATCGTGGTTTAACCCTTGCCGTGCCAAACTGTATTAACCACTATCAACCAAGCCTTTAGGAGGAGACCCCAGCTGTTTTTATTCATTTGCTCACACCTGGCTTACTCCCCCCTGGCACCTTCTAAACTATGCCATCTGCTCGTGACTGCTTTGTGACTTTTATTCTCCTGTTCTGATGTAGCTTTGTCTCTGAGCTTCCTCTGACTGTCAAACTGAAACATGTTGTTTCCAAATGGATTTTAATCTGAAGTGTAAAGCATGGAGGTGTACCCCCCCCCCCCCACATGCAGAGTTAATAATGTAATATGTGGGGCTCAATTGCATTGGTATAACTGAACACAGATCCAGGCCCATAATTTGCAGTAAAAGGGCAAAAATCTAATATATGCAAGTAACTGGTATAAAGGTTGGAAAGTATATTTCAACCGGTATGCATACCATGGAAATGTCAGGGATGCTATTTCTTTCCCTCTGGGTAGACTGCTCAATGGAGGCAAATACTGGGACATTTCTAAGTGGTTTTTTTTATACATACAAACACATTTTTCTTCTTAACTTTCAGGCACTGTTAGAGACAGCCTTGACTAGAGTGGTCCTGCCAATGCCTATACTGGTTCTACCTCCAATTATTATGTCCATCCTGGAAAAGTAAGTATTGGGGGATGGGGAGTGAAATGTAGAGGGAAAGGGGTTGGGGGAAATGGACTAAGATGTGCAATTTAATGTGATATAAGAGGAAATATTCTTACCAAGCTGGGCAAGGACAAAGATATATTAAAGTGTTTTGCAGTACGTGTCCATGCTAGGTTCACCAGGGGATGGAGACAAAAGTCCAGAGGTAAGTAAAGAGCCAGAGGACCTGGATAAAACCTTACTAAGGAGAAGCAACAGTGAAAGCCTTAGCAGTGTTCTCGAGGAGAAGATAGGACCATCAGCTAGATACCTGAAGTGTTTATAAAGTAATGTGAAGAGCATGGGGAATAAACAGGAAGAATTGGAGGTCCTAGTACAAGCACAAAATTATAATGTAATTGTGATTATGAAGACACAGTGGAAAAGTTCACGTGACTGGATTATGGTCATAGATGGGTATAGTTTGTTCAGAAAGAACAGGCAGGGGAAAAATGTGGATGTGTTGCCCGATATATAAAGGCTATGTATTTGTGTTCAGAGGTGCAGTATAAAGTGGAAGGCAGGCATGGTGAAAGCCTCTGGGCAAAGGAGAGTGTTGAAAGCCTCTGGGAGAGAAGCAATGGGGATGTCATGGTGGGTATCTGCTACAAGCCACCAAACCCAGGGGGAGGAAGTGGATGAGGCCTTCTTTAAATATTGACAGAAGCTGCCAAATCATAGGGCTTGGTTCTCGTGAGGGACTTATTATCGGGGCATCTGCTGGTAGGAAAACACAGCAGCACACAAGCAGTCCAGCAAATTCTTGGAGTGTGTTGGCGATAGCTTTTTCACGCAGATGGTAGAGAGGCCAACTAGGGGGGAAGCTCTTCTCAACTTTCTGCTCACAAACAGGGAGGAATTGATTGAGACCGTGAAAGGGAAGGCAGCTTGTGTGACAGTGGGTGCATCTGCACATGGAATTCATTCAAAGCAATAAGCTCTGGAGCTGTTTGCGCTGGAGTAAACTACTCCTGGGTGCAGCATCTACATGTGTACTGGGGACAGCAGCAATTCGAGCCAGGGTGGAGAAGTTTACACCAGGGCTGCTCACAGGGTGTAAGCAGGGTGGCAGCGGCAGGTGACGGAGGGGCTGGCTGTGGCACAAGGGTGCTCAAAGTGCAGAGCTGTGCGACTAGGAGTTTGGCCCCTGCTGGCAGGGCTGACTGGGCACAATTTATGCCTGTGGTCAGCATCTACATGTGCATTTAATCTCAGTAAATTACCCTAGCGTAAGATAGTACTGTCCCTAACAGTACTATGTTACTACAGCATTAATTAGTTTACGGTGGCCTAATATTGTCACACATGTAGATGGTGATGCTTTACTCCACAGTTAATTAGTCTACTCTGCAGTTAAGTGCGTGTGTAGATGTGCCCAGTGACCACAAAATGATAACAGTTCAAGATCCCAAGGGGAGGAAGGACAGAGAACAGCAGGATAAGGACACTCAACTTCAGAAAAGCAGACCTTAGCAGAGTCGGGGAACTGGTGAATAAGATCCCCTGCTGAGCAAGTCTGAGAGGTGAAGAAGTCCAAGAGAGCTGGCTCTACTTTAAGAAGGTCCTTTTAAGAGCTGAGGACCAAGCTATCCCAATATGACAGAAAAATGGGAAGTGCAGGAGATGCTCAGCCTGGCTTGACAGTGATCTCTTCAACAAGTTGAAACTCCAAAAGGAATCCTACAAAAAGTGGAAACCTAGTCATAGTTCTAGTGAAGAGTATAAGACATGCACATGCAAGGAGAAAATTAGGAAAGCCGGGGAACAATTTGCAATGCAGCTGGGAAAACACCTGAAAAACAATAAAAATGGATTCTACAAGCATGTCACAAGTAAGAGGAAGACTGTAGCAGGGAGCTTAAGGGAAGGCAGGCTGCAGGAGAAGCAGGTGGAGACCAATGAAGGGAGCCACATGACCCAAAAGAGGCCAAGCTTGGAGGATATAAGCCCAGGGCCTGAGCTGGACAGGCAGTCTGACCTGGAAGCCATGGAGAGAAGAGCTCTTGGGCAGAAGGGCTGCAGCAAAGCTCCTGACTAACACCTGAGCTGAGGTAGGCAACACCAGTGCTTTAGGGATTGAGATTGTAGGGGTAGTAAAGGCTTCAATTGGCCCAGGAGCGGGACCAAGGCCTGAGGAATAGGGGCCAAGGCCAAGGAGCAGAGCCACACCTGCAGAATGATTAAAGCAAGCAAGGTCAGGGCCCCATGGCCCATGAGGGGTGAGATCTAGGGTCAGGCACCCATTGCCTGGAAGGGGTGAGAACAAGTAAGGCCAAGGGCCTGTAGCCCAGGACGGGTGGAATCCACTAAGGCGACAGAGGCCTGAGCCCTGGTGGGGTGGAGAATTCAGGCTGCAACCAAGAGGGAGGTAGAGAGGCCCAAGCCCCGGGAGGGGTGGGGACAGTTAAAAGCACTAGGGCTGGATGCCCCAACAGTGGCAGAGGCTGTTCTGGGTTTAAAGGTCCACATTGACTGGAGTTGACACTGGGGCTGAAGACCTGTAATGAGGGGGACTGGAGGCCCATGGATAAGAGAGTGACTGGATTGGAAAATGGAGCTTAATGCCCAATGATTGGTAATATCTGCAAGGCATGGGCATGGCTAGAAGGGGAGATGAAGCCATGTATTTAGCCTTTAAGATGATGAGCAGTGATAGGTGTGTATGAGATCTTGCTTGGGGAGCCCTGGGTCAGTCTCCCTTTTTCTAAAAGCATAATTACATCAAGGCATGGCAGCAGAATTGAAGGGGAGATTGCCCAAAAATAGTAAAGGTGACAGGGACTGTGGGGGCTCCCTGGGGTGGGACCCTGTTACAAAGACCGAAGAAACCATAGGTCCCTTAGGGAGTATAGAAGACTATCTAGTTATGGATGATGCAGAAAAAGCTAAAGTATTTAATGCTTTTTTTACTTCAGCCTTCACAAACAGAGGCAGCTATCAGATGACAAGCACGTTTGGCGGTGAAGATAGGGATGGAGACAAACAGCCTAGAGGAATGGCAGAACAAGTTAGGGATTACTTAAAGCTAGATGTTTTCAAGTTGCCAAAGCTAGAAATTGGTTGAGGTAATTTCAGAGCCATTAACAGAGTCTTTGAGAACTCGTGGAGGTTGGGTGAGGTCCCTTAGAAAAGGGCAAATCTAGTGTCCAACTGTAAGAGAGGGAAGAAGGACGATCTGGGGACTTACAGGCCAGTCAGCCTGCCCTTGATACCTGGGAAGATCATGGAGCAGGTTCTCAAGGAATCTATCGTGAAGCACCACAAGATGATCGGGAACAGCCAGGATCGATTCACCAAGAGCAAATCTTGCCTGACCAACCTGATTTCCGTCTATGATAGGATGACAGACTGTGTGGATGGGAGAGAGCAGTGAATGAGATTTAGACCTTGATTTTAGCAAGCCTTCGACACTGCCTCCCACAGCATTCTCATGAACAAGCTAAGGAAATACGAGTAGAGAAAGTGCTGTAAGGTGGATACATAACTTGTTGGATTATTGTGCTCCATAAGTAGTCATCAATAGTTCAGAGTCTAGTTGGGAGGGGAGGTATCAAGTGAGGCTCCCCAGGGGTCTGTCCTGGGCCTGGTACTGTTCAACATGTTCATCAATGATTTGGAAGATATGATTAAGTCTGCACTTGGCAAATTTGAGGATGACACTAAGGTAGCGGAGTTGCAGACCCTCTAAAGAGCGGGGCGAGGATCCAGAATGACCTGGACAGACTGGAGAAATGTTCTGCCATCAATAGATGAGATTCAGCAAGGACGAGTATGCCATCCTACATTTGGGATGGAATAATTGAATGCACAGATGCAGACTGGGGAATGACTAGCTGGGCTGCAGTACTGCAGAGAAGGACCTGAGGATTACAGTAGACCATAACCTGAGTATAAGCCAAGGGTGTGCTTTGGTTGCAAAAAAAAGCCAACGGTCTATTGAGTTGTATCAACAGGGTTGTCACTTGCAAATTGGGGGAAGTAATTTTTGTGCTGTATTCGGCACTGGCAAGGCCTTACCTGGAGTACGGCATCCAGTTTTGGGCCCCACACTTCAAGAAGGATGTGGATAGATTGGAGAGAGTCCAGCACAGAGCAACAAATAAGTTTAGGAGTTTAGGAAGGAAGATTTATGAGGACAGGCTGAAAGAACTAGTATTATTTAGTTTGGAGAAGAGAAGACTGAAGCGGGATTTGGTAACAGTCTTTAAATACCTGAAGGGTGAATATAGAAAAGTTGGAGATGGGCTTTTCTCTGTGGCCATAGGGGCAGGACCTGGAGCAATGGTCTCCAGCTGCAGTAGGGGAAATTCAAGATGGGGATTAGATGGGACTTTCTGACTATGATTCAAGCCCTGGACCAGGCTACCTAGAGAAACTGCAATCTCCATTCTTAGAAGTTTTCAAGAGCGGGTTGGATAGACAGGTGGCTGGGATGGTTTAGTCACTGATGGTCCTGCCCTAAGCAGGGGGCTGGACTAGTTGACCTTGTGAGGTCCCTTCCAGCCCTACTTTCTTATGATCCTCACTATTGTCATCTCACTTTTTGGGCCATTGCTACAGGATAATGTACTAGTATTGTTATTATTAGTAATACTTTATTTTAAAAAAGGAAAGGAAGCCACAGTTGCTTTTAAATCTTTAGTCATAAGGGGCTTTACCCGAAGTTCACTAAACTCAATGGAAAGAATCTCATGGATTTCAGTGAGTTTGGGATCAGGCCTAATTGTCAGCCACTACATGGAGGCCTGGGTAGACTGGTAACCTCACGTGTCCTGCCGAACGTTATGTCCTGGAGTCCGTGCAAGATTCTGCTGTGACGTGCGTCTCCAGGGTTTTCCAGTGCTCTTTTGAGAAATGCTAGATTTTTGGTAGACAAGGTTCTTTGGGTAAATGATATCTTTTATTAGACCAACTAAATAGTTGGAAAATTGTTCTTTGCAAGCTTTCAGGCACAAACACCCTTCTTCAGTCATAGGGAGAGTCTGCTGGTGTTTGCGTGTTCTTTGGTAGCACTTCACGGTTAGGCAGTGGAACAGCCTGCCTAGGAAGGTTGTTGAATCTCTATCACTGGAGGCGTTCAGGAAGAGATTGCATAAGCATTGCTCGGGGATGCTGTAAGAGTAGCTATGCCTAAGCTAAGCTACGGGTACTTTCCATGCTTCTGGGCTTTGCTGGTTGCCCCCTGGGGCCAGGAAGGAATATATTCCTCTCTGTTGCAATATGGCAGGGGTTGGGGGGGGGGGGGGGGGTCCACCTTCCTTAGAAGCATTGGGTGTTGTCTGCAACCAAGGCTGGGGATTTAGACTGGGGTGCGCTGGTGTTTCTGCTGAGACTAAATCCAGAGGTTCCTGGCTAGAGGTTCTTGCTTCTCAGTTTAAGGTCAGCCTGATCACCACATTAGGGTCCAGAAGGGGTTTTACCCCATGGTCAGATTGGTATGTATGGACTGTGGGGGGGTTCATCTTCTTCTGTAGGAGGGGGCATGGTCCTCATCCTTGGATCCCTCAAGTGTACTTTAACAACCCTTGCAGCAGCAGGGCAGTGAGCACCTTTGTCTCCTTGCTTTACCTGTGTCAGATTAAATTGTGTGATAGGCTCGACCCTGTAATTTTATGACTAGGTTAGATAAGGATTTGTATGGAATAATTTAGATAGGGATAATCCCGTCTCAGGGTGGGCGTTAGACTAGATGACCTCCAGAGCTCCCTTCCAGCCCTACTTTACTGTGCTTCTATGATGGTGGAGGGGCAAGGTAGCATTTTCATTTGCTGTTTAATTATTCTGCATTAGTCTGAAGTCAGGCAGAAGGCAGGGTAGATTTGCACTTAGAGACTAAATCTGAGATGCATAAGCTCCCTGTGGTCCCTTCGTAGCATCTGATGAAGTAAACCGCTGCTTACAAAAGCTCATGCATCTCTGATTTAGTCTATAAGGTGCAAATCTACTCTGCTTTCTGCCTGATTATCCCATGTTACAGCATTTTAACAATGAAAGATCTGCTGTGGGTCATTAACTAGCCACATGGAAAGTACCCACAGGATTTGTCACCCCTGTGGTCCAGCATTTCTGCTTGCTCCTTTGCTAAGGTGGGCAGGCTGTGACTCTGTTTGGGTAACAGATGGTTTCTCTTTGCTGGCTTCTGAAGAAATCTTTCTCCACTAGAGAAGAGGCTGTACACTACCATCCCAGCTGTACCTCTCATTTGGTCTTGGTGGTCTCCAAAGGGGTGGATGCCACCTGCGAACCTTCTTGACATGGATTAAGAGTGTCTCTAAAAATCCAGCTACCTTTGTTCAGACAGCTAAGCTGGGAACACTTTTTAAGCAAATGTTAACGATGGCATCTCTAAAATACGCCACTGACAAAGTAAACAATAATTAGCAGGCCTTGGAACTGAACTGCAGGTTTGGTGAGCTGGAGCTTTGTTCCTGCTGTGTAAATGCTGCTTGGCCGTGTGAAATTCTCTCTCCTTGTTAATAGGGGCCAAGGATTTTCCTATAAACTTTGGTGCTTGATCTGTCTGGTGGGGGGGTGGGGCTCTATATTGAAAGAAAGGAAGAAAATGAAAAGCTCTGTTTATATTACTGTAGCAGAACTTACCAAGACCGGGAACCTGGTGGGCTTAGGTGCTGTGTGGGTGTTCAAAACGCGGTCAGTCCTCAACTGCGCCACTCGGCATTTCGTTCTTAATACATGCATGCAATTTTTCTTTGTATAAGGAGGCCAGGGGAGTAACTTGAAAGCCTCCAGGGGTGAGCTGGTCCCCGAGGAGCAGCTAGCCCACTGCCCTTTTCTCTCTGGACATCCTTTGTATGGAACTATTGTCTTGCACAGAACAAAATTAATCTAAATATTGCCCCCCCCCCCCCCCAGAAAACCCAGAAAAACCTTGAATATGACTAAAATAAGCAGTTCAGCCTGTGTTGTCTGATGAGCTGTAAAACCAGTAAGCTGTGTGGCACATATAGAGGGAGTGTGAACATCTTGTGGAACTTCTGATTCCCATTTACTCAAAGATTAGTTTGTGAACCCAAGTGTCTTGGCCAAATCCCACCTTGGGTCATGCTGGCCCAACCTTGAAATGCCCTCTGCTATTTGAGTGGCAGTCACCTTCAACCCCTTCTCTCCATGACTTTGCTGTATCACATCTTGCTCTGGGGTCATCTCCTTCTTTTCTCTCCAACGCCGATGTGCACATACACATGGGACACACAGAGAAGCAAAGCGCCAGGGGGAACACATTGCATCATGACAGCTGCACACACACATACCCCTAGGCTGTGCATTGAACAGCAGGCATTTGGCAGCGTGAGAGAATTGTCTGTGTGTTGTCCAGGGGTAAATTTGCTGCTGCTGGGCCAAGGCTGCATGCAGGGGCAGGACCATGTGTTGGCAACTTTGGGTTGGGACATCTTGACTTGCCACAGAGTCACCTATTCATATATGCATGGGCTCAGTGCCTCTTGCTGCAGCTTGCACTTGCTGAGCTGTAGTGATCTTGTCCCATGACCAGGGTCTGCTCTCCATGCTCATCCTTTCTCTGGCTCTTTCCTGCTGCATGGACTTCACTACGGCTGGTCTCTCCAGGGACTCTTGCTCAATGGTTTGTCTAAGGCCATTTTACATTGTAAGAGGCTTGCTTTTCAAATAAACTCAGAATTGAGAGAGTGTCTATGGAGAGTTTTCTCAGATGCAGAGAAGAAAAGGCTCTGACAGGCCAGAACAGGCTTCATAATGTGAGCTGTTTCACGCTCCAGTTCTCAGGTCTTTAATCAAAGGAGCCATCCCACTTCTCAGCCTGGCCAAGGAGCTATTTTCTCAGCTGCTGTGACCTCTGTTTCTTCCTCTGAGCTGCAATGCAGGTTTTAAGGACAAGCAGTTTGGCACATCCTACAGAGGAACTATAACCATATTCTTCCATCCCCTTTTTTGGCAAGTGTGTTGTACTTTCCCTAGCAGCCAGGGTAGCCATAGGCCAACATGGGTGAGCTATCCGCTTGGCATGTGAAGTACCCTCCCCTCACAACAGAAATGCACAATCCACATGCTGATGGACAACATTTCTGCTATGCACTACATCAAAAGATGGGAAGAAGCAAAGTCAAAATGAGCAGGATTTGGTGCATTTTTCATCAGATTATGCTGTTGGGTGTAATGGTGAATGGTTAAGGCATCTCGCTCAGGATCCGGAGACATTAGTCTGGACATCACTATGAACTAGTGCTGAAGCCCACTTCTGCTTGCCGTAGCTGTCCATGGATGGCTGCTCATTTAGGCTGGGGACTCCAAGACAGCTAGATGCAGTGGTGGTCGCATTATTCCTTGTGTGCACTGGCTACAGAAGCTGGTGCACTTTAACTGCGCTAACCCATTGGGCCGCCTACCCTCACAACCTGCCCTCCTCCAGGCATTCTGTATTGATGAAGGGCCTGCGGTGTCCTTAATGGCCTTGGTGGTGATAAGAGACTGAGGGCAGCTATAGTGTGGATGAGGCCATCAGAAGAGTCTGGTCTCTTGCAGTGGGATCCATTTGGACCACACATCTCAAACTCGGTTACTGTAAGGTCAGTGTCTGTTTGACTTCGAGTCAACTCTGCATCATTCAGCCACATCTTGCTATAGTGCCTCATGACCTTTGTAAATGTAGTTAGTATGCCTTGTGCTGTGTTCTGTCCTTTCTGTTGGGATTCCTTGCTAAACTACAGTTTCCAGGATGCACCAAGCAATTTAGTCAGGTGGGAGACTGCATTGCACTGTGGGAGATGTAGGTAGGCCAAGGAACCTGGCCCCCAGCAGAGAATGAAGACTTGACATGCTTGAACTGCAATTCCTGAGAGGCAGTGCAGCAGTATAAGGAGATGCAGATTCTTCTTCAGCAATCCCTTTCAGTCAAGGATGATTGTCTTCCATGATTAATTTATTGGTGGGTCCAAACATGGCTGATAATCCAGGATTGACAAACCCTGTTGCAACTTGGGCATGTGTGTCTTTGCAGGGTGGGTGGCTCCAGCTTCTTGATTCGGCCCTCGACACGCTGTTCCTACCACTCCCACTTTTCCACCTCCTCTTGTTAAAGGTTTCAGTGTACTGAGATCCTTGCAGCAGTCTCTTCCTCCATTTGGGGCATTCCTGAGCAATAGACTCCCACAAGCTGATGTCGATGTTGCATTTTTTTCAAGTTGTCCTTGAGGATGTCCGTGAAACGCTTTCTCTGCCTTCCTCTTGAATGTGCGTCTTGACTAATCTGGGAGAATAAACCTTGCTTCAGGAGTCTGGAGTCAGACATTTGGATGATGTGGCTGGCTTAGTGAAGCTGGTGTTGGATGAGCCTTGTTACTCATGGTGTTTGCTTGTGAGAGGATGCTAATGATAGAATCACAGAAATTAAGGGCCAGAAGGGACCTTGAAAGATCATCGAGTCCAACCGCCCTGCTCTGGGCAGGAATACTGCTGAGATCAAATGATCCTAGCAAGGGGTCTGACCAGTCTCCTCTTAAAGACTTCCAAGGTTGAGGACTGCATCACCTCCTTGGGAAGTCTAGTCCAGATTCTGGTCTCTCTTACCATAAAGAAGTTCTTCCTTGCATCCAACCTGAAACCATCCTCTGACAGTTTATGGCCATTGCTCCTTATCCTGCCCTGGGGTGCCCTAGGGAACAGTTTTTCTCACAGTTCCCTATATTCACCCCTGACATACTTCTGGACGGCCACCAAGTCCCCCCCTCAGTCTTTTCTTCCCCAGGCTGTACAGTCCTTGATCCCTTAGACTTTTTTCATAAAGTTTGCCCTCATTCTTGTGGCCCTTCTCTGGACCCTTTCAAGATTCTCATCTGTTTTGAAGTGCGGCACCCAGAACTGGACGCAATCCTCCAGCTGGGGTCTCACCAGCACCAAGGAGAGAAGAAGGATCACTTCCTTAGTCCTGCTTGCAACGCATCAGCTAATGCATCCCAGTATGCTGTTAGCTCTGTTGACTACAGCGTCACATTGGTGGCTCATGTTCATGCTGTGATCGACCATAACTCCAAGGTCCCTTTCAGCCATTGTGCTGACCAGGACATCTCCTCCTAACCTATATTCATGTCATTGGTTACTTCACCCAAGATGAAGCCCTCTGCATTTATCCTTATTGAACTGCATCTGGTTCCACTCCAGCCACCTTTCCAGCTTGTCCAGGGGCACTTGGATCTGCATCCCATCCCCGAGCACGACCACTTTTTCCCATAACCTAGTGTCATCTGCAAACTTGGCCACTGTGCTTTCCACATGCTCTTCCAAATCATCGATAAAGATGTGGAACAGCCCTGGGCCAAGAACTGAACCCTGCAGGACACCATGGGACACCTCCTGCCAAGACGATACAGACACGTCCACTAACAGTCTTTGGGTTTTACCCTTAGCCAGTTCCCAACCCACATGACTGTGGACTCTGCCAGCCCACAATCCCCCAGTTTTTTTTATAAGAGCATCATGGGAGACCATATTGAAGACCTTTTCAAAATCCAAGTATATGACATCAACCATGCCTCCCATATCTAAGTGGTTCGTTACTTGATCATAGAAGATGAGGTTGGGCAGACACGGCCTGCCCACAGTGAAACCATGTTGGCTGTCCTTCAGCATCATGCCTTCTGCCAGTCTCTCACAAATGGACTTCTTGCTAATTTATTTCCAAAATTTTACCCAGTATCAAGGACAAACTGACTGGCCTATGGTTTCCTGGATCCTCCCTCCTCCCCTTCTTAAAGATTGGCACCACATTGGCCCTTTTACAGTCTTCTGGGACCTCTCCCGAGCACCACGAGTCTTCAAATACCTTGGCCAATGGTCCCATAATGACCCCAGGCAATTCCCTCAACACTCGGGTGTAGTCCATCTGGTCCTGCTGACCTGAAGACATTCAGCTGCTCTAAGTGCTCCCTCACCAATTTGATGCTGACCATTGGTTGGCAATCACTACTCCCACATCTGTCCAGTATCCAACCAGGCGGGTGACTGCCATTTGCATGCAGGAGCACCGATGCAAAGTATTCATTAAAGAGTTCAGCTTTCTCCTGACTGTCTGTTCTTAGCTGTCCCATCCCATTCTGCAAGGACCCCACATTTCCCTTGGTCTTCCTTCTGGTCCCTATATACCTAAAGAAGGACTTCTTGTTGTCCTTGATTTCAGTTGCCAACCTGATCTTGGTCACGGCCCTTGCCTGCCTTATCCTCTCCCTACAAATACGGGCTATACTTGTGTATTCCTCCATTTTGACTACCTCTTGTTTTCATGGTCTGTAAGCCTCCTTTTTCTTTTTTAAGCACTCCTTGACTCCTCGAGTAAACCAAGAGGGCTTTCCAGTCCATTTACCACCTTTCCTGCATACAGGAACGGACCTTTTCTGCACTCTGAGGATTGCTCCTTTGAGGAACAACCACTCTTCCTGAACTCCGTTTCCCTCCAGTTCCTCTCCCCAAAGTTTTTTCCCACTATTTTCCTAAACTCACTGAAGTCAGCCTTCCTGAAGTCAAGCACCTCTGCCATACTGACTGACTTCCCTGCCCTACGACGGATAGTGAATTCTATCATCTCACTATCTCCTAGATTACCCTCAATCCTGGGATCTCCCGCCAGGTTGTCCCCTTGGCTAGAACCATATCCAACAAAGTCTTCCCTCTGGTCAGCCTGTTCACCTCCTGTACTAAATAAGGTTCTTCTACGCAGGTCAAAAACCTACATGACTGGTCAGATCTGGCTGAGTGCTCCTCCCAACAGATGTCAGGGTAATTGAGGTCACCTGTGACAACCATGTCCCTTGAACATCCTCCATCAGCCTCCATCTCCATTACCCAGAGAGCCTCCATCAGCTCTCTGGGTAATTCCAGATCCAGCTCCTCCTCCTGGTGTGGTGGTCTGTAGTAGACACCTACCGTCAAGGTCCCTTTTCCCCGTCCCCGCCCCGTATCTTGACCCACAGGGTGTCATGTCGCTGTTCTCTCAAACCAGTTTAGGTCCCCGAGGAGGCATACCACTCCTTTACATAGAGAGTTACACCTCCTCCCTTCTTCCCACCCAATCCCTTCTGTACCCAGCCTGTAGCCCCCTATGCATACAGCCCAGTCATGCCTGGCGTCCCACCAGGTCTCAGTTCTTCTGACAAGATCATATTCCCTATTTGCTAGCAGGAGAGCCAGTTCCTCTTGCTTATTCCCCATACTCATAGCGTTTGTGTATAGACACTTAAGTTCCCCAGTGGTAAACCCCAGTTCCCCGCTGGCCCTCCGTCGGTCCAGTCTCCCAACACCATCCTCACCCCCCTCTCTACGTCCTTCCTGCTTGACTGTCACCCACCTTGCATTCCCGTCTGAACACCCATCCCTGGGATGCACCTAATTTAAATCCCTCTCCAGCAAGTCAACCATCCCGGAAGAAAACAGTTTTTTGCCCTTTGGCGTGATGTGGATGCCATCTCTTCCCAACAAGCGTCTATCCCGGAACAGTGATCTATGATCATAAAATCAGAAACCCCCACTGTGACATCATCTCCTGAGCCTCCAGTTGACTTCCTCAGTAAAACTTTCCCTTCAGGGGCCCTGACCCCTGACTAGGAGGAAGGAAGAGAAAACCACCTGGACCCCCAACCTCTTGAGCCCAGCCCCCAGAGCCCTGTAGTCACTCATGATCCACCCAGGGTTGTTCCTGGCCATGTCATTCGTGCCCACATGGATGAGCAGCACGGGGTAGTAGTCGGAGGCCTGGATGCATTTTATTATCCTCTCCGTCACATCCCAGATATGGGCCCCTGGAGGGAGTCCACTACCACCACCCTACATCTCCTATTCTGGACAGGAGCTTGCCTCCTTTCCTCCTCTGGAGCAAGTGCCTTCAGTCCTTCTTTCATCAGTGGTGCAAGGGTCTCATACCTGTTGCACAGCTGAACTGAGAAATTGGTGCATCTATCTTCCCACAGGATTTAAAGGATCTTCAGCAGTATTGTGGTACTTCTCCAATGACTTGAGGTATCTTCTATACGTTGTCCACGTCTCAGCTCCATTCAGTAAGGTGGGAATCATGACTTCTTGATAAACCATGAGCTTGGTTTCAAGTCTAATGTCACAATCTTTGAGCACCCATTTCCTCAGGCATCCTGAGGCTGCAGTCGCACATTTGAGGTGGTGTTGAGTTTCTTCATCCATGTCAGTCTTCTGTGAGAGATGGTTTCTGAGGTGTGGGAAATTCTCAGTGTTCTCCAGAGTCTCACTATGAATCTGAATTACCAGAGCTAGAAACTGCTTATTAAGAGCTTGTTGATGGAGGACCTTAGTCTTCTGAATGTTAAGTGTCAGTCCCATTTTCTTGTATGCCTCAGTAAAGACATTGATGATTGCCTGAAGGTCTGCTTCTGAGTAAGCACGTACTACAGCATCATCAATGTAATGGAGCTCAGTGATTGAGGTTGGAGTGATTTTGGTTTTGGCTCAGAGTCAGCTGAGATTTAAACAGTTTACCATCCATTCAGTAGTTTAGCTCCACTCTGACTGGAAGCTTGTTAGTGGTCAGATGTAGCTCTTCCTTCTTCCGCAATCCTTTGCAGTAGAAGATGACCGTCTTCCATGATTGTCTTATCTGTGCATCCAAAGATGGCTGATGCAGCCTATCCAGGATCGACAGACTTTACTGCAACTCAGACATGTATTTCCATGTAGGGTGGGTGGCCTTGGATTCTTGATTTGATCTGCGGCACGTTGTTTCTGCTGCTCCCACTTTTCCATCTCCTGTTGTTGTGAGGTTTCGAAGTATTGAGATCCCTGCAGCAGACTCTTCCTCCATTTGGCGTGGTTCTGGGCAATAGTCTCGCATAAGTTGACATCAATGCTGCATTTTTTAAAGTTGGCCTTGAGGACATCCCTGAAGTGCTTTCTCTGCCCTCCTCTTGAGTGTATGCCTTGGCTGAACTGGGAGAATAAAACTTGCTTCAGGAGTCTGGAGTCAGACATCCAGATGACATGACTGGTCCAACAAAATTGATGTTGGATGATCATCACCTCTATACTCATGAAGTTTGCTTGCAAGAGGATGCTAACTTTGGTGTATCCGTCTTCTCAGTGGATTTGAAGGATCTTCCGTAGACAGCATTGATGGAACTTCTTCAACAACTTAGATGTCTCCTGTACGTTGTCCATGCCTTAAGGACAAGGTGGGGATCACAACTGCTTGATAAACCATGAGCTTGGTTTCAGATCTGATGTCACGATCTTTGAATACTTACTTCTTCAGGCATCCAAAAGCTGCACTTAAATGTTTGAGGCGATGTTGGATTTCTTCATTGATGTCAGCCTTCTGGAAGAGATGGCTTCCGAGGTACGGGAAATACACTCTACAGAGTCTCACTGTGGATCTGGATTACTGGAGCTGGGGACTGTTCATTAGGAGCTTATTGGTGGAGAACCTTAGTCTTCTGAATGTTAAGCATCCGTCTAATTTTCTTGTATGCTTTGATAAAGACATCGACAATTGCCTGAAGGTCGCTTGCGAGTGAACACACACTATAGCATCATCAGTGTACTGGAGCTCGATGATGGAGGTCGTCAGGGTGGTCTTGGTTTTGGCTCAGGGTCAGCTGAGGTTAAACAGTTTACCATCCATTTGGTAGTTTAGCTCCACTCCAGCTGGAAGTTTGTTGGTGGTCAGATGTAGCATCACAGCAAGAATATGGAGAAGAGTGCTCGAATGGTGACTCAACCTTGCTTAACTCCTGTCTTAATCTCAAAAGGATCTATGGTAGATCCATTACTGATAACTACTGCTCACATACTATTATGGAGCAGGCAGAGAATGGTGACAAATTTTGGTGAGCATCCATACTTCAGAAGGATCCCCTACAACACTTATCAGCTGACAAAGTTGAAAGCTTTCATGAGGTCGAAGAAGGGCAGCTTATGTTGTTTCTGGCACTTCTCTTGCAGCTGGCATGCTGTGACGGTCATGTAAATTGTGCCTTTCTCTTGATGGCCTAAACTCACACTGAGGTTCCAGGAAGAGCTCTTCAGCAAGTGGAAGGGGACGGTTCAGGAGAGTTTGCTCAATAATCTTTCCTGTGGAGGACAGCAAGGCAATCCCTCTGTAGTTTCCACAGTCGGACTGGTCTCCTTTCTTGAAGATTGTCACAATCATGGCATCCCTGAGGTCATCTGGGATTTCCTCATCATTCCAGATCCTTAAGATGAGGGGATGGAGCTGTGATGTCAGCTCTAGGTGCCTTGTTGGTCTTCATGTGCTGGATGGCTTTCCTCACCTCATCAAGGGTTGGAGGGAGTCCAAAATCATTTCTGACTGGGTGTTACGGGACGGAGTTGAAAACACTCTCATAAACAACCGAGTCTCAATTGAGAAGGTCTTCAAAGTGCTCTTTTCAACGGGCATTGATGGCTCCCCTTTCCTTGATCAGGTCCCCTCTGTCCTTAAGGCTCAAGGAAGTTGATCCCCGAGCGCTCAGAGCATAGATGGCTTTGGTGGCACTAAAGAAACTGTGCATATTGTGGTTGTCAGCAAGATGTTGAATCTCCTTCGCCTTGTCTTTCCACCATCTGTTCTTCGTATCGCGGGTCCTCCTTTGGACCTCTGCCTTGGCTTGTTGGAGATTCATTTTCTTTTGCTTGAAGTTGATGTTGTTCTGCCAAGCACAAAAGGCCTTGCACTGGCAGTCGATCAACTCTTGGATCTCCTGGTCATTCTCATCAAACCAGTCTTGATGTTTCCTGAAAGAGAATCCAAGTGTCTCTTCACAGGCACTGGTAACAGTGTACTTGAAGGCACCCCAAGTGCTATCAACAGTCTCCCATTATTATTGATTGGAAATCATCAGTTTTTCATTGAGACGACAGTGAGTTGATTGGGTCCTTGAGTCCTTTGATGTTGATCTTCTGTTAGCATTGCTTCTGCTGCAGCCATGATTTGGGAGCCAGTTAGAGTGACATTACCAAGCTGATGAGTTGGTGGTCTGCCTGGCAATCATCATCTCCAGATTAATATTGAACTGATTGGAAGCAAAAACAGTTCAGGTCAGTTCAACAAATCAAAATAAGTTTAACCAAGTCTCATCAGCTTGAAGCAAAATATTTCAACTTGGTTTTCCCAACAAAACCTTCAGCAAAATTGACATTTCCCTGTTGGGATTTTCCTTTCAGCAGAAACTGTTCTCCATGAAAATCAATTTTGATGAAAGCTTACCAACCCTTTCCTCTATGAGTCTGTTGATCTGTCTGCCTGCCCACTGTCATTCTGGCTATAGTGGAAAGCTTTATGCCAGTCACAGCAAGAGGTATGTTATGAATATAGTTTGATTTGTAAAACCACTTGTTTAAAAACGAGGAGGAAGATGACTTAATCCTTTGATTGATAAGGGAGACCTGAACTGAACCCAGGTCTGAACTTAATAGTTTCTCCCTAAATTTCTGATGGATTTTAAAAAGCAGTGACTTTCAAATGTCAACCTGAACCTCATATAGAGGAGCATGTGTATATTGGTGCTACCTTGTTGACTTCAGTGGAGCTGTTTGGACTCATAACAGTCAAGGATCTATCTGTAGATGTTTTTTCAAATTAAAACAAAACCAATACAGCATTTTTTTTGTCTCCGTATTGGAAAAGCTTATTTTAGTGGACGGTTTCTGGTCGGCGTCTTCCCACTTGGATCCGGGTCTTTCATTTCTCCCAGCCATCTCTCCATCTGCATGTTTTAGCTCCCCCAGCTGCCTCTCGCAAATCTTGTGCCATTTTTTTTTCAGCTCTCTTGGCGTCTCTCGTCTCTTTGCCTGCTGTGTATTTTAACTCCCAGGGCCTTTGTTCTTTGCTCTCTAGGCAACTCAGTGTTACCTCCCACTGCTGAGCTCCCCAGTGTTTCGTTCTTTCACCATGTCTCATATGTCTCCTGCTGCTTGGATGCCGTGTTCAAGCATCCAACATATAGAATTGCTGTTTATTTTGAGACTGCATATGCTGTGCGGGGAACACAATGTCAGCTTTTTTTTGCACAGATGTAGTCTCATTTTAAGTTGTATAAATAATACCTATATTGACAGCTTTAATACGGAGAAATAATGTTTCAGCGGCATCCATGAAAGCAAGAAAATTCCAAGTATGGGACGTAGATCTAGAGCAGAAGATGGGATGGAAACTCATTGCGAGTTTCTGTCGCTTTGGAGTCACTGGAGCAGATGCACGGCCAGGTAACTCTGACTGCTGTGACGTCCCACAAGGAAGGAATTCATTCCTCTCATTCAGTCCTCTCACATGTAGTCTCTAAGGGCACCTATAGACGTGTAGTGAGGCTCCTCCAGCATGCTGTTATGCAGCACGTTGGAGCAGACTTGATTAATCGAGTCTGCTGGAGTGTGGTAATTACCGCGCTCCAGAAGACTCCAGTGTCACACGTATCAGCATCCCCACTCTGAAAAATGGCGGCGGGGGTGCTTTAACTAAAGCTCGTTTGATGAGCTTTAGTTAAGGGACCCCCGCCACCATTTTTCAGCATGGGGACACTGATACGCGTGACATTGCAGGCACTTTAATTAGAGTGGCTCTCAGAGCCGCTCTAATTAAAGCACCCTCCCCCCTACCCCACTCCTGGAGCACGTCTATAAACGCCCTAAGAAAGCACCACCTGCCGTACCCATGTTCCACCCGTTTTCCCCATCCAGCTCCTCATTTCTCTCACTGAAGCAACGACTTAAAACCCATTTGCGTTATGGATTATAATCCTGTTTTCAAACACAGTTGCAGCCAAACACGGTAGATGTAACACAGCTACAAGCTAAAGACCTGCTTGAAGTTCTCAACAACTTAATTGGCACTAGGTTTGGCCCTCATGTTCAGAGAGACTTCATGTTCACAGGCCTGGGAGAGACCATTGTGTTCATCTCTGTGATCGCCTGTGTATCAAAGGCCATGGGACTGTTCTGAATTAATTTGTGTTTGCTCTAGAAGAGCTCAGTTCAGAAGCAGTGATTGTAGACTACCTACCAAACCATGGACTAACACCAGGCCTAAAATCCCCCGTCTGCATTAGACTAAGTAGCCAGCATAGCAGCGTCTATTCTGGAAAAGCAGAATAGTTATTGCAAGTACGATTCAAGCCATATTGTAAATAGGGGCTTATACTGTAGGTCACAGGGCTGTTTTCAGCTATCGAGGTAACTAAAGTATTGGAAGTTAATGCCCACTAAGAAAGTTAGTTTGGTGTAAAATAAATCTCTGGGGAAATACATAGGTGTCTACTTAGAATTTCATTTGTATCATTGCACGGGTCCATGCAGAGCAGAACAATAGGTTGTATTGTCATTATTTGGGTATGAGCACAGTCGGTCTGCATGCTGCTTGTAAAGACATGGGGCTAAGTACTCTGTTGGAGTACATTGCTATGATCACTGTAAAATCAGCAAACTGTGCCTACTTATACCTTTGGAGATCCTGGCCTATGGCCCTTGCCCAACCAGCTCATAGACCAAATCAGTGGTGTTTAACATACAACCCATGTGCCAGACGCAGCCTGCCAGGTGTATTTGTGTATCCTGCATCATGTAATGGGATTGTGAAGAATAGCACTTGCCTTTAAAGAAAAAGTGAATATTTGGGCTTTTGTTGCTGTAAAAAACCCTCTTCCAAACACAGAGGGCAACCAGTGCTGCAGTGTGTTATGGAGGTAACTCCTCTGCCCTCTACAATCGAATTGGCGTGGCAGTCCTAAAGCCCTGATGATGTGCTAGAGTGAACATTAACGATTTCATTGATCGTCATGAACGGCTGGTTTCCAAGCATAGGAGGAAACGTGAAAGAAGAGATGAGGAGGATGGGGGAGGACAAGGGAGAGCTGTGGAAGGGCACCTAGGCAGAAGACAGGGTGCGGGAGTTTGAAGTGAGAGCAGATAAGGGTCTAAGGTTTGTAAGGGTCTCAGAGCTGTGCAGACCCTTGAAGACGAGGCTTGAACACAATGCAGAAGGGGAGTTGAGGGGTTTGAAGATGGCAGTGGCATGGCAGGAAAAGAAAATGTTCTGGGTCGCTACATTTTATATCAGAGGTTAGCAATGTACAGCCTATGGGCTGGATCCAGATTATCAGGCCATTAGATCCGGTGCATGGAGCCGGTGCTTCAGTGGCAGGGGTTTTGCCTGGTGGCTGAGTAGTTGGGTGGCAAGGAGCTTCCCCATGTCACACCGCAGCTGGGTGGCAGTGAGAAGCAGCAGTAGCCGGGTCGTAGCACCAGGCCACCTGGAGCTGGGCCATCCCAGCCCATTCCATCTGGGCAGAGTGAAGAGGAGCTGGGAGCATGAAACTGCAGCGTGCATTTTGGTGCTTTCCGCTATTTGCTTAACTTCTTTTAAAAGCAGGATTTGTTTGGCATAGTTTGGTGCGACCATCATGGCTACAGCCGTACAACACTGTGAAATTCTGTTAGCATCGTGGCAGTCCGTTCCCCACAAGACAAGTCTTCTCACTGCAAAACCCACCCCAGTTGCTATGCCCTGGTACCCGATGGGCCATCTCAGAGAAATGTATACAGCTTCTGAAGCTCAGCTGTCTCCTTTGGGCCTGGTGAGGGAAATTAATGGAATGGCATTGCTGCCTGCTGAGTTCATAAAATCATAGACAATGAGGGTTGGGAGGGACCTCGGGAGGTCACATCTAGTGCAACCCCCTGCTCAAAGCAGGACCAGCCCCAACTACAGCATCCCAGCCAAGGCTTTGTCGAGCTGGTACTTAAACTCCTCCAAGGATGGAGATGCCACCACCTCTCTGGGTAACCTGTTCCAGTGCTTTACTATCCCCCTCATGAGAACATTTTTCCTAATCTCCAACTTCAACTTCCCTTGCTGCAGCTTGAGCCCATTGCTCCTTGTCCTGTCATCTGCCCCCACTGAGAACAGCCCAGCTCCGTCCTCTTTGCAGCCCCCCTGCAGGGAGGTGAAGGCTGCTATTCAATCCCCCTCGGTCTTCTCTTCTGCAGACTAAATCAGCCCATTACCCTCAGCCTCTCCTCTCCTCACCAGTCATGTCCCCCCAGCTATTTTCGTTCCCAACTCTCCAATGTGTCCACACCTTTCTGTAGCGGGGGGCCCACAGCTGGACACAGGACTCCAGATGTGGTCTCCCCAGTGATGAATAGAGGGAAGAATCACTGCCCTCCATCTTCTGGTAGCGCTTCTACCAATGCAGCCCAGGATGCCATTAGCCTTCTCTGCAACAAAGGCACACTGCTGGATCCTATCCAGCTTATTGTCCACTGTCATCCCAGGTCCTTTTTTGCAGAGCTGTTGCTTAGCCAGTTGGTCCCCAGCCTGCACCGGTGCAGGGGATTGCTCCGTCCTAAGCACAGGACCTGGGACTTTTCCTTATTGAACCTCATGAGATTTCTTCTGGTCCAGTCTTAGTTCCTTAGACTCCAACAGATCTCCAGCCCCTGGGGCATCTCTCACCACCACCAAATTCCCTTTCCGACATCTGGGATCTCAGAAAGCTGCAGTCAATCTGATGCTTTCCTTCTAGGCAGCAAAATATCTTTCCATCCCATCCCAGACATACAGATTCACCTTTCTGCATGTGGAGGAACACAAAGTTTCTCCATGTTTTTAACGAGGATTTCCCATGATGGTTTCTTCTCTCTCTGTGATAAACCTAGTGTCTTGGAGGGGAAGGGCCAGTGAAGCAATGGAGTGTTTCCTTCCAGTTATATGGAAAGGCTCTCTCCTAAATCAGAGCCAAGAAGAAAGCAATGCCTTGTGGCAAACAGACTTCAGCTGGAGACCTTTCCTTGAAATCTTTATAACATGTGGGTAGTTTAGGGCCATAAGCTTGGTTGGTTCTTGGGGAGGTTCTTCTAGTATTCTGTTTTTTCTGGGTCCTTACAATGGAGCCACTGCCGTGGGATCTGGGTGTCTTCCAGCAGTGCATTAAGCAACACAGCCAACGCCTGGCACATGCTTGTTCTCTGATCCTTTCCTCAGGAGGAGAGGTGTGCAGAGCGGGGCATCTTGTTTTTTAGAAATATATTTGTAATAAGTATGCACGTTGCTCTACGTTTTAGTCCATTCCTAGCATCTGACCAATAGACCAAAACTATTATGCCTTCCTAAACAAGTTAGTCTCTACGGTGCCACCCTGCCCTGACTTCAGCGATTTGTGTTAGAGAAAGGACGGGAAGATCAAAACAATGCACCTTGCATTGCCCTTTAGCTCTTAGGAGTGTCCGTTGCCATCTCGGTCCGACCCTCGAAGTTCCTTCGTGCTGAGGGACAGTTGTTGACTATGGTCTTCACCCCAGAGCTTTAGTTGTTCTTTTAGCTATCCTGCCCCATGGAGCCTGCAGTCAAAGGCCGGATGGGGGAGAGGGAACAACAGGAGGCAGTTCATGTGAAAGCAGTTCGGTTCACTGAAGGTTGCACCGCATTTAGAGCAATGGTTCACAATCTTCTTAGACTCGAGGCACCCCTCATGAAACTCAGAGTATCCCTGGGGAGTTTCAGGGCCCTCCTCCAAAAATATCAGCTCCTAGATTTCACTTGATTTTGGACTACAGAAAAATAGTAGAGCAATTCTTCTGTTGCAAGGAACTCAAAAAAGACCACAGCAGGTCAGAATGATTTTAATACAGGGGTGGGCAATAATTTGGGCTGCAGGGCCACTTAAGGAGTTTTGGTGAGCTGTTGTGGGCCGGGGGGTGGGTGTTAACCCAGCCCTATGCATTTGGAGGGGGAGCAATTGGTCCTATCTGGCCCCAAGCCGTCCAGCCCGCACCTACCACTGGTGAGACCAGATGGAGCGAGTGGGCACAGTCTTCATAGAGACTGGCCCAGGACACCCACAGGCAGGGCATGCTGGGCCAGCAGATGGGATGGGGCTGCGGTCGGGTGGGGTACTGGCAGCCAGGACCAGGACAGGCAAGCGGGGCCAGGGCAGGGGCTGGGATTGTGGAGCAGTGACAGCGCAGGCCCTGGCCCTGCGGATGTGTAGGGAGCAAACCGCAGCTCTGCCCCATCCCCATACTGTCACCACTTCAAGATCCTGGCCTTGGCCCATGTCCACCCGTACCACTCCCGAACACCGCTCCCCACCTGCCCACGGCCCTGTCCTATTCACTGTGCCGAGCACGTCCTGCTCCCTGGGGTCTTGGGCCAGTGTCCCTGGAGATGCCACCCACCCACCCTCTCTGTCCAGTGCCCCCAGTGGTGGATGCAGGGCAGACTGGCAGCAGTGGCCGGGCAAACAGTCCGGCCGCCACGTTGTCCCCATCCTGCTGCATGTCTGGGGGTGGCGGGACTCGTCGCACACACTGCAGCCTGGGGCGTGCAGAGCCAAGGGACGCACCATGAGCCAGATAAAATCCCTTAGTGGGCTGGATTCAGCCTGTAGGCCATATTTTGCCCACCCCTGTTTTAATACTATAGTTTCCTTTTTCAAATATCTGGGTTTATCTTGTGAATCATGTTTGCAAACCGAACAGTGCTAACATTGTGTGGTACCTTGTGGCATCCTTTTAAGGTTCTCAAGGCACCCCAAGGTGCTGTGGCACCCTGGTTTGAGAATCACTGATTTAGGGAAATGTAAATACAGGCAAAGTAGGGGGGACTCGGAAAAAACGCCATGAACAGCAGGCCATGGGGAAGAAGGCATAGACGTGAATGGGAAAGGAAGAGACCAGTGGTCAGACAAGGCTGGGAAGATTAGCAGAGGCAAGGGCTGTGGGATAAGCAAAGAGGGGCACAGTTATATCTCCCAAAGGATGAGACTTCCTTCTGTCTCTCAGCCTCCAGAGTCTGACATAGCAGGTGTCCAGGTTTGTAAGTGAAAAGAGCTGAGCTGTTAATGTGATGCCCATACCCCTTGCCGTGCCTGAGTCCCACATGCCAGAAGTCAGGACAGATCTTGTTTTCAGTTTGCTTTTGGGTTTGAGGAAGGGCAGGTTGTTTTGTGGATTTGAGGACTTTTTTGTTTGATTTTCTTTTTTATGGAATGTGGAAAATCGTGCAATTGCTTGCTCTCGTGGCACCTGAAGCAGACAAACAGCGAGACCTCTAGCAACACAGGGCATCCACTGAGCACCCCAAAATGGACAAGGAAGGCTTGTTGGGCACCTGTGGAAGCCTCCCTGGGAACTTGTTTGGAAAATAGTGGCTATGCAGCAGCAAAAAGCAAAGACATGAGTGATTGCCTGTGCCAGAGATGATTTAGTGGGTAGGGAGAATCACCCCAAGCCTTCCTTCATTTTGGAGGTGCAGGTTTAACAAGAGCTCCTAGGTAATCCCTTCTGGCCTCGGTGGTGTGTTGGGATACCCAGGACTAACCCCCAAGAAACTAGCATAATGTCTCTACCCCATTGTAATTCTCTGTCTCTCCTAATGTATGTATTAGCTATGATCCTGTTTATACAAAACACAACAAAACCCACTGAATCTGTCAGCTGGGAGATTTCGGCTAACTCCTGTCATATTTAGTTTAGCATCTGACACCTTCTTCTAGGCAAATACAGCTCTGGTTCAGTGAACCCGATAACTCCTTTTTAGTACAGCGAGTGACTTCCATATGGAATAAATTACAGTACCTCTTGAAAAATGCCAGAGGCAGCTGCCAAATTATGCAAAATTTAAACCACTAATGAACAATGTGATGAAAGTTGAATGAAGGTGTATTTACAAGATCTACAACACACTGTCTCCGTGGAGCAGATGTACTGTCTGCACAAGCATGTATGCGTGCGCACGCGTGTGTGTATGTACACCCACACACACACATATACATAAGTATATAAAAATGGATTCTTTAAGGTCTTCCTTTTATAACTGCATGGATCTCAACCATAATTTGTACATGAGATCAGTAAGCCAGAAATTCCCTGTGATGTCACGAGTTTGTTCCTATGCACTGTGTATCAGCAGCCAGTTGCAAAAAGAGCAGGCACCAGGGACTTTAGAGGAGAAAATGGACAGATCTGAGGGAGGGAGGGAGAAAATTTTGCACACACACAGCATCTTCCAAGGACCAATTTACACACATTAATTGTTCTTCACTGTCACGGCTGAGGCAGTGCTGCTGTATATGCTCCAGAATCGGAGTACATAAATAGTACAACACACTGCAGCAGCTCAGAGTCTGAAGCCCACATTTCTTGAAAGTGGCTTCTAATTCCAGGTGATTCATTTTTTAGGTGCCCAGGGTGAGGTACCTCTAGACACATTTGCCCATTGCCCTGCCCTCTATATGGTGCAAAATGGGTATGAAGCATTGCCATTGTGATTTTGGGCATGCTTTGCGCTCGCTTTGCTTGCACCAAGCTATCCGTGACAAGATTCAGGGAATTACATTGAGCCCAGTGGGTCTAAAGCCTGGCATCCAAAAGCTGGAGCAGCTCACAGTTAGAAGCCACTGAGATCTATGCAGAGGCAGGTTGCTTTGGATTGCAAAGGGTGTGATGGGGGTATCTGTATCCTTAGTGACACGCAGTAATGTCAGATGCCCCCGGTAGCTTCGGTGGAAGTAGTGATAGTGTAAGGTGCTATGCCCCAGGGCCCAAAGGGTTAGTAGGGCTTAGAAACCCTGATTTCCAGTTCTATGCTGTAACCTCTGAGCAAGGCCCAGACCTTATTCCTGGCAAAATAAAGGAGCTCTCTATTCAATAAACAGAGAATTGGTTTTATATCGGCTACGTAATGACTTTGCAAACAAGAGGTTGTAAAACATCCACCCATTGAAATGTGGTGTGGGGTATGTGTGTCTGCTGGCAGGATACTTGGGGTATTAAACAGTTTTTCAGGTGACTCTCTGCAAAATGCTGTAGATCAGCAGTTCCCAAACTTTTTCTTATTGCATACACCCTTCCAGATTTACCAGCTGCCCATGTACCCTTACCAGCATACATTTTATATTTTAACTCCCTAACTTCCAATTAGTATTATAATGAAAATTAAATCCGCCATTACACAATTTCTCCTGTGTATCCCCCAGAGATACCTGACATACTCCCAGGGGTACGCGTACCACAGTTTGGGAACCCCCGCTGTAGATAATATGGTGCTGAATTTTATTTTTAAAAGTGGTTTGAGAGCAAGGATTCCAGGGGCAGAAGAAAAGTGACCCTTCTGACTAATTGTGAGTCATTTATACTGAACTTCACAAATTTTAAAATCCGAGTCCCAATTAAGACATTACACTTCATGTGTTAATTAGTTCCCCCCCCCTTCCTTTAAATCAAGCTATAACTCTTCTTAATTAGGAGGTTATAGCTATTGTAATTTGAACTGGCCTGAGTTTAAAACACTCCTGGAAATCACACCTGGGAGCTGTACCAGTGATCATTTTAAATTGGTGTAGTTTTTACTTGGGTGATTATAAGGACCCCAACAGGGCAGTAATTAAAAAGGGTGCAGCTTCTAAATAAGAGTGCCAGAGCGGCGTAAGCAATGATGCCTCTGCTCTAAACTGTACTCCGGGGAGGCCAGGAGGAGCCTCTCAGCAAGGGCTCTAATGGATTACAACATTTCAAGCCCAGGCCGAATGCACCGGTTCCAGCCGTCTCTTCTCTCCAGCACAGAGGGGATTAGTTATCCCCTTTGCATGGCTTGCGGTCCTTGGTGGCTCGGTTTGCAGTAGGATGGTCTCAGAACTGAATTATATTTTAATGCAAGGCCCAATCTTCAACTTCTCACTGAAACAGCTCCTCTTGACTGAATTGCTTCCTACGCTACTGGGCAGATAGCAGAGGCCTAGTGCGTGTGCAGGAAGCAGTGCCACCTTCTTGTTCGTGAGGAGTTAGGACTGAGCCAGTTTATGTCAGTTCAGGGTCTGGTTCTCTTCTTCTCCCTCCAAGCTCTTCTCAAAGGACATAGAAAAATGCAGCTCTTGGTCATCACCATCAGTAGGGAGCGGAGGGTCTCAGTTTCTACTTGGGCCATGGCTAGCTGTGAAAAGCTACATCACTTGCTGCCATTAGAAGCATCATAAAAGCATCTTGTGCACGCTCGACTAAGCAGGGAAACTAATTTTCCTTCAAGTTTTATTGAAAAGTTTGAAATGATGATTAACACGAAGGGTAGGAAGGGTGGTGCAGTTGGGTATCTGGGGCTGTGATCTTGGGAGAATAACGAGCTGTTCCCAGCTCAGCCACTCACCTGTTCCAGGACCTTGAGCAGGTAGTTTTGCTTCTCCACAACTTTGTGTTCCCTCCCACCCTTTTTCTGATGTCTTGGATTGTCCTCTGATCATGGCAGGGGCTGTCCCTTACGCATGGCTTCTCTGTAGAGCAGATGCAGGCAGCTACCTAAACCTTGCCCCTAACGTCTCTCCCATCCACACACACAGCCCAGTCTTGGGGATGCTTTGAACTCGGGGCCTGGTCTGATTGGAGGGGTATGAATTAGACTTGTGTTGCTTCTTTTGCTCAAGCACCCAACCATTTGCATTGCTATAAGGACTTGGGCCAAACCACCCAAGGGCTGACACTCCTTGAAGACCTTCCCTCAATTCCCCTTCTGTTCCCAGAAGGACAGACAAGTTCTCCCCTAATTCACTGGAAGCGAATCAAAATAATTTGCTTTTGTGTAGCCCAAAGAACAAGGGAATTTGCCCGCAGAAGCCGGTGGAGCACACAAGGGTGATTGCAATACCAGTGAGGACACAGTAATTGGCTACAGTTTTACAGTGTGGCTGCTCACACCCAGACTAGACTAACCCACGTGCTCAGACCCACCCCACACCATTCAGGTAAACCCTGCAATGAAGGTATACCCAATGGGATGGATCTCCACCTGTTAAACATCTGCATTAATCCTGTTCCAGCTCACTTGAGTCTCTAAAAAACCATGAGCACAAAAGCCTCCTCACTGCCTGTTGTGACTTGGTCTCCAGGCAGAAGTGAAGACATGTTACAAAAGCAGGTGTATTAACAGAGTCCAGCGGGGTGGAATAGACTCCTGCTTAGAGATTCAGATACCTGAATAGGGTGAATAGGACAGGATCTGGCCTTAAGTGTCTGTGCAGCTCCTAGCACTGTGGGCCTCTGATTTTGGTGGTGGTTTCCAAGTGCTGCTGTAATACAAATCATTGATAATAGCTGAAGGGTATGGACAGCTACTTCATTGGGCCCACAGAGCCAGAGTCAGTGTAGGTTGGGCCCACAGAGCCAGAGTCGGTGTAGGTTGCCCAAAGAATAGTAGGAGAGCAACCAACAAAAAGTCACATATTAAAATAATTCCACCCTTCGTTAATGTGTCCACCTGCTTCATGCCAAAGTGATACATCCAGGTGAGCGCAAGTCTGAAATGATACGGAGGGAGAATCCGGCCAAAGGACAGTTCCTGGCCCTCTGTGGGGGTTGTTCATTTTTTTGCTCATCGTCCCAATATCTGATTCCCATGTTTCTCACAGACCCTCTTGTGCATCATCTCATTTCCCGTAGAGTCCTATAGCTGGCCAGGGAAGGATCCCTTCATCAGACAGCTTTAAGGCCCTGGTATCGAAGGTGCACCAGGTTGGGATTGGAAGGGGCATGTTAGCACTAGAGCTGCAGCAGATGGCATTTTATCCCTTCCAAGCCACTCCAGGTTAAGGAGTTCATAGACAGCCACAACTTAGAGCCTGGAACCTACTAAAATTGCAGTTTCACGGTTTTTGTGGAAACAGTGGGAAACGGTGGTCTTCGCCATTGCCACAAAAAATGGCATTGGCTGAGATTTCCCAGGAAATCAAACCAAAAAAACCCAACTTAACAATAAGATGTTGGTTCCCCAGTGGGAGCCAGCGGTCCTCATTGCCTCTGAGGCCTGGCCTTGCGGCCCACCCGGAAGGGGAAGGCACTGGCTAGTAGGTCGGCATGAAGGGCAGCCATCAAGATTGCAGCTGTCCCCTCATGCTAATCAGCACCAAGGGGCAGGACAGCGCCGGGGCAGTCAGCAGTCAAGATGGCAGGCGGCCCCTCGTCCCTCCTCCCTACTAATTGGCGCCAAGGGCTGGGGCCGCCACAAAATGACTGCGAAATCTTTCTCTAGGCTGTAGCCAAGCTTCGAAAATTGCTTTCTCTTGCCACGAGTTAGGTAGCCCCTACTTATAGCAACTCCCTAGGTTATGCCAGGGGCACAGCAGCTCCCAACTACACCAGCGTGCTGGGCTGTACCTGTATGTGCTGTGCTTCTGGACAGCTTGGCATGAAGTCATATCCAAGGTGTCCAGTTTACATCAGCCTACATGCATCTCTCCTGAGTCTGGCCCATTCGCTGTAATAATCAGGGCTGCAGGATGAGTCCCTTCCCTCGGCTGATATTTGCATCGCTGCAAGGTGGGTACCCCTCTCTCTGCTTTGGGAGTGCTGTATGCCTGTTTTGCATGTGACAGCATATGGCAGCTCAAGGTGCAGAGCGGCAGTGCATAAGTCTTTGTGGGCCAGACTGTGATCCCCTCACTCCTCTGGGAGCGATTCCTGTTGATCTCATTCAGTCTGCTCCTGGAGCAGGTTCCCACTGATATGAGAAGGGGCAAGAAAACTTCATCCTTTCTCATGAGTGATTTGGTAGAAAGAGTTTTTGGAGCCCTGAGCCAGGACAGACGTCCCATCCTGAGGTCTGAGTGGGCTGAGGTGAGTTGAGGAAGGAGTCAGCCAAGGGGGAGTATCTGTTCCACCCTCCCCTAGATGGTTGTAGCAGGGCACCCATGTTTGTATGGACAGCAGCGCTTGGTACTACTAATGCAACCTCTCTTCTCTTTGCAGGACGTCTCTCCTGCGATCCCGTCCCCGGATGATCCTCCCAGTGCAAAGCCTTGTGTGCCTCGCTGCCTTTGGCCTGGCTCTCCCCTTGGCCATCAGTCTCTTTCCACAGATGTCTGAGGTCAGTATATCTCTGGTTCATGTCATGCTGAATAGCATGGGGCGGAGGCACATCACATCCCTGCACATCAACGTGCCCTCTGGGCTAATTTTTATCAGGTGATCAGAGATCCATCCTGGCCAGCAACAGGGACTAAAACCATAAATCTGAGCTTTTTAGAGCAATCCCACAGCATATCAATGTTGACTCCATCAAATGTTGTATGCCTGCTGCACCTTCCTGTCTGGACAAACTCAGTTCCTTTCTCTTTGACTTGAATATGGTTGATTTTGCTAGACATACGATTTCCGGTGTGCTCAGCACGTGGCAGTGCTTATATTGTCAGGAGCAATGGCTGGGAAATGGGGCATGGAGATGGATGCATTTTTTATTGTCATATGAGTTTCTGTGTCCCTTAGCCAGTGAATGGATCATGCAATAATGTTTGCCCCAAGTGATAAAAACAAGGGGAATTTTGATTTTATCGTTTTGGTTACAAAGGATTTGCAAGGCTTTGGATCAAAGGAACTATGATCTCAAAATAGCCCTTAAGAGAGCTGAGCAAAAGGCCTCGTGGTCCACTTCAACATCCTTTTGAGCGCAAATACATGGCAACACATTATATACTGCCTCCCCTCCCCGACTTCTGTTCTCCCATAGCAACTGCCTGGTTCATCATTCTCCAGTACTTAAGCTTAAGCTTAGGCTACACAGCAGTCAGTTTTAACACCTATTAATTGCAGGGAGGAGTGAGACACAAAATGCTTGAAAGAAGTACTGAAATATGATGCCTGGAAACCCTCCTCTCTGCACGTTCTTAAAGGGTAGCTCTCATCAGACAAGGAACTCTTTAAAATGACGTTCTTCCTTGATCCGTAGTTCTCCATATTTATTCTTTTCCCATGTCAAATGTGCTCCATTTACAAGTCCAGCAGCATTTGTATTTCTATATGATGGCCGTGAACAGCCCACCCTGGGCTCTAAGAGTCAGCCTGGGTTTTTTCTGTCTCCCTTACCAGCATCTGCAGTCAGAACTGAGCTTCCTATTTTGTTTCTGATCCATCAAGAATCAAGTCCGACTCATTCTGCTGTGCCTCGTTGTCTGTGGGGGGAAACTTGTCTTAGCCAGTTAAGCAAGCAACCATAAGGAGTAGACCCACAAACACCCTTTCTTGAGATTTCCTTGAGCATTTCTCAGTTTGATCTTTTAGACTGACTCTTTAGGGCAGGGAGTGTCTTGGCTTTATGCATTGTACCACACTGTGCCCACTGTCGGTGCTTGTTGATAATGTTATGTTAAGTGAGAAGGATTTGTTTCATAAAAAGCTACATTTCAATGCCACTTATTCTGTATCTCATAGGCCCACCAGCATGCAGGCAAAAATGGAAACTACTAAAGTAAAACCAAAACAAGGGTATAGCCAAAACTGCCATTGATGTCACGTAGGCCTAATTTTGTTGGGTAAGGTACAGGTACTCATTTTTCAAAAATGTCAGCTACTCTTAGATGACTTGTAATTTATGAAACGAGAAGGCACAGTTATATTTCAATGTCCTGTATAACATAGGGCATAGAACTAACTTGAAATGTCTGTCTCCATCCTCTGTATAATCATTCCTTAGGGGTTTGAAGATTGTTATCAAATCCCCCCCAGTCTTCTCTTCTTCAGACTAAATAATCCTAGTTCTCCCAGCCTTTCCTTATAAGTCTTGCTTCCCAAGCCCCAAAACATATTTGTTGCTCTGTGCTGGACTCTCTCCAATCTATCCACATCCTTCTTGAAGTGGGGGGGCCCAAAACTGGATGCAGTACTCCAGGTGAGGCCTTGCCAGTGCTGGATAAAGCAAAAGAATCACTTCCCGTGATTTGCAAGCGACTCTCCTGCTGATACAGCCCAATAGTCTGTTGGCTTTTTTTGCAACCAGAGCACACTCTTGGCTCATATTCAGTTTATGGTCTACTGCAGTCCCCAGGTGCTTCTCTGCAGTGCTGCAACCCAGCCAGTCATTCCCCAGTCTGCATTTGTGCATGCAGTTATTCCATCCCAAGCGCAGGACGGTGGACTTGTCCTTATTGAATCTCATCTGATTGATTGCAGACCATTTCTCCAGTCTGTCCAGGTCATTCTGGATCCTCACCCTGCCCTCCAGAGGGTCCACAACTCTGGCTACCTAAGTGTCAACCTCAAATTTGCCAAGCGCACACTTAATTTTATCTTCCAAATCAGTGATGAAGATGTTGAACAGTACAAGACAGAACAGGCCCCTGGGGAGCCCCACGTGATACCTCCTCCCAACTGGACATGGAGCCATTGAGCGCAGTGGCTCCTCATTAAGCCCAGTGATCCAACCAGTTATGTGTCCACCTTACAATACACCTCTACTTCCTTAGCTTGTTCATGAGAGACAGTGTCAAAAGCTTTGCTGAAGCCAAGGTCTGTCAGAGCCACTGGTCTCCCCCAGGCCACATGAGCCAATCCACAGCCTTGTCATAGAGGGAACTTGTTTTTGGTGAATCGATCCTAGCTGTTCACGATCACCCTGTTCTTCTGTAGGTGCTTCACACTAGATTCCTTGAGGACCTACTTCATGCTTTTCCCAGGTATCAAGGTCAGGCTGACTCGTCTGTTATTCCCCGGAGTCTCCTTCTTGCCTTTCTTATTAGGTGGGCACTATATTTGCCCTTTTCCAGTTTCATCAGTGCCAATGGCATCTTCTTCTCCCTTTGTTGACTAGACTGAAAGAACCATTAGGGTTTGGTTTTGTTACCTATTTAAGTCACCCTTTAATCTTTTCTTCTGTTTTTTTTTTCTGAAAAGTTTAAATAGGTTGAGCTTCTGTATCTCTCGCTTCAGTCATTCATGCGAGTCTCTTCTGAATGTTTTCCAATTTATCACTATCTTCTTTGAATTGTGGACACCAAAACTGAGCATCATATTCCTGTCATGGTTCCAGTAGAGGAAACACAACTTCCCTAATCCTACTCAAGAATCCTGCTGATGTGTCTAAAGATCATGTTCCCCTTACAGCTCCATTGCTGAAAAGTAGGTAAATGTAGGAACATAGGACTAAAGGGGCTTCCAGAGCCATGAAGTCCAGTCCCCTTGATTTGTGGTCAACCACTAAATGAAGGAATCCCCATAATTACTGCTTCAAACCCTCACCCACAGCCACAAGAACCAATATCCCAAACCCCAAGAATACCCTTCAACACGCCATAAATAAAAGCAGGGAAGATGCTGGCACCACCGATGCCCTGGCACTGCAGTGACAGGGAAGTAGCTAACAGGCACTCAGAAAAGTGCTAGATCTCTGGAAAGTATTGTTTGTGATGTTTTCACTTGATGGGTTACATTGATGCTAGCAGCCGTGTCTTATAAATCATAAGAAAAAGTAGCGTCTGCCTTCAAAAAGAAAAGTAAAATTGCATACAATGGGGAATTTTGCAAACATAAAAATTACTTGAGAGTGACCTTCTAAAAGCAACTGAAATGTTATCTACAGGGTAAACATGACTCATTGCTGATTAGCAGATAAAACAGAATGATGTGCTCTGCCCACGCATGGTGTCAGTGAAGGGAAGCCACTGCAGCCAGTGGTATTGCTCATTACCATGTGAGTTCTCCGCTCTGCGCAGCCAGGGTCCTCCTGTCTCAAGAGAAGAAGAAAAATGAACTGAGGACTTAATTTTTGGAGCATTCCAGTCCTGTCAGACCCCCAGTCTTGAAACGATGTGTGCATTTATTGAAGGAGTTGTGGGTGGGTGTAAATCCCCAGTTATGAAAAATGTAATTCAGCTCTGCTTAATGGTTGCTGAGGTTTAGAACTGTTCCACGTCAGGTCCTCTCTCCAAACCCAAAGTCTTTGCAGAGCCAGTTCCTTACAGTCTTGAATCATTCTCCTGCCCAGCCCATCAGTCCTGTTTCTCCATTTGGGAGGCATCCCTAAATGGTCTGAGCAAGTGACGTGTTTGGTTTTATGAGCACGCACCAACATTTGGCAGATTATTTCCTCTGCTGCATATTTCAACATGACCTTTGTCTCATGACCTTGTTTTTTATGGCTGTGGTAGGTGTAAGGCAGCCATAGACTAAGCACTACATAGGCAGTGAGCAACTCTACCCACCAAGCACCACAAAAGTGAGTGCATCTGAATCTTGTTTGGGGCTCGCGCCTGGTTAAAAGCAGGCCCTTCATGTTCCAGATTCTGCAGATGCAGAATCCACTTCTCTCTACAGACTTGCACCCTAGGATTGCAGGGGGAAGGGTTGTACTCTCAGTGCTTCTAGCCTTTATGTTTGGGAAGACAACCACAAAAACAGAAGCCAAATGTAAAAGAATGCAGTGATGTCTTCCTGGGTCGTCAGGAAACCTAAATCAATAGCTCTTGCTTTTAGTTACTATCCCGTTCATCTCAAAATAGAGGGTTAACTCTGAAATCTAAATACAGCTATCTATGGCTCATCGGTAAATAGCTCGCTTGCGGTGATTGTAGCAGAAACATCCAACTAATATGCTTATCCCCAAATTCCAAACACCCTCCCTCTACCCAACTGTGCTACCCTACAGCCTCCATACATGGCCATCCTCAGCACAGATATGATCGCCGGTACAAATGCCGGTGCCACATCGAAACCTAAAAATGGGTATTGTGTAAATTAAATTAGGTTCAATATCAGAATAAACATCCCACAGGTTGCCTTACAGATTTCCTTGTCCACTTTCATATTTAATTCACGTAGTGCCATCACTTTCAATTTTAAAGAAGGTGCTACAAAGAGAGCTACAAAGTTCAAGAGCCTTGCTGCAGAACCTAGGCCCAGCAGGCTGTGTAAGCTGATTATAAGGGCAAGCCCTGATGGAAAAACAGTACTGAAGCATCTGGACAAGGAGCCAGTGACAGAAAGACCCTTCTACCCACGCTCTGAACACCCATGCCCCACCACCACTAAAGATCAAAAGCCTCTGTTAGCTGGGTAGATGGAAGACGAGCCATCCCCAAGAAAGCAACTGAATGGAACTGAAATTCTGCTCTTAAAAATAATCTTCCTTTCAGATCTCCAGGACAAGGGGAAAAATAACTAAAATTCAAGGCTGAGCTATTGTTTTCCAATCTGTTTTAGCCTTCATCTTGTTGGCAGGCTGCATTAGAAAAGCAAAAGGTTAATGAGCCAATGTGCAGTGGGATTATTGCAGTAAAGATGACAGTGAACCAGTAATTACTAATTAGATGCAGTTTAACAGGAGGAACAAGTGAAATCTCCTCTTCACCAACTGTCAATAATTAGCAGATTTGGTGAGGTTGAAATGTGTCCACAGTTAAAAGGCTGATTTTTTAATGAAATGGCACTTGACAAAAGAGCTGTGTGTAGGTCACAGCCATAGCCCTCGAGAAGCTTCCCTAGACCATACTTAGGAGGGAAATCAGATGCAAGGCAGCAGGGGGTCCCCAAGAAACCATCTCTCCCTTGGTGTTGCATTGAGGGAGGGAGAGGTCCTCCACACCAATTCGTCCCAGCTGGATGAGGAGTCAGGAAGAGAATTTGCCAGTTGCTAAGGGAAAAAATGCCTAAGTGATGACAAATACTGTGGTTCCTCTCTGCCTCCAGGCCTGAGGGGCATATTCTTGAGATGCTGATAGTCTTAATTAGTTTCAAAGATTTTTGTCCAAAGCCTTTGCTTATGGTCAAGGTTGGCCTTGAAAACAGCTCTTCCTCTGGAAAATGCCATGTGGTTTTTAATGACTCACTGTTGTCCAAAATGTTGGATGCACATGCTGTCCAAAAGACTAGGCTGCATGTGCCAACAGCTGGCGTCGTTCTGGGACAGGGGTTTGGTTCGGGCTCCCAAGAAAGAGTTCTACCTACAGGGCACGTCTACATGGGACGCTTAATGCGCAGTAGCCTATTTCTCCTCTGCAGAGTAACAGGCTACTGCGCAGTAGTATTAGGCTACTGTGAAGTGAGCATCACAAAAAAACCATGCGCCGCCACTACTGCGCAATAGCACAAGTTACTGCACGTTTAGTTAGTACTTCGTTAAGCAAGTACTAAATTACTGCACATTAATGAACGTGTAAACACGCCCATATAAACTTAAGCGCTGCTTCCTCCAACATTCAAACGTTGTCTGGAGATCTCCTTCTCTGGTCTGACGCAGCCAGCTAATGAAGTCTACAGGGACTTCACTCCAAGGTGGTAAGAGTACAATCCAGCTCAGTGACTTACATACCAAAATAGCTTTATTTTGTTATATCAATTCAAGATTACAGTTGTAGTTCATGAGCTGACTTAAATTATAATTTGAAAGTCCCCCAGTGATGAATAGAGCCCTGCATCTTGGCTGGTCCTGCCACTGATATGATCTGTGCTGGGCTGAGATAAAAGCTCTGGGATTTGGAAGTGCATTGAAACCCATTTTGGGTTGCGAATGGGGGATGATTGGTGACAAGGTTCATTTCGAAAGCAGTTAGCTCGAGGTGGCCTAACTCTCGTCTGAGGCTGGAGGATAAATGAGCGGTCCTTGTGAAGGGCAGCAGCCTGATCCTCCACCTGAAGTGGAGAAATGAAGGGAAGGGGAGTGATGTAGCTTCTGGTTTTGCCATAAAAGAATGTCGTCCCACTGCAACAAGGCTGGAAATCAGCATATCGGACTCACGTGTAGGGTGCCTGCTTATCCTGGACCATAGGTGGGGAATGGAGATCTAAGGAAAGTGCAGTAGGAGAATACTGGAATATTGGTTTTCACGGGGAAGTTGTGAAGCTTGTCTTTTGGTCTCAGATACGTGACTATGGCTTTATCTGGCTTGTGACTCATGGGTTTCATCTGAGCTGAGATTTGATGTGGAGGGGCTGGCAGCACAGTCTGCTGTATAGTGACAGAGGGGCAACATTGGGACAGTGACTTATCTGGGTGATGGAGAGATCTTGTCCTTCGAGTTGGGCCAGTCTATACTTTTAATTAGGCATTTAACACAGTCTAATATAGATGGAAGGATAAATCAGCTCCACCAGTGCTTTTGATGCAGTCTACACCAGTAGCCTCTAGGAGGGGTCGTGGTGTAGTAGTAAAATAGTTGGGACAACAGGAGACTGGTGTTTTCTTCCCTGGTCAATCCCTGACTGTGTGACCCTGAGCAGGTCACTTCACACTTGCTGTGATTCACCTTCCCCGTCTGTCAAATGGGCATAACTTGCAGGCTTAACAGAGCAGCTCCAGGTCCTCGACAAAGTGCTCCTCATCCTCAGCGTTGAATTCCTCCACGTTTTCGGTCCTCTGCTCAGTCGCTAGTTCGTATTAAGAGGGGCTGTAAGAGGCATGTTGCAAAGTCAGACATGCGAGAAAGGCTGCAAAGAAGGAACTGCAGCCTGGTGGGGCGGAGGGAGTTGCACCAATGCCCGAGGCTGCGGCGCGTGTCAGGAAAACAGGGCCCCCAGAGCAGCACAGCCCCCTGGTCAGGAAGGTTTTGATGAGCTGTGATTTAGAGCAGGAGTGTTTTTGGCTGCTCATGTCTCTGACATCTCAGTTCCCCCCCTTCCATCCCTCCCGCTGACTTTCCCCCTAAATATGAAGGTAAAACAGAAGCAAAAACCAGGCGAGTTCTTCATGCAGACGCTCTCCCTTCTCTCCCCAGCTCCGCCGCTCCTTGTTCTCATCTGCACCAGCTGTTCCTCTGTCAAGGGCAGGCTTCACAGGCCTAGCATGCATTTCCCAAGGAGCCAGACTTGGCATGCTGCTTTTCCTTTGTCCTTGCCCTTTGGCCTTCCCTTTACACCTTCGCTCCTCGACAGCCTGGCATCTGCAGAACACCTTTGCTGCAAAACCAGCCAGGGCAAAAAAAATCACAGTAGCTCGCTTCCTGTCGAGCAGATTCCTCCAACCAGCGCAGCCTCTAATTCCCTCTAATTGAGATGCTCTGGAAGGCGGCTGTCTGGGAGATCATTGGCAAAGCAAGGTGCTCTGAATGCTCACGGCAGTCAGAAATCCCCAGAGCATTTGGCTGCACCCATGTGTGCACTGGTATCACAAGCTGTGATAGGCATGCTTTTTCAATTCTCCCAGGAGTTAAGATGCTCTGTTGCCCATAAGAATCAGGAAAACTTTTCAGTGCCCATTCTGGTGCTGCCCATACCCAGTTACTCCAAACTGGTCCCATCCCCTTCAGCTTCTCCTATGTGAGGTCTCCATCCCCTCTAGTCCTCTCTCCCCTCCTGAGCTTCCCCAGCAGAAGGGACCCTGAGCTGCTGCCGTGCTCTGAGCTGAGCACCTGCTGCCTCTGCATGTGGCTTTCTTGTCCATCCTGCCTCCAGCCTGCACGTGCTGCATCCTGCACCAGAGGTGGCTGCATTTCAGTGGCGGATTGGCCTGCAGGAATTGTCTAGGGAGCTGTTCCCAAATCTTACCGGTGTTATCGCCTCCGTTATCTGGCAGTACCATGTGATGTTATTTTAAACTGGGTTTCCAAGAATGTAGCTGGGGTGCGAGAGGGGGAACACAGCAGTGACGCGTTGCATTGCCTTATCACACCAGTCCCCTCCTCCTCCTCCTCTTCTCAGTTGGATGGCATCCCAGCTGCCAACCTGTGGGCATTCGCATCCCAGAAACAGCACCTGCCTCCACAGAAGAAACCCCTCCTGGGAGTCTTTCTCGTGGGCAGGCAGTGGACTCTCTCTTTGGAGCCTGGTTAGCACTAGTGGAAACCTAGGGAGCCCAGACTTCCTGCTGAAATCTGTGCGGTACTCTTCTGATTCCTGTTGCAACTGAAATGAAGCCCTCGTTGTAGGATCACACCTCTGAGGAAACCTTGGAAAGAAACTCTATTAGCATTTATGGATCATGAGGACTAGGGATCCTGCTGTCTCTGGGCTCTGTCTGTATGTCTGTCTCTGGGTTTTATACTACAGTATATAGGATCTGGGCATGTTCCTGTGTAAATCAGTAGCAAAGGCAAAAGGGGTATACTGTCTCCCTTTTGGGGAATGAATGATAAGCACTAGTTTAAATCCAACCCAGATTAATAGCAGCCTGAAGATATTTTCTGATGGCAGCTTGGCAGGCTGTGTAGCATGAGGGTATCGGTCCAGATCCCAGCGAACAGGTGTCTGCATCCCAGAACCAACCCCACATCTGGCACCAATATAGTCCTCAGCTCCATCAGGATACTCAGGGATGGGATTTGCTGGAAGCTGAGCTGCCACCCTCTTCCTCGGTGTCCAGCGTGTGGGAAGCGTGTCCGTGCTGTGCCTGTATTACAGAAAAGGAGGAGGGATTTTGTCATCGCAGATGTCTCTTCCAACATCAGTTGTTCTTTGAAAGTTACTGGGAACGTGGCAGCCACCGAACAAGGAGGTTGGATTTACAAACGCTTCTTGCACCCTGCCATGCAGTTATTAGGCACACTGACATTTCTCCTCCCGAGAACATGACAAGTGAGCAATGTTCAGATTGATTCAGAGACCAGATTTTTGTGCCGCGTCCCCCAGAACGACTTTGATCTGTGAGTGGGCTGCTCTGCCTTGCCGAAGCCTGTTTACAAGAGTGGGCTTTTGTTTTGAGACCCAATCTGCAGGTATAGTTAGCGAGAATGAGAAGTGCTGAGCCCCGTACAGAATTGGGGCCTATAACCTATAACCTTGACCCATGGACCAAAAGTTAGTCTGAAGAACTGTTATTTGAAGTGTCATTTCAAGCCCCTTTGTGCTGCGCAGAAGGCTTCAATAGCAGTGTGGGAAAGGGATCTGGTTTCATGTTTATACCTCCGTCCCTGGGATACAGGTTCAAGTATGTAAACTATCCCTCCTGCAAGCACAGGCTTCTGCAGGTGTGTGGATGCTAGTGGGCATAAAAAACATTCCTGACACCATCTCTTTTGAGGAGTCTTCACCTCCTGACGGCTCTAAGCCATTAGGAGTCAAAAGAAAGAGCTGACATCCGACATCTCAAGATAAACAGCTAAACATTAACCCTTAAAGAGGCTTGGAAAACATACTTAAAAAGCACTTCAGGGAAAGAAGCCATTTTTCCAGGGCCTGCTAATTGCCTTATTGCTCCAGGACACCTCTCAGCAGTCCCTACCTCAAAGAGCCGGCTCTTGCAGTGTATCAGGAGTGGCTGGAGCACCGTCTGCAGGTGCAATGGCCCTGCCCCCTCCCAGTGAAGAATTAAGGCTGCAAATCAGGCTAGGGAAAGGGGGAAGCCCAGCTGTTCTGAACCTGCCTGCCCTTGGACTACTTGGTTAAGGTGGAAAGCTTCCAGATCATAAAATCCAGTTTCCCAAGCCTGAGCTGTTGTCCTGCCGTCAGCAGTAGGCAGTGTAGGTCATCATCCCCATTTGCTTTTCGGACACTGTGACTTTGCGATACATTCCTGCTATTCCCTCTTTGCCGTATCCAAGCAGAAGTAACACCGCAAAGGCTCAGACCCTCCTTTAAATCCTATAGCATCTGTCCTGCTTCCCTTGGCCTTCCCTCCTTGTACACCAGGCAGGGATTTCCCATTCCCGCTGAACGGCAGTAAGGATGTTCCCCCTCCATGTAGCCTGTGTTTGGCCTTCTCATTAGGGTGGACGTAAACTGGTTGTATTACTTCTTTTCAACCAAAGGGAAACATTGCCGCTGTCAGAACCACGTGCTGCTGATGCTGCAGATGGAGAGAGAAAAGGAAGTTGTTATCGGCTCTTCCATCCCTCAGCACTTCAGGAGATAATGGCACTTTCTTGAAACACTGTTATTTCATTTGTCTTTGGGGAAAGCTTCCATTGTATCGTGTTATGTCTGACTCATGAATCATATTAAAATAGCATTTTCAAGTATATAACCTGCGCTATCCCATGGGACTCACATACCCTGTCTTTGAAATGCACCCACCTTTGGAGTGTAATGTGACCCCTGTTTTACCAACGTTACACACCAGTTTAGGACCAGAAGTGAAGTGTGCTTTCCAGCTGAACGCAATGGGAGCAAAGGAGTTAGATTAGCCGGCTGCAAGCGTGCAACTGGAACTTGATAATTGTCCACATTGGTTCAACTGGGATTCAGAGGAGGAAGCACCACTAATTGAACCATCAGTGCCACTTCCTGTACAATATTGCCTGTCCCTTTGTGGTTTCCCGTGTACCAATCTCATGGTTTTTGGATGCTGTGGGATTGGCAATCCCAGGGTGATGCTGCACATTTGGAAAAGATTCGGAGGGGCTGTTTTTATAAAGGGGGGCGTTGTACCATTTTTCTAAGAGTCTTGAGAATATTCCTGTTCCTGATATACATGCCCCGATGTCAGCCCCGGTGCTGCCTACATCTCGCACTTCATGCTCTGATACAAGCAGTGACGTTTTCTAGGTATTGCACAGAAGAGTCAGCAGATGTGACAGAGCATAAATAAGCATGTGGCACCGGCGTGTCACCGCGGCGCTTTCCACCGAACAGATGTCACCAGTGGGGTTACGCAGGTTGCCCACGTTAAAACCCTTCCCTGCCTAAAGCTTCTGCTTTCTTCTGTCTGACCCAGCATTGAAGCCAGCATCATCTCCTCCAAACAGATGGAGATGAATGCTGGTGGCCAAAAGCATCAGACGTGGGTACCAGGCACAGAACAAGCTTCTGAAATCTTGAGAGCTCAAATGTCCCAGAGATTCAGCTTTTGCTGCTTCTACTTTGTTTCAGTAGCATTTATTTTTTAGGAGTAACACTTCTGTAAGCCAGTCCTAAATAAGGGTGCATCCGTACTACAGTCACACAGACAGACCTGAGCTATCTTTAAGCTACATACTACTAAGCATTATGACCATAGCAGGGTGGAGTTCAGTGCAAGCTATACAGCTCATGTGAGTACTTACCCAACTTCTCAGGGCCTACAGCTTCACTGAGCCCCTCACTGCCCCAGCTATGAGGTTACCAGGACCCACAGTACCTAGCTACACAGGCTGCCATCATACCATTGCCTTTGGTGTATTTATACCCTAAGCATCTGTGGCCAAAATGATACATCCTTGCACATAACGACTCTGGATGGAAGCCAAGCCCTAAATTTAGTGACACTTGCGCAAAGCTGCTTCAAATATTTCTCCTAAGGGCATAGATGGTCAGACTAACAGTCCAACCAGGACAGGATCCTGTCTCCAACAGTGGCAGCAATAGATACTTTAGAGCAGGGGTGTTCAATCCCCAGCACGTGGGCCAGGTCCGGCCCACTGTGTCATCTGACCAGTACCAGCAAGCAGGGTATGATCCAGGCCATGCACCAGCCCCAGGGCCAAAAGGCTGAGTTGTGCCTGCTTTACGGGGAGAGTAATGAAGAGGTAGTGTCTAGAGTGATCTGTCTCCTGTCAAAGTCTCCCTGACACCAACGGTCATTGGCTCCAGGCTGATAGAGGATGCATCCCTGATTGCTCGAGTTACTAACTATTGGTGGACCTTTCCTCCATGAATTTGTTGGATCCCTTTCTGAACCTGTTGGCTCCTGAGACATCGAGTTGCACAAGGTAACTACACAACACGCCATCAACTTCTTCTCCGTTGCTCCTGCTTCCCACTAAGTTGTGTGAACTTCACAAGTAACCTGAGATTTAAAGGATGTTCCTCCTCTCTTAGTAGACATACATCATTGTGCAAACGAGATCTGCAGTGAAACGTTGCCCCTTTGCAACACCAAACTGGAACAGCCAATAGCACATGCTGCCCATACGCCATGGATTATAGAAAGAAACAATTCCCAGGCCACCAAGGTCTTGTGAGGCAGGGTGCCATAAATCGCACACGTTCCTTACAGTATTTAGGTGTTGTCTGAGTGCCAGCTTTACCAGCGCATGGCTGTCTCTGACGTCAAAGCACATGAACAATGCAGAAGGCTGTACTGTACACCCAGAGTACTGTTGTCTGCTGACTGCCTCAAAACCAGGCAAGATTTGATTCTGGGTTTTGATCATGGATTTCACTATAGCCCATTGAATATGCCAGGGCAGTTGTAGCACATCTGTCCCAGAAATCCAGCGTTGCCTGTGACTGGTGCTAGGACCCTGGTACAGAAATATGCGGCAGCATTTTTAATTCTTGCTTGTATGGGGAATTGGGAGGGAAGGTGACAATTAGACTCTGCCAAGGACAGTAGAAAGGATGAATCTTTCAGTGCTTCCTGGCTGCATGCTGAGTTGGAAATAGCTTCCACTAGATCGGCCTCCCATCCTCTCTGCACCTTGGCTTCCTTCCGAGCCCACCTCTTCCACAAAGCCTCCATGGATGTCCAAACCTGGTCTCTACTGATGTGCTGCTTCACAGCTTTCGCAGAGCATCAACTCACCAAGGTATAGGGCTTGGTTCTGTGCACAGCTTGCAAAGTGCTTTGTACCCTTAAGGGACTGAATCCGGACGAAGATCAGGCGGGTGGGCATTGCAGGTACCAGCTCTGAAAAGCCAAATAGAGCCCAGTGGGTCCAGGAGAGGGCTCGAGTCAGCCTCAGCTCCCAGCTGGGCTTGTGCATGCAAACTCATCGCTCACGCACACAAAGGACTGACAGCTACGGTGGAGACAGGCAAGGTCTGTGCTGAACGATTCCCGTCCTAGCTCTGTGCCAGTGATGCTCATACTCTACCTGGAAGTAGCGATTCCCACTGTCCCAAACTCACCCCTGCTGCATCCGAGAGACTCTGCCTATCAGCTCCTCCACTGTGGTGAGGCCATGATTTCGGAGCCCTTCACAGCTTCCACCCCTGCCGCTATCTCTGACCCTGCAGTGTCTGCCCTGCAGTCAGCTTGATTGCACTGCCAGGCACGCCTCCCCTCGCCCCTCCTGTAGTCCCTGCCAGGCACTCAATGAGCTCGCTGTGCCTCTGCCTGCACCAGTTTGGGTCTAGCCAGCTTGAGTACCAGCACCAGTTAAGATGCAGCATTCGAGGGTTCAGGGCTTCAAGCCCCGGAGTATCCACAGCCCTGGACAGGCCTGTCCAAGCCGTGCTGAAATCTGTGCTGCTGCAGCTGTACTGCTCCTACGATCAGAGGTAGCTAGACAAAGCTAGCTCCTGCACATGTTGCCATCACATCATCCAGTTACAGGTCCCAGTGCCCTGTTCTTCATCCCCTCTCAATCCTGTGCATCTTCCCACAGTACACATGCACCCCCATTCCCGTCCAGATCACCAAGCCCTCTCCTTGCTTCTCTGTTCCCCACATCCACCACGAGGGTCACAAGGGTGTACTTGGTAGCCATGTTGGTCTGAGACAAAAAGACATACAAAACATTAGAACTCTTGGTTCCAAAATGATACCTTTTATTAGACCAACTGGAAAATGGCAAGAAATTTGTCCTTTTCTGCAAGCCTTCGGGAATCAAACTCCCTTCGTCAGGCTCTGGGAAAAGTGTAGATGGTACAAGATGGTAAAAAGTCCCCATAGGTTGGAAATAAACTTCATTTTTGCACAGAGGGAGCTGAAGATGGAAGTCTGTCCCTCTGGGTCCATGAGAGTGTCTTTGTGAGCTGCGTTGAGCAGCTCTTTGATGTGTTGATCAGGTTGAATTCCTTCCCTGAAGGTGTCAGATGGTAGGTAGGGAGGCAAAAAAACTTCCTTGTTGTTCTGCAATGAAGTTTAAAATCCAAACTTGGCTGAAATTCGGCATCTCCCAGGTTTCAGGGAAACGAGGGTCACAATACGTCCACAGCAGAAATAATCAGGGCGCCATTGTAAATGCAGATCATCCCCATCTTGAACCTCCAGCACACCCTGGTTTTCTGGGGCAGGGACTCTTATTTCTGTATATTGCCCGTGTTGCCAGCACTAGCCTCATGGGCACGTTGTGTGATGACTTTGATGCCAAATGAGGTGTTTTCACCGAAACCCCCCATGTAACAGGCTCTTTCTTCAGCCCTTGCAGAGCCCTTGAGCTCTCTCTTTCAACCACTGAACCTGGGGGCTAGTTTCTAGCCATCAATGGCAAAGGAGGAAAGAAAGCATCTCAGTGATTTCTTGCAACCTCAGAAGTCTCTTCACTTTCCCTCCATCACCACAGAGTATTGAAAGCTCTTAGGGAATGTCACTCCTCTGTTTAAAATTCCATACTTTAAAGTGTCAAGCCAAGGGGAATGATCAAAGCCACGTTGGAAAGAAATGAGTCACTAAAACCCTCCATAGTGCGAGTAATCACTGCCTAAATGCCTCAGCACCCGGCAGGTGTGCAGCTACCTTTGATCCCTGCATTTCTCGGAGGTCCAGTCTCACTTCGTGCAGTGACCCAGGAGCACGTAGCTGGTTGCGCTTTTGTTTGGGAAGGAAACGGCAGCAAATCCATGGTACCCTTCCCTATGGTACAGCCGCGCACTTGTTACTATCCTGCATGCCACAGTCCATCAAAACCTCACCGCGACAGCAGGGGTAAAATCCAGATCTGCCCTGACGACCTTGATTTGTGCACAGTCTCTGTTCAGTGTGAGCTGTCTGAGGCCCATGATACACGTGGAAGTGACCTGACATCCGTCTGGTCGAGGGCACTAGACTATCTCTACATTGGCCCGTTTATTACAGCCTCTTCCATGATTTATTTAAAGAAGAAGCCACACTGCACAAGGAAAATTGACTGTGCAAATACATTAGCATCTTCTCCAGGTTTTCACTCTACGCGTAACGTGGATCTGAGGTCAACACGTGAGACTTTGCACAAAGATCCAGCTGATCCACGGAGGTCAGGGCAAGTAGCTGATTTAGCAGTGTGAGATGTCATCCGGACTTTGTGTGCATATAGCCCGGGAATGAAGACATTGTTTGACCTCCTGTCTCTCGCCTGTGGTGGAGAGGGCCAGTCTGCGTGGGTTAGTGCCTGTTCCTATATATTCTTCCCCTGCGGGGATTACTGCTGGTTCTGGCACGTTGAGTCTGCAGGAATTTTGCATCTCTCAGGCCAGAAGATTTAGCTGTGCAGTAGAAACGGTCTGAAATGTTTAAGCCGGCCTTTTCAAAGCAACCGTGGGTTTAGGAATATCTCCAAGTTTGCGTCTGCCTTGAAAACTTGACTCGAAAACTAATAACCCGTTGGGGGTCCCAGTTCTGTTGTGTCTTCATGCCATGTATTGGATTTGCTCGGTTTAATGAGTTAAAAATCTGTTTCTTTCTAACAGCTAATCCAACAAACATCCTCATTTCATGTTCTCATGATCAGCAATAAAGACTCAGCAGGAGCAGGTCCCGTCCGTTGTCGCTAGACCTGGGCAAGCAACTTTTTTTTCTGCTTTGTGGGCAGTTACAAACAATTTTTAAAAGCGTTTTATTCTGTGTCGATCTGAAACCAACTTTTCATTTGCCAAATATTAAAAAAAAAAAAAAGTTGGAAAAAAATAAAGGTTTCTGGTCAAATGTTTCATTTGATCCCAAGTAAAATATTTCATTTTGATTTTTAAGCAGGTTTTTAAAACTTCTTAATACAATCGAAAGATATTTGTCAATGAAAAGTCGTTTCAAATAAAAACCGGAATGTTTCAGTTTGGAAATGCCAAAAAAAGAAATGTTTTGACTTTTTTGAGATTTTTAGCATGCAAAAAATCAGCAATGTTAAAAACAGATTTGTGAAATATTGCTGCTGCCGCATCTTTCACTGAAAAAGTTTGGCCAGAAAATGTTTCCCAGCTGTGAATGCTACATTTCTGCAATCCCAATATCTTCTTCATATTTTGCTTTTTGGCCTTGCATAAATGTCACTGCAGGCAAAATGTGGCACTGCCCATTGGAGTTTAGTTAACAATTCCAATCAGGATGTATTTAACATTTCCTCTCTGAATGAGGTAGTCTCTAAGGCAGTGGGTCTCAGCCTTTTAGGATTCAAGGTACCTCTTGATAGCTTCAAGGCACCCCTACCTGGCTGGACGGCACCCCTTGGAAAGTGTCAGCTCCTAGTTTTCACTTGATTTTTGACTGCGCAAAAGTGATAAAGTCGTTCTTCGGTTGCACAGAACTCAGAAAGAGCAGCGCAGAGCTAAATGTTTGCAACACCAGATTACTTTTGTAAATCTTTGGGTTTATTTTGCAAATCGTGTTCGTGAGGATTGCGTCAGCACAAGGTAGCAAAAGCTTATTTTGTCAGCAGAGCTGACTGTCTGGGGAGAGGTGACATTTATATAGTCTCACTACCAGGGCAGGATAATACCATTCATTAAACAATGCAGGAAACGCTGTCTCTGAAGAGGACTTGGGGGGGATTGTGCATAACCTGATGAACAGGAGCTCCTGAGGTCAGGTCACGTCAGAAAAAATGTCTGGATGTCCAAAAAGGAAATACCGAGGAGAAGAATGGAGATGTGGCTCCTAGAGGCGGGTGATTTTTTTTTTTTTAAACCAAAATCACAGTTGACCTGAAATTATGATTATTTTTTTTAACCAAAATCATAGTTTCATATCACCTGAAACTACGAGTGAAGTCAGGTCACATTTGGCAAGTAATCGAAGCCAGGTGCAAAACTGGAAAAAATATTTTGTAAAAATTGAACATTTCCAAAAGGGAATGGGGTTTTGGGGGGTTTTTTTGTCAGCTTGTTTTGCAGTGATATTTTTTTATCTGAAAAATGTCAAATTTTTTTTTAAAGGAAGTTTAAAACCGCTTAAGGAAAGACCTGAAAACAAAATGAAATGTTTAATTTTGGGTCAATAAAACAGTAAAGTCAAGATAAAATGTTTTTATAATTATTTTGTGGGAAAATCAAAGAGTTAACTTGAAACAAATTTTTTCCACAGGTTTTTTTCCTCCTTTTTTTTACAATTTTCCAGTTTTCAGTTGTTGATGAAAAATTCAGTTTTTGTCCAGCTCTAGTTAATAGCACTGAATATAGCAGCACTGAAACTGGTTCAGGATTATCATCTCCAGGGTTCAGAAAAAAGCTATCATGAATGATTATGGGGTGTTGGTTGTCTCCGTGTTGGTCTAAGGACACAGGCAGACACGGTTCTTGGGTAAATGTGAGATCTTTTATTAGACCAACTCAATAGTTGGAAAAATTGTTCTTTGCAAGCTTTGTGCCCCAACTTTTGAACACTTTTGCTGAGTGAACATTTGGGAAGGAGAAGACTTTTTTTCATAGACTGAAAAAACAGCACCAGCTCAAGATCAAATGGGTACAAGCTGGCCGTGGATATATTTAGATTGGGAAGTAGAAGATATTTTTTTAATTATCAGAGGAGTGAAGTGTTGGGATGGGCTTTGAGCTAAGTACCGGGGGCAAAGAACCTGAATTGCTTTGAAACTGAAGTAGATTAGTCCAGGAAGGGAGGGCAGGGAGCTCTTGGGTCGACAGTCAGCGTGTACGACGTGTAGCATTGAGTATTTGCAATCCCCGTGTCGGGGCATAGAGGTAACCCAGCATGGGAGGTGTCTGTCAGGCTCAGCGTTGGTCACCTGTAGGGATTATGAAGGATTTTTTTATTCCCCTTCTACCCTCCAAAGGCTTTATTTTCTCCCCCTTCCACTGAACCATTGGTATACTGGCCACAGCTAAGACTGGAGCCTTTTGACTGTGGTGCACTTGTGCTCCTGCAAGTACTTAGAAAATGCAGCGGGACCTGAAACAAGAGGGTCTTGCTCTTCTGCTCACAGTCAGGCCCATTGCCATGTTTGAAGCTAGCAGGATTTTTTTCCATGAGTCAGATTGTCATGGCCCGTGGGGGGCTTTGCCTTCCTCTGCAGTGTAGGGCTCCTAGCCTCCTCTGAGCACATCGATGAAGTGGCAGAGTATCCTGGCTTCCCCTGCTGTTGCCTGTTGACGGGTGATGACAGAGAGGATGGAGATGGGCTTTTCTCTGTGGCTGTAGAGGACAGAACTAGGAGCAGCGGCCGCAAGGTGCAGCAGCGGGGTTTGGGTTGGAGATTAGGAGACATGTTCGGACCGAGAGAGCGGTCAAGCATTGGAACAGGCACCTGGGAAGCTGTGCAATTTCCACCCTTGGAAGTTTTTAAGAGCAAGTTAGACAGACGTTTGAGTGGGATGGTTTAGTCAGGGATGACTAGAGCTGGACTAGATGACCGTGAGAGGTTCTCACTAGCGCTACTTTCCTGTGATCCTATGCCATTGCTGTAGGGTGTTTTTGGGGTTCTGGGTTTCTGTGGCTTGTGACTGTGTGTGAGGTTCGAAGTGGTGATTCGGGGGGATCTTTGGACATTGGCTGCCTTTGTTCCTCGTGTTTATTGAGATGTTCTTGGTATTTTCGGTAGCACCTGGAGGCCTTGACTAGGGCAGAGCCCCACTGTGCTAAGCACACAGGGAGATGAGGAGGGAACTGGGCTGATTGAGTCTGCGGAAGAGAAGACTGAGGGGGATTGAATAGCAGCCTTCACCTCCCTGCAGGGGGGCTGCAAAGAGGATGGAGCTGGGCTGCTCTCAGTGGGGGCAGATGACAGGACAAGGAGCAGTGGGCTCAAGCTGCAGCAAGGCAAGTTGAGGTTGGATACTAGGAAAAACTCTCTCACTAGGTATGTGGTGAAGCACTGGAACAGGTTACCTAGAGAGGTGGTGGCATCTCCATCCTTGGAAGTTTTGAAGACCCAGTAGACAGCCTTGTCTGGGATGATGTAGCTGGGGCTGGTCCTGCTTGGAGCAGCGGTTGGACTAGATGTGACCTCCTGAGGTCCCTTCCAGCCCTTGTTGTCTGTGATACTACGATGAGGAACAGACGGGAATGAAAATGTCATCTTCATCCTTCCCTCCCCATCCAGACAAAACCTCCTCAAACATCCTTGAGAGCTTTGTCTGGGGGCAGGCTCAGGCCTTCTGCATACTCTCAGATCCTGCTTGACATCCGTTGACTTGCAAATTCGCCGCAATGAGAACAGTAGTGTCATGTCAGGGCAGCCTCTTCAAGGGCTCTCGCTTGAGCCCGTCCCTATTCCCTTTCCCCGGGTGATTCCTAACAAGAGGAGCAACGTTTAGTGTCATCAGGGCCCCAACTGGAAATGCTTTTTGATCCGAAGTTTCAGTTTTGTCCCTATTTGCCACGTGCTTTCATTTCTTGTCAATTAGAAGAAAAAGATCGGATACAAACAGGGAGAACTTGAGAAAAGTCCCAGTGTAAATAGACCATCTCACCAGAGAGGATAATAGCCTACTAGATTTCTTTGCCATCGGTATGGCAAGATAAACTCTGTTCGTGTTCAGCATGCCCACAGTGCCACCCTTGCTTAAACGAGTATGGTTGGAGCGTTCGAGCTACGATCGTCCAGGAACTGTGCGAGAAGCAAGGGTTTTTTCGTGATATCTTTTTCTGGACCTGCTGTATAGTTTGGAGAGATGCTTATATTAGATAGCGAGCTCTTTGTGCAGCACCTGGCACTATGAATGCCCGGTCCTGTTTTGTACCTACTGGCACTACTGCAATAAATAGAGCACTAGGGATCATCGTAGGCTGCGACTAGACTCGACTCTGGCCCGGTTTGCTCAAAGTGAGGTTTTGCAGGTGCACTGTCCTCCTCCCCGGCGAGTGTGCGTCCAGAAGGGACCATTGCAATCTTCTCACCTGGCCTCCCAGCGGACCCAGGCCCCGTCTTTTCACCCCCGTGTTTCTGCAGCAAGCCCAGAGCTTAGGTTTCAATTGGATCATCGGCGTCTCCCTCTTCCCCATCCTGGCTAATCCTCGTAAGAGGAGATGACCAAACTCCTTACTCCCTTCCCCACCTCCTCATGAGGCATCATCAGTATGTGGTGACCCTCCCCCTTCCAAAATTGGCTGCTTTTTTTTTTTTTCCTCCTTTTTTTTTTTTTTTTTGTTGGCTGAGTGATTAGCTGTTCGCCAAATCCATCTGCTCCTGTCTCCCCTAGCTGCCTTCCATATCATTACAGGCTCCCTGGCAGAAAGCCTAGACCTGTCTCCCTCCCTACCCCCTTAGGAGCACATTCCTTTCTACACCTTTTCCCGAGCCGGGATAGAAATGAGTATCAACCCCAAACAAAAAGCATCTGCTTTCTGCCTGCTTCTGCTTCACCGGCCGCGCCTGTACGTTACACCCGTGTCAGCAGCAAATGCAAAACACACACAACCCCCCACCTCGCAGCCCCGCACACAACATGGGCTGATGAAACTTTCAGCGCTGGGAGCCTGCCTCGCACTCTCTCTTTCCCCGTCTCCACAGTGCCAGCTGTGACCACCGCACCATTTGTTCCTCCAGCCCACGCCAGCACTCGGAGCCAGTTCTTTATCACCCCAATTAGCCTTGTCTGTACTGATTAGCGGAGAGAGGCTTCCACGGCAGGGGAGAGATGGGGGGGATAGGACTGGCTTGCAGCGGGCACCGGCGAGAGGCATTCCCTTTCAAGCATCTTTGTTCCCCTCGAGGGATAGGTTTCACTGGGTCAGGAGCACGACCCGGGAAGCAGGTCTGTCATGCTGCCTTCGTTACCTAGGTTAGGCTGATTGATCAACAGATGCTTGAATAGAGACGCGGGGCATTTTTTAAACGCACCTGGTTGTTGCAGAGAGCACGCGGCTCTGTGGAATTGCATCAAACCTCGGTACCTACGAGAAGCAATGAGTGCAACAGGAGCGAGAATTGTACTGCCCGTTCCTTGATGTGTTTGGAGATGCCCTTTCTCCTCTTGGATGTGCTGTTTCTCAGAGCAGATCCTGCTCCCCTGGGGGGAGTGGGGGTGGGAAAGCTTCAGCAGGACCAAGGTCAGGTTTCGCCCCTTCTCCTTCTTTTGTGTCCACCTTGGTGTTTGCATTTCAAGTCACCACAGGAAGAAGGGTTCTTGTCATTTTGCCGCCTTGGGCCATGTTCCCTTCCTGGCCACACAGTCCTTGGTCAGTCTTGTTTCAGCTCTCTCGACACGGGGAAGCTGCTGTCTCTTTGCAAGGATTCTCGAGCTTTTATTCCACCCCGACCCGGCTCGCTGTCACTGCCCAAGTTGAAGTCCCTAGGCACCCAAGCAGCTGTCATCCAGCATTTCGCACAGGGGGACAAAGGACATTCTCCTGCCCAAAGATCTGGCCTCCCATGTGGAAGAAGGTAGAAAGCAGCACGACACCCTGGACTCAAACAGGGCCTTCTGTCGAGGAGGCACCGAGACTTGGGTGGGACCCAGAAGACTTGCCTCTAACCACTTGCTAGGACTGGATTGTGTGTCCCTTTGCAGCAGGCATATCCTCGCCCATGAAGGGGATTCTTGGGATGGCTGTGATCAAGGAAAGGCCTGGTAATAGAGGGAAGCTGTGGTCATGCCAGGGTCCAGAGCAGCTGTAGAAGTTTGCAGTTGGAAGATCTCCGCACCAGTGATCCCACTCTTCTGCAGACCCACTCGCATTTAGGACTGGGTCCTGGAGGGGCAGACCCCACCCTCCTTACCACGGCAATGTAGGAGCTTCTCCAAGAGGATATCCACTTGGAGAGTTCCCTCTGAGCTGCACTCACGGGTTGGCAAAGCAGCCCTCAAGTCTCCACGTCCAGTTCGCGGCTCAGGATTCAATGGGGAGCCAGTCTGAAGGGTACAGCAGGGGGCTGGGGGGTGTTATTGGCTTTCTAACTTACTGAGCAGATGGGCTGCTTCATTTGCACCAGTTGGAGCATTTTCAGCACACGGGGCTTCATTCCTGTATATAATGAGCTGCAGGAGCCAAGCCCAGAGGTCATGCACGAGTCGCTGTGGCCAGGCCCGTGCCTGGGTGGTGGGACTGCTGCTTTCTGTCCACACACAGTGGGAGGTCAGTGCTATTCTCCCACCGTGACTGTATGTTATTTGTGACTCCAAAAAGACGTCACATCCATGGGCGGATTCAATAGGCACACCGATGTCCTGGATGTAGAGAAATCCAGTTCTTGTGGAGCATTTCACTTTTCCCAAGGGTCCCACCTCAGTCTTACCTTATCCCCCCATAGCCAGCTGCTCTTCATTCATAAACTAATCTTGACTAGTGCCAAGGGAGCTGCAAGAACATGCTGGTTGCTTTCGATAGGAAGGAGGTGTAGGACTGGGTATTTTCTCTGTATCAATGACATTTCAGCATGTTGTCCCACCCGCATTGCCAGTGGCTTCATGTAGGTGTCTGGCCATATAAAGAAGAGGGTTGATCTTTGTGGGGCTTCAGAGGTGGATGCACTGGTGTCCATCAGAGCCCTTTAGAGTTTCTCCATCGTGAAAGACCAGAACTATCTAAAGGTATCTCGCTTCACCCCCCACACCTTCTTGGAGGCTGGACACAAGTATTTGGGGTTGCCAAATACTCTGCATCACAGCAGGAGGAGTGTGGATGGACTGCCCCTTTCTATCACCCCTGGAGCATGAGTCTCAGCTGTGCCATGACCTGAAGTCCAGGGGAACAGGAGCCCGGACTGGCAGTCGATACAGCAGCAAGCACCAAACAATGGCAAACAACACATTCAACAAGAAAGCAGGGATAAGAGTGTCCTGTGCATCAGAAACTAAACTGCAGCAAAGGGAGTGAGGGTGCAAAACCCTTTGCTATTATATTTGTTACTGACTTGTAGCTCCACTGCCTTAATTCTGTTTCACCCTAGTTTTTAATGTCTGATCTCCTACCAAAGGGAACAACCTCTCTCCCTGACATCTTTCTGATAAATACATCTCCAGTGTCTTAGTGAAGTATATTATTCATTTACCTGCCTCAGTATTAGATCTGTACTTCTGGGAAAGTCTAGGTGCCTGAGACTGGGGGACAGTGTTTACAGAGTCCCTCCTTACGCCTTTCTGAAGTCAACCAGGAGTGCATTTTTGCCTACAAGGTGAAGCCTTGGGATGACCATCCCCTGTCGGTCAAGAAAGAAATGACTCCTGAGATCCTCCAGGCATTTGTTTAAGATTTCTTGGGCTTCATGGGGATATGAGTGGGCCCAGCAATGAACTAGAATAAAATATACACAGCACCGCCCCAGCTATTTGGCGCTCCCTTTATCACCTGCATGGGCAGCAACACCGGTGAGGCCTCACCTGGAGTACTATGTCTAGTTTTTGGCACCGCATTTAAAGAAAGGCATGGACACACTGGGAAGAGTCCAGCAGAGAGCAACAAAAATGATTAAAGGCCTGGGAAACATGACTCATAAGAAGTTGAAGAACTAGGATTGTGTTTTCCGGAGAACTGAAAACTGAGAAAGGACTTGATAATAGTCTTCATAAACATGAAGGGTGGTTATAAAGAGGAAGGTGATAGACTGTTTTCTGGGGCTGCAGGGGATGGGACAAGAAGTAATGCTTTTATATTATAAGAGGGAAGCCTTACATTGGATATTAAGAGCTTCCTCACTATGAAGTTGGTCAGCGCTAGTAAAGCTAGAGAGGCTGTGCAGTCTTCATCCTTGGAAGTTTTTAAGAGCGGTTTTTAAGACAAACAGTGAGATGAGGTGGTTTGGACAAAGATGATCCTGCCTTCAGTGGGAGGCTGGACTAGATGTGACCTCCTGAGGGCCCCGCCAGGCTCCTTTTCCATGATTTGGTCTTCTTGGGGGGGAGCGGTGAACAACCAGACTTTCCTGTTCTGTGGATTCATTTTCTCATCCTTCTGCTCTGCATTCATCCTGGTCAAAGACCCTTACTTCTCCACTCTCTGCTTGACTCTAGCACCAGCCACTTTGACTTAGCCACCATCTTTAATCCCCTTCTGAAGTCCTCCCTGTCCCAGCCTCATGTCCACACCCCTCTCGGTGCAATATCCTGCAATGCAGGAGTGCTTCAGCTGTGCAAGGGAAAGTGGGCAGGGTGATGTGCTGTACTTCTCAGAGGTGCCAGAAATGACTGTCTGTGCAGCCAAGGAGGCCTAGGGCCTTTGAGGATGTCTACATTGGGCTGTGCGGTCCCAGGGCACTGACGGTCTGTTATTGAGGGTGTTGTGCAAAGCACCCAGCAGGGATATGGACTCACCCCCCAAGCTGAAACGCAGGCTCTCCGCAGCCCGCCGCTGCATCCTCCAGGCTGCTGCCGTGTGGAGGTCTCAGGCCATCAGGTCTGTAGAGGCCAGTATATTCACTCTATTTTCACCCATGCCAGCCTGAATCGGCTGCAGCACGTTGTACCAAACCGCGCTCCCCTGCATCGTCACCGTGCGATAAAAGTGGTGCCTACAGCTTTCCTCTCCATCCGTGCAGCTGCCCAAGGAGCCGTGCCTTCGAGGCAGGGTGCATTTCCACTCCTCTACGGTGCTGATCTCCCTGCATACCTGTGCTACCAGGGCAGAGGATGAGGCCATGGAGGTTAGTTCAAGGTGACCACAGAAATATTTGCTTCTCTTTTACCTGGGTCATTAGTGAGGTCATTCTCAGGCATGTCCCAGCAGGGCATGTTTAATACTGACCAGTGAAACCAGGTGATGTGCGCGTGCAAGCTGTTTCCTTTCCACACCTGGAAGGAAGAGAACGGAAAGAGAAGCTTTAACGGAGCCGGGCAGATGAGAGTTAATCGTCATCTCAAAATGGCGACTGTCCTCCAGTGCTGTTAGAGTCGCCTTCTCTTTACCTTTGTGGGCAGCTTCCTCCTATGATAATGCTCCTCTCTGTGTTTCAGTAAGAGAAGAAATGGTGAAGTTGCTAATAATGGCACTAAAAAGAAAATATGCTACATCTGTTATGGATAGCAGTACAAAATTAGCTGATCACACCTCTGACACCCAAGATGTCTTCACTTAAAATACTCATTGGCTTACTTTACATAATTTGCTGATTATATTTAAAAGAAATACAATTTTGCAATTACTGTTCTTTCTGGTGCGCTATCTATGCATCATTTTCTTTTTATGTTTATATATTTCTCCTTCATTAGTGCAGTCTGAAGGGTGATTAGATCCCTTCAAACATTTTACAGAGGTTAAACGTTGATTAAGATTTAATTATTACTGTAAATAGCTTGGAATGACATATGGTGCAAAAACCTGACATATGTGCATTTGAATAAATGAAGTGCTATTTCCCATGATGCCTCAGTAGCTGTTTAACAGCTTTGCTGAAGGGTTATGTTGCACCTCATGTTAAGATTGCTTTGATGTTATATTTTGTTGGGTTTTTGCAGCTGAAAGCTAAGAACAGTTTTTCCAGTTTTTAAAAACATTGAATATTTTAAATACCTAAATTGTTTTGCACAAATTTTTGCTAATTTGTCTAACTAGGTTAAACATTTTCAAAAGCATTTAGATTTTAACGTGGGTTCTTAGCATTGTGTCAGCTACAGCACTCATTAAACGTATAGGATTTTTAAAAATATGATACTGGGAGGTGGCCTGTCCTGTGTTCTGGGTGGGATCCTGGCCTAGATCGGACAACAAGAATGCCCCCATCTTTTCCTCCTGATGCAGCGGGTCATACTATTTTTAGATCCCAGGAAAGCTTTCATCTAAGTCTGACTGGAGCAGCATAAAGGAGAGAAGACAGAACACCGCTGCCTCTGCAAAGCACCACACAGAGGATCCACGGATGCATTTTGCAAAGACTTTTTAAGACATATTATTTCATCTGTTAGAGCACATGACTGGACTTGGTACTGCCATAGATGTGCATGGTGCTTTGCAAAGAGAAGAACAACTTGGGGTAAAATTGTGGTCTCAATGAAACCATCAACCCTTTGCCACTAAGGCCAGGATTTCACCCATGGTGCTACCCTGAGAATTTAGGGCCCTGATCCTGGCATTAGACCTGCATAGGCAACTTCTTGTTCCTGGAAGAAGCCCCGAGGACCTCACTGGGTCTCGGCAACGCTAGTTGTAGGGTCAAGGACTAGGTAGGGAGGTGGCGTTAATCAAGGCTTAATCAGAGCAACGCCCTCTGAGATCAGGGGATAGGCATTGCTGGGTGCAGCGTACCGTTAGTACTGTTCATTATTGCAGGGCCAAGTAGGTCTGTTGGGCCTGATCCTGATCACAGGCCATTTTACATTGACCTCTGTATGGGTTACACCTGATTAACAGTCAAAGATGAGATCAAAGTTAGGCTCATATACTTCCCTATAGTTACCCCAGATGAATACCAGTGTCATTGAGATCAGAATAAAGTCAATGAAGTGTACGTTCTTAGCCACTTACGACTTCTGTATATGTATTTTATCACTTTACCTCTTCCTATATCAACCTCCCAGCAGTTCTAACCGGGGCTTCTCTTTTATTTGGCAGATTGAGACATCACGACTCGAGCCAGAAATCGCAATGGCCACTACCAGTAAGACTGTTGTCTACAATAAAGGATTGTAAGTGGCAGTGGATCCTCTCTGCATGGAAGATTTGGGGAGGGGAAGGGAAAAACTCGCAATTACTATTGGGGAGGGGAAAAAAGAAAAAAACAAACAGCAAACAATAGAACTCAGAGATAGTAACATATTACCACCCTCGAGAACGGGGAGTACATTAACACTTTCAGAGAACTGACACCTCGCATCGGTCGAAAAGATTAATATTAAAAGTTTTAAATTAGCAGCAGGAACAAAAAAAAAAAAATGACATTCAAACACATTAGAGAACTAGCTGACAAATAACGTTCTGAATTTACAGCGCTGCGTGGAAGGAAGTTTAATGATACATGTGTGCGGTTATGCCTAACTCTGCGTGAAGGTAGACTACACAAGGCAGTTTTGGTTTTAATAAGAATTAAATCTCCACACTGTTGGATGCTGCACAGACATAATTCCATAGAAATCGATCGGTGCATGAATTAGTGCTAGATAGGGTGTCTGATGAGGGTACGGTATTGATTAAATGTCAGTCTTGCACCAAGAATCATAAAGAACGGGGAAAAAAACAATTCTCCACGTTTAGATTGTAACACTTGGATTTTAATCAAATAGTGCAATGAAGGTCAGAGCCTGTGTCCCCTCCCTCCCTCCCCTGCAAACAACTAGAGTGATTTTTTTGCCATTTCATAGACTTGCAAGAAATTCTGTGTGAGCCGAAGACATTGGTACAGTCACAGTGTCTTCCCCAAGATAGAAAGATAAGGGACAATTGCCCAGTTGCAAAGCACCGGGCAGGAAAGAAATCCTCTAGTGTAAAGAAAACAGATCCATTCTTTTAACTTTGCACAGATCTATAATTAACCAACTTCTGTTCTCATTTACATTGACAAACACCAAGAGTAACTTTCTGTTGGCTGCAGTGAAGTCATGCTGTTAGAAGAACTGAGAGCAGAATACAACCTCGTAATGAAGGGCCCGATCTGGTATAAACGGTCAGAGCCCCGTTGGTTTTATTGGAATTCTGCTGATTTACATTGTCTGAGGGTCTGAGTCATAAAGTCAACCCCATCCTAATCCCTTTTATACCAGAGTAACTGCAGCCAAAGGATGCAGATTTCTGAATGAGGTTATGTCGATTAGAATTTGTCTTGCTTTTGCATTTTATCACTGCAGAAGATGAAAATTAAAAAGATCTTGATCAGAAGCCAGATGCGATGGCGAGGGGCACAATCCAAGTGCATGTATTATACTAATCTGTTGGGATTTGGGGTTCTTTGGGGGGTGGTGGTGGGTTGTGCAAGGGAAATCCAATTGCCACTGATGTAGAATGTATATAAATGGCAATATATGAAAGTGAGAGACCTAAATCATCAGTGTGTTACTTCCATTTTGTTGTTTGTCTAACTCCTCTCTGGAGTCACATCAGTGTGCAATGGGAGTTACTCAGTCGTGGGTCAAACCCCAGGGGCTGATCCTGCTCCCGTGCTGGGGGTAAAATCAGGGGTAACCACACTGGAATCAGTGGAGTTACACAAAATAAAAACCACTCACAGTGGGAAGAGACTCTGTCTCACAGCATTTTGTCCATCCCTAGGGTGGTGAGTATGCGAGGTCATGCTCTCTGTTGTGCTAGTGTAAATCCAGAATCATTTCACTCCAATTGATGAAATCATCCTGGACGTACAGCCTGGTAACAGCAGAATGAGACGGCCTCAGTTTCTTCTAATGCACTAGATGATATGAATGTACACCTCACACCAAGTGAGGTAGCCCACGTCTGCTGAGTAACAACCAGGTATAAGTCATTTAGGGAGAAGAGAGACTGGAAGAGTTGTGTTCTGCCAAAGCAGAGGTTTACAATGAATAGTGAGGATAGGCGTACAGTGGTGCTAAGAATGGTTGGTGGAGCCGACGTGATGAAGCACATTCCTCCAGGGCACGGGTTTCAAATGGACACATCGGGCCTGTTTCTCCACTTACACTGTTGTATGTGCCATTGTGACTGTCCTGATAAACCTGGGAGAGAAGCAGCTAGAGCCCAGCGCTGTGACGGTGGTGTGCACCTCGTGTGAGTGCATGCAGAAGCATCCCACTGAATTATACACAAGACACGCTGGGCTCGGTCTTCAGCTGGGGCACGGTGGTGTAGTGCTCTTGGATCTCTGCTGATTTAGCCCCTCTGCTTTAGCCCGATTTGTGCACTCTCACACTTTGTGTCATCATTCACACCAGCGCCCATGCAGGTCAGTCAGAGACTTTCTATTGACTTCTTCAGGCTTAGAGTCAGACCTAAGGCAAGTGCCCAGTTCCTACCAGTTTGGCTTGCTTGCCGTCAACACCCACACTGGTCCGGCATCTAAGATGACACGGGATGATGCAGCCCAGAATCAAGCCCACTGATCCCGACCAGCGTGTAACTGGATCACAGCGGCAATGAAAGAGAATATAGCCAGGCTTGCCTCTCTAGCTGAACGAGACAGAGAGAGGGCCAGTTTCTGTTAACTGATCGGGTGCCGAAGTGTGATTGTGTTCCACCTCGTTCAAGTCCTGAACATCCATTCATGCATCTACTTTTGGAACACGCTGTCATCTGGCACTTAAGATTCATTCACAAAAAAGCAGTGCGGAGGAGGAGGAGGGCGCACCCAGCTTTTGTGTTAACTGTACTCAAGCAGGATGGAAGAGTCACAGTTAAGTGCCTAAGTACTTTACATAGCTAACAGGTGGAATAGAGTCCGGCCCAGGATGTGCAAAGAGGGGAACACAAAAACCCAAGTTGCTGGTGAGCGATGCAAACAGAGCTTTGCACTGATGCAGATCACCGCATTAGCACAGCAGAAAATGGGACTTTTCATTGCTGTATTGATCAGACTCGAGACAAACCCGGTTCCCAGGACTGGCGGACACTAGTGCGTGCGTGCGTGCGCAAATCGTGGAGAAAAACCATGTGCCGAATAAACGAAACAGCTAAACTGAGCCTCAAGTTAATCTGAATTTCCTGATGATCCTAAGGAATGTGAAGCCATGTTGCGTCTTACTGTAGAGAGGGCAACCTGCCTTCTTCATTGTTCTGAACTGAAGTGAAAGTCGTGGAAAAAATCAGCCTCTCGTGTTAGCAGTGAGAACTGTCCTGGTTGTGTTTTCTGTCAGCGCTGATCATTTTCTGTGCCACAGGGTTTTGTCACCGTTTGAACCATTCTGCTGAAATCCTGCCAAGATCGCTTGTAGGAGGGGTTAACTGAGTCATCTGAGGCTGGGGAGGGGATGGAAACGAATACCTCTCTTTGCAGTGATACTGCTGGGGGGAGGTGGGGATGATTTGTTTTTACATCATAATTACTGATCAAAGATTCCAGTAGTTGTGAACTCGAGCTACCTGCGGGGCTGCAGATGGCGTGAGTAATGCTCAACATGCACAGCTAATTGCAATGCACGGTAGAAAAATATTCAAGGATTTGCTCACTGCATTTTTTGTAGGGAGAGATACCTGAGGAAAGAAAGACGAAAACCCAGCAAGTGTTGCATATGTTAAAAGTCAAACTTTGTTTATGTTTCATGAAGGAGGCAGCAGGCTTCAGTTCAGTGCTTCACAGGTACTTAATAGAGGCATTGCTGAGGATTGCAATGTTTTAAAGGAAAATAGAACTGGACCTTCATCCTACATTTCAACCAGAGGGCCAATGCTGGTTTCCCACTAGTGTAAGGAATAGATCTGTTGATGTCAAAGGAGTTACGCTGCCTGTCTGGCATGAAGGGGGATCAAAATCCAGTGCCAAGCCAGAAGAGTGACAGCAGAAGGGTCAAGAGGGATGTTCCAGATTGATTTTCCTCCACTGAATCAGAGCAGGGGGTTGGACTCGACGATCTAATAGGTCCCTTCCAACCCTAGAAATCTATGAAATCTATGAATCCCTATCAAATGTGCTCAGTTTGCGTGTAAGAAAGTGGGGTCCACACCGGTGCCAGCGAGGCCGTGCTGATTTACGGCCACGGGAGAGATGACTTGCCCTTGTTCTACCCCTGATTTCTGCAAATGCAGCTTAGGGTCTAAAAGGCCAACCTGTTCTTCTCTGCCACAGGTTACGTCACTGCAGTGAGTCAGGACCTGCTGAATTCTTGTCAGCGAGATGTGCCAAGCTTATTCTCCCTTAATTACAGTGCTAACAGGAGTAATCAGGCAGACAGCGGGCATGTCTACACAAGGCGCTGACCGTGGAGTTATCTAATTAGCTGTGCAGTAAACATCTCAGCGTCTACATGTGCAGCCCTATTAGGCAGCAGTAAACTAATACCGCCGTAGGATAGTGCTTGTAAATAAGTCCTAGTGCGCAGCAACACGTGTAGACGCTGATGGGGCTGGCTGGGGCATGAGGATGCTTCAGTGTGGGGGCTAGCCCTGCACCGGAGCATCCTTGTGCCCCAACCAGTTCCTCTGCAGCACACTGAGCCAGGTCTGGGCAGCCCCGGGGCGGCAGGCTGACCCCCCAGACCTCCTGCCGGTCAAGGCTGCTGCGACCCAGCTCAACGTGCTGCGGTTCTGGGCACAGGTTCAAACAGCTGCCTGGGAGCAGTAAATTCCAGCGCGATATGCACTGGAGTTTCTTGCTTCAAATTAAATGCACGTGTAGACGCACCCAGTGACCCTTTAACGCCGATTAAGTACTAGCAATGATCTCTCTTTCCTAAACCTTATTAAAATAAAACGCAGACATTTCTTATGTTGTGCTTAACTCAGGAACTTAAACCAGAGAGGAACTGAGCATCTGCTACTCACTCCTATGATTTCTGCTAGAAGTTACAGATCCCACCACCTCTGGATTTGGCCTACGGTGGATATATTTGATTTCAGAAGAAGGAGATAACAATTAGCCTGATCTAAACTTCTCTGATATATCACGTTCCCATTATGTTATACATAGCCACAAAACTATTACGACTGTTTTCTGGAATGGTCCGGGTCCACTCAGTTATTTAGAGTTCGTCTCCCACTGTAATAGTTACAGCTTAAACGGGAGCTAGGATCTGAACCCCACCTATATGCCTGGCTGCCAGCTATCAAACCCTCCGTTTTGGGCAGCAGAGGATGCAGCATGTGAGACATGAAACACACACCGTGCTCTCTCGGAGAGGATTTACTTCTCTTCATCCTTCCTTAGTTGTCTGAGATCCTGCTGTCATTACGAGAGTCCTACTGTGTCTTTTTTCTCCAAGGAACACCCTGCCTCGTTCGACGTGAGTGGCAATTATTGTCTGTGAAGGGGAAGTAAACAAGGAAAGAAGAAGAGCAAAGGGCCTGGAGGAAGGCAGCATGCGCATGTCCTCTGTAATGCACTGCATGTACTCTGCGGCAGAATGCAGAGCAGGCAGACGCCGTAGAAATGCAAAGGTGTGACATCTAGGAAACAATCGTAATAGGGGCACCATTACATATTTTACAGGTTTCCTTCAGTTGGACCAAACCAAACCCCTGGATCTCAATACTTTCAGTGGTGAAATATTTATGAAGCCAAAGCTGAACGTGAATTTTGGAACAGAAAGCCATCTCTAGTAGCAGCCTTCCTCAGACTGCAACCAATGTGTGTTATTAGACTTCGAGGTTACCCTCTTGGCTTAGTGCTCAGGTGACCTGGAGTAGCTGCAGAAGCAACTCGACTCAGTCCTACCCAGGAGCCCTCCTCTTTTCTTCCCCTTAAGTTAGCTGGGGGAACAAAGAGTGCTTGATGCCAGGATCCAAACCATCAAGTGATGGATTTAAATGACAGCACGGCCATAGAGAATCACAGGGGCAGTCTCTCACGGAGTTGCGGAGGGGCAGTGCGAGGAGGAGTTCCTCTTAACCCTTGGCAGTAAAAGTTTCCGTGGCTGCTCTCCACGCTTCTAGATTCATGCTCCCATCTTCCTAGCAAAAGTGTTAGCAGCACTGGGCTCTTCCTGAGCAGGTGATAGAAGCAGGTGCTTCTGGAAATCCCACTAAGCGAATGGAAATCATCCAGCTACACAGACAGCACCTGCCAATGTACCTTTTATGCAACAGATTTTCCACTTCCCAGGGATGAAAAGCCAGGTTCACTGCTTCCCTCCCTCCTCCAGGGGTTTTTCATCACCAGAAATACCCGAAGCCACTCAGCACATCTGGTCTGCACTGTTCCAGGTTTTATTTGTCCCTGGATGTTGCATTTGTAGCCCTCACCAACAGGCAGGCATGGGGATCTGACTCAGTGTTGAGTAAGGCAGTTATTATCCAACTGTTCTCTGTAATACCCCCTGCTAGACATTATGGCTAATGAGGGTACTCCTCCCAGCTTGGTAACGAGGAATAGCTCCATTTAGGAGCTAATGGTTTAGCATTTAGGTCTAATGCCTCTGTGGTGACTGGGCTGAACGAGGCACAACATCTGGTCCGTGATGTGGAGACATCTTTAGCAGAGCACTTGGGTCAGCCTCCATCAGCAAAGGCCCAGTATATTCCTTAACATCTATTGCAGAAGTGCCTGGAAGACACCAGCCATCAGATTGGGTCCTCTGCAGGGTGGACAGCAGCACGAGGGGGGAGATTTGGGGCCATCCAAGGAAAAACCCATGCAACCAGCCTGAGGATGTTGGAGATGGATTTGCCCTGTTCTTTTCACCATTGCTGCTCCCAGAGATTCACATCAGGCCCTGGTCACATCCTGATGAGTGGGAGCAGTCACTAGGAAGCCACCAAGACCTCTGAGGGCAGAACTTGGAGCTGTGCCCTTCCAACTCCCACGGCAGCTTCTGCACGCTGTGGTCTGCCCCGGGTACACATCTTCCGCTCTTCTTCTTCTTCTTCTCATGTCTTTGTCATAAACTAGATGTTTTCCAGAATCATGCACAAGCGATGGCTCTTTCCATTGCTGCAGCGAGGTCCTTCTTCATACGGGTCTCACCAAGGAGTCAGCAAATGAGCATGTGCTCCATAGGCAGCATTTCACCGCACTCGCATATATTTGTGTCCTTAGAGTACTCTCATTTGATCATGTTTGTTTTTGCTCTGAGCATTTGCGTGCAGAGGTGATTCAGGTATCACTGTGTTGGCCAGTCTAGATCTACCCCTCTTGGCAGGTCCTTCTGGGGTTCCGGGTCCATTTTGCAGCACCTGGTTGCACGTAGTTTTTCCTTCCATAACCTCAGTCGCACCCTGTCAGCCGTTGTGTCCAATGGCACAACACTGGTCACAAAACTCGTTCATGTTTTAAGCCATGTAGTCACTTATTTGTCATCACAGAGTGGATGTCTGGGGTCTTCCATCTGCCGTGATCTTTCTCTTTGGGTCGCTAGCTTTCCTCTGATATCAGGTAGTGCAGTGCAGTGCCAGCCAGTAGGTACAGGCTGTCTTTTGGAGTTGGCTTTAGACATCCTGTTATTTCACGACAGCTGTCATTGAGAGCTGGGTCTGTTTTCTTGGCATGAACTGATCGTTCCCAGACTGGACATGCATACTTTGGAGTGGAGTAACACAAGGCAGTAGCAGTGGTTTGTAACGGAGCTAGGTTCGCTCCCCACTTTGAGGTGACCAGCTTTTACAGTAAGGTGTTGCGGGCGCTGACTTTCCCTTTCATCTTCTCTGCACGTGCTTTGAATGGAAGTGTTCAGTCCAGTGTAACTCCCAAGTACACAGCGTTTGGGTGATTAGTCAGCGGTATTCCAGCCCAGGGGATGTTTAATTTCTGCTTGGCTTCTCTGTGGCATAGGTGAAAAGCTGTGACCTGTGTCTTGGTTGGGTTGGCACGAAGCTGGCTCTTACTGTAGTCATCCAAGAGTTGCTCAGTGCAGATGTCAGTGGCAAAGTCCTTCTCTTGTGACGTGATGCATAGATCATCAGCATTTATTGAGCTCCTCGTATTACTGTATGGGTTGGTCATTGGTATATACGTTAAAAAGGATCAGTGCTAGCATGCTACCCTATGGAAGGCCGTTTCATTGTCATCTCCAGCATCTCCGTTCCTTGCACACTTCTACTTAAATATGTCTATTCTCCAAAGGAGATGGGTTGAGCTGCACTAGGTGGTAGCTGTGAGTCATACTGTAGACTTGGCAAGTGGGTTTTGTTGGTTGACTGTGTCATATGCTGCCGATAGGTCTACAAATACAGCACCTGTTATCATCCCTTTCGTGAATCTTGCTTCTATATGCTGGGTGATGTTTAATATTTGGCTAGGTCAGGACTTGCCTGGTCCAAATCTAGTTTGTTCTGGTGTTAGATGCTGTTCAATGTGAGTGAAAGGTGATGGAGAATAGAGGTGTTGGTTGTAGCTGTGTTGGTCTAAGGACATAAGCAGAAAAGGTTCTGTGGGTAAATCTGATATCTTTTATTAGACCAACTAAATAGTTGAAAATTGTTTGATTGAGAATAGGGCATTTGTAAAGCAGATACAGATGCCACAGAAGTGACACTGGCCTATAGTTGTCTTGGCCGGAAGCATCCTTCCCTGGTTTGGAAGAGGTATCACATGGACTTGTCACCGTAACACAGGTATTCTGAATAATTGTTAAAGAGGCATAATACCCATAACTTGGTTGCAGGACCAACGTGTTTGATCTGCTCCATGCACATGTCATCGAGACCAGCTGCTCTGCCGTTCGTCGAGTGACTTATTCCAGCATCAAGTTCATCCATCACGAATATTTACCACTCTGAAGTCAGTTGGTAAAGAGAGTAAATATACAGGACAGGAGGCAACCTCTCCCTGCAGCAGAGTGGAGGAATGGGCTCGCTGCAGCAGGAGGCACCCTTGCCGTTTGGCTTCATCTTCAGTATCTGTCGTGGCGTGGACTCCCCGTAGACCTGTGCCCACCAGACACCGATGCACGTCCCTCCTCTGATCTTGCTGGATTGACTAGCAATCCTCCCACCGATCGTTAGGAGATGGGCAACGTTATACACAGTGAATCCCCAGCCTTCTTGCCTCCTCTTTTTGGGCATTCTCTAACTCATTTTAAAGCAGGTTTCCCATTTGAAATCAATGGTGAGAGCCCCTCAGAAATGGAAAACCTGACTCCCTTTCTACTTAAGTTGGTGTAAACCAGGAGTAGAGCCACTGGAATCGATATTGTGAGACAGCCTTGCTGTTTTGCCTCTGGGATTTTACGCTGTTCAGAGTAGAAACTGTCTATAAGGTACCAAGTACATAGTAATAGTGATTTGTGTTGCAACAACGCCGTACAGCCCCAGTACGGAGCAGGAAACCATTGTGTCAGGAGCTGTACAAACAGAGCAATGAGAATGGTCCCATGTCACTCTCACCTTATTCCAGATTTATCTTCACTGCAGTCAGTGCAGCTAACCCGGGATAAGCACGGAGAGGTGGCATGTTGCGTTGGGTCAGATCTATTCTTAAATCTATTCCCCAACTCGTTTGATGAGGTTTGGATGGCAAGGAAAGCAGCAGAATGGTTCAGCAGAGACAAACCCAAAATGAATGCTCATGTATTCGATTGCCTAAGAAACAAAGAGTCTTAAAAGACCAGTTTTGCTTGCTGTTGACTTGTAGACAACTTCTGTACTCTTCGTAGACTACCTGAATCTTGTACCGCAGACATGCTGCCCATGCGTAGAAGGTGGCAGAGCCTCGCGTTGCTGTTTTTGCACTGTATATTCCCTGTGATGTTCCCTGGGCTCCGAGCGGGCCTGGTATCGATTGTCAGGAACCGTGAATCTCCTAGTTTATTATGTTCGGGTGTTGTTTACAAAGTGGTGTGACACGATAATGTGAGAAACAGGATCGGCTCCAGAAGGAGTCGGGAAGGGTCGAATGCACTGGACTGTTTTGCAAAGCACCGTGTGTACTCAGAGTGTCTAAAAGGGCAGTGATTTTGCACACCTGAGATGTCAATCGTAAAATCATAGAGAAGGAAAGGACCTCCAGAGGTCATATAGTCCAACCCCCTGTCTCAGGCAGGATCATCCATGTCCAAGCCATCCTACACAATCCATGATCTAACCTCTTCGCAACACAAGACATATCACCATAAAATGCCACCCATAAAGCAGGGGAGCCACAGCAGGGAGGGGCCCGAAGGCAGGTACTCAGCAGCTCCTCAGTGCTGGGCCCCTTTAACGCATCTCAAGTTTGGTCTCCAAACACTGAAGCAGGATCACCAGTCGCACTTGTTTTTCAAACAGTGCTGGGCCTCTGTTTAGGTGATAAAACCCACATAAAGACCAATCCAACCTCTGCCCTCAAGGTCTTGTAAATCCAGAGACGCTCCCCTGACTCCAGAGGACTTCTCTGCACCTGAGATCAGAATCTGGCTCAAGTCAAACCGCAGCAGGATCAAGATCGTACATGCTCAGCAAATGCATAGACTTTGCTCTTTGTACAGTAGTAGAAATTAAAAGCATGGCACCAGGAGACTGATAGCGCATTAGTACTGTTTATTAGGACAGCAAATTGTGCCAAAAAGAATACACACAACAGCTAATGATAACATTATGCACATTCATTTAATAGCTAATTAATCTCTCTGACTTTCCTAATATACAAAAGGAACCTGGAATCTGTGAGAATGACACAGCCATTTGCATTTATTATTTCCTATAATTGGGGAAGTGGGAGAAATGGGAAAAAAAAACACATCAAGTTGTTCACCTCTGCAGATAATAATAATGAGATGATCATCTCCTGTAGTTTTTAATTAGAAATGTGGCAGTTAATTGATTTCTTGGGCATGTTAATTAAGAAATAATGAGGACCAGGTTGCAGCAAAAGAAGTCAGTGAGAAGTTTGATTCCCTGGTGGAAGAGGTGTTTGTGTCGCGTGCTCCTCCAGCCGGCTGGTTGTCACCTGGAGCTCGGGAGGGCTATGGGGGTACGAGCGTGTCCTGGACCCTGACGTACTGACTCAGAATATCTTTTCCAGTGGAGAAGCAGCAGGAGGGAGAATGAGGGCAGAAGATTTCCGTAGAGCTGCTCTTGGCCACTGTCCTGAATGAGCAGTTTCCAGCTCCTTAGGGGCCCAAGCAGGCGCAAGCCTCGGTGTTGGCTCCGGGGGCGTCTGCAAGGCAAGTCCGCCGGTCTAGACAGAGGCCTGGACACCCAGAGCAAACCTTCTCCTTAGCCACAGGGTCTTCCCGTCTTCCTATCCCGCTTTCCTCCGCCGGCCGCAGCCGGAGGTCATGAGCCCACCTTGAGGCCGGTGACAAATTCATGTCGCCTATCACATACACATCCAGCCAGATCCCCAGCGGGTGAAAATCAGGACGGCTCCACGAGCCCCAGCGGGACTTTGCGTGTGTGCAGCAGCTGAGACGCTGGCCCGCAGAGTTCCCGTTACAGCTACATCGGGACTCGCAAGCAATAACGCCAGTCGGTCACGTGGCGACAAAATCTCGCGGCTAAGAGAGCACGCTGCAAAGTGCTAACCTGCTGCATGCTTCATCCAGCCCGGGCACAAAATCGGCTTGCCTGGCATGGGAGCTGGGCAGTCCAAGGCTAGGTAAGAGGTTGCTGCTAGTCAGCCTCGCACCTGCTGCCTGTCACAGCTTCTGGCCTCTAGTTCCCCACGCTTCCTCCCTCCAGCGAAACAACCTCGCTGGGTTCTTGTCCATCGCAATAGAGATGTAGCTTCTTTGTGCTCAATTTGAGCCGTGTCTTTGGGGACCAGGCCAGGATCCTCGAGCTTCTCCGGCCGTCTCTTCTATTTCTGGGCTCGTCTCCTATTCGTAGGGCGTCTCATTAACTAGAGCCCAGTCCCACAACTCAGGCAAAACTCCGGTTACTCAGTGGTTACTTGTCGCTTCTTGCCTGCACTTAAGAGCACGAGCGCTACAGAGCAGGGCCAGGTCCCCCCAGGATGTAAATTAACCTCGCTCTGTTGACTGCATCAGAGCAATGCCACCCACTGAGGATTTGGTCCTGTGCTTGTCTCCCCTTTTCTGCAAAGCACGACGCACGCTTACGGTGCTAAGTGAATAATGATCACCATGCCGGTGAAGCCCGTGGGAGTTCTGCCTCAGCAAGGACTGTAGGAAGTCACTTCCAGCCCCCTCCGTCTTCCTGATCTACTGAACCCACTTTTCCAACACAGCGTAGAAAGATTTTAAATAACCCAGAGCAGGTAGGGGGCACGCCCCGTTTCTGGTTTTATGTCCGCAACACAGAAGATAACTACACCACGGACACAACTGTACAAAACCGACCTTGTAGAGCACTGTAGATCTCAGGGTAACATCGATACCACACACCAAGGTAGACGTAGCTGTCTCTTTCTTTACCCCTTTCTTTTAAAAGCTTGTGACCAAGAACTCAAGTTCTGTGACGTGCCACTCGCAGGCATTCGGGGAGTTTCTGGGTGCTGTCGGGCATATTACAGGGAGAGCTTCCCCGCAGTGACGCTGAGAACAGATCTCGTTAAACTACCACAAAACTATTGCTAAGGGGGCAGCTGTGCCAAGGAACTAGCCTGATTGGGAATCACTTACTGGTGTCGTGGGTGCACAAGAAGTGATTTCCCACGAGTCCTGACAGTGCTGGTTATTTACAGACCCTGAATTCTCTCTGGTTTCCTTTCAGAAATGCCTTTTTTTTTTTTCTTCATGTTTTGTAAATGGTGTCCTCATGTAACCTTAACCTGTCTGACAAAATCGCTCTCCAGCTCCCCAGCCACTCCAGTCTGAATGCACCTTATAATTGTATTGAATGGCAAACTGTAAACCATAAGAAACACAGGGGTATTACCTTTCCAAAATGTCACTTGTCTTCCAGCCGTTATTACGATGTAACTTTACAAGCACATATACCTCTGTCAACTTCGATCGACTTTGAAATGCGCACAGTGTCTTTTTAACCTTCTCAATAGATTTATCGATCACAACACTTTATGTAACACTTCTAAATGTCTGGAATAAAAGCGAATGCATTTAAAGGATTAGGCTGCAGCTCGGTTATTATTTGTGTGATTATGCGTATGAGAGATGCAGGGGCTTAGTGGAGCAAAGATACACGCTTGGCTTGTTACTGTAGATGCTAGTAGCCACGTGCCATTCGGAAGTGTACTCTGTGTGTGTGCGCATGTGTGCGTATGCGTGTGAGTGCATGGTCTCATGTGCGTGTGTATTCCCTACTGCCTCTCCTGGGTGAAAGCAGAGGGGTGTGTGTGTGTGTGTGTGTGTGTGTGTGTGTGTGTTCCCTGCTACCTCTTTTGGGTGAAAGCGGGAGTGCGGGGTGTATTTGAGTGCATGGTCTCATATGTGCACGTGTGTTCTCTACTGCCTTTCCTGGGTGGAAACAGGGTGGGGGGGACACACGCGCTGCGCACACCTTCCTGCCTCCTGCTGGATGAAATCATACCTGTTTGCGTGCATGTGTGTGCACATGTATTCTCCGCTGCCCAATGAAATCAGGGCAGTAGGGATATGAGTTTGCCTGCACACTCGCACAGGTTTGTCTATTCCCTGCAGCTTCTGCTAGATGCAGTCGGATGCCTCTGCGTGCGTATGTGCGTACACATTACTGCCAGCCACAAACAGGGAATGTTGTGTGCACACGCGTATTCTCTGACGGCTGCATGAAATCAGACATGCCTCTGCTTATACGTACCTGTGCGCCACGCTGCCCCCTGCTGAATGACATCAGACCTGCTAGTGTGTACACGTGCATGTGCGTGTGCGTGTGTGTGAAGGCACACCCCAGGTCACCCCGGCCGAATGTAAGAGGCAAGACCATAACATTTTTCATCCATAAACAAAAAAGAAAGATGTCAGAGTTCGTTCCTGGGACCAGCGAAGCGATGTTCCCTGGGCTCGCCCTTATCAGGGGTAGCTCCTCCCAGCGTAGCCACGTAAAAGCAATGTCCGCTGGGGGGTATGTGCAGGAACTCAGCTAACCTGACCGGGATGAGCACTTGCATGTCATTTAATTTTAATTGTTCAAGGGGTTGCTGGTTAATCTTTTCACAGAGCTTTCGTAACCTGATGTCTCAGTTTGTAAAATACTAAGGTTCGTGCCCACCCCAATTACTTCCAAAATGAGTCCCTTCCACCCCCCCAGTTTACAAGGTAAATCATTACCTCGTTTTTACCAGGGACAAAGATTCTCCCTCCCTTTGCGTGAAGGGTGAGTGGGAGCAGCTCACCCTATGCAGAGGGGATGGGTTCAGATGGGATTTCCATTGGTGCCTGACTTGGGATTTGAAATGCGCCTGGTGCCTGGGACATGCTGACTTTACCCTTTGAGGTTACGTTCCAGGATCTCCCGAGCTGCGGAGCATGGCGATCCCTGCATGCCATCACTGGATCCTAATGGTTTGCCAGGTGAGTTTGTGAAATTTAGACCCAGGTATCACCTAGAGCAAAGTGTACCTTGTCTCTCAGAGAAGACAATCCCCACTGCATGGGAAGAAAAAGGGGCAGAAAGCCAAGGAGACAGCGACATGGTCACCACGAGGAACTGCGCTGCTTGTCTAGACACACGGGCTGCATCCTGCTAACCAAGCTGGTGTAGATCAATTTGCCTAAGCGGTAATGCAGTATAGCATATTACCGTCCGGGAAAGAGAACGAGCACAGCACCTTTCTGCACGTATCCTGGTGAGTTATTCAGTGTCTGCAGTATTCTACGCTGCTTCATATGGGATTTTGAATCAAGTTCCACGGTATCCAGAATATCTAAACCAGACGAAAGCGCTAGGACGAAGCCCATGGTCAGCACCACTAAGGGTGATTAAAATGACCTTATCCTTCCTTGCCATGCTGGGAAACTGGTGTGTGGACCAGGTCTTAGCTCCTGTCCCTGCTCTGAGTTCGAAGTGCAGACACAAAGCAACAAGCAAGCAGGTCTCAGCAGGCAGAAGTGGAGATGATCAATTAGAAGTTGCTGGGCAAAATGCAGGGAGGAGCCCAGATTATCCCAATAATCCCATTGTTCATTCATGAGGGAAAGAGCCCAGATTATCCCATTCTGATTGGCTGGTCAGGCCTCCGTAGCAATGATGTAACCATGCACCATTCTCAATGGAGACCCTGGTCACACCAGTAGACCGTTCCCTTGCACCTTTTAGGTTCGTTAGGGGAAAATCAGGGAGAGAAAGGGAGAAGGACAAGGCGGACTGGCGTGTTGGGAGGAGTATGAGGAGCCCGTGGCGCCAGGACGGCCCATGAGCTTCCCCAAGGCTGAAGCCCTTTAGACCCCTTTCAGCCCACAGGATTGAAGAGCAAAACCCTTGGCTTGCTCCGTAATGCAAACTTTGGCTCCTACAAGGCAATGAGTGGAAGGTGCCTGATTCACCGGGAGCGTGGTTAGCAGAGCAGCTGCCTCCCTTGGGATGAGCTATGTGAGGAATGGGGATAGATAGCTCAGAAGGCAGCTTCGAAACCAACCAGCCAGTTGCATATTCAGGGGAGCTGAGAAAAGGCCTTGGTCACTGCTCTCCTTCCAGCCCTGTGGGTCGGGCCACTTTTCACAATGGAAGGATCCAGAGGAATAGCTCCCTAGGACGTGTGGGCAAAGGAGACAGCTGAAATCACCAAATTCACCAAGGGGCCCACGTCTTAGTCCATCATCCAGAGCAGGGCTGTCCCCTGCTTATATAGTCACTAGGGTTTGGCCTGCGCACTGTCATCCAGCACAAGCCGAGGGGCTGCCGTCATCTCCCATTGGGACGCATTAGCTGTAGCCTAGCAATTCCCACTGCAGACCGTGGTTTAACGGAATAGAGAACTGACTGGAGGGGACAGTAGCAAGGCCTCATCCCTGGGTGTTACACAGCTGTCTCAGCCCCTGTCTGTTCTGTGTAGGTTCTCCTGCTGCGTTCGCCTCCGTAGGAGTGGGGCGTCTTCAAGAGGAACGGCACGGAGCCTGGCATCGCTCGTGCCTTTGGTCTCGCATCTGGTCCCTAGTGGAAGCAGCATCAGTGGCGAGCAGCTTGTTCCGGTAGGAGTTGTGTGCTGCGTTGTTGTTCAGGGGTGAGTTCGTCCGACGGTTTCTTTGTACACCGTGCATTGATATTGCAGAAGGCACAGTCACACGTGCTCCCGAAAGACGTTGGGATGGACTTTGGTTCCTGGGGGAATTTGCTGCACCGCTGTGGGCCAGAGCCTTGCAAATGCTGCGTCCTCCACACTCCCTTTCCATCCCTCCCCAAGAAGTGAAGTTGTCAGCTGAATTTTCTTCCCGGCGCTTCTGCTCTTTTAGGGTCCCAGGCCCGAGGACTTTGCAAATAAGGATGGAGCCATTGAGCTTGATTGGGAATGTCAGGAAGCACAGGGCAGGTTTGATGTGCTCCCAGGAGCTTGTCTTGCTTGGACTCCACCATAAGCCATGCCGGCTTCCTGCCCAGGTACATCCCAGGGATGGCAAGGTAGACTGCAGTGCTTGGCCCAGCTAAGAGCACAGTCCAGTGCAAGATGGACTCAAATGCAAGAGCATCGCTCTGATAGTGGGGCTGAGGGCAAGTCCTCCTCATGCAATAAAACCCAGGGCTCCTTGGCAAAAACAATGCAAATCTACTCCTACCAGGTGTCTTTTACCCTTTTTTTCCCCCCTGCACAATCTAAAGGCTGGGCTTGCAAAAAGCTGTGGGTCTCTTTAAGAGGAAAACTGTGTGGTCTGGGAGCAAGTCCACATTATGTGACTCTAAGTTGTGCAGTTGAATATCTGCCCTTAAAAAACAACCTCCGTAAGTGCGTGGCTCCGTCTACAGAGCACGAGGTAAAGAGTGAGTCACTGTTAAGCGTCGAAATTACAGCTCTGTAAAGCACCAGTCCGCGTGAGATCAGTTGGGCCCTTGGAAATTAAAGCCAGAACGACCTCTTCTCTCCCATTCGGGGCTGTTTTTCAAGGCTTAGCTACTCCACACCCATCTGTCCCTTGCTGCCCCCAACTGTCCTGTTCCCTACAATCTTTTCTCCAGTTCGTTGAGCTGTCCTCAGATGCACACACAATCACAACCACAAACACACACGCACAACCCCCTTTCCCAGCAGGTAACACGCCAGGTGCCAGTTGCTCTCTCGCTGCCAGGAAGCTTCTGATTTCCAAATTACCCATTCACTTTCTCATCCCACCTTTTTGCTCCCAGTCGCACCCCCATCGCCCCAGGCTGTTTGCACCCGTCGGGCCCTTGCAGACGGGCATCAGCTCCTGTCCCGTCTCAGCGGCGGTTCCTATCAGGGCCGTGCATGTCTCGCTCTTGGATGTCATCTGTTTGTTTAGTGCTCGGTGCTTACATGGCTTGTCCTGAGAGCCCCTGGGAAGACACCTGTTCAGAGCCTAAGCCAACCTCGGGCTGAGCCCCCGGGTCAGTGGGACAGAGCGCTGGCGGATGTGTACGTGTGTGTGTGTGCGTGTTGCGGTGGAGGGGGGAGGGTGATGATGGGTGTGTGACCCCTGGCAGGGCCGGAGAGAGGCATTTAGTAACCAGATCTCGGAGCAAATTCCAGAGCAAACCAAGGAGTGAGAAGTGGGGAGAGAGAATCGGAGGCTCCTGAAGCTGCTTGGGCCCGTGCTAATCCTGCCGCCTCTCTCTGGAGGGGGACACACATGCAGGCAATCACCCTCCTGATGACCGCCTGCCAGAAACTACAGCCAGTGCTTGCCGGGGCTGCCCTGGCTGCATGCCCAGGACAGCAGGCTGCAAGCGTGACGCAAGAAGAGCCCCATTCGACCCTTTGGAGGGCAACGAGCCTTAGCACGGGGCTTGGGGCCAGGGCCCTGTATAGTTTATGGGGCAAAGCCGGGATCCCAGGTCTCCCGTTGAGGCAAGGTGTTGCAATGGGGGAGGCTTGCAAATAAGGTCCCATAGCACAGCACGGACCCTGGATATGTGAACTCCGGGGAGCTGGGATCTGAGACCTTGCGGGAATCTCCTTTGCTGAGCACTGTTTCACCTGGGGATGGCTCAGAGAGGGCTGACCCTGCCTAGAGCATGGGTGGGATGAGATGTGACCTCCTGCAGACTCTGCCAGGCCTCCTGTCCTATGCTTCTCTCCCTTTCCTGGCCCGGAAGAACAAACCAGTTCCTTCCCAGGCGGGCCAGTTTGCAAAGCTAACCCCAGAGGCAGGACTCTCCCTCCTCCAGCAGGCACCAGACCCCCTCCCCTGTCAGACAGTCCCACGGCACTTCTGGAGCAGAGCGTGACTGACCCTGCAGGGCCTTGGAAGACGTGATGAAGGAGCAGTCCCGGCCGACTAAAAGGCTCTGTTAACACGGCCCCGGATCCGCTGGCTGCAGCGCCTCCCTTTTATCAGCCAGCCCAGGGGACTCTCACGGTGAGCGGAAGGCAGGGTTGTTTTGGGATCGCCTCGCCCTCGACATTCAATCCCTGGCGCAGGTGTGAAGAGCAGCTAAGCCATCACCCCCTGCACATACCTGCCATACCTGCACCGGCTCCCCCCTCCCGCGCCCAGCGCATGGCTCAGAGAGACCCGCGGGGGCTCGGACCGCTTTGTCTCCTGGCTATGAGGAGGGTGGGTGACACTAATACCTTCGCGCTTGAGAACAAGAGCAACCAAAAGGCTTGTGTCTCCCTACAAAGGGACACTGGCTTAATGAGATGCTATCTCGCTAATAGCTGCTGTGCCGGAGGGGGGAGAGTGCAGAAAGCACTTCGGAGAGGGGGAGTGAGCCATTTGAGGGTGTCTCTGACTTCATCCAGGGTCCTGGCATGTGGCTGTGATAGCTTCGTTCTCCCAGCCCTGGGAGTTTGCAAACTGGTGCATCCATGAGGTTCAGACACAGTGGCGGCCACTGAAGGGTTCAGCGTCAGCTCAGACGGGCACTCAGGGGGGCATTAGCAGCCCAGGAGGGTGCCTCCAGGCATTGCCACGTTGAAGGCCAAGGTAGGATGCAGCAGAGCCCTGCTCCACCTGCTGCGAAGGCCCCAAGCCCACGGGGCGTGTCTACGCTATGGCAGTCATGGCACCAAGGCAATAAGTCCTACCCCTCTGCTCCTACCAACGTGGATAGGGAGCGGTGAGAGCACCCTGGGGGCACCACACTCGGGGCCTAGGTTTCCGGTGTGTGGCTTGGAGCACCCACACTCATTGCACCCCCAGTGGCTTAATTTAGGGGTGCACAGAAAGTGCTGGAAGCATCAAAGAGGCTCTCGCAGCCGTCCCCTCTCCCTTCTCCCTGTCTGCTCGAGTCGGTCTGCACCCAGAGGTTACATCCAGGCTTAAATCCGGTTAGTCGAACCAGAGCAGACTCCCACATGGACGCCCCGTGTCACCCATGTTCTGTCCACTTGGCTTATAGCGGCCAGGACTCGATTGAAAAACCCAGGTTAATTAAATTACTTAAAGGTCTTAAAAGATGTAATTAAATTGTCATAGCTGTGTTGGGGGAAGGCGACTGAGCCTGCGAGATGGCATGCACATGGGAAGAGAGATGCCAGAAAAGACAGGCATGCGTCTCACATCATGGGCTCCTTGGAGAAAGGACCAGCTCTTCCTTATGGGTTTGTGCAGCACCTAGCACATGAGCCCCTGATGCTAATGCAAAGTACTTCCATGAGATAAGGGTTGGGAGTAGAGTTGTGAAATGTTCGGCTCACTACAGCCATATGGTCTGTCCCCTTCTCCTCTCCTGCTATAATAGGGAAGCTGGCTAAGCCTTCTTCTGCGGAGTCATAGACTTGGCCACGTTCATCTTTCTGGGGAAGAGCTGGAGAGTCTGTTGCTGAGCTGCAAAGAGAAAAGTCTTGGGCTAGGGCATGCGGTGGAAAGTTTCCTGGGAAGGTGTAATATTTTTTCTTTCTGATTTTTGACATCAGGAATCCAAGTCTTGTCTCGCCTCCTTCTCCCGAACGTCTCCATGGATGATGACAAGGGGACTCGTAGACTGGTGCCTCAGCCAGCGCTAAGGAAGGGCCTCCTGAGGGATGGTGCACAGCAGAGGGGTTTCCAGACTGATCATGTTGATTTGGGGGCCCGTTTCCCTGAATGCAGACCCCTTTTCAACTCAAACACCTGATCAACTAGCTCTTGCACGCTCAGGCACGGATGCCAAGGTAGGTCTCAGACCCAGGGTTTCCCAAGAAACCCTCCATGATGATGGAGAGGAAGAATTTGAATCACGGCCAGCGCCACGTTCCACCTGCCTGTAACCTCTCCGGGGTACAAAGCAGGTAACTGAAGCCTGGTCCCAATCAGGACTGGTCACCAGGCCCCCACAGCTACCCTGGCAGCAAGAAGAACATAGGACCTATCCGACTAAGCAGCAGCTCTGCAGAAAAGGACCTGGGGACAAGAAGCTGAACAGGAGCCAGCAGTGCGCCCTTGGTGCCAAGAAGGCTACCAGTATCCTGGGCTGCATTGGTAGGAGCATTGCCAGCAGATGCAGGGAAGTGATTCTTCCCTCTGTTCAGCACTGGAGAGGCCACATCTGGAGTCCTGTGTCCAGCTGTGGCCCCTCCATTGCAGAAAGGACGTGGACACATTGGAGAGAGTCCAGTGGAGGGCAATGAAAACTGTTCAGGGGCTGGGGGACAGGACTAATGAGGAGAGGCTGAGGGAGCTGGGCTTATTTAGTCTGGAGAAGTGAGGACCGAGGGGGATTGAATAGCAGCCTTCCCCTCCCTGCAGGGGGGCTGCAAAGAGGATGGAGCTGGGCTGGTCTCTGTGGGGGCAGGTGATGGGACAAGGAGCAATGGGCTCAAGCTGCAGCAAGGGATGTTGAGGTTGGATATTAGGAAAAACTTTCTCACCAGGAGGGTGGCACAGCACAGGAACAGGCAACCCAGACAGGTGGTGGAGTTTTTTTAGACCCAGCTCGACAAAGCCTTGGCCAGGATGCTGTAGTTGGGGCTGGTCCTGCTTGGAGCAGGGGGCCGCACTAGATGTGACCTCCTGAGCTCCCTCCCAGCCCTCATTGTCTATGAGTCTAGGATCCAACACAGACCGTCTGGGACCATACAGAGGCAGAGGGGCCCTTTGCCAGGCCATTTCATGAGCTTTTCCATCCCAAATTCACCACTCAGTCTCCAAGTCGTTGCTGCCAGGCACTCACAACAGACACAGTCCCCAGTGCTTTGAAGAGACCAGGCAGCATCTCCTACAGAGGCGACCAAGGCAGAAGGACAAGCACGCCGAGGTGGGCAGACCAGGAGACTATCACCCAGTCTGTTTCTGTGGCCCGTGCAGCAGCACCTGCCAAGAAGGTGGCTTGTTAATGGTGGACCTGGGTCGCGAGGTGTGGTCTGGACTGGGAGCACCAGCTCCAGGTCCTGCCAGCGGAGATGCACCTGAACCACCACCCTGGGGGATGAAAGGCTTCGTGCCCCGTTGCCAAGCCCCCGTGACTGTCCCGCATGACACGGAGCTGTGGCAACGGCGCAGCAAACACAACCCCTCGAAGCAGCTGCTCAGCCCTCAGCCATTAACCCAGCGCCTCTCCCGGGCAGCTCCCACATGGGCAGAGCTGGGACTCGGCACTTGGGCAAACAAACCCAGAGGCCTCTGACCCCTCCCTGGCCTCCCCCTGTCTCAGACATGATTCCCAGCAAGCCAAGGAGACATCAAAGATCTCGGGGGAGCTTCGCAGCGGCTGGTAATTCTTAATCGTGCTTAACGAGCCCTGACAGCGCAGCCCAGCGTGGCTCACCCCGCAGTTGATTTCCAGCGGGCAGGTGCAGTTTCCCAGGCCAGCCTTGTTCCCATCCAGTGCTTCCCTGTGTTCCCAGGCCCTCACACCCCCCTTCAGGGCTCTTGAGCCTGCATCTCCTGACCTGGCAGGACATACGTAGTCTCTGCCACCTTAATGGCAGCATCTTTGGAGCATGAACAGCTCGATCCCCGCACACTGACCGATGCCATCCCCTGACCCCGGCACCCTTGATGTGCTCTTTACTGGACAATTCACAGATGTGGCAGAGGGAGGGGAACCCATCATCCCGCTCCCCAGCACCTGCTAGCTTTGAAAGATGCCTTGGCTTGGCTTCCCCCCAGGAACATTGTGCTGCTTGTCCCCAGACCAGCTGCAGCAGCAGAGCAGAGCAGCCTTGGCCCGTGCCAGAGGAGCAAAGGGATGGGGGGAGCATGGCAGCAGGAAGGCGTGTAGGGGCTGGCGTGCCCTTCTCCCGGCCCTTCTCCTATCAGCTGCCCCCCAGCAAAGCAGAATCCATCCCAGCCAGTCTGCCCTGTACAACTGGCAGGAGCAGGTCCAGGGTTGGGAGGAGCCCAGCACATGGCCTGTAGCGCAGGCTGGAATAACTTGGTCATGAATGCATGTTCCCTTCTCCTTTGGGCAACACAGGGATTTGGACGCTGCTGCTACACCCCACTTTCCAGTGCCCCCTCCTTGCCAGGTGACCATGCAGCTACTCTGCCCAGCGCCAGCTGAATGCCGAGTCCGTGGCCAGATTCACTGATGGCTGCTACAGATGTGGAGCGACTGCAAACCAGGCACAATGCGATCACGTGCGGCTGGAGGCGAGTTTGTTTGATGCTCAGCTCAGGTCCCATAGATAGAATTAATGTGCGGGGGATGGATGGATGGATGGATGGGAAGAGAGAGAGACAGAGAGAGAGGTGTGGAGCTAGATGTAGAGAGAGAAGAGAAGTGATGTGTGCAAATAGACAGGACGTGGGGAGAGAGGACAGAAGTAGTGTGTGGTGGTAATGTGGAGATAGATAGATATAAAAGTAGCATGGTGGTACATCTTATACTGCTATCTAGAGAGAGAGAGAGAGAGAGAGAAATGATATCTGTATATTGCTGTATCTATAATATTTGTCTAGATAGATAGATAGATAGATAGATAGATAGATAGATAGATAGATAGATAAAAGGCCGGGGGGGATAGATAAACATGTAGCTAGATTAGGTAGAAATAGATAAACAGACAGACAGACACAGGGACCAAAGGATAGATAGATAGATAGATAGATAGATAGATAGATAGATAGATAGATAGATAGATAGATAGATAGATAGATATAAAAGTAGCATGGTGGTACATCTTATACTACTATCTATATCTCGAGAGAGAGAGAGATGATATCGGTAGATTGCTGTATCCATAACATTGGTCTGTATATATAGGATGGATAGATAGATAGATAGATAGATAGATAGATAGATAGATAGATAGATAGATAGATAGATAGATAGATAGATAGATGTAACATGTAGGGAGACAGAGAGAGACTCCTATCCATGGAGTGGCCTCATCTCCCTGTCCCTGCCTGGCCTTTGGGGTTACCTGCTGGCTGCTCCCCTGCAAGAGGTGCTGGGAGACTGGGGTGGGGGGTCCAAAGCCGTGCCGTGCCGTGCCGTGCCCTGGAGTCGCCCAGGCCTGCTGCACCCCGGCAGGCGTGCGGGGAGCGTTCTGCGCCCTCCTCCCCCACACCGCCCCGTCGCTGTCAGGCAGAGGAGCTGTGAGCTGCCCTGTCTCACACAGTAGCTGCGAACCGCGGTGCTGTCACTCACGCTGACATTGCCAGGATAAACAGAATTAAGATCTTATCGGCAGCAGTGCAAGCGTCTCCAGTTTCACTGCTCGTCCTCAGCACGGCAGAAAGTCCTGCGTTTCCTCCCAGGACCAGCTCAGGCCCCAGAGCAGGAGCTGCCAGGCAGGTGGACGCCAGGGCTCTCGCCGCAGCCACGGGGGTAAGATGCAGGTGATGCTGCAATGCTCAAAGCAAAGCCCCGTCAAGCTGCCTCCCTCCCAAGGTGCGGGCCGCGCTCAAACCTTGGCAGCGGTGCAGCCGGCTGGGCCCAGGCCTGTTAAGTGCAACAAGACGCCCCAAAGAAGTGAACGGAGGGGACATCGTCCACAGCTCCTCCTGCCTGGATCTCTGCCATGGGAGCTCAGCTCCCCGAGCTTAGCCAGGCCTCACCCTCTGCTGAGCTGTGAAATGGATATCCATGAGGGACAGGCCAGAAACGACCAGCCCGGTTCACTGAGCGGATGAGACTGATGCCTGGCAAGGACTGTAGGACAGTCAAGGCTCCCAGCTCCTAGAGAAAAAGGTCCAGACCCTTGGACCAGACGCCCCACGCGCAAAGCCTGCACTGTCTGGTCCACAAGCCCAGCGTATGGTGGGAGGATGCCCTGAAGACACAGAGCCAGTGGCACTGGACGCTCAGCAAACCACAGGGCAAAGTCCAGGGGGCTTGTGGGCAGGGGCAGACCCAGAAAAGTGATGGTTGCAGCTGTCAGCTGAGCACATGGGAAAATGTAAAATTCATCCTCCTGCCCCCATCCCCGGGGCCGAACCGCCCCGTCCCCACCTGCCACCCCTCCAGAAACGAGCCCTCGATCGTGTTCGTCGTCCGCAAGGATTCACCCAGACTCTGGAGCATTGCACAGCAGCTGTTTGCAGTGATTGACCACCTAGCTTTCTCCTCCTCCTTCACTGAATGACCAACCCCAGTTTTAAAACACAGGAGTGTAAGAACTGCAAATGACACAATTTTGGGGGGTTGAGGGGGGGAAGGTCCATGGCTGAAATAAAAACCTTCCAGTTTTGGGAAGAGTTTCATGAACAGCTGAACCCAGGACTCAGTACAATGGTACAAAACCCACACTTAGCTCCCAGCTGGCCAATGCTTTTCATTGAAAAAATATATATATTTTAAATGTATCTTGTCCAAATTAAAGGGAAAAAAAGTGTCACTACAGCCGTCTAAATTTTTTTTTCTTTATTTTTTTTTAACTAAACAAAACAAAGAAGCCGCCCGTTGGGCTTTCATTTTGGTTTTCAGAGACCCAGAAAGTGAGCGCCGAGGTGAAAGGACACAAAAAAAGCGATGGTTTTGTTTCATCTTTCGGGTTGAAGAAAAGCGAAACCGTCCACAAAAAAAAAAACAAGCCAAAAAAACCCACGGGATTAAATAATTTTGTGGATTTATTTTTCAAGGGGAAACAAATCAGCTTTTCCCACCACCGCTGATTCACTTGGTTATCAGGAGCTCCAAGATTAGACTGATGCTAAGGATGATTTAAAAATAACCACATAAAGCCCCGAGCGTCAGGGCATGACCGAACCCCGGGCTGACTGCTTAGAAATACCACCCTCCCCTCCCGACCCCGGCCGTGCCGCTGGACCATCCCCACAGCTGTGGGTTTCTTGCTCCTTTCTCTGAAAGATGGGTCCAGCTACGGTCAGGGCCCACAGAGCTGATCCTCAGGTCCTCAGACTCAACAGATGCCCCAGGTAAGAGCTGTACAGACCCCCAGATCCCAGTACTTGGCCACAAACCCCGCTATGGATCAGGCTTCTCCACCTCCAAAGTCTCTCCCTCCCCTTAAACTGCGCTGGGAAAGGGTCTGGGAAGGGTGACGCATGCCCACGGACACCCACTCTCCTTTGAGCCCATTTTGCTTTTATTACCACGCAGTAACGCACGCTACAGCTGTTGACGACCTACGACAGGGACCGCACACGCACACACGCACAAAACAAAATAAGTTAAAATAAAAATGTGTAAAAAAAAAAAAAAAGAGGGGAAGGAAAAAAAACAAAACAAAAAAGGAAGAAACAGAAAAGGGTTGTGTACATGGAGCTTCTTGGTGGACGTTTTTATTGGATCTTATGGTTGACGGACGGCTTCCAGAGGCAGGGAAGGGCGGCTCGGCTCGTTGCCTCGGAGCGCGCAGTCTCTGGGTTGGCGTTCCCTCGTCCTCCTCTTCCTCCTCCTCCTCCGTTGTGTGGGAGCTCTCATTTCCAAAGGCCGCCCGGTGCGCTGAAGAGCTGAACCGTGTGATGAGGGAGGAACTGGGCTGTCGGCCTCTCCTTTGGGCCTGGGCACCGCGGAGGAAAGTCAGCAGTGGTCGCTTGCTTTTGTCTGTGTGAAGTCTCGAGAGTCTGGTTTTGTTCCCGTCCCGTGTTTCCCCTTCCTCCCCCTGGTTCCTCTCATTGGTTTAGTCGCCGGCAGCCTGTCCCCTGGCTAGTCATTGGAAGTGACATCAATGTCTTCCCCACTGGACTGCTTGGTGGCGATCCGCCATCTATTGATGTGATGGGAACCTTTCTTCTTCTGGTCTGACTCGGGGCCTTCCTCTTCCAGCTTCTGCCGCTTGTATTTCGTCCTTCTGTTTTGGAACCACACTTTCACCTGGGCGAGACAAAAAGAGGGGCATGGGGGAGTCAGTGGCTCAGCTCTCATGGAAATATGCTGGGGCTAAGCCTAAGCCCATCCTCCAGACCGGCTCGCTGCAGACCCTCTGCTTTCCCCAGCACTCCAGCCCACCACTGCTTCTGCCTCACACTGATGTTTGGCTTTGGTCTTAATTAACTTCCTTTCCCCCCCCGAGTCTACTGATTACCGGTGAATAAGAGGCAGGCAGCGCATTGGCAGAGCCTTTTTGGAGACTCGCCGAACATCTATCCCAGGCTACAAGTGTTCAAAACTGTGTCGTGCCTGTAAAATCAGTGTGTGGTTGCACTGTGGTAACTCACAATTCCCATCTCACTGCAAAACCTCAACGGCAGCTGGGCTGCTCTACACCGTTGTGTCAGCTACGGATACAGATATGGAATCGGCTACCCGCTGGCTGATGCGGCGGTGCCGGCAAGACCTTTGGTGTGGCTGCAGCTGTGCTGACAGGAGGTGGCTTCAGGCAACTTAGGGGGAAGTTATATGTTACACTGAGCTCTGTGTGGACACTCATGTTTTGAGTACCCTTAGCATAAGTAACGAGCTCCGTGTGGACATTCGTGTTTTAAGTGCCCTTAGTATGCTAAGGGCACTTAAAACACGAGTGTCCACACAGAGCTCGTTACTTATGCTAAGTGCCCTCTGAGTACCTCAAAGTTATGCCACTTCAGGCGAGGGTCAACTCTGGGCTGTGCTACCTAGCTTGTGTTAGGGTAACTTCAGTCTGCTCCACAGATGCAATGAGCAATTAGCAGTCCTCCAGTATCCCAGAGTGCACTGCTCCCAGCCCCCCACCCACTCCCAAGCAGGGATAAACCCCCCCCAGGTGTCCCGGCTCCTAGCCACGCCCCTGATCACCAGCCCTCTAGTGGCAAGTCAGAGCAGAACAGGCATGAAATGGTGTTTCATAGATTTCATAGACATTTGGGCTGGAAGGGACCCCAGAGGATCATCAAGTCCAGCCCCCCGCCCCATGGGCAGGAAGTCAGCAGGGATCATAGGATCCCAGCAAGATAAACATCCAAATGTGCCTTGAAGGTGTTCAAAGCCGGGGCTTGAACCTCCTCTGGTGGCAGGCTGTTCCAGACCTTGGGGGCTCAGACAGTAAAGAAGTTCTTCCTTATGTCCAGCCTGAATCGGTCGCAGCAGAGTTTGTGACCGTTTGATCTTGTCATCCCTTGGGGCGCTCTGGTGAACAGACGTTCCCCCAGATCCTGGTGAACACCCCGATAAACTTGTAGGTGGCCACCAGATCACCCCTGAGCCTGCGCTTTTCCAGGCTAAAGAGCCCCAGGGCTCTCAGCCTCTCATCATAAGGTGTGTTTTCCTGACCTCTGATCAAGCACATGGCTCTTCTCTGGACTCTCTCAAGCTTCTCCACATCCTTTTTGAATTGCAGAGCCCAAAACTGGACGCAGCACTCCAGCTGCTGCCTCACCAAGGCCGAGTACAGGGGGAGAACGACGTCCCGGGATTTGCTTGAGAAGCATCTATGGATGCAAGCCAGCGTTTTGGTCGCTTTACTAGCCGCAGCATCGCATTGCAGGCTCATGTTCATCTTGTGGTCAACCATGACCCCCAAGTCCCTTTCATCTGTAGTGCTGACCAGCGTAGCACTGCTAAGCCTATAGGGATGCTGTAGGTTTTTCATCCCAAGGTGAAGAACCTTGCATTTTTCGGTGTTGAACACCATCAGGTTTTCATCCGCCCATTTCCTGAGCCTGTCAAGATCTACCTGGATCACCCTCCTGTCCTCAGGTGTGGATGCTGTACCCCACAGTTTGGTGATGTCGGCAAACTTGGCCAGCCCGCTTCTGACACCAATGTCCACATCATTGATGAAGATGTTAAACAGTTTAGGCCCTAGGAGAGAGCCTTGAGGGACCCCACCGGTCACAGCACACCATGATAATTGACTTCCATCAACCACCACCCTCTGGGTCCTGCCGCGGAGCCAATTCCCCAGCCAGCGGATCGTGGTGAGGTCGAGGCCGCAGTTGGCCAGTTTTGCCAAGAGGTGATCATGGGAAGGCTTTTTTGAAGTCAAGATGTATGACATCAATCTCTTCCCCCTTGTCCAGGTGATAGGTCACCTGGTCATAGAAGGAAATGAGATTGGTCAAGCAAGACCTACCCGTAACCCTTTGTTAACCCTTAACATGCAACCACTCACAGCATGCGCTAACTTTAACACTGCTTAACATTCATACAGGTTTAGTCTGGTCTAAGTGTGATGTGGAAATGCACCCCTAGCCTGGTTCACGTGGCCAGGTGGTGCTGGCAGAAGGGCTCTGTGCCATGTCCCCACTGGGAGGCCCAATCAGGCCCAGTGACAGAGGGTCCATAGCGCAGACCAGCCCCGAGACGGCCGGGATGCAGGTAGCTGACCCCTGGGGCTCACCTCACCTAGCTACAGCAGTGATTCTCAACCAGGGTGACAGTGCGACACACCACTGGCCTGGGTAGGTGTGCAGACACCGACGCACGAGTTACAAGCTAGACTCAGAGCCTTCCAATAGAAATCCCCAGTATCCAAAACATCCTGCCCCGTCGGGTCTCTCTCAGGTGTCTGTGACAGAAAAATTGCTCTAGTATTTTTTTCTGCAGGCAAGAAACAGGTGAAAGTGGCCTGAGGCTAACGAGGCCGAGACACACGGAGCGAACCCAACGTGCAAACCACAGTGACGTGTCTCCACACGTGGAAGCAGCAATCACAAGATTAAAACGCTGTATTTTTCTGCAGTGAAGACAGTTGCAGCGTCTACCAGGGCACACACTAGGGTAAGCCACCAATTTGGGAACATGCCCATGGGGAGAGTCCCAACCCGCCGTCACGAGCCTGCCAACTGCTCCAAGTTATCTGAGGTTTAAAGAGCCGGTGTTGGCAAACCTGGAAGCCATGGGCACTGCGGGCTGCCGATGGCTCATGGATTGGAGGGGGTCTCTCCCCTGCCAGAATTAGGTCCTGATCGTTCGAGATCAGCAAGGCCATCTGATTGCATTTTGCCGCTATCACTAGGGCTGCAATACCCCACGGAGGGCGGGAGAACGAGAGAGAAAGCGTGAGCAGAAAAGCACCAGGCCAGAATCGCAGCGAGACCTGTTGGATTTAAGTCCCGAGCTGAGTGATGAGCTTAGGGAAACCTCCACTTGACAGGGGCAGGGGGTGGGCATCAGAAACGTGGGTAGGTCTCCCAGTGCTAGTTCTCATGCCCGTGGGTTCAGAGGCAGCCGGGAAAGCGCCAAGGGGAACAGGCAACGCAGATGGAGAAGGGATCCCGCCCAGAGCAGCCCGAGAGGCAACGAGTGGCACCGGGGTCTCTGCAGATGCAAGCTGCAAATGGAGTTTCTTGAGAACAAAACACAAGGGAGAGAGGAAACCTCTCCCAGATGCAAGTGGAGATGGACGGGACGCACACCACGTGGCCTCCTCTGTGCCTCAGTTTTCCCACCTGCAACATGGGCAGCAAGGCAAGGTACCGGCTCTGCTACCCAAGTATCCCTGGCTGCTCTTGGGAGCTCTCCGGCCCCGGGAAGCGCAGGCCCATGGGTGTAGACAAATGCCAGCCAGTGCCGGCTCACAACTGGAGTCGAACTGGCCGGTTCCTGGCTAAAGGGCTGGTGCAGCCCTGGGGGGAGCCCCTGAACCGGGCCCGGGACAGCTCGGTTGCCGCCAGATGGTGCTGCAGAGAAGCCTGGCCGGCCTCCGCAGCCTGCAGCCTCCCTCCCCTGGCTGCACAGTGCGGGGAGCCCTGGTCCTGGGGTCCCCTCCCCTCCACGCACCCAGTCGCTAAGCCTGAGGCCCTCAGCCCGGGACAGCAGCACATCTGGAAGCTGCTGCCCTCCCCCAGTGTCTCAGAAAGGCCCCCACACATCCTGTCAACAGGACAGGATGCACGTGCCTGTGCATCTAGCAACCAACAGAAGTACAAATCATCGCAGCGCCAGCTCAGGTGAGCCCTGGGCGGCTGGCAGGGGCGCACCGTGGGCACGAAGCGGTCTCGTGCCATGTAGTATGAAGCATCATCACCATCATCATCATCACTGTGCAGTTCTGTCCCCTTTGGGATGCTGGCAGCCTTCGTGGGGCACCCTCCAGCGGCTGCTGGAGGGAACAGAGCCGTCTCCTGTCGTGCAGATGCAAAGAGCTTTTATCCCAGCTCCGCTGCTCCAGGCGCTTAGGAGGGAATTAGCTGCCTGCTGCAAAGCACAAGCAAAGTTGAAAAACCACCGCCAAAGGGGAAAGAGCTGGATCCTGATCTCACGGGAGCCAAGAGCAAAAACCACCCCTGAATTCAACAGGCCCTTTGCTTCTCCACCCCAGGGTCAAGGGTGCCACACAATGTTAGCCCTGTTAGGTGTGCAAGCAGGAGCCACAAGATAAACCCGGGGTTTTCACATGGCAATCCAGAGCGTTGAAAGCACAGAGAGCTGCTGCGTGTCTCCCTGAGCTCTGCAAGAGCAGCATGGCGCTGGGATTTTTTTGAGCAAAACCTGAGAGCCGGCATTTTCCAAGGGGGGCTCGAGTCTACCAAGGGGGTGGGGGGTGCCTGAAGTCTAAAAGAAGTGGAGAGCCCCTGATGTGCACAGTGCACGTGGCGAGACAGGCCAGTCCTTAGGTGCCAAACTCCCCTGGAGGTCCAGGTACCTAAAGCTCTTTGAGGCTTGGAGGGGTTAAGCCCAGCCCTGAGGGGTGACAAATGATGCATTAAAGATGATGAGGCAAGGTCACGCCAGGACCTGTTATATTGACCTGTGGGTGTGTAACACTATTGTGTGTGTGTACCTGCATCTGTGGATGTGCACACGTAGGCCCGTGTGTGCATGCATGTGCACGTGCACACAGGCCGGGCGCTCGCGTGGTTTATTGCACTGTGCTAAGGAACGCGTTGCATCCGTCCTGCTCCTTCCGCCACGGAGGTTGACCACGGCCTTCGTACCCTGGGTCCGTGCAAACACGGCGCTGTGCCGCCCCCCCTGCAGAGCCCAGTGCGTGGATGGGAAGAGATCGCAGCCCGTGTGAACGCACGCCTGGCCCTTTCCAGGGCTCGCCCCGCTGCAGTCTGCTGAAGACATCCGTCTGGCACCATCCGTCTGTCCTGCTGCAGCCCGGCCCTGCACGGCTTAGGGCACCTGCCTGGCTCGGAGGAGCGAAGCGCGTGACTATTCTGCCACTGCCTCCTCACAGGCCCTTGGGAGAGTCACTTAGCCTGCACAGAGCACCGGCGGCCCCTGAGCCTGGGAGCTGGCCAGACATGATGGGCAGGGGACCATCGAGGCAGCCAAAGCTGTTTCCCATCTGCAGCACTCCTGGTTTTAGCAGCACGGAGCCCTCCACGTCTCCGGCTCCCTTGCTCAGGCTGGACCCAGCCGCGCACGTCAGGCAGGATCCAGCTTTTTGCTCACAGGGTCTGGCTTGACCGCGGCCCCTGGGTCTCATCCAGGCGTTGCAAACACCTTCACTCCGGCCACCCCAGCCCCCGAGCAATCTGGTCCCACCCGAGGGCCGGGTCCCAGGGATCGGCGCGGAGCTGGGTGGGTGACAAGCCAGGACCGGGCTCTCCAATGTCTCCAAGGGATTTAGGCTCCAGGAGGTTTCGGAGACAAAGTGCGGGAGATTCGGCTGGTGTGAACAGAGCTTGAATTATTTGGGCAGTGTGAACAGGACGGTCCCTTTCCCCAGTTAGCAGAGGTGGGGTAGATACGGATACTCTTAATGGAAGAGGGGAGAGAGGCAGAGGGAGACTGGGACGGTCCACACCGCTGTATTTCACAGCTGGACGGGCCCAAGGGAAGTCAAGCAGTGCCCTGAAGTCAAGGCCTTGACAGCTCATGGGGGGAAGGTCTCTGGGGTGCCGTCTCCCCGGTCTCTCTTCGGTGCCCAATTCCCTGCATAAATGACGGCTGATTTTTCTCTCTCCAGTGCCCTGTCCTGTGCCCGTGGCTGCGGGGTTTGAGCTCCTCCAGAGCCACGTGCTCGGCCCCCCGAGAGGAAGGCAGGGGCTACTGTCCACGCTGTGCAGAAGGCAACTCGTTACCCTGGGAGTCGGGGGCTTGATTCGAACTCGGCTCCCCTCCCGCTGGCTGCAAAGCTGCTGCCCCCAGCGCCAAGTGGAGTGAGACGCCGGGCAGCTTTATTTCAGTCTCCGGCATCAGCAGCCGTGACGCCCAGGGAGCAGCGCGGACGTGTGTCCCCGTGCACAAAGGGCTGGAAGTCTTCATCGCAGACTCTCCCGGGGCCACGCAGCACCTCGCACAGCAGGGCCCAACGCTGCTTTCTAGCATAGTATGGACTAAACAGAGAGGGATTTAGGCGCAGGACCAGGCACCCAAGGAGGCCGCACGTGGGCAGGCCACATGCAGGTGGAGATGGACGAGACATACACCACGTGGCCTCCTCTGTGCTTCCCTGTCTATATGTGCATGCGCTACTGCACATTAATGGGGGTGTGCGGACCAACTTGGGACTCAGGTTAATTCCCAGTCAACGGACACACACCATGTTAATGCGCATTAGCGCAACTACACGTTTGCTAATTTGATTTAGCTCTTCACGCATAATTTTGATACCCACTTTATGAAGGTATCAAATTTAGGCTTAAATAGCCTTAAATTGCCATTTTTAAGGTGCATTAAGGGTGCACCTGTGTAGACATGCATCCTTAAGGTGCCTTAAATTAGGCTAATGCACATTAAATGCGCATGTGTAGACACACCCAGTGGGCTGCGGGCCCCTCATACCACCTTTGAATTCGATTCACGGTACAAGCCTGGACATCCAGTGCTCCCAGTCTGTCCCACCACGGGCACCATTCATTTCCACTGGAAAGCAAGCGTTGGGGCCAAGGGACGCAGCGAGAGACACTCAGGTGATATGCGGGTGGCCACTGGCCATCACCACGGGAGCGACAGGCAGCCAACGGGGACCAGCCTCTTGTGACACCGGAAAGTGAGTTACACGCTTGTCTCGTGGGGCAGCCGGTGCTCCTGCTGGGCCCGCACACCCGCACAGCTCTCAGCCCATTTTACAGCAGAGACGTGGAGGCCCATGGGCCCCGTCACACCAGAGCGCTTCTGGGACCGAATGCCTTTATAATGTGGAAAGCAAAATGTTCCCATTAGCCTCTGGCACTTGGACTGGGCCATGAGAGCAACAAAACAAAGTCAATGGCAAGGCCTGATGGCCATCATCTGCCTCCGAGCTGCTTGCTCCCTTGGCCGGCACAATGTCACTCCATGCGGGATGATGTCCGACAGGGCCCCTGACGCCGACAGGGTCTGTGCACCTCGCAGCCACGTGCGCACAAACCCTCCCAGGCAGGAGGGAAACACTCACTGAGAGCGGGGCCTGGCAAAGGTGCCCGAACCTGAACTCGGGTCTTTCCAAGCTCCAGCAGGTTTGCAACCCACCGCCCAACCCTTTCTCTTCCCACAGCCGCCTGCCCCCGCTGCCATCCAGAGCGCCACGGGCTACTGCTCTCTTCTGCCCAAAGTTTATGAAGAGGTGGAAAAGTGATGGAGGAGGAGAAAAACGTCCAACGCCAGCAATGTCTAGAGCGAAGAAAAGGTCCCGTCTAGTCTGGAGGTACAGGGGAGGACCCGGGTGGGTTGCAAAGTGAAGCACACCCCCAGCGTGACCCTCACACTGTGACCCTCTTAACTCCATGAGCCCCAACCCAGTCAGCTGGGCTGAAGGTGCCCCTGGAAAACCAACAGCACCCCGGGGTGCAGGACACCAGGATGCTGATTCAGTTTGGGGCCTGGTTCCTGCCCAGCGATCCTGAATCAATGCCCCGAGCGAGCGCTTTCCAGCTGGCATCTTTCCCCAGGGAAATCAGAGTCCCGAGGTCCTTGTGATCCCTGAAGATCCCATGATCTGTTCACACAGGACCAGGGGTGATCTGGCCGGATCCCGGTTTTCTGCTCCCCGTTATATTTTAGCAGCATTTGGATACAACACAAATTTGCTTCCTGGCTTGCTTTGTGTGCTTTGGCACTTGGCTATTTTCCACGCCACCGCTGGCTGCAGTTCTGCTGCGGGCAAAATCATTCCCGTCCCCGGTTTCTAAAGCAATATCGAACCCCCCGCTTGGAAATACCCAAGTCATTTCTCCTCTGCATACGGATGTTTTATGGCAGTGGGAGATAGTGTGAAAACTGCTCGTTGGCTTCCTTTGTAAAAACCCGATGTATAGCGAGACTTGCGCTGAACAACCACCGAGGCTTTCCTATAGCCTTAATCTCAGAGTGTTTATAGAAGATGCATACATGCATGATTATGGGGCTCTCGAACTGTACAGGGAGGTGAGGCCAGGTAAGCACAAACTATTTAAAATGAAAAAACATTATCCCCAATTTACAGACAAGGAAACTGAGGCACAGAGCAATTAAGAGTTTGCATAGAAATCAGATTCAGGTCTGTATCCTCTCCTGAAAACCAGCCTCAGCAGCAGCTCTCCAGGTGCTAAATAGCACCTCCGTCTGAAGGGGATTCAGGTTAGAGAAATCCATTTTGGCACCACAACTGCCTGGAAAATGAAGACTGCTTTGCCCAGGCAAACCCTGCCGTCGGGCCACTATCACGTCGGTGACAGTGGCTCCCAGGAACAAAAAGAGCATCTATGAGATGATATGGAATAATTTGTCCCTTATGAAACCCATCCCGGTCGCAAATAGAAATCAGTTCAGATCTTCAAGCACGTGGTTTTACTCCTTCCTCCCAAAAAAGAACGACCTCTGAGCATTAGCCATTGCAGTGCTTGGATTAAAAATCAACCCCACATTTGCAGGTTCAGCTGCAGGAAAGGCAGCTTTTTTCCCATAATGTAAATCAATAACTACAGATAAAGACCTGGCCTTACACAATCCCTGGAGCAGGCTCCCCAAAAGGTGGGGGGGTCTCCATCCTTGGAGGTGTTGAAGACCCAGGTAGACAAAGCCTTGGCTGGGATGATGGAGTTGGGGCTGGTCCTGCTTGGAGCAGGGGGTTACACTCGATGTGACCTCCTGAATCCCTTCCCACCCTCCTTGTCTGTGACACTATGACACTGTCCTCCGGAGACCCTAGGACCAAGGGCAGGACCCACGGGGTTAAATGCTCTAAAAATTCAGAAATTAAAACTACTGAAAACCATGCTGATGTGCTATTTTTACGGCGTGTCCCAAAATGCCACCTGTGCAAAAGCCAAGACTGTCAGGCCCTGATTACAAGCAACTCCACATATAAATAAAGTGGAATTGTTACGGTTCTTTTGGAGGATTAAAAACGTTGACTTCGAATCGCAGCAGCGCAGTATTACAAGGCCGGATATTCTCCATCCAGCCCCTCTCACGACGGTCTTGGCTTCTGCGACATCTCCAGGCCACGCGTCCTGCGGCCCATTCACACGCAGAGCAAAAAGGTCTGTCTTCTTATCGGTTTTCAGCCCGTGCCTTTCCGATCCGGTGAACGTGCCTTGCTCTCGGGCCAGGAGACAGAAGGCGGAAAAACTCGCGCCGTGTCTCCTCTCGTTTCGGTCGCTCCAAGGGGAGCAGTTTTGCTTGCAATTCTCAAGCAGCGCGACCAGGCTGCCTGATGTTACAATGAAAACCAGAAAGAAACTCAAAAATCCCCCCCAAAACAGTAGAAAAATCTGGACTGCTGGTAGTTTAAACCTGAAGCCATTCCTCCTGCACCACTCATCCACGGGGCCAAATGGGTTTGGAGAAGAGGAGGCGGAGAAGAGGTCTTCTCCCCTGATGCCAACCCTGCTCTATGGCACGTGGTGGAAGCCGGTACCGTTAACGATGAAAGCACTGGGGTCAACGCTACCGATCGTCATGCATTGCCCATCCATTGCTCGCGGCGCAGGAGGGGTGTCGAACAAACCCCTGCACCCAGCGGACTTCTCTCCATTCCCATCATTGCCCGACTTCGAGTGCTAATCCTAACTCTACGCCAGCCTGGCAACAGATGCTTAATGAAACTCTTCATTTCCCCTGGTTTCGCCCTATTCTCCTTCTAACAGACGACAGCCCTGGTCAGCCCGTTCTCCGCCTGTCCCGTACCTCTCTGCCCATGCAAAACGAGCAGGTGTGGGTGAAACGGGAATAAATCATACATGTCCACACTGGTTGAGCAGCATTTTTCCCCTCGTCCTCAGCACAGCAGTACCCAGGGTCTAACACTCGGTCCCTGCTTCGTGAAATCTCACCCGTCTTTATTAGCTTGCAGGAAGCGACGCCTGCGACAGTCCCGGCGGTCTGGGAATCAACCGCGGTCAATGTAAGGGGTTCATTACTGTGGCTGCCAGATACAGGGAGAGCTTGTGGGTCTCAAGCTACCAGACCACATAACGCTACGAGCGCCTTTGAAGCAGTGTCTTGAAACCAGAACGAAGGTCTCATGGGAAAGACGAACAAATAATCGACAAGGTGACTAAATAATGGTTCTCAATATATGCAACCAAGCCAGAGGTTGCCTTTGGCTGAGTTCACGGCCAAACGCAAGCTCGTGGTCTCCATCCTACAAATAAACTCCTCAAGCTTTACTCTTCGAACACAAGCACCGCTCACCGGTACGGCAACAACGCAGGAGAATACTGCACGAAGGCTGCAACGGGAAACGCGCGGGCATGAGGACGTGAAGGGGGCAGGAGGCATTACGGTCAGGGAAGGAACTGGGAAACTCCAGCGCCTTCCTACCCGGCAAATCCACTCCCTCTGCATTTCTGAAATGAAGCTGTTGCTAAAATAAAGACTTTGCTCCTTTTTACTCCTGGTGCATGTGTAAACCACCGCCACGGCTGCAGAGAGGCCCTTGGTTTCCCACCAGCTCACGGGGGGAGACAAGTTGCTCCCCAGATCCCAGGCTATATTCCTGGGGAGAGTGCAGAAGTCAGGCTGTCACCGGAGAAAACGACGTGGAGCCACCGAGACGGAAAAGAAAGAACGAAACCTGCAATATTTTTCCAAGGGAATCATTTTCCAGAGCCTTATTTCCACGGGAATTATGCTCTCGACCTGACACTTGTAAAAGCAAGAAAGTCACCCAGATTCAGGGCACGGTAACCAAGAGCACGCCTGAGCTCGAAGTTTCTCAGAGGAGTGCTGACTCACTCCCGCTGTCGACATGCCATTGTTGATACTGGTGCTATTCTCTTTAAACGCACGCCGGATTTAGAAGGATTTCAAGAGCAATGCAGATAGCGCAGGCCAGGTTTGCCACGCGGCTACGTGAGAGTCAGTCTGGGAATCGCAACTTTACCGGCCCCAATTTTTAAGTGCCACGCTGCCGTCCGCATGACTCCCGACTCGGGCTCACGCCACAATCCCTTCCCTGAGTGCCGGGCAAGTGTTTTCTCAACTTTGCTACATGATTTCATAGACATAAATCAACCCATGAGAACGCGCGCTTTCGTCTCCGTGTCCACCGCTTGCCCGTCACAGTGAGCGTCTATGTGAGACAGGAAGGACCTGCTTGTGCCCGACACACCAGGGACAGCGAGACGGGACCTTGCATCTCCTAATGGAAATCGTGCCCCTTGTGTCCAAAACCTACTCCCAACGTCCAGGCCCAACTCTTTGTCCCGAGCCTCATGTGACGCCGACATCCACTGTCACCGGTGGGACTGAGAGCGAGTCCAGCCGCAGCTCTCCGTCCCTCGCCTTCGCAGCCAGCCAGACCCAAAGCCAGTGCAAAGAAGGAAGAAGAGCAGACATTTTCTCCCCCGACGTCATGCATCTCACTCCAGCTTCCTAGCACGTAGCACATGTGTGCTGGGAACCCACGCGCCCCGTGTACTCCCCCTCCGACCATTTTACAGACAGGGAAACTGAGGCATGCCTTACCCAAGGTTTCCAAAGCAGGTTTGCGCTCGAGAGTGCCTGGCTCCCAGGCCTGTACTCAACTCACTTCCACTACAAGCAGTCGTTCCCCCCCACCGGCCTATTCCCCCCAGCAAAGAGCTGCAGGCTTCGTGGGTTGTGGGTCACACCGTTCCTCCTGCTGGAGGTGGGGAAAAAATTTTCCCCTGCAGAGAAAAGTGGGGTCAGGCCCTAAACCACAGCTCGGGGGGGACAGGCTCCCCCCACCCCAACTCTCGGGAGCACCGCATCTCCCTCGACAAAACGGCTCGCACGCGGCCGCCCAGAGGGACCCCCTCCATCACACCCGTCCCCTGAGATGCCCACTGGGGGGAAAGTGGAGGAGCTGCTTTCATCGGGGGTAGCGTGGAGCACCCCCTGCAAAGCGGAGATGTGCAAAGTGGAGTTGGCCGAGTTGTGCGTGCATCCGCCACGCACGCAGCCGTCCACACCCCCGCCGGCCTGCACACCAAGCCACAGCCCCTCCTGGCTGCACCAACACGTGCAGCACGCTACACGCCCAGCAAACCCCCTCCACGAAGTGACAGACGCCACGCGCGCGCACGCTCGCATCAGTGCCATGTGAACCGCATCCGCTCCTACACACGTGGACACAGATACCGCACCAAAAGGACCGGGTGTCCAGCAAAACCCCACAGCCCCACTTGCACAGACTGACGCACACAGCGCACAAACTGCGCAGACACTACCATTCAAACCCGCAACCGTGCCCACGCACACCGACGCGGGCACAGCGCACTAGCAACACAGACACCCAGCACCAAGGTCTCTCACACACACTCACATCAAGCTCCCTTCTCCATATGCACACACACACAAACCATGCACACACACCTCAACATGGCAGACAAAACCGCAATCCTTCCTGCGCACATCCAAACATACGCCGCCATGTAATCCTGCACACACCTTGGCATCGGCACAAACCCACAACTGCACGCAGCTGTGAGCAGATGTGTTGTGCTTGGTCTGGCGACGTGACGTGTGTTCCTGTCCTCACCTCCAGGCCTGTACCTAGGCTCCTGGCAGCCCCGGGCAAACTTAGTATCGAGCCCCCCCTTCACCAGAGATAATGCTAATAATAATTGGACAACGGGGAAAAATTACCGTTTTCGGGTCCTCTTTCTGTCTAGGCCCCGGTTCGCCCATGCCTGTGTCCGGCTCTGCTCCCCTCAGGGTGTCCGGCCCAGGTTTGTTATCCATTAACTCAGTTAAATGGGAGCAAACAGCCCTACGCTACACCCCCTGCTCCGAGGACACCCCTGGATATTGTGCCCAGCCTTTGCTGAGCTGGGACCCAAAGGGAAGGGAAGGGACAAGGATTTCCTCGAGCCCCTCAACCTTCCTGGGGGCCTGCTCCAGATGTGGCCTGCCATTCCAGCTGTGCCCAACTCCAGGTGCATCTCTGCAGCTGCCTGTCCCGAGGAGGAGAGGAGACAGCTGCCAACAAGCGTCCCAGAAAGGGTCTTGGTGGGGACCGGAGGTGGGAGCCTTCGCGTCTCTCTTCCCTTGGGCTGGTTGAGGCCCCGGACTCGAGCTGCTGAACGCGGCGAGGGGGGAGGGCTCGTCGAGGCAATTAGCACTTCCCTCATCTGAAATAAAATGTGTGCACGCGCGCTTCTATATGGGGCTGCGCGTTTCTCACACGTGCAAAAGTGCGTGCCTTTTATATAAGAGGGATGTGTGGGTGGGGTATTACATATAAAATGGTGCCCGCGTCTTCCATAGGAGGCAGCACGTATATCGGATACGAGGCGAGGACGGTCCGCGGTGTCACCGCGTCTCGGATGGGAAGCGTGTGCGTGCACAGCGGACTCCGGGCGTGTGCACGCATGACATCCGTACAACCCAGACCGTAGTAATACATGAAATGGTGTGTGCGTGTGTAACGTGTGTGTGTGTGTATGTGTGCAGTATGATGTAGCTAGAGTTTTTAATTCCTATTTTTAGAAGAGTTGGTCGCCTTCCCTGAGCAGCGCAGGCCTTTGGCTGCTCGTCAGTAATTCGATGCCCGTTCACACAATACTAGACAGATTTCACGTCCTGAGTTTGTCTCCCTCTCCGAGCAAGCCAGGACTTTCTTTCCCCAGCCCGTGCACGACCAGATACAGATTTCAAACAACCACAAAGCTACATGGGGTAGGGGACGGGGTGGGGGGAGCCTGCCTCTGGTTCAGAAACTCTGCGTTCTCCTTGGAAACGGCACCGATTCTGCATTTGGGACCCCAACTCCTTCGCCGTCCCCTTATTGGGGCTAGTGGCACCCTCCTCCTCCTGACTCGGGTGGGACGGCTGGCGGAGCGAGGTGCTGCCGAGTACAACAAAAGGGATCGCAAGCCGCCCCTTCCCGCCGCAGGGTTTTCTCGGGGGGGGGGAGGGAAGTCTCTCCCCCCAAACCTCTCTGACCCGAGCTCATCCAGGATGATGAATAATCCCTTGCTAAAAAGCTACACAACGTTTCCACCGGCTTTCGAGAACTAAAAATACATGTGACGGCTGAATCCAGTCTCGAGCGCAAGACAAATTTCTCTCTCTGTGTCTGTCTGTAAACAAGCCCAGGCTCCCAGATCCAGAGATACGGGGCTTTCAATTTTCTGAACAAATTGCAATTAGGCCAGGGGCAATACAGGACAATCCCAAAGACTCTTTGAACCCTCTGGGCAATATTTTACTGATACTGCTTTCCAAACTAATTGGCTTTTTTCTTTTCATTACCCTCTCGGAGTTTTTCTTAAAGCCGGCTGCCGACATGAATAATGACAGGAGGCACACAGCGGCACGTATGACGGCAACCACGGCAAAGAACGGCTTTCTCCCGGCCAAGTTTTGACCTCTCTCACAGGCTTTAGGACAAAGGCATTTGAACCGATCGGTCCCGGTTTATACGCTTATCTTTTTTTTTTCTAATATACAATATCTATATTTTCTTATATATAAGATAAGAAATAAATATAGCGAATATACAGAATAAAAGTCAAGAATTACAAAAGGCTCTGTGCAGAACCAAACTACTAATTTAGTGAAGCGCGAGTTTGGACACAGATCTGAATATTGCTGCTCCGTCTCATTGATATCGATATCTATGTCTGCTGCTTGCAGCAATATTCCTGTTCTTCTCCTTTAGTAATGCCGCCAAAACGTTTTGTGACAACTTTTTGCCGACGAATCCTCCCAAGAACCAGCGTGTGCAGATACATGGCTGGGCTCAGCCCCGTGCAAATTTTATATAGAAGTGCACAATAACACAGGTTTGCACAGGATTTAGTAGTATTCCAGAAAAAGGGGGGGATGCACACATGGGAAATTAAAATCTCTGCAGTTACATTGGACCGGAGAACAAAACCGAAAGGATATGGACGTGCCCGAGTCAGGGAATAAATCAGCCTCTCTCCCCAACAGCCTCAGCGAGAAACTTTTCCTATCAACAGATTATTCCATAATTGTGCATTACGGGCAGTTTAGCACCTTCCCTGCAGCACCGAGCAGCGGTCACCGTTTCAGAGGGAATATCGTCTGATACAGTCTGCATATTTACTTGTGGGTATTTTATCTCTCTGCTGCATATTTTTTTTCACCCACATTGAATCCTGCATTCTTGCCGTATTTCTTTTCTTAACACCAGAAGGCAAATTGCCTTGAAACAATCTTCTCTAAAACTGGCAAGTTGAAATCAAAATAAATCTCTATTGCCTTTTCGCACACAGCCAATTTGGGGGGACGTTTCTTTGCATCGGCCTGGACGGCAAAAAAAAAAAAAAAATGATAAAAACGTGTTTGCAGAAAAACTACCGTTCGGTTCCAGCCGTGCCACGGGAAACGGATGAATGCGACAGCGTCTGCAGGCAGCGGGGTTTTAGCAATGCAGATTGTCATTAGCATGGCATTCGTTATAAAAATAATGGAGACGGCATCAATAATAATCCGTGGACTAGGATTGCATTTGCTGGGGATTTTGGGGAGGGGAAAAACGTCTTTGCAAATATTTTTACCCGTCCCCCCCCCTGGCTGAGACTCCAGCAGTCAATATAAAAGATAATGCTAATAAAAGCCCACCTTGTAACAGAAACATTATTCTGTTCTTCCTATTAAAAAAGATGACTGTTAATCCCTGTGCTGAGAGCTAGCGGCTGCGTGCTCCTTGCACTCCCTAGGCAGTTCCCGAGCACACGGGATGGGATTTTACAAAATGCACACACCGTTCCCCGTCTCGCCTCGCTAGGAAAGCGACAATGCTCCTTTCCCCAGGGCTCCTCCAAAGTCCCACAACCTCTTGCTTCTCCCCGCCATGGTCCAAACGCCTCCTGACAATCCAAGCCCCTTCACCGACCTGGGTTTTCCACCCCCCCGAGCTCCCAGCAGAAAAGCGGCGTGCCTTTTGGCAGCGTGGACCCTGCCCTACAGCTGTGCCTGCCACGACGCTCGCCGTGGAGCCAGACAAAGAGTTGGGGGGCCACGGACACAGTGAAAAAAAAAGGAGCAAGCCTGGATGGGGAGGTGGCTGGACGGACAGCCCGAGAAGCGGTGCAGGCCCTCCCTGCCCCGGCCGCGCTTACCTGGGTCTCGGAGAGGCTAAGGCTGCTGGCCAGCTGCTTGCGCTCGGCTCCCACCACGTAGTGGTTCTTCTCGAAGGCTCGCTCTAGCCGCAGCAGCTGCGACGGGGAGAAGGCCGTCCGGATCCGCTTGGGCTTCCTGGCGAAGGGGCCGTGCAGTAGCAAGCTCTCCTGGGACACCTCGCTCCCTGCAGACAGAAACCCGGGGTCAGGGCTGGGCCTGGCTGAGGCCTAGCTGGGGGCGATGTCTGCCCCCACTCCAGCCCCCTCCGGGCCCTGAGCTTCTGGAGGGGGGGAAGGAAGGAGACCGAGGCAGGTGGAGGGGGGTCAGGATCGGGCCCCGGGGAAGCAACCTCCCATGCACCCCCTGGGCGCTGCTCCCTGCCCTGTAATTAAAGCCCTGTGACACTGCACTTATTGCTGCCCATAAATCACACCAGGTCCCTTTGAAGCAGGCCTGAGCTCTGCCCCTGGCCCCGGGGGTCAGGCGGAGGTGCTATGGGGCTGGTGCAGGGGCTGGAGGGGAGCCCCCCAGGCAGAGCCCAGGACCCCTCCTGCCCCTCCACCCTGCAGCAATCAAGAGCTGCACGAGCCAGGGGAGATAACCTAATCCGCGCTCGGCTCCCGCACAAAGCCGCCTCGGAGGCTGCCCCGCGCCGCCAGCATTGCATCGCTCGCCCGGGACCGACGGGGCGGACCGGGCCGCGGGTTGCTGCAGCTGGGGGTCGAGAGCGGCGAGAAGTGTGTGTGCACACGTGTGTGTGCGCGCACGTGCGTTTCTATGGGCGGGGGGGGGCAGTGTGTGCGCGTGTTTCTGCAGGGGTGCGGTGCGGTGCGGATGCGCGCGTGTTTGCACAGCGGGGTGCGCGTTTAGCGTCGTCTCGGTGCAGGCACGTCCTGCGCTGATGCACACGCACGGCGCGAGTGTGCCCGCGGACCCCCTCCCTCCTCGCTGCGGGGTCCGTGCGCGGATGCACGCGGCGTGCTCTGCGTGTGCGCGTGTCCCGCGGCGCGTGTGCAAGCGGGGCAGAAGCGAGCGGGATGCGGCGGCGCGGCGTGTAACCGGGATCGCCCCGGCACACGCGTGCGTGCATTTAGACACACAGCTGTATGCACGCGGACACCACGATATTGTGTATATATTTATACACACGCGACGGTATTTTGTGTATATTTGCACACACGTCTATATGCACACGCACCACGGTATGGTGGTGCAAACCGTACGTATCGTACGCATCTTACAGACGTTTAAACACACACAACGATATGGTGTGTATTTTTGCACACACATCCAGACGCACACGCACCACGGTATCGTGTGTATTTATACATGTGTGCAAACACACTCACAACGGTATTGTGTGTGTATATTTATACACACACACACACATGCAAATCAAGGTATTGTCTATATAGTTATACGGACGTACAAAACACACACACACCGCTATTGTGTGTATATTTACACATACGTGTATATGCACACACACCACGGTACTGTGTGTATTTACAGATGTGTATTTATACATGTGTACAAACACACTCACAACGGCATTGCGTGCATTTACAGATACGTATTTATACATGTGTATAAACACACTCACAACGGTATTGTGTGTATATTTCCACCTCCATCTATATGCACACACACCACGGTACTGTGTGCATTTACAGATGTGTATTTATACGTGTGTATAAACACACTCACAACGGTATTGTGTGCATTTACACATATGTATCAACACACAACGGTATTGTGTGTATATTTATACACACCTTTATATGCACACGCACCACGGTATCCTGTGTATTTATACATGTGCACACACACACACACAACGATATTGTGTGTATTTATACATATGTGCACACACACACACAACGATATTGTGTGTATATATTTTTACATATATATGCACACACACGTCCTGGGACTGTGGGGATTTAGACGTATGTACAAAACACACTCACCAGGATATTGTGTGCATATTCCTACATACATATATATGCACACACACCGGGGTATTGTGTGCATTTATACATATGTACGTACACACACCGCGGTGCGGGGCGGAGATTTATACACACGTACACGTGGATAAAGTGTGCGTCTAGTTTAGTGCTAGGAGTCCTGGCAGAGACACGACTCTTTACCGCGCACACGTCCACACACGAATAGTTTTTCCCACGCGGCCCGAAGAATTGCCCACCTCTCTGGACCTTCAGCTCTTGCCTTAAACCCTGAAACGGAGACCCGCACCCCGCCTCAGCGTCCCGCATCCCCGGGCGGCCTCCGCACCACCCCGCGCCTTTCTCTTTTCCATTTCATCCGAGAGAACTGGACGTGACACACACGTACACACACACACACACACACACACACTTGATCCTGGGTGTACAGTTAAGTGCTTAGATGCCTGGAAGAAATGACCAGAAATGTTTGCAGCCGGTACAGACATCATTCTCCATCGGGCACGCACGCACACGTATACATTTACACCCCCACCTCCCCCCCCAGGACAAAGTGTGGGTGTAATTAAATGTATGCAGTGAAGTGTTTAGATACCTACGAAATCATCAGCAATGTTTCCAACCGGTGCGGACCTCATTCTCCATCGGGCACACACATTTACACACACGCACCAGGACAAAGTGTGGGTGTCGTTAAGCAATGTGCAATGAAGCGCTCAGATCCCCGGAAGAAATCATCAGCAATATTTCCCAGCCGGTGCAGACACCATTCCCCGTGGGGCACACGCACGCCCAGGGGCCCACTTCCCAGGACACCCCCGTCTCGGGTCGGACCCCTGTGCCCAGGATCGGGGCCCCGGGCTCAGCCCCATCTCCGGGCAGACCCGCTCCCACCCCGGGAGCCCGCGGGATCCTCAACCGGGGAGAAAACCAAGCTGCATCCGAGGGAGAAAGCAGCGGGGCGGGCGGGGGGCAGAGTTAAGGGCACTGACCTTGGAAGCGGTGTCCGAAGAAGCGGTTGCGCAGCACCCAGGGGTAGAAGGCGAGCGGGTCGCGGGGCTGCGAGCCCAGGAAGGCGGGCGGCGGCGGCGGCACCAGCGGGTGCGGGTGCGGGTGCGGGGCCACGGGCAGCGCGGGGTGCGCCACGGCCTCGGGGAAGACGAGCTCGGGGGCGCCGTAGAGGGCGCGGCCGGCACCGGGCAGCCCGTGCGCCAGGGCCTCGGCGGGGCTGGGGTAGCCCAGGGCGGCGGGGCGCAGGGGCTCCTCGCCCGCCAGCTGCGTGTCCTTGCCCACCAGCGCCTCGATGCTGAAGCAGCGCTTGGCGGCCGGCGGGAACATGGCTGGGCGCGGGCTGCTCCGCGGCTGCGGGCGGGCGGGAGGAGGGCGGGCGCAGGGAGCCGCCCCCCACCCACCCACCCACCTCCGCCCCGGGCCGGGACCCCGGGCGCGGGCTGAGCCGGCTGCGCTGCGCCCCGGCCCGGCCCCGGCCCCTAGTGCGCTCCACGTCCAGGCTGGAGCGCTACAAATACGGCCGGCACCTGGCGGAGCGCTTCTGATTGGCCCGACTCACCTGCCCGGAGGTTGGGGGGGGCGGGGGGGGCGGGGATCGCCACGAAAAGCCGGACTGGAGCCGCGGAGGAGGCACCCCACCACCCACCATCACCCCACCACCCACCACCACCCCGCCCCGGGATGGGGCTCGGCGCAGAGCCCGCGCGTGGGGGCACGGACGGGCAGACACACGCAGAGAGGGGCGGGCAGAGACACCGAGCCGTGCCTGGGACGTGTGTGTGTGTGTGTGTGTGTGTGTGGACGCGCAGGCCGGGCTCCGCGTTTTGCAGCTCCAGCCCGGGGAGGGGCCGCGCTGCCCCGGCACAAAGCGGCGCAAAGTCTGTTTTCCGCTTCAGCGCGCTGCAATGGGCCGGCCCGGCCCCGGGTCCCTCCGTGCAGCCGGCCGCGGAGCCGGGGCAAGGGCCGGGGTGGGGAGAAGGGGGGCCTCCTCCTCCTCCTCCTCCTCCCCTGCAGCCGCGACCCCTGCGCCCGGTCCCCGGTGCCAGGGCGGGAGCAGGGGTGCGGGTGGCCCCCATGCCCGCCCACCCGGGGAAGCCCCGCAGCGCTATCCGGACTGAGGGGCACGCGTGGGAGCCACGGGGCCAGCAGGCAGAAGAAGAAGAAGTTTCCACTCGTTTCACGAGGTGCATAGTGCGGGATGTGAAGCTAAGAACGACAACAGTAATCATCATCATTATCATCATTATTATTATTGTTGTTGTTGTTGCTATTATTATTATTATTATTCAGAAGAAGAAGTTTCCATGCTTGTTTCACGTGGTTGATGGTGCGGGATATCAATCTAAGAGCTGTGATAACCTCAGTGACTCGAGCTAGAAGGACAGGAAGGAAGAAGAAGACGAATAAGAAGATTTCACTCGTTTCATGTGGCTGAGACAGTGCGGAAGAGGACTCTAATGACTACCACAAGGAGAACAGCAACGATGGTGCTGGTGATGAAGAGGAAAAAGGCGATCCCTCTTCTTGCCTGGCGCGGTTGGCAGTGCGGGGTATGAAGCTAAAACCTGTAATAGCTGCAAGGACTAGCACCGTAGTGATGAGCAAGGAGAAAAGAAGAAGATTTCACTTGTTTCACGTGGCTGATAATGCGGGATGTGAATATTATAATAACTATAATAACTACAACAGTAATGATGCTGAAGAAGAAGAAGACACTTCTTGTTCCTCGTGGTCGATAATGCGGGATATAGAGCAATAATCACTGACATTAGTGATGCCGATGAAGGAGAAGAAGTTGCCACGGGGCTGATTCCAGTGACCCCGACCCCGACAGCAGGCGCGGGGATCCAAGGACCCGGGGATGCGGGATGCAGCGAGCAGCACCGGACCCCGCAGCTCCCTTGTGCGGAGCTCGCTCCGCTCCCCTTCGCCGAGCTCCCGGGCGGAGCGGGCAGGACCGCAACCCCGAGACCTGGAGCCGCCCCGGGAGCACGAGCCGCAGGACCCGGGCCAGGAAGGGCAGCAATCGCGGGGTGAGGACGGCCACGCACGGACAGGAGCGACACCGGTGCCGGCAGCAGGATAACCCGTGTCCCACGAGCCTGTGAACAATCGCAATAATGATAATAACAATAATAATAATAATAATAATAATACCAGTCCTAGCAACAAGAGCAAATAAAATAATAAAAAAATCATCGCAAAACCCCTCGGCTCCAGATTCATGGGCAGAGAGGAGTGGTGCGGAGACAGCGATATCTAGAAACCAGCTCGCTCGGGCTCTCTATCTCTCTGTAGATGGCTGGATATATATAATCTATACACACATATATATATATATATATATATCATCTCTATCTATCTATCTATCTATAAAGACGAATGCCATGGATACAGCAATATCTATATATCTATGGCTATATCTAGTTGTCACCATGGTCGTTATCATTGTGCTAGATATAGATACAGATCTATCTATCTATCTATCTATCTATCTATCCTATAAAGACGAATGTTTTAGATACAGCAATATGTAGGTATCATATGTCTCTCTCTCTCTCGAGATAGATAGATCTATATTAATCTATAGATAGATAGATAGATAGATAGATAGATCTATATTAATCTATAGATAGATAGATAGATAGATAGATAGATAGATAGATAGATAGATAGATAGATAGATAGATAGATAGATAGTAATACAAGGTGTACCCTCTATACTACTATTATTGGTATCTAAATATATTTAATACATATACATGATCTATTTATCTGTCTTAGGCGCATGTCATGGCTACAGCAATACGGAGCTAGATGCACGGCTCCGGGCTGTACCGGCACCATCGCCGCGCTCCCGGGCTGCAGCTGGAGCCGGGGAGGATGCCCGGAGCCCGGAGCCCGCAGCCGTCCTGCACCGCTCTCTCCCCCGGCTCCTGCTAGCAATAAAACCCGAGTTTCTGGCTCTGCTCAGTGCAAGTTTCTCCGCGGCTCCTCTCGGGGAAAGCTCCCGCCGTGTGTCCTCAGCAAGCGGAGAGCCGAGGACCCCTGGCTGAAGCCAAGACCCTCCACCCCGCATGGCCCCTGCAAGCCCCGCGGGCAGGGGACCCCCGCACCCCGGCTCCCCTCTCAGCCCTGCTTTGCTTTTTCCACCCCCCACCCCGGATTTGGCCCGGCTCTGGGGTAGGGCGGGGGGTTATTTCTGAGCTGTTCAGCCGCAGGGATGATGGAAGGAGGCCGAGGGGCTTTAGGCACCTGTGTCTGCCTGGTCTCCCTGCCTTCCTTCCTGCCTGCCCCCGTCTGCACACAGCTTATCCTGCAATAGCCCTTGGGGGAACTTGCCTTCTTAGCCAGGCTCTTGCCTTCCACCTCTCCGCCAAACCTGCCCCCTTCTCTGCCTCTGTGGTCCCTGCAGACCCTCTCCCAGCTCAGGCTGCTCCCTGCCCAAGGGCATCTCCCCCCACACTGCCACCCCCGGCCCTTTCTCCTATCCTCCCCGGGATGGCTGGGTGGAGAGAGCTGGAAGGGACTTCTCCCAGCTCCAGAGCTGGAGGGACAAACACGGAGTAGAAGGATGTTGCTGGAGAAGAGCTGAACCTAGGCTCATAGGATGCCCCTGGCTCTGCTACTGCCTCCCTCAGCCTTGGTCATGTCTCTTGCCCACCTCCTCTTCGGACCAGCAGGGCTATCTGGGACTGGAAGCAGGGTCACAGCATGAGAGGAGTAGGTCGTAAGTTTAAAATGAACACGAGGAAGCTCTTTTTCTCCCAGTCTGTCGTTCAAGTGTGGGACTCATTGCCACCAGATGTGAGGGAAGCTCAGAGTTGAGCCAGATTCACCAAGGGATTGGACTCATTCTTGGAGGAAAAGGGCACCAGGCACTATTGAGCCCCAGGGGTTAAGGATACAGCCCCTGAGTCAGACCTTAAATGCTGGAGGCTGCAAGCGAGAGAGAAAAACCCTGGTCAGCCCCTCTCTCCCTTTCAGTATTGCTCTGCCCGTGCGACACAGGAGACTGGGCAAGGTTCATATGTTCCTATCTCTGGCTGTCTTGTCCTTCAAGGAGCTGGGGAGCACTCGGAGAACCTGGGTTCAAAGGGGTTGCAGAAGTGCCAGGCATTTGGCCCCCACATGTGTGGTACTTCATCAGGCTGGACCTCAGGAACAAATAGGCCCATGACAGAGCCCGTTAGAGAGCATGCTCCCGGGCAGGCCTGCTCACTGTGTCCTGATCCTCCTCTCCCCCCACCATCCAGCCTAGGGTTTGCTCTGGGTGCTCTGCTCCTACTGTCTCTGTGCTGCATTGTAGGAGGCAATCGCATTGTGGTTTCACGACAGCGGCAGCATTATGCAGTCCTCAGTCCTGTTCCCATCACCCCCAAGTCTGTGGTTCCTCCCCATAGCCCCTGCAGCTCATCATGCCATCCTCCAGGCCTCAGATTCAGCAACAAGCCAGGGATGTTGAGCTCACATATAGGCTCAAACCTACAGGGACTCAACAATAATGGCTGAGGCAGCATCTCTATCTTCAGCCCAGTGGAGGCTGGTCCTGCTCTGAGCAGGAGGGTGGACTAGATGTGACCTCTTGAGGTCCCTTCCAGCCCTCATTTTCTATGATTTTATAGGTCTATGAAGCTGAGACCATGTAGCATCATCCTCTGAAATGCCTCCACTATTAGCAAAGCCATTCAGAGGCATGGAGGACAGAAGGGACCCTTACAATCACCTTGTCTTTCCTTCAGCGCAGAAAAGAGCGGCGAACCTCAGCCTTTCATTTCTGCCTCAAGCCTGACTTATGTTTTGAGCTTTAGCATCTTTTTGAGATCTTGATACAGGGGGAGACATGGTTCATCTCCTAATCTTGGGCTTTCCAGCCACCTAATCCAGCGATTAGGTGTCAGGGTGCGCGTGGCTGCTGGGACAACAGCGTCTGTCTGCCCAGGTGCTGATACTGTGCTCAGTGTCTGGGGGATACAAGTCGGGGTCCTTTAGCTGCCCTGTAATGAAAACAACAAGTTTTGTCCTGAGAGCCAAGGTTTTGCATCCAGGCTCTGCCATATGCAACCTTGGTCAAGTCACTTTAATGGTGCACTGAGTCCAGTTTCTGTAAAATGGGCGCATTAGCACATCCCTGCCAGATTTGAAATCAATAGGCCTTAGGCTCCCAGTGAGATTCACATGCAGCTTGCAAGTGGGTGTGCTGATGCTAGAGCTCGGTGGGCTGGCACGAAGCAGCAGGCCATCTCACAAGACCGGAGGGGGACCCTGCCCTTAGGGAGCCATTTAGGCAGGGATTACAGGATGAGGGGTGCTGTGCAGGCAGGCTCCCTGAGGCTGGCAGAAATACCACTGCTTTTAGCTCTACCTTAGCCTAACCTTTGGATCCAGGGATCTCCTACCTAGGGCCCGATTCTGCAACCCTTGTGCCATCGGCTCCACCTGTGAGCTGGGTGCCAGAAGGAACTCAGGGCTGGAGCAGAAGTGAACGGGGCCATGGGGGGGATGTGTGTGCAGATAACCCATTGAGCCTTCCTGCCACCTCCGCTGTGCACACGGCAATCAGTCCATGCATCAGGCCTCAGCTCTTTGCCAGCTCCTCTGACGGGTCGGAGGTGCCCCCATGCTGCAGGGATCATTTTGGGGCTCTACAGTGGGCATGAGCATCTTTCTCCTGCTTTATTCTGTGTGTTTTTGCATGCAAGATGCCCCTGGCAGCACATGGCAATGGGAGGGCCTCCTAGGCGTGGGCAAGCTTGCTCTGGCGCTTCACCTGAGTGGGCCCTATTCAGCGCACCCGACATAGGTAAATGTGCTGCCCTCCCCGGAGAGGTTTTGTGACAGTAAGATTGCCTGGGGCTGCGTGAGACTCTAGCAGTAACCCCCATCCTGGAGGAGCATATCCCTTTTGGTTGACACCAACGTGGGATACAAGTTCTTAAAGGAGCCCGAGAAAGGCATTCAAAGGAGCAGGCAAACTCTTGGTGAGGGGCAGCTGCTCCAGTCAAACCAAGTCGGGGTCTTGCCCCCGTGTCTGTACTGTCAGGAAGCCCAGGGCATTCATGCAAGGATCTGCTTTTACCATCCCCCTTGGAAAGCTGGACCCGATGCTCTTGTAAAGTCCCTTCCAGTCCCTAACATCTACGTATCTATGGAAGTCTGGTCCTGCACTGGACTTGCAATCGCCTGCGGGCAGTGTCTGGGGGCAGTGGTGCTATGTCCAGCCGACCTTCGCTCTGCTCGATAAATCAGTGGCCCATCACCATCACTGCCCCCGGGATGGCAGTTGTCCCATAGGGCAGCGTGCAATGAGGTGCTATTTGGGTGCAGGAATGGGACTGTGCATAAAACAAAGTTTTCAGATTCAGACAAACAGGATTGTAATCCCACCTCTGTCTCTGGGAACCACGGGATGGTTACTTCCCTTCTTTAGGCCTTTATTATGTCCCTGGAAAGTGGGTAGAATAATGCCGGCCCCTGATTTGCTTCCAAAGCATTTGTCGGTCCATGCTCATGAAATGCCTCTGGCATGTTTCAGGGTTTGATCCTGCAGATCTGTAGCACCTTTGCTTCACATCTGGCTTTTAGAGAGGAGGCTATTTTTACCTATGAATAAAATCACCCATTGAAACCACTCATCGAGGGGCATGAGTTCTCCATCACTCAAAAGTCTGTAAGCCAGGCCTGGACGTCTCTCTAAAAGAGATGCTATAGCTCACCAGACAGTATGGGCGCGAGGCAGGGACTGCTGGTGGATGCTATGAAGGCGGTCAGTCTGGATGTCTCCTTTTAAAATCCATGAATCTCTCAGTCTTCCTCCTGGATTTGCTTGGAACTGGTCTGAGGGCCCCTAGATGATTCATATATTTATTTTCCCTGTTGCCATATGAAAGGCAAACCAAGTGTGTTTCCATCTGAGACTGCTAGGTGCTTACAACACTGACATTCTCAATGAGAAAAATAGGCAGGGAGGCATCTTAGCAGCAGTTTTATTGTGTTAATAAGTTTGGCGTCTATAAGCAACATATGTAAATGACTGATATACTGTCTTGATGCCATTTAACATTATGTTGCGGAGGTGATCGGGAGCCAAGTCTGCAGCATTTCGACTACTGTGCCGGGAGCTGCCAATTTTTTTTGAAGTTTGGATTTTTAATTTAAACAAGTTAGCAATCTGCCCGCGCCAAAATAATGACTCGGACCCGTCCGTCTCCGCTGCTGCTTCCTGGGAACGTGGGTAAATATTGTGTTCATTTCTTCCTCTTCTTAGCTTGAGCTCGAGAAGCCAAATCTCAGGGAAGAATCTGTGGAGACGCTTCAGCCTCCCCTTGTGTTTGGAAAGGATCCCTTTGAGATCCAGGTTTCTCCTCTTAGCCCACGGCACCCAAACCGGTTACTCTCAGAGTAAAACAAAATGTTCATCCGTGAGTAAGCACTAGCCTCCGCCAGACCAGCAACCCCCCGTAGTGAAGATACGGTTTCTCTTGGCAAAAGGAACTCTTTTGCCATAAATTGAAACCACCTTGCTGGAAAACACAAATTATATTGGCAAGCAGACGCACCTAGCAACTAAAGTTGGAGGTGTGCATGTGTGGTTTTTAGCCAGAATAACTCAGTTGGCAAAACTTTCTTACCCCAGTTCAGAGGATCTCAACTGAGTTGTAGCTCACAGACGAGCAAGCCATGTTCACCCTTGCCAGCCTCACCTCGTCGGAGCCTGGCTGCTGGTTTCGGCGGGCAGGGACTGCCCTTATGCCAGGAATGAATATGTGGGTCCCCAGATGTTAAGGGTAAAAATCACTCTTTTGGGGGAAGTGAAGGAAGAGCTCCCGGGGCCAGCTGCAGCTATGACGTCTGAGCAGAAGTGTGTTTTGGTGGCTGCTTCTGCCGCGCCAGAGCAATGGTCAGGCCCCTCTGAGAGATGATCTCCTTCCCTTTGCACAGAGTCCAGACCCTCCTCTGCAGAGAGACAGAGAGATGGCAAGGAAAGAGTGAGGAAAACTCCAGCAGCCTGCCAAGCGGAGCCATGCTTGTCAGCAGCAGAGATGCCAATGTCTCCGTGCTTCCCCTTTTCAGGCTGGGAAAAAAAGGGAAAAAAATGCAGTTAGTTTCTCGCTCTCTAAGTAATTTTCAGTGAATTTATGTTGAATCGATGGTTTCTTGCAGTCATATGGATGGCAGGCTCCCAGCCATTATTAGTGTAAACAGATTTGTGCACAGTATATTTAGCTATTCCATATTGCTTTTAGGAAATGTGCACATTTCAATGGCATATACTTACAGAGGGCCATACTCTGCCATTGCTCTGCAGGTGGGGATTGTGCATAAAACAAACAAGCGGTGGCACACGCCTGCCCAGGGCTGTGTGCGGTATCACGGACGAGCCTTGCACCGAGCGCCTGAGGAGGGAGACAGGGTCTCCACTTTCCTCCCCAGCATCGGAGATTGGCCAGGTAACGATACCGGGGGTGGGTCCATCGATTATTCGTCACCCGTTCAAATTATTCCTGAATAATCTACTCATCTGTAGATCCAACACAGTAGTTCTCAACTTTTTTAGACTCAAGGCCCCTCTTGGAAAATGCCAGCTCTTTGTTTTCATTCATTTTTTGACTGCAGAAAAATACTAGAGCAATTCTTCTGTTGCAAAGAGCTCCGAAAGACCACAACAGGGCAGAAGATTTGTAATGCTCTGGATCCCTTTTTGAAATTCCTGGGTTTATCTTGCAAATTGGGGTTACCCACCGAACAGTGCTAATGTTGCATGGTACCCTTGAAAGGATCTCAGCACCCTGCAGCACCCTGGATGAGGATCACTCACCTAACAGCGCTTTCCAAAGGTAGGTCCGTCTCGCCGGCCTCCTTTCCGAGATGGAGCAGAACCGACTTGCTCAACGGCACACCGAGCATCAGTGAAACGGATAGTTGTGCAACCCGGGCCTTTGTCTCTCTGCTCCATGGTGGCAAATAAAATGTGTCTTAAATGTTGTCATACATGTCTCAGCTTATATGCCAGTGCCTGATTTCTCCCCGCTCCCGAGGGTGCAGCAATGAAGCTTTGAACCAGGTACTTTTGGAAGCACAAAGGACAATATAATGGGCCTGGACAAACGACAGGTTTACACTGGTATAATCAGTGTTACACTGATGGGAAAAAGCAACAGACAGCCCACACAGCTCCCTCGCCTGGGTAACTTCCCTTACGCAGAAGGAGAATTTCTCAGGTGCAATAGTCCACCCGTGTCAGCTGCATGGATGGCGATGTTGCTGGTCCATAGCTATTCTGGGGTGGCCATTTGCTAAAAGCAAACAGGCTATGAAGTGCCCCAGGGCATGTATTTGTCTGTGCCTGCTCACGTGCAATCCCCTTGCTGAGGTCAGTCTCAGGAGGGAAGTGCAATAATTCAAGCTGGAGCCTTTTACTTTAACCTTTTTGTACCGGTGCATTTTGCACATCTGTAGTGCGTTGCCTCTGCAGGGTGATGCTGTTGCTATAATAGGGCATGTATGAACACGTGTGTGGGCAGAGGTTACAGAACAGCTCTAACACATGAGTCAGGTAACTCGGAGCTGGGCGCAAGCTGCACTGCGGTTATCCAGGAGGTGAAGCCCCCAGCACACAGGAGACCGCCAACCTTTTCCTCTGGGTCCAAATGGGAAAGAAGAACCGTTCAGCTTGAATACGAGCAGAGTTGCATGTATAACCACATGCACAAAACCCGTGGTGTGAACACGCGTGATTTCATTCTCCAGACTGAGACAAGGGACTTTGTGGCTACAGCTGTTTCACCAAAACCACCAAGGAGGCATTTTGGCAGATCAGCATCTGCCTACCCCAAGCATAACAGAGGCATCGATATCATAAAGATGAATATTGCCTCTTTAAAGAGATCCTTCCTTTGGCCCATCCTGATGTGAGAGTCTCTGGGCAAAGCAGCCTATAGGCAGGAAGTCAAACTTTGCCGGCAGAAGGCAGATTTAGGATCTAGCCCAGCATTTAATTTCCATTACTTCATAGGAGCATTTACACATGCTGATTTAAGGTGCATTAGTCATTTATAAGGCAAATTAAGGGCATGGGTCTACGTGTGCATGCTCTTAATGCACCTTAAAAATGGCAATTTTAGGCTATTTGCACCTGACATGAATAGCTAAAGCTCCTTAACGCATGTGTAGACGCACTAAGGAGCATTAACACTGTGTATGTCAACTGACTTGGGACTAAAGACACGGTCTGCACACCATGTTAATGTGCTTTGAGTGTGTATGTGTAGACGCACGCCTAAATCACCGTAATGCACATCAGGCAAATGCACATTAAGTTTAGGCGTGCCAAAAAAAACACGTGTAGATGCACTGCGTGTTTCCTTTTTTGGTCCAGTTTTGCCACTGAAATCTTGCCACAGCTCCCAATAAGGCTTTCCCTTTAATTCACGTGACAACCTTCCCGGCTTACCGGAGAAACCGTTCTCAGCAGAGTCGCAGACCCTGCCCCTTCTCAAAGTTTCCTTAGTCCAATACATTTGGGTGGCATACGATACCATCCACCTAACCCACACGCTTGCACCTGGATATATTTTTGCCCACTATCACTGCAAGTCACGCCTATCATTACCGTACTAGTATTTTGAGAGGAGCTTTGGCGGCACGTGTTTACACTGCGCATTTGACAGCACTTTGCACGCTGTCACTTCCAATGTTTTCCCTGCTATAGTTAATTAAACCCCATTCCTCCAATTAATTTTCCAGGATGGGCTTCAGCCCCTAGATAGTCTTGATGGTCTCAGGGCGGCTCTGACGGGGTCAGTCTGAGCTGAGATTTTTGGTCCCTTTTCTCTGCATGAATCTCTCCTCGTATCAAGAGAAATGTCACAAAAATGACGGGAGAATGTGTCTGCAAAAGCCCAGACAAGCAGAGCTCTCTGCGACCCTTGAAGGACATTTTCTGCCATCCAGCTGTCCAGCAGCTGCGAAGCCAGCCCTATGGGAGCGATGGCAGGTTGTCCCAGGTGGACGCAGATTTGGAGCTGATGCTCTTCCTTCTTTTCCTGGGAAGGTTTCCAGTTTTCAGCTGCCAGCGGGGACCAGCAATGGGCTGGGTTCTGCCTTTCAAAGTTACGGTGGTGAAACAGCAAGTGGTATCTGGGCCTCATTTAGCGTGCACAGGTCAGCTGGCCCAGTCAGGAGTCTGATGTCAAAGCCCCCCACCATTGACACCAGCCTGGGGGGCTGCGTCTGAGAAGTTCCTCTGAGAAATCCCCCAAAATTGTGTTGGGGGCAGGGAGGGGGTGCATGGGAAGGGAGTGTAGGGTTACCAGGGGCCTTGCTGAGGGTCACGGTTGCAGGCGGCTTGATTGCAATCAAGGGAGCTATTCCCGGGAAAAAGCAGGATCGGGCCCTTTGCTTGCACAGCTCACATCTTCCTAACAGCATCACGGGAAACAGAAACGATCCATTTGCCCCGACTCCGTGCTCCAGCTCCCGGGACGCAGGTGCGAACCGGGGCCGTGGCCGGAGCGAGTGCTGTCAGGCCAGATGGGTTGGACGACCGGGAGAGGCCCAGAAATAGACCCCACCGGCGCGCCTGCGACGTGGCAATAGCGAGCGAAAGGCAATCCGAAGCTGAGCCGGCCTCTGATCCGAGCGGAGATGGTGAAAGGATTTGGGAAATGTCTCACCATGGCTACCCAAGGCTGCGAAAAGTATGCCAGCTCTGGGGGGTGGAGTCTAGCGGTTCAGGCTCTTTTCACAGAGGGAGAAAGCCAGAACATCAGGGCTCTGTTATTGGATGTCATAATCCCCCTCCCGAGAGTGTGAAAAATCAATTAGAAAGAATTAGTGATGTGCTGGAGCTGGAAATGGGGATTGCGCCGGGTGAATGGGAGGCCCTGTCCTGCACAGCGTGGCTCAGGCCGGTCCTCCTGACCCGGGAGAGCAATTCTGGTGGCTTCAGGGGAGCGCTCAGTGCTGAGCCTGGCAGTGCAGAGGAGTTCAGCTTTAAATGCAGTTTCAACCCTGGAAAGCAGGGGCTTGAGTCTACTTCTCCATGGCTCATCTCACACCTACCTACCTGCCCCAGTCACTCCGGGCTTATTCCAGTATAGCTCACATCGGACCCAAAGGAGCGCTGGGAGCAATAGGGCAGTCATTCCCCAGGTAGGGAAGATAACGTGATTGCTCACGAAGGTTTCCAAATCAGTTTTATTTCCTCTTGACAGCTAGGACCTGCCCCCGACAGCCCTGGATGTGGCCCAGTGATGACCGAGCCCACGAGGCGGCTTCCTTGCACCCTTCTCCACGAGGAGGCTATGCTGGGTGTAAAGCGCTGGAGAGGAACTACCAGGGGGAGATGGGGAATTACCAACCTCCTCGTTATTCGCTGCTAATAACGCTGCACTTCTTTCCTGTGCACGGAGGATGCCCATCCGTATGGAGTGCTAACATGTGTAGGTGCATCTGAGGGCCTCTGTGGGATAGGGTGTCTGTACGCGACAGCACGTTGAGACGAGACGGGAGATGGGAGACTTCCTGCTAGACTGAGATTCGTGTCTGGGGGGAGCAGCAGAAAAACAAGTATAGCCGGACTCGGTGTAGCAGCAGGGACCCGATTCAGGACAGGGCTCGTGCATGCGGTGGAGTCTCTCTCTCTCATTGAGGCATTGAAATATGCCCCTCGTTAGCATCAACCAGACTTAAAACCATGTACAATTGCAGCACTAAATAGGGTGGTTGTGCTGACCTGGGACCCTCGAGACTATACCAGTGCATCGCAACCTTGTTAGACAGGGGGCACCCCTCGGGAGTCTTGAGGCCCTCCTTGGGAAATGCCAGCTCTTCATTTGCACTTGGGTTTTTTGGCTACAGAAAAATCCTAGCACACTTCTGGTGCAAACAGGTCTCAGAAAGACCACGGCAGGGCAGAGTGTTTGGGACACTCTGGATTCCTCCTTGAAATCTCTGGGTCTACCTAATGAATCGTGTTTGCCCACCCCACCGTGCTAATGTTGTGTGGCACCCTTGAACGGGTCTCAAGGCACCCCAGGGTGCTGTGGCATCCTGGTTGGGCCATGCAATAGGGATCAATCCTGGAGGGGCAGCGGACTGGGGTATGTTACCATCATGCAGCCTCCACAAGCAGGACCGAGTCGCTCGTGTCTGTGGTTCTCCACCCCGTGTGCTCCAAGCACACACACACGGCTGGCATAGCGTGTGTTGTGTGTGCACACGTGCTACTGATGTGAGCAGCACGGGGAAACAAAGCCCTGCGTTACGACATCTGTGCCTTGCCAGCTGGGGTGGTGGACTTGCAGGGACCCACTACATCGTCCCAGCCAGCCTGCAGGGGAACCGAGGGAATCAGATGGGGAGAAGACTGATCTGTCCACCTCCAAGGTTGCCCTCAAGGGTTACCCATGCTTTCCTGAAAGCTTCATCAGAAACAATGAAGCCCCACGTAATTTAAGCTTGGAGCCCAAAGACACCTGGTTCAGAGGCAGCGTCACCTTGTGACGAAGGCACGAAGACAAGAGGTTTGGTTTTGCAACCCGTGGCCCCTGGCAGCTCATTTCGTCGTGCTGTGCCTCAGTTTCCCCACTGCCCACTTCATGCATTCGTTCGTCCCCATTTGCAAAGCACTTGGAGATCCTCGGGCAGAAGGTTTAAAACATTGCTCTTCTCTCGAAAGGGTCCACGTTCCCCGCAGAATCGCACCTGTTACCAGCCAAGACCTTCCCCTCCTGTGGGTCTCGTTCGGAGCAGGTCTAGGCAGAGGGAAGGAGTATTCCCAGGTCCCTCTGGAAGCAGTTGTCTATCGGGTCCCGCCTCTCCCAAGCTTCCTCTAGGGTCTCGCCAGCTTCAGACCGAGCGCTCCCATTAGCATTTAAATGAAATTATTTTGTGCTACCAGAAAACGCAAAGCAGGAACCCCTCCCCTCGCCCCTTCACCTCACCCCAGACAGATCAGCCCTGCCTGCAACATGCAGCTCCACCGGGCTTTGGCGTCCCCGGGTAGCAAGAGTAAGTGGGCTGGGGTCTCGCCTGGACTCTGGGGCTGGGCGACTCCGCCAGGAGGGTATCTCACACCGCGCCGCCGCTTTTCTTCCCTTCTCTTTCACCGCGTTAAAAAAAAAAAACCCAACAAAAAACCAAACGCCGATTAAAATCCCCCTTTTTTTTTTTTATTCACCTGCCCATCTTTCCTCTGTCTCCGTCTCCCATTCTATCCAAACTCATAATTAATCGCTCAAGGCAAAAGTAATGAATGTTAATTGGCCATCTGTACAAAGACTAATTAAAATCTACCATGCTGGGGATTAAAACATACCTATAGCAACTGACTGAATTGAGAATGAGACAGAGGAGAGATTGAGAAAACAGCTGAAAGGCTTGTGCAGAACACAATTTCGCTTAGGTGTGAGATGAGTTGCAACTTGGAGATCTGAGATGCTTTATTAAAAGAAGGGAAAGAAAGAAACTTCTCTGCTCTGAGCTGATCTGGGAGATTTTTTCCCCCTTTCTTTAATGGGAATAAAAACCCCACGAGAGAGTTCAAAGGAGGCTCAAGTTACCGTAGGCCCCAACATTTCAGTTTTTGTTTTGATAAAAACAATGGACGGCACCACAGAGAACTAATCGACGAACAGCAAATGTTTGCACGATCGCTTCCTGAAAGGCTTGCTGAGAAATGCCTTTTTTCCCCCCGTTTTCGGTCTGGTTTGAACAATTCCCTCCGAGGGGACCCAAAGCAACAGGCTGGTGCTAGAGGCCCTGACCGCGGAGCTGACACACAAGACAACGGGGAAACAACCCGCCTAGTGTCGCCCGCCTCGGGCAGGGCTGAACCCAACCCCTCTGATGGGAATAGGAAGATCCCTATGGACTTCAAAGGGCTCTGAAGTGCCAGCTAGGAATAAAGCGATTGCCAAATTGAATTAGACTTGTGGTCCAAGCCAAGCTGGGTCAGCCCCAGGTCTGGAGAAGCAGCGAAGAACTCCACCGTGGACAAACTAGACTTCCCTGCACACAGTGTCTTTCTCATCATGCCCCTGAAGCGTCGATTTAAAAAGACAAGTAAATCCAATAGGTAAAAACTGTTTGGTCTGGACAAAAAAAACCCAACCCCTGCAGCCTGCTCACGGTCACACTGACCCGAACCCTCTTGGTGCCTCCGTCTGGCCCCTGGACTGGTGGTAACCGCCTGTCATCTCTTGGCTGCTTAGGCGGGGAGCTCTTTGGGACTGGGGCTGTCTCATCATTGCTCACGAGGCTCAGAGCTGGTGTGTAATACATCATTATAATACATTGGATTGCTATACACATCTACATCCACACCCACATATACATGCTGTTCTATTTTGACGGCTGCGGCTCGGAAAGCTGCAATGAAGCCCCTGAGAGAGTTTCTCCCTTAGCAGCATTGTCCCTGCAACACCCCCTCCTTGGTGCCAGCTCGTGATCCTGTTGGAAAAGGGTTAAAAGTCCTCAGGCGTGGACTCCCGAAGCCACCTGTGGAGCACTCTCTGCGGGTCAAAGGCCTCGTTGCTGCCCCGGACATATTATTTCATCCGCATTTAAAGGAAGTGGGCGTGGATGTCTGGGAAAAGAGGATTTAGAGCATGGGCAGAGCTATCCTACGGGAGGAAACTCTAAGCTATGGTTTACGTTTTAAGCTATTTGATCGCTCTTTCCTCCATTAACAAAGCAAAACCTGCAAGCCAGCAGCCTTGGATTGGGAGCACAGCACCTGACCACGGGGTGATTATTTACACGGCCGACTTGTGAATAGAGGATTGCACATCTAAGACTTGGAGAGCCTTCATTCCCCTCCATCTGCCCCAAATATCAAGCCACCAAAGAGCCACCGAGAGCTTCAGTCCCTCTCAGAAGAAATACTGGCTTATAAAGAAGATGGGCAATGATTATAAGACAAAGAATGACAGACACAAAAAATGCATGACCATAAGAGCTGTTATTTACTGGGTCCAACCATGAGTGCATCTTGCCCGGTCTCCTGTGTCAGAGGCAGAAAGCAGATACTAAAGGGGAGAGTGAACTGGATATAACCCAGGCTTTTTCCACTGTTCCTCCTCCACTTGCAGCCTCCACCATTTAGGGTCTAGGAAGTTCAGGTGCAGAGGCTGTATCTATCGCTCCCCTGCTCAATAACTCCTGATGCCCTTTTCCTCCAAGAATTAGTCCAATCTCTTTTCTGACAAGTAAAATGCAGAAATTAGAAAGTGTGGAAATTGGAAAGCAGCAACATTGTGTACAACATTTTACAATGCCCTGCCCTGGGAAGTTCCTTTCCCCATTTCAGGGGTGGGGTGCCATGGCATACCGGGGCTGGGCCCATCGATACACAGCGCGACAGAACCCGGGGACCACCCCCCGGCGTGTCTCTGAATGCCCCGACATATGTGAAGCAGGGGGTGGGGGGAAAGGAGAGGAATTGCAAATGGGCACAATATCTGCTAGCCCAATTAGTGCGACATTTCCTGCAACACGCTAGATGCCAAGCTCTGCCCACCCGTACAGCCACACTGCTACCGCACCGAGGGCAGATACCATGGTGATGAGCAGATTTCTAGCTTTGGATAGGCAAGGCAGACGGACGGGTGGATGGATGGCCAGGCAGACAGATGGAAGTAAGGTGTGATAGATAGATAGATAGATAGATAGATAGATAGATAGATAGATAGATAGATAGATAGAAGTAATATGTGAAGCACAGAGAGATGGAAACTAGGATTCAGGATATGGTCATTTTTTTGCTTGCTTGATATCTCTTTCACACACGCACATGTGTGTGCACGCACACACGTACACAAGCATTTCTAATAGGAGTGCTCCCAAGACATCAGCACAGTGCAGGGGCTCACACATCGCTCCGGGTACCAGCAAAACTCAGCTCTAACCAGACTCCACCACCAACTTTCCAGGTGCCCTTGGCCAGTGGCTTACACTCCCTATTCCCGAGAGCCAGGACAGTACAAAGGGACCGCACCTGTCTTTATAAAGGGCTGCGAGCTCTGTGAATGGGAACCCAAGGAGTCCTTTATGTGGAGAAAAACCTTCCCCGTTGATTTTCCAGTTCTGCAGGAGAAAACCCCAAGGTCAGAGAAAACCCCAAGGTCACATTTCATCACAGAGTCCCGTGGCTCAAAGCTGCCACAGTCTGTGGGCAGCACTAGCTAGGTTAAGGTGAGAGGGGCACCAGCCCCAGGTGCTGACTTAGAGGGGGTGCCAGTATGGCCACCTCCCTTTTCCCTGGCATGCACACCTGGGCAGAGACAGGGCCATGCCCAACAGTATATCTGTTTTGGGGGGGGGGGCTGGGATGGAAAGATGCCCCTTCCCTCCCTGGGGACTTTGCCATGGGAGGCCCAGCCCTGCCTCCAGGCCCATGGGGAGGTGAACAGGGAACAGGAGCGGCAGTGGCAGTAGCAGCAGCCCAGCCCGTGCTGCTAAAGCAGCAGCAGTAGCAGCTGCTGCTCAGTGAGGGGAGCCTGAGCAGGTAAGACTCCTCCTTCTGTCCCTTCCCTGCCTCTTAGTGATCAGTGTGATTCCTTCCCCTTCCCTCTCCTTACCCTGCTCCAGGCACTGAAAAAGCTCATGATGCCTCTGGAGGGTGGTTTGGTGGCCTCAGCCCTGGGGTCTGTTACAATGCATGCCTTCAGCAGAGAGGCCCAGGACTGGCTAGGCCATTGCTCATCCCCGCAGACCTCCCTGTCTCGGCCACTTAGAAGTTAGCCATATGGGCTGAAGGGTCCTGAGTTGGGGGTTTTCCTCCAGCTGAGCTTTTGGGGATAGTTGGGGAGGTAGGTGGCTGCATTTCAGCAGCGCTGTATAGTGCTAGGGTTCACGCTTACCTTTCATGGACTCCAGCAGTGGGTCTTACTGGAGCTGCTCTTCACCTATTAGGCACCTATGTATAACCCTATTCCCTCCTGCTGGAGTCCCTCCACTGCCGTTAATGCAGAAGCCACGTGAAGCCTCCTTCTCGCTGCTGTTTTGTGGCTCAGTGGTGTGCTCCCAAAGTCGATGCAACCATGGGATTTCAGGGACTGGAGCAGGAGGGGATAGGATTGCACTTAAGCACCTATTGGATGGAGCAGGGTCTGGCCCCTTGTCTGTCTGGATCTCTTGGGGAGGAACAGCACGACCTTGACGGTAAACCTGGGATCGGATCAGTGGCAGCTACAGCCAAGTTGCATGCCACAGCTGCTCTGATCTCCTGGCAGCAGCAGGGAAGAAACACAGACCCTCCTGCTCCATTGCCCAAGCTGCTACTATCCCAACCACCATCTCTTGGATATAGGGACATGGAGAGGGGTAGGCTCTGCTTCTAGCCCTGGGGGACAGTGAGGCCCACACGCTGGCCAGCCCCTTCCAGGGGAGGCTAGTGCTTTACTGACCGAATATTCACTTTATGCAGATTCATTTGCCTACCGGCACCGAGGAGCATATGCAAAGTGCAGCTGGAGCATCTCGAAGAAATGGTGACGGGAATTTTTTGACGCAGACAAAACAATTCATTTCCCTTCACCTCTTGCTGAGCAACATCTGAATTCTTTTGGCTGAAATTCTCCCCAAAAAGCTCAGCTGGAGATAGACACCCAGCGCGAGACACGTTAGTCCGTATGTTGAACTTCTAGGTGGTTGGGAACGGGGCCTTAGAATGGGGAAATGTTGGACAACCTTGATGGAAGGTGCAACAACACAAAGTTCAAAGGGGAGAGCGTGGGATCAGAGGCCTGAAGCCCATGATTGATTGCAATATGTGGTGTCTTCACCCTGCTGAGTCTCAACCGAGGTATGATGGCACCCTGGGTTGCCGTGAGATCATTTTCGGGGTGCCGCAGGTATGCAAACCCCAGCACTTGAGTCCCAAGATAAACCCAGAGATTTCCAATAGGAATCCACAGTGCCGAAATCATTCTGCCCTGCTGTAAGCTCTGTGCAGCTTGCTCCAGGATTTTATTATAGTCAATAAATGAGAGAAAGCAAAGAGCTGGCATGTTCTGAAGGGGCCTGGGGGTCTAATGAGGGGTGCCGTGGGTTTACCGAGGATGCGAATGACTGGTTTAGCCAGTGACTTCCCTTCTCCGTGCCTTCCTTTCTCTCCTGGCCTCATCCTTTGACACCCTCAGCTCTTTAGGGCAGGAGATGTCTTATATTTTGCACTGAAGAGCACAAGGGGGTCCTGGCCATGGCTGCAGTGTCTTGGTGCTAACACAAACCACAGCAACGAATAATTCTGGATCAAACCATGCTCGTGCATCTGGATTCACTCAGACGATGCTGATAATCTTTGTCTAGAAAGGATGTGACCACGGCTGGTTTGGTGCTTGAGAAACGGCATTTATTACCTGCTGTTAACAAAGCTTTGTGCGACTGGTGCAAAAGCCCATTGAAAGCACCTGGAGAGAGAAGCTGCCCGTTGCCCTTCTCACAGACGGGTTGAGGAGTTTGGACGATGGTTGCTAGAAAGCAGGGGAGGGTGGGGGAAAGGAGGCCTTGTTGCTTCCTTGCACCACGGACTCTCACTTGCACTGAGTTCAGAAAGCCTTGTGCTATGGTCTGGTTTTGGCAGAATACACCGTGTCACCCCCACGAGAAATGACCGATGGCGCCCAGTGTTGCGTACAGCTCGCCTGACACGCACGCTCGCATCAGGCGCCTGGACATGGCAGAACGACTCCCTTTCCTTGTCTTTGCCTCCGTTTTGCAGACGGAGAGGGGAGGCAGGGCAGGGGCGGTGTGACACTCAGATGACCTGGGTGCCTCTTCTGCACCTGAGACAGCACGGGACTTTGGCCCGGCCAGGGGCACATGAGACAACACCGCTGCAATTCCCTGTTTTGACTTTCTGCTGTTCTAAGTGTTTGCAGCTCATGGAGGGGGTCATTGCAAAGGGATGTGCACCACGGCCCATGCGTTTCCTTCCAGCCGCAAAGGATGAGCAGGCGCCATCAGCCCAGGCCCCTGGGAGCAGAGCAGGGGATGCACCTTTGTTATCTCCAGCTGTTAGCCGTCAGGTCCTGTAATGTAGGTGCTGATTAACAGGAAGCAGGTGAGAGTGGAAACTGTGGCACCAAAGACCCAGTGAACATAGACACACATGGGCAGGCTCGGTCACCGGTGCCTTTGGCTCTGTTTTTTTGCAGTTGCCCTCCTCATTCATTTACTCTCGGTCTAGTTACACAGTGACCGGCAGGCGTCACGCAGCGAGAGGCTTGGAGCAGAGACCCCGGATGCGTCTCACCTGCTGAAATAAAGAGCTGGGAGGAAGGCTGCTCCATGGCACGCTGCTGCCGCAAGCCCCATCCATGCTCGAGGAGTTCAGAGGGGTGTGATCATGGGCTGCTTAGCTGCATTTATTGCATGTATGCCTGGCTGGTATGACGCAGCATGGCTACAGGGACTTCAGGTTCAGACTCCGGGGTCTGGCTCAGACACTAATGATGCAGTTTGTTTCCAATGCTGGGCAATGCTTCTGCAACTTTTAACTTGGTGCACATCAGGTGGGGGCAATATGCACTGGGAGAGCCTCTGATGCATCACCCTCCGGTGGCAAAGAGAAGACAAAAGCCGGTGGAGCCGGCTACACCTCAAGTGGGAAAAGCCCCTGCTTTGCTCCTCGATGGCTTTGGAGAGTGATGATGACACCTGTCAGTTTGTAGCACAAGTGACAACAGGGTGGCCTTCGTTGGATCTGGGCCCTGGGAGGAACCAGGTTTTTACAAGTCCAACCTGGAGCTCCATCTCCATCCAGAGATTGTCAGCAAAGGGGGTATTACTTTTTGGGGGGGTTGTGTTATCCCCAGGGCATACATGCACACTGGGAACAAGGCAGCATCACCCTGGCCAGTCCACCAGTGTGTCCATAGCTTTCACTCACACATTGCTTGGACTGCAGAGCCCCCGAAGCAGAGACCAGCTCTTTGTTACACCTGTGCAGTAGGAGGGGGTGGTGCAAAAGCAAGGATCATACTGCCAGGCTGGATTCGGGGCAGGCTCCTCTAGGGCCACCTCCTGCAGAGCACATGCGGGGGAATTTCATCCACACTGCTGCCCAGAAAGCAAACAGGGAAGAAAAGTCAAGGCATCAACCAAAGGGGAAACAAAAGCAAATGGAACTGATGATGTTTGCAACTTCCTTCCCAATTCTGGACCGAAGCGAAGCCTACGAGACCCCTCTGTACCGAGGGAAACAAATCAACACATTCAGACCTGGAAAAAGAACGTGGGAGCTTTGCCCTGAGATGGTTTAATTAATAACTGATCATTTCTGAAATGGGCCTCCATTAACCTCAATATAGCCTACTAAATAATCACTCATTAAAGGCATTGAAGTCACGGGGAACAGCACAGTTTACCAGATAACTGATTGCTCCTTTGCTCTAAACTGAGTTAATCTGTTATGAGTCTCTGCTTTACTGACCAACCACATGTTATATATTACCAGCAGGCTCTCCTGCAATAAAGACAACCTGTAGCTGTTTAGGTTTCTTTTTATTAGATGAGAAGACATCCACAAATGAGTGGAGAGAACAAGAAGAGGACAAGGAGAGAGGACCAGAGAAAGGATGGCAAAGCACTGTTCTTCCTGGGTGCCCCCTTGTCCCTTTTGCTGTGGACTCTAGGCTTGTATTTGATGGAAGATTTCTGCCCTGATGGAGCTGCACCTGTATGGCTAACTCGGCCCAGTTTCATACCACATTTTATACTGGTGCATTGTATGCATCTGCATCTCTACTCTCCAGTGCTGTGCAGTTTATAGTCATACAGAGTGCAACGTGCTCTCAGCAAGTGTTCAGGCTTGGGAAGACACGAATGAGGTGTTATTACTGTATTCACTCAAATCTAAGATGACCCCAAACTTAACATGACCCCTCCCCCCAGTAAATAGAGTCTATACATGGAAATTTAATTAATTTGTTATAATCTGGGTAGGAGCTGGCCTCCAAACTACAGCAGCCACCTGCTCCCCGACTGCCCTTGCACTCAATTCTGGGATAAGGGGCTTTTTTCTCCATGCTAGCTAGGGGAGAAACCTCATCTTCGAATGGAGTAAATACGGCAGTTCAGGTTGTGCATGGTTTTGTGGAGAAGCAAGAGTTGGTGGGGAGTTTTCTGACAAAATAAAGTTGCATCAGAAGATTTTGGTTCGTTGAGCCTGGAATGGTTTGTCCCAAACACATTGGCTTTGAAGGTCTTTTATGCAATCCAAGGCAAGGTTTGGAAAGGGAATGCAGCCACCAGCCCTGGAGCCATCCACCTGGCAGGGTGGGGAGGGGTATCCCCTGGAGAGCCCTAAAAAACCTGGGGTCCTGGCCCTGAAGCAGTCCACCTGAGAGAACCGGTCCAGAGCAGACCAGGAGCCTTAAACCCTGGGAGCCCCTGCTCGTCCCAGGGCTCGGCTCCTGGCTCCATAGCAAGAGGCCAGGTCTGAACTTCCAGGCTGCTTGGTGCTGTGACAAGCAGCGTGGGGGTATTGTAGGTACGGGAGCCCACTTTCTGCAAACCTCACCTGTTAGCTCCAAAGGAGCAACGCTCATTTATAGCAGCTGAGTGCTTGGCCCATTCCCTTTACCTTGCCAGGGGCTCTTTAATCAGGGAAGATTTCCTTTGCCTTTGGCCTGATACTCAGAGGTGCTGGTCACTCATGGTCCTCGTTGAAGGGAGTGGGCAAGACAGATGCTCAGTTTCTCCAACTACCGGGCCTTGAAATAATGAAATCGGCCATGTATTTATTGCAAACAGCACAGAAAACTCAGCTGGGATTTTCTCCGCCTTGTTGGTAGCAAGAGGAGTCAGCACCTCACCCCATATTTAATATGCCGGGGCCAAGACTGGTTCGCAGCCTGGTGACACCCTGACCCCAGGGCAGCATGGGGTCAGCTGCCTAGATTTGCATGTGCCCCGTTTTTAATTTGGAAGGGTTCGCGCTGCGACCGCGAGGATTTGGCAGGGATTTAGGCAGACTCATCGGCTCAGTCGCCCGCGGGGACTCAGGCTCGGCCGATCCCAGCAGCCACTTCAGCTGCTTTGCAAAACAAACCTTGCCCAGGCTGCGGTCTCCAGGTGTCAGGTGGCTGTGCTGGCTGCCCACGAGATGGGCCCGAAGGAGGTAGTGTGTCTAGTGGTGAGAGCAGGGGGTGGGAGTTGGCATGTCTGGGCTCTGAGGGGGGCCTGGCTTCTCTCCCCTCCAAAATCCCAGAGGACACAGCTCCGCTCTAGGGATCCTGCCTGAAGGCAGGAAATTTGGAGGTGGGATAAGCCGCAGCAGTGTTCATTGCTGCAGTCCCAGGAGCCGTGGCAATGAATGCTGCCACCCTTGCCCAGCCACCAAAGTCCAGTGCAGCAGGAGCTTGAAGGGCTGGATAGTACAGCTCGGCAAGCCGGATCCTTGTCGCAAGCCGTCTCCGAGACCCCAGAGCTACGTGAACCATGCTCACCTCTCCTGCAGACTTCCCCCCAGTTTATCAGGTGATCTGGGATTACAAGGTCACACAGCTAGCTTGCAAATCAAACCCTTTGGGCTGGGTGCTGCTGAGTTGCTGTCCCCACATCGTGAATGGCACCCTCTTGCTTTCCTGCTTTGAGCACCAAGGCCGTCCCAGTGAGTGGCTGGGGCAATTAAGCCTCGGTCTAAAGGAAAAGCAGAGACCCAGGGGGTAAAAGTCATGGGTCAGCCACTAACTGAGCAGCATCTTTTCTGGTTACCCCGTAACTGCTTGCCATAGGCTTCCTTCCACCTTCCCCAGGTTCACCTGGTATTAGCCCCTGACAGAGAGGGGACCTTGCACCTGATGGACCCCGGCTGTGGTCCAGTCTGGCCGTTCCCACAGGCCAGGGAAAGGCCTGGACAGTGCTTCCTCGAGGCATATCGCAGTGGCTGTTAAACAAGAAATCAGCCCAGCTAGTGACAAAACTTAAACCGCATTGCTCGACTTCCAGCTTTGTCTCCACTGTTCACCAGGGATAACACCAGGCCTGGGCGCGCACACCTCTCGCGGCTGTCTTGTCTTGCGTACGGCTTTTAAATCAACACTCCCACTAGACTGCCTTCCTCCCTGACCCAGAAGTTTGGTGGAGCCGTGGTCTGGCCCGCAGAAGGGAAAGCCTGGGAGAAGCTGAAAGCGATGTCCAGGCCGATGGGGGAATCTTCCTGGCTTCACTTCAGTCACACTTGAGGCACGATTTCCACGCTGGCTCCCATCCCTCCCCCAGCCGGGTCTCTTGGAAACCCACACCCTTCAAAAGGGAATGCAAAGCATCAGCACAAAGGGAGAGGAGGAGATGGCTCTTGTAGCTGGCAATCCCAGAGGCCTCCCAGTTGTCTGTCTTCTCTGTCCCAGTCTGGCGGTGATTAGAGGGGCGGGAGAGGGCTTGGCAGGAGGTTTGCTTTGCGGTGACGACAGCTCTTGAGTTCATTTCTATAATGCAGGAGAAAGGGCTCTGGGGGCTCCCCCGCTACCGGGGAGCAACTACAGCTGGGAAGGAAGGGAGGAGGAAGCTGGAAAACCAGCCAGGGCACTTCCATCGCTGCAAACTCAGGCCAGCTGCCCGAGGAGGCCAGGGCTGCAGCTTGCAACAACTGCACGCGCAGAGGGGTGGATTTTGGTCCAAACTTATCTCCATCCCTCCCCCCTACCCTCCGTGCCTGCTAGGGAGCGCAGTCCTGTTCGGCCTGTTGCCAGGAGAGTTTAGAAGAGACCCCCCCAGCCCACGTGAGCGACAGCTGTTCCCGGTGATTGACAGTGTCAGACCATTTAGCATCACTTCCATTCGATAACAGCGCGATTAGCAGGGCAGTAATCCCATCTGACGGGGGAAGAGTTGTGACCTGGCTTTCTGGGGGGGAAGCCACCCCTCTCTGCACGGCTCCCAAAGGGGGAAGAAGACATGGAGAAGCTGAAAAAAGCAGTGGCTGTTTTGGGGAGCCGTGCAGGGGGCTCCAAACCCCAAACAGGAGCCGGCCTTGGCCAAAGGCTGCGAGCCCCCTTTGTAGATAAGATCGTCTCGCTGCGATGGAATGAGAGGCAGCCCCGCCTGTGGCACGCTGCCCTGCCAGCTGGGGACAGCTGATCTCCGCCAGGCCCAGACACTGCTCTGTCTCCAGTGGGTTTCTGTGCCCCCCTCGCAGGAAACCTGACCCAGCGGTGCAGGCAGCTGAGCTGCGGGCTCGGAGGAGCACGGCTGGACAAACAAACTCCCAGGGCTTGCTTCAGCGGTGGGGGTGGTGGAGGAGAAAAAGGGTGGAACAGGCTTACTCTTAACACTGCGTATGGAGAATGCCGGGTCTAGTACCACAAACTAACCAACATAGCACACGGGGGGTGCATTTACACGTGCGCATTTACTGCGCAGTAACCAAAATAGCTGCATGGTACTGGCATGCATCTATACATGCACGCCTGTACTGTGCAATAAATATGGAGACTTATCCCGACTTGAGTGTAAATTTGATACCTGCATCATTCTGATATCCAATTTATACCTGATTAGTTACTGCGGAGTAATGCACATGGCGTTGCCTTATTGCACAGTAACACTGTGTGTGTGGACTGACTTGGGACTAACTTTAGTCCCAAGTTAGTCCATACACAGCATTAATGCACTTTAACGCCTGCACGTGTAGATGCCAACCTAGTCCCGCTTACTGCGCAGTAATTTATCGTGCAGTAAATTTAAGCCGGCATAAAATGCCTGCACATGTAGATGCTACCCTCTTCCCACTTACTGGACAGTAATTTACTGTGCAGTAAATTTAAACCGGTATAAATGCATGTGTAGACACGCCCAGTGAGGACCTTCCAAGGGCTCCTGGACTTCTTAAAGGGCTACTCCCCAGTTCCTGCACAATGCAGCAGCACAGGAGCCCGTGACTAAGTCCCGAAGCTCAGCTACTGGCCATCTACCATTGCTGAGTGGTAGGTTACAGAGGATGTCTTTGGCACAAAGTCTTCCCTGCTTTTATCGGGTGAGGGCTCCAGTCTTGATGCCACTGAATAACCAGGGCAAAGCCCCATGGCACAGCACCTGCATCATCACTACTATTCACTGTAGACCAGCTGGAGCCTCACATGGCTGTTTAGGAGCAGAGCCCTACATTTCCATGATATGGAAAGACCCCTCCACAAAGCTTAGCCCCCAATCTCCCCCACTCTTCCCCTGAGTCCTTAAGACTGTCCCTCCAGCCATGCTCCATAGTTCCCCCCTGCTGCCCTGCTCCAGCTGCCCCGACTGCCCCCACCTCTGCCTTTGGTCATCAACAGACCATTCAGCTGCCCGGGGAGGCTTTAAAAGGGGTAAAGCTGCCAGAAGTCAACTTCCTAGGGAAGTGGTCCTTGCTCCTACCTTCGGTAAATTGAAAAAGAGGTTGGATGAACACCTGTCTGGGGTCGTGTGATCCCAGCGTGTGCTCCAACCAGTGGCGGGGGGTTAGACTAGATGATTTATTTAGGTCCCTTCTGACCCCTAACTACTATGAAACTATGAAACTATATGAAACTATGAGTCCTGGCTTCAGGGGATGCTCCTGAAACACAGAAGTCCTCCCCAGGGAGCTTGGAGGCTTTCCTACCCCCAGGCCCATGACCCATGCTCTGTGGTTATGTTGGACCATTTTTTCCTTGCACATCCTTTTTTTACTCATAATGTTTATTTCCTTCTAACTCCCATGCCCTTTTCCCAGAGGACAGTGCTCCACTAAAGAGCATGGGGCCAGCCCAGCAACACATCCAGCCATGACGGTGTCTGGAAGTGCAAGGGCAAGAGGACCCACGGTTGTGTGCGATCTGCACAGCAGGCTGTACCCTCTCCCAGGACACGGGACTACCACCGGTATTGCTAACCCAAGCACCTGAGAATCAGGAACCAGGCCCAGGAAAAGCATTAAAAGAAAACTCCAAATTGGGGGTTTTTAACCATATTGTGGATTTGTGCTATTCACTTTCTGGGCCTCAAGGCTTTCAAGAAGGTCCCTTGCCAAGAAACTCAGGGCTAGAAACTTAGGGTGTGTTTATTTTAATGGACACCGAGTACCTCGGGTCATCTCATGACTCCAGGAGCTGGAGCTTAAAGATTAAGCACCAGATCTCCTGGAACTTGTACAAGCAGAAGAGCTGGTAACACGGCCTTGTTCGCTTACTGCGGTCATCAGATACGGACATTTTTTACAAGCTAACAACCCCTTCCAGCTCAGATGAAACACAGGGCTGGGCAGGGACTTCTCAGTGATAATACCAGGACAGAGGCCAGCATGGGACCCAATCTCCCTTATCATGCCTCCTGTGCCTGGCCTACGCCAAGGCAAGGCACCCAGCTGGGAAGCACCGGTGGATGCTCACCCTGAGCCCAGGGAAGTGGTGCATTTATTTACAGCCTTTCTGGGAAACAAGTGGCTCCTAGAAAGCTCGGGCGGGAGCAGGGAACCCCTGGGAACAGAGGCCCTGCTTTGGCACCCCTGTTTGCAGAGGTGGAAAGGCAGTGGTGGGGGAGCCGTGCCACCCAGTGGTGAGAGCTACAATACCACCCTTTCCGCGACACATCTAGAGCAGGGGACGAGTCAATAGGGCACAATGAGAGCCGCATCCGGCTCGCAGAGGCATCCCGCTATTTCCACAGGGCAAAAGCAACGGCAGCTCTCTGGCAGGTTCCCTGGGGTATTTGCACTAAAAACAGCAGCCTAGTTTTCCATGCAAAGCCATCCCATCCCCTCAGTAAGCGCCGCACTCTCCTACCCTTTTCCCCTAGGGAGTTGTCCCTCTAAAGAGCATTTCTTCTCCAATGAGCCTCCAGAGCTGGCTCTTCTCCATTTCTCTCACTCAAGACCGTTCCCAACTCTCCTTCCTTCCCTACTGGGTTGCTTCCCCTGTGTCCCAGTTCCAGTTACTTGGGCGCTGCATCCTGCAGCTTGCGGCTGCCTCTGCTGTTCCCTGGTCCGGAGGTGCCCCCTGCTGACAAGATGTCAAATGGCAGCAAAGGAAGGAAAATATTTTGCTTTTTTGGGGTGCAAATGTCTAGAACTCTTGGTTCAGAGATGATCCCTTTTATTAGACCGAGACGTTGCAAAAAAATTTCTGCAAGCTTTCGGACTTTTGGTTTTTTGCAATGTCTTAGTTGGTCTAATAAAAGGGATCATCTCTGAACCAAGAGTTGTAGATTTTTGCATTTCTTTTTGTCTCAGACCCACGCGGCTACCAAATAAATCCCTGAAACATTGGTTTTTTGGATGCACTTTTCCAAGCACTTTGCAAACGGCACCATGGGGGACAGGATCACTGCTCCCTTATCCCAGGAGACAGCGTCTGGGTACCCACAAGGTGCCAGGATTCTCCATCCAGACCACTTCATCCACACGAGAGTCAGAGTAGGGGAGATGTTTGCAAAGATGCCAAGAGTATTGGTGTTTGCAATACTCAGATATGAACGTGAGGTCTCCAAGGGTTCGTTTGACCCAGGTCGCATCCCGTCAGTGGGAATCAGCGCCCAACACACATGAATTTGGAATTTGCTCTTTTCGGAGCCATCTAAGGAGGTGCTGGAAACCTCTAATTGCTCCCTCCTAATTTGCAGGGGGGTTTGGCATTTCAAAGTAGCCTGAATCCTGCCAGACTCCTCTCCAGAAGTAGGACATGCAGATCCCAACATGGGCCAGGGACAGTTGTGAACAAAGCCACTTCCCTGTTCTCCTCCAATCCAGCAATCTATCATGCCTCCGTCACCTCCAGGCTCGACATTTCAATACCTTCTACCTCAGACTGAAACCAAAGGCCAGGCTACATGTTAGTCTAAACCAGCGATCTCTGGACTGGGACCAGTCAGCGAGAGTTGGGTTCAGTTCGGGTCCAAATGCCAATCCCATCATCCATACTGTCCCTGAGCAGATACAGCAGTGAACCTTGCCTGAAAGGCAGGGGAGCATTTGCTTTTCAGCTGCAGGAGGGGAAACTTGTGGTCCATGGGTCTTCTCAAGCATTTCTTCATTGAAAAAGGTTTGAGTCTAGTTGATCCTGGGCTGGACTAAGTGACCTCTCCAAACCTCTTCTGTCTCTACTTCCGTGGGGCTATGAAACGTTTAAATGAGAGCCACCACTCAAGTAGTCTCACTGCAGCCCAGGGCCATGCCTAGCTCTGGTCCCCAAATCTGTATAGCCCTTCCTCCATCCCCGAACAGAAGAGCCTGTCACAATCATACGTCTTACCCCAACCCCACACAGAGGAACTGGGATTTCTCCCAGGAGATCAGTTGAAGACTATCTTTTAACAAGCAAGGCAAGCTTGTCGTAGACTCCAAGTGATGGCGATTTCACCCTCAGCACAGTGAGTTGGTCCAACATTGAGTTATCCTCGCAGCTAGGAACCGTGCACCTCAATTCAAGGTAAACGCATCTAACTTCCTCCTTCAGCAGTTCTGTCGGGTTATGGCAGGGTTGCAAAGTCCCCATCAGACACGTGCCTATGCACGGATCAAGTCTCCTTCCAGCCTTCTCCTTGATACACGAGATGAACTGAGAAAGTTATGTCTCCCATTTTTCAGGCCTTTATTTCTGAGAGTCACCTTTGAGCTCTCTTCAGTGCTGAACACAAGAAAATAAGACTCGGCGTTTCATGGGTCGGACCATAGGTCCATCTTGTCCCCTCTTCTGTATCACAGGGGCACAGAGCGGATGCTGAAGGGGAGAGTGAACAGGGGATGACCAGGGCTTTCCACTGCTCCTCTCCCGCTTGCAGCCTCCAGCATTTAGGGTCTAGGACAGCAGTTTCCAACCTTGGGGTCACCACCCCATTTGGGGTTGCAACGATAAAAAATGGGGCTGCAAAGACGCTTGAGAGTGTAGACCGATTATGATGAATACACTTCCTGCTTATCACTATGCAACAGTTAAAATGAGTGAAAATGTTTTTAATGAAAAATATAAAGAGCATAAACATTGTCGTGCCATATTTATGACGTGTTGATCTTGTCCGCGTTGTTTTGGGGGTCAGAAAAAATGTCCAGGGTTTAAATGGAGTCGTGCTAAGGAAACGGTTGGGAAGCCCTGGTCTAGGAGGTTCTGATTCAGAGGCCATACCCCTAACTCCCGTGCTCTATAGCTGCTGATGGCCCTTTCCCCCCCAAAAGTCCCTTCTTGAATCTGGTTAAGCTGCCAGCATCCACAACATCTCGTGGCAATCAGCTCCATGCTTTAATTACACCCGATGTGAAAATAAACAGATTTGAGACTTTTAAGGGTGGTTGTCCCCTTAGGTTCGATAGGCTGAGGTCTCTGTACTGCAAACCCTGAGTCACGTCTAATTGTTTAGGAGCATGCAGCGATACGCTCACATTAAGAGTTAGGACGCTGCAGCCAGAGCGATGTTTTCCCCAAGACAGGGCTGAAACTGTGTGTGATCAGACTGACCACATCACTAGCCAAAATCCAGACTTGCCAACAACAAGTTCATGCGAGTTGGCAAGGTTACAGCTTGCGAGTATCAGAGGGCTGCCATGAGCATGGCAATGACAGCACAGCCCCCGGTGAGATGTTACATAGGGCAGCATGCTCGTCTCGCACGCCCGGCTGACCGACGGTAAAGGCCCTGCTACACCTTCAAATTACAGCTGGATAGAAGTCAGCTCTAGAGTTGTGACACATGTTCAAGCACTAATTTTATAGCTGCTTGGCTCTTTTTATACCTGAATAGCTGTTTTTAATTGATTGATAATTACTTTGTGACTGGTGTAGATTTACTGTGCAATGTAACCAGTTCATTGTGTGATAATTACTTTGCACTCATAGCCTGCCTTACTTTGCATGTGTGGCTGGTCTAAATTTATGGTGCAATCAACCAGTTAAATTGTGCAATATATATAACGCGTAGCAGGAGCCTCCAAAACAGAGGTTGCATTTGAGTCGGTTCTGACAGACCCAAGTCAAAAATGTAGGAGTGAAACAGCACTTTGCACAGGCAGCTTTTTCCTAGAATGAATGGCAATTAACTCAAATTAGCCTCAACTGGCCCAGGAAAAAGTTACCTTGGATGCTTCACAATTGGGACAATGGGTTTGTAGTCTGTAGAAGCCCAGATTAAAAGGCTTTGTCCCAGAAGACATCCCACACCTGTTTTTACCCACAGCTGTGCAGGCAGCACTTTGTAGTGCACACCAGTCTAGGTCTGCCACTGCTATAAGCCTTTGGAAACAGAGACTTGTAATGGAAACTGCTGCACAAACTTCACTCCGGGCATCTTTGCCATTGCTAACCAAATAGCAAAGTGCACAAGAACTCATTTCTTTTGCCACCCCTCGCCCACAGACTCCTCTCTCACCAAGATGCTCTGGGCGTTCGGGTAAATGGAGACTTTATTGAAGTCACCACGGGGTGGCAGCTGAACTGCACGACCGCGGGACAGCAGGATTGGCTGGATGCAAAAACTTTCCACTGCTTTCATGTAGTGCAGCGTCCAGGAGAAAGAATGGGGCCAGGCCTCCAAGCTGTGTGGAAACCCAGTAGACGTTTTCAGCCCTATTTGTGCAATAGCGGAGAGGACCTCAACGTTGCTGGTAGTGGGAAGGTGGGACCAAACCCAGTCATGGGATATAACATAGCATCTTCACCTGCGATCTGACAGCTGCTGCTGCCGTGATGCTTTAGTTTGATTGTTTGTAGGTGTAATCTAGTGCAATCCAGCACACTCATGTTACCTTATTGTAAAGCCAAACTCCAATAAAGGGGTGAGTCTGGATACATTCGGGACCAGGTCATAGGTGGCCTGACCTAATGGTTAGGCCAGAGAGAAGGCAAGGGCCAGGGGCTGGGTCAGAGCCAAATTACCAGGTCCAAAGGGAAGTCCAGGGGCAGAGTCCAAAACAGGCCAGGGTCACAGGCCAAGAATCAGATGCTAAGGTACCGAGTCCAAGGGATAATCTGCACGCCAAGGTCCACAACCAAAGCTGAGCAGGATCAGGAAACAAATCCCTGGGGAAATCCAAAGCTAGAGGTTTTGGCATCCTCTGAAATAACGAGGAGTGCGACCTGGTTTGCAGCAACAGTAGACAAGGGTTGTAGCATCCAGAATATGCCCGACAGGACCAGCGGCAGGTGTGACCTGCCCAATTCACCTCCCCTGGACATTAATGCTGATCTCTAGCAGGTTAAATGCTCTGAGAAACACCCGCCTGATATGTGTTACCCAGAGGGATTTGACTGACTTGAAATGGGAGAACCTACCCCAAACCCAGGATTTTGATTCTGTTATAGGTGATGGTGCTTGGTATGGGGATCTTAGAAGGAATGAGCAAGGCTAGGGGTGCTGGAATATGGTGGGGTTTGCATGCCTAAGGGGGAAAAAAAAAGGCTGAAAAAGAGAAATAACCCTGTTTGTGTTATGAATTAATTTATCCTTAAAATAAAAAGCCAACCCCCACCTCCACATAGTGATTCTGGAGACTGTGCTGCAGTATTTGCAGTGTCCAGTGACTTCCTTCCTCATTGTTTGGTGATGGGGAGGATAATTTGGCTGAACTGCCGCCTGCTTTGTTTTGTCCTTGATGAAGTATTCACCCACGAGTGCTGTGTGCACGGAAAAAAACAATACTATAATACGGACTGCTTTCTCCCCATGCTCAAATGACTGAAATTCAGTCACCAAGAAAGAAGAGGCAGAAGCTGGTCCTAGCAGTCACTCCTCACTAAAACAGCTTGCGTTGTATGTGAAGGGAGAAACATAGTTAGGAAAACCAGTTATGACTGTGTGTAATGCAAAGTGCCCAGTGAATGCAAATGCCATAAGCAAGCCCCTTTCCCAGCTTGTTCCAAATATGATTCTTTCCAATCCAGTGGTGTCCTAGGTTTATGCTTTATTAACAAAGAAATTAATAATGATACGGTCAAGCTCATTACAAACCTTCCTTGGCTCCATGCCTGGAGCAATATCGTGCAATATATATAACGTGTAGCAGGAGCCTCTAAAACAGAGGTCGCATGAGTCGGTTCTAACGGACCCAAGTCAAAAATGTAGGAGTGAAAGAGCACTTTGCACCTTTGGTAAGCTTTACGCTATGTTTGACCTAAGGGTCAAAAAGACTGCTTATGCCTGACAAGATCCTCTTCAGAGATCTGCTCCTTCCTCCTTTATATCTGGGGAGTTATGAGCAGAGATCCCGGCTTTCTGATAAAAAAAAAGAAAAATCCCCAATTTTCAGATTAAAAAAGTAACCTCAAATCCACCTTTTGCATGATTAAAAGGAAACACCACTATATATATCTCTATATATTAGAGATATCAGAGTCCATCCCCTGAAGCGCCTTACCACACTAGCACCCAAACACACCCCAAGGGCACTGGGCCTACCATCTTGCCCGGAAAGGAGCAAGGCCCTCCTCAGTGCCCCGTAACAGCTCAAGGAATGGCTGTAACAACCCCTTAAACCTAGGGGCAAGTCCTTTGTAAGCCAACCTGCTCCCCTACAGCCCCTACATCCTTGCAGTTGCCTTCCCTTTGTTTCCTAGTCCCGCAGCCCCAGGCGGTCACTCCAGCCGCTCACACTAGTCCAGGTGTTGCCCAGCTGCTGCCATGCCGCGTGACCATGCCTAAGGCTACACTGGTCGTTCAGAGCCATTGCTCCCAACTGTCTGCAGATTCAGGAAAACACAGCATCCATCCAGACCACACGCAGCGAAGACCAAGAACCAGAACGTCCTCTTTTTTTATTTTTTCAGCAGTGGTACATGTTTCGGTACATGTACTTTCAGCAATGGTACATGGATGAAATGCAAATCAGTAAGAGTCTGATCACAAAAAAGCAATTTTGAAGGCACACGGCTTCACTCTTTTTGGAATGACACACTAAGCACGGAGGAAGAGACGGGCATAAAGAGGGCATGACTGATATCTTCAACACGCCTAAAAGCCTGAAGTGGAAGGAAAAGAGGCAGGGACTGAAGATAAGGAATTTAAAAGCAATGCAGCTCTGATCACCACACCTGCCACCCAAGAGGCGCGCTGAGTGGAGATGCATTCAGCTCTGCTGGCAGAACGGGCGTTCCCGGCAAAGCCCTGTAGTGTCTGTAGATATATCGCTCTCTATCCATGTGCCACTAGAGAGTACAGCTCTGTCACCCCAATCCTCCACTTCCCTCGCAAACATCTCTGTGTCTCTTCCACTTGCCTTTAAATCCCCAATCCCGTACGCTGTTCTGTGCAGGGGGGCACTGACCTCAAGGATGCCTCACCCAGGCAGAGCAGCTGGAGGACTGGATGTTTGCCAGCTCCTCAGGACAGAGATCAGACTTTGCTGATTCTGGCCATAAGCAGCCATTCTCTGTCTCTGTCACAAAGGACAGAATAAGTCTTCCCCACCCCTATCACGCGGCTGGGAGGTTTAGTTCATATTTGCAAACCCCCCAGAGACCCTCAGATGAAAGATGCTATGAAAACCGCTAAGAGCTGCAGCTCCACTGTGACGTAGATATTCAAACCTATTGCACGAAAGCTTCTGGAAAGTAGGTGTTTTATAGGCAACTAAGAAGCAGAAAACTCAGCGTTGAGGAGAGAAGCAAAGAGGGCGAACGTTCAGCTTTCATAGAAGTCTACGTGCGCCCCGGAGCTGAACGTGTCGTCCAGCAGAAGGGTCACTAACTTCTGGGCGGACACGCTGCAGTCCAGCAGCTGCCCGCTCTCCTTATGGTCAAGGAAGAACTGGCGCAATTCAGCATCTCCCGTCTTGGTGCGAGCCAGCTCCTGCATGTCTGTATCCAGCGGACCTATAGGAGGTAAGGAAAGAGTCATGTGACACGTGGAGGGCTGGACTTGTCAATTATTGGGATATTCTGTACCTGGTTGGCTGGGGCATCTCGAATACGGGGGAAATAGAGGTAAAGTCATTGAGCCAAATTCAATTCTCTGAACAGAAGGTAAGTCAGAGGCCCTACTAGGAACCTCTGGATTAAAAGAGCCCTTCTGGGCCATTCAGACCTTTGTGTTAAGTTGGAAGTCTTTTAGCTTGCATTATATCACCTTTGGTAAGCTTTTAGCTATGTTACGTTATACCACGCTAGCATAGGTGAGGCTACGAGAAGCAGTGTAAAGGGAACCAAGTCATAGGTGAGAGAAACTTCTTGAAAAGACTAACCCATCTTAGGGCATCAAATCTCGATTAAGGGTTCAGGTCAGTACGTTCCAGCTGACCAACAGGATGACATGAGCATCTTCCTGACCACATGTGTCAAAGGTGCTATCAAGAAATGTGGAAAAATAGCTCAGTGCTTTGAGATGGATTCTTCTGGCTTCCTTTGCTGAGGTTCCTGTCTGCAGAAATAATGAAGATCCCATGTCTCGTAGCAAATTTGGGTAAGATCCCCCTAGCAGGCTAGCCACCTGTGAGCAATTCTTAAGTTTTTAAGATGTCGAGCTTCTAAGTTGTAAGACTGCTTATTTCTACTTGGGTCATACAAGGATACACAGGTATATACTGTGCTATTTTGTTAGCAATAATCATAATTGGAAATTCTAATAAAGCTTGCTTCTACATCTACTCCACTGAAGTATTTGCTTTGCATGAGAACAGGGGCTGTCAAAAGAAACCCTCAAACCCCCCAAATCTACTCTAGGGCCCCTCTACATGAGCAGGTAAAGGTGTGACAGGATCTAATACACAATTCACACAATCACACCTGCTGCCATGCTGCACATGCATGACAAGTGGCGTGATTGTGCAATTGCACGTTATATATCCCATCGTGCCTTATTGCTGGTGCAGGGGCAGTCTGATCCTGCTCCTCCTGCGCTGGCAAGGAGCAGGCTCCCATGGCTGGGAGCCCCACACACCCCAGTTGAGGGGACCCCAGCTGCGGGGGCACCTTACTCACCTTCGGGGCTGGAGGATTGCCATTGCAGCGATCTCCCCACCCTGGGGGTGCATGAAGCCCCTGGGGGGTGGGAGAATTGCTACAGGGCAATCCCCCTACCCTAAGGGTGTGGGAAAGGGCATCAATGCCCCCAAATAAACTTTTGCTCTCCCCACCCACTCCCCAACCCTAGCAGTGGTCAACATCCCAATGCTTCAAAAAACAGGAAGGAGGGGGCAGGGGAAACAACACATGAACTACTGAAGCTATGGGAAGACTTCCTATGGAGATCAATGAATCAAGCTCTTATTCTAGAGTCAACCAGAGCAGAGTCAGGCCTGCAGTTACTGGGAGGAGGTTATCAGAAAAGGAGGGCAAACGACCAGTCCAACGCTTCAGAAAGCCGAGTCAATACAATTAGAGAGGTGGCAATAAGAGGGGACGCGTTAGCTGAATTACTGATGACCCCTCACATGACCTATAACCATTTGAAGGACCTAAATGGTCACCACCTGTGTCTTTTTTCTGCCTGTGCTCCTGGCTTTTTTTCCCTTTCCCCTTCTATAGGTTGAGGAACTCCTGACCCAGCACAGGGCCAGTTCCACGAGCACATGGTTTATTTATGTCCGTATTTATTACGGATGAAAAGCAGTTCTAGATAAAGGAGAAGTTCTTCTTAAAAATAAAAATCAATATACACCGAACAGGAAGGAAAGCAGTAAGAAACCCCAAGAGATTTCTAGAACTGGCTGGACAGCTATTTTCTACTGCTTTTTGTTTTTTTGTGAAGCAGCACATGCCTACCCAGCCTTCCTGTAGCAGATCCGTGTTTCTCCTGCATTTGCAACACTCAGTGGCTCTGATTCTCCACCAAGGCAAAGTGGTGTAAGTCATCTACATCAAGCGCCCGGCACTGGCACTCAGAGCCAGGGGCTCTGCGGAGGACACAAGGAAGGCAAAGCTTACCTGGGGCATAGTTGAGAACTCGAACGTCTGGCTCTTCGAGTGCCAGGACCTGAAACATCATGTCCCGCGAGGCCTTTCCAGTGCAATACAATGTCCAGCTCTTGAAGGGCTTCAGGGCACACAACGAAGAGATGTTAACGACTGTTCTGTGCAAACCGGGGCGTTTTCCAAAGGCCTTGAGGATAGAGGAGGTGAGGCAAAGCGCCGAGGTGACATTGAAGGCGAAGTAGCTGTTGACTTCATCCAGGCTGGTAAAATCCACAAAGAATTTGGAAATGTCTCCAAGAGACCCTGGGAATGGGGAAAAACATTACCACGCATGTGACATTTGCACAGCATTTGATAGCCGCAGAGTATGGAAAAGAGGTTAACTAAATCCACTCTACCATAGTCCTGTACAGCGCTTTTAATTTGTACGGAGGAAGGAAATGAGGCAAGTTATGTGATCTTACCTTGTGGACTTGTTCAATATCATACACATACAGAAGCCTTGTCTATAGTAGGGATTTGCCTGTCACAGTCATTAATGTACCTGCACCATGAGCAGAGCAGGAGTTTGATGAATTTGCAGAAGGAATATGATGTTGTTGTCTGTACTAGCAAGGGGCTGGAAAGAACAACCTAGGATGCCCCCTCAAATCCTACCACCTACCCACCAAAGCAAAGTCCCAGCTGAGACCAGCAAAGCTGCTATTTGAACTGTTGCCACTTATCTTAGTCGTAAGAAAAGAGCAAGAATTATTGTTTACTATGGCTTTGCCCCAAGGCAGCTATGTTGGTGGAGGGCAACTGCTGGCTTTGATGTGAAGGAATCTACTAGACTCCATGGCACAGTCAAGAAGCAAACTCAACAGTTCACGTCCAGTCCCGCATTCAGTCTATATTGTCTAGAGACCAGCAGTGGCATCTCTCTTCCTCTGCCCATCAATCACCCTTCTCATTCTGGCAGCAGGATCATTTGCAGTGCTCCCTTCAGAGCTTGCCACTAAGGTGCCCAGAGATAAATGCAGGCATCTTTCTGAAAAAAGGTTGTTCCTAACAATTTAATGCCAGCCAACAGTGCAAGATCTAATCACGGCCCCTCCTTACTGCTATGACAGTACTAATGAAGACATGCATGGATTTACTCAGTTCCTCTGGCTAATGCAGGCTGGAGCTGAGTCCAGAGACTCATTACTTCAGGAGTAACAGGGAAGCTTCAAAGCTCACTGATGTCAGCAGGGCTCTTTCCCTTGATTGAATAGGCTTTGAATGGGACTTACAGGGCTTCTATGTTGGATTCTGGTTCCTGCAGTCTTTTCAAAGCCCAGATGTGTACAAGCAATTTCCAGTGACCCTCAGCAGGCTCCAGTGGTGTGGCAGGGAAGAGACTGTGGTCATAAAAACAGACCCCTCTGCATTTACCTACCTGGGTGAAGGGAAGAGGACTAGACTAGGGTAGCCTGCATCCAGACTCTTGGTTCCCCAGGAACACGTGGCCAGCTGCCAGGATATTTATTTTCACTCTTTCCGAATCATATATATATATATATATATATATATATATATACACACACACACACACACACACATGGTTATGCTTATGATATATATATGGGAGCAAGAGATGATTTAAATGTTTTAGCACCCCTGAGGTTACAAGGTGTCACTTGAAAACCATATATATATTTTATATATATATTTATGGTTATGCTTACGTACATGTGTATGTGTATACACACACACACACACACACACACACACACACACGTATATGACAGAGATGATCTTAATGTTTTAGTACCCCTGAGGTTACAAGGTGTCACTTGAAAACCATATATATATTTTATATATATATTTATGGTTATGCTTACGTACATGTGTATGTGTATACATACACACACACACACACACACACACACACACACACACACACATATATGACAGAGATGATCTTAATGTTTTAGTACCCCTGAGGTTACAAGGTGTCACTTGAAAACTCTCTGCATATATCTACCCTCTTTCATATTAATGTGTATATAATTATATATACACACACACATATACATATACATACACACATTTATTCTACTACCGAGAGCAGGACTACTGAAGGACACCTGCTCATTAAGTAGGAGTCTATTTAGTACGGCTCACACATTTCTGCTGGGATTACAGCCTCATTGTGCACTGTTAGTTTCACTTCCGAATTTGGACCGTTTCCATGTCACTTAGTAAACTGAGAGGGGGAAAAAAAACACTCTCCCCACTGTCTTATCGATAGAGAGAGCAAATAAGACTTATACCAATATAGAGGAAAAAGAATATAAAATGCAAGTATGATCTTAATGTAACTCCAAGGTTACAAGGTGTCACTTCAAAACTCTCTGCATATGTCCTCCTTCATATTAATGTTAGAAGTGTTTTTCAACTTTGTTGGGCTGGCCATGTCATCCGGATGTCTGATTCCAGACTCCCGAAGCAAGTTTTATTCTCCCAGCTCAGCCAAGGCATACGCTCCAGAGGAGGGCAGAGAAAATGCTTCAAGGATGTCCTCAAGGCCACCTTAAAACAAAAATGCAACACTGATGTCAGCTCGAGGGAGGATTGCCTGGAACCGCCCCAAATGCAGGAAGTCTGCTGCAGAGATCTCAGTACTTTGAAACCTCACAGCAAGAACAGGAGATGGAAAAGCAGGAGTGGCAGAAACAGCGCGTCATGGTCTGAACCGGGAATCCAGCGCCACCCACCAAACACGGAAACACGTCTGAGCAGAGCCTGTCAATCCCAGATAGGCCTCAGTCATCTTCGGACACACAGATAAGACAATCATGGAAGATGACCATCGTCAACTACGAGGGATTGCTAAAGAAGAGCTTTTCATTGATCTATTTGGCTTTGAATTGAAAGGGGTTTTTTTGGCACTGTCATGGGTCACTCCGTGACCTAACCCACCCTGACTTGAGATACAAAGGTTAGAGGAAGGAACAGATTTTGTAGCCGCTCGAAAGGACTGCAATCTGTTAGCAAGTAGAGCATTATGGTTAACCAATCTTTCTAGTGCATAAATCACCCATTGCTTCTGTTGCAAAAACTACCACTCCTTTTTCACTTTTACTTCTTGCTATCTTGCAATACAGATAATCACAACAGGACTAAGAGGCCCCAATCAGGATTGACAGCCCTATTGTGCAAAGCGCTGGCCAAACCAATGAAACCACAACATCTTGGGCAGCTTACAGTCTAAAGTCCAGATCTTCCACTGAAGTCGTCACAAACAAACTCCCAGACAAAAACCATCTGTTTTTATACTGGCACACAATAACAGGGATACGGGCCATATTTGGAGTCAGGAAAGGATTTTACCCCAGGTCAGATCGGTAGGGACGCAGGGGTTTGCCTTCCTCTGTAGCAGGGGGCAGGCCCTCTACATGGGATCTCAGCAGGGTGTACTGACAACCTTTTATAGAAACAGGATGTTGGCTGTCATAGCTCCCCTGCTTTTCCTACAGCAGATTAGGGGTATTATGTCTCTTATGTCAGGGTTGACGGTTAACGAGTTTAGATTATGGTTTGTACAGGATAGTTGGACTTCAAGGGCAGTGATTCTTCCCCTCTACTCCGCACTGGGGAGGCCACATCTGGAGTCCTGTGTCCAGTTATGGGCCTCCCACTACAAAAAACGATATGGACACACTGGAGAGAGCCCAGAGGAGGGCAATGAAAATGGTTGGAGGCTGGGGAACAGGACTGGTGAGGACAGGCAGAGGGAAATGGGCTGATTGAGTCTGCAGATGAGAAGACTGAGGGGGATTGAATAGCAGCCTTCACCTCCCTGCAGGGGGGCTGCAAAGAGGATGAAGCTGGGCTGGTCTCAGTGGGGGCAGATGACAGAAGGAGCAATGGGCTCAAGCTGCAGCAAGGCAAGTTGAGGTTGGATATTAGGAAAAACTCTCTCATGAGAAGGCTGGTGAAGCACTGGGACAGGCTGCCCAGGAGGTGGTGGACTCTCCATCCTTGGAGCTTTAGGCCCCAACTAGACAAGGTTTGATCCTGTCCCACAATCACGGACAGTGAGGGCTGAAGGGAGCTCAGGGGGTCGCATCTAGTCCAACCCCTGCTCCAAGCAGGACCAGCCCCAAGTACATCATCCCAGCCAAGGTTTTGTCTAGCCTGGATGTGAGCCCTGGAGGTCCCTTCCAGCCCCACCAGGATCCCTCTCCACCTGCACCCCCCTCTCCCCACAGGGTTCGAGGGTTTACCCGCATTGTTGACGAGGAGCAACCGCTCCAGTCCAGCCTCCCCCGGCAGGTCTCGCACGGCACCCAGCACCCGCTGCAGCCCGGCAGCCGTGCCCAGGTCGGCCGGCACACACTCCACCCGCAAACCGGGACAAGAGCCGCGGAGCTCGGCCGCCAGCTCCTCCAGAGCCTCCTGCGCCCGCGCCACCAGCACCAACACGGAGTCAGCAACCAGCCGTGGCGCCAGCAGCAGGGCCAGGCTGCGGCCGAAGCCCCGGGACGCGCCGGTGAGCACGCAGGCCGCCCGGCCCAGCGAGCGGAGGGCCCCCGCTCCGCCCGGCGCCGCCATCCGGGGCTGGTTGTGGGCACCACGTGGCGGCCCGACTTGTGAATGGGCCGTGGAACGTTCACACACCGCCTGCTACATTCGGCGCCGCACCATTGGCTGCGCGTGTGCCGCCCCGCCCACTCCTCCGCCCCGGCGTTCGGAGGGCCTCGGATCCAGCCGGCCTGAGTGGGAGGGAGGGAGCGGGGAGGCGGCGGGTTTATCCCGGTTTAGCAGGGCAAGAGGCGGAGGGTGTGGGTCCTGTGGGTCTGGAGTGGCCTTGCCCGCACGGGAGAGAAACAGCTGGTTGGCTAGCCCTTGATTGAAGGATGATTTCTACCCCAGCTGTCCCTCGATTCGAGCATGATTTCTACCCCATGGTTAGCTGTCCGTCCCCCCCCCCTCCCCCCCGATTTAAGGACGATTTCTACCCCGTGGTCAGCTATCCCTTGATTTCACAATGGTTTCAACCCCATGGTCAGCAAGCCCTCAATTTGGGGATGATTTCTGCCCCTTGATTTGAGAATGATTTTTGCCTTGTGGCCGAGTATCCCTCGATTCAAGGAGGATTTCAACCCCATGGTCGGCTAGCCCTCAATTCGAGGATGATTTCTACCCCATGGTCGGCTAGCCCTCAGTTCAAAGAGGATTTCAACCCCATGGTCGGCTAGCCCTCAATACAAGGATGATTTCTATCCCATGGTTGGCCATCCCTCAATTCGAGGATGATTTCTACCCCATGGTCGGCTAGCCCTCAGTTCAAAGAGGATTTCAACCCCATGGTCGGCTAGCCCTCAATTCGAGGATGATTTCTATCCCATGGTTGGCCATCCCTCAATTTGAGGTTGATTTCTACCCCATGGTCGGCTAGCCCTCAATTCAAGGATGATTTCTTCCCCATGGTCGGCTAACCCTCAATTCAAGGATGATTTTTATCCCATGGTCGGCTAGCCCTCAGCTCAAGGAGGATTTCAACCCCATGGTCAGCTAGCCCTCAATTGGAGGATGATTTTTACCCCATGGTCGGCTAGCCCTCAATTCAAGGAGCATTTCTATCCCATGGTTGGCCATCCCTCAATTCGAGGATGATTTCTACCCCATGGTCAGCTAGCCCTCAATTCGAGGATGATTTCTATCCCATGGTCGGCTAGCCCTCAATTCAAGGAGGATTTCAACCCCATGGTCGGCTAGCCCTCAATTCGAGGATGATTTCTATCCCGTGGTTGGCCATCCCTCAATTCAAGGATGATTTCTACCCCATGGTCGGCTAGCCCTCAATTCAAGGAGGATTTCAACCCCATGGTTGGCCATCCCTCAATTTAAGGATGATTTTGATCCCATGGTCAGCTATCCCTTGATTTGAGGACGATTTCTATCCTGTGGTCGGCTAGCCCGGGGTTCAAGGATGATTTCTACCCTGTGATCATTTAGCCCTCAATTCAAGGATGATTTTTACCCCGTGGTCGGCTAGCCCTCAATACGAGGATGATTTCTACCCCATGGCTGGCTAGCCCTCTTTTCGAAGATGATCAGTGACTCGGTCTTCACAGGCAGGGTCAGCTCCCAGACTTGTCTCCCACTTGGACACATCTGTGGTTCAAGGATTGGACTCTTCAGTTACATCAAGACACATCAATGAGCCATGGCAGAGATCATCCTCCAATCACGGGATTGCTGATTCTTTACATAATTAGGTTACAATATAAAATAAAAGACCTACTGTTCAGCCATGAAGAAAGACGTGGGAGGTTTGTCATTTTCTATTACGTTATTCTGTTACAGTTAATTAATACTTTCTCCCAAGAAGGCCGTCCAGTCACTAATTGTAGCTGCTCACAGCCTCCCAAAGGGAAGGACTGCGGGTATCTACCCTAGCACAAACTACTGGACAACACAGTTGGTCCATAGAGTGCCAATAGGCTGAGAAATTATTCCAAACGTGAAGTCTGATCTTGCTCTTTGCATTTTGTATGGACAGGCAGCCTCAGGAAGGAAATGCCTTTGCTTTGCTAAAAATGAATAACCCAGCCTCTTTGCCCAAATGAGCTTCTCCTTATTTTTTGTGGGCTCTTTCAGTCTGGAACTGGTTAGAGACACATCATCCCAACAAATCTTGGCCCCATGGGGGGGTGATACCGTCACCCCATCTTCCCACATGGGGTGATCTGGTTCTAAGCCTCCTAATGTAGCCACAAAGCTGTGTCCTCAGCTGATGTAAATTACTGTGGCTCCATTGAACTTCCCGAATTGACACCATTTCATTCTAACTATGAAACCTCCTGAGGATCTGGCCCACCACCTCCTCTGAATATGTATAAGTGCTGGAGTTATAAATTTGGCCTAAATGTGAGATGCCAAGAGATCTCAGAATCACATTACAGCTGAATGTGCCCTAAGTTTGCTGATTTGCCATGCCTTTCTAATTTCTCGGTGATTTCCTAGAAGTGATTTGTGGTTTGCTCTCTACAGAAGGCTTCAGTGTTTCAACTAATGTCTCTATTACTTCCGTGTCTGATAGGGTAATAATGCAGTATTTTCACTTCTTTTCCTCCCAAATCATTTTTCTTCCTAATCATTTCTTTGCTTTCTTTATTTTATTACCAGTTGCATAAAGTACAGTATCACAAAGTACAAGCTGGCAGACTCTCTCTGAGTGGCTTTCTGGGTTGTGGCAGTTGCATTATTTATCATCTAGCAAGATTATGGCTGAAGCCTACAAAGAACGGAGGGTCACATTTATAAAAATATTTAAGTGGCTGAAGATTTAAAGAGACATCAGCTTTACAAACACATCTAGGCACCGAACTTCCACTGATTTCAGTAACTAACATGCACTGAGATTTTTTTTTCCCCATAAAGAGTCAGGTTGTGACAATAAACCCTTCAATCCACCCGGCTGGAATATCTTTGATCAGAAACAATCAGAGACTTGTCAAATCAGATGGGTGTGCTAAACAACCTTCAGATAAATTGAAAGGAGCAATTAAATGCAACATTATGTAGTGACAGCTAGAAACACTAGAAAGCAACTGCCCAAAGTGCCTGACCACATGGCAAGGCCAATTAAAGCTAACTAGTGTGGGGTCAGGGGTTGTTTTCTGACTGGCTGCGAGTACAAGGGTGAAGGGATGGTTGCAGCCATGTGTGAGTTGGTGCAATAGATGTAGAAAGCCGAGAGAGAGAGGGGTAGCTATCAGAAAGTCCCCATGAAGGTGCAGGGAGTCAGAGATCTTGGGAGCACTGAACTGGTTGGCAAGGAATTGGGAGAAGCGAAACTGCCTGTTGTTAAGTGTTCGGGGCAACAGACATCACACCTGTTTTTCACACATAAATGGGATTGCACAAAAGAAATACCTGACTGAAAGAAAGAACCCAGCAAGGCCTCAGCTATTTGTCTAAGCCGAAAGGGTCAGCAAATCCTAGCTAAGAGAGCTTTAGGCTCCAAGTTCAATGTACATGTAGGATAGGTCTCATAATACAGATATTTTCAATATCTGCATTATTTATGGAGTATGCCAAAATGTTCAATGGCTCCTAATGACATTGTGCATCACTACTTCTGGATCCCCAACTACAAGTACATTACAAGGGGCATGATTTTTAGTAGGGAGATACGCAGGATTTTTCTGCATTTCTCCAGAGCACATACCTGGATGGATCGTCAGCTAGTGTGAGCTAGCACAGGTGTATGGAAAACAATGGAGCTGTGCCAATTTGTACAGGGGTCATAGTCCAATGGGTGAACGTAATTTCACAGTCTAAGGCACTATTTCTCAAGTAGGGTGCCATGGTAGCGTGGGATGCTGAGAGATCCTTTTAAGGGTGCCACAACTTAGTGCTATTACGTGTGCAAATAACCACACATGATTCACAAGATAAACCCAGAGATTTTAAAATAGGAATTCCTAGTTTCAGACCATTCTTTGATCTCTTGTGTCTTTCTGAGTTCCTTGCAGCGGAAGACTTGCCCTATTATTTTTCTGTAGTCAAAAAAGAATGAAAGCTAAGAGCTGGCATTTTCCAAGAGGGGCCTTGACTCTATAAAAGGCTGGTTTTTTATAAATATAGGTATTAGGTAGCTAGGATCTGGAACACACTCCCGGCAGAGGTGGTGCAGTCGCCATGTCTGGCAGTCTTTAAGACGAGACTGGACAAACACCTTGTTGAGCTCGTTTGAGCCCAATTACCTCCTGCTCATGGCGGGGGACCAGACTTGATGATGTTACTGGTCCCTTCCGGTCCTTCTTTCTATGAGTCTGTGGTCTAAGGGCTTGTCTACACATGTAACTTCACTGTAATGGCTCTTCTAAAATAATTGTGTAAAGATTAGCAACTCATCTTTATTCATGTATTGATATTAATTATTCATTAATGATGCAGCATAACTATTCTGGTAAACTGCTGGAATGAGCCGCTGCCACCGGGGTGGCTGCGAAGTGTTGTCTGGCCGCTGTGCCACCCCACCCTGCTGTGTGCCCAGGGGTGGTGGGACCAGTTGCAAGTGCCATGACCCAGGCTCCCCCCTGTGCCTGGGCCAAGCAGGACCAAGGGACCCACCACAGGTTGGTTAAAATCCCTTGGCAGGCTAGATCCAGCCCACAGGCTGTATTTTGCCTTCCCTGCTTTAGAATTATTAATTTGCAAGAGGAAGAAAACAAAGGCTCGTTACTATATCCTATCCTAACGACTTCCATGGGGAATTGCTGTTACTGTGTCCTAATTTTCTTTCCTTAGACCGCTCTTTTGTCAAAGCAAGATCCAGGTTTTATGCCTGGGACAAGTTCTTCTTTTGATGTTGCTGGTATCTGTGACTTTCCTATCCATTTGGTCAATGCCAATAACACATTATCTGTTTCTTTATCTGCAGCATTACCTAGTGTGCTTGCGTCCTTTGGGACACAATGGCATTGGTGCCCCTGTGTGCTAATTATATGCTTGCATGTATGTGCCAGTCTGGTTGATATCCATTATTTTCCTCCCCTAATTAATTTAGTTATGCAGTCACTTGAGGACATGTTGAATAGCACCTTATGCCATGAGGTACAGGGTGGCCAATTTGCAGCATGTGTGCTGCAAGTGGCAGAGACAGCCTGTGTGGCATGTGACAGATTTAGGAGGAAGCAGGGGACACAGGGCAGACTAGGCATGGACCAGAAAGCAGAGTAGCTGGTTGAGCAGAGAGTACAGAGCAGGGAGCAGAAAGCAGAATAGCAGATTAGACAGGGGAAGGGGATCAAAGTGGCATTTAGTTTGTGGCACACCTGCCAAAACAAGTGGCCACTGCTCTAATTAGTCACTGTTGACTTGGGTTGGAAAATGCATGCACTAAGGTGCTACTTGCTGGGCACATCTACACATCCATTTACTCTGGCCCAGATTTATTCTGGTCTAAACTACTCTGGATTAAGCATTTTTGGGCATGCGTCTACCGATGCGGGGATTAGGGAGCAGATTTGCTGCTCTTTGCACCAAGTTTCCTGCAGCCGTGCAATGGCCCCTGCCACCATCGGGGAAACTATAGGCTACCCCTGGGTGCTAGCTCAGGGCCCAGCGGGGAGCACCAGGCCAGGTGACAGCTGTCTCCTGACCCCAGGGGCTACCTGCTGTTAGGGCAGGGACAATGTCCCCCTGCCCTGGCAGTGAGGAGCTCTTGGCCCTGACTTCCCGATCAGGGGCAGGGGACTTGGAAAGAGCTGGGGGCAAGGGGCTGCACCCTACCCCATTTCTGCAGCTCTTTCCAAGCCCCATGCCTCTATTGGGGCATGAGGCTGGGACCTGTCCCTGCATGCTGGGTGGAGGCTGGGCAACTTGTTCCCCACTCAGCTCTGTGAGTGCAGAGCTGGGGGGGCATGGAACGAGCTCCCCAGTCTGTTCCACCCCCAGCTCCACACTAACAGAGCAGGACGGGGAACAGGCTCCCTGCCCCTGCCAGCAGTCTGAGCTTATCTCCCAGCCTGAGCTTTGGGGTTGTGGGGTTTGAGATAAGGGTGTCCCAGCGGAGCCCTGCACCTGCAGAGCTCAGGCTGCTAGATAAAGCCCCGTGGTCATGGAGCTGGTGCTGGGAGATAAGGGTTTCCCAGTCCCCCACTCCCCAGTCATAATGGTGGAGCAGGGGCTGGGAGATAAAGATCTCCCCCTGCTCCCCAATTGCAATCTTGGAGCAGGGGCCTTGGAGATCCCTGCTGCCTGGACAGGGGGACATAGTCCCTGCCCAGGCTCCTGTAGCAGGGCCCACCCCAGCAGCAGGCAGCTCCCGGGAGCAGGGAGCTATCTCTTGCCTCCTGGTGAATTTGTGATCGGGAGTAAATTTTGCTCCTGGTCAGGCATCTACATGAGCACTATGGCACCATTACTAAATTTGCTATTTGCATTTGCAGGTAGCAAATTTACTCCGGATTAGGGAGGTTTCCTGCAAAATAACCATGTGCATGTGTAGATGCACATGCTTACTTCGCAGTAAACTATGTTAACGCAAAGTTAAGCTCCTTCAGTAGATGCGCCCACTGTGAAGAAGAGGATGAAAATCTAGCCCTTTATCAGTAATGAGTGGTTTAATAGCAGGACTTGTAAGATGCTGTCCACTGTACTATACAGCACTCTTGAATCTAGCCCAGAACTGCTCCTCTGTATGTGTGATTCACTATAACTATGGATGACACTTAAAATAATTATGGTAATTATGTAGTTTTGACATTCAGGTAGTAAATATTTGTTCAAGCATTAAAAAATGCTGAGTTTATTGATTGGATATCTGCCTTGGACAATGTACTATCGTTTTACACAACCACTGCGGGTAGTAAGTTGTTTTCTAAAATAATGTGGACTGATTCTTATTTACACCAGAAACAAATGGTGTAAAAGGATTTAGAATAGAGACAGTTATGATTTGCTTCTATTTTGTAGTCTTTCTAAAGGCTACTAAAGTTGGAAAACAGTACAATATAAAGGGAAAGCAGGCCCTCCTCCTTTTTATTATTTTGGAACCCAACTTATAAGGGCGGCATTACTGTAGCTGCCCCTTTCCTCCAACACTCCTAATGATAATTTGTAGGCAATGTGATGTGTGATCTATTTCTCCTAGTGGCAGCAATGTGAGTAAGACACGTTTCTTTGACTCTGGGAAGCCAAGGTACCCAGGCTGGACTTGACTGTACTATTAGAGTCAGGTCCACGCTAATTTTTACCAGATGAGGTACAATGGGCACCAGGTCCCATAAAAAATGAAGGTGCACGACCACCTCTTTGTGCCTGAAGGAACCTATTCTTGGCTCTTGCTTTATAGCCAGCTTGCTAGCTTTTGATGGTCTGGTTATTATTTATAGATATGCCTGGTATCACCTGCTAGGTGCTGGGCATTTTACAAGGGTAAAAGAAGGCACAGAGGAAAGCTTCAGGACAAATCAGGTCTGTCACTGTGTGTCCGTGCTTCTTGGCTTCTTTTAGAAATTGCTTTCAACAGAATATTCTTTCTAAGACATACTATCACGGTGCTGGGGTTCTGCAGTTGACTGATATGTGTTGTAGGTTCAAGCCCATTGCTTTCCCCATCCTAGAATCTGTCCAGCAGAATAAGCTTTTCCCAAATATATATCTTTTTAATTCTTATACACAGGGCTGACTGTGATTTATATCATGAACTCTCTGATAAAGGCCTTAGGTTTTCTAGCAGACAGGTTATACAGTATTAGGTAGATTGACATAGGAAATGAAGAAATTTCTGTACAGAATGAGAGCTGTGGTCTATCCCTTTCAGTATCATTACTCTGGTGCTGTTCAGTGCCAAATAGTTCAGAGGAAGATGCTATTCTGTATTAGACAGATGTTGGATGATCTCTCCTCCAATGCTAAATTACCTCATATTCCTTAAGATCCACAGACAGAGGTTAACTCTGCAGCATGAGATTTAATATCTCTTCTGAAATGTCTGGCAGCATTAACGCTCATAACTCTGGATTAAAGCTGTGCAAATAAAACTAATAAAAAGTAATACATAAAAATAATGAATTTTTTTTGGTTTGCAAGCCAAAACAAATCAGGAAAAAATCAATTTATCTTTGATCTGAAACAAAACACATAGTTCTTTTTTTAGTGAAACATGAAAATTGGTAGCAATTCATTTTGAAATCTCTGAAGTGGGGGGGAAGGGGAGGACAGGACACAGGGACCTAGAACGAAAAATTTATTTTGTCTGGAGGTTGTTTAAACCCTTTGAAAAATCTTTTTAAATATAAGGTTTTTTTTAAAAGGTTAAATATTTTGTTTTTAAAATGTGGAAATGAAACTTTTTATTTTTCTGAACACTTATTTTTTACCTGAAACGATTAGATTTGACTAGAATTTTGATTGTTCCAAAACTGCATTTTTCATTTAACTTAGTATATGCCAAAAGATATGCACAGCACAGGTCTACTGCGAATAGTCTTCTGATCCATATAAACACCTAATCTATCTTTGATCCTTGCTAAGATTTTTATTTCAGCACAAATAATAAATTCCAAAGTTTACTTAAGCATTATAGTGAAAAGTATTTCCTTTTTCTGGTTTTAAGTTTGTTCCTCTTCTATTACATTTACTGTCCTCTTACTGTTATGCAGCAAGTCATAGGGGGCAGAAGCTTCTCTCGATCATTCATTATTTTATATATTGATTATATATATTATAGTATCATAGTATCACAGTACTTAGGGTCGGAAGGGACCTAAACAGATCGTCAGGTCTGACTCCCTGCCCTGGGCAGGAATGGGTGCCGGGGTCATATCACCCCAGCCAAATATCTGTCCAACCTCCTCTTGAAGACCCCCATGGTAGGGGAGAGCACCACCTCCCTTGGAGCCCATTCCAGAGCCTGGCAGCCCTAACCATAAAGTAACATCTCCTGATGTCCAGCCTGAACCTGCTCTCTAACAATTTGTGGCTGTTATTCCTAGTAACCCTGGGTGGTGCCCAAGGGAAGAGAGCCTCCCCCAGTTGCCGCTGGTTCTCGCTGGTGAGTTTGTAAATGGCCACCAGATCCTCTCTCAGCCTTGTCTTGTGGATGCTGAATAGGTTCAGGCCAAACAGCAGGCTGTTTGTGCTTAGACTGTGAGGACTTTGGGGCAGGGACCATCTTCTTGTCCTGGGTTTGTACAGCCCCTAGCACTGTGGAGTCTTGATCCATTATGAGGCTTCGTAATATTGCAATACATTATTGAGAAAGGCGCCTGTTTGGTGTCTGGTGCACTCACAGATTATCTATGCATCTCTCTTCCTGTATTGCCCTTCAGGGTCCCAGTTAATCTGCCCTGTTTATTTCTGCCTGCACAGTACTTGTGAATTAAAGTTTGTCTCATTTCTTAATTTGAATGGTGCATTTTATGGCTTGATTATTCTTTGCAACTGGTGGCAAAGCATGTTGGTTGATCAGATTAATTAAAATAATTTAATTATCCTATATATGAATTAAGGTTAATTCTATTTCTTAATGAGGCATAGCTAATTTTATTATATTTTTACAGCTGATGATAATGAATGTAGATTGATCAGGTGCTTAATTAAAAATAATTTGATTTGTCTTGTTGCTTTGCTTTGAGGCATGTTGAGGAATGTTGTGCTAATTTTGCTGCTCTTATAATGGTGTGTGTTAGCAAGGAAAGGGCTGTGGGGTCTTGGGTGATATCTGTAGCTGCTGGCTGGTAGTAATAGAAGGTTAATTGCAGCACAAATGTCCCTTTGATTGTATTGGAGTTGTGAGTTTACTTCTTATCTTTATCAGATTTTTTTCAAGGAGCTCTTGTTAACACTGTTCTGGCCTTAATACAAGTGATGGTGTTACAGTAGCCCTAGGATCCTGAGCTGGGTCCCTGTCTGTTACCCAAAGACTATTCAATGCAAAATGCACAAATAGCATTTCTGTATCTATTAGAGGGGCTTATCAGTTGGTTCCCATGAGGACATTACATTGATAGTGTACTGACAGAGGATGCAGAGGTCTGGCTACACACAGGGCACCAAGATCCTGTACAGTTACTGGGGAAAAGACCTCACTGATAGAAAAAGCTTTACACTATCCCGTTATGTCCTTGCAGGGGTGGCAGGCATGAAGCAGGGTAAACTGTAGGGCTGTGGCCATGAATGCCACCTTAGGATGCCTACCCAAGATGCCATAACATCTATAAAGGATGAATGACAGGGGGAATCACTAACTTGGACTTGCCATATTGAGAGACCATTTATCTTGCCCATACCCTAAGTAGTGATTGTAGGGGATTGCATAAAAGAGAAGTTGCATATCAACACATTTGCAAACTGAAACTTGTAAGAGAAAATATTACAATAAACTCTGTGTCCACTTGCTACAATTAACCCGCAATTTCAGGCAGGCCTTTGCATGCATATTATTATTAATACTGATTTGTATTATCATAGGTGTAGATGGCCCAATCCTGGACAAGGACCCCATTGTGCTAGGGCAGGGGCTCTCAGCTCCCAGCCTGCAGGATCATGTCATGTGGCCCTCAGGGCTCCCATTGAGTCTGAACATTTGGTGGTGGGGGGGTGAGGCAACCTTAATTGCTGCTGCATTGCTGCCAAATGTCCAGGTCCCTGGGGAGCCCCATGTGCTGAATAGCATGGCGCTGTGCACTAGGTTGGGTGCACAGAGCTGAGGTTGCATTGGGCTTGATCGGTCACATGGGACAGGCTGAGGCATGGAGGCCTGATCTGGCTATGTGGGCCTGGGTCAAGACAGTGTGGGGCCAGGCCGAGATGGTGCAGGGTCCACATGGGGCTGAACTGAAGTGAGGTGGGGCCTGATCCAGCCCAATGTGGGTGCCAACCTCAGCTGATGGAGTGGCCCCATGCCACTTAGCTGGTTCTTGGGGGCAAATGTTGAGCACTACTGTGCTAAAGCGTTCCACTAACATCTGATCTAACATTGCTGATCTCCCTCTAGCTGTTTGGTGAGGGGACACCCTCTGCTTCTTGAACCGTAGGAGTCCAGGGAGAACCTAGGTGTGCTCTCATTACTCCCACTGTGGAGCTATATTTGTATGTTTGTTCAGGGTAGAAGGAAAGGTCACTCGATGCCATTCACCACCGACTCAGGCCATCCAGTTGGCTGCCTTCAGCACCAGCTCCATGTTGTTCTTCAGGAGATATTGTGCTGGACAGTTCCTCAGGGACACTTAGCAGTGGCAACAGTAATTTGAATTACCTCTCATTAACTTTACTATCTGGCCAGTCTCTCATAGTCTGCAGAGCTTGCCAGGGTACCCCCTGTATCTCATTACAGCTGTGACTATCCTGTTCCCCTTGGGAGCTCTCCATATGCCACTAGGGTAGAGTTTCAGCTGGGCTGTTTTGCAGCTAGAGGCTAAACATAGGCTTTGTATACGTGCATAAAACTTGGCTGAATCCACTGGAGTTGAACCACTTTGCACCAGCTCTGAATTTGGCCCTTGGAGTCTATGTAGTCCAGAGATATCATAGGTATCGGACACGAAGTAATGCAAAATATGTATCTATTCAAATATATAAAACACCTCTTTTGTTTATTTTATGCAAAACACTTATCTATTAAAATATACAAAACACCCCTTTTATTTAGCTCCATAAATGTAATAGGATCACAGATTTTAAGGCCAACAGAGACCATTAAACCATCTAGTCTGATCCTCTGTGTGTCAAAAGCCATAGAACTTCATCCAGTTACCCTCGTGTTAAGCCACTTCGTGTTCAGTTAATTCATCTCTTTTGGGAAGCTATCTCATCTGGTTTGGAAAACTCCAAGAAATGAGGAATCCACCACTTCCCTTGGGACCTGGTTCCAATTTCATTTGAAAAATAAACCCTGCAAAAAATCCACTCTAAGTTGGCTTTTCTTTCCATTTGCTTCCAGCCCTTCTAATGGTTGGCACAGCAGTTTGTCTTCTGCTCCCATCCTCTCTTGGTCAGAGAAAAGGAAATAAAAGTAACACAGGAAAGTTGCATCCAATGCACTTTCTTCACTGTGGACACATCTACACTATACACTTTACTGCACAGTAGAGCTAATGCCTGCATAGTAGGAATCATCATCTATGTGTGCTGATCCTTACTGCACAGCAATTTCCTCTACTTGGCAGTTAATTTGCTACCTGCAAATGCAAGTAGCAAATTAAGTGCTGAGTAATTACTGCATAGTACGGCATGTGTAGATGGCCCACTGGAAGCAAATTTGCTCCCAGTCAGCAGGGCAGTAGTGGGCAGGAGATGGCTCTTTGACCCCAGGAGCTGCCTGCTGCCAGGGTGGGCTCTCCCACCAGAGCCTGAGTGGAGACAATGTCCCTCTGTCCTGGCAGCAGGGAGCTCCCAGCCCCAACTCTGTGATTGCAATCATGGAACGGAGCCTGAGAGCCTGTTCCCAGCCCCAGCTCTGCACTTGCAGAGTAGGAACTGGGAACAAGCTCACAGCCCCCGCTTCATGATCACAATCGTGGAGCAGGGACTGGGAGCACCCTGCATGGGGAGAGTTCCCCACCCAGCCTGGAACTGACTGGGACCTGCCCCATGACCAAGACAGCTCCCAGGCAACCCTGGGCAACGTGGGGAAGCCTACACATGCAGCCTGGAGGTGGCTGCAGACTTCCCCAGGAAACCCAGGGCTGGTTGGGAACTCAACTCATGCAACCCAGGGCTGGTTGGGCTGGTTGCTGAATGGGAGGCATGGGACTTGGAAAGAGCAGTGGGGGAGGGGCAGGTCCCAGCCCCCCGCCCCAATCTGTCGTGAGGCAGCTAGCAGTGAGCCTGCAGCTGGGATCACTGCTAGCTGCCCACTGGCAGATTGAAGCAGGGGGCTGGGACCTGCCCCTCCCCTGCAGCTCTTTCCAAGGCCCCTGCCCCCCATTCAGGGAGCTGGGGCTGGGAGCTCCCTGCTGCTGGGGCAGGGGGATTTTCTCCCAGCCCAGGCTCCACCACCGGAGCCTACCCTGGCAGCAGGCAGCTTTCGGGGGCAGGAAGCAATCTTCCAGCCCCCACCAGGAGACAGCTGGCTCTTGGCCCCATGCTCCCTGCCAGCCTCTGGGCTAGCACCATGGGGGAACTTAGAGCTTCCCCTGGGGGCTGCAACAGGCTGGTGGAGAGAAATAGTGTGTGGGAACAGACTGCTGCCAGGAGCAGCAAATTTGCTCCCAAATCCTCACACGTGTAGACATCTGCCCAGGGTGGGTTTACCCTAGAGTAATTTACAGTAAACCCACCTTGCAGCATTTGCAGGTGTAGACGCTCCCTGTGATGCTTCAAAATTCCCTTACTGCCATATAGCTATTTCTGATCTTTCAGTCCCTGCACAAATACACATGGGTAGGATGCCAAAATATGCAAACACAAACCCACCCACTCTCTTCAGTCAGCTCATCCAATTGCCTCCAGACCGAATCATCTTGAATTGCTCCTGCCAAAGTAAGTAAAGGGCAGGGGGTTACATGAGTGTGAAATCACTGCAGCAAATTGTGAATGTGGCAGGAAGTGAGCAAATAAAAAACAGATATGATCAGACTTGGTGGAAGCAACTGGAAGGTTGGTGGGTTCTTTCTCTTTAACCAACTAAAAAATTAGCCATTCTTTTTTCTGTGTTAATTATAGAAATAAAATTTTAAGAGAGGAAAATTGCAAATTATGGTAAGCCAAGTCCACAGACTGCTCTAGATTCTTCTCAGCTGCCAGGGGCTCAGGGGATAGTAGGGAACTCAGTTCAAGGTCCAAATTTTAGGTGTTGTCAAAATAAGATATTTCTTGGTCCCCATGTCCCTTCTCGCCCTGCCTAGAATTTCAGAATTTCTCTTGGAACAGAAATTTCAGCTTTGAAGCAGGTATATTTGGGGATCCACTAGGTACAAGAACCCGTAGGACATAGTAGCTGAAGTACTACCACTGTACACCCTATGAACCCAGATGCTCCTGAAATGTTACCCAACACGTAACAAGGTACCGTGTGCCATCATGTCCACTGCTGCATCAGTTCCCCTGGGGAGGTGCAGTGGTATAGTGTAACATAGATAGGGATGGATGAATGTGTATCACTTTTATTATCAGAATGTATTAAATAGGAGCCTAACAGGATCCCACAGTGCAAACACAGAACAAAATGATGGTCCTTGTCTCAAACAGTTTGCTATTTAAGTGTGTGAAAGTGTTTTCTTCAGTCCTGGGTAGTCTGAGTGAGGGCACACAGCTCACACATGTGCCAGAAACATGCACTGGAGATGGCGGAGGCCTGGCCAATTACAAGGTGCAAGAATAAGTGACAGGGATGGTGCCACCAGGCTGGATTTTCCTGGCCTACTATCCTGGCAAAGCTTTGAAAGTATTGAGGGGATTGACATGCGACACTTCGGGGGGATATGTTTCTACCAGCGTTTCGTACAGAAACCCTGGGCTGCACAGCAGACTCCAGGTCGAAGAGAGAAGCTTTCAACAACCAGAGGCAGGAAAGTGGGGGGCCTGGCAGCCTTTTTAGCTAAGGTCTCTGATGTCTTGCCAGCAGGTCTAAAAGAGATTTACTACTGCCAGGTTCACTTTGGGACCAGTGAGGCGCTGGGGTTTTAATCCCAAAAGCTTTATAGAAGGATAAATTACAAGAACTGGAAGAAACAGTCAGTTGTCAGTCTGCTGCTCGGTGCAGTGGTCATGGGACACCTGAAACAGGAGGGAGCAATAAAAGGAAGAGTCAAGAGATTACAAGATTGAAAGAAAAACAAGTCTGTAGTCCTTACCCTGTTCTGAGCTTGGCAGAGTGAGAACTTCACCGTTCAATTCACTAATCCTAATGAATGCTCCTGATATAGCACTTTTTCTCCCAAGATACTAAAGAACTTGATAAACTATCCAAACTATAGCTACCATACAAAGCGCGCTCATCTGTTACTGAAATGCAGGATGAAACATGATCGTTATTTAACAGTGCTTGGCAATACCATACAATAGTTAAGGCCAGAAAGTAAGGGATACCTTCACTAGATGAAACAAAATCTTCCAGCTGAGTGCAGGAAGTTAGGTCTTTTACTCTTGTTAGCAGCATTCGATATTCACCTTCAGATCTGCATGCAATTAAAAAAACCTACACTAGATGTCAGTGACATTTTAAATCGGAAGTGCTTGTTATCAGCTGTCAGTTTTTGAATTAGGACTATGTAATGCCAAAAGTTAAAGCTTATGAAAAGGAAAGTAAGCTTTGTGTTCAGTCAGCTTTGCAAGAAGGTGAAAGTGAAAGGGAAAAATGTATCTGGTCCATCCCAGGAGAGGGACAAATGAAAGGGGGAATTCCTTTTGCCAAGACTGAGTCTGAAAAGATCTACGTGCGGATCTATAGGGGAAACTAAGTGAAGATTTTTACTTCTACATTTTTGAAAGTATATGGGGTGCATGCGCCCTTAGAGGCAAGCTGATCAATACGTTTTACTGCTGATCTGAGAATGCAAGCCTGTAATAGCTTAAGGGTCTCTGCATTGTATATGAAACTGCCTAAAGAAATTAGATTCTCATAGACACAACTGTGCTTGTACTGCTAGCAGCAGCTTCTCACCTCATAATAGATATAACTGAGATTAAAATGGTCCAGTGAAAGGCATAAAAATGGTTATCAGAGTAGGGGCTCACCATAACTAGATCTGTGATGAAGAAGACAGGATGCAATTTTTTGACCATCTGCTGATGGATGTGGGAGCCTTATATAGCCAATAGCACAGAACAGTAGTTTCTTGAGTGCTGGTAGGGCTATTGTATTTTAACATGAGTGGCATATCCTTCCCAGAAAAGGAGGCTCTGATTATATCTTTAAGAAGCATCTTACAGGGGACAAGGCTCAGAATAATATATGATACCAATGCCACGTCATATAATCTCATTCATAAATGTACTGAGCTCTGCCTTGAAAGCAATAAAGTTTTGTTTTCCTCACTATTTATGGTTGTTCCAGAACCTGACTATTCGACAGGTTAAGAACTCTTTTCTGATTTTCAGTCCAGATTTGTCTGTGGCCTTATATGCCAGCCTTGATTGCTGCTTTTGTTTCCATGACTATTTCAGGTGTAAATGGGCCAGATCTTTGGGAGAGAGGAGCCTGTGGTTTTGTTCCTAATCTCAGCATGTTCATCTTCCTATCCAAAGGTCATTCTCACCATGGGTGGTCATAACATTCCCACACTCCCTATGCAGCACCTAATTACCCAGGTATGAGTACAAGGGGGTTGATGTTCCCTGAATGTCAGCAGATCACTCAGCAGCTACAGCTGCATTGCCATCCAGCTGTATCACTATTGATGCTTTCATACCAGTGACTGCAATGAGGACAGGTATACAGGCACAGCAGGAATCCTTTCTTATGCTGATGTCCATAGAGAGAAGGGAGCTGTGTATGCGACATGATATCTTGTCATATTATAGACCATGGGCTATATTTTTCTCACTCATGAATAGAGACTTTTTTGCCACATTCCCATCTATTGCTGTGGCTGAGCCATTTTGCCCACCCAAAGGTGCAAGAGGGACTCCTAGCTCTGGGTGGAATTCAGGATAATCCCATTCAGCCCCACCATGGGTGCGTCTACCTGTGCCCTGTTACTGTGCGGTAACTTAGGTTACTGTACATAACTGAAAATTACTGCACAGTACAGGTGCATGTCTACACATGCGTGCCCATACTGTGCAGTAACTATGGAACCTTATGCTGTCTTGGGAGTAAATTTGCTACCTGCATGTTGCAGGTAGCAAATTTACTACTGAGTAGTTACTGCACAGTAAGACACATGTAGACGCCTTACTGCACAGTAATCCTGTTTGTGTAGATGGACTCGGGAGTAACTTTACTTTCAAATTGGTGCACGTGCAGTGTTACTGCACTGTAATGTCTACACGTATAGATGCCCATCTAAAAACATCTTACTACACAGTAACTTACTGTACAGCAAGTTACTGCACAGTAAATGCACATGTAGACATGACCTGTGCAATCATAATATCATAGACCTTTCCTCCTGAGAAACTTAATGATGAATTTACTTATACCTGGAGTTCTGCACAAGAGATAGAAGCCTGGTAAATTATCTCTTCTACTTCCTCCTCCGCAGCTGCTCTGCCTGTCTACACTTCCTTCTTTCCTCTCCTCACGCTCAAGGACTCTCTGAGGTCAGCAGAATTCACTATTAACCCAGTTCTGCACAATTAACTCACAGCTGCAAGTGTCTCCATGGACTGTCTCTAAACCTTGCTGCAAATTAAACTCTGAGGTCCCAGAAAACGGGTTGGTTTGGTGGGGTGTCTCTTAGGGGTAGTGCAGATTTGGAAATTCTTCAGCTGAGCGTCAAAAAACAAGTGGCACCACAGGGCCTTGTCTCTAAAATTAACTAAACTGGAACCCCACATCTGAAACTTCTCCCCAAAACGTTGGTATCCAGACCTCAGTTCAAACTTTGTGACTTTAGTCTATCCTTGCAATATTTTAGTCAGTACTCTATGTTCCTTTTCAGCAATCTACTTGGATGAAAGGAAAGCGCAATAAAAATATGAACAAAACAAGAATAATTATAATTTGTGTAATTAGATGTATAGGTAAAGCTTGATTTTACAGGAATTTAGAGGATATCTCAGTAATATCACAAGGCTTAAAAATATCTTGTATTTTTTATAAGAAACGCGGATACAGGACAGCACATGAATTACAGGTAACAGACGTTTGGGTGTTGGAAAGTTGGAATTTACCTGCATGATAAATATATTCTGAAAACTCAGATATCCATTGATATCCATAGGCCATTGATAGGCAAGAGCAAATACGTATCGGAGGAAAGGTTATCAATACATGGCAGTAATTCTTAAAAAGACCTAAAGTTGTTAGGTTACATTACTAGGTAATTGGATATGCAAATTTGTGATGCATATGCAATTAGCATGCAAACTTTTTGTTGAGTAAAAGTGAGCCTGTCAAAGGTTAACCTGGGAGAAGTAAATGATGCAGCTGCAATGAACTTTTACACACCCAAAGTAAAGAGTAATTCATGGCCATTCTACGCTCACAGCATAGCTGTGTAGCACTGCAGTTCTGCTTTTTAAAATATCACTTGCTTTAGAAATCTCACATGTATTTATTTTCAGATTTCAGGTAACTTGCTTAGGGTGGAGAGGACAGATTACATGCAGTTCACTTTAGAAGTTTCAACTATGTCACAAGAGGCTTTAAAAGAGAGCAGAGGGGTAGAAAACAGCAGGAAGTTTGGAAAGGTGGAGAAGGCTGAAGAGAAAGTAATCAGAGAGCCATAGGAGCTGCAAGGCTCCAGCTCAGTCAAAGAAACCATGTGGGAGTGACTAAGCGGCAGTGCAAGGAAGCTGTTAAGGGACTGAACAATGCAGAACATGGGGGAGAATGAGGAATCAAGGCTTTGGAAACAAGTTCTGGATGACAGATCATGCAGGTGGCTGTCAGACACACACACGGGAAGGGAACTAAGCAAGCTATGTCACCATCTGCCACAGTCAAATAGTGTCTGAAACCCCACTGAAGAAAATGATGGGGTTGGGAAGGATATATCAGTACAGAAACATGCACTTGGGAAGCCAGACAGAATGGGATGGAAGTCATCTATTTTATTCTATTCCAATTCTTCTGTGCCATTGGTCACTTATGGTAACTTCACCTGGTAGGTCCTTTCCTCTCCTCAGGTGGGCTTCCCCTTCTGGCCACAGCCCTGCTGAAGAATTGTTTTCTTGAAACCTTTCTGCAGTGGGATTCTTTGACTGCCCAGCAGTGCCACAGAAAAGTTCCCAATCATGCTAAAGATGAATCTTTCTCTGTTTCATTAACCTCAGAGAATGAAACTCCCCAGTTCACTTTTCCTGGCCTCCCTCTCCACTCCACTCTCATGTTCCCAGATCCACACTATGGGGGCACCGCTACACATTCATTAATGTGCACTAGTTACTGTGCATTTATTTTAGTACTTCCTTAATGAACTACTAACTAAATGTGCAGTAACTGCAGTTTAGTGCTTTCATCTCCTCCTTAATGAAGTACTAACTAAATGTGCAGTAACTACAGTTCGTACTTCCTTAGTACTAACTAAATGTGCAGTACCTACAGTTATGGCACAGTAGCACCTGTACATGGGTTTTTATGTAACTGCATGGTAGCTAATTAGCATGGTTTTTGACCGGCATGCTACTGTGCAACGTTATTAGGCTACCGTGGATGCACCCTGGGAGATGCACTTAAAACCACTTGGAAATTAGGCCTACATTTTTCCTATTTTGGTGTACAAAGTTAGTCTCCAAGTGTATTATGAAAGAGAATTGGTAGAATTGCAAACAAAAATGCAGAAAAGACAGCCATTTCCAATAGATATTTCTGCCCCATGTTTTAGAAAACAGAATATAAGGATGATCGTGATAATGAAACATTTCCTATCCCAGCAATAGTTAAGATGTTAAGCAGTATTAGCAAAGACAGGCATTTTAACTCAGCAGGTCCAGACAATTTGTATTCAACAGTTTTATAAAAGTGGGTCAAGGAGCTCTCTGGACTGTTTCTGTTGATGACTAATTGGTGTTGAAACGCTGGGAAGTTCCTAAGGAGTGTAAGAAAGCTAATGCCGTGTCAATATTTAGAAAGGGAAACTTAGATAATTATAGACTTGTCCACCTGACACTGGTCCTGTGCAAAATAATAGAATGCCTCAAAAAAGATTTAGTTTATAAGGAATTAAAAGAGACAATATATTTAATGCCAACCACCAAGCCTTTATGGAAATAGATCTTGTCATTTCATAATTTCATAGACTTTGGGGCTGGAAGCGACCCCAGAGGATCATCGAGTCCAGCCCCTGCCCCAGGGGCAGGAAGTCAGCAGGGATCATAGGATCACAGCAAAATAAACATCCAAATGTGTCTTGAAGGCGTTCAAAGTGGGTGCTTGAACCACCTCTGATGGCAGGCTATTCCAAACCTTGGGGTCTTGGACAATAAAGAAGTTCTTCCTTATGTCCAGCCTGAATCGGTCGTGGAGGAGTTTGTGATTGTTCAATCTTGTCATCCCTTGGGGCGCTCTGGTGAACAGACATTCCCCCAGATCCTGGTGAACACCCCTGATAAACTTATAGGTGGCCACCAGATCACCCCTGAGCCTGCACTTTTCCAGGCTGAAGAGCCCCATGGTTCTCAGCCTCTCATCATAAGGTCTGTTTTCCTGACCTCTGATCATGCACGTGGCTCTCCTCTGGACTATTTCAAGCTTCTCCACACCCTTTTTGAATTGTGGAGCCCAAAACTGGATGCAGTACTCCAGCTGCGGCCTCACCAAAGCCGAGTACAACGGGAGAATGACGTCCCGGGATTTCCTTGAGAAGCATCTATGAATGCAAGCCAGCGTTTTGGTCGCTTTACTAGCCGCAGCATCGCATTGAAGGCTCATGTTCACCTTGTGGTCAATCCTGACCTCCAAGTCCCTTTCATCTGTACTGCTAACCAGCGTAGCACTGCTGAACCTATAAGCATGCTGCAGGTTTTTCTTCCCAAGGTGGAGAACCTTGCATTTTTCGGTGCTGAACACCATCAGGTTCTCGACCACCCATTTCATGAGCCTGTCAAGATCCGCCTGGATCACCCTCTTGTCCTCAGAGGTGGATGCTTTACCCCCGAGTTTGGTGTCATTGGCAAACTTGGCCAGTCTGCTTGTGACACCAATGTCCACATCATTGATGAAGATGTTAAATAGTATAGGCCCTAGTATAGGTCATATTAACAATCTCTTTTTTGTAGGAGATTATGAGTTTGGTTGGTAAAGGATAAGAGTATCAAAGATATGGCCCATGGGCCAGATCCAGCCCCTGGAGCATGCTGGGTGCACTGGATGGCCCTGCATACTACGAGCAGTGCGTGTCGCAGCTCATGTCTTGGAAGAGCTGAGTGACTGCCACATGCAGCACAACCCGGAGTGGCCATGTGTTTTTCTGTTTCTCTGTGGCCACACTGCCCATGGTGGCCACTCTGGTGCTCCAGGGACATGCACGTTGTGCCCTCTCTAGCACACCTCCCAGATCAGCAGAGCAGCTACCCGACACAGCCCTGGAGTGGTGGAGCGGTTGCTGTGTGCAGCAGTCCCAGAGTGGCCAGAGCAGGACTGTGCCAGATGTGGCTCCTACTCCAGCCACTCCAGGACATGTGTTGGTCTGTGGGTCTGATCCAGCCGCCGGACTGACCCTGTGCCAATCATCCAGCTCACAGGTCTGGATAAGTTTGATACCCCTCATAAAGGAAATAATGTTCATTTAACAGACTTCTTTAAAGTAGTCCACTTAACACTGTATGGCATTTTGATTAAGACATGAGAACTATACACAGTCACCACAGCACACATTAAACAGATTAAAAAGTGGCCAGCTGACAGGTCTCAGCATATAACTGAAAATGGGGAGGAGACATGTTTTAAGTGGCAGACATCTGTTCATGGCCCTCAACTATTTAACATTCTTTTCAATGACCCAAAAGGAAATATAAAGTGATTACTGATAGATTTGGGTAGCGCTAACTGATGAAGAGGATGTCTTACTAGTACTGTGCAATCCGGACTGTTTGGTATACTGGCAACATATGTTTTCATATGGCCACGTGTGAAGTTATGCATCAGGAGCAAAGGATGTAGGTCAGATTTCTGGATAGTGGATTCTATCCAGGGAAACTGTGACATGAAAAAGACATAGGAGATGAGAGGAAATAACCAGCTGAAAATAAACTCCTAGGGTGACCCTGTGGCCAAAGGGTTTACTGCAATTGCTGTCTGTATAGAAAGGAAACTAGTGAGTAGAAATAGGTGGTGATATCCCATCTGTGTTTGTTATTGGTGTAACAGTTCCTAGCATACTGTGTCCACACGTCAATAGGGATGTTCAGAAATGTTGAAGGTTCAGAAGAGCCACAGGTGATTAAAGGATCAAAAAAGATGCTTTATTGCAAGGGACTCAAGGCAATCTATCTATTTAGCTCAGTGGTCGCCAACCAGTAGATCTCAAGCCACCGGTAGATCTCGGAGCGTCTTGGAGTCGATCTGAGGCTGGGGTGGGGGGCTGAGTGCCCACATGCATGCACGTGTGCACCCCAGCCCAGTAGGTCATTCCTTGGGGGAGGGAAGTGGCGGGGGCTAGATTGAGGCCCCGGCAGTGCAGGACAGTGCTGCAGAGGAGCCCTGTGAAATCCTGCTTGATGCAGCTACTTTGACACAAGACCAATGATTACTACTTTTTTAATATAGTCTTCAACCAGTTGCACACTCACTTGGAGTGAGTAATGGAGGCATAGGTGAACCTATTTCCCTAGCTTGCTTTTGAGAATGTCATGAGACAAGGTCAAAGGAAATCCTGTCCAAGCCTAATAGCCCACTGAAGACTATGGGATTAAGACATACTAGTTCCTTAGGCAACAGCCCATAAGGGAGTGATGTAGCTGGCATCACACACAATCTGGATGAATAGGTACCTATTTACAGCTGGGCTAAATGGAGGCAGGCTTGGACAAAGGCAGGGCTTGAGCTTGTGCCTCTAAAACTAGCACAGTACCTTAAACACTGCCACTGCACCCCTTTCAACAAGGCCAAAAGTCAAGATGTATCATATCTGCTGCTTTCCTTTGCATAACAAAGGTCTGCTTTACTGTCGTAAAGTGGAAACTTCGTTTGATACAACTTGTTCCTGATAAATCCTTGTTAGCTATTTCCTATGACCTTGTTGTCTACAAACAGATGCTTTATTATTTGTTCCAGTATCTTTCTGGGAACTGAAATTAGACTGAATGATCTGTAATTCCCTCCAGGAAGAGCACACAGCAACTGCTGCAGCTTCCTTAGCCTGACGAAAGGTTTTTGAACCCAAAAGCTTGCTTAATAACTATTCTCCAACCATTTAGGTTGGTCTAATAAAAGATATCAAATTCACCCAAGGAACCTTGTCTGCCTGTAATTCCCTGGGTCTTCCTCTTTCCCCTTTCTAAAGACAGGCACTATGTTTGCCCTTTTCCAGTCTTCTGGACCTTCACCAATTCTCCATGAATTCTCAGAGATACTTGTTAATAGCTGTAAGATTGCTTTGGGCAGTTCCCTAAGTACTCCCTAGTGAAGTTCATCAGGAAGAGGTGACATGAAAGCATCTAACCTTTCTAAGTCGTTTCTAACCTTTTTCTTCCCTGTTCTACCCTGAGTACTTGCCCTAGATCGCCAATGGTGCTAACTGTACTATTCCTCTAGTCAACATCAGTCTGTATGATGAAGACAAGCAAAAAGTTTTTGGCCTAAACTACCAAATGAAAGAATAATCTTTAACATATATGCATAGCACTTTTCATTTTCAAAATGATTTACAAACATTGGGCTTTGTTCATCCTTGCTGGAGAGGTAAGGATGAGGACAGGTAGCTATGCCAAGAGAGTCATTGGTCTTTATATGAGAGTAGCTTTCTTCATTTACAGAGAGGGCTTAATTGGTGTTCTGTTAAAACAGATTTGTTGTCTTGGGACTATTTTGAATCCATAACTCCAGTTGATGACCTAGCCACAATGTTTTTTTGGCTGGGCTAGCCTACTCTTAGGTTGCTCTCTCTGAGAAAGGAGTTGCACCTGGCTTGAGCCACTGTGAGCATGTCTACAAGTTCATTAATGTGCCTTAGACACTGCACATTTAGTTTTGTACTCACTTAATAAGTACTAACTAAATAAGTATTAACTAATGTGCCGTACGTAGAGTTACTGCACAATAGCGCCGGTGCACAGTTATTTAATGATGCTTACTGTGCATTAGCTTAATAACATTGTGCAGTCAGCTATTAGGATGGTTTGTGCTGTGACGCACTACTGTGCAGTCAGTGTCTCCTGTAGATGCGCTCAGTGAAACCCTTTTTGGGAGAGTTTCTATTGATAGATGCCACGCACCAGTTTACCTACATGCAGAATCAGTGGAATCCCAGTGAAAACGGAGAACGTCATTGCAGATTCTGCAGGTGTGGAGTCCCACAGAAGACAATAGGGTTGCAAGAAGATAACTGAGAAGAGATTTTATCTAATTGTCACAAACTTGATAATTAAGCTTAATTAAGAATGAAAAACCTGAGAAAGAGAGGTGAAATAACTGGCCCTAGGTAATAATGAAAGGATGGAACCAGGATTAGAATACCAAGAAGTTTTGATTGCTACTCTCATGTTCACACTACTAGTGTAAACCTATAAACCGCGAAGCCCCATGGAAAATCCTGTCTAATACTGGCTGCCCAACAAGTTCATCAGTGTTTTGAGACTTCTCCATGACAACAAGTCAGCAAGGGTTTTCAGCAATGGGAATCAAACAGAACCATTTGAGGTGAAAACTGGAGTGAAGCAAGGTTGTGTCATTGCTCCAACTTTGTTTTCCATTTTCATCTCCACCCATGCACCTTATTGACAGAAAGCTCCCACCTGGAATTGAAATTGTATATAGGATGGGTGGAAGACTGTTCGATCCCAGCAGACTCAAGTCCAAAATGAGGACCATGACAACATCCATGATGGAGCTACGGTATGTGGATGACAATGCTGTCGTTGCTCAATCTGAAACGGACCTCTAAACCATTCATAATGTATTCTCAGAAGTCTATGAGAGTATTGGCTTAACTCTAAACATAAAGAAAAAGCAAGTCCTTTACCAGCCTGCTCCAAATGGAGAAACAACCTCCCCCCGGGCCATTCAAATTAATGGAGAATTGCTGGAGAACATGGATCACTTCGCCTATCTTGGCAGCCATCTTTCATCAAAGACAGACATCGACGTGGAAATGCAACACCGCTTGAAACGTGCAAGAGCAGCCTTTGGACGTCTGAGTAAGAGAGTCTTTTTAAATCATGACATCCTTGCTGAAACAAAGCTCTTAGTTTATCAAGCCATTCTCATTCCAGCTCTGCTTTATGGCTCTGAAACTTGGACCACGTACAGAAGACATCTCAAGAGCTTGGAAAAGTACCACCAATGGTGCCTTTGCAAGCTCCTTCAAGTTAGCTGGGAGGATCGATGCACAAACATCACCCTCTTGGCCGAAACAAATTCCAACAGCATTGAGGCCATGATCATCCAAAACCAACTTGGACACGTCATGTTGTTTGCATGCCTGACTTCCACCTTTCAAAGAGGATCTTTTTCTCACAGCAGAAAGAAAGTCAGTGAAGTAGTGGAGGGCAAAGAAAGTGCTTCAAAAACACCCCAAAGGCAAACATGAAGGGGTGTAACATCAACATCAACACTTGGGAGACTCTTGCTCGGGACTGACCAAAATGGAGGAAGGCTCTTTCGGAGGGACCTCAAAGCTTTGAAACAGCTTGTCGACAGGCAGAGGAGGAAAAGAGGAGCAGGTGAAAAGAACATGAGAACATCTAATGCAGCAACACAGTGCCCATCCCTCCTGGAAACACCTGTCCTCACTGCGACAAGACATGTGGATCTAGAATTGGGCTACGGAGCCACCTGCGGACTCATTATAAAGATCCTTGGAAGACAATCTTACTCGTTTGCGAATGATCGCCTATAATCATCATCAGTGGGATGGGCTTACTAGTCAGTTCTAGGTCTGCCTGTCAACTTTAGTCGTATTAAATATTAAACTCAACTATTTGGGGCTGTCTCTGAGTGGGTCCAATGTTGTGGTCATTTTTATGTTTATCTTAAACAACATCACAGGTTGTCACCAAAGGCTGGACCTCAGAGACCTCTGGTGCCGCATCCAACATCAATCATAGTCATCCACTGATTTCAGAAGTATTGCACTGGGCCTCAGACACAAGCTTCTAATAATCAAGTAAAAGGATTCAATACCTTAGTGGGTAACTGTGTAGAAAATTTAATCTGTGGCTCTGCCACTAGAGTGAGAGACACAAAACACATAGAAGAGTGCATTTGGTATCTTCCCTGGCCACAGGAAGCTCATCTTAGGGGCCTGTGATCCACTGTAGTTCAATTCACAAATGTGCTCCTATTTGTACAAGCTGTCATCCTACGTTGACCTACTGACTGAACCTATAACAGTCAGAGTGTCTACTATTTCAACCACAGAAATGCCTTCTTTTACTGGTGCAGGGGTTTGGATTGTAGCCGTGTTGGTCTAAGGACATAGGCAGACAAGTTTCATGGGTGAATTTGATATCTTTTATTAGACCAGCCCAAATGGTTGGAGAATAGTTATTAAGCAAGCTTTCGGGTTCAAAAACCCTTCGTCAGGCTAAGGAAGCTGTAGCAGTCGGTGTGTGCTGTTCCTGGATGGGATGAAAAGTGAAGAAGCCAGGGGCTAGGCTGGGCTGGGGAGTCAGTGGCCAGGTAGATTGTAATGTATCAAAAATCCAGTGTCTATGTTTAGTCCCTGATCTCTAGTATCCAGCAGGTTGATGCAATGGAGCTCATAGGCTCGTCTCTGGGATGTGTTGTGTAAGTTTCCCTTGAGGATCAGGACTGAGAGATTGGAGAGAGAGTGGCCCTCCTGTGAGAAATGTGCCCCCACCGGTAATTGAGTGTTTCTGTCTTTGATGGATTTCCGGTGTGCGTTCATTCTGGTGCGCAGTTGTTGTCTGGTCTCTCCTACATATCTTTCATCAGGGCATTTGGTGCATTGGATGAGATATATCACATTTCTGGAGGTGCAGCTGTAAGATCCAGGGATGCTGATGGCTCTGTTGTGGGGTGCAGTAATAGTGGGGGGTGTGGAGATGTGTTGGCAGGTTTTGCATTTCTTGTCCTGGCACGGTCTGGATCCTTTTGGTGTGTCTGGGCTTGAGGAAGTTTGCTTCTGGTGATGAGGTTGGCAAGGTTCGGTGCTTGTTTGAAGGCTAGGATGGGTGGCTCTGGGAAGATCTTTTTAAGGATAGGGTCTCTTTCTAATATGGGTTGCAATTTTTTGAGGATTTTCCGTACAGGTTCAAGGGAGGGGTGATAGGTCATAACCAGCGGTGTGCGATTTGTGGGGGGTTTTCTTCTGTACTGCAGCAGTTCTTCACGTGGTATCCAGGTGGCTCTTCAAACGTGCGATCTACCTCTCTGGACGAGTGTCCTGGCTGGGTGAAAGCCTTTTTAAGATTGGTGAGGTGGCGATCCCGGGTGTGCTCTTCAGTACAGATGCGGTGGTATCCGAGGGCTTGGCTGTATATCACAGCTTTTTTGGTGTGTTTTGGGTGATTGCTGGTTCTGTGCAGATATGTGTGTTGGTCTGTGGGTTTCTTGTATACTGTGGTCTGTATTTTACCCTTCTGGATACTGATCCTTGTGTCTAAAAAGGAGATGTTGGTGCTGGGGTATTCTAAAGAAAGTCGGATGGAGGGATGGTGACTGTTGAATTTCTGGTGGAACTCAATCAGAGATTGCAGGTTCTCAGTCCAAATGATGAAGATGTCATCGATGTATCTGAAGTACAGCAAGGGTTTGATGGGGCAGTTCTTAAGGAAGTCTTCTTCCAGGTGGCTCATAAAAAGGTTGGCATACTGTGGGGCCATTTTAGTGCCCATAGCTGTTCCCATCATCTGGAGGAAGTGTTGATTATTAAAAGTGAAATTGTTGTGTGTGAGGATGAAGTGTATAAGCTCAGTAATATCTTTGGGTCTGTATTCTGGGTTGTAATCTTGTTCCTGTAGATATGTAAGGCAGGCTTGGATGCCATGCTGGTGTGGGACGTTGGTATATAGGCTGGTAACGTCCAGGGTGGCTAGGAGGGTGTTGCTGGGAAGGTGGTCTATGTTTTTAAGTTTCCGTAGAAAGGTTTGTTTATTTTTCATCCCATGCAGGAAGAGCACACTCCAACTGCTGACACTTCCTCAGCCTGTCGAAGGGTTTTTGATCCCGAAAGCTTGCTTAATAACTATTCTCCAACCATTTGGGTTGGTCTAATAAAAGATATCAAATTCACCCAAGGAAACTTGTCTTCTTTTACTGGTGACATTAAAAGATTTGTATCCTCTGCAGACCAGCTACTAGTGTGGGATGTATAATACATATTTCCCCAAATGTTCCTTTGCCCTTCTCTAACCTATTGAGAGAGAAATGCAGCTTCTGTTGGCTGGACTATGAAATTTGCTCACTATTTTTTATCTTCTTTCCTTATATCGCTTACATCTCTATTTGTTTCTTGTCCTCTAGAAGCATATATCAAATCTCCATGGTGACTGCCATCAGAGTACAGATTTCTTCTCTGGTTTAAGCACATCCAGAATGATATCCATCTGGTCCCATAAGACACCAAACTTGGCAACTATAGAAATTGATCTAAGAGAGCTGGTGCACTAGCATGATGTATAGTTTTTTTTAGTACTTCCCTTGCCTCTCCTCTGCCAGTACGCTGAAGATGCACAGAGTGGCTTGAACTGTCCTTTTAATGCTCTTTCATCTAATATGATGATGATAAGACAAAAAATCCACATCAGCGGCTTTCAGCCAGGAGGAACACAGCCAATAGTGACTCTCAATATTATTAATATTTCAGTTCATTTATGTGTTAAAACTTGAAACAGCCAAAATAAAACACACGTCTGACTAATAAAGAGCAAATGATGTTCATAAAGAGTCTTAGCATTATTACGCTCCTGTCATTTTTAACCCTCACTTTCTATCCCCCAGTCCATTGTTTGTTACACCCACTTATGCCTTTTCTTAGAGTGTATGCTCTGTGGGGCAGGGACTGCCATTTTGTAGTCTTCCTTGCAGCCAAATATTAGCTGAGGTGGAGAAGGTAAGGTTTTTTTACTATCATTGTAAGATGATAAAATAGTCGGTTAAAAAGGAGGGGAAAAATGTAGATTGAATGTGTAGTTAACCAGATTAGATAGGCTACTGTTTACACTCCTCATCAATTGGTTTGGGTCCATCCTCTCTAGTATTTTCAGTTTCATTAGTGACCTTGGTGCAAGAACAGACGTTCAGGCGCTTATGATACTTGGAGATGACACAAAGTTGGGAGGTAGTGCCAATAATGAGGAGGCCTGGATTGTCAAATAAAATAACTTTGTGGATTGGAAAAAGGGGAATGGTATAAAATGTAATACTACAAAAGTGCAAAGTCATGCATTTAGGGGATTATTCAATAACTTGTCCGCTATAAGTTGGGGTGTCATAGATTAGAGATGACAGAGGGATCTGGATGTATTGGGTGAAGGTACAATAACCCAATCACCACCAGTGTGATATGGTTGTGAAACAGGTTAGTGCAATTCCATGAATTTATTAGGCAGGGTATTTTTAGTAGAGACAGGGAAGCATTAGTACTATTGTATGAAGCATTGGTAAGCTCTGATTTAGAATATCATGCATAGTTCTGGTCATTCATATTAAAAAAAGATTAAAGGTGGAGCAGGTGCAGAGAAGAACTAAAGGGATGATTAGGGGAATGGAAAACTTATGAGGGGAGAGTAAAAGAACATTGCTTGCTTAGCTTAGCAAAAAATAGGTTGAGTGGGAATATAATTATCCTTTATATAGGTAGATTGGATGGGTCAGTAACAAGGAAGGACAATAGCTGTGTAAGTTAAAAGGTAATACTGATGCAAGATCAAATGTCTATAAATTAATCAAAAGTAAATTTAGGCTGGAAATTAGAAGAAGTTTCTAAATATTAGTAGAATAAAGGTCTGGAATGATCTGTGCAAAGCAGCAATGGCAAGGGACCTGAATTGCTTCAAGTCCAAGCTGAGTAAATTGATGGAAAGGAAGGCATGATAGGACAGGTATGATGGAGAGGTCTGGCTAGGGGGTTTTGCCCCTTGTGAGGGGCACTGGGGCAATTTTACTGGGCATCTCCTTCCAGGGAGGAGGGACACTTGATGCCTGTGGGATTTTAGGGTGTCCCCACTGAGGAGCTGCTGGAAGGCATGTCTGACCTGGGGTGTCCTCCCCACATTGATGAGCACTGGGGACAGGTTTGGGTGGCGGTAGGTCTGACTAGGGATTTCTTGCCCCACTAAGGGGATGTCTGACAGGGGATGTCTTCCCCAGTGTGGAGTAGGTATGATGGGGGTCATTGAGGAGCCCTGGGGGCAGGTCTGGTTGGGGGGGGGTCTCCCTCTGTCAATGACACTGGGGGCAGGTCTGACTGGGGGTAGGTCTGACTAGAGGTTTCCCCCCAGTAAGGGGTACTGGGGGAATGTCTGACTTGCTGGGGTGGGGGGGAGTCCCCTCCATTGAGGGGGCAGTTTTTAGGGGATCACGCCCCTTGAGGTCACTGAGAAGGGCGGTGCTGGCTGGGAGTCAGTCTGACGAGGGGTGCTTTGCCCCTTGTACAGAGCGGGTGCAATGGGGTACAGGTCCTAAAGGGGGTGATTCCTCCCCATGGACGGTCTCTGAGAGCAGGTCCAACACGGCATGTGTCCCCCCAGTCAGGAGCAGGTCTGATCGGGGCGTCTCCCCCCATGGAGGGTCTCTGAGGGCAGGTCCCACAGGGCATGTGACTCCCTAGTGAGGGGCAGGTCCAACTGGGGGACTCTCCCCCATATTGAGGGTCACTGGGGGGAGGTCTGATGGGGCTGATCTCCCCCTAGGAAGCCACTGGTCTGACTGGGGGTGTCTCCTCCCATTGAGGGTCTTTGAAAGGGAGGTCTGATGGGGCACATCTCCCCCAGGGAGGGGCAGGTGTGACTGGGGGTGTCTCCCCCACATTGAGGGTCACTGGGGGGGAGGTCTGATGGGGCTTATCTCCCCCTAGGAAGGCACTGGTCTGACTGGGGTTGTCTCCCCCATTGAGGGTCTTTGAAGGGGAGGTCTGATGGGGCACATCTCCCCCTAGGAAGGCACTGGTTTGACTGGGGTTCACTGGGGGGAGGTCTGATGGGGCTTATCTCTCCCTAGGAAGGCACTGGTTTGACTGGGGGTCACTGGGGGGAGGTCTGATGGGGCACATCTCCCCCTAGGAAGGCACTGGTTTGACTGGGGGTCACTGGGGGGAGGTCTGATGGGGCTTATCTCTCCCTAGGAAGGCACTGGTTTGACTGGGGGTCACTGGGGGGGAGGTCTGATGGGGCACATCTCCCCCTAGGAAGGCACTGGTTTGACTGGGGGTCACTGGGGGGAGGTCTGATGGGGCACATCTCCCCCTAGGAAGGCACTGGTTTGACTGGGGGTCACTGGGGGGAGGTCTGATGGGGCTTATCTCTCCCTAGGAAGGCACTGGTTTGACTGGGGGTCACTGGGGGGGAGGTCTGATGGGGCACATCTCCCCCTAGGAAGGCACTGGTCTGACTGGGGGTGTCTCCATCCCATTGAGGGTCACTGGGGGGAGGTCTGATGGGGCACATCTCCCCCCAGGGAGGGGCAGGTGTGACTGGGGGTGCCTCCCCCACATTGAGGGTCACTGAGGGGAGGTCTGTGGGTGGCGGTTCCCCCCATTGAGGGTCTTTGGAGGGGCACACCCCCCCTGAGGAGTCACTGCCCGTGGGCCTGCCCCGCCCATGCCGCGCGGGGGGCGGGGCCCGGGCGGACTACATTTCCCAGCGGGCGCCGCGCGCGCCGGCGGAGCCCGGGCGGGCGGGCGGGGAAGATGGCGGAGCCGGGCAGCTTGGAGGCGGCGGCGGAGCACGAGCGGATCCTGCGGGAGATCGAGAGCACGGACACGGCCTGCATCGGCCCCACGCTCCGGTACCGCTCCCCTGCGCTCGGGCTCAGGCGCTTCGTGTCGGGCTGTGGTGCCAGCTCTCCCCCCTGTGGGGAGGGGGATGTGAGGAAGGGTCCTGAGGGGCGGGGGGTGACAGGCCTCTTGAAGCCGCTCGTGGTGCAGGGTCCCCCGGGGCCGGTTTTGGGCCTCGCTTTTGGGGTGAGGAGGGTGTGTGGGTCGCCCCCCAATCCGTCCCGGGGCGAGGGGTGCGGGTCACCCCCTGGCCCATGAAGCGGGGCCGGGCATCCTTCTCCCCCTCAAGCCGTGGGCGCCGTCTCCAAAAGTGTCCAATCCACCCCGGCGTGCGTGCGTGTCCTTGGGATCCAACCACTGCTTTTCTCGCATTCAAGAGGGTTTTTTTGGGGGGGTGGTTTGACGTGCGATTTAACATTCCCCATTCAACCGATTTATATTTTGCAGCCCACCCCTTCAGGAGTGCGTGTTTGTGCGCGCGTTTGCCCTTCGATGGAGCCGGCGGTCGTGTTTGTGCGCGCGTTTGCCCTTCGATGGAGCCGGCTGTCACTTTGGGATGTAGTGCTTGTGACAATGTGTGTAAATAGGAAGGATGTGGAGACTTGATCACACGCCCCAGAATCTGCGGGAAAGTTGTTGTTGTGTTTTTTTTGTTTTGTGTGTGGTTGTTGTTTTGTTGCAAGTATTGTCTCGGCTTTGTTTTGCCCCCAAAATAAAAAGCATGACTAATTGCAAACGGGTACAATTACCATCCTGATGATGATATGAGTTAATGCTTCTGTTGGGTTAATGGAGCCTTTGTTCTCTTATTAAACACCCTTTGCCAGCGGTTCTTGCGAGCACCCTCTTTCATTGGGAAGAGCTTTTTGCCTAATGTGTGTAGCTGCTGACTTTTTTGTGTGTATTTCCTCTCTCGGGTGGAGATGAGCACGGTTACAGGAGTGCTGATGTTACTGATGGCAGACAAGGTTCCTTGGGTGAATTTGGTATCTTTTATTCGACCAACCCGAATAGTTATTAAGTAAGCTTTCGGGTTCAAAAACCCTTCGATGCGTGCCCTCCCCCTCGCTCCCCGTCACCACGCTGGACTTGTTTCTCCAAGTCTAGGTATAGTGTTTCGTCCTTCCAGTTTTTTCTTTGTGATGCAGTTTACGATTTTGCAGCAGTGATTTCTGCTGCATTGTTAATCTGGAAGACGCGATAGTGATCTGTGAAGTCAAAACCTGTTTCATGTGAGAGATCATCTCTCTCTCTCTCTCTCTCTCCTTCTTGGTTTAAAGATCAAGTAAATGATACCCATCTGGGGCCTGTTGGTCTTATTTAGTTTGCACATCATGCACACACCTGGCCTTATAGAAACCAGATTATACGTTTTTACAAGTAAAATATCAGTTGCTCCCTCCAAATAAACCCTCTGTGTAGCTGATGAGCACAGAAGTCTGTTCTGATTAGCTCATGGGATGCTAATGATACGAACAGGCAGCTGATATTTATTATCCACAGTGTTCAAGGTCCATCAGGGTAGTACATTTTTATTTTTTTTAATCATTTGCAGACTCAAAAACTAAATTAATTATGTTACCAAAAACTTACTGTTTTTAAAAACTCTTCTTACCTGCCCCCCCTTTTCTACAGGTTTTAATTCTTACTTTTGTAATGAGACTAACTAGCTTTTGTCAGTCTCAGTTTTCTCTTTCTCTGTTGAGTTTGGGATTTTACTGCTACATGATATTGTAGATGGAACCATTTTCCTAAAAGATTGCCACTTATCCAAGTATTAGATTTTTAGTCTGCCTGTGTCCCTTTTAAAAGTAAAAAAATTATGCTGGGAGCTGGATCTTTTTAAAATGAATTAAATTGACACCAAAAAAAGAAGAGGAGAGGGTGGCATGCCTAGGAATCATCTGTCCATTGACATCAGATGTAAGGTTGTGGTTTTTTGCTATGTAAGATGTACTGCAGGAGACTTTAAATTTCCTAATTTTGATGTATTCAGCAGAGGACAAATCAGGCATCAGACTCTAGGCATATCTTTGAACTTTTCTACCATGAATCTGCAACTGTCTTGAAGCTAGGGGAGGTCTCTAGTTTTGATATTTCCTGTTTAAATATGATTGCTGTGGAAGTGATTCTAGCCTGTTTGTTTTTTCCTAATTAGGTAGGGAGGGAATGTTTTTTTTTTTTTCTTTCTTTTTCTCCTCTTTTTATTATTTTTTTTTTTTTCTTATTTTACTTCCCTGTTCCAGAGAGCTTAGTCTAAACTCTACATAAAGCAAACATGCTACATGGGGGAGCCCAGAGAAATGGATGTAAATGAAGTGACTCATTTCTTGTGGACATCATGGAAGAAGTGTCTTCCGGAGTCAGACTAGTCTGCCTTCTAGGAATAGCAGTTTCATAATGTGCTTTAGATGCAGAATCCCTTCTGACGCTGTAGGAAATAGCACTGAAATCCTGCTAGCAAGAGGGGCTTGTCTTCACAGAGTTGCAATATTTATTGTTTAATTGTCATGGTTTCTGGTTCATCATAAATAAAGGATATGCTTGCCTGGTGTGACTATAATCTTAATGGTGTAAAAGTGCTGATGCTTCTGCTTGTTGGCATTTAATGAATGGTTGTGGTACCTAGCTCCTAAGCACTATCAGAGCTCAATGTGCTAGAGGTCGTGTAGTCATCAGACAAGCTCTTTGGGGAAGGAACCATGCTTGTAATCTATATTAAATGAGATCTGCCAAATGGGAATGGAGTTTGAGGAAGCATTGACACAGTATTGGTCCTTGTGATAGGCCACAGTCCATGCATGCCAGTGGCTCTATCATGATCAAATTCTTATAATAGGCATGATGGCAAGGGAAAGCTTATTCTCCATGGAAAAAAAAAAAGAGCGATTGCACTTGTTTGTGGGAATTTCCACCCAGGTGTGAGGGGAAGCATGGGAAGAAAACGCAAAGATACTTGCTCGCTTGTTTGAAAATTGGCTGATGGGGACTGATCAGAGGTGAGCATTGCTTTTAATGATACGGACTAAGAGACAACTGCTATGGTGGCCCTGGCAGGTAAGAGGGACCCAATGCAGCAGTATAGAGAGACAGCACTGGTTTGATTCCTTTGAAAAAGCTACCTGATGGCACCTTCGTACCACTTCAGAACAAAATCTGTGTTGACCAGCTGCTTTTATACCTTTAACAGTTGTTTCTAGTGGAATTCTGATTCTCGTGTGACTGTCTTCCGGGCAACTCCCTTTATTTGCAGGAGTCGGTCTATAAATATTTGCAAGTAAAAACCTTACTCAGAAGGACTAGTCAGCTGCTAGCTCAACTTGCCTCATCTACCCGACTGCTGTGGTTCTTTTGAATATAATGTTGTGTGTGTTGGTGGGTGGAAAGGAGGAGCTGTGTGGTTTTTTTTTTGAGGTTTTTTGTTTATGTTCTTGGGGGGTTTTTTTCTGGCAGAGCGATGTCCCTCCCATGCCTGCACCCCCTCTCCTATAGGGAGGTTATCGTGGCAGAGGACGGGGATCTCTTTTGGGTGAGGGCAGGGGAGTGAGGGTGGGTAAGCTGGAATTGGGGAGAGTAGGAAAAAGTTTCTTAATATCTGCATGTAAATGGTGGTTGGCTTGGAGGGTTTGTTTTTGTGGGTGTTAGGCAGGGAACATAAACCATGTTAGCAGATGCTTGTCCAAGAGCCTTTGGATGCCACTGGAATAAGGAGAAGGAATTTCAGGATGTTTCTCTGCTGTTCAGTCTCAATATTTCCTTTTGCTAATTATATCGTAGCATTCCTAATCATGCTTCTTCGTACAAATGTAGGTTCTCAAAGATCATCCATTAGTGTAGTATGTGACTGGTAACCTGCTCGGTAAAATGCCTTGTTGTCCTAAAATTCTCTCCAGGCTAATCTGTTGCGTAGAAGTCTTCCCCATAATCAGTGCACTGATTGATTCTGCTTCCTTTTTTGTATTTGTTGCATTTTAGTAAATCCATCTTAATGCAAGAAAGGTAAATCTAGATGCAGGTTCACCAAAACAGTACAGAGAACAACTGCTACCTTCCTCTCTGGTAATGGGGGGATGGCTCTGCACATCCTGATTTTAAAATTATACTTGCTCTCTCTCCTTTTAAAGGAAAAAAAAAATCATCTTGCCTTGCAAGCTCATACCTGACTTTCTGTCCATTATCTCTTCTAAATGTCTTTCAGCATTACTGTGTTCCCAGTGTCTCCCTTGCATTTAAATGTGTTTAGATAGTTCTTTTGTATGTTTGCATGGTTATATTATTATTTTTTTTTCTTTAAAGCTGTATCTTAATTCTCACTTTATTTTTCTTGTGCATATCTTTATTAGTATTTGCACATCCTCCACAGTATTATAATTTTTTTTTTATCACTGCATGGTTTACTCCCTCTTCTAGATTCCTAATAAATGATTCATGGGTTTGATAGAGATTAGGGCTGGAAGGGACTATTAGATCATTGTAGTCTGACTTCCTGTATATCACAGGCCAGTAGATTTTTAACTAGTTTCCCCTGTATTGAGCCCAAATAACTTGCTTTTTAGAAAGTGATTGTAGACAAACTCTTCTGGATTTGAAGATGCCGAGGGCTAGAAAATCCACCACTTCCTTTAGTCTGTTCAGGTGGTTAATTACTGTTAACAAGTAGTATCTTTCCCCCTGACTTGAATTTTTTGGCTTTCAGCTCCAAGCCATTGGTTTTTGTTGTGCATTTCTCTGCTAGGCTGAAGAACTGTTCAGTAATTGGTGTTACTTATCCTGTGAAAATGCTTCTCCATTGTAATCAAGTTGCATCTTAATCTTTTTGATAAATTATACAGATTGAGCACTTTGTCACTGTAATGCAGTTGTCCTTGGATTGTTTTTGTGGCTTTCACGTACATCCTTTCCAACTTTTATTTATTTTTTTTAAATTTTGACTTCAGCACTGGAAACTTTCTCATTTCAGTCTCAGCACCACTGTAGGCAGGGACAGGAGCTCCTCCTTATCCCTCTGTCCTGTTCTTTACCATTCTGCTTATCTGTCATCTGGAAATTATTTCAGAAGTGACTTTATGTACTCCAGATCATTAGTGGAATAGTGTTGGGCCTACTCCATTTCCATGTGGAAAGAAAGCCGCTAGAACTATGTCCCTTTGACAACAATGTTTTGAGATTTACCAGTTAATCTATGTAGCATGTGCTTTGATATTGTATAGTATTAGCTTTTTAATTGAAATGTCACGTAATAGGGTTTAAGCCCATGGTTTTCAATTTTTTTAGACTTGAAGCACCCCTTGGAAAATGCCAGCTCTTAGTTTTCACTCTTTTTGTAATAAAAGAATGGCTTTTTTGTTGCTAAGAACTTGGACCACAACAGGTTGGAATATTTTGAACACTGGATTCCAGTATGAAAACTCTTAAGTTTCTTGTGAACCAGGTTTGCACACCTAACAGTGCTAACGTTGTGGCATTCCACAACACCCTTTAAAGGATCTCAAGGCACTCGGGGTGCTGTTGCACTCTGGTTGAGAATCACTGGTCTAAGGTGATTAAATCTGTGCAGTACTTTAACCACATCCGTAATCTCACTGGAGAATGAAATCATGCATGTTTGTCAAGACTGTTTTTTTTTTTACGTAAAATCATCTTGGTTGCTATTAAACATTTTGAATAATCTAATTTAAGCTATATCAGCTTTTCCATGAAGTTGCCTGGGATTGGTGTCAGACAAACTGGCATTTAGTTACCTGGGTTCTCCCCCGCCCAATGTGATATGCTAATATAGTATTACCGGAGTGATGTTAACATTTGTCTGGCTTCTGGAATTTCCCTGGTATTCCAAGATTTAGTTAAACTTAACAGGAGCACGTTGGAAATCTCAAGTCAACTCGCTTGGGTCTTCTGGGTTCAAGTTATTTAGGCCTACTGTCTTTAAAAATGTTTTAGTCCTTAACAACCTTGATGGACTGAGAAGTACTCTGTCTCTCATGATGTATTTGTTATCTTGTTTCTTTCCAAATACAGCAAAAATATAAGGAATGTTTCTGTCTCTTGTGTTGTGTTTTACCGTTTTGATTAAGTAATTAAAATATTGCTAGGACTTCTTTTATTCCTAATCCACTAAAATACAATCTCTTTGTCTTTGCCAGAGGCATCTTTCCCTTATCTTTAGTTTCCCTTGTCAATTAGGTTTAATAGTAAGACTGGTAGTTCCTAGTATCTCTTCAGAATTCAGTATATTACTTTACCATTCTGCCTAGACTCCTTTAACGTAACTTTTTATAGATCTACTAATTTGGAGAGGCATAAGCTTTGGTAAGCAACTTCTGCCTAACTTCAGGCTAGCATGGCTATCTATCTACCTCCCATTACTTTACATGGTTATTTATCATCCCCCCCCCACCCCCATTTTAAGTCCACACATGTTTCTTTTGTCAAATGGAATAATTTTACTTGCAACTATAATCAAGTTTTCCTTGCAAAACTTGTTTTTCATATAAGTGCCTTTACGTTAACACAAATCCTCCTCGAGTGCCTGATAAAGCCTACAAACATTTAGGGATGAGCGTGTAGCTGACACGGCAGAACTGCTGTTTATCATGGTGTTCATAATTTTTTCTGATCTTATACCCCCCTCCACCATTAGTTTCTCATCTTTACTTGGCTTCTAAGTGTTATGAGGCAGAAAACGCCCTCTTGTTACGTGTCTGTCCAATGCCAAGCATAATGGATGCTGATTCCTGGTTGTGGCTGCAGACCTATACCTGGGTGCAAATTTGCCCAAGACTCTTGATCTATACTTTTTCCCTAACAAGGGGTCGTATGGCCTGGGACACTGTTTTATTAGTGTCTTCTGTGGTTCTGAGCAAGTTAAGACCAAAAAACATCAAACAAGGCCTCTGTTCTTGTGTGTGCCAGTTTGCAGGTGCCCACTGGAAGTTTTTGGGCTTCATTTTTGGAAGTGGTCAGCGTCTCCAACTTGGCAATAAGAATAGTGGGTTCTTATCACTCCTGGTCATTGGGGCCCAACGAGTCTTGGGTTAAGGAGCCAAGGATGGAGGCAGTGTAAATCGGAGAAGAAAATATTGGCCTAATTGTTCTCTCTCCATCTGTAAAAATGTGGCTATAGTAATAAAAACAGGCTATTTGACTAGCTCTTCTGCTCTTAACTCTCTGAGGTTGGAGTGACTGCAACACCCTCAGACTAATATTTGGGCTATTTCAGCATCTGGTTATGGTCCTCCCTGGTGATCTGTTCTCCAAATGACAGTAGCTTAGGGCTGATGCACTCTGACCTCTCTCTGCTGCCCCATCATGTCCTCTGCCTTGGGCTGATCTGTGGGTAGATCCTGGACCTGGTATGACTCCCCTGAGAAATGCCCACCCCAGCTGCTTGTGCTATGCAGGAGAGCTGGAAAGCAGCCGAGAGTGCCTTGATAGTTGCAAAATACTGTTGAGATGACGGCTGCGTAAATCTATTTTTGCTGTCTGTCTTGCCTTTAAAATTTTTCTCTTTGTATTAGAAACCTTCTGACCACTTATTTTAGACTCTAGGGAATAATGTTTCTCATATGATGGTGAGCAGGCTAAGTCAGGCCTATTCCTTCAGAATTACTTCAATTTAAAAAAAAAAAAAAAATACAAGCTGCCTCTAGAGGAATCTGTCATGGAGATGCAGCCCAGACTGTCTAGACACTAATTTTTGTCCATTGAGCTAGCTCAGGAAGCTGCTTGTAACAACTGTAAATGCTCTTAATATAAGATGAAGAGAATCCTTGAGAACATCTTTCAGCCCTTTCCTCTGCCACCTAGATGGGGAGAGTGGAGCAGTCTCATTTTCACAAGATTACAGCCTGTGCCAGTGCTCTCATGCCCATAATTAAGTCTTTTAAAAAAGACAATTTAATGCAAGCCCACTTGAAGAATGGTTAACATTGCATTCTTCTAATGTCCTGTACAAAATGCTCTTACAGCAAAAAAAGCATCAGCAGCTGCACTAATTCTGATACCTGTACTGCTCTAGCTCTAGGAGTGCATGTAAATGCATTGGCTAGGCTTAATTAGTACTGTATAGTGTTGTTCCTGGAGTGCTGTCTATTGTATAATTGCCTTTGCTCTTGCAGTTCTGAGTCCTAATTCTGCAAACACCTCTGTGCTGGTAAATTGTTCTCTCTCTAATAATAATCTATATTTTTAAATGTATTCGCATGCTATAGGGGCTCCGTTCAGGGTAGAGGCCTGTCCAGACAGTGGTTTGCAGGAATGGGACCTTAGTTTTTGCTACAGACTGCATTAACTTCCTCCTCAGACTTGCAGAAAGCAAGTTCCTTTCTAGAATTAAATTCACTAGCACCAGTCACCTCTATGTAATGTGCTTAACTTGCCCCTTGAGAGTAATCAGATACTGGTTCCTATGTTTGAGGCCTGGAAGTGGCTGGACCATTCTTCAGAGGCTGTTTTTTCTCTTAAGACCAAATCCACTGAGTTGCTTGTTTTTTATTTGTGTTAGCCTCTGGATGCATCTTGCTGCTTATAATAAAACAAATGGTGCTAGTAGTATGGTACCACTATTTTCAGAGATGCAGTCTTATTACTGTAACTATGAAGTAGGCTAATGCACAACTTGCCTCTCAGTAGTTCTGGGATTGTGGGTATATTGAGGCTTCATTTTGGGGGTGGGTGGGGGATGGGGATTTTTTTTTTTTGGTGATTTACTGTTTGTTGTGAACTGTTGATTGATTTGCTTTTATTATGTGTGGTAGTGGTCTGAATTGAACTAAATGAATCACAGGGCTTGGAGTAAATACGTTTGGCTTCATGTTTCCTGGCTCAGCTACTGACTTGTTGGTTGACCTTGGCATGGTCATGACACTGCTGTGCTTCATTTTTCCTCTTTAAAATATAAATTGCTACCCTTCTTAGGGGTGCTGTGAGGGGGCGAAAGGTGCCTTTGAAATAGAAGCTAGTTACCACACGGGCTGGATTTCTTTTGTGACCCTTGTGCTGGTGGGGTGGGAGAACAGGTATAGCTTTGCTAGTGCTGCTGCTATATTGCTGCTTCACACTAGTCCCATGGTCTGTTTTCATTGCTGGTGGGTTGGCAGTCTTTCATCTTGAGCTCATGATCAGCCAGATCCTTAGGGATCAAGGTGGTGTTGCAATATGGAAGATGTGTTCAAATAGCATCTTTGTGCAGTTTCTGGGTCCTGGTGGACATGGCCACCTCAATGACTTGGATTTCTAGGATCTTATAACAAGTGGTATTGCTTGAAGCCTTCCTTCCCCAGGCCTTTCTAATTAGGGGTTGGTCTTCCCTTCTTGCTCGTCCAACAGCTGTTCATCCTGTGGACAAGCAAGCTCTCATGGTGATCTTTTTTTCTTGCAGATATGATCCTGAGGTCTTCTGAATTGGTAGTATGCCTAGTTTTCTGGATTCCTCTAGTCTCTGTAGGTATAAAGTGACATTTCATGCTCTCTGTACTTCATTTTTTTTTGTTACTAGGCCGTGTGTGCTCCTATTACTTACTATAATTTACCACTGCATTTAGGAGTCCAAGTTCTGGACCAGGAGCCATTGTGGTGTAGGTACTGTACAGATGTAGAGCAAGATGATGCCCCTTTCCTGAAAGGTCTTGCATCCAAAGTAGCAGGTATTATCTATTTATAATGGGGGTATGGCTTTCTGAAGTTGCCAGGTAACATCAGCTGAGGATCAAGTGCTTAATATTTCAAAGCTCTCATTTTAGGAAACATTGCTTGGTGATATAGCTAATGCATTGTCTTCTAAGTCTCTTTTTTCCTCTTAAGAGTCTGGATATGCCACATGCATGGCCTTTGGGAGCTTGTCTAGGAGTGGACGAATTGATGTTGAATTTAAGTTGCTTGATTGGGTCAGGAGGACTTTCTGGTGGACAACAGTTTTGCCTTGTGAAACTTGCTGCAGTTCAGCTTTTTAGTCTCTTCCAGGCTTGCAGCCCGGGGTGCAAGCGGCTGAGCAGTGCCCCACGAGCAAATCTGACATTACATCTTCTGGAGAACTGACAGCTGGCTGGTTCTGATTTTCTCCTGTGGCTCAGGTGGGCAAATCCATCTGGTTTGTCAGGCAGTCAAGGGTTAAAATGTCACTTGTCCCAAGAAAAGGTGCTTTTTTTTTTTTTGGTGGTTGTCCCAAGCAGCTCTAATTAACAATTTCCTTCATCCTGGCTTCCAGCAGGGTGCAAGTCTGCTTCACGCAGTTATCAGGGCAGCTGTAGTGAATTGAAATTAAGTAAGGGAGTATTGTGCCTGTGAAGACTGCTTTCAAGGGCACTCTAAAATGATTATCTGTCCGAGTTGGCAAACTGCATATTGTTGGCTGTGAATGCCCTAATTCTCTTGTGACTGAACAGGACTTTCACAATGATGGTTCTGCTCCTTGATCTGAACGCTCGGGGTGTGGCTGCCTGTTCTGGGTGAACTGATAGCAACCTCTCATGTGCACATGATTTTTTTCATGCCCTTCCTCTTCTGAGCAATAGCCCAGCATTAGCTGAATGCAGCCAAGTCATTGTACAAGGAGCTCAGTAGGTACTTTTTGCTTTAAAAAGAACACTGATAGCATGTTGCATAAATTTAAAAATGTTTCTCCGGAATTTGCTCCTATAGTCGGCTGCAGGCCAGGTGCTTTGTCTCGCACGGTGCTGCCCTGCTTAGGGTTTTGGATGCTGTATGATGACTTTTGTGGGAGGGTGATTTATTCATAGCTGTGTGCTAACTTCTGACATGGCTATCCTCCCCCGGACCCATGCTAGCACTTCCCTTGCAACCCAGAGGGGTTTTTTGTCTGCAATGAAATAATTCCCCTCTCTACCCCTCTTTCACCTGAGCAGAAATACTTTTTTCCTACATACTACTGATAAGTGGAGAATGTAACCATCCCATTTTATAAATCAGTTGGTTCTGACAGGCATGAAGGGCTGAGGATGCAGCTGCTTCTGTGACTTGGTCCTTGGCTGCTTTTGATCATATCCAGTTTTTTGGGGTTGTTTTTTTTTTTTTCTAACAGTGAGAATCTGTGAACAAGCCTCCTCCCCATTGTCCAGTGTCACATGTGGATAAGTGATTCATCAGCTTTGCATCCAGCCCTAAACCTCTGTGAAGCTCTTTTATCGAGGGAGCAGAGGCATAGGTGGGAAAGCACAAAGTTCAGTGGCGTTTTTCCTTTCCTTTGCATTCTGCTAGGAGGTGAATGGCTCCTGATTTTCTAGATCTGCTACCAACAAGAGGTGGCTAGGGGAGAGAGGAGGCCTTTGCTAGTGGCTGTGGCTGCTGTCTTGAGTTAAGTCTGCACCTGTCATTGGGGCACAAATGGAGAGCCATGCTGATCTGCAGTAAAGCAGGTCCTGTACAACTGCTGCTGCTCAGAGGCATCTACTAGGAAGCTGACAGATGGCTAGATCTTTGTTTCAGACTTGCATTGGGCAGGCCAGATGTTGTCGTGCTCAGGATACGGAAGTGTAGAACAACAGCCTGTCCACCAGACTGTAAGGGGCTTTTACTTGCCCAAAGTAGGGCAAGTGCTGTTTGGTTGTCTCAGGTGAGGGGGAGGGAATGTCCGACACTATTTTTCGTTGAGCCTTCCTGGTGGGATTTGCTTTATGTTGGGTCTGGGCTCATGGCTTGCAGGTTTAATATGCTGGTAGACAGTGTCTGATGAAAGCTTTCAGGTTGTGGCTATAGCTTATAATAAAAGAAAACTCTTTTTAATCCAAGTTTCATTTTCTTTGACTGTTCTTCTTGGTCCTTTAAGCTCTTTACTTTCTGTTGTCATTCAGTTCATCCAACCCCTTGTTGTCAAATGTGGAATTGCTCCCTATAGGATATCTAGCTCTTTTTGCTCTTATGTATCTTTTTAAGAGGATGCTAATCACAAAATGTTAGAAAAGTAGGGCTAGAAAGGACCTCCAAAAGTCACCTAGTCTGACACCCTGCCTGAGGCAGGATTATCCCTATCTAAACCCTGTTATAGAAATCCATTGTTCAACCTAGTAGCAAAACCACACAGTGAGCCCTGACATGGCATAAGGCACAACACCTGCACCTACCACAAGTAAAGCAGGGGGAACAGTGGCCAAGGTCCTGCTGCTGTGAAGGCTGTTTAAAATATGCTCAATGGATCCAAGAAAGAGGGCCATGTTTCCTGCTAAAGAGGAAGGTAAATACCCCCACAGTCCATACCACAAAGTAAAACTCCTTCCTGATCACAGATACGGCGAGAGCTCTGACCCTGAGCGGAGGGGCAAGACCCTCTAGCCAGGACCCTCCCAGTTTAAGCCCCAGCAGGAGCATTGGCACAGCCCATTCAAAATCCCTGGCCTGGGCTGTAGCAGCCCCCAGTGCTTCTGAGGAAGGTGCAGTCCCTTCTGCCCACCTCTCCTCGTACCCACCCCTTGCTCCCCAAATGTGTAGCAAAAGGAGGAGGAAAAAATTCTTTCTCATCCCTGTGTGGCAGCCAGCAAAGCCCTGTGGGAAATTCCCATAGTAGAGCATAGGCATAGCTACTTCTAGATCATACCTGACTCCTGTTTGTCCAGCAGCTTCTTCTGAAACAACTTTAATGATGGCAATCCCACAGTTTCCCTAGGCATTTATTCCGCTACCTCACTCTTCTACCAGCGAAGAAGTGTTTCCAGGTATCCCTTTCAAACCTGCTTTGCTGCAACTTCAAGCCCTTGGTCTGCATCCTGTTCTCTGCAGCAAGAGGGAAAAGGTTTTTTCCCTCTTTTTTGGCAGCCCTTCAGATATTTGAAGACTGCTATCATGTCCACACTTCAGTATCTTTTCTGCATGCCTGTTTCCCTCAGCCTCTCCATGTATGGCTTGCTTTCCAAGCCCTTTATCATTTGTGTTGCCTGCATCTGGACTCTTAACTTGTCCATGTCCTTCTTTTAAAATGTGGAGCTCTAAGCACCTGACCAGCACCAAGTAAAGAGGCACTGTCTCTTCCTGTGTCTTGCACCTAATGCTTCTATTGATGCATACCAAAATCATATTCACTTTTTGTGCGCTTAAAACTTGTACTGTATTGCGTGTCAGATCTACCAAAACTTCCAGATCTTTCTCCATAATGCTGCCATCCAGCCAGGTATTGCTCATCTTGTATTTGTGGTTTTGGTTATTCTTCCTAAGCTGTAGCACCTTGCATTGGCAGCACTGAACTGCATCTTGTTAGCTCTGGTGCAGCTTTCCAGTCTGTCAAGATGCTTCTGAATTGTGCTCCCATCTCCAGCATGTTTGCAGTCCTTCCCAGTTTTGTGTTGCCTGCAAACTTGCTCAGGAAGCACCCTATGCCAGCATTCAAATCTATTAATTAAACATATTGAGCAGCGCTGAGCCCAGGACAGTGGGCTCCACTCAGAACCTCCTGCCAATCTAACATGGACCTGTTAATAATTACCCTTTGCTTGTGCCTATTGAGCCAGTAATCTATCCACATAATATAGTACCTTTATCTAGCCCATGTTTCTCCTGTTTGTTTGAGAAGCTCACTTGGGACCTGGTCAGAAGTGTTGCTGGAGTCCAGATGCATTATGTGCACTGCATTCCCTTCATCCACCCAAGTAATTGCTTTGTCAAAGGAAATCAAATTTTTTACACTATTTACTCTTAGTAAGTCCATGCTGAGTGCTTGAGAGAGGTTTTTCTTCCTCCAGATGCTTGCAGATGGACTTCCTTGTGATATGCTGCAGTACCTACCTAGGAATTGAGGTGGGGTTAACTGATCTATAGTTCCTTGAGTCCTTCTTTTTGCTTCTTTTTACAGGGGCACTAAGTTGGCTTATTTCCAGTCTTCTGCTACCTTGCTTGTCTTCAATGACTTCATAAATATTATTGCCAAGTGTTATGTGATCACCTTTGCCAGTTCCTTCAGTACCCCAAAATGGAGTTCAAAAGTCAGCAGGGCCTGATGTATTCATTCATAAAAAGCTTTCTGATTGTTTGTTGGTGGGGATTTTTTTTAAGTTTTATTTATTTATTTTTTGTGTTGCTATGTCAGGCTTTAGTTTATCCCGTTCCTTAATCCAAATAATTCTACTAAAACAATTAATAGATTTTTTTTTTCTTCGCTTCTGGGACGTTTCCCTTGAAATTCAGCTTGTATCTTTACTGTATCAGTGCCGTGTTATGATGCCTAGCTTATTGCCCCAGTATACGCAGTGTGCTCTTGGACAAGTACAGACCTGGTTCCTGCCTCAAAGATCCTAAATCTAAGCTTCATATAGCATGATAAGCAAGGGTCAAATCTTAAGCAGAAGGAGGAAGGGCAAGGGTGATAATCACACAACTGCTCAGTAAGGTATCTTGATGCTTCCGTTAATTTAGTTTCCTGCTCTCTGTTGTTTTTGCTCTGTGGTCTCGCCTACAAAGGAGTAGGAAGTGAGCTTTTGGAAGGTATCTGAAGGTGGTTGGGGGAGATGGTTTAGCAGACCAATTTGTGGTCAGACTGTAAGTGCATGTTTATGTTGGTGCTGCAGTGCTCTTGAGAGTGCCTTCCTGTTTCCTCTCTGCATACCCCCAGGAGGTGGGGCAGCCACCCTAGGGCATCCCCCATGGCTGCTCTCCAGCTCTGTCTCCCAGTGCACTTGAGAACGGGATCAAGGGCCCCTCAGGGCAGCTGCATTGCCTCTCTTCTGTGTTTGGGGTAGGTGGGGTGTGCTTCTTGGCAGTGCTCTCAAGTCTTTGGGAATAGACATGCCCCAACAGGGTGGAGACAGAGGAGACCTGTCAGCCCTGTCTGTTGTAGCAGTAGTGAATATCAAAGGCAAGGAGTTCAAACTGTGTGTGCCTGCAGTGCATGAGTTCATAGAGGTGGTGGCATGTCAATGAAGTAGGAACATGTTAGAGCAGGAACAAGATCAATACCCAGAAGAAAAGGAAGGTAGCAGTGCCCATAGGTTGGGTGGGAGATGAGCAAGCTGGTTCTTGAGACTGGACCAAAGGGTTTCTGGCTGTTTAGCATCTGCATGAAGCGTAACATCAGCTAAACAGCTTGTTAATTAACCTCATGCTGAGCTTTCCTTGCATGCATGTAGACAAACTGAAGAGTCCAGTGGAGGGCAACAAAAACGGTGAGGGGTCTGGTGGACTCGGAGAGGCTGAGGGAATTGGGCTGATTTAGTCTGAAGAAGAGAAGACCGAGGGGGGATTTGATAGCATTCTTCACCTCCCTGCAGGGGGGCTGCAAAGAGGATGGAGCTGGACTGTTCTTGGTGGGGGCAGGTGGCAGAACAAGGAGCAATGGGCTCAAGCTGCAGCAAGGGAAGTTGAGGTTGGACATTAGGAGAAACTTTCTCACTGGGAAGGTGGTGAAGCGCTGGGACAGGCTCCCCGGAGAGGTGGTGGAGTTTCCATTCTTGGAGGTGTTTAAGACCCAGCTCAACAAAGCCTTGTCCGGGATGGTGTAGTTGGGGCTGGTGCTGCTTGGAGCAGGGGGTTGGACTAGATGTGACCTCCTGAGGTCCCTGCCAACCCTCATTGTCTAGGACTTGATGTTGGGTAAGAACAAAACCGCATGTTCAGCCTTTCCAACGCACTTGCACAATGACCATGATACTGTGTGTCAACCCAAAGTTGTGATTTTTGTTTGTGTGCGCGCTTCGGCACCGCTAAATTATTTCCCGCTATTTGTCACTTTCTTTGCACGGTAGAGTTCTCTGCTGTGAGAGAGAACTCTGGTGCAATGGGGGATTTCCCACCAAATTACAGCTTCTTTGCAGGGTGCGTTTCTTTTGCATCATAGTGATACACGCTGCAAAAGAGTTCCCGCCATTTGTATTTGGATTCGCGCCACGTTATTGGCCAATTCCTAATATAGGCACACGTGGCGGCTAGCGATTTGGCTTGCTAGCTATACAAAAGGCTTGGGTAGTTTCCGCCCAAGCCGGAGGAGGGAGGACGAGAGAGATTCTGTGTGAAGATCTCCAAGCGCTGCGGACCCGGCGCGCCTCCCCTAAGCAGGCAATAGAGGCGACAGAACCGAACCTACGGAGCTTTCGCTTCTAGCCTCTCCCCATCGCCGATCGCAATCCCAGACGTATCCTTTTCCTGTAACTTCGGACCCGCGGAGCCTAGGTAATTCCGGGGAATCTTTCGAACCCAACCAAACTGGACCCGCGGAGCCTGAATAACTCCATGGGAGCAATCGATTTGTCGTGTTCCTCTAGCGAGGATCTAAGCGGGAGCTGTGCCTGGAAGTCTGTCCAGCCTACACCAATACCATCTTTGGGTGTAAGTAAACAATCTTTTCAATCAACCATTACGCCTCCATAACTAATTCTAGCTCACGCGTGCTGAACCACTCCACGGTTCTCCAGCTCTGCGTGCCTGGGCTGCCGGCCACACCCGCGTGCGACGAAGACGGGCCTGGCTCGCCCCCGGCTCGCACATGGCGGCGAGAATGGGATCAGAATCGCCGCCGCACATGGTGACAAAGGTGGGATCGGGGCTCGGCCTGCACACTGATATAAAGTTATTAAAACATGTTAAAAGTGTTGACGGCTCCTGTTAAAGGGGTCTGAAAGAACAAGCCAACACGCATCCTTTTCCATTTTACTTCTCTGACATTAGCTCTTTCAATGAGACCAGTTTACCATTTGTGCAAAGATGAAGTAACAACCTTGTCAAAAAATGCCCCATGTTGGGCTGTCACAGTGTACTTGGCAGGGCATCAAATAAAACATATTCATAGAATCATAGAAGTTGGGTCGGAAGGGACCTTGTAGATCTTCAGGTCCGACCCCCTGCCTGGGCAAGAGGGAAACTGGGCTCAAATGACCCCAGCCAGGTAGGCATCAAGCCGCTTCTTAAAGACCCCCAGGGTAGGAGCCAGCACCACTTCCCTTGGAAGTTGGTTCCACACCCTAGCTGCCCTGACTGTGTGAAGTAGTTCTTACGGATGTCTAATCTAAACCTGCTTTCCAACAACTTGTGGCCGTTATTCCTTGTTATCCCGGGGGGCGCTGGGGGAAACAAGGTCTCCCCCAAACCCTTCTGGTCCCCCCTAGTGAGTTTATAGATGGTCAGCAGGTCCCCCCTCAGCCTTCTCTTGTGAAGGCTGAACAGGTTCAGGTCCCATAGCCTCTCTTTGTAGGGTCTGCCCTGCTTCCCCAGATCATGCGGGTGGCCCTCCTCTGGACCCTCTCAATGTTGTCCACATCCCCCTTGAAGTGAGGTGCCCATTACTGGACACAGTACTCCAGCTGCGGCCTGACCAGTGTCACATAGAGGAGGAGGATCACCTCCTTGGCCCTACTTGAGATGCACCTGTGGATGCATGATAGGGTCCGGTTAGCCCTGCCGACCGTGACCTCGCATTGTCAGCCCACGTTCATCTTGGAGTCAGTGATGACTCCAAGATCCCTTTCTGCCTCCGTGCTCTTGAAGGGAGTTTCCCATCTTTATATGTTTTGCCGGTTACTACTGCCCAAGTTCAGCACCCTGCACTTGTCCGTATTGAAACGCATCCTGTTTTTGTTAGCCCACCCTTGCAACCTATCCAGGTCTTTCTTCAATGTTTCCCTCCCTGCTAGCGTGCCCACCTTACCCCAAATTTTGGTATCATCAGTGAATTTGAACAGGTTGCTTTTCGCCCTGTCATCCAAATCGCTGATAAAGAAATTGAACATTGCGGGCTCAAGGACTAAGCCCTGGGGGACTCCACTGCCTACTTCCCCCCCAGGTCGAATATGACCCATCCACCATCACCCTCTGAGTACGACCCTTCAGCTAATTAGCAATCCAGCTGTGATTCTATGAATATTCAAGCCCATGAACTGGACCTTTTAAATCTGTTTTTGTTCTCCTGTGCCATAGAACATGGGGATGGTCCTGCCTTGAGCAGGACGTTGGACTAGATGACTTCCTGAGGTCCCTTCCAGCCCTGACTTTTTATGACTTCTATGACCAGAAACTGGGCCCTGAATGAAATGGGTTTTTTTGTGCAATGGTTGAATAAGGGCACGTTCTTATCAAGCTGCAAGCCCCAGTTAGCACACGGGGCTGTGATCCTTATGTGCTACACAAATGTGATAGCAACAGTCCTTATAAAGAGCTTATATTGTGTTAACGTTTTTTACTGCTCGAAGTGCTTTTTTTTTCCTGCTGATTTCATAGATGCTAGGGTTGGAAGGGACCTCAATAGATCACTGAGTCTGACCCCCTGCATAAGCAGGAAAGAGTGCTGGGTCTAGATGACCCCAGCTAGGTGCCTATCCAACCTCCTCTTGAAGACCCCCAGGGTAGGGGAGAGCACCACCTCCCTTGGGAGCCTGTTCCAGACCTTGGCCACTCCTTACTGTGAAGAAGTTCTTCCTAATGTCCAGTTCTGATTAAGATTAGCAAGACACCTCTGAGGCAGTGAAGGAATATAGGGGTACTGCTTCACTTGACAGTGGAGTGCAGCTCTTTTTGGGAGGAATGGAAAACTTCCCTTCATTGATAGCAACACCATACATCGTGTCGGGCACAGAGTTATGCCACATGCTCCACTGTGGAATGAGTGCATATGATTACTTGATTTTGAAATTTGGCCAATGACTTGCATTAACACTCCTTTTCTTGCAAAGGCCTTGGGTTTAATACTGGGTAGGAAGCCTCTCTCTAAGCAGATGTGTGCTGCGGTGTCATGCTGAGGTGTTGATTTGATTCAAGTTTTAAAACCAGCAGAGAGAACTGTAGAGTTTTGCTGCTGCTAGGTTCCTGCATTATTGCATGCAGTTACTGCTTTACCATGCCTACTACCCAAGGATCAACATCTTAGCACCTCATCAGTACTATGCAGCCGTATGGCAACTCTCCTGCTTTGTGAATTGATTATTTGTGGTGTGCTGCAGGGTTAATCGGCTTTAAACATAAGCAGTAGCTAGATGTCTTGTGAATACTTAGTCTTTTTGCTCTGGTATTGATATCTGTGTAGTGCTTTTTATCCGGAAGGATTCTGAAGCCTTTGAGAAACTTTAAATGAAGTAACTTTATGGCTTGCAGCATGCTGCTGAGCTATGAGGGTAAAGACATTTGGCCATAGGGGAGCATGTTTACACATGTGACGGGGCTTCTAGGGTCTGTTCAGAGTTGACAGAAATGCACTCCATGGGCTTCTCCAATACTAAGTACAGACAGTCAGAAAGCCCAAAGCTGGATCAGTTCAATCTTTGCCTATTAGTCTGAGCGTCATAGATTGAACTGGTAAGCAAGTGAACAGACATTCACTTTTGATTTGGGAATTGCAGCCACCTGCCTGTCATAGCCTGGTCTAAAAGCCAGGGGGATGCTAGAACACACCTCCTTGCTGGGCTGGAGCGGATGGCTTGGGCCAAGGCTGGCTCATCCACCCTGTGAGGGGGGAGTTTGGGGGAGGTGCAAAGCATCCTGGGATGCTGGGGGACTGTCTGAGTTCACTTTAATCTGGATGGGATGTGGGGTAGGTGTTCAATAAACTGATTTAACCTAAATCAACAAAGTCTGATACTACATCTATCCAGGTTTATCTTAAACAGGTTTTGACCATTTTGAAAGTGGTTTATGTGCCCTGAACTTGTGTTATGTTACAGATCTGAATTGGTTTCCGATCACTTATACCAGTTTGTGTCTTTTCTGTCCCTATACCAAAGGTTTGTTACAGTATGTGGCATGAAACTGTTTCCTGGCTTTGGAAGGATGAAAAGCGAATTAATTAATCCTGCTGAGATTGAGCAACATTCTGATCCCCACAAGTGCCAGTGTTCCCAACTCCCTCCTTGGCTTAATTGCTGTCTCTTTTGGGTTTATGTTATGTCCAACTGCTCCCTTCAGTTTTTTTTAATTGATATTGGTCTAGCTAGTTTCTTCTGAAAACATTCAGTGCTGAATGTTGGGAGCAGAATTAGGCCAAGTCTGAGCACTCTTCAAAGCCCTAGCTTTGCTGTATACAGTCACATAGGGGGAACAGGGCAACATGTGAAGCTCTGTGTATTCTACAATTGCTGCCAGCTCAGGAGATGTGGTTGCAACCCAGCAGCAGCAAAACTCTACAGCTTTATCTGCTAGTTTTAATCTTGGATCCAGTCAACACCCTAGTATGACACTGTGGTACACATCTGCTTAGAAAGATGCTTCCTATCAAATATTAAACCCAAGCCCTTTGCAAGAAAAGGAGATGTGGTTGCAATGTCTTATTCAGTTGCTTCTAATGCTATAGCAGTGATGGAGTCTCATTAAGCAACAAACTGACGGTGCTGTAATTGGAAGGCATGCAATTAGCAGAGCTTTACTTCTGGAGTCAGTCTAAGGGACCCTGCTGAGCCCTGTAGTATAAAATACAAATTTGAACAGATATCAAACATGATGCTAATGTAATATAAATATTCTAGCATGTCCATAGGCCAGTCTAAGAAACTGCCAGTGTAAGCTCCAGAGTGCAGTGACTGTCTAGGAAAATGCTCTTGCATATAAGAGGTTACCCTACTTACTCACACAATCTATACATCTTTTCCCAGAAAAAACGGCTTTCCAAAAATGGGGCATGTGTCTTAATTGGGAAAGCTGATTTTTCTGTCCAAAATAGTGATAGTGGCATTTTTATTCAGACAGTTGAGGGAGTTGATTGACTTCATGAGTTGTTATAATCTACTTGATTGATGCTAGTTGCTCTTCACTTAGCAGGTGCTAACCACCTGCTCTCCTTGTATCTTAATGTTTCACTAATCAAATGATCCTTTCTTAAGGACAATTGCCAAAGAACTTGCAGTTTAGCTACTCCTAGTCCCTCCTCTTCTATTTCCCAGCCCTGCACACTGATTTTTAGCTCTTTTCAAACTCCTGGATCCACCCATGGAGGCCATTCTTCAGCCAAAAGCTGAAACTGTAGCTGCTGCTAAGCAGCCAGGCACTGCTGGCAGTTCAGCTGTGAAAGATTTAACAGTATAGGAATGGGAAGGTGAGTGACTTGAAGATTAGGCTCTGTCCCTGCTTTGTGGCCATAACGCTGGAAAAGTGTTTCTTCATTCTGCCTTCCCCCCAAAAAGGTGCATGTCTTATTTGGAGGGTATGTGATATGTAAGACAATACGGTAACTGGAATAACAGTGTTAGATCGTCTTCACTATTTAATATGAAATGTTCAGGAGTTGATGTTGACCCCTGTTGAGATACAGCTGTGAATTGGGACCCAATGATCTAGTGGCATGACACTGTAGCCAGGAGCCCTTAGTCATTACAATCCATTTACAAATCTTGCTTTGTATGCTGGGATGTACTAGGCCTGATTGCCTCCTCTGTTGGAAATATCCATTAAAAGCACTCTTTGCTCATCTTGAACAAATGTGCACTTGCTTTCTTTAGATGGGATGACTAAACTGGTGTCTGAAAGAAGCATGGCAGATGAAATATCCATGGATTTGTTAAAAATTCTCCGGCATTTAAAAAATGCACACACACTCATAAACCAAAATGCTGCATCTTGCTCCTAGTTAGAAAGCTAGATCATTCCAAAAATAACCTCAGGATTTAAAAACTGGAACTGCTGTGTGAAACTGGCTTCTGGAAAGAGGTGAATTTGCTTCATCTCTGAACTAGAATCAAGCATATGTAAAACAAAACCAAACCAAAACAACCCCCCTGGAAAATGGGGAGAGCAAGAACAAAGCTAACTTGTCCTGCGATTGCCTTTTCTTGCTTCAAATTAGAAGTAGTTAGGGCTGACTTTTTCTTTCAAGTAAAATGACACATCTCTTGGGGGAGTTCAAATGTTGATATTTAAAAATGGACCAACTTCTAAATGCTGCCAGAAACTTCTTGCCATTGTTTGTTTGAATGTGCAGTTGGTAAGCTTTAGACTTCAAAGACCTGATTCTTCAGGTTTCTCTGTGTGGACAGAACTGGCCCTCAGAGCCCTGTTGAGTCATCTGTTTTTTTTGCTTTAGTCATGTGGGTTTTTCTTGTTTAGTTCTTCCTCTTCGATCAACATTTCAATGCATTAGATCTGAATCTGGATGCCTGGCTGCCTGGAGTCTAATGTGGGAGTGGTTCTTGCATCCCTCTTCTAAATATAGATTAGGAAAAACTGCTTAGGAAATCGAGCTGGATTAGGTCTGAGTTCTGTTGTTAAGACTGAAAACTGTTTTTATAGGCCTTCAGCCAAAGCCAAATGAATGGTGGTGAAATGACTGGAAGGACAGGGAATGGAGTGCTTTAATGGGGTGCTGTAGTAATTGTGATTAATGATGGTAAATAAAACCAGACATTAATCTGGAAGAGGCAATTGCATTCAAAGTTTAATTTTAAAATTACAGAGAACTTCAATCAAGATCAAGAACAGAATAAAAAAGGGACCAGAAGCTAGAAATAAGGGGGGAATAACGCAATGAGATTCTGCCTGTCCTGGGGCAAGCTGTATTAAGTTATTTTCAAATCTTATACATCTACTAGCCTCCTTAGCAGATTGCACAGAAACAGCCCCCAACCCTGAAGAACAAGATCATCCCAAACAAAGGGGCTTAATTGGAAGAGGACAGTTGAAAAGCATTAAGAATGAGGAGTGTGTGTTGGTGGAAAGCCAATTCAATATGAGATTGCAATGTAAAATAGTGGTAAATGCACGTCCCACTTTTTAACCTGTGGATTTCAAAGCACTTGTAGAATTCTGCCCATGCTTTACAGACAGGGAAACTGAGGCACAGAGCAGTAAGGTGGTGTGACTTGTCCATGACTTCACAAAGGATGATGGTAGAGCCAGGAACAGAATGGGTATCTCCTGTGTTCTCATCTAGACTCCAGTCTGTGGGTCCTGCTCGCCTGGGAATATCCCACTCGATTTCTAATGGCAGCAAAGGAAGGAACGTCTTGGGCCTAACCCAGCACTGGAGCAGGGTGATAGTGGCTGCCAGCTCTAATGACTGGGCTGTATGCTGCCACCCTTGCATCAACTTTTTAAATTTTGTCCAATTTAATTTGGTCTCCTTGATTTAAATCAAACCTGTACTTGTGTGCAATTACCAGGGAATCGATTCAGTAGGGGCTTAGACACTGGTGTTTTCCTGCAGTCACTTCCCCCAGATGCACGGAGTTGTCTTCCAGGACAAACCCCGCTGGGGAAGACCTCTACAAGAGGACAGGAATGAAAGGCTAGACAGGAGACAGCAGTGTTTACAAAGGATGTATCAGTTGCACTCTCCCTAAAGGCAGGAAGCAAAATTCATTACGTGCTTAATTTGATTCTGGTTTTGCTTGTGCTGTTTGATGCCTTGGATGCTGCTTGAGCTGTGCTGACCTTATTTCAGTGGGGAGGGAAGAAAGGTGGTGGAGGGGTCCCTGAAAGCTGGGGTGGAGAAGGAAAGGAATCCTGGAAAAGAAACCAACCGTTCAGTTTGAAGGTGGAGGCTTTGTTTGAACTTCTCATCTGCTAATATTTAATTAAAAGCGATGCAGTAAACGGACCAAAGAAATTCAATTGCTGTCCTCTAAAAATTTCCCTTCCCTTACACAGCCTGATTTTTGCCAAGGAGGAAAGCAGCAGGAGGGAATTGCAGCATGCGTGCAGGCATTACTGGTGACAAAGAATGGAGAAGCTCAGGAGGGAATTGCAGAGTGGGCGGAGGCGCTGCTCATGATGTGCTTCACAGGCCACGGAGAAAACGCCAAGTAGGGAACAGCAAAAGCAGACTGAAACCACGGCTTGTGGAAAGGCCCACAATTTAGCTTCTACCGGATTTTAGATGAAAGGCAAGCAGCTGACAGAAGCCCTCTGTTAAGTAGGCTCACCTTGACTGAATGTAGCATACATGTCCATCATTTTGCAAGCTTAGATGAAAATGTTAATTTACTTTCAGGTTAAGTAGCTGCAATTTATTCTGTAAGGAACAGTCCTGCAGAATGTGGAATGCTTTAGTCGATTAAAAAACCGGCTGTGTATTCTAGTAACTCTTGCCAATAATGTGAATGTCCTCATTCCCTGCTGTTTTGCAGGAGAGCTCGCTCAATATATTGAAGAACATTACTGTGCTCAAGCAGATTTCAAAATGCTGTGTAATGGTTTCTTTTCTTAAGTCTTTTGTAGGAATTTGGGGCTGGCGAGAGGTGCCAGACTAACAGTGCTGCTAGCTGCAAAACTCTTATCAGCAGAACAGAAATAGCAGGGACAGGAACTGTGCAAACTTCCTGACCCTGCCACAGCAGTGCTCCTCAACCCAGTGTTATTGCTGGGGACAAGAGGAGCCCAGTACATCAGCCTCGGATGAATTTGGCAAAAATTGCCCCCTCTTGCTAGCATTGCTTTTTTTGTTAATGGTCTCTTGTCTGCTAGGGACTAGAATAAAATCCTGTAAATCATAGGATAAAAATCTTTTGTGTGTTACTAACCAAAGGTAGTTTTAAAGGGAGAAAATGGTGCTCTTCCACTATCGGTTGTCACCGAACAGCATAACATTTCATCGGAAGCCCATTGCAGTGTTGTGAAATCATTTCAGGTTTTTCCTCCCAGAATTACTGATGGCCAAGATATTTGTTTGAATGGAACATTTCTCATCTAATCGCTTAGTGTTGTCAAAATCCATTGTCCTCATAGTCTAGAATTCATGACTATGAAACCCATTAATGTGTGTCAGATGTTTGGAGTGTAATTTCACCCCTGTATTTTGCTGAGGGGTGGGGGAATTTATAATATAAAGGGAAAATCTGTCAAACGCAAAATCTTTGTACTTAGTAACAGCTTTTGAAGATGTCAGATTTTGGTGAAATACTAAATGGTTGCTGGAAAATCCTTTATACAGCGTCGAAAAGTGACAGGTACACAAACTTTTAGTGCAAGATACTTCCTGACCTCTTCAAGGAAGTGCACTTTGCTAGGTAAGTTGAAATGGGAAACAGTTCAAGAAAGGAACAGCACAGTGAGAAGAAAACAAGGACTCTTCCTTCCAGGATGTGGGAGACAACACTTAGATGACAAACAGGTGAGCCTCCCACATCCTGCTTTCTTCCTTTTCGAACATATGGGGCACCACATGGAAAAGAGCAAGGGTAAGTGTTTACTAACCTACTTGGAGAGGTTGGGATGATCTTTTTATAGGAGGGAGCTCTTGTGAATGACCACAACTCAACACCTCAATCAAGCAATTTTGTTTTACTGTTACCTGTAGCTTGTATTCTACTCCTTGTCATGCATTTCAAAACATAAGGAAAGTCTTATATCTGGCACTTTTCAACACTATATAAAGGATTTTCCCACAACAGTTTAGTGTGTCACTAAGTTTGACATCTCATTGTAGGAGCCTTCAAAAGCTGCTAATGATTACAAAGATCTTGGGTTTAACAGATTTTATGAAAAGGAGTGGATTTCCTTTCACACTTCACATATCTGAAACACATTAAAGGGCTTTTTACTTGTCCTCCTATTCCAAAATTGGCAATGGATTTTGATAACAATGATTTGAGGTCTGTGGTGGGGAAGTATCATTAAGGAACTGTACAGTGCCTGTAGACAAGGCCCTGGTCCTCAAACATTGTCTCTGTGCTACCATAGTTCAAATAACAGCTGATTTTTTAAAAATGGTGTCAGAGGCTTTTAGAAACAGTTAAATGTAGGGATGTGCAGTTTTTTTTGCCTCCGATTTGAGTGCTAACTTGAGTTGCACAAGTATAAGCAAAGGCTTAACTTTGCCCTACAACTCGGTCATAAAAAAAAAAAAAAAGGGAATGAAAATGAGCTTTCTCTCCCTTAGCTCTGGGGTCTTCTCCACCTGTGCAGTCATCTTCAGTACAATTCAATTCCTGCAGAGTGGGAAGGTGCCATTCTTATGCAAAGCAATGTGCTACTTTTACAGTAATCCAGTTTATTCTGCATTTCAGGTATATGCACGATTAAGTGTCTATTTTCTTGCCCACAGTCAGGAGAGGGAAGCGACTTATATGTTGGCTCCTTGAACATCCAGCGAGCGTGTGGGGACCGTTGCAAAGAAAAGGAGAGCTAACCTCTGCTTATAGGGTATCATTTTGGCTGCTAGTCTGAGCAAGCAAGTAGTAATTCTGTCATTTGACCAACCGTATCAAAGTTGTTACAAGGCAGTTATCACTGTCACAGCACTTGTGAAACCTGATCTTGTAAACTAATTTCTCTGGTCAGGAGAGCTATTTTCCATTCTTGTCCAGCTACTTCCCCCTTTTCTCCTTGAGCAATCTATTTCTATCTCCAGCAAGAATATTCAAGGTTATAATGGCTTATGTTGTTGAGTATTGGGGAGGTAGAAAACTTTCTACTTCAGGTCTTGAATTCCTGATAGAAAAGAGTTTTTAGACCTCCTGCACTCTGTAGGGCTTCTTGCACCTTCTTTCTGAAGCATCTAGTTGTATCCCATGTCAGGGACAGATTTCTGGACCAGATGCCGTCTGGCCATATCCACTCTGGCAGTTCCTATAAACTGCAGATTCTTTTCTTTTAGTGCGTTTCAGTTTGTCTTCTAGAAAGAGTTGTCGTGTAAGTGACTTGAACATTACTTTGTGCTAGAGTGCAGATTAGACGCACTTTTTCCTGGGGTGGTTTAGACAGGGATATTTCTGCTTTATGTAGGACTTGGATCCTTGTTGTGGGGGGGAAGTCCAGATCAACACCATCTGTTTTCCATGATTCTATGACTTCATTGTAGCAAATATATTAAATTTCAAGTCAAATGCTATTCACTTAGGCTTTTAGAATAAGCACTAGCTGGTTGTTGTGATGTCTTCAAAATTACTTAAGTGCTCCCCCTCTTTCTTTGCCTTAGAAGTGCCAACATCTTGGGAAATCCAGTAACTGTTGTCTCTTGAATTCACATACTGTTTCTGGCCTTGTCCAAGCTTTAACTCGCTCTTGATGTGCTCTGCAGTCCCACAGCTAATCAAATTCCCATGCGCTGTCCCAGTAGGTTTTTCTGCGTGGTTTTATTTTATGCCTTCCAGGATTCTTCATAGCTCTTTCAGGAGCAATCAGTTTTGTTCCCATTTTATGAAACCTTGGTAACATTGATTCTCTGTTTAGATCAGCCCCATGCCATCATGACCTTCATTGTAATGCTGCACCTTCTATACCTTGCTTGCTGCATAACATGGTATTTAATCAATATCCATGACTGGTTGTTTCCATCTGTTCGATGTGACTGTTGCATTGTATAGATGTGAAAACCTGTTACCCCCTCCTCTTTCTTTTCTTTTAAGTTGTCGAAAACTTGATGCTTGTACTGGGGGTTGGGTCCCGCTCCTGTCTCCAGGTATAGAGTGGCTTTACCTATGAGATTTCATTAGACTTCATTTTTGTTTTCAAAGGTCGTGTTTCCGCCTCTCCCTTGATTTTTATTTTTTTCCAAGGTTCTGAAGCTCAGCTGGAAGCATGTTCTTCACTTAAACAGACTTCCCGTCACTCAGTAATGAGCTCTTGGCATGCTTTTTGTGTCTCCTTAACGTGGTTTGTATTTTTAGATCAGCTCACACTTGGAACAGATACAGCAGCATAAAGATCATTCCTTAGCTGAGTGTGTTTCATAGCCTGATCTTGCTGAAAATAGCAGTTTCCCATGGGAGAGTGGGTGTGTCTGTGTGCTGAACTCATTGGAAAGTTACATGTAGGTTAGATGTGGTCCAATTAGAAGTGCTTTATAAAGCACGGAATGATTTGGGGGCATCGTTTAGAGACTGATATGCTTTTAAAAAGAAAGGAATAAGAAAAGTAGGGTATTGGGTCTGTGAAGGGAGTTGATGCAAGATTAGAGCTTGGAAGTTCCTGGATTTATCTGCCACAGACGCAGAGACGGTAAGTCATGTACCTGAGGTCATGCAGCAAACAGTCACCAGGACTAGTTCTAAGCCATAATAGTGCTTGTTCTCTTTCTCTGAAATTAACACTTTCCTATATGTTGTTTCTAACTAAACCCATGAATAATGTGATTTTTTTTTTTTTAGGTCTTATGTTGCACTAGCTTACCTGCTTGAAATCAACTGAAAGTATTATTAAGCTGATGGTAACGCTTGTGTGGACGCTTCTGGAAATAATTTAAATCCCATCTTGTTCATTTGAGCTTAATATTAAACTAGGCTTGAAACAATTCTAGTGCTTCCACAAAGACTAGGGACAGAAGTTTCACATAAACTGGTTTAAGTGATCAGAAACTGTTTTAAACCTGTAACAGAACAGAAGTTCAGTGCATACAAACTGCTTTCAAAATGGCCAAAACCAGTTTAAGATGAACCTGGATAGATGTAGTATCAGACTCAGCTGATTTTAGGTCAAGCTGGTTTATGGAATTTCTGTCCCAGATCCCTTCCTGGTTCAAGTTAACTCAGTCCCCCAGCATCCCAGGATGCTTTGCAGCCTTGAGCTATGCCATCTGCTCCAGTGGAGCAGGGATGGTCTCACCCCTCTGCTCCTTCTCCTGCTTCCTGGCTGCATCCATCAGTCCATAGGAACCCGGAGGAGGGCAAGGAACAGCCCTGCAGCACCCCCTAGCCAGAGTCTACATAGCATGTGGGCAGAGGGACAGCCCCTATGGTGGGGGCTTCTTGGCCCTCAGTCCTTCCCAACTGCTGATTTTTTGCTTCAGCAGCTGCCCCAGGAGGGAGGGAGAAGAAGTCCTCCCAGCTAGGTGCCTGCCCATACAGCCCAGCATGGGGGCACCAGGGAGCCTCTGCCTTGGGGGGGGGGGGCTTCCCTCCACCCCACCCCAGCCCAGGGTCTCCCAATGCAGGGCAGCCCCAGGGAGTTAAGGGGAATTCTTCCCCTCCTGGACCCCAGAGCTGCTTGTCTTAGCCCCTGTGAATCTCAGGCAGCCTCGGGGAACAGAGGGGAATTCTGCTCTTCCACAGACAGTTTTGCTTCGGCTTCTGTGAGTCCAAGGCAAAGCTAGTTGCAGGGGAGCAGAATAAATTCCCCTTGGCTCCCTGGGGCTGCCCCGGGTTGGGGTGGGGGGGAAGCACCCCAAGATGGGGGCTCCCCAGTGCCTCCATGCTGGGCTGCTTGGGCAAGCACCTGCCTGAAGGACTCCTTCTCCCTGTCCTGGAGCAGCAGCTGAAGCAGTGGGGGGGGGATTCCCTTTTGGCTCCCAAGGGCTGCCTGGGCTGGGGAACCCCCCTGGATGGAGGCTCTACAAGGATGGGCCAGCACCTGGGCAGTGGGCTCCTTAGTCCCCTATGAGGGGACCGCAGGGGGTTGGGGACCCTTGACTAGGCTGGCAATGGCCAGCAGGCTGGGAAATGTGTTATAGCACCCGCTGCCTACTGGCCTGGGTCTGTACAGGCCCCCCCCGCCTTTCCCAATTGAAAACTGAATGTCAGTTCAGCTGGTTATCGGTTCAACCTCTGCAGCTTAGGAGAAGCTGCCTAGATTGAATCAATTGTTCCTCTGGCTTTTTGACTGTCTGTACTTAGCCATGGTGACTGAGGATTTTTTTTAAATGTGACAAATCCATTTAAAAACTCAATTTTTTTTCCCCATTAAGCTGGTGCAAATCTCTTGCTTTCCATTTTGCTTTCCATGTGAAATGTTCAAGACCCTTTATTGTAGCTATAACCTTGGGTGGATGCTGGAAATGAAGGGTGCAGGGTGGGGGTAGAAAGAGATAAGTATATACAAGGAGGAGGTGGAACTCATAAATAGTCGATTGTCTTGATCTAATAAGGAACCTTATTTTTACACATCCCGTGTCATTTATTGAAGCAGTATACACTATTTTTTTTCTCTTTGCATGCTTCCATACAGGAAAAACGATAGGACTTTATTTTTTCTTCTCGCAGCAGAATTCTAAACTCCTGTTGAATGGCACACTTACTTACACTTCTCGGTCCCCTTAATCTCTCAGTGTTGAGTGTATGAAGGGGAGCCCATGAAACACTTTCCTAAATTGCTGGGTGAGCTGTGGTTTTCACATCCTACCAATTTACTGGGAGTGAGAGAATACGGAGGAAAATTTATGGCCTTTCATATGTATTTGAGAGCAGGTGCTTTGTAAGTACAAAGTAGGCAAGAAAAATAATTTTTTTTTAGCATTAGTGACAATTAATGCAGCTTTAAACATCCTAGCTTGCATACTACTAAATATGTGGTGAGACAAAAAAAATAGGGGAAACTATTCTAGCATGTTTCAAGTTCAGCTGTGTTTAATTGCTGGGTTAAATCCCCCGGTTTGTGTTGTGCAAGAGGTTGGATGGCTGCAGTCGTCCTTTTTTCAGCATTATGTATACTTACTTCCATGATTTTTGTGTGCACTTATCTGTCCCTGGTCACTGGAGGTGCGTGGTGGGACACAGTCACTCCATGCATGGACCATGAGCAGTGCTCCAAGCATTGTGGCTGGTGTCTGGATACAGAGCGCCCTTCAAAAAGTACAAGAAATCTCTGAGCTTGGTTTGTTTTTTATTCCACTTTGGGGTCAACCAGATCCTTTTGGAGCAAGTTGGCCCTGGGCCCAAGTAATTACCCTTTTTAAAAAATTCTTCTTGCGCCATCAGTTGAATACAGCATCATCCACTTCCTGTCTTAAATAACTGGCCTAAATGTGTGGTGGTGCTTTATTTTGCTCCTGCGGTGGCTGTTTGAGTTGACTGTCAACTCGGTTTTCATTTGAAGCTGAAGTTTGGAAAACCCTCTTAGGAACCTTTGCTGTCTCTGCACGTGGAAGGCTGTTGTTGCTGTCATTCCCTGTATTATTAAACTTTAAACATATGAATGTTTAAGGGTTTTGCCTTCTTAAAATGAGCTGGCTGTAATAGCTTGATGGATTCTGGGGTCTGGCTGTCTTGTTTTGTTTTGTTTTTTTCAATACTTGACATGTGGATGTCAGTATAACTTAAGCTTCCGTGCTGTCACGAATATTCATTTGCGTTATCGTTGTACCTAGGGAGCCCTAGTTGTGAACCAGGGTTTCACTGTAGCTGGTGCAGTATAAATTGAACAAAAGCAGAGTCCCTGCCCTTGAAATAGCCCATCTTATCCTCAGACTGTCAGCATCATGGCAAAGGAAAGGTATTATCTTTTTTTTTTTTTAAGGTGGCCTCACCTGAAAGACACCTGAGACAGCCTGCATCCCAGTGAGGAGATTTACCATAAGTGGTTACTTGAAGAAATTAAGCAGATTTAGGGCACTGTGTGCTTATTTAAAGAATGTTTCCTCTGCCTCCCTTTCCTCTCTTTTTTTTCTTCCTCCCCCCCTCTTTTTCTTCCCAAGGGGGGGAAAAAAATGTAAATAATTCCCCCCACCTTAGTGCTGGAAACTTTGGGTACCCCCCCCCCCCCCCAAAAAAAAAATGGCTGAAGGCAAGTTGCACATGACATCCGAACTTGAGGCTTCACCAGTTGCTTCCTAATTCTCATGACCCGCATTTGTGGTGTTGACGAATGTAATCACAGTGTTAGGTCTTCCTTTTTTAGTGGTGCACAGCCTTTATAAACATTTTGGTCGCCCTCTTCCCAAGTTAGCTTCAAGGCGAGGATTTTTTTCTTAGGCTGATATCTTCTATTCGACTGACTGTAGTTGGTTAGAATTGTCTCACGCTATCCAGCTATGTAATCGGTCTGATCAAAGATATCACCCTAAGAAATCCTTGCCTCTGGCATAATTTCTGGACTGCTGTGGCTACAACATTGCTCTTGCACTACAAAGTTGGCCTTAACATTTTGTTCCTTTGGGTTCTTCTGCTGTAAGGGGATATTGGGTGAGGTTCGCCCTCCTTCATCAGAGGAATTGCACATCTTAAGTGGACTTTTTTTAAATGCTTCTTGCAGTGCTGACCCTTCTTGAGTGATGACTTGCACAACTGCCAGTTTTCACCTACCCATGTCTGATCAGGAAGGGTGGGTCGTCTTGCTGCTGGGTGCTATTGCAGAGCAGGACTCGTTTGATTTGGATTTGGCTTCTCCATCTTCCCCTAGACCACAAGCAGATCAGATTTGGGGCTCTACATTTCTGTGAATATAGGGAATTCTGGTGCTTGTGGTTCCTGTTTGACCTTGTGGACCTGATTTGGAGGGAAAAGTTAGCTACTGCCATAAAATTGGCTTGGAACAAGGGAGCTTTTTTCAGTAGGTGTCTACTTGCATTAACTTTAATGTTTTGTATTTAAATTATTTGCTCTACTGCTACCTACCCCGATATATTTTTCTGGTTGATATAGCAAAATGTATACTTCCTCTGTCACCATTACCCACATGCCCTGCAAAAGCTTAATGAGTTGGAGTTTTTGGTAGCTCGGACATGAGATGATTCTATACCAACCTAGTAAAATAGGAACAAGGGGATCAGATTAACCCATGCTGTTAAGTAACTGGTCTGTGCTAGTACTGGGGAGAGGGAAAGCGCTTCTAGTAAACTGTCAAGTTGCTTTACAAGGGAGGTTTTTGTTTCTTGATATATAATAATTCAAGAATGAAAGTCTTGACTTCTGAGCAGTCTAGGACTATTGCTTAGTAGATTAAATTTTAAAACGCCTAAATACTTTTAAAGTTCCAGAAAGTTGTGATCTAGCTTGGGGGACCTCGCCTAAAGTGATGACCCTTCTCCAGTAATTGCTCTTGAGTAATTAGCTCTCTTTTTTATTGCCCACAATTCCATGAATCTGATTATGACCTCCACTCTTCCCTGGCAAATACCAGTGGCTCTTTGATTTCCATGCTACTTGTCACCCAAAGTTGTTCCTGAGCCCATGCAAAAATCTAGAACTCTTGGTTCAGAGATGATGCCTTCTATTAGACCAACTAAGAAATCACAAAAAAGTCTTTCTGCAAGCTTTTGGGCTTGCATGCCCTTCATCTGGGTCAGGAAAAGCTTTAAAGATGGTAAAAAGTCCCTTTAGGTAGGAAGCAAACTTCAATTTTGCACAGAGGGACTTGAGGATGGAAGTCTGTCCCTCTGGTCCAGATAATGGGTGTGTGAGCCTGAAAGCTTGCAGCAAAAGACGACATTTTTTTTGTGTTTTTGTTTCTTAGTTGATCTAATAAAAAGTATAATTTCAGAGTCGAGCTCTGAGATTTTTGCATTTCTTTGTCTCAAACCAACACGGCTACAAAATACATTTTCCCCAAGTCCATTCTCTTTTCTTCCCTTGTCTCTCCTTAAATAAAAGCTTAAAGTTTGGCTTGGACCATGAAGTATGCCATTTTAAAGATCCCCAGACTCTCTTTTTAGCAACATCATGTGATAAGGTCACTGGATTTATTGCCTCTGATACCTGTGTGGCTGGAAACGGACAAATATCACTAGTGGGCCTTACTTTGGGTTGGTGCTGAAAATGTCACCTGCCATATATATAGCTGATACTAGTTCTTCTGAGGCCCTTATGACTTGCATTGATGTGCAGCCTATACATGTATTAAACAGATAATCAGTACTTGGTTCAAAGAACTAAGCTTGTCTCTTCTTGGGTAGTGTGATCTGATCAGAATTCAGACTCCGGAGGTATAATTGCACTGTAATTTCCCTCTTAGCTGTCAGAGAAACTTGGCTTTCACTGGCAGTGTTTACTGGAGTTTAACGCTACATTATACAGACCATTTCTGGGAATTCATCAAGTCCCCGATTTCTGGTTGAGAGCACATCTCAAAATAAAGACTAGGTGCGTCTGTCTTAGCCTCCAGGTGATGCAACTGATTTTTCTATCCCTAGGTAAACTTGTAGCAGTTTATTACCCATACCCTAAAAAAGTTGCACCTTCATTTCTAGGCCGAATTTGTCTAGCTTTGTTTCTGGAGGAAATACTATACTGGTATTTAGTGATCAAATCATCTTATTTTGTTTTTCTTTAAATTAAATAGATTGAACCTTGTTGCTTGTAAAAACAGGCTGTGCAAAGCTCAGGTAATTCTTGCATCTCTTCTAAACCCTTTCCACTATTTCAACATCCCTTTTGATGTGTTCCTGCCAGCATTAAACGCAACATTTTTATTAATAGCTCTGCTAATGCTGTATGTGCAGTGGTAATCCTACCTCCCTGTATCTAGACAGTATTCCCCTGTTTATACACTTGAGGGATAGCGCTTGTGCCCTTGCTCTCGCTCTGCTACCCCACTGCCTTGGAAGCACATGGTCATTTGTGTATCCACAACTCTGAATTTTTCTGAATTTCTGCTTTCCAAAATACAGCTCTTCATCCTGGAAGGATGGCCTATATTCTTGGTCCCTAGATAAAAGGCATGCAAGTCCATTAAATTCAAGATGTTCTAGTGATCCCTGTGTACCCTGTGCTCCAGATTTGCTTTGCATTGTAGAATTAACTTGGCCGCGTTCGCCTTTTCCAGGCTTTTGTCTGTGCTGCTCTTGTCTTTCTGAGTTGCTCTACCAGTTATCTCAGTTGATAGTGTTTTTGTGATATGGATGGCAACTTTCTGGGGACTGGGGTTGTATCTGTGATCTTAACTTTTAATCAGAATCCTGTATCATCAAATAAAATTATTCCTGTGGAAGAAGATCTAGTGAAATAATGACTGATTTATAAACTTTCAAGGTAAATAATAGTATTGCTTAGTGCTTTTTTTTTTTTTTTTTTTTAAATATTATGGATGCACTTGAGAAACAGTCTATTAAATGGTGAACGTGGGTTTGTTGTTTTTTTTTTTTTTGAGTGCTTGGCACAGGTAGGGAATGATCATATTTCAGAAGAAGCTAGATATTAAGAGAGACTCCTCAAACCTGTTTTCCTTCCTTTGTAGCCTGTTCAGGCAAGACTTCCCTGGCAGTTGTGTAATAGGAGTCCTAATGAGAGCCGTAATATGTTTATACAATTCCTCAAGGGTACTTATTATGGACTTTTCCTGTAAGGTGCCTAATGAGTATGTGGGGGTGATGGTCCTCTCTATAGAAGAGGATGCAGATGAGATGGTGTAATTCATTGTATATGCACCCTCTGGGAAGCTCGTAACTAAAAGATCAAGTTTTCTGCAGAGGAAGGGCTTTTTATGATGCGTTTTCAATAATTTGAATACTGGCTTACTTGACTTTTCCAGTTCCCCTGTAAAAGCCCGTCCTTTGCCAAAGTAATGTTGTCTGAGTATGGACTGCAGTACTGGGCCTTGGATGTAGCACTGGCACAGTTTTTGGGCTTTTGTCAAGCCAGTTAGATGTTTGAATCTTCTATACACACATTTCAAAACGTCCCTTGCTACACAGGTATTGATATCTTTTATTGGACCCACCGCATAGTTGGGATAGTTAGACAAGCTTTTGAATGCAAGACCTTGTGGGAACTGAGGCGTTGCAGAAATACAAGGCTTATTACTATAAATGCTGTTTTTACTCAGTTTTACAAGAGGTGAGTGTTGCCTTAAGACCGTAACTGTTGAAGGTCTTATTACTAAGGTTGCAGCCTATGCTTATTTCTTTGAATTATTGCTTTGTGCCGTGTCTCATGCAAAGTGGCTTCCATAGTGCAGACCTGCTGTTTTCCTTGCAGTACTGTGGATATTGGCACTAAATGCATGGGCCTGCCCGTGGGTCAAGTGTTGTCTTAAGGCACACATGAAAATAGCCATTTTGCAAGGATTTATAGGCAATCACGCAGGCAGTTTACATGTCATACTGTTTTAAATACTGCAGTTAACTTGTTTTAACTACTTCTTATTTAAAAAAAACAAACAAACAACCCCTTCATATTATTAGTGGTTCCCTTGGGAGGTTGTGTGTGTATTTTGTTTTTGTTCAAGTGCTTCATCCCAGCAAAGCTTTGTAAATCTGACATTTTGCATCTTCCTTCCTGAGGATTTAGGGATTGTTTTGGTGCCATCAAGCGGCAAAACTCAGTATTGTCTGAAACTGAGGATGCTACTAGGAGCAGTGGGCTGTTTGAGAGGAAAACCTGTGCATCTAAAACTTTTAAGGGGGGAGGTCAGGGGGAGTGCTTTTAAGTGGCTTGCCCAATCTAGTTTACGATCTGGAAATACTTTGAATTGGAAAGTGGAATGACTAAGTGACCTAATAGGCCATTTTTTTACTTCCAGTTTATCCGATGCACATCTTCATTCAAGTGTGTGTTTTTTTTTGTTTTTTTTTTCCTCTGAAATGGCTGTAGCTACAAGCTTCCTCCAGTAAAAAAGAGAGAATGGAAAAGACTCCAGACATGAGGCTTTTGTAACAAAGGTGGCCATCAGGGATAAAACTAGGAGTTGCTGGATGGAAACTAAGAAAGTAGTTGCATGACGTAAAAGGGCTGGGCAGCGGTCTTTGGTTTCTGCACTTCTGATCCTGCCAGTCCAGTCTGCAGGCTGGGGCTCATGCAGAGGTTGGAGACTTGCCTGGCTTCCTACTTTTCATTGTGTTTTAATCCCTTGTGTGCTGCATTACAGCCAGGACTGTTTTGTGAACTGGGGGCATGTCTTGTTTGGGGTGTGCACATCACTGATCTGCTATGTGCTTGTGTGTAGCTTGACTGCTTCCAATACAGAAACAAATCTCACTACCTCTTGAAATGCAGAGCTTGCTTTGGTAGGATTTTGAATTATATTCTACAACTTGTGTTCATTTTTAGGGAGATTCTCCTTATCTCTTTTAGTTCTACATAAATGAAATCTGTAACTTAAAGGTGCAGGTGTCAGCTGGGAAGCATGTAGCAGTGCCAGCAAGTTGGGTGAATTGGAGTCTGATGCAGTTCAACATCGAGAAATGTGAAGTGCTGTACTCAGGACAAGCAACTCCCAACACACCTACAGGCTTGGTGGCACCAAACTGACCAGCACCACAAATGAAAGGGACCTGGGGGTAATAACAGACCACAGTATGAATATTAGCTGGCAGCATGATGCTGTACCCAGTAGGGCAAATAATACTGTGGCATGCATTAATTGATGCATTTCCAGCAAAACCAAGGGGGTGATTCTTCTGCTCTACTTGGCATTGGTGAGATTGCAACTGGAGGACTGCATCCAGTTCTGGGCACTGCAGTTTAACAAGGACCTGGACAAGGTCAAGAGAGCCTAAAGAAGAGCCACCCGCATGATCAAAGTCTTGCACAGCAAGCCATAAGAGGAAAGGTGGAGGGATCTGGGACTCTCTAGCCTGAAGAAAAGAAGGCTGGGAGGGGACCTGGTAGCAGCTTACTGCTACACTAGGGGAGTACATCAAGGGATTGGTGAGCAAGCTCTTCACTAGGGCACCCGAGGGGGAAAACCAGGAGTAATGGCCACAAACTCCTGGAAGACTGATTCGGGCTCAACGTTAGGAAAAACTTCTTCAGTCAGGGTGTCCAGACTGGAATAAGCTCCCTCCAAAAGTAGTGCAGTCACCTACCCTGGAAATCTTCAAGAGGAGACTGGAGGTGCCCACCTTGCTGGGTCTCCTGACCCCCAGTTATCTTTCCTGTTTGATGCAGGAGGCTGGACCGGACGATTTTCCGAGGTCCCTTCCGGCCCTTTACAATCTATGAAACACTCAGGAAGAATTCAAAAGAAGTGCATTTTTTACATGGGCTTCTGACTTGTCCCTGGTGGTAGGCTAGTGTTTAGCCCTGTGGTGCAGGGCTTTTTGGCCTGTATATTAACTTTGCAGTGTGGGGATGATTTGCCAACTTGTGTAACCAATAGGTGTTTTAGCAACATAAATTCCCAGACAACTTGTGTAAAGATGGGAGTTAGGGCAGAGGGTACATCTCAGTAATTTAGAGGTAGTATGTACTGTTGGGATGCTTGCATTTCTTCAAAGAATCGCTTTCAACTCCCAGACAAGATTACCTGACTGTTCTGAAACAGTCCTCAAATAAATGCTGCAACTTTAGGGAGTGGAGTAAGAAGGCTGAACCTTTGTGCAAAGCTCCTCATCTTCACCTGCGTTATGGGCCTGTTGTCAGGGAAACAAGTTAGTACTTGTATGAAATTTTTATTATGAAAATGGTGAACCATTGGTAGAAACTGGAGTGCAGTTTCTTTGGAAGCTTTCTTAAAACTTGTTGTAGAACAGTAATTCTCACCCCGGGGTGCTGTGGGATCCTTGAGATCCTTCTGGGAGCTGCTGGGTGCCACGTGATGTTAGCACTGTTTGATATGCAAACAAATCACAAGACTAAACTCGGGGATTTCAAACAGGAATCTGTAGTGTTAAAAGCATTCTGACTTGCTGTGGTCTTTCTGGGTTGCAACAGAAAAATTGCTTGATTTTTATTTTTCTGTAGTAAAAAATCAAGTGTAAATTAAGAGCTGCCACTTCTCAACCTTTTTAGATACCAGACACCCTCGGAGAACTACTCCTTTAAAAATTGAAGCATCTAAAGATCTTGGGTATGGATATCTGCTGGTTGCTTTTTTTTTTTAGGGACCAGTTTTGTGATGAGTTATTACAGTTCTGCTAAGAGCTGTGGTTTGTAATCAGTAGGCAGAGGTATGTTTTGGGGGAAGGGAGGAAAGGGGGGCAGGTCAGTGCAGGAGGGGAAGGATCAGCCCTGCATTTACAAGTACTGTGGGCACAGAATGGGGAAATGCCAAACCCTGGACTTGAAAACCTAAAGTCTAGGGGGCTGTTAGTCCTGACCGGGCTGAGATCTGAACGTCGCATAGCTTTGACCGTGCTGCTCTTCTGTGATAAACCTGGTAGCACCTTGTGATACGGAGAGTTTTGGCAATAAACTTGTCTTCTCCATCCTTTTTTGGGAGGTCAGAACTTGTTTCAGATGCATGGTTTTGTATTAAAAAGAGTTTCAAATATACTTAAAAATGGCATAGCATAATGCTGTCTTTTAGTATACTTATTACACTTGTCATGCCTTAATATTTAAAATCCATCTCTTTAGGAATTAGCACTTTTTTGCTTGTTTCTCTTGGAAGTAACCGAATTAGCTGCCTCTTCTTGATCAATTTGCTAACTTGACCTGTATGTGGAGCCTGTCCTCTCATGCTTGATTCTCAATTCCAGTAGCACTCTTAACAATTCCCACAGTTGGGCTGTTACCTGTGTTGCCCGTGCTGGTGGAGCATGCTAGCCTAGGCAGGCTGCTACTGATTTTAGCAGTATGCTCTTGTCTAGGACTTGGATACTGCTAGATAACACACATTAATAGCTGAATGCAGGACAGAATGGCATGCCTTTTTTGAGGGGTGTTTTGAACCTAGCCTAACTCAATGGATTTTAAAACTTTGTCAAGAGTCATCATGTGATGGAAAACTTTTTGAATGTGTCTGTCTTTTTTTCACAGATGAACCTTTGCTATTGTAAAACCAACTGCCTTCCCCCATCTCAATGGGTTCAGCTTTTACCCTAAAGGAAACAGAAATATGCTATGTGCTCTGCTTTATGGGAGTTGCCATTCAGCTGACTTGCCCTCTTGTTCTTTTCCTTGAATTGGGTTGGCCCCTCAGTCTGCCCTGATGCATAGCCAGGGACTCCCAAAATGTATTGGCTTTGCTGCCTAAGAGGGGCAGTGGTTATGGGGAGTGGGACTTTGCAGCAGCACAGGAGAAGTTGGGCCCAGGGGAGGAGACTTGGAGCAGGAGGCACAGGTGGCATTTCCGAGGCCATGCTATTTAAAAAGTTGAAATTTGAGAAATGCACTTAATTGTCACGTTGAAGGTTTTAGGCTTTAACACGATGATATGATCATGCTGAAGGTGCACTCCCTTTTGTGTGCTAGGCTGTGAATGTTGGCAAGGCCCTGTATCATCAGTTGCTTCTTCAAAATAACTACTTAAATGTGGGGTTGTCCACACTAGTGTTCCCACCAGTGGGGCTGGAGTGGTGGGAAGTTCATAGAATAATTCTGGCACACGTGCACCCTCAAATTTTGATTTTATTTTATTTTTCCCCTCCTGCGCTATATTATCTGTCGTTGCCCTGAATTTCCAAAAAGAAATCTTTCACTCTGCTGCCATCTGGAGACTCGGCTGTGTATTTGGCGTTCTGATTTCGTTCCCGTTGTATTGTTGGTTGTAAATTGGTCAGCTTGAGAGGCACGTTCTGATTCCTAAAAAAATAAATAAAGTCCACAACAATTTGGTCTTTGTGCTGTATGTTGCTGACTGCCTGTTTTAAAAGGAACTTCTGACTTGTTGTAAAGCGATTATCTACAGTGTTAAGCTCAATTTCACAACATGCCCAGAAAAATGGTTGCAAAGGTACAAATAGTACAGGACTTCTGTTAAGATGCAGCCCTTCTTTACATTCAGTTCTGTTCTGCAACACAATATGATATCTTTATTTGTGATCCAGAGAGAGTGTTTTTCAAGAGTTAAGGAATTTGATCCTCTTGTGTGAAATACAACTAATGGTAGACTCTGGGCACTATCGTATGACAGACCAGCTCTTTTTATCTTCATCTTCAGGCCGGGGAAACTGGTACAAATGCCTTGGCAGTGTGCAGAAGATTACAAGAAAGCAAGCGATAGCAGAGTCTTCTGACTCCTTCTGTTATGTGTAACCGTTTCACTTGCTCAGCCCTGCAAGGGAGGGGGAAAGAGGCTTATTTCTAGAAGTTGGCTTACATATCCCATCTGCCCATTCTATCTATTTGTTTTTTAATCTGATCCATACGTTTTACACTTCTCGTGCTGCACTCAGCCCTGGGATAACTCACTGAAGTTCGTTAAGTCATTAAATCGGCCTAATTCCTTACTGACTTCATTAAAACTTGAATGACCAGGTACCTATTTTTTCAGTTAACGTCGGTTTAATTTGTTACCTTTTTCAAGCAAAAACACGGACGTATTTTTGAGTTTTCAGAATCAAGTGTGTAGTAACGAACAAGAGTCATGTAATGCAGGGAGAGTGAATCCTGAACCTGCAGCAGGTAGCACTAGATGACCTCTTGATTCCACAACCTTGTAAGACTTGAGATGCCGTTGCTCTTCAGTGTAGTAAGTTTTGTTTAAAAAAAAAAAAAAAAAAAATGTGTACAGCTGTAAAAAAATGTTGGCTGCTCTTCCATAATGGTATGTAGGACTGTTGTTACACTTCCCACCCTCCTTGCCCCCCAGTGATTTGTATGATTTGTCCTCTGCCTTAACGAGTATTTTTAAAATTCACTTGGCCTCCTTAACATTTGATTTTTTTTTTTTTTTTTTTTTTTTTTTGTGCATGAGTGAAGGTGGCCGCCAAACTGCATTCAGTTTGTACTGCCTTGTCTGCCAAGGAAGGTGCTGCTTTTGACTTCACTTGCGTGTACACACCTTTCCTTTTTCTACCACCAATACGGTCAAATAGAAAGATTCTAAGATTTGAAGTGGCCAGGTTTTTATTTGAGGGGTTTTGTGACTTGTCCCTATTTTGATGTCAAAGTTCACAGTCTCCTTTCCTTCATCCCTTTCCCATGCAGTTAGCATCTCTTTTTTTTTTTTTTTTTTTTTTTTTTCCCTCACTATTGTTTATACTCCGGTACAATGGTCAGTTCCGATGATGTGGAATTTTCTCCTCTTCCTTTATGATGAAGAAAAAGTTCTATCATGAAATAGGTGAAGTCATACTTCGTACAGTTGTCTCTACCTTGAATTGCTTTTCTTTAAGGTGGTGCTAGAACAACTTGCCTTGGAACCTGTGCCTGTTAATTGGGTAATTTGGAGGTATTAAAGTAGTTCATGCACCTGATGTAATTAGGGGCTGCAGAGCCTTTAAAGTCTTGTCAGGGCAGCCACTATGTTAATAGCGAATTGTAGGGATAATATTAGGTGAGGTCAAAATTGCAGCCATAATTAAGTCTGTACAGCACCTGCCATAATTCTCAAGACACTGAATTGCCTCCAGGGCACCTTTTTTTAAGCTTTCAGAGGAACTGAGTACCTATGGCTCCATTTGACATGAGACCTTGTTTCACATCTGGCATTGACCTTGAGCAGAAGAGAAGACCGAGGGGGATTGAATAGCAGCCTTTACCTCCCTGCAGGGGGGCTGCAAAGAGGATGGAGCTGGGCTGGTCTCAGTGGGGGCAGATGACAGGACAAGGAGCAATGGGCTCAAGGTGCAGCAAGACAAGTTGAGGTTGGATATTAGGAAAAACTCCTTTATTAAGAGGGTGGTGAAGCACTGGAACAGGCTCCCCAGAGAGGTGGTGGAGTCTCCATCCTTGGAGGTTTTGAAGACTGAGTTAGACAAAGCCTTGTCTGCATGATGTAGTTGGGGCTGATCCTGCTTTGTGCAGGGGATTGGGCCAGATGTAACCCCCTGAGGTCCCTTCCAGCCTTCATTTTCTATGGTTGAGAACCCAGACAGGGTGGCATCAAAACCAGTGGATACTGGGGAATTTTAATTTTGAAACTATTTCTACAAATGGTTAAAGTGACTATTGGGATTTGTCTAAGGCCAAGCAGTGTGTTTAGAGGCAAAGCAGAAACAACAGAGGATTCCCAAGGTAACTGCTTTAAAAGTGCGTTAACAGTCTCTGTGAATACATGTTTAGATTGGACAGGATTACATACAAATACGGTGGCAAGGCCGACAGTAGACAGCCGAGTGGAGAGCATGTGCCTGGTGTGTTGCTAACCCTCTTGATGAAGATGGAGCTGGATTGATTGTGTATTTTCTTCTTAATAGCACTAGCAGTTCCTGTTTTATCAAGTTTCAGGTCCATACAAGGACATCCTTGGCTATTTATAAGAGCTCTATAGTTTTGAACTTGTATTTTAAAATATTTCTGTCCCAGTCAGTAGAGTGAAGTCTTCGCTAACTGAAAAAGCTCCCTCTTCTGGTATATGTATAGTGTTAGATGCCAGTTTTCAGCCCTAACTAATAGGGTGAGTTGACAACTTAATTTAGTTTTTGTGTAAGTGGGCCCTGTGTTGAAAATATTACACCCTGAAATGTAGAGCAAATAGCAGTTGCTGATCCTCATACTTTAATCCTTCACATCTTTATGTAAACTAAGCCCTGTTTGTTTGTAAATGGGAAGGATGGCCCTGATATTGGGAAATCAAATACTAATATTCAGTAAAGCACTGCAAAGCAATAAGCCTGGATGACTTGGAATGCTGTCTTTTTCCTTGGGTTAGTAGTGAGGACTTATTTTTATCTTGTGGACTATATTTTCATTGGAAAAATCCATGCTATGCAACTTGGTTTTAGGCAGGAATCTTACTTAAAAGCAAGTGCTCTTCCTTGGATAGATTAGAGCTAGTAGAAAGACTTCAGTTTGATCCCGCTCCACAAATGATGGTTACTAGTAGAAAAGCATCCATATTTCCTTTATTTAAAAAAAAAAAAACTAGAACAAAACCGGTCAAACTTCCTAGTTTGCTAATTAGCTCCTTAATTTGCCTCATTGCTGAAAATGATAGATGGCAATCCATTCCTTTTGAACCATGGCAGAAAGCAAATTTAAATCCCTTGTGTAGATCAGACATTGGTTTTCTGCACTATTTCCAAAAAGAGATGTATTGCTGACTATCATGTTTCAGCATGAGGCCACTTTGCTAGCACAGATAAGGTTTTAGAGGCCCTTTCCTTAATGGAGGGAGATAAGAGCTGATGAATGCATTATCTTATGTGCACAGTGGCAGGTAGGGATGGTTTTCTTTGAGTTAATAGGCATGATGCTACATGTAACTTGGGAAGCAGAAAGGAAGAAGGTGTCTAGTTATGAAGATTGTTAAATGTAGGGTAGTAACTGTGTTCTCCACTAATTTTTTTTTCTTGGGTGGATATAAAACTCTTCAGCTTTGCACACAATTCTGAACTTGCTTTAAAATACGTACAGCTTAAAACATCCTTCAGACATGCCTTAAAGATGAGAGCCAATGTTTGTTTGGTGGGTTGTTTTTGGTCTTTCTTTTCAGTAAAGCTTTGCTTTTCTGCAGTGGTAATCTTAGCAGTTTGCTCAACAAGGAGGTGATGTAGTGTTTCCAAATTGTTTTTGGTAACTCCGCTGTTCAAGTTTCAGTTGTCTGAGCAAACTTTCCTCTTGATGATTCTATGTCTGGCTTAAACGCATGAAAATTTGGTACATTTGGAGTCTGGATTGCTCATCAGCTTGAAGTACTTGGCTTCAGCATCTCTGTACTCAGAGTTCAATGCAAGGCCTTCCAGATAATGAATCTGGTCTCATTTTAGTTGCCTTTGTGTTGAAAAGCATGTTACATGTTTAACGCAGTTGCTTTATTTGCGGGAGGAGCCTAAACTCGATGCAATTCAATGCCTGCGGCACTAGGTGGTGGTGTCACTTTAAATGTTGGTTCCCATTGAAGCATGGGCTGACCGAATTGACTGACTGTAACTTTTCTAAGGAGTTTCCTTCTTCCATCAATACTGTATCTCTTTGAATTATCTTGCTTTATAGACATGCCCACTTCTTCCACAAGTGTCTTTTATTCTTTTGTGCTGTCCTGTACATATGAATCTCCTAATGTGGGTGACAGTGGCCCCAAAAGGTTAAGGGTTCAAGATCCTAATGGAAAGAAGGGAGAAGAGCAGCAGAATAAAGACATTTGATTCAGAAAAGCAGTTGTTGGCAGAGTCAGGGAGCTGGTGGGCCAGATCACTTGGGAGGCAAGTCTGGGGTGGGTAGGGAAAGGAGTCCAGGAGACCTGGCTGTACTTCAAAAAGGCCCTTTTTTAGGGTGTCAGAGCAAGCTATGCTAAGGAGATGGAAGAATGGGAAGTACAACAAGAGGCCAGCCTGGCTGGACAGTAGTCCCAAAAGGAAACTCCAACAGGAATCCTACAAAAAGTGGAAACTTGGTCATAGTACTAGGGAAGAGTATCTGAGTATCACATGTGTGTGTGTAGGGAGGAAGTTGGGAAGGCCAAGGCACCAATTTGAGATGCAGCTGGCAAGGCAATAAAAGGGGATTTTACAAGTATATCAAAAGCTAGAGGTAGACCTGAGAAACCATAGGACCCTTGTGGAACATAGAGGGCAATCTAGTTATGGATGATGCAGAGAAGGCTGAATTATTTAATGCCTTTTTTTACATTGGTCTTAAAGGGGCAGGTATCAGATAAGTGCAGCTGGCAGCAAAGATAAGGAAGGAGACAAGTAGCCTGGAGCAGTAAGGCTCACTTAGAGAAACTAGATGCTTTCAAGTTGGCAGGGCCAAATGGGATATGCCCGAAGGTAGACAGTGGCTCTGAAATTACCTCAGCCAATTCCTTCTATCTTCTTTGAGGACTTGTAGAGGTCGGATGAGGTCCTAGATGACTGGAAAAGGGGAAATAAAGTGCCCACCCTTAAGAAAGCAGGGGGTGGGGAAGGAAGATCTGGGGAATTGCAGACTAGTCAGTCTGACTTTGCTACCTGGTAAGACCATGGAGCAGATCCTCAAGGAATTTATTGTGAAAGCCCTTGAGAAGAACAAGATGGTTAGGAACAGTCGATATGGATTCACTGAGAGAGTCATGCCTGATCAACCGGATTTCCTTTTATGATAGGGTGACAGGCTGCGTGGATGGGAAGACAGCAGTGCATATAATTAGACCTCGACTTTAGTAAGGCTTTTAAACTCTCTCCCACAGCATTGTCATCAACAAGGTAAAGAAATAAAGACCAGACAAAAATACTATATGGTGGATATGTCACTGGTTGGGTTGTGCTCAACAAGTAGTTCTCAACAGCTCAGTGTCTAGGTGGGAGGAGGCATCAAGTGGGGTTCCCCAGGGGTCTGTCCTGGGTCTGATACTGGTCCCCAACATCACCTTCACTAATGATTTGGATGATGGGATTGAGTACATGCTTAACAAATTTGCAAATGACACCAAGGTAGCAGAAGTTGTGGACCCTCTGGAGGGCAGGGTAAGGTGCCAGAGTGACCTGGCAGGGCTGGAGAAATGGTCTTTAATTAATACCAACATCATACTGGGTTGTATTGATAGGAGTGTTGCTCTCAAACCAAGGGTAGTGAGTCTTCTGCTCTGTCCAGCACTGAGGCCTCACCTGGATTACCAGATCCCATTTTGGGACCCACACTGTGAGAAGGTAGGAATCGAGGTGGATGTCATCTACTTAGATTTTAAGAAAGCCTTTGATGTGGTATCTCATTATATACTCGTAGGTAAACTTGGCAGCTGTGATGTAGATGATAACACGGTCAGGTGGGTGGCAAATTGGCTTAGGGGTCTCACCCAGAGAGTGGTGATGGACAGGTTGGTACTGACTTGGAAAGATGTGGGCAGCAGAGTCCCACAAGGCTTGGTCTTTGGACTGGTGCTGTTCAGTGTCTTCATCGGTGACTTGGATGAGTGTGTGGAAAGCACTCTATCCAAATTCACAGATGATACCAAGTTACGGGGCAAAGTTAACGCACCAGAGGGTAGGTGAATGCAGGCAGATCTTGACAGGTTGGAAAAGTGGGCAGAACAGAATAGGATGCAGTTCAATAAGGACAAGTGCAAGGTGCTGCAGCTAAGGGGAAGGAATGGCCAGCATTCTTACAGGTGGGGGGGGGGGGGGGAATGACCTCAGCAGCACAGCAGCCGAACGGGATCTTGGAGTCACTGTTGACTCCAAGATGAATATGAGCCGTCAGTGTGACAAAGTGATTGGTACAGCCAACCATGCTTTATTGTGCATTAGGAGGTGCATGATGACCTGGTCCAAGGAGGTGATACTTCCCCTTTTATGCGGCATTGGTTAGGCGGCAGTTGGAGTACTGCGTCTAGTTTTGGGCGCCGCACTTCAAGAGGGATGTGGACAACCTTGAGAGGGTCCAGAGGAGACCACTCATATGGTTAGGTGCCTGCGGGCAAGGCCCTATGAGGAGAGACGGAGGGACCTGGATCTCTTCAGCCTCTGCAAGAGAAGGCTGAGAGGGGATTGTGTGGCCGCCTACAAATTCATCACAGGTGGGTGCAGCAAGGAATAGGAGATGCTCTGTTTACCAGAGCACCCCTTGGAATAACTAGGAATGCCAGCCACAAACTTACGGAGAGTAGATTTAGGTTAGACATGAAGAAGAACTTCTTTACGGTAAGGGTTGCCCAAATCTGGAATGGGCTTGCAAGGGTGGTGGTGCTCTTCCCTACCTTGGGGGGGGGGAGGGGGTCTCCATCCCTGGAAACTGTCAAGAGCAGGTTGAAGAAACTTGGCTGGGATGGTTTAGTTTGATGATCCTCTCTCGAGCAGGGGCCTAGGTGACCTTGTGAGATCCAACCACCTATGGTCCTCTGTGTAAACTGTCTCATAAATCATTGCTAATGTGGCACCTGTAGAGAATTGTTTGTAGCTGGGGAGGAACATTGGGGAAAATCGCTGGTATCCACCTAGTTCAAAAACTCCACTAATTTTCAGATGTGCCAAACCTTTGTGCGACTATACACCTACTGCTGCTACTGTTCCCTGTTTTCATTTCCTTCCTATTATGCTTTAAAGCCAAGAGTGGCTTTAAAATGAGTCAGCTGTCTTGGAAAGGGATCTTGCACAACCATAACGCAGCTCTGCTCTTGACTGGGGTCTCGGGGTACTTGAGGATCATGGGTGTGGAGAACCTCCTGAGATTTCCCTCGTGTGGCACTGGTTTCCTCCATTGCACTATCCTTGGTTTTCATGGTTAGCCGCTACCTCTGGGGTCAGGTGCATCGGGTTGCACCAGAGTCCAGTCCCAAAGTGCCAAAACAATGTAGTGAACTCATTAAAGGATTTTTTTTTTTGTTTTTAATCTGCCATATAACATGTCATCTAGTCAGATTCTCTGTACCTGTGGTTCCTCACCACTGTCTGACTTGACTTGAGTTCTGGTCTTTTGAGGGTATTCTGTTGCAGGTGTTGGCCAGACTTCATCCTCTCCCTCATGGTCTATGGCCTTAAGGCAGCACACCATGCCAAGGAAGCCAGGACTTATGTTCCCTCTGTTGTTACCCTTGTGTATTTTTAAACTTATACCAGTCCCTTCTAGCTGGGAGGAGGCGGAAATGCATTGACCCGTTTCTGGGATCTTTGCTGCATGGGTGAAAACGGGGAGAAATTCAAAGTTAAAGGTTCAGTTCTGAAAGTGGTTAGCTTTTATGGTCAGTCTTATCTCTTGCAGGAGTTGGGTAAGACGCTAAATGGCATGGTGGGAAAAGTTGTCGTCCTGCATTTCCAAGCAGGCTAATGATACTATGACCTTGCTGCTGTAGGATATCACATCTGCTTCCTGTGACTCTTTATTTAATAATAGTAGTAGTAGTAGTAGTAGTAATAAAAAAATCAATGTCTTAAATGTCCTGAATTAGTTGCTGAGTTTGTAACCAGTTAAGCTAGCTCTGGACCTTCTGGGTATTGGCAGGAGCGAGACAGATGATTGCTTGGCACTGTACAAAGATGGTGCTGTGACAGTGGGGCCCTGGTTGGTGATTTGGGTTGTTTTGCATGCTGTTGAGATGCAAAGAGTATTAGTTTTTTGCAAGATAAGTTGCATGGTAAGTAAAATCCTAAATGGTAAAGCAGAGGAGGATACCTTGACTTATGTGGAAGTCAACTGGATTGAGTCCATCAATGTGTTTTGCAGGTAGAGCAGATTATAGCATTGGAATAATTAAGGGTTCATTGGCAGCTCTTATTTCAAATTCTGTTTTTTGTGATTAAAGGAAACTTGCAGTCTGTGTCTGCTAACTAATTCATGTTGGTGACCTTGCTTTAAGTGAGTGTTGGCCTTGCACAGACTCCTCTAAGAGGGTGGTCCTGGGCACAGGTAATGGAGCTCCTGCTGTTCCAGGCTGACAGGCCAGGGGATTTTTTTCATATTGGAAGAAAAATAGGAACTAAGGCTAGAAACAGGCATTCAAAAAGCCTGAGGCGGAGTCTAAGTTGCATGGTTTTCTCTGTGTGGCGTGGTTTAGATTGGTAGTGAACAGAAAACACATTCACCCGTTGGATGAGAGCAAATCTTAGATCGGGATCCACCATTTTTAAACCAGTCTGTGTGCTGAACTTCTGTTTTGGGTATAAGTTTGGTTTCTGATTATTGTAGACGTTAAGGTCTGTATCTGGCTGACTTTGGGTCCCCTGTTTTTTTGTGCGTTTTCTCCCCCACTTTCCCCCTCTTCCTTGTGTATTCACGTAGGAGCCACCTTTTTGATGTTGTCCCATCAGGGAAGCTGCTTCAAGTTTTGAATCTCTCAAATTTGACTTTTTGCTGTTCTGATGTTGTTTTGTAAAGATGGTAGTGACTTGAATAAATGCCTTTAACAACTGAATCTATTATATTTTAGTGTCCAGAACCAAAAATGTATTTTTACCAAGCATGTTTGTCTTCAGTGTTATATATATTTTACATGGAGCGTGTGTGTGTATATATTACATGGAGCTGAAACTGAGATCTTTTCACTTTAGCACTTAACAATTTATATAGGGCATATAGCTGTACGTGTTTTCATTCCAGCGGTGAGTATAAATTGTCTTTGCAAGCAGTGATTTCCACAAAACTTTCTACAGCAGACTGGGCAGATACCGTAGTACAAATTCTAGTCTTAACTGTTAGATCACATTGAGGTTTGACAACAGAATTGAGCTCCTGCTTCATCTGTATGCTTGTTTTAATAAATTGATTTAAATCAGTCTAACTTTCCTTTCTCATGCATGCTGCAAGCAAGAATGGTGGTGTCTACAGAACATGCTTCGTTTTCTGTGCTCAGCTGTTGAAGAGAAGCATAAACCAATTGACTAAACTCTCTTCTACAGTTTTGATGGGATCCCTGAACTTGTCCCTGTCACAACCCAAAGTTGTGAGGTTTTTTTTGTTTGTGTGCGCTTCGGCATCGCTAAATTATGTTCCCGCTCAATTGCAGCTTCCTTGCACGGTGGAGTTCTCTGCTACAGAAGAGAACTCCAGTGCAATGGGGAATTTCCCGCCAGTTTGTAGCTTTCTTTGCATGGTGCATTTCTTTTGCAGCTCAGAAATGCACGGTGCAAAGGAGTTCCCGCCATTTGTATGAAGATTCGTGCCACATTGGCCGATTCTAATATATGTACACGTAACGGCTAGAGATTGGCTTGCTAGCCGTATAAAGAGCTTGAGTGGTTTCCGCCCAAGTTGGAGGACTTCATGAACACTAGGAGAGAAATCACTTAGAGAGCGTGAAGATCTCTAAGTGCTACGGATCCTCATGGACCCAACGCATTTCTTAAGCAGGCAACAGAGGTCTAAATAACCTCTGGCCTCTCCCCGTCGCCGAGCGCAATCCTAGACATATTCCTTTCCTCTATACTCAATTTTCAAACCCACGGAGATTTAACAACTCCGGGGCCTAAGAACCGAACAGAGCCCACGGAGCTTCGACAACTCTGTGGAAAGAAATTGCCGAACCCACGGAGCCTTAACAACTCCGGGGCCAAAGAACCGAATTTGTCGTAATCCTTCAATGAGGATTTAAGCGGAGCTGCACCTGGAAACTGTCCAGCCTGCACCGCGACCATCTTGGGTGTAAGTAAATAATCTTTCAATCAACCATTACGCCTCTGTGACTAATTCTAGCCCGTGCGTGCCTTGCCGCCGCACGGTCTCCTCTGACCCCGCGTGCCTGGGCTGCTGGCCACAGCCCGCGTGCACAAAGGCGGGCCCGGCTCGCCCGCGGCCCGCAGAGTCCCCATAAAGATCAGTCACTTCTCCGTCATTTTTCTGATGAACTAAACCAGTTTGACCTCTAAGCTGCTTCTAATGCAAGGCACTGTTTTTCTCCAGTGCTCTGACTTTTTTTTCTAAAAAAAAAAAAAAAAAAAAAAGCCCATAAAATGCAAATCCCAGGACTGCGTGTACACTTTCGGTATCAGTCCCACCAACATCATGTTCCAGCATTACTTCCCTTACTTACCTGGGATGCAATTGAATCATGTTCCAGTGAGCATAAAGAACCATGTCTTCTCAAAAAAAACAAACCAAAAAAAATGTCATTTTACTAAACATGAGAGCTAGAAAACTGATGTCTCTACAGCAGGCCTTCCTGCCTGTATATAATGGCATCTGGATTTGTATCCTAGCCATGGTTGTAAATGTTCCCCTGGCTTTGTCCCTAATAAAGGACTGAACTTACTGGAACGCTGCGGTAGGCGTAGTGGAAGTGAGTAAAGAATGCTTTGGCTTTAGCTTGGCGTCCTCTTGCTCTGTGGGTTTGTCTGCCCCCGATTTCGACACTCTTCCAGCAATGGTACATATGTAAACATTTTTAAGAGACTTCCTGCAAAGTAAGTGCGAGTGGGGCGCACCATTTCAGTCCCTTCCTTTGCAGAAACCCATGTGTTTTGTTTACAGTCATTGTGAAGATGATTCATCTCAATTTAATATTTACCAGCTTGGAGGGGCTGACATTTATCTTGCTTGGGTCTAGCTATAACATTCCTGTCCGACACATGGTGCAAATCAACTGTCCTTCCAACTTGAAAGAGCAAGAGAGGGTAGGACTCTGCTGACGCATCGCTTTTGTTCTTTGGGAATTGTTTCCATCGTGCTCTCAAAAAGGAGGGATGCAAAAAGCTGTGCTTATGGCCAGTTTTCTCCATGTTTGCCTCGGTTGGGAAGGATCTGTGTTGGCGATTAGCTGTTCTCGCTGCCTGGCTTTGGGTTGCTGTCCTAGCGCTTTTTGCGGCTATATGCTCTTTTTTTTTCCCAAGCTTTTTCTCTGTAGGCCTCTTCATCATCTGAAGCTGTTCTCCAATACAAACGTTGCAGCCAGATTATTTTATCACAGTTTAAATTGCAGTTGTTCTTCACTTCCTCTCAGTCTTGTTGGGATGTGTTGGCACAGAACAGCCTTATTTAGTTCACCCCAGAGATGGCTCTGTTTTGGTGGTGGCTGTTTTTTCTCCTCTGTTTTCAGTCTGGATTGCTTTGTTCTTGTAAACAAGTGATTAAGTAGTTCTTTGAGCACTTCATAAATATTAATAAAGGACCTGATCCCAACCATTGAGACAAGTGGGAGGTTTCCCCCTGACTTCAGTAGAAGCAAAATTAGGATTTCTTAGGATTGTACAGAGCCTGATGGAGACCAAGCTGTATTGTGGTTTATAAGTAGACTTTCATACAATGCTACATTATCAGGTTCAGTGTTAGGGCAAAGCCCTTTTTCTCTTCCCTCTCTCCCAAAATATAAGTCAGTGACTAAAGAGAGAGACCTTGAACTACTCTCACAACGTTCCCGCTGGCAAGCTAAGGAAGTCTGGGTTGGATGAATGGGACTGGAAGGTGCATAGAAAACTGGCTGGAGCATCAGGCTCAGGGGGTAGTAATCAGTGGCTCGATGTCTGTCTAGTTGGCAGCTGGTATCAAGTGGAGCGTCCCAGGGGTCGGTCCTGGAACCAGTTTTGTTCAATGTTTTGATCAATGACCTGGAAGATGGGATGGAGGGAGTGTACCTTTGGCAAGTTTGCAAATGACACCAAGCTGTGGGGAGTAGTAGATACACTGGAGGGTTGGGCTAGGATTCGGAGAGACCTTGACAAATGGGAGGATTGGGCCAAAATGACTCTCATGAGGTTCAACAAGGACAAGTGCAAAGTGCTGCACTTAGGAGGGAACAATCCCATGCACCGGTGCAGGCGGGGGGTGACTGGCTGGGCAGCAGCTCTGCAGAAAAGGACCGGGGGGTGATGGGGGGACAAGAAGCTGAACAGGAGCCAGCAGTGTGCCCTTGTTGCCAAGAAGGCTACCGGCATCCTGGGCTGCATTGGTGGGAGGAGATAAAAGGCAGTGATTCTTCCCCTCTATTCAGCACTGGGGAGGCCTCATCTGGAGTCCTGTGTCCAGCTGTGGGCCCCCACTACAGAAAGGATGTAGACACATTGGAGAGAGTCCAGCAGAGCACCAGAAATGGTGAGCGGGGGCTGAGGGACAGGACTGGTGAGGAAAGACTAAGGGAACTGGGCTGATTGAGTCTGCAGAAGAGAAGACTGAGGGGGATTGAATAGCAGCCTTCACCTCCCTGCAGGGGGGCTGCAAAGAGGATGGAGCTGGGCTGGTCTCAGTGGGGCCAGGTGACAGGACAAGGAGCAATGGGCTCAAGCTGCAGCAAGGGAAGCTGAGGTTGGATATTAAGAAAAACTATCTCACTAGGAGGGTGGTGAAGCACTGGAACAGGTTACCCAGAGAGGTGGTGGAGTCTCCATCCTTGGAGGTATTTAAGACCCCAATAGACAAAGCTTTGGCTCAGATGATCTGATTGGGGTTGGACTAGATGTGACCTCCTGAGGTTCCTTTCAACCCTAACTTTCTATAATTCTGCTATTGCTTTTACTGCATTGTCCTGGGGGATTTTGTAATCAAGAAAAGGGCACAAAGGATTATGTGCACAAAAAGCACAAAATAAAACTGTGTTGAAAAGTTTGGCTTGGTATTTTCACTGTATGCAAAAATGTGCTGCAGTGACAGAAGTTGAGACTGGAGGGGCCTGGATTATAAACTGACCCCACATAAGTAGTGAGGGTCTTTTAATGCCCCTTTTGGAGTGGGGGGAAAAAGGGATGCTTATAACGGGAGCAATACAGTACTTGCCAAAGCTGCTACCTGTGTATATTTGCTGCATTAGTTCTTAACTGGTTATGACCAGTGTCACACTAGCTTTTTGGCCATTAAAGGTAGATGTGGAAGGGGAGAGCACATCCCTGCTCTATTTTGGCTGTCCTGCATGCAGTCCTGTGCTGACTTACAAGCTGCTCCATCCCTGCAGCCATATTTCTGTCTTCCCAATGAGACCTTGCCAGGGCAGACAGCCATAGGTAGAGGGGCGGTGAGCTTCGCTCTGGTACTGTGTTCCAGGATCGTGCGGTTCATTTGGAGGAATGCGTTCCTGGTCTGCAGTCCTTCATATTGTGGACTACCAGGCTTTCATAGCCAAGGTCAAATGGAGATGTGGAGACAGCCAGTCTGTTTCGTCCTCTTATTTCTTTGCAAGAAAAAATTAGGAGCTTAAGATGCTAGCCCACGAGGATGTAGGCTGGGCCCTATTCCGTTGGCAAGGTGCTGAGAGCTGTTGCCTGAAGTGTGGATGCCCACAGGTCTATTTAGCTTCAGGCAATGCAGGTTCCAACAGGAAGGCCTTAAGAAGCTTTGACCTGTCTTATGCCAGGCAGGTGTAGCTGGCAAACAGCTGGTCTTTCTCTTTTTTGCAGAGTGCAAAGGAGATGATGGGCGCATGCAGCCTTTTGGGCTATGCTTACCTTCTTGAGGTAAGAAACCAAGGAGCAAAAGGAAGAGCCTCTGCTCTAGGAGCTTAAGTCTGATAGGCAAGAACAGTTTTTTGCAGCCCGAGCCATGATATTAGCCATGCAAAGTGAAATGGCTGGCCTCCGGTCTCTGACTCGAGGAAAGGCAGACCAGAATCATCCAGAGCAACTGGAAACAGTCTAAAAAGCCACATTTATCGCTTGCAAATCTTGATTCATGTTGCAAGTGAATTGTCAGTAACTTAAGGAAGGCAGATGGAAGGACAGGATGCTCTTTCTCTCTCTTCATGTGAGAAGAGACTGAAAACCAAGAGGAACCGAAGGGCATTATAGAGGATATGGATCTGTGTCCATATGGAGCCATTTAAAAAAAGGAGTGGTTGCTGCATCCTAATTGGTAGGTGTGGATGAGATGGGAATGATGCACATGTAGCAAAACTGCTCCAATTTTTAACGCCAGATGAAAGAACCAGCAGTCAGCTGCAGGTGTGTGTATATATAGACACTCCCATGTCATTCTCCTTCCACCATGGTCTGTTTTACCATCTGGCACCTTTCAGGATGTACTTTGTGCAGTAGGGCAGTGGTCAGCCTTTTGGCCCTGGGGGCCACGAGTGGTGTTGGATCGGAGCCTCGTGCCATCCCCTTCCTGTCCCTTATGCACCAGAATTGGGTCCTAGGGTTCTGGTGCCATCCCTTCCTGCCCCTGCATGTTGGAGTTGGGGTCTAGCACTGCCCTTGTCCAGCCCAGTGTACTGGGATCTAGCACCTTGTCCAGCACGTGGGGCTTGGGGTTCCCCATGGATCTGGAAATTTTGGCAGCAGGGGAGCAGTACCACTGCTCCTTTCTTGCCAAAATTTCAGACCTGTGGAGAGCAGCCTGGTGTGCTGGATGACATGATGCCACAGGCCCAGGGTTGGGCTCTCCTGCTGTAGGGAATAGGTGCTGAGTGGAGCTGTGTGAAGTGATTGGAAGGGGATGAATGCTGTAGGGAACTTCATTGCGGTGTCTTGCTAAGCATTTGCATGCTAACTTGGCACCTAAATTGACCCTTGCTGCTGCTGAGCAGTGATCCATTAAGCTTTGTCTGTAGTATTGTATCTCTGAGAGAGTATGGCATTGGCAGCACTATCCTTCTATATAAGGCAGGTCTCCACTTTATATTGTGGGTTCTGGTTTATCTGCCTTACAGGCTTTACAGCAGTTACTGTGTGGGTAGTAGCATGTGTAAACCACACACTTGATCTGCAATCAAGATGCTATACTTTTGTATCTTTATGGCCCTACATAATAGCAATGACTGCAGGTAAGTGCATTGTTCTGCTGTAGGTTGCCTTTGATTTTTAGTAGAAGGCCAATTAAAATTCTGAAGCTTCAGGTCAAGCAGAACGATTCCCAGGATTTCTCCTCTTAATCTTCCTTTGTGCGCCACTGCCACTTTCAGTGGAGGAAATGCTGGCTGTTGTGATCTTCATGGTTGTGAGTATAAAACAGATTGTGGGTAGCATATCTAATGCCAGGTAGTGCCTTTAGAACAGGGTGAAAGGGCACTCGGAAAAGATAAGAATAAATGTGCGCATCTGCATCTCCTTTCGTGAAGCTGACTTGCTTGGTGGGATGCTGGTTTTGGGCTTGGCCAGCTCCTACTTATGGCATGGGATAATACCATACAGCTGGCATGACTAGCAGTGAGTGGCTGCAGTCCAGAGCCTCAGAGGCCACCTGCTTGGATGTCTGCAGTACTTACCCTGCAGCTATAGCAGGAAACTACCTGTGGGATGCAGGACTGCATGGTCCTTCCCTTCTGGAAGATCACTCCCCACATTTTTCCTGTCTGGTTGTGAAGCAGTTAGAGCAGCTGTTGTTTCCATTTTATTATAAAGGTGTGCATTGGTGCTGTACCACAGGTGATGGGATTATGCACCATTCAAGAAGTCATTAATTAGTTTACATGGCAGTGTTCTCTAATTGTATCAGGAACATGAGTGCCACATGAGGTCAGACCAGTGGTCCATCCAGTCCAGTAGTGAGGCAGTTGAAGGGTCTTCATGTGCATCTTAACAACCCCTCTGGTCCTTCTCCTAGGTTTTGGAGTCAATTGACAGAAAATGCTTGCTTCAGGTGCTGTAAGGTCTCATCTGTCACTTTGGATGGTTCACTAGTCTTTCTAAGGTGGGCTGGGAAGGTTTGTGACAACACCTGGATTTTGAAGTCTGGAGTCTTCATCAAGGATGGTGTATGTCAGTGGTTCTCAACCTTTTTAGACTTGAGGCACCTCTGGGAAAATGCCAGCTCTTAGTTTTCACTCTTTCTGACTACAGCAAAACATGAGAGCAGTACTTCTGCTGCAAAGAAATTGGATCCCAACAGGTCAGAATGTTTCTAACACTACAGATTCCTGTGTAGGAACCTACCACTAAACTGTAGGTGTATCTTGTGAGTCATGCCATGAACCATGGCACCGTGGTTGAGAATCAGTGGTGTGTGTGGACACTGATGGTGTTACTGTTGCTCGTCTTTCTGGGAGATCCTTTGCTTCCCTAGGTTAGGAAATCTTTTGCTGGACTGGTTATAGGTGAAAGGAATAGGATAACGTTACCCTGCGGAGTTGCAGAATGACTGGAATGTCCATCTGGAAGATGGAGAAGTAACTGTAAGATACTGATATGAAGGTGGAATGGCGATGAGAGATCTTTCTATCGATACCATTTGAGAGCCAGGGACAGCTGTGCATGTGGATGCATGCAAGAGGTGGGTACTTAACTGTTCAAAAGGTTCAGCCAGAGAGGAACCCTCTGCAGAATAAAGCAGCTCTTCAAGGTCATGGAGTGAGGGATGCATTGTGCTTCTCCTTGGAGTCTAGGGGCTGTTTGTGTGAAATATATACGCTTATGTAAGGCATTTAAGATTACTGCACATGTCATTCTGTGTGTACAACTGCAAGGATTTAATCATACTTGACATGTGCATGTTATCAGTCGCATCTGATGTCTGTTTTTATGGCAGGTAATGCCGTGCTCCCCATGTAATACTTATTTTGCTGGTGGTGGGATGCTTCTGACAGTTGTGCTTCATGGCGGGAGGAAGGGTCCAAAATGCATGGCCAAGAATGTAGAGGGGTTTCAACTTCCTGCTGTTTGAACAAGCACCAAGATGTACTCTGTGAACCTTCAACAGATGCACACACAACCTCATTGAACAGTAATGTCACTGCATATTTAGATTTTGATTGTTTTGCTCATTTGGCTTGTTTTGCAAGGATGCAGTGATTAGAATATTAACATTTCAGAGTCCTTTATATGCGAGTAGTTGAAAGCTGCATATGTTAAGATGGGTGTCTGTGTGTCTGTCCTTACCCGATTTTTATTGAGAGACCAACTGCAAAATATCACAATATGCAATAGAACAACGTTCCCCAAAAATGAAATGAGAACTTGTGCAGTTTCTGGTGCTGCTCTTACATCAACCAAGAAGCTGGAGCATTGGTTCTCAGCCTTGTTAGACTTGAGACCCCCTTCAGAAAATAGCAGCTTTTAGCTTTTACTCATGTCTTGTCTAGAGAAAAATGCTGGAGCAATTCTTCTGTTGCAAAGAACTCATTCCGACTGTTTCTGTCTTCGTTTATGATGCTATGCTTCCTTATTTGACACTTCTTGGTTTATCTTGTGAATCATGTGTAGGTGTTTGAACATTTAAGTGCTAACACTGTGTGGCAGCACCCTGAAATGTATCTTGTAGCACCCCAGGGTGCTGTGGCACCATGGTTGAGATTTGCTGGGTTAGGCGAACTTCTGTTCTAGGGTAGTTTTGGATGGAGGCAATCCTGCCTCAAGCAGGGGGTTGGACTAATGTGACCTCCTGGGGGCCCTTCTGGTTCTACTTTTCCATGATTCAAAAAGGCAAAGAAAGCTTAGACTAGCACAATAGTGTGCTTAGAGTACCTGAGCCCATATAACATTGCTTCCCTACAATCCCTCCTGTTAATTGTTGTGGTGGAACGCAACTTAATGCTTATAGACACTGGTACTAGTCACGCTTTGGGGCTCTGTGTGGTACAGCTTCATCATTCAGCTTTTAGACTTAGTGGAAAGTCCTATACCACTTCAACCTAGTACAGCATTTAGCAGGCTCACTGGTTTGCTGGCATCCACGGGGTGTCCCTAACAGACTGGCTCAGTGGACATAGCCTGTGGCACATTTAATGGAGATATGGGCTAGCTCCCCATTGGAACTGCAGGCTGTTGCACCTCTCTGAACTTTGCATGTCTAAAGACTAGTAGCTTTCCAGTTGTGCCCCTTAATTTGTGTTTGTCGTGATACCTACTTGTATACCTGTATGGAGTTACTGGTGGATTGATGAGTTAAACCAAGCCCCTTTCCAGAGGTTAGTGAAGTTCCGCATCTCCATGTGGGACCATGGTGTAGTAGCATTAGGCACAACCAGTAAACAGCGAAGAATGAGACGCCTGCTCGTGAACTCTTCGTGAGCTGCTCTTGCGAAGGATGACACTTGGCTGTGCATGGCCATTGGCAGTCGGTTGATATCTGGTTATAATGACCTTGCAGCAGGCAGCCAACCCAGATGGCCGGCAGAATGGTATTGTGTTACCAGCGGGAGGTCCTGGCAGATGCCCAACAGGATGTGGGTGCGACTGCTTTGCTGTGGGTAAGTTCATCCCACATTGGGGAAAAAAGACTTCCAAATTGGGTTCACTAATACACATTTAAAAAGCCATCTGAATTGTAACAACACATTTTAGGCCTTTGCCTGTCTCCACTTGCGCACACTTAAAAAAAAAAAAAAAAAAAAAAAAAAAAAAAGTGTAAGCCCCTGTAATGGGGAACGCTAGCATAAACAGTGGTTCAAGTCACCCCTAGCATTTTAAGCAGGGGGAGAGAACATAATGCTGAGAGCAGAAGGCTGCAGTTCAATGGGCTTGGGCCCACGTACAAGTGAGTTTACTCCAAAATAAGGGGGGGTGTGCGTGAATTTGAAAGCAGAATAGCTGTTTTGTATTAACTCCATGTGTGTGCGCGCTCACGGAACAAAAGTAGTTTTGTGGATTAGCTTAATCCACTCCAAGTGGAGGAGGAATGATCCGTAGTTATCCTTTGCACTCTTCAAAGAGAGGTAGTCAGTTGTTAGTCTGAAGCCACCCAGCCCTGCTGCTTCCTGGCATTTTGGACACAAGGTGTGTGTGTGTGTGTGTGTGTGTGTGTGTGTGTGATTTTTTGTTCTGTATACAAGTGCCTGGCCTACTAGGGTCTGGGTCTATATGACTAGCACTCCAAGGTAATTAAATAATGATGACCTGTAAAGCTTCATCATGCAAAACATTTTACTAGGGAAAAATAGTGATCTTATGAATCTAATTCCTAAAATGGATTCACACTGCAATGTGCCACTTTGTTCTGTTTTTAAAACTTTACTCCATCCCCAGAGCTGATAATTGTCCCAGTTCATACTGGTGTGTCCAAGATCCTAGTATTAAGTTTACACTAGCTGCCTATGTATTGCGTAATCCCCAGGTACATATAGAAGGCCTCTAGAATTTGCCTTTTATTTTGTGCATAATTGCAGTAGTTAGCTTGTCCTTTTTTTTTCTCGCCTGCTGTTTCTCTGTAACAAAACCTCATACAACTGGAGCAGTCTCTGATAGAACTGACTGCTAAAGAAATTCTGCTTTTACGAGGGTGGGCATCCCTGGTATTGGAGGTTACAAAAAAGGTCACCTGCACAGGCAAAGTGGTGGGGTAGGGGATAGGATTACATTTAGGATGGACCCGTTGGCTGCATTGGGATTGGAGCAAATGGTGGAGAAGTCTGGATATGTCCTATTCTCTTTCCCTCTACATTCATGCTCTGCCTTTGTTGGGGACTGGCCTGCTTGCACAATGACAGAGGCCCACCAGGAACTACAAGCCCCTTCTGGCTAAAGGAAGGCCACTAGGTTTACAGCCTGATTGTACAAGACCTCAAAAGACCAAACGGGAATGGGAGTGAAGGTTACAGGTTAATAACCAGGGTGCCAGGTGATGACACCTATTTGCTGCTCTCTGAAGGCATCTCAGGAGCCATTGAGTGCTGTCCAGTGACAATCTGCTTGGAGATGTGCACGGACAAGCTGCAAGACGATAGCTGTGTAGTTACCAAGGCCCCCTCTAGTTGGCATGGGTACTGGGCTGGGTCAGACCATCTACTAGGTGGTAGTTCTTACATTTCTTAAATGCCATTTTACTTTCCTTTTTAAAGAGAGACTCAGAGTTTAACTCCACTGTGGACTCTTCAAATTGTAGGGATCCCAAGGGGTCATCTTCAGAGCAGGGGCAGGACTTAAAGCAGGATAAGTGTATGACCCATCTCTGACAACAGTTATCTAACCTGTTCTTTTAAAGCCTCCACTGAAGGAGCTGGCACAATTTAATAGCTTGTTTCACTACTTCAGTACCTTTTTTGCTCCCCCTGTCCCCCAATCTCCCTTCTCCCCCACGAAGAAAAAGAATGTACATTTTTCTCTGCAGAGTATGCCGGTTTCTTCATGCCCTTCCCCTAGGAACATGGAAAAGGTTTGATTTGTTGTCCTCATTATAAAAACTGCTTCTGTATTGGAAGACAAGGTTCCTAGGGTGAATCTGATATCTTAATAAAAGATATCAGATTCACCCTAGGAACCTTGTCCGCCTATGTCCTTAGACCAGCACGGCTACGACCTACACCTCTGTATTGGAAGACACTTATCTCCTTCAGTCTTCTAATTGTTAGACTAAACTGACCCAATCCAACCTTTCCTCACAGGCCGTGTTTTTACAAACCTTGTTCTTCCCTGGACTCTCTTCGGCCTGTCCACTTAATTAAAATGTGGTGCAAAAAATTGGGAACAGAACTCAACGTGAGGCTGCAGTAGCATTGAATACAGCAGAGTAATTCCTCCTGTGTCTTGTGTGCCACATTCCTTTAAATGCCTACCAAAATCAGATTTGTTTCTTAACCGCATCATACTACTTCGTTTTAGTTTGTGATGCATTATAATCCTCAGATCCTCTGGTTGCCCTATGGCTTATCCAGATATTCTCTCTTCAGTTTTTGCATTTTATGTCTCTTCCCTATGACCTAGCAGTTTCAATCAAGACAGGTGCAGTTTCATATGTTTTTTGGATGATTTATCACTACTTACTTTGAGTGATGGTCCTGTTCTTCAAAGCTCTTATAACATCTACCTTAGTGTCACTCGTCGATTTTATTTATTTCTTTTATTGTTGAACTTTAATGCATCATCCAGGTAAGTAGTTAGGGAGAACATTGAAAACTGGGGTCAGTATAGATCCCTGCGCCTCCTACTTGAAATGCTCCTCTAGGTTATCAGCAGCTGTTAACTACTCTTCAGAGCAGTTTTCCAGCAGGCACTGTCCAGTTTCATCTACAGTCTAGATTCTAGACCGTATTTACTTAGCTTGTGAGTAGGTCATGTAGGACCATCAAAAGCTTACCCAAGGGAAGGTAGAGCACATCTGCCGTGTCCTGTTGATTCATTAGACTAGTTATGCTGAGAAGAGCAGCCCTACGAAGAGCATGGCTTTTCTGCATCTGCTTCCTACTGTAAAATCTAATGGTAATGGAACTTCAATTTTCCTAGTATTTTTGCTGATGCTTTGTTGCTGTTAAAGGGAAAATAGGCTGAAAATACAGGTGTGGAGTATCAGCACAAGTAAAAGGGGCTCTTTCTAACTAATAAGATTAACGTAAGACTTTTTTGGATCAAGATTAAGATATAACCTGCAAGAATGCTGTGCTTTTCCTTGTTTTTGCCACTCAAGCATCAGGACACTTTTAGCTAGGTAGGGAAACCTAACACTGGATGGATGGATTGATTAAGTTTCATGACACAAACTTACTGAACTGCAAAATAGAAGTAGATGTAAAGCTGAAAAAGCACACTTCAGACTGACCGTTTTCTCTCAAAATGGTCTCAGGTGCTTGTGATCAGTCAGAAATTGCGTGTAGTGTAGGAACACCAACGTACTCCTAACTTGCCGGAAGCTCCAGAGGATGAAACGATGAACTCCGTTGAGTATTTCATTTAGGGTTTTTAAGGGAGGATGCATTTTTCAAACTTTCTTTGACCTCTTCTCTAGGCACGTTGCACCAATTGACATTTTTTTTATGTTACTCGGTAGTTAATTTTTGTTTCATCTTATTTTAACTTTTGTAATAAACAACAATGCTAATGCTTTTATGTAGCCTAATGAGAATAAAATGTTTCTGAAGGCTGTAACCACTACAGAAGTTTATGGTGGGGGGGGGAGCAAGAAACTTAAAGTCCAGAACAAACCCAGGAATTTGTTCCACGTATTAATTGAAAACAGAAAGCCAGACACTTCTGTTTCTTTGTCCCTAGCATGTCCTTGCATTGTTCCAGATCCTTTTTTTTCGTTTTGTCCACAGAGATTTCCTTGGGAGAGTTTGCCTTTTTTTTTTTTTCTTCCCCTCCCTCCTGCAGTTTTAACTTAATTTATTTCAGTTCTTATGAAAGCCAATCTTGCAGTCATAAAGCAGGCAAAAGTCTCCATTGGGACAGGGTCAGGTTTGTAGTTTGCCATTATTAGACATTGCATAGCTTGCTGTTGTAGCTACCCTGTTCAAGAGGTAGAATAAACCTGGAAAAGGCTTTTCTTGGAGATATGAACTCTAGCTTGACAAGACCTGAAGTACGGTCTCTGAACTGAATTTAGTCTGTTAGACTTGCATGTAATAACTCCTTGTGAACTCCTCCCTGTAGCACTCCCTATCTCAGGATATTGGAGAGTTTCCAAATCTTAATAAGAGAATCATCACAACCTCTCTCGAGATTTGGGAAGTAGTCTCTCTCTCTGTACCTGCCTTTTAGTCTCCCAATTTGACAGATGAGCAGAGTGACTTAATTTTGAGGAGCTCACTACGTCAGCCACACATTAAGTCATTTTGGCAGAGCTTAGAACAGAACCTAAATGTGGGATTTTACAGTTTTAGTCTTGTACTCTAGCCATAAGGCGATAGCCAGTGTCACTCCTCCTCCCCCTTCCCATGGTCTCGCTCAACTGTAGGTCTAAAGAGGCATTTTGATGTTTCCTCTGTCCCGTCCCATCCCATCCCATCCCTCCTGGATATCCAGTTAATAGTCCAAATACAGGTTGTTTCTACCTGGTTCTTGGTACAAAGGGGAGGCTTGCAGAGATGCTAGGATGCAGAAATGACAACTTGGTCTTCTGGGAGAGAAGGGATCATGCTAGAGCAGTGTAGTCCAGGCTCTAAATAGCCTCAAGACTGAAGGTGGCCCAGAGCCATTTGTCACTTGAATGTGGCCATTGCTTGATGGATCCTACCCCCCGAAACCCCACTGTACCTTACTGCTCATGTTGGGAAAGTTTGGCTGCTTCTGTTCCATGAAATAAACCTTTTTATATTGGAAACAAGATAATTATGTTGTTTGCCTATTGTTATAACTCTTCTCAAAGCTTTTTTTTTTCCATTTGACCTCTGAAAAACAAAAGCTGACTTTTAACAAGCATGGACGTTATAAAACAGTCGATGATGCCGGTAGTCTTAACTTTTTTTTTCTCATTTGTAAATGGATCTGTTTTGTTCAATGCTGTTTTACTGATTGTATAACTGTCTATTAGATGTTGTGCAGAACGTTAAATCCTTGGGATGGAAAGTGCTCTGCAACCCTGCTCTGTGAATGCAGTGTCAGGTGGGGCTTAAAATCAGTGTGAGGTCTGCAAAGAGGACACAAGGAAGAAATGAGGGTGAGGTGGAAAAGGAACAGGCAGAGAGAAGGGATGTAGACAGGTGGAGAGATGGTAAAAGTGCGGGTTGGGATATGCTGGAGGAATATGTAACAGCAGGAAAGGGTGTAATAAAGTATTAAAATTAAATTAAAAAAATGACTCTGTATCGGGTATTGTGGCTCAATACTTTTAAATAAATAAAAAAAAATTAAATTACAATTCAAGTAGGGAGGAGGAGTTCATGGCAGCAGTTAGCTGGGCAGAACAGCTGAGAACTGAACTGCAAGTCAAGTCAGAATTGGTAGTTGCTCGGCCAAGATGACTGCAGTAAATTTGGAGGAAACAGAGTCAAGACTGGATAGCTTTCTAAGGGTATGCTGTTGTTCAAACAGAAGTTCAAAGGTTTAGTGTAGAAATTGCTGTGGGGTTTTGTGGACGTCTGTACTGCTAGTCCGACTAGGTCACCATCCTGTGGCACGTGTGACACAAGTAGCTCTGGTGTTGCACGTGGCACTGGGGGGCGGGGGGCAGGCAGTGCAATGACTAGTAAGTCAGGGAGCAGAAAGCAGAGCAGCAGATTGGGGAAGGGACTGGAGTGGCACTTAGGCATAATTTGGGGCTTAATTTATGGCATGCCTGCCAAAAAGGTTGGCAGACAGGCCACATTGCAAAGGCTCTAGGTGTTCCCAGTGGTATATTTTTACTTTTTAATATCCAGGAAGTGGTAGCGGATAATTGAAATAATGTGGCAGCAACTTTAAATTCGCGAGTCAGATGAAACGAAGTGGGTCATCTGTGTGGGCAGAATAAAATTTAAAATGGTCCCAACCAGTTTTAAAGGCTGCAGATAGATTTTGCTTTTATGCACGAACTCTTTAACTTTGAACACATCCAAGAACGAATCGTACCTGAATCCTGCAGCGATCCTGCGCACCCATCTGGAGTCCTCATTGACACCACTAAGCCAGAGTACGGGGCCGTAGTTCGCCTACGTGGAGTTCATTGCCAGTCAGTGTTTTAGTCTACGAGCTACAAATGTGTTGGGTCTTGGGGACGGGGATGTGGAGGCAAGACCAGGAAGATTTGGACGTGACCTGGATGCTGGTGTCATAAAGGAAGGGTGGAATCCAAGATGACACTGATGTTACTGGCCATACCGACGGGGGGGAATAGCAGTATAAATAGTGATGAATACAGAAAAGACTTGGGAAGAGAAGAGGAGCTTGGTTTTTAACTGATGGTTGACATCTCGGTCTCCGGGGTGGTGTTGTTGCCTGTCACTGACTCATTTTTTGGCCCTGAAATAAGTCATTGGACCGTTGTGTCTTGAGTTTGGCCATCTGTAAAATGAGGGAGTTGTGAAACTTGCCTAACGTTCATAAATCATGTTGGGATTCTTGGATAATGGGTGTTATATAAATGCACAACAGAATTTTTTTCCTTTGGTGGGAACATATTATGTCATCTTGGAACTTTTTTCAATTAGTGTTTCCATTTTACTTTAAAATTGAGTATTAAAATCTCATCAATACATGTAACCAAATACAGCATGTGTTATATATGCATCTTGGCTTTGTAATTAGGCAGAGGTCAGTAGTATGGAGGGTACTATATTAATTTTTATAGAAGTAATATTGCAAACAAACTGGCCATCACTAGATGGCAGTCGATCTCCAACTTTAATAGTAGTTTATAGTCAAAGTTTGAATGTGGTTACTGTGCAGTAAACCCACCAGCCTTGATACTATGGCAGTATCCTAGCTTTTATACATTTGAAGTTGGTCCCTTTCAGGTGCTTTGTACTAATGGAAGAAATTAGCCTCTGCCTCAGTGCTAGATATGTTGTGAACTCTGTCGGCTTTGCTTTTTGACTGATCTAGCATGCTCGCTTGCAGTATGTGAAGTTGGACTAGTTTTTAAAGTTTGTTTAATGCAAGTAAGGAAAGAACCCCCATATGCAGGTGACTGGAGGTGCGTGACTCAAGTTGTAAGAACAGACTTTCTTAAAGATTTTTTTTACTCGGGTCTGGCCCTCAGCACTAAGTCCCAGTTTGGCCATGGCTTTTTTTTACTGTGGAGACTGTCCTGAATGCAGAGGATGAAATGGTCAGAAGTAATGTCTGATTCTATCGGATAGCAGACTTTTAACCCTAAATCAATTTAGTACCTTTGAAAATGAGCCACAATAATTTAAAAATGCCTTCGAGGAGCTATTTAGTTCTGATCTCTAAAGGGTTGTTTGTTATATCTGTTCACTATGGAAAGGCTTCTATATTTTTATAGTCTGTTTTTGATTATATTTTCATCTTGGATAATTATGCTTGAAAGCTAGGAGAGCAGTATTGTAATTAAAGCAGCTGGGGTCTCTGAAATTTAATTTTTAACCAACTAGGAACTTTGAGTCCTCTAAAATTGACCAGAGGAGAATCCAGCAAAGCTAGGTTTAGATTTTAGATCCATCTTGTAGAGGAAGTCCTATGCATTATGCAGCTTTACAGTAGTTGTTTTTTTTAAGATTATTATTATTATTCTGCATGCCCTAGAAAATGAGTGTGATTTACAGTAAGAAAGTCTTTCATACATTGCATCATCAAGCTCAATCTTTCTGGAATATCAGCTGCTTATTTGGCTATTGAGACGGTCTGTTTGCCGTGCAGAGGCAGGTGGAAGTCTTGCACACTGTTTTCATTCCTGTGTATGTGAATTCAGGGAAAATGTTTAATTGATCCATCTGGAGATTGTCTGTAATGTGATGGCTGCGTTGAAGCTTCCCCCCGATGCACACCAGGAGGGGGTTCTTTGCTTTGGACTTGGAAGGACTTCTGTGGTAGTGGGGCAGGGATTTAAACCTTTTATGCCTTGTTCGTGTCGGCAGCAGAGGTGACTATAGTTTTGTGACAGCCTTCCCACTACGTCTGCTACATTACAGAGGCACTAGGGCTAGGGACAGAAATTTAGATGCAAACTTGTTTCAGTGATCAGAAACCAGTTCAGATCTGTAACGCAACAAATTTAGTGCACATAAACCACTTTCAAAATGACTGAAACCAGTTTAAGATAAACTAAGGTGGAGGTAGTATCAGACTTCATTGATTTAGGTTAAATGGGTTTATTGAACTTCTGTCCCAGATCCCCTCCAGATTCAAGTGAACTCAGTCCCCTAGCATCCCAAGATGCTTTGCACTTCCCTCGCAAACCTGGTCTCGTAGGGTGGGTAGGTTAGTGTTGGCCCAAGTTGTCTCCTTTACCCGAGCAGGGAGGCATGCTCTAGCGTCCCCTGGCTTCTGGCCTGGGCCGCTGCAGGCAGGTGGCTGCATTTCTGGAATCAAAAGTGGATGTCTATTCACTTGCTTATCGGTTTAATCTACACGGCTTAGACTAGCCTGGATAGATTGATTTGATTCAGCCTCGGGCTTTCTGACCATCTGTCCTTAGCAAAGGAGTTGGGTTCAAACTCAGTGCCTTTTATAAAGGCAACCTTATGCCATTGAATTAATAGTCCTTTGTAGTCCATTGCTGACGTGACTGTACACCAGCTAGAGGTGGAAGCCTCCCTCTATGGTTACGAATGGGATTATGTGTTTAACCTTTTGAAATATTCTTTAATGAAATCCAAATGCCTGGCTTGTAGGGGAAGAAAAAAAAGATTATATGGGGACAGAAACATTCACACCCAGGGGTTTAAAAAAAGTAGGCTTCTTGACTTGTTTTATACAGAGGTGAGAGGTTACTTTTAAAGACTTGAACTTTGTGTGTCTGTTCTCTCTGACATCAGTGGTGACAGCCATTTACAAATTCTCTTTAAGGTCGGTTTACGATGGCGAAGAGCATGGCCGTTTCATGGAAAAACTGGAAGCCCGAATCCGAAACCATGACAGGGAGATCGAGAAAATGTGCAACTTCCATTACCAGGGCTTTGTGGACTCTATCACGGAGCTGCTGAAAGTTAGGGGTGAAGCTCAGAAGCTGAAGGTAAGAGTTTTTGTAAAGAGGTAACTTTCCCTACAGAGTGAGGAGTAAGAGGTTTAACTACAGGAGCAGTGCCAAGGTGGTCAGGCCTCCTCATGTAGACACATGATTGGATTTTTTTTAAGAGGGTCAGAACTGGAACCTGATCAGAACCAGGAAAGTTAAAGTACTTCAACTTATTGGGGGGCTGCACTGTTGGGATATTAAAGTTAATAACTAGCCTGGAACATGGTTTCTTATCTCAGCCAGAAGATTTCATCTCTAGCAGTACATTTCCCCCCTGGGACATGGGCTCATCATGGTCTCCTTATGGTGCTAACAAATAACACCAAGTATGCTTTTGCCAAAGATGTAAAAACTCTGTGTGTGTGTGTGTGTGTGTGTGTGTGTGTGTGTTTTTTACATCTTTAGCATATCTATGTAGGAGCAGAGCGTCAGAAGAAAGCCATAGAAGTATTTAAACTTCTGCTCTTCCTCTCTTTTATATGTCGTGGAATGTGGTGCTTTCAATGAGAGTCTTACACCATGTCTGGATCCTCCAGATCCTTTCCCAGTCCACGCTGACTTCTGTTGTTTACTTCTGTCCTCCACCTTGACTGTCTCTCTTTAAATGGTAAAGGATTAATTAAAAAAAAAGTACCACCCATTCCATAATAAAATTGAACTAGTAAGCTGAGCATCCTGTAAGCCAGTCTCGTGAGCCCATCTTCTTGTTCTTCATGCAAACCTGCCTATTCTTGTCAGCCCTTTCCGTGCTTTGTATTTGGTTTTATAAATTCTTTGCTGAAAAGCTTTGAGCGCATATGATTTGATGTAGAAATCATTTTGTGCTGACTGTACAGAGTTATTTATTTAATTTTTTTCTGTAGCTGTAGTTCTAAAATTCTCAAAACCAGGCAGGGACAGCATGTATCCCTGTTTTTGTTGTTTAGTAGAGAGAGATGTGGGATTTTTTTTTTTTTAATGGAGGGCCTAAATGGAATTGGCATTATATTGGGAGCCATTTTAAATTACTCTGCATGGACTCACTTTTTTTCTTGGTGGGATTTTCAGGGTATAGAGAAATAATCTTCAGAGGAGATGCTTTGCTCCTGCCTGTAAAAACTTCAGTGCATTGTAAAGGAAATGAGCAGTTTTTGTGGCGGGCAGCCTGGCAGGACAGCAGAAGTTGCTGCAGGAGGCGGGGTGCCACTGTGCAGATGCTCCGGTGGTAGCGTCTTTTAATAAAGAACAAAACAAAACAAACCCAAACCAGCAACAAGAAAAACTTGAAGTTGTGAGGCGAATCCTCCTCTCTGTGAAGGTACCGGGTTGCTGGTCACAAACGGGAGCAGTGTAACGTTTTGGTAGCCAAGGGGCAAGGTAGTTTAGGTAACTGATATTGGGAAGCATGCCTCCGGAAGGGACTTGCAGAGATTGCCTCGTCCAACTCTGTGTGAAGTAGGAGCACCCCTATCTGAACTATCCTGTACAAATCCATTGTCTAACCCGTTAATGAAACAACTTGGTCAACCCTGACGCAACCACAAGGCATAACACCCAAATCTGCTACGAGCAAAGCAGGGGGACCATGGTGGCCAACGTCCTGCTGCTTCAAGGTTGTTAAAAGGGTTTTTGGTTGTAGCTGTCGGTCTAAGGACACAGGTAGGCCAGGGTTTTTGGATAGAGGTTATATCTTTTATTAGACCAACTGAGTCGTTGGAAAAAAATTCTTAGCAGGCTTTTGGTTGCAGTTACCTTTCTTGGAGTCTCAGCAGAGACTTTCTATGCCTGAAGAAGGGTGATTGTGCCCACAAGCTTGCTAAGAACTGTTTTTTCCAACTACTCAGTTGGTCTAATAAAAAATATCACATCTACTCAAAGAACTTTGTCTACCAAGGTTGTTAAAATACCCTTGAGATCTGAGGAGGAGAACCACACCCCCTGCACCAGAAGTAGGCAAAACCCCCACAGTCCATACCAGTACCAACGTGGGGTAAATTGCCTTCCTGATCCTAAGTATGGTGATCGGTCTGACCCAAGTGGAGAGGCACGTGCTAGCAACTTATGGGTTTGAGTCCCAGCAGGACCCAGTGGCTCACCTCGGTCACAACCCCCAGCCTTAGCTGCAGCCACTATCTAATGGTTATGAAGAAAGCTTCAAACGAACAAAAAAAAGTCGTCGTCGTCATGCCCCTGCCCCCAACCCTTAAAATCACGTAACAGTAGGAGGGGAAAAGAAATTCCCTCCCAGCCCCACGTGACAACCAACAAAACCCAGAAACATGGGCTTCAAATGTTTGAAGACTGGTATCATGTTCCCTCTTTTCTGCCAGCTGAACATAACCTGTTTTCTTCAGACTTCCTCTAACTTCTCCATGTCCTTTTTGAAATGTGGAGCCCTACACTGCATGTAGTACTCCTGGAGAGTCCTAAGTAGTGCCAAGTAGAGGCACTATCACCTCCAGTGTCTTGCACCTAATTCTCTTTTTGATGCATCCCAAAACCGCTTTTGTCTTTTGTGCAGCTGCATCACACTGCAGACTTGTATTGAGTCTGTGATCCACCAAACCTCCCACATCCTCCTTTATGGAGCTGCCATCCAGCCAGGAGTTACCCACTTTGTATTTCTGTTTTTGGTTGTTCTTCCCGAGGTGCAGCACCTTGCATTTGTCAGCACTGAACTTCATCCTGCTAGCTCCAGCCCCGCTTTCCAATTTGTCATGGTCCTTCTGAATTATGCTCCTGTCTTCCAACATGTTTGCAGTCCTTTCCAGTTTCATGTTGTCTGCAAACTTGCTCAAGGTGCTTTCTATGCTGGCATCCCAATCATTAATAAACACGGCGAACAGCACTGAGCCCAGTTCAGTGGGCTCCACTCAACCTCCTGCCATTCTGATGTGGAGCCATTTATAATTACCCTTTGCTTGTGGCTATTGAGCCAGGCATCTCTCCACCTTTTATAGTAGTCTTGTCTAGCCCACGTGTCTTCAGCTTGTTTGTGAGAAGGTTGTGGGAGACCTTGTCAAAAGCTTTGCAGGTACATGATATCCATAGCATTCCCTTCATTCACCCAAGGAGTTGCTTTCTCAAAGGAGGAGATCAGGTTTGTTTGACACAACTTGTTCTAACTAAATCCATGCTGGGTGCTTGTTATCAGCCTTTCCTCCTCCATATGCTTGCAACTGGACTTCCTTCCCAGGTATTGAACTGAGGCCAACTGGTCTATAGTATCCCAGGCCCTCCTTTTTGTTGTTTTAAGGAGGGGCGCTATATAATTCTCTTTCTAGTCCTCTGGTATCTCCTGTCTCCTACAGCTGCTTAAATATTATTACTAAAGGCTCTAAATTCACCTCTGCCAGTTCCTTCGGTATCCTGGATGCAGAGGACTGAAACCATGAAACTATTTGACTTTTTTTTTTTTTTTAAAGCTGATGCTTTCCAAGGAAGGATTAAGGTGCAAAATGGGACAGTGTTATATGGAGAGCTTTCATTGTCACATGTCCCATCCCTATAGTGCAAGGTAGAAGACCAAGGATGTCTCTCAGCAATGCTAAATTAATTAAATCTGAACTGCTAGTGATTCCACACCTTCCTCCAGCCCCCTTTTAAGCATGCCTGTAGCAGCAACAGTAGTAAGAATGGGACTAATTTGGTCTCTTCATGAGTGAATGTAGTTTTGTTCCTTATAGTGGCTCAAGGGGCTGCGATTTACCCCTTTTTTCCAAAGTTCTTGAAGAATTAAAAAAAGTTCAGTGACCAGAAGTGAGTCAAACAGCTGAAATCCAATGACAGCTACTCTACACGAGTATACTTGAATGTGCGTGAGCAATAGTTTTCTCTAAAGAATGTGCAGGTGTTTCAGTCTCTTCTCAGAAGAGCTCCAGAAGACCTTAACTTTGTGTAAGGTTAATGACACAAAAAACCAACTCACTTTTTAGTTTCTCTTGAAAAATTTTCTTATCGGGGAGCAGATTGTGGCTCCTTTGCCTACATGTTCTCTGGCGATACAGAACCATATTCTCCAGCTGCCATTGATTTAGTGGAAAGTACAAGGTTGTATCAGTCCTGGGTGTATTTTCCACTGCTCTCCAGTAGCTGCCACTATATTCTGGCCACCAGGTATCTCCATATTGCCAGTGTTGCTCTTATGATTAAGCATCTTTTGTATCGGAAAAGCCTGCTGAATGTTGTTTGAGCAAATGGCCAAATCAACCACGTGTTTTTGTGGTCTTACAAATGCTAACAAGTGGCATGGAAGCCAGGAAAACCATAACAGAGATTCTTTACACACAAATCTCTGAGAATATCTTGATTTACATGCAAATATTGAATATTATTTTTCTTTTTTCTCTTCCCTCCCCCCCGCAGAATCAAGTGACAGACACAAATAGAAAACTGCAGAATGAAGGGAAAGAAGTAAGCCCTTATTTATTTTTATTCTAAGATGTGATGGGTTTTCTGTGTACTTTTTTATTTCTGTGTTATGTTGATGGATTGTGTGGTGTGGCTTCAAAGCTAATAGCCTGCACAGGCAACACTTGATGGGGTTTTTTTATTTTTTCTGCAGGGAATATTGTTAATGTGTGCAGTATTTTGCATACTCGCAGCTCCCTTTCCTTGTATGCAACAAACGTTGAATAGAGGAGTTGTTATGGTTTGCTATATTTGGAAGCTAAAAACTCAGTGGAGGGGGGAAAACCTAAAAAAGCACGGAGACTTGAAGTATTAATGGTCAAATTGTGAGCTTAATCCTTTGGTCTCACTTCACATGAGTAATTGCATTCACACAAACCTGGAAGGATCAGGCTCCCAGTCCATACTTGAGTATGGCAGCACCTTGGGTCAGTGCAGGTTTTGTATCATATATGTGCAGAGGCATAACGTCATGGCATGGGAAGTTACCTTATGTGTGGGGTTGGTTTTTGCTTGACCTGTATTCAGTCTTCTTCACCTCTTTAATATTAGAGGAGGAATACATAGGAAATTTGACACTTGTTTGTTAGTGCTCTAGTGGCATTGAAAGGCTTTGTCTTTGGCATCTTCTTGATCATCCTACGAGTTTCATACTGCTTCTTCCTTTCACTTCCACAGTAATCTTTTGCTCATCTTGCCTCTTCTGTCTTCCTAGTTAACAAAATTCATTTTGTTGTCTGCACTTCCGAGCGAAATACTTTTGTCATAGATGCTTCAGAGATCTTATTTCCCTGCAAGTGTTGGATTATTCCCAACCTCCTAGTATTCTGAAAAATGCAACCCCCTCCAGTGCTTACTGCTTGCGAGTGCGCTGCTCGCGTGTTCCTAGAACCGGCTGTGGAAATGATTTGTGATAGCCATGCAGCACCTGTTGATGACAACAGAGAAGATGCAATTCTGTCAGTAATTGAATGGTGTAGAACGGGGTGTCAAACATGTGGGCCGGATCTGGCCCGCAGAACCAAGGTGTCCAGCCCATCTGTAGTCAAATGCACTGCCCCTTGGCTCTGCACTGCCACGTGAGCCTGGCTCTTCATGGACGTGTGCCCCTGACTCCATGCTTCATGAACGCAGCTCCATGCAACCGTGCATCCCAGGACCCATGCTGCTGCCCGAATATGGCCCCGTGGATCTAGCCCCAGAGGAGCCTCTGCATTCTGGATCTTGCCCATGGCGAGTTTGACACCTGTGGCATAGCATGCCAATGAAGGGAAGAGTTGGTTTCCTTGGAGATGGCTAGAAGTAAGGGGATTTAATTGAAAAAGGGCAAATCAGTCTCAACAGCAAGGAAATACAAGGTTTTGATTGCGAGGCAAATACTGCCTTGGACATCTCTGGTTCTCGGACACAATGGAACTTTGTTTGGAAAGGTTACATCTCCTCTGTGTGGAAGATGGCCTGCTCCCAATACTGTGGAACAGGCTCCTTTGGATCAAGGACTGTCTTAGATTTCACCATGACTTGCTGAGGCTCAAGGCATGCTTTTTGACCTTGCTTTTAAAAAAAAAAAAAAAAAAAAAGTAGCAACATGCACACCTGAGTGCGTGTGTATGTATTTTATACAAGTCACAAAACAAGATGGCTCTGGGTCTTGTGGAAGCTGTTCAGATACGATGATGAGGGACTAGTAAAAATCCCTCAGGCTGTCGCAGTCATTTTCTGGCTTCCGTCGAGCAAATCTACAGCTCTTTCACTGGAGGTTAAGCTACTGGAAGTCATTGTTCTTTGCTTGCAAAGAACCCCTTCAGAAATAGGCTCTCTTGAAACACTCGGAGAATGGGGAAAATCATTTTTTGAAATGAAAGACCTGCTGAGGCTTCAGGAATTCCAACTGCTTCAGATTTTCTGCTTAATTTTGTTTTGCTTGAGTTGCATGATTAAATGAGCAAAATGTACTCCTCCTACCAAGATAACATTGCAAAACACTGCTTGAGTGAATGCCGACTTACTTGGTGGTCTGGAGCACAGGATTGTAGATCTATCTTTGGGCTCTTGGGGAGAGATTTAGTACAAAAATGTGATCTACCGCTGTTGGTCTAACTTGGTTTTCTTTTCTTACAGTTGATAATAGCAATGGAAGAACTGAAACAATGTCGACTACAACAGAGAAATATTTCCACTACAGTTGATAAACTAATGCTGTGTCTTCCTGGTGAGGAAACAAAGATTTGTTGTGCAGTTTCATTTAGAGTTCATTTCTGTATCATTCTGCCTTAATGTCTTTGTCCTTCTTCTCCCCAGTTCTGGAGATGTACAGCAAACTGAGAGAGCAGATGAAATCTAAAAGGTGAGTTATTGAAGAATCACTAGTCTGTATATGCTGCAAACAGCCACTTGAGGTAGTTTTTACCTAATCAGAGTCCCAAGGGTAGAGATCAGTCTGCTCTTTTTAAAATATTTTTTATTCCTTTTTTTTAAATAAGCTCTCTGAGTTTTTACCAGTGTCTTAGTCTATCTTCCAGTCTAATATAGGTAGAGGTTAGAATTTAAGTTGCAACATTTCTTAATTTTTACCCAGATTTTCTAGTGATAGGTTCCTAGCAATTCATGGTTGTTTTTATATTTATGATGTATGCTAAATAAACCTCAGTGTGATTTGGTCAGAGGAAAATTACTTCTTAAAAGTGCAGTAACAGATGCATATTCACAAAGAATCAGCCATTTGCTGACAAAACTGCTAACACATCCACCACGCAAGGGACAAGAGACAATATTTAACTTTTTATGACTTGCCTTCTGGAAAACAAATCTGCCAAGAGTGGTGAATCCATTTAAAAAGGTTCTTTTCAGACAGAGAAAAGGCATGGGAATGGCAAAGAAGCCAAAAGTATTTGCAGAAGTAACAATAAGAGGTAAGCATCCAGACCCCCGAGAAGAACTGGGCAGAAGGGAAGAGCCTAGTGTTGTTGCAACTGGGGATCTGTTTTAGCTTTGAGGTTGCATCAAGATCAGAGATGAGCTGAGATGAAGGGACTCCATAATTCAGACTGAACCATAGGCTGCAGAAAAGATCCTGGACTTCCCACAGGACCTGACCCCAATTCAGAGGTTGCTTCAGAAGTAGGGAGGCAGGGAAATGCATGCAGGTGTCCTCATTTTGTTCTGATGTACAGGGTTTCTGAAAACATCACAATTTCTTTGGTTATTTACTACGCCCTAGAGTGTCAGATTGTAGGACTGTAAGGGATCTTGAGATTTAGTCCAAATGCCTCTGTGAAGCAGGGTCAGGTATGCTCAATAGATGCTTATCTAATCTGTCTTTTAAAAACCACTGCTGCAGAAGAGTTTCACAGTCTCCTGTCTCTCACTAGCGTGTTCTTGTCTTGTGGTAATATTCAGCTTAAATCTTTTTTTGCTAATTAAGGTGATTTTTTTTTTTTTCCTTTTTGTCCTTCCCTCAGTGGACATGGAGTACAATTGATCAGAGTCACTTTTTTTAATAAACAGCTTTGTCATCCAATATGTAAACTCTACCTCTAATCCTTCTCTTCCCACCCACCTTTTTTTTTAGAGAACTGATCTAATTCTTCCAACTTTCCACATAGGCTATGCAGTTTCCAAACATTGTTCTTGCTTCTCTTCTCTCCTTTGGGCTCTCTCCAGCTTGCCTAAATAAGAACTCAGTTTTTTTCATCAACATTTCATTGTCTCCATTGTTGACTCATTTAGTTCACAATTCCACTATAACCCTCAGATCCATCAGTTTCTGCGTGACTGCTGTACTTGACTTCTTCTTTTGCGTAGCACTTTCCAGCTCCTCCCCCTACCCTATGGACCATTCCTCTAATTGATCAATATTGATCCTCCAAAGCAATTGCAACACTTAGCTTGGTGTCTCCCACAAATTTTATAAGTTCCCTCCTGCTTCCTTTCCCCTGCCCCCGCTTTTATTATCAAGTTCTTCGCTTTTATTTATTAGAGATCTGATAATACAGGACAGATCCTATGGGCCCCACTTAGTGCCATTCCAGTTGGACTGTTTGTAATCCTAACTGGGGCTACATCTCAACCATACTTGATTAGCTGATTTTAGAGTAATGATTTTGACTATCCCATATGAACAAAGTTGATGTGTTGCGTTTACTACTTTTTTCTCTTGCCTGTTAGGACAGCTATTCTGTCAAGAGGGAAGTATAGGTTGGTTGGTAGGATTTGTTATCCCCGGAATCTTTCTGGTGCCTGAAGTTAAATTGATTGGACTCTAGTTCTCCAGGTCGTTCTCCTTCCTTCCTTTTAAAAATGGGTACTATGTTTGCCCTTCTTGAATCCTCTGGGACCTCCTCTGTGCTCCACAGAGTTCTCAAAGATAATTGTTAATGATTCAGAGATTACTCTGCCTAATTTTTTCAGCACAGTAAGGTGTGATTTTTAAAACTCAGCTGGTACCACAGCTGTTCCAAATTTATCCCAAATTGTTCCAATATATTCCAAGAACATCATTATCTGTCTCCTGCCATATTCATTTTTTCCCTCTTCACATGTGTGTTGAAGTCTAGCATTACCACTGGTCTCTGTCCTTTGATAGTTACTCAAAAGAAGTCTCATCTACCACCAGCTCCTACTGGTTATCAGGTTGTCTGTAGTAGACCCCTGCTGTGACATTACTCCCTTTATCTTCAGAGACATTCAACAAAATTGTCTATACTTTTCCTAAACTTTATAGCAAGTACGTACGTTCTAGATATATCAAAGCAGTACCTCTTCTTTCATCTGTTCTTCCAAACAAATGATACTTTTCTATGCTAATACTCCAGTCCTATAATTTGTCCCACCAGTATCTGGGATACCAACTATTACAACTCTGGTTGTGTACAAAAGTATCTGGTTCTTGCTTATTTCTCCATACTTCTAGCATCTGTTTAGATATCTCAGATGATTTGAGCCAGTTATGGTTTTGAGTAAGTCCACTTTTTTTTTTCTTCCCTCTGGGCTCTCATCACCAGCTGCTTTCAAACTAAGGTTAGAGGATGCTTGCACACTTGTGAATTGATTTCCAGAGATACTTTTCTCCTTTGTTAGAAAGGACCATCTCTTCTGTACTTCCTTCAAAGGACACTCTCTTGCATGGTCAAGGGTAACCACGGCCTTTCCGTCTACATCCTCTGTGAACTGGTAAGTTGGTCCATCCCTCTTGGCTTTTACCTCACGTGAGGATGCTGCCTGTGTCCTAGCTATTTCAGTTATGCTTCCAGAGTCTTGCACTCGCTTCTGATCTGGCTGGGGTTATATTGGCAGTATTATTCATGCACACAAATAAGCAGAGTGGAGTGGTAGTGAGCTGGGTAGTTCTTCTGCAGCAGCACTGCTGGAAGCTCTTCCAAGCCAGCTGGCTTCCTCCATCCTGGATGCATCTCTGTGTGGTGTTGATCAAGTCTTTATGCTCGTATATGCTTCGCAGCCCGGCCATTGCCTGCATCCCAGTTACCTGTGGTTTTTGAGAAGCTTCATTAGCTGACTCTTCCTGTAGTAATGATACCATAGATCCTGCTGCCTTTTGGAGACATACAGACTGTTTCCAGCAAATCAAGATCAGGACCTTACTCTCCTGCTGCTGGTGATTTTTAGCTCCCTTTTGGCTGCGGTAGTTTCTCCATCCTGTAACAATCTGTGTACTTAACTAAATCCTTCCCTTTCTTATACAAGAAAGAAACCTGTAATGTTCATTATGCAGACGTCCAGGTGGGCATAGACATGTCATGGCGGGGGTTTCTGCTACGGTCCACCGAACCAGGAGGAAGGCATGGATGAGGCCATCTTTTAAACAACTGATGGAAGCAATCAAATTGCAGAACCTGGTTCTCTTAATTCTTGATACAGATGTTAGACAGGCCAGTTGGAGGGGAGCTCTTGTCACAGACAGGAAGGAATTGGTTGAGGTTGTGAAGGGGGAAGGCAACCTGGTTGACAGTGACCACAAAGCGATAGCATTCAAGTTCCTAAGGGGAAGAAGGACAGTGAGCAGCAGAAGAAAGACACTGAACTTCAGTTAGCAGACTCAAGGAACTAGTGGGCAGGATCCCCTTGGAGGCAAGTCTGAGGGATAAATTAGTCTAGGAGAACTGGCTGTATTTCAAGAAGGCCCTTTTAAGGGTGCAGGAGCAAGCTATAGTGATGTGATGGGAGAATGGGAAGTGCAACAAGAGGCCAGCCTGGCTAGACCGCAATCTCTCTTCAGTGACTTGAAACCCCCAGAGGAATCCTACAAAAAGTGGAAAGTTGGTTATAGTACTAAGGAGGAATATACAGGTATTGCATAATACAGGTATACAGGGAGAAGGTTAGGAAGGGCAAGGCACAATTTGAGATGCAACAGATAAGGCAATAACAAAGTTTTTTTCCAAATATATTAAGAAATGAGCGGACAGCCAAATGAAGTCATATTTCCCTAGAGAAATACAGAAAAACAGGTCATCCTTTGAGATGAAATATGATGTAATAGAAGATGCTGTTAGAGAAATACAGAAGGTAATGCAGAGAAGGCTGAGGTTATAGTGCCAGCAGAACAAGCTATATTTTTGCAACTCTCCTTCCTCTTAGCTTATGTAGTATGTCTTGACACTCCATGAAGGCTGGGTGTGTGATGGAAAATTCAGGTTTAAATACAGGAGTCTGGCTGGAATATGATCCCATAAGGCACTGTTGAGGTAGATGGAATGGGTTATGTTGGTGTGTGACAGAAAATTAATACTTTTAGGAGGGCAGGGGCTATAAGATGAAAATTCAAGTGAGCAGCTTAACCCCACAGGAGACACTGTGGAACCAGTAGGAGAGGAAAGAACAAGGCAGGAAACATATTTTCCTTTATACTCTCCAATCCAACAAAAGTGTTCCCGATTTTTAAAGAACCTCCTGCCCCCATTGGCCTGTTTGTGCCTGACTACCATCCCTTCATTGGTTTAAAAAAACCCAACCCAAAACATTAATGAATGGATGGAGTTTCCAATTGAAATCAGTGTCTTGCATTTCACTGGCTTAAAAAAAGAAACCAAAAACCCCCACACTCTCCTGTGCTTATAGCTTGACTAGCATTTCGGGATCCTTTGGGGTGAAATATGATGTAATAGAAGATGGTTTTGTTAGAGATGCAGAAATTCAGACTTTGGCACCTTGGCTCATTGCAATTCTTGTACAAAGAGCAGAACGCAGCGGGAAGCCTTGCTGTGCAAAGGACACTCCAGGTATGGTGGGGCTGAAGCCGCAGTACTCTGTTAGCAGGAATTGCTGGCCTTTGCACTTATGAAACTAGAACAATGTTGAACTCTTCTCTGCCCCAGATGTTTTAGACTTTGTTTTCGGCAGGCAGTCATGGACCTCATCAGTGAACACGCACTGTCCCTGCAGGCCACATTTTTAGCTTCTTCTAATTCAACAAACATTGTCCTAAAATATAACAAAATCCCAATGTGTGTTTATTCCTCTGGCTTTGTTTCTGGCATTCTGTCCATTCTTAAGTTTCTCTCTAGAGGGGATTACATTTTATTGCAAATAGTTTTTCATACCTCACAGTAACATAAACAGTGACCGGGTTACAGGATTAAACCATAGGACTTGTGCACTGCAGCCCTTGATGGGCCCTACAATTTAAAAGTTACAATAACTTCCCCTTGACCTGCCTGTAGTTGAAGCGAGCATTGTTTTGAATAGAGGTTTGAGCAACGTTGGTGCGTATCTTATGACCAAACATTTTTTTGCGAGTAGGGGGTGTTCACTCCAGGTGGTGCTGGCCAGATTTCACCTTTGTCTTGTGTTCGGTCTTGTGAAATCCGAACCTCCCCAGTGCTTCCCTTTTGGATACGATATTCTTCATTATCTCTGACATTTGGATGCTGCTGAAAATTGCCTTTTTTCCACCAGAGAACTGGCTGCCTTATTAGTCATGTTAAAATAATTTCTTAAATTTCTTACACTGATGACTCACAGCTAACACAGGGGCACACTTTTTTTTTTTTTTGACTCCTGCTCTTCATCTGTTCAGTTTTGTTCACGGTTAGCTATCCTTCATCTTGCATCCAAAAGGACTTAATTACACTCGTGTCATCTCATATATGAACAAGCAAAACAAAACAATTGTAACAGAGCTCTCTGAAGCAAGGACTGTCACTGATTTTGAACAGCACCTGGCCTGAAATCTCCCTGATCTCTAGACGTTTTATTAAAACAACAAAAAGCTGGCTGGGCACAAATAATGTTTTTCTGTTCTAGGGTCTTTTTATGCAAGGATCTCAAAGTGCTTTGCAAACACTAGTCCTTACAAACCTACCTTTTGAGGGGGTCAAAAAGGTATGTAGCAATCGGTTGGTCTACTCTGTAGATGTAGACACTTCTGACACTGAAAGTGTATAATGGTGCTCGGCAACACTTAAACAATTGGAAAGGAAATGAGACTGGAATCCATGCACACAGGAACAAATCTGAGTAAAGAGGAAGTGTTGTAATCACTTCTCCGGAGTGTGTCCACTTTCTAACCTTGCTGTCGTTCAGTTTGGCCACCTGGGAACGTGCCACTTGGCAGTACTGTGGTGCGTGTGGGCACTGAGGTGTGCGTACAAGTCCTTTCATATATTGATATGCCTGTTCAGCACCAACGTCCTTGGAGGGGATACAGAAATGCAGAAGAAGGTTGCCCATTTCTGAATTGGATTTCTTATTTTCCCCAGACATTACCCTGCACTGAAGACACTAGAGCACCTTGAGCACACGTATCTGCCGCAGGTGAGCCACTACCGCTTCTGCAAGATCATGGTGGATAACATTCCGAAACTGCGTGAAGAAATCAAAGAAGTTTCCATGTCAGACCTCAAAGACTTCCTGGAGAGTATCCGCAAGCACTCGGACAAGATTGGTGAGACAGCAATGAAACAGGTAGGGTTTTGTTTTGTGGCGTCTTGGAAAAGCAAAACACACGGGCTATGCTAGACTGTCCGTTTCTGTGCCAAAGCATCTAAGGATTTGTAGGAACAGTTAAAAATGACTCTTGAAACGTGGAGCGAGTCCTGTTGCTGTATGAAACTGAATGATCCTTTGTTCCATGGCTGGCGCGAGGGCCTGTTTTCTGTTTCATGTACAGCCGCAAAGTGATGACATGTTTTTCTGTACTTTGCCCTAGACTTCTAGTAGCCCAAAGTCTAGGAGGCTGAGTTGGGTTGTATAAGCCAGATCTCCCACTTAATGGGGTAACGCAGCATTTGGGCTGCTGTGCTTTGCATGGTGAAAATTTGCAGAGCTGAAGGAGCTGGTGTCAGTTTGCTGTGGTCAGGGGTGAAATGTTAGCTTGCGGTAAGTACGACTTTGCATTGCAGCCCAAACTCATTCAAAACATTAGGTACATCTTTATACTGTTTCACAACCATTCTGCCCTTGGGTTAATGTTTTGGAAAATAAACCTGGTTCATTATCTATACTCTTGTACCTAGGAAGAAATGGTCAACTGCACAGAAACCCTTTTAATTTTCTCTTCCCTCTTTTTTTAATCTGTTGAACAGCATTCTTTCTAGTCTCTTCTGTTTTGAGGATTTCCATTTATCTGTCTTTCATGATATGCGTGCTGCTTTATTATCCTTGTTGATCTCTTTAGGATATTAAAAAAAAAAAAAAAAAAAAAAAGTCTCTGGAGTATTGAAAAATCTGCTTTCTACTCGTAATTCCATTAGTTCGAAAATAAAGGAGAGTAGACTCCTCCTTCTAGCATAACTAGTATTTCTAATATTAAATCAAGTTAACAAATCTTTGGTGCTAAGAGGTTAGACAGTGTATTTGTATAGGATGGCTTGGACGGGGCTCATCCTGCCTCAGGCAGGGGTTGGACTAGATGACCTCTCGAGGTACCTTCCAGTCCCGTTCTTCTATGATTGAAATCTGAATCTACAGAGAGAGTGGCTGATCTCATCCTACCAAACACCCAGACACATTGTAACTATGTCCGGAAAGTGCTCGTTTTGTGTATAGGTTTCCCTCGCTGTATGCTGTACATGCTCCTGGAAAACAGCGCATACCTCGAATTCGCATGAAGGGAACGTACTTTACAATGTAACGAATAAGGATGTGTTCCATGACCTTGACTGTATTGACCCCTAGACCCATTTCTACCACCTTTCCAAGACAATTTTGGTACTTGCCAGCAGCAGACAGTACACACAAGCACAGGGCACTATCATGTTGGGGATGGCAGCTATAGAAACGTGTCTCGCAGCCAACGAGTGAGGAGCACAGACCCACACAGGAGACTGTTTTGGTGAGTATCACTCCCACAATGCACCGCACAAAGCAACTGACTGCGGGCTTCCACCACAATGAACGTATAAGAGTGAATCTACCTCTCATATAATACACTTTTTTGTATGAAAAGGGTCATGGCATAAGAGCCAATTCGCACCTACAGAATCCGCATAAAGCGAGGGAAACTTCTATTAAAATTACTTTTAGTAGATGGCAGAAATTCTACCTGATGTGGCCAGTTAGTTACTAGAAAACTATTATTTTTAATGGAAATGCTTTAGCTTTTGTCATAAGAGCAACTTACTTTCTTGAAAGATCGTTCTTTGTTCCTGCTGCTTTGCGTGCATAGAAAAGAGTTTTTATTTGTCTTTTGCTGTCACAGCTAATGCCGAGAATGGGCTTTTCTTTAAATATGCTTCACATCCAGATTAGTGTTTCCTAATAATTGGCACATAAAAGGGATGCAGATGTTTTGTGTTGTTGTTCCCTCCCACCTGCGTTGCCATGATGGGGAAGAGTGAGACTAGATCACTCGTGTTTCACTGAGAGGCGGGCATTGGTTTCTTTTGTTGGCAGATGACGGGAAGTTGAGGGGGGGGAGACAGTCGCATGCATAGTTTTGTCAATGTTTGTCTTCAATAAAATTGGTAGGCAGAATAAAAGTCTGACACCACTTCTTTGTCCTTGCAAATCAGTATCTTGCTTTGCATTGTTTCCTCATCTCTGGGCAGGATGTTTGTCTGCTGCTCTGCCCCAGGCTTCCCTTGCTCTCGCCTCCCCCTATATCTCTCACAAACTAATCCCATCCTCATTCTCTTCTTTCTGCTGCCTCCTTATGGAGTATCTGCACCACTCCTTGACCTGTTGTTTCTCCATCTCTTTGGACTGTTGAAACCTGGCTCTTTCTGTCCACTGTGTTCCTGGTACTTCTATGCACTACTGTGCTGATGATGTCTCTCTTCTGACATACATTGTCCTGGACACTTGTTTTCCCCATTTCCACTTCCAACCTTTCCTTTGATCTTGTTTTCGGTGTCTCTCCCCTCCGGCATCATCAAGGGCTCTACTAACTGCTTATGCTTTCTCTGGTCATAGATATCACTCTTGCTTCCTCTCCTTAGTCTCGTCTCTCTCATGTTTTGACATGAGTTTTTTTTTTTTTATTTTGAGCACTTGCACAGTGCAAGTTGCCCATGGCTTCCTGGTCTTCAGCCCTGCATTTGACCATCAGCCTTTTAATGTGGCCCCTCCATAGACTGATGCTCTCATGTCTTGCTTCCCCTCTCCTCTGGTTGCTGCCTCTCATTCTGTAATAGTGGTCGATCTTGCACTTCTTTTCTATTTATTCCACACTTTTTTGATCACAAGGGCTTCTGAACTGAATTGTTTAATTTTGAACTATAGGGCTTTCCAGTGGCTCTCTTGTATTGCACAGAAGATCATCCTTATGTGAGTGTCTTCGTGGGGAAAATGTTCAAGATAATCTGCTTTTTCCTGAGTGAAAGACTTGCACAGAAAGGACTTGAAAACACGGCACACACTATTGACGATTTGAGAAACCTTGCATGTGTAAGGCTGCAGTAAAGTCTGCTCATAAATTTTTTTCTCGTACCAGAAGATCTCTACTGTCTTGTTGAACTAGGGCTCCTGGCAGGTGTCATGTCAACTGTGCCATGGCTTTTTTCATGCCATGAAAATATTGTGCCATGTGCATGGCTACGTGTGCAAAGGGCAGGCTGGCAAGAGGGCAGTGGGGAAAGTGGCCTGCTAGGCTGTGCTGCTGCTCCTCTCAGAGCTCAATGCTGGTCAGCAGCACAACTGTAGGAGTGACAGGACTCCATGAAAAAATATCCCCTACTCCATGCCCCCCCAGCACCCAGAGCTGGGTGAAGGAAGAGGCTGGGGGGAATCCTTGTCCTGATTTCCCTCCCCTGGTGCTGGGCAGAATATGTATGGGAGAAATCCCTCCCCTGAGCTGTGGAGGGCTCTTGGCTTTGGCAGAGAGCACAGGGGGTCCCCTCCTTTGGAGCAGAGCCTAGGAGTGTCAGGCAGACCTCTTCCCCCAGCGAGCCATGTATGCCAAGGATTCCCTGGGCAAAGTGTAGGGTGGTGGGGAAAATCCCTCCCCCGTGCCAAGCAAAAGACATAACCAGGAAATCCTTCCCTGCTGCTCAGCAAAGCAAGGGTTGAGGGGGGAATCCTGCCCCCCATCCCTTTCACCCTTAGAGAGCCAGGAGTGCAGGGAAGGCTCTTCCCTAGTGCAGAGCAGGACTAGGGGTTCCTTCCCCATGCTGAGAAAAGCCCTTCCTTCCCACCCCACCCCCCAACATTGAGCCAGGCATGTGGGGAAAGTCCTGTCCAGCATGGAGCAGGGCTGGGGGTCCCTTCCCTTCCTCTCGGTTCTGTTCTACATTAGGGAAGGGGTTTTCCTGTGCTCCTGGCTCTGTCGGGGAGATTTTTCACCCCACACCCTCTGTGTTTTGCTCAGTTCAAGGAGTGGAAGGGGAACCCCCATTCTTGCTTCTGGGGTTGAAGTGGTTTCCCCTGTGCCTAGCTCTGTGCTCTGGATGCTGGAGGACCCAGCAAAGACCTTATCACTGGATATGTGGTATGTCACATGTTCAGTTTAATGCTTGATAGAAACCAGCTACAAAAATGTTGTATGCTTTTCAAGCAACATCTTTGTAGCTGGCTGGCCATTTTTATCATGCGATTAATTTGCATGCGTAGCAAAATATATTGCGCAGTTATCCAGTTAATTGCATAATACGTGCAACATGTTAGGGCCTTAAGATGCAAACTGTAAATAGGACTCCTTTGCTGCCGAATTGAGTTGTATGAGGGATATAATTGTCAGCATGTTTTACTGTGAATGTCACATTACTGTACCGCGCTTTAGGGACAGGAGCAAACAGAGCCATGTGTAATTGTAGCTCCCGCTGGGAAATTTAGTTGGAACTTGATTTTTTTTTTTTGTGTGTGTGTGTGTGTGTGTGTGTGTGTGTGTGTGTGTGTGTGTGTGCTGACGAAAAGTGCCATCGAACCTTCTTAATGACCAGGATCCAAGCTTTGGGCGTCTCTAGCGGCGTAGCGTCCCTTTCCATTATTTTGATGAGACCAGAAGCGAAGAACTCCCTCGCTAAATTACCAGTGCCAGTTCTTACATCGCAACAGCTTTCTCCATCTCTTCAATGGCTGATTGATAGTTGTTGTGTAATAGTCTGGACTGGCAAAAGGCCTGGGGGAATGTTGAGGAGCCGTGATTGGCAGCTCTAATGGACTGGGATAGGGAATACGCATTCAGTTTAAATTAGCGTCATGCAAGTTCCCTTGAAGCTGTTTGATTTCACCAGCGGGAGCAGAACGGGCTTGATCCGATGGTGAAGGAAATGTTTGTAACATGACAAGTCTGAGGCTGACGATGACAAGAGTTGAAACTTCCACGTTGCGATAATCGGAAGGATCTGTCTTGGAAGGCACGGAGCCGGCGTTGCGTTTCTGGCCGGCGTTCAGATGCTGGGAGTTCGTTGGCTCCCTCTGTTGGACAGGAAACCGCCAGTGGGGGTGAAGTCAAGTGATAAGTTCCTGGGGTCAATCCTGCAAAGGAAACGGGAGGCTCTTGTGTTGCTTCATTGAGAAATTATGACTTGAAAAAATCACGACCCCTCATTGAGTCCTTTGCCTAATGTGTGCTTAAAAAAAATCCTGAACCTTATTACTTGTGATCCTATGGGAATCTCTGCTGCCCTAAATATTATTCCTAATTATACAGCGTGCAATGCTGAAACACTTGCACTTGCTTATTGAAGTTGTTTTGGAATTTGGCCCCGTGAACTTGTTTTTTTTCTTCCAGCTTAGAGTTAGTTGCAGGGTGGTTAGGGATGGATTTCATCTTATTAACACTTGATGATATCCGGTATGTGTTTTTATTATCTAGCTTAACATCTGAAATATGTGAGGCACGTGAAAGAGGTCACTCGAAATGGTGCTGCGTGCTAAGTATCCAGTGCAAGTTCTGTAACTGTTTCTACACAGGGGGCCAAGAATAACCAATCCAAAAGTCATTATCGGATAAAGTTTATGTCTGGACAGCCAAAACATGCAGTCTGCCTTTCAAATAGACAGATGGAAACCAGTATATTTTTCATAGCATCAGTAGGATGAACTTTTTAGGCTTATGTTTAATAGGTAGTGATCTCTTGTTACTAGCTTGAATGGACTGGTGTTCCTGTTGCATTTTTTTTCAAGGTAGTATTTACTTTTCTTGGCAATGGATGCTATTTTTTTCCAAGCCAGATATTACAATTGAATGATGAAAATAGACCCATGCCATTTTTTTGTGCGTTGAGGTGGTGTAACTTGTGAAGCGTAGGGCCATATCTTTGTACGAAGTGGCAAAGCATAGTAGGCATCTGAATGAATGAATGCACTCTTTAAAACAAAACAGACATGTTAATCTCATTTTAGATTAATGGCATTTTGTCTGATGGTACCTTGCATTTCCATTCATGTTAGGAACAAAGCTACTCATTCATACAAAAAGTTTCTTCTTCCTTTTATTTATGATGCAACATTTCCCTCCTTGCTGAGATTTAGATAAGGATATCATTAAAATATTTTTTTAATATATGCTGCTATCCTTATTGCCCTTTTGCTTATCTAATGTTTTCCTTTTAAAGTTGTAGTATAGGACCAAAGCAGGCCCCAGATGTAGCTGGCTTCATGAAGAAAAATATATTTTCTTTTAAAATCAGTTTAATTTGAGACCACAATCACTAATGCGCTAATCATTACTTTATCATTTATTGCAAGATATCATCATAAGACACAATTAAGGTTATTTGAGTGTCCCGACTGTGTACTTCTCTATTGTAGTGTTCTGGATTTTTTGTTACGTTTAATTGCACTCCCAAGCTTTTTTAGACTTGCAGTGCTTGGTGCTAAACACCCTGTATTGCTTTTATTTTAACTTTTTTGCTATGCTTTCTGAACCATTAATGCATTTTAATGTTGCTTCTTTTCTGAAAATACATAATAGTAATAGTATTGACACCCTATTACTTTTTATTCTTACTATTCTGAGACTTAGGGTGTGAAACTGGCTGGTCATCTGATCTGTGGTGTGTTGTTTTTCTAAATAAAATAAGTAATCATTTGTGTTATAAAACTTCAGGCATGGATATTTATTTTAAAAACATTTTTCTGCAGCGTGCACATACAAATGCATAGATCGACATAATTCTTAAAGCCAGTTTGCATATGTTATAGAAATACTGTTATGCAAAAAAAAGTCATAAATAATAGCAGGCAAGTGACACACTGATTTACTGTCTAAATAATGTATATAGCACCAGTACTATGCATGGTGCTTTGCCAAAGAGTTTAATGGATTCCATTTGCAAAATAGTCATGAGACTTTACCAGCTCAGTTCAAATCTTCTTGCCTGCTCTTTTGCATGATGACTACCAAGGCTGCTATATGCTCAGCTTGATGGCACCGGGAACTCCTTTCCTCTCTTCAGAGGTGCTTGAAGCTGCAGCTCTTCAATTGCTGATCAGAGCACCAGTGGATGGCAGCAGATATCTTCCAGCATAATAGTGCTTCGACCAGGTCTCTGTTCTTCCTCTCAGGTGTCAGCATGCTAAAGTATAACATGCTAAGTAAGGAGACAAGCATACAGCTCTTGGTGTGGGACATACGTACCCCTGAGAGTGACTGAGATAGGTGGGAGTAGGGAGGACGCACAGGTCTCTGTAGGGGGAGAAATAAGGGGCAAATATGTGGGGGATAGGTATGTGTTCATCCCTGACAATAGAGACAGAGCAGGGAGGCTATATGTATGGATGATCTGAAGTATTCAAACAGGCCCTGGAGCTGTACACAGGCATTATCACTTGAGAGAATAGGGACCACTGGTATAGGAAGAGATGAGAACAGGCATGACCCAAAGCCTCTGGTATGGGAAGAAAGGGAATGGAGGACACCAGTATGTGGCAGAGGAGAAAATGTAGGTCTCTCAACCCCTGCCTTTTGGGGTATGGGAGAAATAGGGGAGCTCCCAGAGCCCCAAAGATGGGAGCAGGCCTGGGGAGGTTGCGAGGAGGCAGAGGGAGATGGTAGGAGGAACAGCAGAACTGGTGGAAGGTAATAGGTTTGGCTGCAGAAGCTGTGGCATGTGTGACCCCCGTAGCTTGCGTATCCAGGAGTGAAAACTGTCCTGGCTAAGTGAAATATTGTGAGGTTGCAAGGTTAGATGCCATCCACTTAATGGAGTTGGGGCGAGATTAGCATCCCCTAACTCATATCAAGTAGTATATTATGCCTGATGGTTCCACCAAAGTCGAGATGACTTGGTGAGCAGGTCATCCCTGGTATGAGAGTCCTGACTTTCAGGACTCTGATCTAGGGGCCAGCTGGGGCCCAGAGTGGGCTGCAGGGCTTGCCGGTTCAGGTTGCTTTGACAATAGCTGACAGCATTCCAGAGATCTGAGGCTGTATTTTTGTCAGTTAATTTATTTAGAATGATGGTGATAAGTAGAGACGTGGCATGTGGCAATTTCAGCATTATTGGGAAATCCCGCTATGTCCCTGGTCTTCATTTTAAATGCAAACACATGCACACCACTCCAAGCCACATGAGCAAACCATTCCTGCCTCGGTAGGGGGATAGAATGACATTTTCTCAGACTGCTGTTAGAACTCCAGATCCTGATTGCTGGCCTTTCGGTGGCCCAGAAAAATGTTTAAAAATGCAGTTTGTGCAGTGCTCTTAATTATCGTCGTCCCCGCGATTTCTAAACTTTGTGTAATCTTCTGTAGTGCATATGGAAGTTGTTTTTGCTTTGTATGTGTATATTTTATAGTAAATTAGATTTAACTGCGTTTCTCTGCATGCACTGTGCAGAGAATGTCCTTGTTCTACTGTGTCAGTCTCTCTTGGCAGGAGTAGATTGGCTCCAAAGGTCACTTCTTTTTGCCTTGCCTGGCCTTTTGTGCGTGTCTTGTTTTAATCTTGGCATCCGCTGCCACATGGGCTGGATATGTTAATGTTGGTCATTATCATGCATGTAAAATCATTTTGCAGACCTGGACAAACACCAATTTAAAGGACTTAGATTTGAACTTCTTGGGCATGCTTGAATTTTGTCCCACACCAAATGTTTTCTTTATATAAGCAGAAAACTATAGTTGCTGAAAGTAAGGCTGGGTATGATAAAAGCAAGGAAGCTTTAAAACAGAGAGCCTTTCAGGGGTGCCATGCAGTGTTAGCACTGTTAGGTATGCAGATATGATTCTTGTGATAAATCCAGAGATTTCAACTGGGAAGCCAGTGTGTTGAAAAACGTTCTAAACTATTGTGGTCTTTCTGGGTTCTTTTGCAACAGAAGCATGGCTCTGTTTTTTTTGCCTTCAAAAATGCAGTGAAAGCTAAGAGCTGACATTTTCTGTGGGGTGCCTCGAGTCTAAAAATGTGAAGAACCAATGTTTTAAAGGGAGGGGGGAAAAAACCTATTGCCAGTCATTTTGGCCTAGGATACATTATAAGGCAACTCACCATATTTACTGAAATCTAAGATGACCCTCAATATAAGATGACCCCTCAATGATTAGATTTTATCAATGGAAAATGTGTAAACTTGTTTTAATTTTCTAGGTGTTTTTTGCAGAAAAACTTGCAAAACAGGCTGAAGTACTTAATGCCTTTTCCACCCCAGTCTTCATAGGCAAGGTCAGCTCCCAGACTGCTGTTCCTGGCAGCATAGTTTGTGGAGGAGATAAGCAGCCAACAGTAGCAAAAGAACAGGTTAAGGATTATTTAGAAAAGCTGGACGTGGGGCTGGATAGGATGCATCCGAGGGTGCTGAGGGACTGGGCGATGTGATTTGCAGAGCAGCTGGCCATCATCTTTGGAAACGCTGGCAGTCCAGATAGGTCCCAGACTATTGGAAAAGGGCAAATATAGTGCCCATGTTGAAGAAGGGGATGAAGGAGGATCCAGGGAACCCCACAACACTTTCCTCTGCAGCCCTTCCCCTCCCTTTACAGTCAGACTCTGTGCTCCCTAAGTATGTGGAACTGAGGAGCAAATTTGAAACCACTGACCGTGAAATTACCATAGATATGATTATGTTTAGATGTGTTTATTTGCCTACAGGCAAACTATTAGAGATTCCCGTAGATTTAGTGCATTCGGTATTGATGCAGTTTGGAAAAACTTACAGCAGTTTTAAAAATATAGGTACTCCATAAACACACTTTTAAGCAGCACTTTTGTGCCTATTTATATACAGTACAAACTATGCATGATATTAGTCTAAAGCCAAGAGGCTTCTGATTTACCATATAGCTCATTGGGCTGGATCCCAGTGGAATCAACAGTATTTCAAGCTATGGTGAGCCCACAGATCAGCAGTGGTGTGTGTGTGTGTGCTCCAGATATGTTTCACCTCCTCCTGCTTCCAAAATGATCCATGTGCTAATTGGCCCCCAACTCGTGAGTGGAACCAGGTGTCCTTGTCCTGAGTCCTGGGGTCTTCCAAAATTTATATGTAGATAAGGCTCAAGGCAACCTGGTGTGGCTCTACCTTGTAGAGGGTGGAGTCACAGTAATCATATGCAACAGGTAGAGGGTTTCCGGGTGAATTGTTTAGAGCTCCATTTGGTGATGCTTGCCAGACATAAAAGGCTGGTGAAGGAACAAGAATAATTGGAAATGGGAAAGAAAGGTGTAGCTCAGCCTTAGAAATGAAGAAGTTGAAATGTATGCAGTGTAGTGGCTCACCATGACTGGAAAAGGAGTTGGCGCTGAGGGGCACAGCTCTGTGTGTGTAAGTAAAATTATAATAGTGTAGTATTTTCAAGTGCACTGTATTAACCTATCCTTGTGGCTGGTTTCTATCAGTATGTTTGCTTGCCCAATATGGACCGTATGTTTTTTAGCAATGCTCAGTGTTGGCTGCATTTAATCAGCTTCGTAATTGTTTTTCGTTGCTGAGCCCATGCTGCTTTTGGCAGCAGTTTAATGATAACATATTTAGTGAGGCTTCCTTAAATGTGATCCCAAGACAAGGGGCTTTTCCCCCTGCGTTGATTGGGGAAGACCTTGTGTTGCAGTCAAGTAGATGTGGTACTTTGTGTACTTCTCTCTTCTCTAAATGCAATAAACGCAGTAGATTCCCTTATGTTAGTTACTGTTACTTGTTTTTGTTTTTTTTGTTTTTATCTTAAGCTATAGCACTTACTGGTGGCATTGTACTAGGTGCTGTTCAGGCGTGTTTTATGGAGGTAATTCAGGCTCCAGAGGACTTCTAGTCTAGGCCTATGAAAAGGGGGCACATGAAACCAAACTAACAGGCAGGGAATGGACATAACAGTAGAACAGCATCCTTTTTACTTAGCAAAGAAGCTTTTTGTTTATTCAAGAATTAACATTTTAAAACACAGGTTAGGATAAGGAATCTTGTAACCTAATTATTTTTGTCAATAGCTTTTTACATGGCAGTTATGCACATGCAGAAAGAGTCTAATGCAACAGATTAACAGCGATCCAAACTCCCAAGGCATGGACCCTGCTGTCAGCAGCTCAAGCCGGTTGAAAATTGCTTGAGAAAATGAATAGTTCTTCTATGCATTATGAACTAAAATATGGGGATGGAGGAATCTTTGAACATTCTGCTACTTCATAACTTCTGTCTTGATGCTTAAAATTTACATTCCTACTTACTTGTTAAATAGCTTGTTGGCACTTGCTGCATTAATTGATGATGTTATCCTTTGTTGTCATTAACCTGAAAACTTCTAGGAATGATTCCAGTGTATTCTGCTTTTCAGTACTAGATTTGATAACTTAAATGTATTCTACCTATAACTGATGTGGATGAGGTTTTAAAAAAAAAAAAGTTATTTTCCTAAAATTGTTTTCCTAGAAACTGCTTGGAAATGCCTTCCTGATTCCACATACTGTGTTTTTCTTCCTCTCTTCTCCCACCCAAAAAAAGAAGAAAAAATCAGCCTTGCAAAATTGGGGTGCATGTATGAAGCAGGGAGGCTGCTTCCTTCACTGGAAAAGAAGCACATCTGGAGATGCTGTGCATGCCATGCAGCTGCCAAAATAGCTGCTGCTAGCCTGACTCGGGAGAGAGAGAGAGCGAGAGCGAGTCCTGTTAATCCTCTCGTAGCCGTAGTTATTGGCTGAGCACCGTAACTTTGCTTCAGGCACAAGTGGGCTGCTGGCACTATCTTAATTAAGCATGTGATGTGGAAATGGCACTTTAATTTCAGGGACTTGAAATAAAGAACTACTTACAGTAATAGAATTGCTGCTGCCCTTGTGAGGGTCTGGTGTTACCCTGTGTGAATGTTGAGATGATGATGGTGCCATGATGATCCAGGAGACGGGTAGAAGGCAAGAATTGTTCTGAGTTATCTTTTTATTGGACCAACTGTATGGTTGGTATAGACATAAGCTTTTAGGTATTACAGGACCCTTCCTGGCTTGGCACCAGCCTGAAGCTCCTTCTGCCTCACCCAGACTGTCGTGGGATGTCATGTATTCTGGACCTTCGGTGTTCCCAAGGGGGTTTATTCTGTCTCGCACAGTTGGCCAGAATGCTGGAAAAATCTTTTCTACCTTCTGCCTTGCGAAAACAAGGTTCATGTTTTATTTGGGGGCATGTTGCATGCTAGAAAATATGACAAATTTTCCTTTCAAACTAAGTTCTAGCACATCTGCCCCATCCCTTGGTGTGCTCCATGGGTTAACTGCCTCTTGTAGCTGGTCATTGCTGCTATAGGCGCGCACAGCCAGGAAAAAAAATGTTGCTGGAAGTGGGGCAGGTACCTTGGCAGAGCTGAGCAGCAGATGTTTGGACCGCAGGGTACTAAAGCTAGAGCTAGGACTCTAGCCAGTGTGCTGCTTTCACATGAGCACCATGCTCGAGCAAAAACTTTGGAGTCATTTTTTTCCCTCCCGAGGAGTGGCACCTTTCCTGCAAACTGTACAGCACATTTAGGTAGATTTTACAGAAATGGCTAGGGGAGAGGATGGGAAAGATTGGGCAGGTGATCAGAGGGAAAGTTAGATGCAGGTTGTGTGCAGAACAAAAAAAGAAGGCTTTTGCATGAATAGAGGGCACAAGAAGCCAGGAGGAGAGAAGCAGAATTGTGAAAGATGATGATGACTTGTTTTTTTTTTAAGAACTAGGATATGTTTAGTAGATCCAGAAACAAATAGGGGAGCCTGTCGAGTTAGCTGCGGAGGGGTATGATATAGGTAAATCTGGGGGGGAGAGGTGGCGGTGGTAGCATAACGACTAGGTTGGAGTTGGAGAACAGGATCTTTAGGAGACTCGGTCCAGGAGATGAAGGCATTGGGCAAATTGATGAAAATGTTTGCGTATAGGTAGGAGGGCAGCCAGCAGCACATGTGGGCCACGTTGGGGAGGCAGTGAAAGGCATGTTTGCAGACATAAGCATGTTTCTGTCCCCGGTGGTGCACATTGTTCAAGGTCGTCTTACTTCCCTGTGCTCTCTCTCGAACTCGGTTGCTTCCCACATCACAAGAGCAGAGCACAAATGTGCTTATTATCATAAAAGACCTTTTATTCTAACGTTTCCTGGCTTTCAATGGAATGTTTTTCTGTTTGTTTAAGAGGCATTCTAGGCCTTTAAGTCTGTGTTTAAAATGTATACTTTATAGAAACTTATTAATAAAATGAGTATTCCTCTGAATTTTTTTATGACCTCAAAAATGAAACTTCTAAATCATGGAGCTTATTTATTTCAGCGTACGTATGACTAATGGCCACAGGGACTGTACTATCCCTGTAGCATGCTATGCTCTGTGAAACTATTCATAGACAAAGCTACATCATAAAATCAAAAGTTTAACTACAGGGCAGCCATATGCTGGACTAGCTTTTTTTTTTTTTTTTTTTTTTTTTCGTGGTTGCTTTTTCGATCCATTTTAAACCCTTGAAAACCGAGGGAAGCGTCTCAAAATAAATCCTTCATCATCCAACTGTCATAACATTCAAGCTCTGTCGGAAAAAGTGTAGCAGAAACAAGGGGCTCCCCTGCTGGAAACAACCATCACCAACTTGTTGTGTTGTGCTATGAACGGTAGCGCCCCAGGTATCTGCAGTACTGCACCAAAGCGAGCTAGAGCTGGTGTTGCATTTTACATGCATGTCTGTACTGTGCTGAACCATCCCCATGATTTACTGATCTTTTACTGTTCTGCTGTTTAAATTGTAAATACTTTGCGTAGGTTGTATTACCTTCTTACTGTTTCTCAGTAGTGGACATTCCTGTCCCAATGTTACTAAAGCTGATGGTAGATACTTCAAGAGGATTTATGGTTCTGGGAGTATGTGCTAAACTGGTAGGCGAACAGCATGCGTCTAGCCCTGTGTATCAGCGTGGAAATCTTTAGATAGAGATGTCAAAGCACTTTACAAATGTGGGTAACATTGATATCACTCTAAAAACTTGAGGGGATCTGAGGGGCAGAGCGCTTCAGTGACTTGTCCTAGATATGCAAGCCCATTTCATAGATGTTAGGGGCTGGAAGGGACCTCACAAGATCATCAGGTTCAGCCTCTTTGCTCTTAGGTAGGAGAGACTGCTGGGGTCCAATGACCCCAGCAAGGTGTGTGTCTAGTTGTCTTTTGAAGATTTCCAGAGTAGGTGATTGTATCACCTTTTGGGGGAATCGATTCCAGACCTTGAACACTCGAACTGTAAAGAAGTTTTTCCTTGTATCCAATCTGAAGTGATCTTCTAGCAATTTATGACCATTTATTCCTTGTCTTCCCCTGGGGTGCCTTGGTGAACAGATGCTCCCCCAGCCCCTGATGTTTCCCCCTTATATACTTATAGGCTGCCACCAAGTCCCCCTGTGTCTTCTCTTCTCCAGGCCGAACAGTCCCATGTCCTTGAGCATCTTCTTGTATGGCCTGCTCTCCAGACCTCTCATCATTCACATGGCCCTCCTTTGGACTCTTTCAAGCTTCTCCATGTCCTTTTTGAAATGCGGTGCCCAGAACTGGGCATAGTACTCCAGCTGTGGCCTCGCCAATGCCGAGTAGAGCGGGAGGATGACATCCTTAGTCTTGCGTCAGATGTGTCTGTTGATGCACGCCAGCCAGCTGAACATGAGCTACCACTGTGATGCTACATTTTGTGGTCAGTTATGACCCCTAGGTCTCTCTTGGCTGTGGTGTCAGGATTAGGCCCCAGGTATTTCCAGACTGTTGTTTTCTAGTAAAACTGTAGAGGGTTCATGTTGGAATTTAGTCTTCTAATGCCCACGGGTGCACGAAGCTTCAGCCGACAACTTCCATCTGCAAGTTTTGTTTTTGTGCTGTGTGCTGTCTTTCCTCTGCCGGGGTGTCGTCATTGCAGAGTGCCCATTGAGAGGGGCCCGAGGTTCTCGCCTTGTGGGATCTGCCCAGATCACCAGCAACAAGGAAAGGTATCACAAACATGAAACTCGGCAGAAGAGTTTGGTGGCACCCGTGGGAATGCTAAAATCTGACTTGCTAATAAGCAGTCGTATTATTAGAATATATCAAAGACTTCTTTTGTTTTGACACGAGAGGTTGGGTGGTTTGATGTACTCTTGAAACTTGACAAAAGAGTTTCATATCTGTTTTTTAAGGGCAAGGATTGCATAGCACCTAACTTTGAGTGCCCTTTGAATGAGACTGCTGTACAAATTAGACGGGTGGGCGTTTGCATTACCAAGTGAAATCCTTAAATGATTTTTTTCAGTTGTTTTTAATTTTGGAAACTACACAAACCTCTTCTTTCTGCTGACAAGTGTTGGTCATTTAAGCCTCTTAACATGCTTTTCTAATTCACTTATTGTAAATTTAGAACAGCTTCCCCTTTTTTGTTCGTAAATAAAATCTTAAATCAAAACTTTCGTCTTGTTCCCTTGCCTCCCCCCGCCCCAAAAGTGGAAATGGAGCCTAAGGAGGGAAGGAGAAGGTCTTCATCAGATACATGATTAGGTTTGTTTGAATTCAGGAGTCACCCAACCATTGCAGCCTTTGAGCGTGGCGAGTCATTGGGACGGAAAGGCTCTGCTAATGGCACTTAAGAAAAATTAAGTGTTTTCATGGGCTTATTTTGTGAAAGAAATCAAAACCTTTCTTCACACGAGGGAGAGGCCCTGAGTAGTGGAGAATGATTATGAGGAAATGTTGTAGCATAATTAGTGCAATATCGTAGATCTGCAAGTTCGAGTGTTTTATTTTGGGTTTTCTTTGGTGGTTTGGAGTCTTAAAGTCTGTTCTCAGGGGGTTGTAAAGTCCACACAGCTTAGCATGAAGCAGCTGAAGGGAACTTTTCAAAATCTATCCTCCTAACTTAGGGGGTTCCTGCCCAGGGCAGGGGGTTGGACTCAATGATCTGCTGAGGTCCCTTCCATCCCGAACGTCTATGAATATCACTCCCCTTGCCTCGTGCACTTGAACTTGCGCTGTTTATATCTTACTGGCCCAACTTCAGTTGTAAGGACGTGAACACATGCTATATTTACTGTGTGGTAATCACTTGAAGCCTGAGTAAAGTTTCCTTTTGAAAATGCCTAGGTATGCAAGTACAGTATGCTGTATTTCAGGGATGTCTAATGTTCGAGTGGCTGGGAGCCCTGGACCTCGCCTTGAGCGACCGTCACGGGCTTACGCCCTGCTGCGTGGGCTCTTGGGCTGCCCTGCCCGGAGGGGTGGGGTAGGAAGTAAACGCTGGAGTGTGAGCCTGGAGATCCCAGCTGCAGTGGCTGCTGGCTGGGAGCCTGCAGACTGGCTGTTGAACACCACCTGGGCTGCCTGATGTAGGCCATAACACCTGACATGTATCTGGCCAGCTTCAGCCTGGGGTAGCAGTTTGCTCCATGCAAACTGACTCCCTACCAGCGAGTGGCAATAGGTGCTGTAATAGCACCTGGGGGGAACTGGCTGCGTGCCTGCGCCTTACTGCAGAGCGAATTTTACTGTGGCTCCAAATCCAGGGCAAATGACCCCGCAGTGGTTGTGTTGATGTGTTCACACCTTAAGATCCCTATAGCAGATGCCTGCCTTTATTTGCAAAATGCAGTGGCCGTCTTTGTCAACAGGAAATAGGAGGTTGTCTTCCCTCTTGGTGAATAGGTACAATTCCTATTTAAGCCAGCTTTTGCCTATGTCCTAGCACTTATTGGAGGAGAAATATTTGAGGCTTTGTAGCACCAGTTTTCCACTTTAAATAGCAAGTAGGAAAGCGGTGAGTGACGGTGCTGGTGATGTACTCTCAGCCTTAAAATATGCTCTAGTACTTGGTACAACACTGTGTGAAGGAAGAAAGCGTTATTTATATTTTACAGATGAATGAGTAACATGGAGATCACGCAGCGAGTCAACACTGGAGCCCAAGGACTTGCTTTTATACTCCCTCGTTTTCCTGTAGCATTATGATGTCAGTCAACAGTAATGCCCCTCTTCACAGGAGACACTAATATAGCGCTTTTAACAGAAGATTTACTCTGTCATTGAAATCTAATATTACAGTGGAAAGTGGCAGTGAAGTACATTTTTAAGGTGCAAGGAGTGGAAAAGAGCAAAAGAATAACTAAAACGTACATCTGCCTTGAACCATCAGGAGTGAGGGAAAGCAAAGCAGGAGAGGTATTTGTCTGTTGGAAAGCAAAGAAATGTAACTACCCAGATGTAGAGCATTGACTGCAAGTAGGAACACACCACCTGGCGTGTGCCTAAGACACGATCGGACAGCTTTACAGCTTTAAAATTTGATGCCAACTAAAAGAAGTTGTCCTGGATCAACTTTTTGCTAATATGGAGGAAATAATACCATCCAAATTATCTTGGTCTTCACGGGATGTATGTAGGAAGCCCCAAAGACTATAAAATATTAATTTTTACTCTTAACAGAACAAGAAGGTGATAAACTGGAAGCAGGAGTGGTGTGGGTTCAGCAAGAGACCCTGCTGCTCTTTTTTTTGCAGTAACTGATGGCAAATGTGAGCATGAAAGATGAAGCTGCCTCTGTACCAATGATCACAAGCTGCTTGAATTTAGCATAATAAGGAATGGCTCCATAGAAAGTAGCAGTAAAAGGGGGTATTATTTCAAGAAAGCAAGCCTAGGGGAGTTAAGTGTAGGGCTATTGGTATAAAGAGTCACTGAAATCAATGAGCTATGCTAATTTATACCAGCTGAGGATGCAGCAGTGTAGCAAGAGCAGTGCAATGGCTACAAGTGTTCCTGGTTGGAGATAGCGAGTTCCAAATAGCCTCGCGTAAACACTGTATGAATAGGATGAGTACAAATAAATCAGTCTTTTGGTTCATAAAGCAAAGTCTGTGATGAGCTGAGATTGGGAACTGAATTTTGTTTCAGAAATCATGTGGTATTAACATAATTAATATCAAATGCAGTCTCTGGAATACTTTCTGCATTGCCCAGGAGATCCTGAAGGCTCATTAAACCAGGAAGAATTGGGGTCTCATGTTCTCCCTGTTAATGAATATGTTGATTTGTGTCCTGGTATCTGTTAAAGGAGGGAGATGACAAGCAGACATAAATTAGGAGGGGCAGTTCTCAGAAGCACTGAATGGCATTTTTCTTGGGTTTTTTAATTTTTCCTTTTTAAACTCTGCATGCACATTGCTCCTGTGAAGGTGAGGAGCCAACAGCAGTGACTAGGCAGGCATACCAACTGACCAGACACACAGCTGTCCCAGGGCATGGTATCTATCATGACCTGCAAACTGCCTGCTGTGAGTTAGGAGCCTCTCTCAAATTGTGAGAGATACTTGATGAATGTAGCCCAATTTTTTTACCCCCCTGGGACCTTGCTAAGGAGTGTCATTGTTTAAAAAAGTGGGAAAAGTGGACCAAGGCCTTATCATTCATCAGTCTAACTTCACTATCTGGGAAATCGCTACAGCAAATTATAAAATATTCTCTTTGTAAATATCTGGGGGATGAGGGGATGGCGACTATCGGTCACTGCATTTGTGAAGAATAAATCATGCCCAGCCAATTTTTTTTTTCCTTTTCTTTCTTCTCCTGACCAGTTTGGATGAAAGAAATGTGCCAGACCATAATTTATCTGGACTTTACTATGGCTCTTGACAGAGTCTCGTATGCCGTTCTGTGGGCTTGACAGAATTACCATTACGTGGCTGTGCAGTTGGTTGGTTGAGTAACCGCAAACAAAGAACTACAAATGGATCCATGTCAGAATGGGAACAGTTCTCGTACAGAGCTCAGCAAGGGTCTGTTCTTCATCCTCTGCGGTTTACTGCTTGTTAATGACTTGGACGTATGGCTAGAGTATGCACATCAGATTTACAGATGAGACAAACCTAGGAAGGGCTGAAAACTCAGTGGAGAACAAGATTACAATGCAACGGGGTCCTGATAAGTTAGAGAACTGGGCTATAGATGACGTGCACAATTTCAACCAACATAAATATATGGCTTTTTGCATAAGGAGGAAGAACCAGATGCCTAAATACAGAATTGGGGATAACTGGCTTGGCAGTAGCATTGCTGAGAAGCATTGGGGGTGGGGTACGGTGGATGCAAACCCAATGGGAAGAGGAGATTTAAGGGGGGGGGGTGGACTTGATGGCACAGTTCAGATGTGTGCATGACTTGAGCCAATGGTTTTAAACTTCAACAAACTGGATTAAGGTCAGATCTTAAGAAATAATTCCAGCCTCCTCTTCTCCCCCAAGCAGTTTGTTCCATTTTCCTATTGTTCTTTACAGGTTGGAAGTCCAGGGTCACGGGATATAGGGTTGGAAGGGACCCCATGATATCACCTAGTCCAGCCCCCTGTTCAAGGCAGGACCATCTTTGACTAAACCCTCCCAGCTGCATGTGTATCTAACCCGCTCTTGAAAATTTCCAGGAATGGAGACTCCACAGCTTCTCTTAGTAGCCTGTTGCTTAATTGCCTTTTCAAGCAGAGGCTGGATGGGTATGAACCTGGTGAAGTTTAGGAGCAAAGCCTAGATTTGCATCTATGCAGAGGGCTCCTAGATGACACTATGGTCCTTCATATGAAGAGAGATTACAAGGCACAACAGTTTAGCAGTGGAGTGACCGAAAAATTATATATTAAGGAAAACAAAATCCTAATATGTATTTGTATTACAAATAGAGAAATTTGGCTTTCTCTGATGGAGATTGTGCAGGTATGCCCCAAAATACTTGGTCTCGTTTTATAGCCAGATGCAACCAAGAGATGCAACAGTAGGAAGGACTATGCTGAAGTAATGTTGAAAGGAGAAAGTTGTCTTTTTTGTACGATGGACAATAGTCCCATCTTGGCACCTGCCTCACCATGGGGCAAGGCTCTTTCTTTGACCCCTGACACATGTTACATTCAAGATCCAATTAGGTTAACCACACCTTAAATTAGTGGTTCTCAACCTGCGGCCTGCAAGTCGCATGTGGTTCAGTCGGCACGTTGTTGCAGCCCATGCGACATCCTGTTAAAACACTTTTTAAATGAATCCACAGGGTGCAGCCCACAACACATGGAGAGCTGCGAGTATGGCCCACTATGGCAAACAGGTTGAGAACCACTGCCATAAATAGTAACCTGGTCACACAGTCAAGTGAATTTAAGGCATGATTATACAGTAAATGAGCCACAAATTTATTCCATGGGTAGAAACTTTTTTTACCTTGGTTTTTTTTTTATTTCTTTTATCCCACCTTAAATTGAATGTGTGGCTGGTTGGGGCTGGCCCGTGATAGATCCCAGCACCTCAGCTGAGCATCTGGATCTAGCATGGGGCAAACACAGCTGTCCCCTACCCATTTAGGTTAGGACTGGACCAGTCCCTGGACCCCAGGCCTGTAGATGACTTCTGGAGGCAGATGAGGGGGAGGTAGTCTGGTGGTCAGGGAGTGTTTTCCCAATCTCAGGCTCATTGCACCCATTTGTGCAGCTTGATTGAACACATGGCTTTCTGCTGTCCCTGGCATATGAAGGGGCCCTGGGATCAAGGCACCCCTTCCTTAATCTAGGGTCCCTGTGTACTGGGGATGTCAGAAAACCACACAGGCAGCTGCACACAGTTTTTAAAGGCCCTAGTGTGTTGGGACTCAAGGACTGGAGAGACTCCCTGATCTTGGTCCCTGTGTGCCAGGATATGTAAAGCCCTGCGTGCTCCCCTCCTGGCAGACGGGGACCTGTAAAAATCCCGGTTGGGGTTTTGACAATCAGCTGATTGTCTGCTGGGGCTTAGGCTGGGGACCAAACTGGGGCCAGCTCTAGATGCTGGTTCCTTCCCTGGCCCCATCTGACAAATTAGCTGACTGTTGACACCCAGGTTTTAACTTCCTGGTGCAGGGGGAGCCTGGGAGCATGGTCCTGGGCTGCCCCTGTGCTGGCAAGTAAGGTACCATTTGCAGTCTGATCCCTGCATAGCTGGGCAGCAGACACGACTGCTGGAATTGCAGATTAGATCCTGTTGTGCCTTAAACTGAGCGTCTGTCAGCGGCCTGAGTTACCCACACCGCTCCAGCTGGAATTGTATAGGGAGCTGCCTAATCCCAGTACTGACCACCTGCCAACCATGGAGGCTCTGTTTGTTTAATCTCTGTCTCGCTTTGCTTCCAGCTCTGTTAAACCATAATCCCCACACAGTCATCGGACTACCTAGTGCTCTTATATCTTCTTAGCACTTAACGAGCACAAATCCTCAACGCTCCCGGGAAGTAGGTGTGTATGGTTTGCAATTTACAGTGCGAGCAGAAGTGACGCTCGGAGGGTTCACGATTCAACTAGGGCAGTGGAAAGACTTGGCCCTAGCTCTAGGATTCGAATTTGGAAGTTCCTGGCTCATTCGGTCTTCTGACCCCTAGACGCTGTTGCCTATTATGACGTGCAACATCCCAGACCTCTCTGCCTTCTAGGGGGGCTTAGCGGATGCTGACACTCATTTTTCATTGTTAACCTTTTTCAGCCCCTCTTAACACTGTTTGTAGTTCTGCTAACCCATAAAACAAGCACCCTGGGAGTTCTTCTTATAAGCAGACAGCAGTATAAACAAACACCCCATACCATCCTCCTCGCACTCCAGCCTTTAGGAGTCTTGTTTTTAGCTCTGACCCCACAACCTTTCCTCTGGTTGGCAGCGTGCTGGCGTTGACAGTTCTAATGGTTCAGCCAAAGTTGAAAGATAATTGCTAGAGGAGCAGCGGCCGGGATGGTATGTGTTATTCAGCAGGACCCCCTTGAGGCGAAGCTTTGAATCTGGTGCACATTTCAAAGCATGTGTTAAACTTTATGTGATACTGATTAAAACGGAGGGCTTCAGGGTGAATTGGCAGGGCCCCACAATTGCATCTGCCAAATGACATGCAAAGAAATGTCTTGCTACAATATAGGGGCTAGAGTATTTGTCTTAGCAGAATCAAGCATTGAAGAGGGAAAAAGCGACTCTGAGCACTTATGCATACTACTGCTTATAGGTCCTGTGTGAGCCCTTTCCTCAGATGGTCTTTTAATTTAAAGCCCTTTATTTTCAACTCCATATGGAAATAATAGGGTTTTTTATCGTGTCCTTCAACATTGTGTTCCCTCAGAGCAGATGTAAAAAAGTGAGAGCTTAAATAAGCGCAAGCAAGGTCAAGTGCTCATAGATTCACTGATGAGATAGAGCTCAACTTACTCTCCAGGAGAGGATGATATCATTGTATGCAGTCGATCATCACATGTGGTGTCTAATTGAGGGAGATCTGATCCTGACACATTTGCACCCTGATTGCAAAGTCTTAAGAGATTTTAAGTGTGTTGGTGCTTTCTCCCGGTTGCTCTAAGTGCCTGACTAATGGTTTGTCAGAAGTGGCTGAAGGCGAGTGCTTCCATTTTGCAGATGGTATTGCTAAGAGGTGGAAGCTAGACTAGATTGGGCCAGTGTGTTTGCCATGTCGTGGCAGCAGCATTGGGAATGGGACTTGAGTCTTCAGGAGGGATGTGGACAACGTCAAGAGGGTCTGGAGGAGGGCCACTCGCATGATCAGGTGGCTGCAGGGCAGGCCCTACAAGGAGAGGCTATGAGACCTGAACCTGTTCAGCTTCCACAAGAGAAGGCTGAGAGGGGATCTGGTGGCCGTCTATGAACTGGCCAAGGGAGACCAGCAGGCAATGGGAGAGGCCCTGTTCCCCCGAGCACTACTGGGAGTAACAAGGAATAACGGCCATAAGTTGATGGAGAGCAGATTCAGACTAGACATCAGGAGGCACTACTTTACAGTCAGCACGGCTAGGATCTGGAACCAACTTCCAAGGGAAGTAGTGCTTGCTCCTACCCTGGGGGTCTTTAAAAGGAGGCTAGATAGACACCTCGCCGGGGTCGTTTGACCCCAGTACTCTTTCCTGCCATGGCAGGGGGTCGGACTTGATGTTCTGCTCAGGTCCTTTCTGACCCGACCAACTATGAAACTGAGTCCTGACACCTGTTTCTACTTCAACCAAAACATGTCTTTTTCCCTCATGTTAGGTGCACCATGCTATAAATGATTTTTGAAAACACAAGGCAGTATCTCACGCATACAAGTATTGATTCCACAGGGCTGGATTTGTAGCAAAATGTTTTATTTTAAAACGCTTGTTTGTGTAAGCTGAGAGGACAGTATGGTGACTTTCTGGTGAGGCTGGATGTTTTTGGCATGCACCAGACAATGTACGGTCTTGGGAGGGTGGTGAGGTCCTGGTTCCTGGGTCCAACAGTTATCAATAGCACAGTAGGAGCACTTGTAACTGTCCATAAATATACAAACAGTTTGTTTAAAAAAAAAAAAAAAATGCTTGTCTGTTAAAGGAAAAGAAAAGTTGAATGGTCCACTGAAAAACTAAGGAACAGCGAGCTTGATTGAAGATTTGTTATGGGAATTAAGCTGGATACAAGTGTTAATGGACAGACAAAGCAGAGCTACTTTGTCTGGATGGGGGTACAGCTCAGCCCCCTGCAGTGAGACCTCCATCAGGGCTTTGTGGTCCATGGGAGCCTCCATATCCTCCTCCCCTTCATCCTTAGCACATGCTGCTAGTGTGTCTCAGTGCTGCCTTCCTGTAACAGCTACTGGGGGTCTGGAGTGGGCAGTGCAGCTAGGATGGAGCTGTGGGCCAGGTGGGGGGGAAAGGTGGTGAGTGGGACTCTGTGCTGGGATGGGGGGGAGCAGGGCTAGTGGGGGGTCAGTTTGAAGATGAGCTGGTGAGGACAGCATGATGTAGGGGGCAATTGAAGATTTCAGGGTGTGAGGTGAGTAAGGTGCCCCAGGTGTGGGGGCAATACAGTGCTTGTTACTGCTGTCCAGGGTCTGGCAGATGGGCTACACTTTTACATCACATGGAACATTTTGGTAAAAAGGTTTAGTTGTTAGTAAAAAGTTTTACTTGTCAATTAAAAAGATTCCTTGGGCTGGCAGATGTGGTTGCTGAGAGCTTGAGCAAGAGGCCTAGGGGAATGGTGGACTGGAGGAGAGTCTGGCACATGCCAGATGGGAATCCTCTTCTTTTGTTGGCAAGAAGATGTGTTCGGGGCTTTCTCGGCTTTCCAGGCTCTTGAGAGATCAATGGTAGGTCACCCACGTTTCATATCTGTAGAGGAGAGTGGGGATGCCGATTGCATTGCAGACCTGGATCTTGGCGTATCTCTGGAGGTCGTGATCAATAAAACCATGGCCAAACAGTTTCCCACAGGAAGTGCTTCCACACTAAATCCTTTGCTGGAACACCGTATCAAGGTTTGTTTTCCTAAGGGAGGTGGCGAAAGGGAAGGGAAGTGCTTGACTACCTCCAGGGTCTGTCCCTTGATGGTAATTTGATGCAGTCCATAGCTTGGTGGGGGAGCAGTTAATTTTCTGATTAATGTGTGGCGGTTTGCTTTAATGTTGATTTGTCATCCACTGCAAAGGGGCATTGGTTTGTAATGCATTGGTTTAATCATGTCATAACTGGATTTGTGCGTTAGTTGACGTGAGGACTGTCAAATGATGCCTGTACATGGAGCACCCTCCAGTAGGGCCCTGGTATTTTAGTAGTGTACTCCCCCCGCCCTTCCAAAATGCTTGAAGATAATTGTGTGTTTCCAGTTGTCTGTCTTCGCAGAAGCAACCTATGGTCCGTTAGCTAGATCGGCGGACTTGGCATTGGTAGTCTTGAGTTGTGTTCTGGATCTGTTGCTTGCTACGTGGCTTAGCCAAAGTCGCATAATCTTTCTGTGCCATAATCTCCTTGCTGTCAAGTGGGAATGGCTCCCTTGCCGTGTGGTGGACGAGATTCTTTGGGTAAATCCGATATCTTTTATTAGACCAACTAAAATAGTTGGAAAAATTCTTCTTCAGGTAGACCAAGCCTGCAAAGAAGGGTGTTTGTTCCTGAAAGCTTGCAAAGAAGAATTTTTTTTTCCAACTATTTAGCTGATCTAATAAAGAGATCACATCAACCCAAAGAACCTCGTCTGCCCATGTCCTTAGACCAACACGGCTACAACCTACACTCCCTTGTCGTGGTTTGGTATTGAGGTACAACAGAAATGTCTGGAAGGAAATGCCGCGTGTTGTCTCGACGTGGTACAGCGTGCTGCACTTGCCTTTCGACCTCTCCTCTGAACGTAGCAGCATTTATTTCCAAAGTGAGGGAAATCAGTGCTATTTGTTTTCTGAAGTATTTTTTTTCCCTAAACGTCCTGTCAAGTGCAGTGGCACAAGTGGCTTATTGAAATATTTAATGAATGGATTTGTAGGAAAAAGCAATTTGGATGCTCGGTATCAAGGAAATTTGTCATATATTATGCATTTTGCATGTTAGTATGTGAAAAGGGTTCTTGAAGCTCTTTCTTGCACTGTTTCTATTAACAACAAATGAGAATGTTTTAAAGCCTTCATTTTAGCCAAGTTAGCATACCAAAACATTGTTTTTTTCTTTTTTTTGTTTCATCCTCTTTCAGTGTTGGTGGCATTGCCTTCAAGCTAGTAAACCTCCAGTGGCCTTTCAGAGGTTGCAGTAACCCTTTAGTATCTGAGGGCAATGCCAGATATCTGATCTCTAGAAGCACTTGGCACAGGCTACAAAAAACAAAAACTAGTTTTATTTTTTTTTTAAGGTCCTAATATTTGACATGCAATTAAAAGGCTATGAGCTCTGCTGGCTCTTATAAATTTCTCTTGCAAGCGTGGCTGTTAAAGTCCAGTTTTATTAGCCACCTGTGCATGTTTTATTTTTAAGTGGGGATACTGGCCCAATAAATCAGACTTTTAAAAAAGTTAATATATCAGATGTTGCTGGGGCGTCTTTCCAGTGCTGGGCTGTTGTTGCAGCTGCAGTTTGGATAGCTTGTCATAGCTACTGCAGAATTTAAATATATTTTGCATATGTTTGTGTGTGGGGTGCATGCATGCACAGTTTGGAAACTTCCCACCTGAGTGTCTTGAAGGGTGAAAATTGCATGGGGCATGTTTTGGAGGCACAAGTTGACTCTGCGTCTGAGCCTCGAAGTCCAAGGGCCTCAAAAATCATCTCTCTCTCTCTCTCTCTCTTTTTAATAGCACTTCTCGGCTAGCAATTTTTTTTGCTTGCTTTGTTTCTAGACGTCTTGCATGTTAAGAACACATTGATTTGTCTGGACTTTTATACTGGATGATCTAAGTAGAGTGAGAGGTGGCAGAATACACTCGGATACGTATGGGAGGTGGGGGTATCTGAAAAAGCCTGCCTCAATGAAAAGACCCTTCAGAGTTTCTCAACAGTGGCTGCTATCACCAGCTCAGTAGCCGTGCATAGACGCGGGCAGGCTTCTGTTATGCTCTTATGGATTACCGGAGAGCTTGCAGTTGGTGGACAGTCATAAAACCATAACTAGCTGCGTGTGGCCTCGTAGCACCCAGCATATTGCGTCTAGTAGAAAAATGGCAGCAATAGGGCAATTTCAGTATTGTCACCGTTCCATGGCATTTTTATCTATACTATGACTGTATACAAAGCTTGCTTGCTTGCTTTTTGCATTCATCTCACTCTTAATGTATATCTCTTCTTCCTTTGCCAGCAGCAACAGCAAAACCCTTCTGCAGATGATATACTTTTATCATACTAATTTCTGCCAAGACGGAGACCTTGAATACGAAACCTCAGCCAGGCTGGAGCAAATGTGTTCTTCTGTCTTTGTAAACCCCTACGAGCAGTTGTTGCTGATGGAAATGTTGACAGCCCCCATTGCTTGGCGGTCTGCACGGTGCCACTGTAATGAAATGTCAGTCCGCGCCAAGGCGGCACAGCTTGTGTCCAGCTGAGCTTTTGCGGTCTTTTTATCGCAAACAAACACATCTCTGGAAATGTTAAGCGATTTTTCCACGAAAAAAGTATTTATTTGTTTTTTCTCCCTGTTCAGCCAAATACTTGTCATTTACTGCTTCCTGGACCCAACAGTTTCTAAAACGGACTAAAAAAAATGGAGGAAAAAAAATTCAAAGCCCCATGTGGATTAAGCTGCTGAAATGCCTCAAGGCATTGCTTATAGGTCCATGTTCTTTTTTTTTCTCAGAGAAAGTGAGTCTTGTAATGTCTTCCATATTTTGTAAATCTAGGCGGCTAGGACTCGGTGTTGTGCGGTGTTAGATGCTTCTTATGCTTGCAGGAAAAGGCTGAATGGAAAAGGCTGAATAGAAAACGCTGCTGGCAGACGTGACTCTGTTTTGATCTCTTAGGGCAAATTTCATGTGGCTGAAAGGTTCAGAGAATCGCAGAGAAGTGGGGCTGGAAGGGACCTGCAGAAGTAATCTAGTCCAGCCCCCCTTCCTGAGGCAGGATCATCCCAATTCATACATAAAACGACAGTCAATCCTGACGCAACAGAGACAGACAGACATAACACCCCCAACTGGTCCAGGTAAAGCAGGGGAACCACAGCAGTCAATGTCCTGCTCCTATAAAATGTTTTCAGTATGTGCACAAGAAGTCCTGGGTAGAGGACCATACACCCTGCTGCAGAGGAAGACTGTACCCAGTCTGTACCAGTCTGACCACGGGATAAAATTCCTTCCTGACCCCAAGTATGGCAGTAGCCCTGACCCTGAGCACAGGGGTGAGACCCTCTGGCATTAGTCCCAGCAGGAGCATTGGCACACACCAGTCAAAATCCTCAACCTTGGCTGCAGTCAACACCCAATGCCTTTAAGGGAGGCTTAAAAACACCCTGACATATGCAGAAAGGGTGGAGTAGGGGCAACCAGGAAAGCCCAGAAACCTGGGAAATACCAATCGTATAACCTAGGCATAGCTACAACTAGATCATCTGTGATCAGTGACTGTCCCAACCTCTTCTTCTTGAACACCCTCAACGATGGAGAGTCCGCACCTTCCCCAGGCGTCTGTTCCACCGCCTCCCTGTTCTAGCCATGAAGTTTCCCTAGATATCCAATCTAAACTTACTTTGCTACAACTTGAAGCCACTGATCCACATCTTTCTCTCTGCAGCACGAGAAGAAAGGTGCTTTCCCTCTATATGGCAGCCCAAGTATTTGAAGACTGCTATCCTGTCTTCTCTTGATTGCCTTTTTTGCAAGCTGAACATACCTAGCTCCTTCAACCTTTCCTTGTATGACTTGCTGTCCACTAACTTGTTGGCCTTTTCTGGAACCTCTAACTTCTCCACATCCTGCTTTAAACTGTGGAGTCCAGAACTGCACATTGCTCCCTAGATGAGGCCTAACCAGTGCCCAGTAGTAGAGGCACTATTGCCTCCTGCGTCTTTCCCCTAATTCTTTTCTTGATGCAGCCCAAAACCGCATTCACCTTTTGTGTGGCTGCATCGCACTGTAGGTCGCTGGGTCTGTGATCTACCAAGGCTCCCGAGTCCTGTTTCATAGTGCTGCCATCCAGCCAAGTCTAACCTATTTTGTATTTGTGCTTTTGATTATTCTTCACAAGGTGTAGCACCTTGTATTTGTCCATATTGCGCTTCATCCTGTCAGCTCTAGACCAGCTTTCCAATCTGTTGAGATCCTTCTGAATTGTGCTTGCATCCTCCAACATACTCGCAATCCTTCCTGGTTTTGTTGTCTGCAAACTTGCTCGAGACTTCCTATGCCAGCACCCAAATCATTAATAAACAAGGTGAACAGTGCTGGGCCCAGGATTAAAACCTCCTGCCATTCTGACATGGATTCATTACTGATTACCCTTTGCTTGCAGCTACTATCCACCTTGTTGTAGTTTTGTCCAGCCCACACTTCTCCAGTTTGTTTATGAGAAGGCTATGTGGGACCTTTTAAACCTTGCTGAAGTCCAGAGATCAAGTTAGTTTGATTCATTTTTTCCATAAATCCATGCTGGCAGCTTGTGATCAGCCTTTCCTCCTCCAGGTGCTTACAAATAGCCTTCCTTAGGATATGCTCCAGTGGCTTCCCAGGCATTGAGGTGAGGCTAATTGGTCTGTAGCTCTCCGAGTCCTACGCTGGCCCTTTACCAGTTTTCGATACTTGGCATGTGTCCCACAACATCATGAAGATCGTTGTCAATGACTCCAAGATCTCTTCTGCCAGTTCCTTCAGTACCCTGGGAGAAAGTTCATCCAGCCCTGCTGACTCTAAATTCATTCAGTCCTAGGAAAAGCTGTTTGACCATCTAATTTTTTTTTTTAATCTCATCCTTCAGCTTGCTCTCTTCCTTATCCAGATAATCATTACTAGGTGTCTGGCTGTGGCTTAAATTTTTGTGAAGATGGAGGCAAAGTAGCTGTTGAGTAGCTCCACCTTTGCATCTTCTGCTCGGAGTTCCCCTGGTTCGTTAATGATGGATCGATGGCTTCCTTGGTCCTTCTTTTCTGGCCAACATACTTGAAGGCTGTTGTGTAATAGCCTTGAAGGCCCAAGACCTTTATGTAAGCTGCAGAATGGGAAGCTGTTGTCTTTTCCCCTCAGTAAGGTAATGCTTCTGGGCATGAGGAAGATCTGGCATCGTGGCCCATCCAGTGCTTTGAAAGCACCAGTCTGGATTGAGAAGAGTCTGGCAGAGTGACAAAAATGACTCGAAGCCTGGAAAGCAAGACATCAAAGGAAAGGCTGAAAGAGCTAGGATTGTTTAGTCTGGAGAAGACGACCGAGAGGGGATTTGTTACGTCTTTAAATATCTGAAGAGCGGTTATAGAGAGAATGTCCTGTCCCCTTTTCTCTGTAAAGGGACAGGACTAGGAGCAGTGGCCTTAAGCTTCAGCAGAGGAAACTTAGGTTGGAGACTAGCAGGAACTTTCTGACTTCTCTGAGGGTGGTCAAGCATTGGGACAGGCTGCCCCCAGAAGTTGTCAAATCTCCATCCCTGGAAATTGTCAAGAGCAGGTTGGACGAGCTTGACCGGGGTGGGGTAGCCAGGGATGATGTTCCCTTGAGCCGGGGTCTGGACGAGTACTAGATGACCTTGTGAGGGCCCTTCCAGCCTTACTTTCCTCTGCTCCTAATAGCATGGTACCTCTGTTTTTGACTTGTGATCATGACAACGAGGTACTGTAGCTAAGAACTTCCCCATTCCTTCGTGTGAGTAAGAGGTGGCTCCAGGCATGTGGTTTTCGGTGCAGGATTCCCAGTTCTGGAAGTTGCTCGGGAGCTTCCAACTCCCAGCTTTTCTTCTCCTACAAGATAGGATCCCTCTCTGATGAAATCTCCAGTAATGTAAGATTTACAATCTTCCAGGACCTGTTCTCTTTTTTTTGCTTTTATTCAAATGGTTGTTGAGGAACATGGGAGCCTGGGCAGACAGCGGTTACAGAAATGAAGTCTTGTGCCAGCTTAACTGTTGTGCTTGCATTATTGCAGAACATCTGCATATTCTTCTGAGCCCACTTTGAATTCAAAATGTCCATGTTATCCTTCCTCACTAGCAATCTCCTCATGCTTTAGAGGTGCATGTGTGTGCCCTAAGCTTGAAACGCATGCATTTTGTGGTTGGGTTTACTGGGATTACACGGACCCGAAGGGTTGGGCCCTAATATTATCACTGGATATTTAAGTTCTTTCTGCTGATTCTGTTGCATGGTTCAATCCCAGTCTTAGCCTCCCAGGCATAAATGAGTTAGCAAAATATTCACCTCTTAGCAGCTTCTCTTGTCATTACTATTTACAGTAATCCTTTATTGGCAGTTGTAATGCCAGGGAAATAAATATCCATTTGTATGTAGAAGTTACCTGAAGCTGACAGAAGAATGACTCTAGTGCACTCAACTGCCTTTTTTAAAGCAGCCCTACCCCTGTTTTGTTGCTTGCTGGTCATAGCTCGTCGCGTGGATGGGTCAAGGTAGGTTGGGCAGTGAAATCGGATTGCAGGGAAGTGGTGGCGAAGATACGTTTGGAGACAGTAGCGGGTGACTGAGTTGCAGATGTTCAGCAACCCAGGTTTCATTATGAGGGAGATGGAAAGTGTGAACAGCTGCTTATGAATATGTATTTTCAGAGGATTTCAAGTAAAACATTAGCAGCTGTGACTTGGATTTTTTTATTTGACCTAAAGCCTCTGGATGCTCCAGGGAACGGAGTACGAGCTGCAAGAGGCAAAACACCAGTATTTGATTTTACTTGCATCTTTTAGCTATAACCTAGTTACAAAGTTCAGTCATTTTACTATTCCAGGCATCTTTGATTTTTAGCAACTGTGAAGGAAGGGTTTATTATAAACTAGATCTTGAAAACTTGTTCAGGCTTTCATTTTGGTGCAGCTTCTAAAGTGAATATAGCTTTTGCTTCCACACGATATTGGTTTCTTTAGGTTTTTTGGGGAATCTAGAAAAACCAGTCCAGTAACTGTGTCCATCTCTTGCAAGTTTTTTTTTTGTTTGTTTTTGGGGTTTTTTTGGTATTTGAGCCCAGGACTAAGCCTTCAGTAAAGTCCACTTATATATAGTTGGTATCAAGTTAATAAGCAATGTATTATTCCATCTCTTGCACAGTACATGACAAATATTAATTCCTATGGTCCAGTGGATAATGTATTAGTTTGGGACTTGGAGACTTTGTTCCATCCTCTGTTGCAGACTTGCTTTGTGACTTGGACAAGTTACTGGCTCTGATATTCAAAGTCAAGTAGACCGCTAACTCCCATTGACATCAATAGAAATTAGGTGCCTAAATACTTCGTTGGGGGGTGTATGCATTAGTCTCTTTGCCCCTGCTCCTCACAGTGGGGAGGATAGCACACCCCAACCTCTCAAGGGTGTGGTGGGGAAGTGTGTCAAAAGTTGAGGCACAGGTCTTTGGGTAAACGTGGTATCTTCTATAAGGCCAACTAAACAGTTGGAAAAATAGTTGTTTGCAAGGTTTTGGGAGGGGTTTGTACCTGACAGCTTGCAAAAAACCCAATTTTCCCACCTATTTAATTGGTCTAATACAAGAGATCACAGTTACCTGAAGAACCTTGTTGGCCTATGTCCTTAGACCAACACGGCTATAACCAACAGCCCCGAAATATCAAAGGTTGAGATGCACAGCACTGGCAATCATCGGAGAGAGAGAAGAAGGTCCAGACTGTAGCCTGCCTTGGCCACCTCAGTGCTGCTTTTCAGGACGATGATCACTGTGTGTATAATATATATGCGTGTATTAATATGTATATTACACATATAGTGATCATTGTGTATGTGTATATATGCATATTGCATATTAATGTATATGCACAGATATATTAAGAGAGAATTTCTGGGGTTGTAATATGTAGGATAGCACTTGGAATAGAAGTTAAAATGTGTGAAGTGGTGTAATACCCGTTTGGCAGGAAGAGTGGGCTAGTCATGCCCTTCAGATTGTGGGGATCTTGGGTAGTTCTTATGCAAAAAGTTAATCATTTTATGTGGAAGCCTATTTTTTTTCAGTAAGAACGAATGCCTTTACTTCCTTGTGTTCAGCAAAATTTCTTCCTGCTAAATATGCTAGAACAAAATGACTTAGTTTGTGGTTTTGCTGGTTCTCCCTTCAGTGGTCTTTTCCCATCCCCTGATAGTTAGCAGTCAAGAAGTCCCAGTTCTAAACCCAGTCCAAGCGAATAGCAAGCCCATCTGAGCCCGTGGCTTTGGTGCTATAGTTTTGGCTGTTACTTTTGCATGCTGGAAGTTGCTCCTCCGTCAGAGCTGCTCAGATGCCCTTCCCGATTCTGAAGCAATACGGGATACGTTGCAATCGGAAGACATTCGTGTCTTCAGTGAAGAAAGCAAACAATCCCACACAATAGCAAATTGCATAACACTTGGTCACTTCCAAGTGCACAAACATTACATTTCACCAGCATTGTGTATTCTCAGGAAACACTATTTGATGTTTGTTTTTTGGAGTAATAATTGGATCAGTTAATCTTACAGAGCTCTTCAGATTTCAATGTTAATTTTTTATGCAGGTAGCCAGATGCCAATTACTCTTGACTTCTGATCCCATAAAACCTTGATCAAACAGCTGGAAACAATTGAGAGGAAGTCCATGTTCTTTTGTTTAACAAGACAAAGCCTATTGTGTACCATACTGTGCGTGAAAGATGTTTTTTGCTGTACTGTACTGAGGGATGAAGGATTGAGCACTTCATTTGAAAAATTACTTTTCCAGACAAAAGAGCACAACGCTGCTGAAACAAATGTGAAGTGTAAATCGAAATTCTTCTCTGGTATGCAGGGGATAGTGCTTGCAACATGTCTCTGACATTTGGATCCAGTGGGGAGTGCATGAATAGGTATTGTAAAGTGCATTTCTCCAAAGGAAATGCTTTGTAGTACTGGAGCTGTCCTTTTAACATCAATTTGAGAGGGCTCGCAGATGCCAGTATGTCCTTTTATAAAATGTTTCAGAATGAGTTGTAATATGCTAAAGCTAAACGGGTTAAAAAACACATCTTTGCCTCTAAAGTCGAATTGAGCCAAATATAAAACACAGTATCTCTTCACTTGTACCGCTTCTTGAAGGGGTCTTTGCAAATCCATCTTCACGGACATCTCTGCCTCTTGCTTTCGTTCTGCACCCCCTTCTTTTTCCTTGGTGCCCCCTTCATTTCCCTTTTATGCTTCTGACACTTGGATCAACCTTTTCCTCCCTATATGCCAATTCCTTTCCTTTTGCACCTCCTGCCCGTCCATAAATCCTACTTAGCATGATATATTTAAGTCGACCTTTTAACTGATGACATCCTTCATAGGTTGTGTGTATTGTATGTCCTCTTTCGACTGGGTACCAGTCTACAGATGCCCTGTACACTTTGCTGTGGTTTTCTTAGTGTTTTTATTAAAAAACACTTGGCCCATGGCTAGGCTACAAGCATTTGGTTTGGTGGCTGTCACAACTGTCTGGGTTGTTTATAATGTTAGATGTATTTAGGATTAGAGTGAGAAATATCCTCATTCCATCGCATGGTTTCATTTGTAAAGGAATTCGGCAGTGATAATGAAATTGTGTGGTTGGGACTTTGCTATGGAAAGGGTTGCATAAATGCAGGATGTGATTGTGCTGCTGTGTGTTTTGTGTGTGTGTGTGTGTGTATGCATGCTCTCTATATTTGAAGACAGTTGCTTACCATTTTTTGCTCTTTCTCTGACTTTACCAGCCCCAAAGTTTGACAAGCTGATCTGAGGATTTAACTCTTGGAAACCACTTCAATAGATCCTATGATCTATAAAGATTATCTCAGTAGAGGCCCAAGTAACTTTCAAACTTGAGCAATCAATCCCTTATGTCCTGTTTCACCAAAGATTGGAGAGTAAAGGCTTTTCTCGACTGACTTTAAATAGTTTGATTCTGTTTGTAATGTCATTTCTGAATGGAGGGAAGTGAATCTTTCCACAGAAAGCTCATGTTGCACGGACAGAAGCTGGAAACAAATGTGGCTTTGTGTTAAAAGGACGCAATCAATTTGAAACTGGAGCATTTAAAAATGAGTTAAAAATAATTCTGAGGGGTCCAACATGTGCGTCTAATTCACTGTGTCCATTTTGGGGGTTTTTACAGAAAGTTTTGTATCTTTAATCTGGTCTGTCTAGTTACAGTATTCCCAGGTGAGCTGCTTCAAAGTATGGTGCATGAACTATTATTTGTTACCGTATGGCCTACAGGCCCCATTATTCTAGGCACTGTAGAGAGAGACAAAAGAAACCATTGCAATCTTGAAGACAGACCAAATGAGAAGGGAAATGCAAAAGTACAGGCAGGTAAAAAAGACTTGCTCGTGCTCAAGCAGCAGATCATTAGTGGATCTGAGAATTGAACCCAGATGTCCAATCTCCGTCCAGTGCACTGACTTCTGGATTGCTTCTCAGAAAATCTACAGTAAGTGATGGGGAAAGGTTTTTCCCTCCTTTCCTCCCCCCCCGGCCATGTCCCCTTTTAGTGTCTGTAATCTCTAAAGCAGTGACTTTGTCCTTTCCAAGACACTCTGGTTTGGTGGCTTTGCTTTAATCTTCACTAGTCTTCTAACTATGGATGTTTTTAGTGTCCAAATAAGCATCCAGGTTGTAGTGTGTTTTTTGGGGGGCAGGGGGGTGTTTGAATCCTGCAGAAGTCATCTGCTGCATTGTGGCAGAGAGCCCCATAGGCCCTTTGCACCTTGTATGGGGATAAAAGCTTTTCCCTTTTTTTAGATTTTAAATATATTGTGGGGGGGTGTTGCGATCCTTTCCCCTCCCTCCCTGCCCTGTGAACCAAAGAGCCCTGTCAACTTTCTACATGTACAACAGCTGTTGATGACCTTGGACTCAACACCCTTCACTGCTCTCAAGGCACCTCCATAATGTCTGTGAACTGTGGCACCAGTTTCGATGATGAATTTATATAGCATAGTGCTTACCTCCTTGCTGAGGGGCTGGGCAGTACAGGTGGGGCTCATCATTCATGCAGGGACTGGCCTGAGCCTGTGTTTAACTTAACGTGTGCATCTCGTTACAACTTGCCTATCTCGTCACATGTACAAGGCACCCGTCAGAGGATCTGGTGGTACCACAGGGCACCCCAGCACCACCACTGAGAATCACAGCTCTAACAAAAGCTTTGAACAGCAGCACAATGTTTTCCATGCATGTACCTTGATGCTGCAGTGCATTCTGGATATTATGCCAGGTTAGGTTCCTTACCCCAACGTGAGGGTGAGGCTTTGAGCCAACTGGGGCTGTTGAGCTGCACCAAAGGACTGAATAGTTGCTTCCAACTGGTGTTTTAATAGCTAATAGTTTCGAAAAGTTGCATGCTTTCATCCCTCAAGAAGTGCCACGTGGTTTCTATTTTAGGTATTACATAGCACCCAAACAAAAGCCCTGAAAACTATTGTACCCCATTTGGTGTGTGCTCAACTTCACGTAGACTTGGAGAAGAAAGTGGCCTGGACCCAAACGTCATAAACTAGTTTAAAAAAAAAAAAAAGAGCGTAAGCATGCATCCTATGAACCGCACGAAGCCTGCAATGTTGGCAGGTCCCATTACAGGGTTAATATTAAAATCGCCCACTGCAGTCCCAAGAACATGGATGCCTTTTGCATTTAGAAAAATTAACACGTAGGCACAGAGGTGGCTTTGCTGCTGCACCTCCTGGCAAGTGTTTTTTGAGGATCTAGGTTCAGGTGCTTGCACAATCTCATCATGGTTATCCTAGCCTGTCCCCACCTGCTTCAAGACCATTTGGTACCTAGTGGCATGTGGGGCATGCCTCTTTCAGCCACCTTCGCAGAGCACTTTCTCTACTACGCTACTGCAAGGTTACGGGATGTCCTTGGCCTTGTTAGGGTCCCCTGTACTAGGGTGACTAATCACCTGAAGTAGTCGTGTCGTCTTGTAGAAAAAACATGTAGTAGGACTTCGGCTGCCTCAACTGTAAATGTCCTTTTGCTTTTTCTTTCGCTAGTTAAAGTGTCAGGTTTTGGAGCAAACCTGAAAATAAAGCTCCTGTATTTTGTACGGATCCTGCTATACTTCTATGAGGTCCTGGCAGCGAACGCTAACTATTGGAGCATAGCATGATTTAGTTAATTTAAAGTGCCTAATAATATAAACGATGACTTAACGTGCAGTGTGGAGAAAGCCAAAATTGTTCAGTTTTGTTTCTTTCTTGACTTACTTAGCTTTCGAAATGTGCTGAAGCTGAGCTCTTCCTTCCTCTCTTAAAATCTGATATTTACTTAGTCCTGTCTTTTTAAAAGTGTGTGCGTGTAAAAATAAAGGACTTTTTTCTTAAAAAATACAAGTTGGATAAACAGGATTTCAACTTAAGGCTTCTCAGCAGTGAAGAGAGGCTGTTTTTTGTCTGGGTAACTTCTGTTCCTGCAACGCAAGTGGAAGACCAGGCTCGGGTGGTGTGTTTAGATTAGCGTGTTAATTTTCTTATATTTCGGGAGTTCTGGTCCACGGAAAAACAAACTAATGAGGCTTTTTCCCTCTTCAGAAATTAGAAACAGGCTTTTCTGAAGGGGGAAAAAAATTGCAAAGTTTAAGGCAAAATTATGGCATTTATTATCTTGAATTTCCATGACTAGCTAATTTTGTCGGTATGTGGGTGGCTAAATAATCCTTCTGTTTCCGAAATCTTCCCGAGGAATTCTTTGTTACTTCAAGGAGACCAGAAAGTTGAAATGGTCAGCCCGTATGCTCTCCTGCTATTGAATGCCAAGCTGTTCATAATGAAGGCTGATGATAAGCATTTGCTTAAGAGATTTTTTTGCTAAAAATCTTAGCTAATTGTAATGCTGCTCAGGATGACTTGTCTGCTCACCGGTCCTAATTAAGAAGTTTTTCTTTCCCTGGTTTTCTTTAGTGTCAGTGCTTGCTGCATGCATAGTCCTTCTGGGTGCAAAGGGAGATGGCCCAGCCTAATTTGCTGCACCTGGGTTTGCAGAGGATCAACTTCCTAGTGTGCAGCTGCTCACCCAGGTCTGCAAGGAGAGCCTTCCCACCCTGATCCCGGCGGGAGGCTGCCAGAGTTATTCTTGGCTCCCAGGTCTTTACTCAAGTAATTAGAGTACATTCCTCTCCTCATTATATCTGTCTTGGGTTCATCACCTTTCATTTTGAAGGCTTTCAAAGCCATTAAGAAGCTGCTTGGGAATTGCACCACTCCTCACTGAAGTGCAGCCACCTCTGGAGCGAATTTAGGTAGCTGTTAAATCGGGTATAGCTGCCCAGCTCTCTCAAGCTGGGCGATGGCTTGGCAGCTGTCGAAAACGGTTTTCCCAGCCTTTAGACGGCACAAGCCTAATGAGTCACTCTTTCCCTTGGTTGCTTTCCTTTCCAAGAGCAACCCCTGCCTTTCTCCACAAAGGTTATGAACTGTAAAATCTCCACCAGATATCAGGGAGCAAATTTGAAAGTGTTGGCGAAGCCAAAGTTTTTTGGGTTTTTTTCCCTCCTTTTTAAAAAAAAAAACAAAAAACCGAGGGCCTCCAGATTGAAGGATCAAGTATAATTGCATCAGTTTGCCCACCCAGGGAGATTTTGTTGGTGTCAAGTTTTGATGGGACGTTTCAATCCCTTCAGCTCTGACCCAAGAAACATATTCAAGGAGACTGATAAGATGAACCTCCTCTCTGGTGGTGTGCTACTTGGTTTTTGGGGTGAGGCTACAATGATAGGATTGGGGAAGGCTATTTCTTTCCCCTTCTGCGTGGTCCTTTTTGAAAGCGGGGGCTTTTAGGAGTCGAGCTTTATGAATACCTTGGGTTCAGTGGCATATGCAGAACAAATGTGAATCAAACACAGAAATAATTCCTTCAAGAATTTTATTTATTGATGTGGTAGCTCAATACTACACTGTTTACAATAGAGAGTTAAGTAGGATTTCGGGTTTGCTGGGAAGTTGACAGCTTGTGGTTCCGAGCGAAATTTCTGCCTTTTGTGGGATGAAAGAATAAAAGCTGTGTTCTTGAAATGGTTATTTATAAATGATTTGAAAGTTTGTTCCCTTTCCAGGCTGGAGAGAGCCTGCCAGGATTGCGGTTACTGCAATGGTGAAATTTTGGATGTGAAAAAAATCACAGAAGTCTGTTTGCATTAGAATAACAAGATAAAGAACCTCGCGGAGGCTTGCGGGGGACTCAAATGAGATGCAGTTGTGAACGGGTTTTCTCTCGCTCCCTTTCTCACGGGTAAAACGTTGGGGAGTGAACAAGAACCCCAACCTAAGTGGATGAGTGCAAGGACTGTCGAAACGGGTGTGCTCATGAGGGTCAGGGTGAGGGGAGCATGCTGAAGCCTCATTGATGGGGTTTGGCATGGACCTTCAGGACTGGATGGGTGACAACAGCAGTGATTTATTTGCAACATGGGTGGGGCGACCTGTGGAAACTCAAGGTCCATTCCTCCTTATCCCTAACCAATAAGTTGTCCTGACACTAAAATTACAGTTACTTCCCTACTATAGAAAGGACCTTCACTGCTCTTGCTGGAAGTGTGTGAGACCTCTTGCTGATTGTCTTGCAGCCTGTTTGCCCCTACCCGGCTTTGAGACGTTTGTAGAAATTCCTCGGCTGCGTTACGTGCAACACTTAGTGTAGTCGGAAGGATGTCAAGCAGGCAGAGCAGATTGGAAATGAAGCTAGTTTCTGACGATAACTACTCGGATATCAGATTTTACATTCTGCACCCTGAATTCTTCCACCAATTGAACATTTTTTTACTGATGTTCATCAAATTGTACAGATGGGGAGAGAATAGAATAGACATCTTTCTGCCGAGGAATGCTTGATCAGGCAGTTTGGCTCATTTAGGAGATGCATGCCTTTTTCTTGTAAAGCATGCTGGTGTTATCTGAAGGGGCTTTGGGTTTGCACAGAGCTAGTTAGTTTGAATAAACTGAATGTTTCACTGGTGCAGCACTTGACTCCTAGCTATAGAAAGAATGGAGCCAGACCAGTAGGGTGATCAGAAACAAATGAAGGTGCTTTTTGAGACGGTAAGGTACATTTGACTGCTCTTTGCATGCCTAGCACTGATCGTGTTCTTTCTTGTAGGTTTGGTGGCTGAGACTTTTTGAATGGTTTGCCTATAAAATTCAAGGTTGCAATGCATAAAGAGGGAAGTGTGCCCTGAATGGCCAAAGGCAGAGGATCTTGCCCAAGATTGAAGCGCATAGGCCCATGTAAACGGCTGAACAACTTCTGGTATTTTCAGGGAGAGTGAGGTATTGCCCTGATGTGCTGGATTGGAGGAGAGGTCTGGAAACCAGTGTCAGTGGCCACTCTGGATCATTTTTCTAAGTGTGATTTAGGTGCGTGCTTTTGGATCTGTTCTTTGAAGCTCAGAGGTTCCTGGACTTCCTTTGTGTGCTGCAGCTCTCGGTTGCTCACTGACTTCAAAGAAGAATCGAGACTCGAAGAGGAGTGTCCAGCCTTTCGGGTCCCTGCTCTACTTGCTGGAAAGCATAGCCTGTCTTGATCGTCTCCTGAGATGCCCTGTAGCACCACAAGATTTGGCAACACTCGCACCAGAAGCAGCGGCCTGCGCAGAATAACGGGAGCAGACCGTATAGGAAGGTTGGACTGGGGACGTGACGAAGAAGAAGCTTGCCTTGATATCACTCAGTGGAGGGGCAGGTGACAGTTTGGGATTACACATCTCACTTTGACAGCAAGGGGACCTCTTATTGCTTGCATCTGTCTTGCACCTTGCTTGGTATGGATGAAAGCCGGTCCATACTGAGCCTGTCAACTGAGAGACATGTTATGTAGGTGTCATATGGTTAGTGCCTTAAACCGCAGGAGCAAACTTCAGGAACTTAACTCTGATGTGCGATACCATCGTTGCTCTTTAGGCCTAACGTGTGTGTTTTTTCTAGTTACTAACTTTGATATCTTTAAAGCAAACATGAGGAAGGCTAATGTTGCTTTACAAAAGATGATGACCGGTTTCTGGTTTATCAAGCTGGTTCTGTGTGCGCCTCACTCCCCTTTACTGGATAATGTCAGGACTGCTCCGCAGCATCTGTGGAGCACTCTCTAATGAAAGTCTTTTGCTCAAGAGGGGTAGAGGGCTACTGCCTTAGTAGCAGAAGGAATCGATTTCTCTCTGTCCCATGTGAAGTTTGGAAAGGGCACGATGAGCGGCATAGCAGCCAGCATGAAGGTCCAAGGGGCGTGGATTTAAGTTCTGTAAGAGTGCTGTGATGTTGGATGCCAAGTATTTGTTTACTGATTTTAAGATCTAGCATGATGGACTTGCTTGCAAGGCTGCCGATCTTCCAGAAGGAACTCATTTGATTTTATTTTGGGGAGAATAAACTTTTTAAAATCATTGTCTGTACAAACAGAATGACCTGAGTAGTTCCCACCCTATTAAAAGAAGTCTGGGAGTTCTTCCAGGCCTACAGAATACGTGTATCATTTTATCTGTTAATGCTTTGTGAATTCTTTGGGGACTTCAAAAAGAAATCCTTGTTAGGTGGTAGTATCATTGAGAACGCATTGGAGTTCATTAATGCCAGACGGCTTATATGGAAACCATCCCAAAGGTGACCGGAGGCAACCCATACACTTTTCTGTAAGGGCTAAAGGGATGAGGTTTGTTTTGAAGACTTGAGGAGCTAAGCATAGAGTATTTTTTTAAGACCGTGCTGAAGTGCATGAAGAAATTGAGAAGAAACTCACTCTTTCCTCGTACATCTGTGCCATGTCTTGTAATTGGTTCACATGATTGTAGCCGTGGCTCATCATTGGGAAGACATTTGCCAAAATTATCCAAGTAATAACATTTTATTTGTCATCATCCTAAAAACATAATAAACTTCTCTGCATGCTGTCTGTAGGAACTGTCCTTCCAGATGACACCACCTCCCCAGTGTCAGCCTCAGTCTGAGAATGGGTACTAGGTATTAGGTACTTCAGAAGAACATGTGAAAATCCTCACGGTGGACAACTGTAGAATAATCTTTCCTAACGAGGCAAGTGTGACATAAGTTTGAGAACGTGTGTGCATGTATATGTATATAAAAGAGATCTGGAAGGAAGGAGATGGATGTTGTCATTTGTGCACATCTGCAAGCCTTTTTTTATGTTCTCAGCCTCAGGGTGTTTGGTAGGAGAGAGACCCACAGAATCTATTACACATTTATGGCTGTTTAAAATATTTCTTTCATTTGCAAGTGTAAAGTCTTTCAGGTTCCTGGGGTATATCCCCTTGTTTCCATAGAGTGAGGCACACACAGGAGCTTTTTTCACTTGGCTAATGCAATGCGACTTTCAGCATATTTACTGCTCGGTTTGCCCCTACCTTCTCCTCATCCTGGATTAACCTGCCAGTCTTGTCCTCCTGCTCTGATGGTCTCTCTTGCACCCTGCTCTTGCTCCACTCCCCCAGAGGGCAATTATAGAGTGAGTCTTTGCTTTATTGAGAGACTTCACCAGTTATTAACTCTTTTATTTATTTCTTGTAATCTGCGTTGGAGCACTTTGCTCCCGGCAGCTGTGGCTGCTGGAAACGCAGTCTCTAAACTCTGCCTTCAGAAATACTGTGTTCTTGTCAAGTCTCGGCAGCGAGTTTCAACTTCCTAATTGGAGGCAGAATCAGGCTGCTCTAAGCTACCATTTCGGGGAAAGCTGGTTAATGTCTCAATTCTGATGTAAAAATTGACTTAAAAAACCATGGCAATTGAGGGAGACTTCCCCTGGTGTTTATGAAATGAGAGCTCTGTTTCGCTTGGTTTGACTGGGTGGTTATGGTCTGCTTCTGTACTATGTTTTCCTCCTGTATTGGGTTATGAACCAGAAAGTATTTGTAGAGCCTCGAAAAATTATACGACGGGTTGTTGTAGGTTAGCTGGTTCAGTGGATAGGTGGTAGTGTCAAAAGCTGAATCTCAGAAATCCAGCGACTAGCGACACCAGAGCGGTAGGAGGACCCCCGTGAGCCAGTTGTTGAGCAGATGTGTGAAAGGGCAATGCCAGTCGTGAGCTTGAGCTGGTTTTAAGCAAAGGCTGGACAAATGAGTGATAAACTGTGGGGAAGGAGGGTGGCTGAGGGGAACGAGTCAAATGCAGTTTCGAGTCTAGGAATGGGCACAATTTGTTCCAGATTTTGTTTCAGCAGTCACTGTCAGCTTCTATTTTTGATAGCCCCTCCTTTGGTTTCCTATCCTTTTAAACCTCTTCCTGTTTCTCTTGCGCGCATGCTCTCTCTTCCCCCCCCCCCCCCTTTTTAAATCACTCACTACTTCTGTTTTCTTCTCTTAATGGAAATTGCCAATGAGAAATAAGGAGAGTGTTTTAGAGGGGACAAGGGTCAAGAAAAGACTGTGGGAAGAAGGCCAACATGGGAGGAATGGAAACAAAGCGAAGCATGGGCCCAGAGAATAGGAAGGCAGAGGGCCAAGTCTATTAAAAGACTTGAGTGCCTACAGTTTTGAGCGTTGAGCTGCCTTGCTTAACTTCGAGGTGCCAGGCTCTTAAAACAGGATCCCAAACCCACACTTAGGTGCTTTGGCAATGGGAGGGCAAGCAAAAAGCAAAGCTGGAGGCTGAGCATAAGGTGCCTCTGGGGTTGAGGAGCCTGACTCAGTGCTGCAAGGGGCATGCCTCTGCCCACTTGGGACCCAGAGTCTGGGGTCATCTTTTGAGGGTAGGAGTCTAACAACCTTTCATTCAAACTGAGCAGGGCTTTAAAGGAGCGCTGCCTCTGCCATGGGTGGTAGCGCTGCTGCCTCGTGTGCAGTTTGCTTAATGTTTAGAGCACTTGTCTATGAAGTGGGAGAGACCTTAGTTCCAGTTTCTTTCCAGCCAACGGGGATTCAAACCCTGTGGCACCCACCCCAGCCCTCCTGCAGTCTGGAGCAGCTCTGGGCACATGCAGAAGCAGAGCAACCAGTGCATAGGGAAGTTTAGCTCCAAAGAGGAGATGCCGGGTGGGTTGGGACCCTCCATGGGTTAGACAGCTACTATGCTGGGATGTTTTGGACTAGGAGACCTACAGTGTGACTAATTTCCTATTAGGCACCTACATCTCACTTAATCTGGCTGCCGGCCTTTTTCTAGAAATAAGGTTGACAAAACAGTAGCTTCTGTGAGTCTCCTCGGTCTGTACGCTTGTCTACTCCCATGTTAAAAGCTAAGTTCTTCAGCCCTTATGCTTTTGTTCATTTATCCTGGAAGAACCTCCCAAGAAAGGTGTTACTGAATCTTTTGTTAAACCCCGGTAACTCTTCCGCTTTCTGTAGCTTTAATCTTGACCCAGCTCATGTTGTCTTACCAGCTTTTCACTAGTAGCAGCTCCCATGGCCAGTTTTGATTCCCATTAGTCTTCATGGTGCACTATTCATTTAACTTTTCACTGTTCAGACTATTTCAACTTCTGTCTGAGCCTGATCTGCAGATGAAATGAACTGTTTCAAACAGGAGATTTCACCACACCCTCAACTCTCCTATGATACATGAACTTTTAATTTCTGCCTAGGAGAACTTTTACAATCTCTTCTCCTATGCCTGAAGAAGGGTGCTTGTGCCCAAAAGCTTGCAATTAAAAGATTTTTTTTTTTTGATAAAAGCTAGTCGGTCTAATAAAAGATATCATCTCTACCACAAGTTGCGATTCCTATTCGTTCCTTTGCACTTTTAGTGCAGGAGAGTGAGCTGTTCTGGGTCTGAGCTAAGCTGTAGGCTGCTTGGAGCAGGGACAGTTTTGGGTGTGATTATAGAGCGCCGGACAGGCTGGTGACTTGTCCAGAGATGCCTCCTGTAACTTGTGCAATGCTCCTTTTAGGGATGAGGTGCACAGGTCCTAAAAGCCAATTCATGTGGACAGTTTAATGCTGAAATGAGTCTGTTCAGACAGTCCATTAGATCGTGGCTGGACAGGACCAGGAGGTGCCCTATCCATGTGCCTTGGTTACTAGCCTGTAATATCCTACGATCTACTAATCTTGCCAAGGCAGACTTGTGGCTGGAGCATTTATTGGGTGCTGAGTGTGTGGGTGATAACAATTGCAGGGGATTATGTTGGAGGGACTCCTGAATTTAACAGCTTTGATAAAAAGGCATGGCCAGAAGAAAGAGGTATGTATACATTTCAGTGCCAGGGCTCTGCATCTAAACATTCAGGCATTCGGGAGGATAAAAATGAACTTGTTCATTTAATTTCCTTCCTTTTGAAGAGCCAAAAACAACAGTGTAAAACCAGACATAGGCTCCACATGTCGGGATAGAAGTCTTAACTCCTTGCCCCCCAGGAAAGAAGTGATTGTTGACAATTTCCTTTGGGTTTCTACTGGTTAACCTAGCTAATCTGAAAACAAGAGCAAAATTAGTAAATTAACCTCAGGAGCTGCTTTAGACACGTGTCTTTACCATTGGGGAATATACAGCTTTCTCTGCAAAAGTGCTGTTTTTAGGAGTGCTCTTGCTGAGTGACTCAGCTGGGGGAAAGCTAGTAAGTCTTGTTCATTGTTGCTGCAGGCAGTGAGAAGTCTCCAGGAGGTTCAAGCTCTAAGTCCAGGGTGCCCAAACATTTATAGCACAGGCAGCAATTTAATATAGAGGCTGCTTTATGGACCTTATGCCTTCCCCTTTAGTCGTATGGACAGGCTCTCATCTCTTTTTTTTGCAATTCCATGACCGCTTCTGTGGCTGAGTAATCACAGTAAAGAAGCACTGGAAGGGCTCTCTGGAGGACATCTAGTCCAACCCCTTGCTCAAAGCAGGATCATCTCTATCCAAACCATCCCATACAAGGATTTGTTACTTGTCGGCATTGCAGCTGCAGTTTAATGCTGATGTCGGTGCTAGCTGGACGTTTGGAAGAACTGGTGCTGTACGTCTAGCTAGATCGCTACAAACCGCTGGTGGTGGTGGTGCAGACCGTGGCTTGGGGCTTCTGTGATGAGGAGTTTGACTCATTGCTTGTAGAGCATGTGTTGCACCTTTTATCTTATTTGTTCTCTCCTGCCACTCCATCATACAGACCTGATGGGGCAGGCTTGAATTTTGCATAGACCGTTAAATATTTGAGAGATGCTATCATGTCCCCCTCTGTTTCCTTGTCTCCACACTAAGCATGTCTTCAACCTTTCTGTCCTGCTTGCTTTCCAGTCCCCTGGCCATCTTTATCATGCATGTCTAATGCTCTTCCATTTCTCTGCATGCTTCTTAAAATGTGATGGCCAAAACTGGGCAGCAGTGCTGAGCAGAGCATTGGAAACGGGCAGAAAAGCCCTTGACTGGGTCACTTCAAAGTGGAGTCATCACAGGTCTGAATAATGTCAACTCTTCAGGACAGGGACCATTTGGTACCCAGTACTCTGTGCCCTAGATCTGATTTAAAGCCTCTAATATGATGCTGTAGAAACCAGTGCTGCATTATTGAAGGGGAGCAACTAGTTGTCCAAGGTAGTTTGGTGCAATCAGCACCTCGGCCGTATGGCCCTCCTTACCATAGTAGTATCGGAGCAACCGGTCTGGCAAAGAGAAGTGGGATTTGATAATGATCTTCAGATACATGAAGGGGTGGTTATAGGCTGTTCTTCGTGCCAAGGAGTCCCAGTCTTAAATTGCAGCAGGTGAGTTATTAGGCAGAACATTTTCTCACTGAAATGTATTGCCCAGCAGGGCTGTGGAGACTCCAGCCTTGGAGGTGTGTGTAAGAGCATGTTAGATAAGCACGTGAATGTCTATAATGAAAAAAATGAAGGAGGGATTGGGAGGGGGTACAGTTGATATCATTGTTTTACCTCTGTTCTCTTATGGATGGTGGTTGTTATTCTCCCTCCATTCCCCTTGAATGGCTTGGTATGTTCTCCTTTTGGACACAGCAATGGATGAGAGAAACTAGTTTGGAGATTTGCAGGGGGCGGGGAAGGGAAATGATTATAAAAACCACACCAATTGCATTTACCCCCAAGCTCCGCTGCCAACGACTGAAGTCATTGCTTTTCAGAAACCGATCAGAGTGGTGTTAAAAGTGACATCTTTCAACTTGGAGACTAAAAAATATCTTATAGACAAGAATTTGTGCTTTTAAGTGTAAGCATGCCCTTCCTTTTGATGGGCTTTAGATGCATCATGTGCCTGTACTAGCCCTATATCCCATGGCCATTTAGCTAAATTCTGCCCTTGGTTACACGTGTATAACTCCTGCTGTAGTTAAAGCTGGTCTTGCAAAATCTGAGGAATTAATGCCTTTAAGTCTCCACTGCCAGTCATCTTAAAAGGCTGCAGTAGAGATTCTGTTTTGTCTAAATTTGCAGTATGCAGAGGCTCGGATACAAAGGGATGGCACGGTATAAAACAAGTCTATTCAAATTTGATATATCATCCAATATCAATGCAACTCTAAAGCTCTCTTCTGTGGTAAAAATAGCTAGTGTACTGAGTATAAATCCCTCCTGATTTCTGAAAGGAAAAAAAGGAGTCGCCATTGTCCAAAACTCCAAATGAATGTCTTAATCATACGGGATAAACTGAAGTGGATCAGCTGAACAAACAATGCTTATATATAAAACTGGAGTGCAATAACATGGAAAGAATTGGAAAAACATGACAGTTACCAAGAAAAATACCATTGCATCCATATTAATTTTTCATTTTTGGTTAGGAGAGAAACCATAAGTTACTTTAAGTTTTTTAAAAGTCCTGAAATAAAACTGTTTGAGGTCTGGATACAGAAATCCATCCCCTTTCTGAAAAACACTTAAACATGTGCTCTGTGTGTGTGCGTGTGAGCTTTTCATTCAAGGGAGGTGGGCCCATATACAGACTCTTTGGGGGAAGCGGGGGTGGGATAGTTTGGGGAAAGAAATCACCCTTGCATCCGAAACCAGTATTTGGGAGACCCAGAAGGGAACCCCTGTAGCGGGGAGTAGACTACCAGATTGGCCTCTCTTGGGTCAAAGAAAGCATGAGCCACTACCAATAACTTTGAGGAAATGTCTAGGCCCTGTTTTGCCCCAGCCTCTCACGTGAGATCTTAGGGGAAATATTCTTTAGGGAGAATAAATCAGTGCTTTTTTCCCCCCTTTATGCTTATTCCAGTGGAATTTAGCATTGCATGAACGTGCACAGATGACTGAGTCTTGGACCAAACCGATTCTTTTGTGAGGATACTGCACATGAACAAAAGCAATTTATTTTCTTGGCAGATAAAGGCTGTCAGATTTAAGGCAAATTTTTACGTAATTATGCGCAAAAAGTTGAGACTTCAAACAATCCACTGGATGAGTTGTTTTGGCAAAGTATTGATCCTATGATTAGGATGGCCGTTGTAGGAAAACGATACCTGTATATCCCTCCCTACGTGTACTTGTAGCATATAATAAAGACACGGGGACTTGCACGTAGCCTTGGGACATCCAGGTTGTCATTTCTGGCTGCTGGTGCAGGTCACCATGCAATAATACCAAGTTATTTTTCATAGCTTCTGCTTTAGAGAGCTGAGACTATTTGGAGTTGCTGGAAAAGTCCTTAATTCTGGCTCTTGCCAGATACTGTACAAAAAAGAATACAGGTCAGTGGCAGGTTGAAGAAGTTTGTCCTTTGCAAGTGGTACCTAGAGCAAATGGAGGGTGCTGAGGAAGAGGTATGCATCTCCTTGGCGCTATCTGCAATTTGAGTAAAACTCTGATACCGAGCTCCTACAACTTAGGAGCAAACCGCTCTGGTCAAAAGTGGGGTCTGTCAGGGGTGGAGGCACCCATGGAGTTATACAAGAAACACGGCAACTTCTCTGTCCGTAGGTTGACTTTGAGATTTGGGAACAAATCCAAAGATGTGAACAAAAGTCTGCTGTCTGTCAGACTGGAGTGGTTCTTAATCTTCATCCTGTTTCTAGACTTCAGGAGTCAGCTTGTCGGACACCTAATTAGCCATCAGAGAGAGACTTTGCGTAAATTAAGGTCCTGAAGAAGGCTTCTTTTCACGTTTGCCATTCCACCCATGGCTCTTCTGTTTTGCATGTGGGTAGCAGCTTTTATTTTTCCTCTTTGATTGTCGCCATTTGATTTGAAGGATGGTGGTAGTGTCTTTCCAGGGATTGCAGGAATCTGAATGCGGCTTTAAGGAAAGGAAATCATTTCTCTTGTCTTCCTGGACAACTTTGCTAATCGGGGCTTTAGACAGAGTAATTGAGACGGTTCCTACATTTGGATTTATGCAGATAAATGGGGTGCCCCAGAATTTCAGCTGTAGGCTGCAGATTAATGCTATGGGGTACAAGGCTTCATCTCAGAAGAGCATTTCTGAATATGAAGATGGTCATAAAGGAAAAAATGGTTATGTTATCAGAAACAGATCTCCTTATTGGAGCCTGTGGAGAATGCTTATCTTACTACAAGCTTACTTCTGTAGATCACAAGTTGAGACCTATCCAAGAATTCTTCTTACAGCCTTTGCATCGTGTCTTGTCTATTAATTGGCAGGGATCAAGATCCTGTTGTATGCTCTACTCCTTCAGTTGCTGAATGCAGAAGATCAGATTAATTTTTTTAGGGGGTCCACAATAAGAGCGTTCATGTCAGATGCCACCTTGGATAATGGAGGGGCTCCTTCAGATCTCTGTTCAGTCCAGGGAATGGGTGTCAGAACCAGCGTGAGGATGGTACTAATTGCTGAGGATGCAATGATTCATTGAAGTCTTGGGCAGGGTTCGAATTACACTTTGACTGGAGGTGGGGAAGGGGGGGACATGCACAAAAATTAAACAGGCTCATTGGAAGGAGCAATCTAATTGGAGGCCCCCCTTATGGTTTTCAAATCTTACAGGGGGGCTGTCGTCTCTTATGGGGGGGGGGGGGCTGAACTCCCCCATAATTTGCACCCTGGTCTTAGAGCACCATTACTTCTGTGTGTAACCACCCTTTTCTGGTTATTGCCATATAATGGGATTTTCATAAACGTAAATTAATTTGGAAGGAAACATCCAAACCTACCCCAGAGAGTAGCTAATCTTTAAGGGGAGAAGAATGATACAGTTTACATGGCAGAAAGTGTATTAAGCAGAAAGGAACCTGCATCCTCAAGTGTCCCCACCTGTTGTAAATCAGTTTTGGTAGATTTGACTTAACCTCTGCATCTGGAAGCGGAATATGCCATACGGTCTCCCCCTGTGGCAGGACTTGAGATCACTCACCATCTCACATCTTTAGCAGGTTCATTCCCAGGCAAGTGATCTTGTTCATGATTTTCAAACTGTAGCAAATATGGATTTTGGATCTGATTTAATGTTCCTTCGGCAGTACATATACTAAAATTTGGACCCTAAGGTCTGTGGATACAGAGGAAGTTTTGTTATCTGAAACCATCTGAAATGAGGTAGATTCGAAATAAATCTCCTGGTGTAATAATAATCACCTTCATCGATTGTTTAAAAATACCTAAAATGTGCTGATTTCTTTCATGGCATTTCCCAACTATAACATTTAATGGAAGTTTATTCTTCTGTAACAATTGTTAGAGTTCTTAGTTCATGCTCATCTGAAAAACAGAAAGTTTCTTCTTGTTCTGTGAGATTGACTGACTGTGTAGGTTAGCTGGAGAACAGGGTACTGAGTTCTCTCTACAATTTAAGCATTTTCAATGTCCTAATTAAACAGATAAGGATTTACATAATAATTACCAGTCATGGCACTTCAAGCAGCCTTTTTAATGTCAGGTTCACTCAGGAGCAGTGTCTAATCATTCCCCAGAATTGCAGGGAGCAATTAGTGGTGATAGGCAAAGACCTGCACTTGGTTTAGAGAGTCCAACTACTGCAAGTGTTGAAATTTGCACCAAGCATGAAAAGGACTTTGATCAAAACACAGCACAAATGTACACAGCATGGGACTCTACTGAGAGATGCTACCCTAACACAATTAAAGGAGGTTTTGGAGAGACTTCACACGTTGCAAAGGCAATGTCACAGCCTATAATCTCAATAGAAAAATGCCTTGATATAATTAACAACAAAGAAATAGAATTATGCAAATGCAAAGTAAAAATCTGTTGTAAGAAGCTGTGGATGCTTTCTAATACTTAGTCAACACAACTCTTTCCAAATGCAGTGGTCACAAATTGAACCCAGAACAAGGGTGAAATAGGGCCAAAGGGATGTAGCTTCAAATTTGTTCCATCTCTTGTAGCATTTAAAATGGAAGATCTAGAGAAGTAAGCTGTTGGCTGCTTTTATCAAAATGATGGAAAATTGTGCAAGTGAAACCATAGAGCTCTACATGCTGAAAGGTCATGATTCTGTGCAGCCAGAATGGCATCAGAGGAGCATGCCTTTACAGCATTCAGACTGGTCAGACCTGTATAATGGGGGTAAGTGCTGAAAAAGCAAATGCGTCAGTGCGATGGCTCTCCTACGGATGATAGGCTAAAGAGGTGACGGGACTGGCAAGGTAGCAGATGGGTAGCTCCTCTGTTATGCTTTTAATTTAAAGAATTTCAAGAGTTTGGTTTAGGACAATGCACACATCTTTGTTTTGAGGAATGATATGCTTATAGCACTCAGCTAGCCAATTTGGATCGAATCAATTAATTCCTATTAAAAAAACCTTTTTTTTTTTTCTCCCCTTTCCCTAATCCAGTGTTTCCCAAACTGAGACGTTGCATACCATCAGTTTAAAATGATGCAACCTTAAGTACCACCAGCAAATTTTTGTGATATAAAATAATTTATAATAAATCTGTTAACGTGTACCACTGGTGGTACCCATACCACAGATTGGGAACTGCTGCCGTACCTTTTTATCTGCCTACCTGTCCAACTGTGAGCTCCTTGGTGCTGGTATGGTCCCTTTCTGTATTCTTTAAAAAGTACCCAACACAGTGGTCAGTATGAGCAATACACAAAAATAGCAAATACAAAGTGAATCATGTAGCATAGGTTTCATTTTGCAAAATCTGCATGGCTTTCTTGAGTGTCTTCCTAGAAAAAAACATGCCTAAAATAGTGAACTGAAAACATAAACCAACCCTGCGGACAGTGTCCCCGACCTGACCATCCAGAAGACCAAGCTGTGCTTGTCAAGGCATGCTGCACCGCATGCTGGGGGTAGCAGCGAGCCCCGGGAGATTGCTTCCCAGAGGTACCCTGGGGCTGGATAGCTTTGAAGCGCCTTCAGTTCTGGAGTTGAGAAACACTGTTTGAGAGCCAAGTACCGTTGTCTTGAGTCAGTGCTATTCTTGGACATAACTGAGCCAGATGCATGGTAGGGACTCGTGCACTGAGCTTTCAGCAGAGGACTGCTTATTCCTCGTGTAAAGTTTGTTTGCTTGATGGAGTTGTGTACTGTGCCGAATTCACCCGCAGGTACTCGTGATATCAAATTCTCCAGTTAAAATTATTAAGGCAAAATATTTAATGGACCTGCTCTGGGGATGCCATATGCTTCAGCTCTGTTGATTCAAGGGAAGTGTGCACTGTGTGATCAGTGCGTTATCCATGCGAGCTTTCCCTGCAGCTGCAGAAGGGAACATTTAATTAATACTGAAACAATTATCTTGACAAGTAAATCAAACTCAGTTAGAACAATAACATTTTCCCAGATACTGTGTGGTAGCCAGATGGTAACATGCTGTGTTATTAAGGCCTTGGCTTTCCACTCCTGAGGTTGCTGGCAGGTAATTAGCCTGTTCCCCCCATTTGGAGGTTTCGATTTCTCTGTTCTGGGAATTTGGCCCGTCGAGATGTCCGGTAGATGTTTCGGCCCAAATGGAAGTGTTTTCTGTGCTAGAAAACCGTTTTTTTTTAGCTGTTGCCAAATGCCAGAATATAAGCCAAGTGTTGCAGGGTCCATTTTGGTCGTTGCTCCAAAGCTAGGATAGGCAGGAAATCATTACAGAATTTGATGTGGATCTCGGGTGTTTCGGTAACTCCCGCTACGGGGGATCTTGGGTGCCGTCTTCGTCTGCTCTTTTTACCGTCAGCCGCCCCCTCGCAGTTGGAGCACTTGCATTTTCCCACATGCTGTGATAGCCACGTTGTGTAACACAGGAAGTTAGTTAGTTATTTATTTATTTTCCAGCCATGGATACCTGGTTTTGGCATCCACAGTCGGTGAGGTCTTGCACTGGGTGTCGCTGCAGATTCCTCCAATTGCTGGGCCTTGTACAATGGGCTTTCATGCAAAAAGGAGTGGCAAATATTGAATGAAACACTATCCTGCCAGTGCCGGTCAATTCGAGACCACCCAGCATGTGCACACAGACAGGCAGCTTGCATAAGGGTTGCCTTTGGGTTGCGGACGGCTGGATTGAGATGACCTTTCGACTTGAATGCAGAATAAAAAGATGGTGTGGGTTGTAGTGTCACTGAGGTAGGAACCTCCTTGGGGCAAATCCATCCTAAGCTAGGGACATAAAACCTAAAAGAAAATAAATATTTAGTTTGAAGGTCTTCAGGCTGTCCCCAGTGAAGAAGAAAACCAGCAGATCTACAACAACCAGCAAACACTGAATAAAAATTTTCTTGGCAGAAATGAGGCTTTGACACGCAGAGAAGGAGCCTGTGGAAAATGAGGCTGACCCATCCAGGAGCATGTGGCGTTCAGTTGCATAGCTCGGTAGAAGAACAACGCAGCCCATTGCAATGCAAAACTCTCCATGGAGCGGTTGGGCAGCTGGATTAGCTAGCACTGGATTACCGGGTCCGGGCCCAGTTAAGAACCGTGACTTCTGTCTGGGATCAACTGGGGCCAGCCCAGAAGGCCCAAACCTGAGCGCATCTTGGAAGAAAGTGCTTGGGACCTGGCCCAGTGGGCCTGCGCCTGTTTAAAGCCATGTGAGTTGAGGGCATGGAGAAGATGCTACACTTTCTGCCAATAGACATGAGCAGAAGAGGGGAAGCATCCCTTGTGAAATGCTCTTTACTAGCCAGCTGTGCAAATGTGCTGCCCCAGATGCTCGTGCGTGAAGTTTATGACCGTTTGCTGTTTAACTGTATACAGTGCTGATCACTCACAGATTAAACACACGTGTATAGCAGTTCACACAGTATAGTAAGTGATTCAAATATAGCTGGTCAGAGTAATTAAGACCCCGTTATGGTAGATGCTGCACAGATGTGCTGTGAAAGGATCGATGGTTAAATGATCAGACTGACGAAGCAGCTTTCCCAAAGTCTCAGCAAGTTAGTGCTGGAGGGGAACTTAGAAGTAAGGTGTCCTGAGCTGTAATTCTGTGCTTTTATTCACTAACCTACATTTACCACTTGCTTTCCTTGCTCGTCTTCTCAGAAGAGCCTGCAGGGAGAGAGTGGCTGCTATGTCAGTACTGCTCATTTAATCCATCTGATCGGCCTCCTTAGCCCTTTGCAGCAGAGTAACCTGTGCTCTTGCCATGAGAAGCCGTATGTTCTCAGCTGCATGTAAAGCCACTCATCTCAAATAGAAATGGATGTATTTTGGTAGTAGTAGAAACATCTTGCAACATCATCTTTTGCTTTTCCTAATGTTGCTGGTTTATGATCAGCTTTGCAAGGGACAGATTCCACGTGAAGATGCACCTACTGTTGTGTTTCTACCAGGCAGGCTGTCTGGTTCAAATAAAGCAGTGGGAAAATGCACGAGTTTCAGTTTAGGCTGTGAAACAAGAGCAAAGTGTATTTTTTTTTTTTTTTCTCTCCCTCGCCTCCTGTGAAGCTATATTTTAATGTGGGGCTTTAACAAGGGTAGGAATTGAGGTATTAAAAGCATGGTCTTTAATACACTGAAATGTTTCCACTCATTAGAATAATTTTTAATCTTAAAGCTGAAAAAAAAAAAAAGACTAAACAGTCTTCCCTTGTGCATAGCTGCTTGCTGACTGCAGGATCTCAGTCTTCAGTTACAAAACTATGAAATCTTCTGTAGGGAACAAGCCTTTAGAGTTTGTCTTTTGAGGCAAGGATGAGAGGATGCATAAAATGACCTCCAGTAGGTTTCTTTTCTCTAAATACAACCCTATAACTGAGAAGGGAATTCATTTAGCCACTTGTGGCTTGTAGCCCCAGCTCTAGCATTGACTCGATGGGTGGCTTTGGCAAATCATTATCCTTTTGTTTCCCACAATTTTTTCATCTACTAAAGAGGACTAATAATACTTAATTCACAGGAATGTAAGGGATTAAATTAATGTCTGTAAAATGTTGCTTATTTTTTGTACTGCAGCAGTGTCTGGAGTTTTAGATGGGGATGTGGACCCTACTGGAATAGCATGTTTAGGGGCCAGGTCCTTATTCTGGGGTGTTTTACAATCTATTCAAAATCATTTTAATTGATTTGATTTTTTTTTAAACAGTTTTTTTTTTGTATGCAACTCCTCAAACTTGAGGGCATTAATGGGATTGTGAAGTCATGCTGTAAATGCTGTGCACTAAGTGCATGTGTTACCAGTGGGTCTTGGAAGGAGGACCCAACTAAGTGAGCCCGTTTATCAAGTCTTTTCCTTTTGCAGAACTGTAGGTATGGACTTGGAGATTCAAACACCATTGCTTTTAGACAAATCTGATATCCTGATTTACGAGGTATAGATAAAAAGCTGCAACTACCATTATATCTGTACTCTGAGGGTGGGGAAAAATGAAGGAAGAAGTCCCATTTTAAAGTTATAAGAACGGAGAGTAATGACTCAAGTTCCTGAGCCAGAATTTTGTGTGCTTGGTATATGACATTAGTCTTTGTCCCAACTGGGTTGGGTCTCATCATGCTAGGTTATTTAATTGTGGTTATTTACATGACTTTGTAAAGGACCCTGGCATGGTAGCTATGTGGGTGCATAGTTGATGTGTGTTCTTGCACTCTGAACATGCAATTAGTCATACAGCCTAGGGTAAATGGTTAAGAAGCTCCAGTGATAGGAAACGGAGGAAGACCCTGCACATGGTAACCACACCGTACAGAGTTGTAAGGTGGTAGGATGTTTTTTGACAATGGTTTTAGCATGTGGTTTACAATTGCTGGGGTGGGGAATAGTCAACGGCAGTCACAGTCTTTGTAGGTCGGGGGCGGGGGGTGGTTCAGTTTGTGCCTTCACATTTGGATTGTCTCGGTCAGGCATCTTCATACCGGCAACGGCCTGTGATATGCTCAGCCTAGATGTCCCTTGACCACTGGATGGTTTCGTCCAGTTATAGATTTCATAGACATCAGGGCTGGAAGGGACTTTGCGAGATTGTTGGGTCCAGCCCCCTGCCCAAGGGGCAGGAAGTCAAAGGATCCCAGCAAGATAAGCATCTGGATGAAAAGATGAAAAACCAATTTTTGATTGAATAGCAATAAGGCTTTTGTGGAGCAGCATGGTATCCTTCCATGAAATAGCAATGGGGAAAAATGGTGGCAGACCCCATGTGTTGTAAGAATTTTAATTTTTGCTTGGCATTTAATGCATGTATTTTAGTTGGTTTGCCTAATTTGTGTACTTTTAAAGTTTTTTCCAGTTGATATTTCGGTAATCAATCGGTAAGTAAAGTTTGTTCAATATCTTCATTAATGATCTGGAAGATGGGATGGATTGCACCCTCAACAAGTACATGGATGACACCGAGCTGGGGGTGGTGTGGCAGATACTCTGGAGGGTTGGGCTAGGGTTCAGAATAACCTCAACAAATTGGAGGATTGGGCCGAAAGGAATCTCTTGAGGTTCAACAAGGACAAGTGCAAAGTCCTGCACTTAGGACGGAGCAATCTCATGCACCCGTGCAGGCTGGGGGCTGACTGGTTGGGCAGAAAAGGACCTGGGGGTTATAATGGACAAGAAGCTGAATGAGCATCAGCAGTGTGCCCTTGTTGCAAAGAAAGCCGACGGCTTCCTGGGCTGCATTGGTAGAAGCGTTGCCAGCAGATCGAGGGAAGTGATTATTCCGCTCTATTTGGCACTAGTGTGGCCACATATGGAGTCTTGTGTCCAGTTTTGGCCCCTCCACTACACAAAGGATGTGGACAAGTTGGAGAGAGTCCAGCAGAGAGCAGTGCAAATGGTTCAGGGGCTGGGACACGACTTATGAGGACAGGCTGAAGGAACTGGTTTTAGTTAGCCTGAAGAAGAGAAGATGGAGGGGGATTGAATAGCAGCCTTCACCTCCCTGCAGGGGGGTCCAAAGAGGATGGAGCTGGACTGTTTTCAGTGGGGGCAGGTGACAGGACAACATGAGCCCGTTGCTCCTTGTAGCAAGGGAGGCTTAGGTTGAATATTAAGAAAAACTTTCTCGTGGGGGTGGTGAAGCACTGGACCAGGCTCCCCAGAGAGGTGGTGGTATCTCTATCCTTGGAGGTGTTGAAGACCCAGCTAGACAAAGCCTTGGCTGGGAGGATGTAGTTGGGGCTGGTCCTGCTTGGAGCAGGGGGTTGCACTAGATGTGATCTCTTGAGGCCCCTTCCTGCCCTCATTGTCTATGATACTATATGAGGCCTGTGGAAATTAGTAAAATAAAATGATACTCTATTGTAGGGACCTCAGGGCTTGCATTGAACGGCCTCTGACTTGTCCCCTTCCCACTTGGTTGATTTTCCTTCTATGAAACGCCATTAACTTCCTGGAGAAATGGGTTGAAGACATGGTTCTGTTACTGTACAACTTCTAACAGGACATAGCAAGAGTAAGGCAGCATGTGTTAGAGACTGCTCGGCATTTCTTCATTGGAAGGACATGAAGCACTGGAAGACGTACCAGAACAATCAGTATCCCTGCGTTTTTAATGTTCTCTAGTTCCATATTTTCTTGATTTACATACCTCCAACACAAACAGAATTGGAGATGAAAGACCAGCTATTTTGACCAGCAGAGCTGCAAGGAAACGACCAGTTGTGATTCATCTTGCTGATTGCTACTTGCATCAGTGCCATCTTTTTAGACTGCATGTGGAAAAAGGCAAATGCCTGCCATGGTAATGTAAAGCAAATACGGTCCCTTTGTGGTTCCGAATGATGGCAGCATATTCGGAATTTCTCATTTTTTAAATTTGCACATTAATTAGCTGAATAACATTTTTTTTTGTTGTTGTGGTTATTTACACAATTAATTCCATATACTTGGATCCAGTTATTAGATATTGCCCGATAGACAGAAAATTGGCTTGGTGTGTACTTGAAAAGGTTAATTATGTATGGGAATGTATTAAATTGGGAGATGTCTAGTGAAATGATTACTTGGTTAGCCTGCATCTTAATTTGGTGCTTTAACTGATGACCTAAATGAAGGACAACTTCCAGATGACACTTCAGCAGGAGGAGCTGGAAGCACGGAGAAAAAAGAACCTTGATGCGAGGCGAGGTCTCCAAAGAAACATGTGGCAAGTATCAAAGTTGGAGTCAATTAAAAATAATCTAGAGCAAAAACTGAGGATAATGGGAAAACCTGAAAGGCAGTAATGCAGGAGAAGAGGATAGTGTACAGTGATGGGCAAACAACTCTAGAAATTGGTTTAATGCAGTGAAGAACGCATGTCTTATAGTTGTAGGTGCATCCTGTTTATGGAGCACATTTAAAATGAGCTCCTTCAGATGCAGCTCCACCGGCATGTAGACTACTGTGTTTAGTTACGGGTGTCATGTTATCAAGTAAACTGATGAAATTTTAGAGCAATCTAATAGCATATCTTTTTCTCCAGAAACTATTAATTTTGATCATGAGAGAGCTGAGTTTGAGAGCCTTCAAATGTTGTACCTTTTGTCGAAAAATGAGGCATAAGGAGGTATAGCTGAGTGTCCATGAAATGAAATTAGAGAAGGGAAAATGCAGGTATCAACAGCACTATCCTGATAGATGCTTGCAATATGCAGTAGAATAATCTTCCAGTGAAGGTGATGCAATCCTCCTTGCTGGGTTTTCTTTAAGGTAGACTGGGCACCACATCAGAAAATGCAGTGAAGAAAAACTTTATTTGCCCAAGGACTGATGTAAATAACCCTTTAATATGTGGTTGCACCTTCTTCTCTGTGCGTGCATCATTCAAGGAAGAATTGCCTGCATTTTCAGGTCCCCATCATTTTAAACGTGACGCGCACACATGCTTGTGTGTTCAGCTCTTCGGTGGGATCAGTGCAACCCCCCTCCGCTCACCTCTTGGTCTTCGATTAGAGAATCAGTAGTTGGTTTCTGTTGTCTGCACCCTTTTGGGGGGATTCTAGGGAAGGGTGGCAGTGTTTCTGGGGGTTGTTTTGGGTTGTTTGTCGAATACAACTGAAGACCAAGGTCATTCTTGTGTGTTGGCATTGAAGAACTTTTGCTATTTCTCAGGATGTGAACCTCTAACGCCAATGGTTTTTGCCGGATCCTCATGCCTGGATGATTTCTGGCTACCAAAATTCCTTTGCATATATTGGCTGGGGGAGAAGAAAGGGAGGGAGTTGCACAAACTCACTCATTAAGATTCAAAAGTTAGTGTTTACTTCTTGAGGAACCTGCAAAGAAACAAGATACAAGGAAGGAAATTGGTTCGCTCCTGGAAAGCTTGCTAAAGGCAGACGCAAGTGTTCCTTCAGATGGCGTTTGCTTAGGCTGCCAAGCACGTAAAGCTGCCCATCTCTTCTCAGGCTGCAGCGAGTTGGGGTAAACTGAGAACACACTCTTTCTGCAATTGATTTCAAAACCCAAGATGTTTAAAATGCTCCTCACATTAGATGGGGCCCTCTCTGCTAATGCCACATCAAAGGATCCTGCCTGATTCTGTAATAACTTACAGTTTGTCAAGCAGAGGGTTTCAACAATCAGACCAAGCTGTATAGACTCCCAAGACAAGTGATTTTTAGTGTGTAAGAGGGGGACCGTTTTTAAAGACTGAAAAGCCTCTTAAAAGGTAGGCTTACTCTGTAAAACATGGATCTCTTTGAATCTGCTGCCCTGTTACATTTTTTTTATGGTACTTTGAAGCTGCTAATCATCACTATAGCCTTTTGGCTGGGAAATGGGGATAAGGTTGCTAGATGGCTGTGGCCAAAACTTCTTTTACTGGCTGCCCCAGGCTGAAAGTAGACAAAACACTTGGCTCTGGGGGTGGGTTGATTGATTGAGTTAGTGTTCGGGAAGATAAACTGCAGTGCAAGTGCTCGTGGAAGAGTCACCTGCCTTGAAGATGATTAATTGCACATTCAAAAAGTCTCCTTTTTTGCACATCCCTGTGGGAAAGGCAGATGGCAATGCTCCGCGCTTCTACAGCATCTTCCATCTTGTGATCTCGTTATGCATTTACACTTTATGGCACGCATTTAAAATTCGTCCTCCCTTTCCCCCAGACTTTATTACCGTTTTAATTCTTGTTCAATTTTTTTGTGGAATTTCCTATTGCCTGCCTTTTCTGTGACATAGCTTTCCTAAGCCTATATGCCAGGCTCTCTTGCTCAATTTTAATGCCAATAATATCTCTTAAAGTGATAAAAATAAGTTTATCTCACTAGATGGATCTGTTGATATGCATTTGCCTTGTTAAGCTGTTAAAAAGGTATTTATTCTTGCTCTTGTCCTTCCTTTCTCTTCTTTGTGTTTTGATATGCTCAGGATTTGTGTTGGATATAAATATTATTCTCTTGCACAGCAGAGCCTTCTGGACTTTGTGCTAGTCTACTGGATTGCAACATCTCCTGAAAACTTGCATACATGTAACTCTCGCTGATGAAGACTTGGATGCCTACTTCTCCTCTTGCCTTACCTTCTCATAGGTCTGTCAGTGAATAGTCATCTTATATAGCGTTAGGATTTTAATATGAATTCTCCTATAGATCCTTTGCTGTTAAGAATGAAGACAACCTCCTGTAGACTTCATCGCAAAAAGTGGAGAGGTGGGAGGAATGAGATTTCTTTTCTATCTCTGGTATGTAGAGTGGCATAGCTTGGCATAGCCCTGAGATCCTTGTTCCAAGTCCTATGCTCAATCCATTAGACATACCTTTCATAAACCTATGTGCCAGGCTCTCTTGCTCAATTTTAATGCCAATAATATCTCTTATTTTAGATCTCTTAAATAGTTTTATTTAAATAAATCCCTTAGCCCAACTTTCTGTGACAGCACATTAGTTATTTCTCTGACTCCGCCATGAATGATTCTGCAGTATTTTAGATTTATGGAGAGATAGGCACCATTACTCCTCCTCTGAATATGCCATCTGAAGGATCTCTGTTATCACTAGGCTAGCCATTTGATTGACAAGATAGTACAACTTCAGAGTAAAATATGCATCTCCTTGCCATTTGGTAAGCAATGTACCGTGTTGCAATGATGTATGATCCCAGTGAAGCCCCAGAGCCGTGTGCATATGGACAGAAAATACGCCTGGTCTTTATTTAGATTTTTTTATCATCTCCCAACATCATGGTACAGCCGAGTGCTGCTCCTGGGGAAAGAAGCACAAAAATATGCAAAACCACATAAATAAAACTTTTTCCCTTCTAGCTTTGTTGAAGGAATATGTTCAAAACACTGACTTTGTGAGAGTTGTTTTTTTCAGGTAAAACGTAAGGATTCTGATCCATTTGAGAGGCTAAATGCAGAAAAACCAAGTCAAAGTGAATTAGGTTGTACATTTAGCGCTGAACAGTGGTTTTTGTTTAATTGGATGGTAAGTTCTTTAGCCTTGGCTTCCCTCACTTGTATGAAAGCATCTGGTTCCTTCATCTATAAGTCTCTTCCATTTTGTTCTCAATACTGTTTTATCAGTGGCATATGTAATCATACAAGGTGCCTGGGCAAGCAGAGATGGCCGTTGGGCAAGTTCAGCCAATACCACGCAAGACTTTGGAAGGCATCCTTGAAATAAATTCTTTTCAGCAGAGAACTAAGTAGAGCATGAAGTGTTTTAGCACCTTTTTAACGAGCATACAAGCTACAGCATTTTTCACATGGCATCGAATGGATTGTTGGAATGAGCCATCCACCTTCAGTGAACTCCCAGCCTGAGCTGTAAATTGCCCTTTTAAGAGCTTTTCCTACTGCATGGAAGATATCATATTTTAGTCATTTGGAAAAGTAAACTTCATTGCTAACCGAGGAAGTCCCTGTCCGACTCTGACGTCGGACATCTCCAGGGAAGAAGACGGCTTAATCTGCACATCACAGAGCAGCACTCTCACAAAAGGACTCGGAGATATCCGGGAGAATAAATTTCCACCCTCTACCTTCCCTGTGCAAAATAGTTTCTTTTCTACCTAGGAGAACATTTACAATCTTTGATCTCCTCAGCCTGAAGAAGGGTGTATGAGCCCAAAAGCTTGCAAAGAGAGGAATTTTCTTGCTACTACTTAGTTGGTCTAATAAGATGTCACCTCTGACTCAAGAACTTTGTGCATCTCTCTTCCTACTGCAGCATTCAGGATAGCCATCTTGCAAGCTCCCATGGTGCAGGCCTCGTTACCAATGTTGCTTCAATGCCTACAGGCTCAGTTTTGAGGATCAAAGCCTTGTTTTGGCAAAGGTTGTCAGTGGGAAAGCTCACTGGTCCCCGGTGGGTTTGTTTCCCTGGGCTACTACTGAAATATTGTGAATTGGATTCTACGGGCCTTTCATCTTGTTGAACCTCTTTGAAGTGAGATCGAATCTGATGTACCTCGTTTCCTCTTCCACCAGGATTTCCTCTGTTCTGCTGGGTTTGTGGATTACCGCAGAGATTTCTGAAACCATAGTTTGAAAAACGCTGGTACAGTTTACGTATGCACTGTTCTCCTCATTCACGCTTTCCTAGAACAAATTTTGCATTTTTGGCTGCATTTTCAAAGAATTCTTTCTTTGTCACGGTTAGGATGGAGCAGACCTTCTTTTTTTAGGCGGTGAATTTTCATGATCAGTATTGCAAGCCTGATTTTATTTAAGCATTTAGTGCATTATCTAACTTTTCCTTGGAGTGATTGATGTATTTTTTCGCTTTAATTTTATTTCCAGGCCTTAGTAAAAAATGTGGTGGAAAATATTTCCTTGTTCCAGTAATGGACTGATGTATGAGAAGGGTTCCTGTAGAATCAGGTCTTAGGTAAAACAAAAAAACAAAAGCTTTGAAGACTGTCCAGTACATGGAGGAGGCTTAATTTCTTTGAAGGTTTGGAAAATGTTAGTTCAGTCGGAAACTGCAGTAAAATCAATTGGAAACTGTTTGTCGGAAATGCTGACCAAATGTGAACCATAGGTCAGGTCATTGCATACTGGAGGTGGGCCTCTGGAAGCGTGTCCTGTGGTGGATTTACAGTCGAGTGAGACGCACAAGTCATTCAGATGGGTCTCAAATTGAATGGACTCGAGCCTGGTTATTTTTGTGTCTGTTTGCGTGCAGGATTGCGGAGGTAATTCATGACGTACAGAGCATTTTATTGATGCATGCTTGGGATTTGGGAAAATTTCTTATTCCAGATGGTAAATGAGATGTCAATGGAAGGTTAGAAAGGTTTTTGTCACGACCTGAAGATTTGAAAGAAAAGGGGGTACAGAAGATAAGAGGATGATTGCTTACCTAGCCCTTGCACGCTCTTTCCCTTTTACCCCCTTGCACAGGTTTTTTGTCTACTGAAAATCACTTAAAGGGAGATGATTCAAACTCTTACTATGGTTGCTCTTACAGACTTGGAAGTTATTCCTTCCTATAATTACAGGTAAGGATTGGGACCAGGCAGATTCAAAGTAATCTGAAACTTCTCTAGAAACGGAATGAGGGGGAAAAACACTGGAGCTGAAGCTGAATACAACTTCTCCTGTAATACAGCGTGCGTACAGATTGGCCTTTCAGTCTGTGTAAAACGGGAGAGCAAAGCTGTCGACATCTACTGTTTATGTACTCTGGCACTCGCTATTTCTGTTCCTAATCCTGCTATCAAGCAAGATTCACCGAGTCCGTAGTATTTTTTTTCTGCGTATGTCAATTATCACACGTTCCTTTTGGACTGTTAGCGGTTTGATTTATAGCCACCTCTCTATATAGGATGATAGGAAAGTATTTTTCCATATAGTGCTTTTCATTAGCTGATCTCAAAGTGTTTTGTGAAGGTCAGCTTCTTTCTCCACTTTGCATATAGTGAAACAGGCACAGGGAGGTGAAGTGAATTGCCCCAAGCCACTCGGCAAGTTAGCGAGAGCACCGGGAATCGAGTCTGTATCTACTGAGTTGTCATCGAGTGCTGTCTGCTGGGCCATGGGTACATAGCGTTAGTCTGGAACAGCTTTGCGGTAGCATGCCAGTTAGTTGGGTGAATGCTTTTTTTCCAGTCTGCCATAGGAGAATGCAGTGAAATAAGTTGAGTTTTGACAAGGCATGGTGGACTTTGGTCACACATCTACTCCTGTGGAAGAAACAGCCATGTATTGGGTGATTTCATAGGCCCTTTGAGTTTGAGACCACCCAACTCAAGAAGTGCCTCCATTTTTGCCTATAAACTGAAAGCTGTTTGATGTGGGATCTATTCCAATGGACCTCAGGGTGTCCTGCAGGAATGTCTGTTTTTGCCAGAACCTGTGTGGGAACAGATGGACCTAATCTCCCCATGGCAACTGAAAGAGGAGTGCTTGGGGGTGTTCCCCTCAGCAGGGGACTTGATTTAACTTTCCGTATTTTAATGCAGTTTCCTTCTTAAAACACTGCTGTCCCTTTTGCAGTTTTAGAAGTAGACTAGTGCACAGCTACGAGAAGTGGAACTCTGTTGCGTGAATTATAAACTGACCTAATCCTAAGGATTTCTTCCACGTTCCTTCACCTCCTCACCTTTTATAGTGTCGTGAGACTTTCACTAATGACTAGAAGTTGTGCTCTTAGTTTGTCATCTGAAGGCAGCATTTAAAACCTCATGGGTTGAGTCCAGCCCAATGGAGCCATTGGGTCTTGTGTGAGATGGAGGGTTTTGACTGCGTGGGCTGGAAGCTGTACCTGTATTGCTACTGCTCCTCCCAGTCCCGTGCTGCTGAGCTGCAGCATGGGAGCAGCTTCCAGCTGGTGGGGAGCTGAGCAGGGGCTAGGCAGTTTCCAGCCACATCCAGGAGGCAGGCGAGGAGGGGAAGCAGGGAGAAGTGATAGCAGGGCAGGTGTAGCTTCTTGGTGCTTGTCCCTGGCTCAGTTCACCATCAGATGGAAGCTGCATTTGAGCCCTGGCTGGGGAATGGGAGCCTAGGAGAAGTAGCAGCAGCACAGGTACAGGCCGCCCCGTCCCCGCCACCCCTGCTGATGCACCTCCAAAGCCACTCAACCCGTTCCAGGCTGGGGCTGCATTGTTCTAGTTCACAGGTTATTAAGGTTGCCAGCCCCAGTCCTACGATGATCTGAAAACGAGCCATTTGTGAAATAATTGAAAGGCGAAGTACATCTTGTGTATGGTTGTTTAGAGGAGAAGAGTGTTTTTATTTAGATTACACATACACTTTTCCAGACCTAATTCGTTTCCATCTTAGAAGATCTTTCGATTCTTTGAAAGAGGATTTTTCTTGAACTGGGGCCACTGCTGTGGTACTCTATCCCGCCAAGTTCAATGTTCTTCTGGATAGAATAAAATGTGTTTATGGATTTTGATGACACTAGAAAATTCTTGGATTGTTAAACTTGCTGTGTTACGGGAAAATGAATAAAGGTCTGACTCAATTGAGGATGACTGACCTTGGTGGCAGGGGAAATTATACATACCAGAGTTTTGATTACTTGGAAAGTATTTCCTTGATGGTCTTTGGCATATATTTGTTATCATTCCCCCTTAGCAAATATTATAGTTAAAGATGAGTTGCGGTCTTGGTCCCCTTATCCTTCTTTTTCTCATCTTCTTACTACTTCTCAAATAAAGGACTTCAGGCTTAAGACATGCCTGCTTATTTTCTACCCAAAGGAGAGCTGGCTTGGAAAATTTAATATCAGTTATTTTGAGTTACATAAGCATGAACTGTCCCTTCGTCCCTGGTTACAAAACATAAAACCAGCTGAAATTAAAGTTTCAAACTCAACTTGGTTTTGTATCTTTCATTAGAGATGGAAAAACAACTGCACCTTGAGGAACACTGTTACATTTCTCATGCTCAGCATTAAAATTGGCCATTGCTGCACATGCAGATTTGGGATTTCATTTTTGATGCTTTTCTTTCAATACCAAAGCGTCTGTGTTGTTTTGTTTTTTTTGTTCGTGTTCTTATACTGCATGTGTCACCAGGATATTTGAGCATGTGGGTGTCACGCATACCATGAGTAGCCTTTGCAGGGTTGCCAACTGAATAACTTTTTTTACTAACAAATCTGCAAACTTTTTAGAGACAGCCAAACTTTTTTTTTCTTCTGAAGTGTGTTTTACTTTAATGGTAATGTAACCTTTCTGCCAGGCTCGGGACTGCAGGAACAAGGGTCGAGTTCAAATTTAGGAATTTAACAACAACTTCCTAAATCAGGCTCAAACCCACACCTGGGAACCTGGGCAAATACAGTTCATTTTCCCCCCCTTCTCTGTTTTGCCAGGTGCCTCAGGCAGCCTGGGACTATACAGACCTGCCTGTCCTCAAGGTGAGCAGCCATTACAGGCAGGCAGGGGGCAACAGGATGCAGTGGCAGCACGTGGCTAGGGTGGAGGGGGCTATGGAGGCTTCGTGGGCCACAGGGCCGTGATGGAGAGCTCTCTCAGGACACCAAGTTGCACTCTTCAGGTACAAGGTGGTGCTGCTCTGCTCCGTCTGCCCATCAGCACTTGCATCCAGCCTAAAGATGATGCATCTTTAAAAAAAAGACTTAGTCTTTTTTTTTTTTTTTATGAGCAGCTCAGTGTTTCTATGGACTTTACGGACACTTTTATGGTTTATTCTGCAGATTGTGTGTAAATTGACAGACAGTTGGCAGTCCTGCCTTTGAGTATAGCACATGGCAGGTCAGGAAGGCGACCGGCAACACAGCAGCAGCCAGTTGGGAAGCAAAAAGCAGAGCAGCAGATTGGGCAGGGAGCACAGGCGAAGAAGTCAAAAACAGAGCATGCAGGGGAAGGGGATTGGAGTGGCACTTGGGGAGGGTGCAGGTCTAATTTATGGCATACCTGCTAAAAAGACCCCCGCTGGTCTAGGGAGATGGATGAAGGCCTGCAGCTGAAGAGGCAACACGGGTATCACAGAGATGGTACTAAACAAGATTCCTATCCTTCGTGTACAAGTTACACCGTGGGTTGGCACTGTGGGCTGGCACCTCTTGCCACCATAGGCTGCTGCTTGCAACCCAGCTCCTGCCATGGACCACCCCTGCGCCACCTGGCAATTGGCAGATGCAGTTAAGGGAATAAAAAAAAGACAAGTGTTAAGACTCTGGGGATACCCCTTCCCCACCCCCCCATTGCAGAGAATAAACTGAACACGGCAAGCAAATGGACCTTTGAGATGTCTCCTCTGCTGCTCTGGCTGGAATGTGCTGCTTGTTTCTTGACTTGTTGCAGCTCCAAATCGGTCTGCTCACTGGCCGGATCTGGCCCACAGGCCATAGGTTGCTGAGCCCCGAGCTATACCCTTTCATGAAAACATTTCAATTATGCAAAGTCTCCCCCTGCCCCACTTTTTATCCAGGTAGCATCATCAAAGCAGTATGATCTAGGACTTGCATTTCTTTCTACTTTACTCCCTGTGCTTCCCACATTAGCGCATACATGTTTTAGATGACAGTCAGTTGTCCTGCTACTTTCTGTCTAAGAACACTGTTAAGCCTCCCCATGTTGCCTCCTTTCTTGGCCTTATATAAATCACCTTGCTCTCTGATTTACCTTTTTGTCTTTTCTCTCTTTTTTTTCCTTTGGGTCACAGTAAGCAATGTCTTAGGTTAAAACAGATGTGGTGTACTGTTTTTAGCTGCAGGAAAAATGCTGGCAACAACATAAACCTCTCTACATGGCCGCCTTTGACCTCACAAAAGCCTTTGACTGTCAACCAAGAAGCGTGGTGGAGGGGATCCTTCTGGAGTATGGATGCCCACCAAAATTAGTCGCCATTCTTTACCTGCTCCGTGATGAGATGTGAGCGGTGGTTCTTGGTAGTGGATCTATCGCAGATCTGTTTGAGGTTAAGATTGGGAGCTAAGCAAGGCTGTGTCATCGCTCCAGCACTCTTCTCTGTATTCCTTACCACGATGCTACATCTGACCACCAACAAGCTTCCCGTATGAGTGGAGCTAAACTACTGAGTAGACGTTAAGCTGTTTAATCTCAGCCAACTCTGAGCCAAAACCAAGACCACTCCGACCTCAGCTACTGAGCTCTAGTACTCTGACGATGCTGTAGTGCGTGCTTACTCAGAAGCAGACGTTCAGGCAATTGTTGAGGTCTTTATTGAGACGTACAAGAAAATGGGACTGATGCTTAACATTCAGAAGACTAAGGAAGCTCTTAATGAGCAAGCCTGCAGCTCCAGTAATTCAGATTCATGGCGAGACTCCGGTTACCGTTGAGTATTTCCCATACCTCAGAAGCCATCTCTTGCAGAAGGCTGACATCAAAGGAATCCAACATTGCATTAAAAATGCAGGTACCGCATTTGGACAGCTGAGGAAATGGGTGTTTGAAGATCCCAACATCAGAATCAAAACCCAGCTCATGGTTTATTAAGCAGTCATGATCCCCACCTTGCTGTATGGAGCTGAGATGTGGACAATGTATAGGATAGACTTCAAGTTGTTGGAGAAATACCATCAACACCGCCTACAGAAGAGCCTCCAAATCCAATGGGAAGGCAGATGTCCCAGTGTTAGTGTCTTCTCACAAGCAAATGCCCCAAACATCGAAGTTGATGTTGGATGATCATCGCTTTGCTGGGCCAGCCACATCATTTGGATGTCTGATTCCAGGCCCCCGAAACATGTTTTCTTCTCCCAGCTTAGTTAAGGTGCTCATTCAAGAGGAGGGCAGAGAAAGCACTTCAAGGACGTCCTCAAAGCCAACTTGAAAAAAAATGTAACATCAACATCAGCTTGTGGAAGACGAACACCCAGGACCTTCCCAAACGGAGGAAGAGTCTGCTGCAAGCATCTCACTACTTTCAAGCCTTATGCCAAACAGGATACCGAAGAGTGGGAGCGGCTGAAACAGTGTTGTGGACCGAAGCAAGAATCCTGAGCCACCCGCCCTGCACAGAAACACGTCCCCATTGCAACAGAGTCTGTCGATCCCAGACTGGCCTCATCAGCCATCTTTGGACCCACAGATATCTTCCTTGCAGCAAAACTGTCTTTTCATATAATAAATGCCTGTTTACAAGTTCTCTCTCCCTTCCTTGTGTAGCGAGGCAATGCACTTCCATGCCTTCTAGTCTTTCATCAGATTCAGCCCCTTAATTCTTCTTTTTTCCTTGTCTTTTCCTTTCTTTTCAGTGGCATCCCAAGTATGACTGGTGCTGGATAGGGAGGGACTGTGCCCTCCTGGTCTGTGGTGCTGGGCTTCCGAGCATGGAGTCTTAAAGAGGTTGGCTCTTGCATCTGCTTGAGATTCAGTAGGACAGCTTCACTTCTCTGTTCTTCATAGCTGCTTGATCTTCTTAAAATGTGTGTTTTCTTCTCACTTGTCCATTACAGCTGTCCGGTAAGCATTAGACATCTTGCCAGACAGAGGTCATGGGCGGTTATGGTTCCTGTCATAGACCTTTGTGTTAATTTTGAATCCTTTTAGCTTGCATTACAGTAGCTCAAGTTGTCCTTTGGCTGGGTTAAGTTTAAGGTGGGCCAAGTTTGGTGTAAGTGAAGTTTAAAGGAAGTAGCATAAAAGGAACGGAGTCATAAGCAAGGGAACATCCTAGGGCTCACTTCTCTGGGAGAGTTTTCTTCTGGCATCCTTTGCTGAGGTTTCCATCTGCAGATGTAATGAAGAGATCTTAGTCTTCGATTTTTTTTGGTAACATCTCCCAACAGGCTGGCCACCTTTTAAAAACAATTTTTAAGATTTTAAGGTACAGAGATTTGAAGTTGTAAGTCTGCTTATTTCTGTTTGGATTATAAAAGTACATCAGGATGTATATTGTGATGTTCTTAGTTCACTTTTCATAAAGGTTGCTTTTCCAGTCACTCTATTGGAGAATTCATTTTTGCAGGGAAGAGGTTATCAGAAATAACCCTCAGATTTCCCCCAGATGCCAACATTGCCTTGACACGGTGACTGTTTTATTCAAGCCTGTAGACAGGCTTTCAGCTCTAGAGGTTTTTGCATTTCACTCCCTGGTGCCAACCAAGATGGTAGGTGTTAGTTATATCCAGGCCAGTTTGAATTAATTCATGATTTTCCTGAAACTGCTAAATCAAATATCTGAGACCATCTTTCATCTTACACATCCACCATTGGTTTTACTGGATTCCCGTTATTCAAGAATCAGGTTAATGACTTCTCTTTTATTGACCTGTCCTACTTGTCTGTTCCTTTATCTTCTCTTTCCCTCTCTCCAGTCTTTGTCCTTTAGTTTTCTGAGGGGTTGTAGATACATTCAGTGTATGTTGATTGCTGTGGTGTTGTCCTCGAAGAGTGCACACTCTAACGCAAAAAATCTCCTATCTCCCAATTCAGAATGAGCTTGCTCTTATCACTTCATTTCATTTACTCTCAGTGGGGTTTTTTTTGTGTTTTTTAAGGCACTATTTCTAGTCTGAATGTATGTAGCTTTTTGGTTTCCAGCTAGTGGACCTTGTTGTTCTTTTGCTTATTGTCAATATTTTATTCCACCTTGTAGGTATTTATCGACTCTAACCACATCCCCTTTTACCAGATTTTATCTCTGGTACTTACTTTACATTAAGTAAATTGAGCTACTTTGAGTCTCTTAAAAATGTGTAGTATATTTTTCAATTTTTTGCCATGTGTTGGTTCCTTTTCAAGAAGTCTTGAGTTTTTTTTTTTCTTTCAGTATCCCATCTTGAATTGTGGGTATTGCTATAAGAACCAGGATTCCAGAAAGTTTTGCCATCTCCATCTAGTAATGGACCCATACCATTTTAAAAATTGTATTTATTGATTAATTTTTAAAGAGAGAGGTAGTTAGCTGTGCTAGTCTGCAGCCTCTCTGACCCAGTTAGTGTCTAAGGTGCCTTGAAGGATTCTTTCTCCTCCTGGTGTATTCACATTGTTTTGGTCACAGATTTGTATTTTGTCCTTTTGCTTCTGCGTGTTGTTTCCGCTGCAGTTTCTAACTTGTGATTTATAGCTGTTACCAGCATTTCCCTTTATTCCATTTGTTTATATGTTTGTATTTGCAGCTTCTGTAACTTCTCTAATCCAGGTTGGTTTTTAAATTCGGGTGGCTGCCTTTTTGCTTGTGGGATTGTGGCTTTTTGAGCATCTAGTAAAGTGTTTGTAAGCTATTCCCAATTAGCCTTCACATTTTTCTGATTAAATTCTTTCTCCCAACTGATTTGGCTCATAATTGTTTTCAGCTTTTGTGAAGTTGGCCCCTTTTAAAGCTGTGTGTGTGAACATAAGCATGCACAAACTAGTTTGGACTTTATTCTTTTTCTACTTAACAGATGTGATCAAGTCCCGGTCACTTGTATTTTAGCCATCACCAAAGTGGGTCCAGTACCATGTCTTCCATTTTACAAAGTTGGGGGGGAACCTGTCTAAATGTAGGCATCAAATCTGTGCCAGAACTTGCAATAAAACATGGAGCGCTTGGCTAGGCATCCACTGATGGTATTTCTAGTAGTAATACAACTTCTGTAGCCAGATTATTTCATGTCCTACCTCCTTCCTTATTTAAGATTTGCTCCTATGTGGTCTTGGGAGAGGTAGTTAGCCATGTTAGTCTGAAGCCAGGCAGAAGGCAGGGTATATTTTGCACCTTGCAGACTAACTAAATCAGAAATGTATAAGCTTTTTTTATAGGGTTGGCAAGCTAGTCAGTTGACTGGTTGAATATTATTCAATTGACCAGTCAACTGAATGCTAATCTTTGACCGATTTTTAAATAAAATAAAATAACCTAGGGAAGAGAACCTACATTTTTTGTAATTTTCTGGACAGAAATGATTAAAAAAAAAAAAAAGATTTTGACAATTTTTTTTTAGTGGAAAATGTGTGCTTTTTGTGTATTATATGGATCTATTGGCAATTTTTTTTCAAATTTTTGACCAAAATTTGATTGGTCAATTGCCTAAACTTTATTCGGCGCTCTTCCCTGTCCAGGGCAGGGGGTCGGACTCGATCTATTGAGGTCCCTTCCGACTCGAACAACTATGAAATACCCAACCCTACTTTTGTAAACAGCAGTTCATGTCATTAGATGCTTAGGAGGAACTGCCCTCTATTTTGTATACTCCTATATGGTCCTCACAACCACCCACTTCTGCTGAAATCTCTAGGTAATATGGTGCCACCTGCAAGAGGCAGTGCTCTCTGCTTATTCCTAAAGTACTTGAAAAGCAATGGTGTTTTTGGAGCTTTAGCAATCCCTGTGTTTGATGCAAGTGATTGCCCTGTATTTCTTTCTAATGAGAATAAGAATAGGCGATGTTTATTGGTCTGGGTGTGCACTAACTAAAGGACAGTTGAAAGCTGGGGAGGGTGAGGAATAACCGCATAAGGCAGTGGGTTTGAGAGAAAACAGTGTAAGTACACGTAAGGTGCTCGGTATCTCAGAAACAGACCCCAAGAAATGTGGTTAGCATGGTGCAGTGGACAGACTGGATCTTCCTAAACTGTTAGGAGGTGGAAAGTTAATCTGCGTGGGAGATCAGTGCAGGTAATGAAGCGTCCAGTGCGACTCCTCCGTTCGGCATTGCAAAAGTCTTGGAGTAAAGGGAAAGAGCAGATGAAATCAAACAAGCCCAGCGGTGGGTTAAAGCTCGTGATGAAATAAAGAGCCAGAGTACTAATTTGTGGGGAAGATTGTGGTGGGGGAGAAAAGGGGATAAGATCTCAAGCTGTTATGTAAAGACTGGGGGGAGCTAATATAAGAAAAAAAAATAGGTCCATTGGTAAGAGCCGCATTCTCCATGTGCCGCGTGGTATCAGCATTGAAGTCGGCTCCCCTTCCACTTTTCCCTGGTCAGCCAAGCAGCCGTGAAAGGTATCGTACTACCAGTGAACAGTCTTACTGAAATTTGACCTTCATGTTGTAACCTCTTTAGAAGAACAAAAGGATTTTTTTCAAATGAGCCTGAAAGGTGTTGCTCATTTCCAGTCAACACTCATTGATTTAAGCATGCTATCTCCAAAATGTGGCAGAACATAGAGAATCGCAGACGCACAACCAGCTCTCCTGGACTCATCCCTCAGACTGGCCTCCAGCGGATCCTGCCCATCAATCCCTGAGCGAGTCGAAGTCTGCTCTTCTCAAGTCCAGGGTCCTTACTCTGCTGCTCTCCATCCTTCCTTTCTTCAGGATCCTGAACTCGGTCATCTCATGGTCACTGCTGCCCAAGTTGCCATCCACTACTGCAGTCCCCACCAATTCTGCCCTGTTTGTGAGCAGCAGGTTGAGATGAGCATGGCCCCTAGTTGCCCTCTTCAATACTTGCACCAAGGAGTTGTCCCCAACGCTCTCCCAAGACTTCCTGGATTATCTGTGTATTTCCCTCCCGGTAGATACCAGGGTGACTGAAGTTCCCCATGAGAACCAGGGCCTATGATTGGGAAACTAATGCTAGCTGTCCAAAGAAAGCCCCATGCACCTCTGTCCTCCTGGTCTAGTGGTCTGTAGCAGACCCCCACCACCGCATCACTCTTGTCGCTCTCCCCTCTGACCCTAACGCAGGCCCTAACAGGCCTCTCTCCAGTTTCATGCTGGGGCTCTGAGCAATCGTATGGCTTTTTTACACCAAGTGCAACTCCTCCTCCTTCTCCCCCTCGTAGACTCCATCTTGCAGAAATGGGCATCCCAGGTTACCCTTTCACTAACCTTTCTGCTTGAGCGGAGTGGAAATGTTCAGGACAGTGAATGTAACGATCAGCAGCCGTGCTCCATCTGCAGCTGGTTAATTACCCGTTCACACAATATGTTGTTAGTGGTCATCTGTTTCCAGTTTCATCATAAACAGAAGTAAATGTTGAGAACATATTTTTCTACATCCAGTTTCACTTGTTGTGGATATTTGGAATAGTTTGCAACCCACATCTTTTGGTTTTCGTTTAGGGCTTTTGGCCAGGGAACCCTGCGACCATTTCAGGATTTTTAAAAATGCCCTGGAGGTTGCGTTGTAGGGACCTTCCTTATGCAATACATAAAAGTGCTGGTTTCTAAATTATAACCATGTTTTCATTAAAATCAGTTGGAGTCCCAATAAACATTTGACTCTGAAAATTTTCCAAATGTTTGCCACAGTGCTGTTTCTATTTTTAATTATTTAATTTTTTAAATGACCTTTTATAATTAAAAAAAAGTGATCTAGTAAATCAGAAAAAATGTACATGCATATAGCTCCTTATTACCATATAATTAAAACCTACTGTATGTATAAATGTAAGAATATTTTTGCAGAGATGTCCAAATATTTTTACCATTTGATTTATCATGGGGACTTCTGGTTTTGATATTGGCTTCCCAATTCAAAAGGATTGCTCAAAGCTCTCCCAGTGTGTTTTTTATGCATTTCTCTATGTATGGTATATACTCTCAGTTTCTAGGCAATTATAGAGAACTTTTACACAGGTAACTGCAGTGCAGAAACTTATAGTTGACATTAATATGCTAGCTTCAGCATCTCTTGAGAGCTGGCCTCAGTATTTTTATTTATTTACAGTATCCAGTTGGTTGATGAGGGCTATCACAGTCTTTGGATTTTAGCAGAGAGATTTTAGGTAAGATATTTTGATGTAGGTTTTTTAGGTACTCAATTTAAAGCACTGCTCTGTGGGGAGGAAAGAATAGAATTGCTTTAAAGCAACTTTTTTTTTTTTTTTTTTTGGTGGGGGGGTAGGGGAGTGGTTTGGTAAAAGTTTGCCTGTTAAATAGCCTACTACAAGGCTTAATGGTTCAAGAGTCAGCACTTGAGGAAAACAGGTCTTTCTGAAAAGAGAGACCATTTGGAGAAGGTAGAAAATATAATCTCTAGTAGGTCTGTTCCCACGTAGGAAAGAGCATGTTGAAACGTACCTCAAAACCAAAAAAAAAAAAAGTGAAGATATTTTACTAGAAAACTGTTAGTCACATTTTAAACTCCTAAACCAGGCCGTGCCCATTTTAAGAAGAAAAGGTTTTTCTTCACTTAACAACATTTTGAAAGCTTACGTTAAGTAGGACTTGCCAGTTCTGCTTATTTTGAACATGGCCCAGTAACAAGAAAGCAAAAAACTTAAGATGGAAAAATATCAGAAACGTGAACTTTTTCTGTCTGAGACTGGATGGGGTTAAGGGGAACAGAAAATTAAAGCACATGGAATATGACCGTAAATCACTGAGGAGCAAGAGCATTATAGGACATGTCAGAGATCCAGGAAGTCATCCCTTGTTGTTTGAAGCTTTTCCTTTTAAAGGAGTCTGAGAGTGCAAAGAATTCAAGTCTTCTATGTATTTCAATTATACACAACTGTTGACTATGTGCAATGGTTTTTTGGCTAAGAACTGACCTCAGATGGATATCAGATTTCTCCCAGGACAAAGCTTTTTATCCTGGGATCTTCCAGAGGGACAAACCTATTGTCCTACATTTAAGTATCTGTGTGAAGTATTTATTAATCCAAATTACCACTTTGCACCAGGACAGCAGTGGATAATTTGAGTGAATTGTTACCAAGCTGTATGCGTAGGACAGTCAGCCCCAGGATAAACCCAAGATCTCTTTTTAGATGTTTCCTGATGTGCATTTGTGTCAGCGTGGCCAACATAACTGTAAAAACATCTTAATTATACTTTATGGTCATACAGAAAATGCACAAACATCAGAAAACAAAGTGGAGTGTATAGAATGAAAAATTTTCCCTGTGATTGTTGCTTTTGGTGCTGATTTCACACTTCAGGATGATCTTTAGGGTGATCTCACTTGCCCCAAACTTTTTTTTCTCTTTAGTATCTTGGTACTGATCTTGGAGTCAAAGTATCTGCATAATACAGCTTTTAAAGTGTTTTTAAATTTTCAATGAATTATCCTACTAGTGTGAACTTCAGTGTTCGTAACGCAGCCTGGTGTTTCTACATCTGATGGTAAATCATGACTGAATCCCAGAGCCCAGTGGAAAACACTGAACTACCTGTGACCCTTGGCAGGAGAGGTGCAGCCCAAAAATCGGGTGGGAGTGCCTGTTCCCAGACAAAGAAGCAGAGAAGCAAACCCTCCCTTCTCTCCCTCCTTGGACCTCATCGTTTGTGGGCCACAGAGGACTGTACCTGTAAGAAATAGTTTGAGGATGGGTTGGGTTTTAGGATCTTTGAAGGACCAAAACCTACAGGGTTCAACAGTGGTGAAGACATTGGAAAGGAAGTTGTTGCATACAGATATTTCTTGGGTTTTGTAGATCTGTATGTACCTTCTGCTGCATCCAAGTAGTGTGACTGGTTTAGCAATTGCCTTGCAGAGCCTGTGGTCTCCTTGCTTTAACTGATGTAGCCTCCTGAGTGTCTAGTTTCAGTGACCGCTGGGATCTGAGGAGTGTGGTGAAGCTGCTGACCAGCTTTGCGAGAGCAAGCAGGAGTTTCAAGGCCTCTGCAGTCGAAGTCGAGTCGCTGTCTCCTGAAGGTGAAGTGGACAGGATCTCCAGTCTGAGGGTACATTGAGAGCACCAGGCTAAGGTCAGCCAAGGTTATCCAAATCAAACCCCTAAGAAGCTCTTTGACTGTCATGAAGCCCCCTCCCTCCAACCTGCCCACCTCTTCAAGTGGATTGTGCTGGCAGGTCCCACTGGGACTCTAACATTGCACAAAAGTCTCCTTGGAGCTGCTTGCAAAGCAAATGATCGAGGAGCCTGAGACACTTTTTTTCTGTATGAACAAACTGGAAAGAAAAGCAGTTAGCCTTGCACTACTTTGAAGGTCCAAGCAAACCACACCTGGTCCTGGCAGGTTTGGATCACTATGGGCTGATAACCTGCCTCAGCAGATTGGCCCTACTGTTCAAGAAGCAGTAATAGCAAAATGCCTCTTAGGTCCATATGTAGGTAGCTAGTTCACCAAAATATGGGGTGAATGGCAAGACTTGCTTATAGCATCTCTGCTGACACTTTTCCCTCTATGCTAGAGTAGATTTCATAGACATTAGGGCTGGAGGGGACCACAGAAGATCACTGAGTCCAGCCCCCTGCCCCCATTGGTAGGAAGTCAGCAGGGATCATAGGATCCTAGCAAGATACAAATCGAAATGTCTCTTGAAGGCGTTCAAAGTGGGTGCTTGAAACGCCTCTGGCGGCAGTCTATTCCAGACCTTGGGGGCTCGGACAGTAAAGAAGTTCTTCCTTATGTCCAGCCTGAAACAGTCATGAAGGAGTTTGTGACTGTTTGATCTTGTCATCCCTTGCGGTGCTCTGGTGAACAGATGTTCCCCCAGATCCTGGTGAATACTCCTGATTAGCTTATAGGTGGCCACCAGATCACCCCTGAGCCTGCGCTTTTCCAGGCTGAAGTGTCCCATGGCTCTCAGTCTGTCGTCATAAGATCTGTTTTTCTGACCTCTGATCATGCGCGTGGCTCTTCTCTGGACTCTCTCAAGCTTCTCCACATCCTTTTTGAATTGTGGAGCCCAAAACTGGACGCAGTACTCCAGCTGCGGCCTCACTAAGGCCGAGTACAAGGGGAGAATGACGTCCCGGGATTTGCTTGAGAGGCATCTATGGATGCAAGCCAGCGATTTGGTCATTTTACTAGCTGCAGCATTGCACTGAAGGCTCATGTTCATCTTGTGGTCAATCATGACCCCCAAGTCCCTTTCATCCGTGGTGCTAGCCAGCGTAGCACTGCCGAGCCTATAAGCATGCTACAGGTTTTTCTCCCAAGGTGGAGAACCTGGCATTTTTCGGTGTTGAACACCATCAGGTTTGCGTCTGCCCATTTCCTGAGCCTGTCCAGGTCCGCCTGGATCACCCTCCTGATCTCGGGTGTGGATGCTTTACCCCAAAGTTTGGTGTCGTCGGTGAACTTGGCCAGTCCGCTTGTAATACCAATGTCCACATCATTAATGATGATGTTGAATAGTGTTGTCCCAAGGACAGAGCCTTGGGGGACCCCAATGGTCACAGCACACCATGACAATTGACTTCCATCAACCACCACCTTCTGGGTCCAACCACGGAGCCAATTCCCCAGCCAGCGGATTGTGGTGAAGCCAAGGCCGCAGTTGGCCAGTTTTCCTAAGAGGTGATCATGGGATACCAAATTTGAAGGCTTTTTTGAAGTCAAGATGTATGACATCAGTCTCTTCCCCTTTGTCCAGGTGATAGGTCACCTGGTTGTAAAAGGAAATGAGATTGGTCAAACAAGACCTACCCGCAACAAACCCGTGCTGGCTATCCCTCGGGATGCTGCCATTGGCCAGTCTGTTAAGGATGGCCTCTTTGATAATCTTTTCCAAGACCTTCCCCGGGATGGAGGTCAGGCTGATGGGGCTGTAGTTTGCCGAATCCACTTTCCTCCCTTTCTTGAAGACAGGCACCACATTGGCCTTCTTCCAATCTTTGGGTACTTCACCAGAGCACCAGGAGTGCTCGAACACCCGTGCCAGGGCCTGAGCTATGATGCTCGCCAGCTCCTTGAGTACCCTGGGATGTAAGCTGTCAGGACCGGCTGACTTGAAGGTGTCCAGCCTCTCAAGGTGTTCCTTCACGAGGTCCTGGGGACCCCTTGGTGCTGAGAGATTTTATAGGATCGAAGGGTATTTATTCCTTGTACACTCACTGAGAAGACTGACACCTTGCCAAACCTCTTTTTTTTTTTTTTTAAATTTTTTATCACATGTGCAGTGTACTAGGCTTTCCATGTGGCCTGTGAGAGGTTGAGTGGGAAGTACCAGGAGTTTCTGAACTTTCCCTCAGAAATGCATAAGGAACCATTTTTCCTCCACAAGCTGGATGAGTCCTTTTATTATTGCCCTCCGCTCTTCCCAGCGTGGGAACAAAAAATCACCTTTATGACCACCAGGATAGACTTAGAAAGCTAATGTATATTTCTAGACACAGTCATGTTCCAGCTGTTAAAATAGTGGTTTCTAGACACGTTTCCAAGGCATGATGCTAACTTTTATAGTGTTGTTTGTTTAAAAAAAAAAAAAAAAAAAAAAGCTCCAGCAAAAGGGAAAAGAACGAGACATTTCACTAGCCACACACTAAGTTTTAATTCTGGCTTGAATTGTACAGCTATTAGCAGAGCAATGATTGAAATCCCGGTCTGTATCCTCTCCGCATTGTATGGAATCAGACCCCCCCCCGCCCGGTCACTGAATAGTTTATAACAAGTTGCAGTGCTTCTACAAAGTCAGTACAAATCCTCAAAGAGTGTGTATACTGTGCACAAAAAAAAAGGCAGCAAAATATTCTGCTATTTTAATGACTTGTATGGCAGACTTCTTCAGATGACTTTTTTTTTTTCTCTGTTTAGTGGTGGGGTTATAAACGCATTCTGGGAGCTGGAAGTCAGGATTAGCTCCTTTTTCCATCTTGCCAGTGCTTAGGGATATGAATTTTGGTGTTGAAATGTGTGATGGTATTACCATCCATCCTGTTCTTCCATACCCATGCAGAGCCTATAAAATTCACTTTAAGAAAGCTGTTTGGCATTGTGGGCAAAAAAAAGCATCAACTGCTTACGGGTAAGAAGATTCAGGAGCATAGAAGCAGGTTTGCATTAGGTGTTTGGGGACCAGACAGATGATAAAATTATTTAATGTTTCCCCTAGTATTTTCTGTGAAAGGATCTCAAGCACTTTGAATGAATTCAGGGTCTTGCGATCTCTGAGAGAGGAAAGCTTTAAAGTTTTCACTTTAATGATAGGGAAATGAAGGTCTAATTTGGGATTTCTCCAAGGTCCATCAGGTCTAACCCACTCGTTTGAGATCCTTCCAGCTAAAAGTTAGTATCTGCGTCCAGTTAATTACAAGAGAAAGAAACCTCCTCCTTCTTGCCAAGTCCTAACATGATTTGCAGTCTTCTTTCACTAGTAAGCAAAAACCCCTGATTGGTTCAGAAAATGGTTTACTGCCTTTGCTGATGGGGTCTCTAGAGTTATGGGCCACCAGCGGTTGTCAGGCCCAGCCTGTTATGAGCTTTTGACACGAGGAAAGATGTCGTATCACTTTCATGAGGAAGTTTCACGCTTCTACTCCTTGCCACGCCAGGGGAAGGAATAAACTTTATATTTTGGTATTTCTGCTCTTTTCCCCTTGTTTCATAGATTGGTGGAAGGTGTACTACAAAGACCCTAATTAGGTACTTGCGTATTTTTTTATTTTTTTTTTTAGTTATCAAGATATTGTAGAGTCATTGTAACATCAGAATTAAGAGTTAAATTAAAGGTGGAGGCAAAGGTGGCACTGACCTAGAAATTTGATTCTAAAATTACCCGTTGCACCAAACAGTCATAAATGTCCACAATTTCATGTAACCTAGCGCTCAGTATTGGTGCTCTGATGAAATCATTGCATTTTAGAAAGCATGCATGGTTTTTTTTTTTGTTTTTTTTTTTTTCTGCTGAAGTACTGTGGTTTGAAAAATGATGCATCCATTTCTGTACTGTTACCCTCTTGCTTAACTGCCCATTGATGGTACAAATAAATCCCGTCTCTTTTCTCCGGCACTGGTGAAATGAACTTGGCGGTCTGCCCAGGTCTGAGGAAGCAGGTATTCCTATCACAAAATGTCAGGGTAAAATTGATGCTAATTAGCCACCTCCTTGTCACTGTCAGCAGAAAATAAGCCAGTGAGTGAATGGGCATGAAAACTGAACTTTTATTTATTTTATCTTGGCGGTGGCTCCATTCACCAGCTTCTCATATCCCACAATGTTCTCATGAGAAAATTGGAGGATTGTGGCTTTTAACTGCAAGACAGTGAGGTGGCTGCGGGGTAGGACCCGGAGAGTCCTACTGAACGGATTTGTCTTATCCTGGCAAGAAGTGGCATGCGGTGTCCCGCAGGGGTCAGTGCTTGGTCCAGTGCTTTTTAACATCTTCAGTGATTTGGATGTGGGGGTAAAGAGCTCACAGGGCAAGTTTGCAGACAACACCAAGTTATGGGGAAGCATGATCAAGCTTGAAGATAGACTGCAGATACAGACGGACTAGAAAAGCTGGGTGGATCGGCACCCGATGAGGTTTAACATCAAGAAATGTAAAGTGCTCCACCTGGGGACAAACAACCCCCAGCACACCTGCAGACTTGGCAACGCCAACCTGACCAGCACCAGGAATGAAAGGGACCTGGGGGTAATAACAGACCACAGTATGTATATAAGCTGGCAGCGTGATGCTGTACCCAGCAGGGCAGATAATACTGTAGCATGCATCAATTGATGCATCTCCAGCAAAACCGAGGGGGTGATTCTTCTCCACTCGGCATCGGTGAGATCGTAGCTAGAGTACTGCGTCCAGTTCTGGGCACTGCACTTTAACAAGGACGTGGACAAGGTTGAGAGAGTCCAAAGAAGAGCCATTCGTATGATCCGTCTTACACGGCAAGCCATATGAGGAAAGGCGGAGGGATCTGGGACTCTTCAGCCTGAAGAAGAGATGGCTGAGAGGGGGCCCGGCAGCAGCTTACTGCTACACTAGGGGAGTGCATCAAGGGCTTGGTGAGAAACTGTTCAGCAGGGCAGCCTTGGGTGGCGGGGACCAGGAGTAATGGCCACAAACTCCTAGAAGACTGTTTCAGGCTCAACATTAGGAAAAACGTCTTCACAGTCAAGGTATCCACACTGGAATAAGCTCCGTAGCATCCTTCGCCATGAGGACTTCATTGATTTGATGCTGGAAGAGACCTCTGGGACTGTGGAGGAAGGACCGCTAGAGAAGGAAGAGGACATGGACTCCCAGGAAGGGGGAAGCTGGAAGCTTGTGACCTCTGGCAGCAAGCAGAAGTCTTCATCCCCACCTGCAGCAGTTTGCCTGGAGAATAGATATGGAGCCCTTGCAACAGAGGAGAAGGAGCATATTTCATTGGTATAAGAGGGCCAGGCCAGTCATCCCCAAGGATGGGAGGATTCAGACCACTGTGACCAAGAGGAAGCAATAGGTGGTGGTGGTTGGAGACTCCTTTTTGCAGGAGAGTCTGTTGGCCTGATGTGTCTCGGGAAGTCATTTGTTTTCCGGGAGCTCAAATCCGAGAGGTCATGGAGGGATTACTGAGAACCATACGGCCCTCTGATGACTACACCATGCTGCTGATCTATGTGGGTACCAATGATACTGTCAGGGGCGACCCTGACCAGATCAAAAGCAACTGCAAGGAAAAGGGGAGAAGTTGCACTTCTATGTAAAAGAGCTGTACGATTGCTGAGGGAGTTAGCCAATGCGATTGCAGAGCTGCTGGCTGTTACCTTGGGAAATTTGTGGTGATCAGTAGATTAGAACAAGCCAAATATAGTGCCCATCTTTAAGAAAGGGAAGAAGGAAGATCCAGGGAACTACAGACTGGTGAGCCTCACCTCGGTCCCTGGAAAAATCATGGAGCAGATCCTCAAGGAATCCATTTCAAAGCACTGTGAGGGGAAGGTGATTAGGAACAGTTGGCATGGATTTACCAAGGGCAAGGCATGTCTGACCAACCTGATTGCCTTCAACGATGAGATGACTGGCTCTGTGGATGCGGGGAGATCCGTGGACATGATGAACCTTGACTTGAGCAAGTTTTTTTTTTTTAATTATCTCGCAAAATATTTTTGCAAACTACTAAGGAAGTATGGATTGGACGAATGGACTGTTAAATTGGATAGAAAACTGTGTGGATTGTCAGGCTTAAAGGGCAGAAAGCAATGGCTTGAGGGCTTGTTGGCAGCCAGTAGCAAGTGGAGTGCTCCACAGGTTGGTCCTGGGGCGAGTTTTGTTCAGTATCTCCATCAGCGACCTGGAAGATGTGATTCATAGATTCATAAACGTTAGGGTCGGAAGGGACCTCAGTAGATTGAGTCCGACCCCCTGCATAAGCAGGAAAGAGTTCTGGGTCTAGATGACCCCAGCTAGATACTCATCTAACCTCCTCTTGAAGACCCCCAGGGTAGGGGAGAGCACCACCTCCCTTTACCTATGACTTAGTGGGGCTAACAGAGACCTGGTGGGATTCATCCCATGACTGGGCGGTACATATTGAGGGCTATAGATTGTACAGAAAGGACAGGTCGGGGAAGAAAGGGGGGGGGGGTTGCACTTTGTCAGTGAGCAATATACATCAACCTTCATCAAGACAGAATCCGAGGTTGAGGAAGTAGAAGGATTGTGGGTTACGCTACATGGCGGACAAGGAGAAAGGGATTTGGTGGTAGGGGTCTGCTACAGACCCCCACACCAAGGGGAAGAAATAGATGCGGGGCTCCTGAGGCAACTCTCGGAGACCATAAAAGCTAAAGAGGCGGTAGTCATGGGGGACCTAAACTACCCGGAAATCTGCTGGGAGACGCAGACAGCAAAGTCCCACCGCTCACGCAGGTTTCTAACCTGTGTACAGGACCTCCACCTGACACAGGAGGTGCATGGTCCCACTAGGGGGAATGCCATACTGGATCTGGTATTGGCAACAGGGGATGACATGATAGGGGACCTCCAGATCGGTAGCCATCTGGGAGACAGTGATCACCTAATAATAGAATTCAACATAAGACGGCGAGTGGGTAAGGTAACTAGTAGGGTGAAAGTGCTAGACTTTAGGAAAGCTGATCTCAATGCACTCAGGCAATTAGTCAAGGACGCACTGCAGAGTAGGAGTTTTGAAGGGATGGGAGCCCAAGAAGGGTGGCTGTGCCTTAAGGAAATGATCCTTTGGGCACAAAGCAAGATGATCCCCGAGTGAGGGGAAAAAAAGGGAAAGGGGCCAGGAGGCTTCCCTGGCTGACCACAGAAATCCAGGGCAGCCTACGGGACAAAAGGGGGGCACATAAAAAGTGGAAACAGGGTGAGATCACTAAAGATGAATATACCTCCTCTGCTCGTGCTTGTAGGGAGGCAGTTAGGCGGGCCAAAGCTACCATGGAGCTGAGGATGGCAACCCAAGTAAAAGACAACAAGAAATTGTTTTTTAGATATATAGGGAGTAAAAGGAAGGCCCAGGGAGGAATAGGACCCCTGCTAAATGGGCAGAAGCAATTGGTGACAGACAGGGGGGACAAGGCTGAACTCCTCAACGAGTTCTTTGCCTCAGTGTTCCTAAGCGAGGGGCACGACAAGTCTCTCACTGGGGTTGTAGAGAGGCAGCAGCAAGGCGCCAGACTGCCATGCGTAGACCCTGAGGTGGTGCAGAGTCACTTGGAAGAACTGGATGCCTTTAAGCTGGCAGGCCCGGATGGGCTCCATCCGAGGGTGCTGAAGGCACTGGCCGACATCATTGCACAGCCACTGGCGGGAATATTCAAACTCTCATGACACACGGGCCAAGTCCCGGAGGACTGGAAAAGGGCCAATGTGGTCCCCATTTTCAAAAAGGGGAGGAAGGAGGACCCGGGCAACTATCGGCCAGTCAGTCTCACCTCCATCCTTGGTGAAGTCTTTGAAAAAATTATCAAGGCTCACATTTGTGAGAGCCCGGCAGGGCAAATTATGCTGAGGGGAAACCAGCACGGGTTTGTGGCAGGCAGATCGTGCCTGACCAACCTAGTCTCTTTCTATGACCAGGTTACGAAACGCCTGGACACAGGAGGAGGGGTGGATGTCATATACTTAGACTTCAGGAAGGCCTTCGATACGGTATCCCACCCCATACTGGTGAACAAGTTAAGAGGCTGTGATGTGGATGACTACACAGTCCGGTGGGTGGCGAATTGGCTGGAGGGTCGCACCCAGACAGTCGTGGTGGATGGGTCGGTCTCGACCTGGAAGGGTGTGGGCAGTGGGGTCCCGCAGGGCTCGGTCCTTGGACCGATACTCTTTAATGTCTTCATCAGTGACTTGGACGAGGGAGTCAAATGTACTCTGTCCAAGTTTGCAGATGACACAAAGCTATGGGGAGAAGTGGACACGCCGGAGGGCAGGGAACAGCTGCAGGCAGACCTGGACAGGTTGGACAAGTGGGCAGAAAACAACAGGATGCAGTTCAACAAGGAGAAATGCAAAGTGCTGCACCTAGGGAGGAAAAATGTCCAGCACACCTACAGCCTAGGGAATGACCTGCTGGGTGGCACGGAGGTGGAAAGGGATCGTGGAGTCCTAGTGGACTCCAAGATGAACATGAGCCGGCAGTGTGACGAAGCCATCAGAAAAGCCAATGGCACTTTATCGTGCATCAGCAGATACATGACGAATAGGTCCAAGGAGGTGATACTTCCCCTCTGTAGGGCACTGGTCAGACCACAGTTGGAGTACTGCGTGCAATTCTGGGCGCCGCACTTCAAGAAGGATGCGGATAACCTGGAGAGGGTCCAGAGAAGGGCAGCTCGTATGCTTAAGGGCCTGCAGACCAAGCCCTACGAGGAGAGACTAGAGAAACTGAACCTTTTCAGCCTCTGCAAGAGAAGGTTGAGAGGCGACTTTGTGGCTGCCTATAAGTTCATCACGGGGGCACAGAAGGGAATTGGTGAGGACTTATTCACCAAGGCGCCCCCAGGGGTTACAAGAAATAATGGCCACAAGCTAGCAGAGAGCAGATTTAGACTGGACATTAGGAAGAACTTCTTCACAGTTCGAGTGGCCAAGGTCTGGAAGGGGCTCCCAAGGGAGGTGGTGCTCTCCCCTACCTTGGGGGTCTTCAAGAGGAGGTTGGATGAGTATCTAGCTGGGGTCATCTAGACCCAGCACTCTTTCCTGCTTATGCAGGGGGTCGGACTCGATGATTTATTGAGGTCCCTTCTGACCCTAACATCTATGAATCTTGGGAGCCCGTTCCAGACCTTGGCCACTCGAACTGTGAAGAAGTTCTTCCTAATGTCCAGTCTAAATCTGCTCTCTGCTAGCTTGTGGCCATTATTTCTTGTAACCCCCGGGGGTGCCTTGGTGAATAAAGCCTCACCAATTCCCTTCTGTGCCCCCATGATGAACTTTAATGGATGGAAGTGCGCAACTCAGCAAGTTTTCAGATGACACCAAGCTGCGGGGAGTAGTAGATATGCTGGAAGGTAAGGGCTCAGATTCAGAGAGACCTCAACAAATTGGAGGATTTGACCAAAAGAAATCTCATGGAGTTCAATAAGGACAAGTGCAAAGTCCTGCCCTTAGGATGGAGCAATCCCATGCACCGAGACAGGCTGGGGACCGACTGGCTGGGCAGCAGCTCTGCAGAAACAGACCTGGGGGTTATAGTGGACCATAAGCCGAATATGAGCCAGCAGTGTGCTCTTTGTTGCCAAGAAGACTAACAGCGTACTGGACTTCATTAGTAGGAGTATTGCCAGCAGATCAAGGGAAGTGATTATTCCCCTCGGTTTGGCTTTGGCAAAGCCACATCTGGAGTTGTGTCCAGTTTTGGGCGCTGCACTGCAGAAAGGATGTGGACACATTGGAGGGAGTCCAGTGGAGGGGAATAAATGCATCTCGGGGGCCGGGGGATGACTTGTGAGGAGGAGCTGAGGGAGCTGGGCTGATTGAGTCTGCAGAAGAGAAGACCGAGGGGGATTGAATAGCAGCCTTCACCTCCCTGCAGGGGGGCTGCAAAGAGGATGGAGCTGGGCTGTGCTCAGTGGGGGCAGATGACAGGACAAGGAGCAGTGGGCTCAAGCTGCAGCAAGGGAAGTTGAGGTTGGGCATTAGGGAAGACGTTCTCATGAGGTGCATAGTGAAGCATTGGAACCAGAGATGTGGTGGAGTCTCCATCCTTGGAGGTGTTGAATACCTGGGTAGACAAAGCCTTGTCTGGGATGATGTAGTCGGGGCTGGTCCTGCTTGGAGCAGGGGGTTGGACTAAATGTGACCTCCTGAGGTCCCTCCAACCCTCACTTTCTCTGATTCTACATTGACCTGTTGGGCAGACTGCCTGATACATAATTTCCCAGCTTGTTAACATATTTCTTCAATCAGAAAAGGAACTAAAATACATATCCTGGCTTGTTTGTGAAGGGTTCTGCACAGTATCAGCTGAAGAAACCTGATGCCTGAAGATGTCACTTCAATCCAGTTTCAGTACTTACAAGGATAGGAAGTGAATGATTGATCATAAAGATGAGCAGTCATAGCCATTGCTGCCTTTCACTACCGTTGTTCTTTTTTGACAAACACAATGAACTGAACAAAAAGTAACTGTTGCAGAAGTAAAAAAAAAAACACAAAACTTCTTAGCCGTCCCGAGACTCCAAGAGGGGTGGAACGTTCTGAAAAAAAGCATGTGTGTTGGCAACGTCTCCTGTTTGTTTCCCAGCCCTAGGTTGGAATTGACAACATACTTCCACCCCATGCTGACTTGCATCGTTGAAGATGTTCCCATAAACACGCTGAAGGTCGCGTTGTCCTCTACCACCACCACCTTTTATCCATATCCCATGTGCAGGCCAGATTCATCTTGGGACGAGGAATGTTTTCCTGGAACGCCACGGAGTGCAGAAGAGTTCAGAAGTAAAGTAACAGCCAAGTCGGCCCTAGTTCTCAAGGGCTTGGTGAACCATTTCCATTTCTTGGTGCTCTGAAGTACAGAGATGGCTTTGGGCTTTCTCTTATTCTGTGATGAGGTCAGATTTAATCAGGTCAACTGTTTTGTGTTAAATACTGGTTTTAAGGTTCATTGTGGCGACCTGTAGCAAGACCCTGCTTTTTTTGTCAGTCCAGAAAGTTGCTGCTGGTTCAGTGTTATCTTTCTGGGGCTCCACCCTTATTATTTTTTATCCTAGAAATGTCTCTTGACCTAGAACTTCAGTCAATCGCGTATGCTTTTTCTGGGCCAAAACTGCACTCGCGAAAAAGAACGCGTCGTTCCATTATATCTTTTGTAAGCCATATCTGAATTGGCTCCTGCAACTTTCCCTGTTATCCTCACTTGGTGACACTTTGACAGCTTGCCTTTCAGAAAAAAAAATCTCTTACTTATCAAGAGCGGGTGGATTTACCTGTGAGAGAGCCGTGTGTCATTTGCCCACTGCCTCTAAGTGCTGTCTAGCAATCCAGATTCCAGCACCTGTCTGCTTTAAATACGCACAGCTGGGCTGCATGTGTGCCAGTTGCTTGAAAGAGCTACTGGAGACAAGCAGGGGGAAAACACCCAGCACAATTGTGGCATGCTGGTTTTTATAGCTTATAAATTAAAATTGGAAGGGGTGAGATTTTCCTTGTGGTTCTTTCAGACTTGTGTTTTTTATCGTTATTACATCTATAATATACAGGTCCCTTTATTTGTTTCTATAAAATTAGCTAGTAAATTTAAAAATGGAAAAAAGTTAGTAATAGGATCCAGGCTATCTTTGCCAATGATGAAACATTACTACATCTGATGAAATGTAGTCGAGGGCATTATTCTTTGCTGTATGTTATACCTGAGTGCCATATGTAGGAGGGTTATAAAACTTTTTTCTTTTATGGGAGAGAATTTCAAGAAATGTGAACTTTGTAATGGCACTTTTTTGCGAAGTCTTTAAGTTTTGGTCTTTTTCAATTTGACTGGTTTCCAAGTCTAGGCAGAAATATATTGGCATTTCCAAGCCACTGGCAAGAGTGGTGTCTAGTGATCACTGTGGGTGGCACAGAGGTGGAAAGGGATCTTGGAGTCCTAGTGGACTCCAAGATGAACATGAGCCGGCATTGTGACGAAGCCATCAGAAAAGCCAACGGCACTTTATCGTGCATCAGCAGATGCGTGATGAATAGGTCCAAGGAGGTGATACTTCCCCTCTATCGGGCGCTGGTCAGACTGCAGTTGGAGTACTGCGTGCAATTTTGGGCGCCGCACTTCAAGAGGGATGCGGATAACCTGGAGAGGGTCCAGAGAAGGGCCACTCTTATGCTTAAGGGCCTGCAGACCAAGCCCTACGAGGAGAGACTAGAGAAACTGGACCTTTTCAGCCTCCGCAAGAGAAGGTTGAGAGGCGACCTTGTGGCTGCCTATAAGTTCATCACGGGGGCACAGAAGGGAATTGGTGAGGATTTATTCACCAAGGCGCCCCCGGGGGTTACAAGAAACAATGGCCACAAGCTAGCAGAGAGCAGATTTAGACTGGACATTAGGAAGAACTTCTTCACAGTTCGAGTGGCCAAGGTGTGGAACGGGCTCCCAAGGGAGGTGGTGCTCTCCCCTCCCCTGGGGGTCTTCAAGAGGAGGTTAGACGAGTATCTAGCTGGGGTCATCTAGACCCAGCACTCTTTCCTGCTTATGCAGGGGGTCGGACTCGATGATCTATTGAGGTCCCTTCCTACCCTAACATCTATGAATCTATGATCAGAAAATGGGCTTCACATTTGGGAGAGGAGCATTTGGTTTCCCATTCAGCCAGCGAGAAGGTTGAGCAAATCAGCCAGCACCTGTTTGGGTCTTCATAGATGAAATTATCTCCCATGTGAAATCAGGGGAGCTTCACCATTGGAATTGAAATCCATGCTCAAGAGTCATAGCTATTAGATGGGGATAGTGTGCTTGACCTTTTGGTAAGCAGAAAAGTTGAATGCTAATCGGCGTTAGCGGTTGTGAAATGTTAAGTGCTCTTTAGAGGGACAGCTGGCTAAAAAAACAAGGTTCTCGGCTAGCCTTACTTCATGGGCCAGTGTGATACCATGAGAGATCCCACTAAGCTAAACGGTGTCACCAGGAAAATATCAAAATACAGGAAGGCCTTGTGAAAGCAATTTTAGAGAAGATGTTCAGTATTTGGGAGATGACAAGCCTGTCTTGTATGTAGGACCAGTATGTTGTTCAAGTTCAGCTTCATAATGCAAACGTAGGGCAATGAAAAGGGTTGAAAAATTATTTTTCAGAAGTCAGTATATAGTCTGTCTCTCTTTTTCTTTTTGTCATCTTTTGCAATATTGATACTGCGTACATTGGATTAAGTCTTAAAATACTATATCGATTAGAAATGTAAGCCATCAGAGGTGACTTACAAGTATGCAAGAATATCGTATATGAAACTAGTTACCCCAATTCCTACTTACTTTAAAAAACAAACAAACAAAAACAGAAAGAAAAAAAACACTTGGAAAAATGCTTCCTTATTTAATCCTGACACGTAACATGTCCTACTGTGAAGGAAGCCTGTCAGTAAAATATGCTACTAATTCTTAAATGCTTAAAGATTTCTTTTTTTCCATCAGCCTCTGCAGAATTCACTTGATGAAATAGTGGCTGCCTTCAGGCGGGGTGACCACAACACATCAAGCAGTAACGTACATTCAGTGTAGAACATGACAAGTACTTGAATCTTCCCTGAGGGGGTTACTTAAGCCAGAATTTTCAACTGTGGTGTCCCCAAGTTGCCTTTAATCTCGTTTTAAGACATGCAGATATAAGCAATCTGAGTTTCATATTCCATGCCCATTAGCTGAGAACTAAAGGTATCCAGCACACCCCAAAATTGGGCCGCTCTTGCTGCCCGTCGGTGGATTTTGGAAAACGGGCACACCAGTTTGAATCTGACTGCATGCAGGTGATGCTATTGGTATCCACAGGGCTGAGCCCCACGTATTGCATGGGGATAGTGAAGGCGCGGACATTTCCAGCTGAGTGGGTATTTTTATTTTTATTTATTTATTTTTTTTTGTGAAGAACAGCTATGCTGGTTTTTAAGTGATCAGGGTCTGACTGATACAGCTGTAACCCCTCCCCTTTTGGGCTATTAGTGCCATGCAGTGAATAATATAAAAATGCAGCATGTTGGATGAGAACGTCTAGTGTAGGTTTAACTTGTGTGAATATATTTAATATATGGTGATTGCTCTCTTATCATAAAAAGATATGAAATAACAATACATGTAGTACTTCGTTGAAACTAATGTTGATCTTTTCTTTCTTTACTTTTGCTGACAGCATCACTTAAATTACAAAATTTGGCTGAGGAAAAGCATCCTCTGGATCAAATGGCTCGACTGTATTATGCTGCTGATGTTCTTCAGTTTAGAAGAGCTAGTAACAGGGGGTTGAAATGCATACCTTACTTTTATGAAATAAATAATGTAAAGGGTAGGAGCCGTGGGCTGTAATGACTTGTCCGTTTTAGCCAAAACGGGGAGACTGTCGAGGTCAGTTGCTAGGATATTTCGAAGATAAGATCTTGCTTATTGCTAGAATTAAAAATACTGTAATCCTAGATCTGTTTGCTAAACGGGTATTTTGCATTGGGATTTGTGTGGTTATCATGGCCAATCTTTTGTATTTGTGGAGGGGGTGAGGGGTGTTCAAAAAGGGGGATTTATCTTCACAGTACCGAGTTGTAAAACACATGGGAATCTATTCAGTGTCGGATCTTATCTGGTTTATATTTCATGTATAAGGGGCGAAATTCTGGCTCCATTAAGTCAGTGGCAAAATTCCCATTGACTTCAGCAGAGCCAGGATTTCATCCCTATTACAAAAACTATTGAGTCTTCGATCACCTGGTAGATGGAACAGAAGGTACTGTAGTTCCCTTGTGTGTGATGGTCAAAGGCAGGTAACCAGTCCTGCAGTGATACAATCAGATGTGTATAACAGCCCTTTAAACTCCTCTTCTAGGGTTCAACTTCTGACCCTTCAGGACAACAGGCCGTGCACCTATGATGCTGAGAAACCATTTAAAAAATAGTTTTCTTTGTAGTTTCCATATTGACCTGTAGAGGGCAGAGCACGTACAATAAATAACACTGGCTTTTACACTATCATTCTGGACAGGAATTACTGAAACTTGAGTGTAGAGGGGGTGTGCGTGTGTGTATCTATATTCGTAGTCTACCCTCTACACTCAAATGCATCTATATATGCATTTTTAAATCTCCATGAATGGTTGCTCTTCATTTTGAGACTAACTTCAAATTTATCATTGTTAGCAATTTATGTGGGAATTAAGAGCTAATTTCAAGTCTCGGGTTACAGCCTGGAGTACTTGCCAATACTGCGTGATTAGAAGAAAAAAATCACAGTGGAGTGCAAATAGTACACAGTGGTGGGGGGAGAAGTCTCTCCTAGGAATCTTCTTTGAAGGAGGAGGTAGTTGTTCAGTATATTTACTGATAAATTCTGTTTTTGATTAGTAGTTTTTTTTTGTCTAGATAGTTTTGAGAGAGTGGATTTATGTAGGAGTCCTTTCCTTTTTATTTCTTTTCATAATCCTTCTTAAAAAAAAAAGCAAACTTGCAGAATAGATGCTGAAAAATTGGTGTACTTATTAATAGGATATTACATCCCACATTTAAAAGTCCCAATGCAATCTAAGTGAAAGAAATGTTAAGAAAATTCGTACACAACTTCTATACAATATGCTTTCTTTAAAAAGAAGAGAAAAGCCCAATATGTATTTAAGTATCCATTATAAATGACGTGCTTGCAGAAGTAGGGGTGACTTTCTTATTCCCTCTGCTTTTTCTGTCCCTCCTACCCTCCCATGGGATTTTCCTCCTTGGAGAAATTAGGAGAAGAACAGAATTATTCTTGGACATTTAAGGAGCAGTGACAGTTGTATTTTTATCATCGTCTCTGTCATTTTTGTATAGAAGTTTTTAATAAGAAAAGGTATAATGCAAATTCTGAGGGTATGTCCACACATCAAATGACCGTGTGAGTACAGGATAAGCTAGCAGAAATGTGATGAATTAATCTTATGCATAAGCAAAAGAAAATGTTTTTAGTTGAGAATTAAAATACGAGAGAGTTGGTATGGTTGAGAGATGCGGTAGAGTGGATGGGTCTTTCAGGGCTTGAGATCTCGGTCAGTCTCTACTGTCTGAGAAGAGCATGGAGGATTCCAGAGATGACTTTCAAGTCTCTTTTAATAATCTCAATGAAGTCTCTGTGAGCCTAGTAGTGCTAAAATATTTCTGACTCGTTTTTTGTCAGAATAAAGGATTTTTTTCTTTTCAAGGCTTCCAGCTCTAACTTTTTCCAGCATAAATTCTTTTAGAATAGCCCTTGCGATTTTTGTGGGCTTTTCCTAAAATCTGAATTTGTTAGTCCCAGTCCTCGTCAATTAAGAAGTGTGCCTGAGATGAGTTGGGTGCTTGGGAAAGAGTTGTGACTTTCCTTTCTATAGGCAGGTGGTTCTCACCCTTTTTTGGATTTGAGGCTTTCCCTCTAACACTTGGGAATTCAGTGGCACCTAATTTCAAAACCAAATGAATATATTACAGTGCTTACCCCCACCCACACTGTGTGGGGAGGATCAGGGACAAGATCCTGTGCTGATCTGCTCATCTCCTCGTACCTCGTGGCAATCTTCAAAGGATCTCACGGGAAGACACCCTGGTTGAGAATCGCCACTATAGGAAGACCTGCTATGGAGATTAGTCCAGTAGTTGTACTCCTTGAAGCTTGTCACTTGTCCTTAGGTTCCTGCCTATGGGTGGACAAGGCTGAGGTTTCACTTTAGCACTCGAGATCTGCTTGGGATACACGATCAGGTCTTGTTTGGGCTGTCAGCAAAACTGCTAACTTAAGTAGAAATAGCAATAGGAAACGTTCCTTGATGGGAGCTTTATGTGTGCTGATATTTCTGATGTGATCTCCATGCAGAAAGAAAGAAGCAACCCCACTGTTGTCCCTCTGCTCAGTACCTGAACTCTGTGAGCACAGTATAAATTGGTGATTCATAATGGATGCCACTACTGCAACTTAGCTGGAATGCAGGCTGTATGATTTCCACCTTCATCCTTCCTGAAGGGAATTAGGCATTCCTTGTGCAGATAAGGGAATCTTCTGCAGGGGTGAGTGGCAGCATAGAGAGCGCTGAGTCAGGTATTGGGGAATCCCTTCAGCTTTTCCAGACCTCCCGTTTTTAACGTGAATGTATGGCTGCCCAGCCCTTTTTGACTGAGATGCTGTGCCATTGAGAGCTGAACTTGTGCCACCTGCGACGAAGTCAAAGGCAGGTGGAATGAGTCGAAGGAGACGCACAAGCAGGATGGGGCACCGCTAAGTTCCCAGACCTGATGAGCCGTTGGTGCAGATGTGATGGAAGACACGAGTGGTTCTTTGCACAGCCTAGTTAAGGAGTGAATCCTTCTGTTTCTCATGGAGAGAAGCCAGAAGGGAACATCATTCATCTGCTCCGACTCTTGGAAGACTACAGATAGCTTTGAAGTTGTTGAAGACCAGCTGTGGGACCTGTTATCTCAGATCATCGCGCAAGATCTGACTCATAGTCTAGATTTGTAGAAAGAGCTCTTACTTGACTGAAATTAAGGCCGTTGTCTTCCCAGATATTTCCTATGGGCTAATCAGACTTGCAGGCTGGCTTGGGAGAAGGCCATAAATGATATATTTTGTCCAAGACACTGTAGCGGCATCCTTGAGTAGTTCTCCGTATCTTCATATGGTCCTGGATAATCGTGATTGTCTAAGATAGGTGCTCGGAATATTCTCTCAGTCCAGTGGGCTGTTTCTCAGACAGAAAACAAAACCCAATTGGCAAATGGAAACGAGCGTCCTTTCCAGATTCTGCTTTTATCTATGCAGTCCTCGATGAGGCATGTAGAGAGTGTTGTGAAGCGCAGCAGCTTTGAAGCTCCCACAGACAAAATGGCTTTTTAAAAAGAAAACAGCTGGGGCCAAAATTGGAGAAAGATGCTCAAAAATGTCCTCCAGTTATTTAGTAAGTATGCGCGTTCAGAGAAATAATGCCAGGGCAGAGACCCAGGCACTTAATCCTAGCTTTGGCATGGACCTGCTGTGTTACTCAACCCTTTTGTGCCTCCAGTTCCCCTCTGAAGAAAGGGGGCATCAATCAATAGTAACAGTCAGTGTAAGAGGAGCTTCACAGGGGTCTTGCCAGGATTGTGGCATATTACTTCAGGCAGTATTAAAACGCGTACCAAACGGCAGTCTCTACTCCAAATGCACATCTTCCAAACTTTTGATATTGCTGTTCCAAGAGTTTTTCTTGTCAAACTGCTATAGCTGTGCTAGCTAGCGACTAGTGTTCATGGAGGAGGCATGGATGAGCTAGCAAACAGAGGGCTGCCCTCTAAAGAAACGAAAAGGACTGGTGAGTTGGGTTGCCGTGTTTAAAATGGTGGTCTGTCCCCTTGAGAACAGGCAGCCTGTCCTGTGAAGGGCATACGCATGTGGAACATTTTGCTAATGAGCAGGGACCCGGGTTTTCTCTGATTTTAAAAAATAAATAAATAAAAAATCCCCAATTTTCAGATTAAAAATAACTAAAAATACATATTTTTCCATGATTAAAATGAAATGCCACTCATTTTTCCCCTTGATTGATAGTTCTGATTAATGCAACTGGAATTGAAATCGGAGTCTAAGAGTTTCCACTTCTGCCTGGAGGCATAATTAAATTTCAGCAAAGACATCGTGCATCTTTTGTAGCCTCAGTGAAAAGACAGCAGTCAAAAAAAACAAAAAAAGGCAGAGCGTGCAATTCTGTGAATGGCAGGACATTTCATGTAATATTTACAATCAGAAACTTCTTTGAATAGGAATTGGTGGGAATTGACGGCTGTATGAAGTCACCCGAGTAGGAGGAATTGCCTACTTTTGCCTTGGATTATAAAGCAGCAGTCAGAATGGGGTTTTGGTCCTTTTTTTTTTTTTAAGTTTTGAAGTTTTTAGGATCTTTATCGGGTAACCAGCTTCTGTTCAGTTAAAGCATGGTGTTTGGGAAATGTGATGGAGCATTCCTGCTGCAACTGATTTTTGGCTTGCTCATTTATTCAGTAAAATGAATAATTCTCAGCTCTTCTATACTGTGTACTCAAGAGAAATGCAAACAGTAAATCATGTAATTACATACTATCATCTAGTCACTTCTGGTGTGCATGCACAGGGGTCTTATTAGGGCGATGTTACAATGAAAAGAGACTTTCTTTAACTAACCAAAAAAAAAAAAACCAACCCAAAAAATGTCTTTAAGCCCCATTCTGCAATGAATAATTGACCCACCTCTTTTGACTGGCTAAAGTTTTTAACTGGGAGCATTTTGAAGACCACACCTTGAACCTGAAGAATCATTTTCAAGTTTTAGATCTTCCTTGCTAATCATTGCCTGGTAGCAAGTGTCACAAAACCTGCCAATAATAGTAATTAATAGTTTGTTAAAATTTCTAGACTTTGACCGAACGTAAACTCGGTAGTTGCTATGAAACCTGGATGCAGGTTGCGTGTAGTGGTGACCATTTCAGAGATGGGGAAGACGCGTCTCGGAGGCTATATCGCTCGGGCCAGGGCAGAGGCAGTAAGTAGCACCGGGAATTCCTGGCTCCCAGTTTTTGTGCCTTGTCCAGTAAGTCTGTATTACAGCAAGCTGGTATTTGCCATCATTTGTATTAGCTCAAGTTCCCAACCTGGCTTCCAGCACTGGGGCGTGGAGGGGTTAGGTCATTCCTTGGGAAAGGAGAATAGATGCTCTCAGGACTCTGCCCTGGGTGTTAACTTGGACGTGTTGGAGAGGTATTAACTCTTCGGAGAAGTACGCCTTCAGCCTTTTTTAAGACCAAGCATCGAGTAAAAATCACGTCCTTAGGCCCCGTTTCCTGCACTGACGGTGAACTGTGTCAGATTCAGTTTTGACAAATTGCACCCCATGATAATGAGTTAATGCTGAGAAAGCAGATTGGCAAAAGCCCTTGTCGTCCTGACAAGTGACTGGGTTTTAGTTAAAACTTAAAACAGAAGCTGTGTCAGTGCGTTGAGTTTACACCTTACAATAATAATACACACTTTTATCTGATCTGAGAGGGATTTTATAACTTTCAAATGGATCTTTGGCAGGGAGCCAGGTACACTGTCATTTTTTATTAACTTTCTTCTTCCTTCCCCCGTAGCCAGTCTGCTTTTTGTAATATTGTTTTAAGGAATATGTATTCCATTCCTAGGGATATTGTGAAACAATATTTTAAAGTTCCACGTCTCAGTCCATTAGGAGGGTCTATAAAACAATCACAGCAGCAAATGTTCAGTAACTAATCAAAACCACCAAAGCTAACCACAGCGATACTTCAGTCCTGTTTAAATCATAAATCTTCCTTTACTGTTCTTATCTGCTGCCTCATCAGGAAAGAGCTAATTAGAATCTCTTTTATAGTAAATATTGTCAGTCTCGTGGCCAGGGGAGGGGGTGCCGGGAGTGAAGATCTGACATGTGCTTGCCCTCAGCATTGCAAACTAATAGGAAAAAATCCACCTTTGCATTGCTTTTGTAAAACGGTTAGTTGCCTAGGAGGAGGAGGATGCGTTTTAATGAGGGCTTTGTTCCACCAAGGATAAGTGGAGGCTTGCTTGACCTATAAAGCATGGTCCCCAGTAATCATGTAGTCACCCAGTTAGTTACCCATCTTTGTGGTCTTGCTCATCTCTTCTCCGGTGTTTGATCAAGGAGGCAAAAGTACAAGGATGGAATGGCAAAATGAGGATTTGCAAGCGGGACTGTGTGCTGCAAGAGGGAATAGCCTGTTCTGCTCGTTCTCTCAGTCCGCGGTGTCCGACAACGCCAACAAGCAGAGTAGCTGTTTTGGGGGTTTTGGTTAGGTGAGCACTCACCAGGTCTGGGAGTGGACTGAAACCACCGGCCAGCTGTAGACAGTGACCAGAGCAAATGTAGATCATCCCCCATCTCCATTTGAACTAGCAGTTTGGAGGTTGCATCCTGCAACCTGAGCTATTCAGCCCTCCCCATCGCACCCCAAAGGGTGGCTTTGGAGAAGGACAGTTGTCAGCCTGGCCTATCCTGCCACTACCCTGTGGGCATATGTAAATAGCTGCGCTTAAAGGGAATTTAAGCTATGTGAATCGAACACTTCATGTCCTATTGTGAAATATAACTTTGGTTATGAACAGCCTTTTTTTTTTAAACTTCCCTCTTTTACTGTCACATTAAGCAGAGCCTGGAAAGATTGATAGTCCTGGATAATAGAGGTAATTTTACAGAATAATAGAAAAATGCACTTGCTTTCATGTAAACCACACCAAAAGGTAAAGGCTTTTTATATATATATTTTTTTTGTCCCTTGAGGGCTTCCCTCCTTCCCTTCAGCTCCGGGTTACTCTATTTTCCGAGGGCAGGCAGGAGTGTCGCCTGGGCTTTGATGTGGCCTCTTCTCTGGGCTTCCTACAGATGCCTTTATGTGAAACAGAATGTTAAAATCCAAATGTGCCTGCTCCGCAGGTCATTTTTCATTCTTTATGTGCAGTGTCAAACATATTGCAGAGCTTTCTCCTTGCCAAAACCCAGAAGGGAAGGGGGCTTGGAAGGTGCAGGCAAGGGGGAGTTGGCTGGCGGTGAAATGTGTGCTGCTTCCTTTGGGCCTCTCCGCGACTCGCTCTTGCACACGGTGAAACTGAAACTCCAGTGACTTCACCCAAGTCTGCTGAAGCTGAAGAAAACTTGATATTTCTCACTTACAGGTCACTTTAGTCCATATTTGCTTCTCGCCAAGCTTTTAAAAAAAAAAACCAAACCCCATGAAACCCAAACCCATAACTAATAGCAAATCAATCCCCCTCTTTTCCCCACCACTACAGCTCTAATGCAATACCTGGATTACCAAATCAACCCGTATTGCACCCTCCTTCCTTGCTGGATCTGGGCTTTGTGGACTACTCCTCAAGCTTGCTGTCGCACTTGCAGGAGAGGATGTGGTGTTGCTGAAATGCAAGCTGCCATAATATTGTATTAGCGCATTGGCAACACTGAGCATTCAACTGGTGTGAGAACCTCCTCCAGAGTGAAACGATGGCTGTGTTGCTTTTGTTAAGCATAATTTAAGCAGTTTCTGAGCTAAACGAAGATGCATGTAGTCCTTTTAGGAAATTCTGTGCTTGAGGGGCTTATTTTATTATCGGGGACGCGTTTGTAGTCCATAAAAGTGTGCAGCTGTTCTTCTCACGGTGAGAAGCTTTAAGTCGTCATGGGAATCTCTCTAACTGCCTTTCACAGATCTGTGGGTGGTGGGATAGAAAAAATAAGGAGGAATAATCTTTAATAGAGATGGGCTTGAACTAAAACCACAATATAAACCTCAGAGAGAGGCTTGGATTTGGATTTGCTGCCGAAATTCCCTTCTCTTTTAACAGGGTGAATCCAGACTAGCTCAACCTCAGGAAGGCTTGCCTTCGGATCTGGGTTTTGAACGCCCCGATCTGGGCGCGACGTTTCTGTCTGTTAGAGGTGTATTTCAGTCGGGGGGTTTGGTTCTGATCCTTTCTGTTGTTCAAAACCTATTTGGTACTGCTATTAATACTGTGTGCATAAGAGCAAACTGAATTGGGGAGCGTATTGCCTCCAAACAAAAGCATGGTGTTAATCTACACATGGGAAGGAGCACAACTTTACCTCTGCTCTGATGCTTTGAGCATGCTTAAGGGCTCTTCTCTTTTCCTCCTTTAATTCTGTGTTCCAGCGTGATTTGGTAAGGCTGTTATATTTCGAGCTTGGGCAGTGAAAGACCAGATTAAGCTGCAGCATCCTCGCTGCACCGAGTCATGGGAGAGCAGAGCCTGACTGCTTTCATTTATTTTTTCTAGACGTTCTCTTTGTACAACCTGTTTAATGATCCGTTTAAAGATGGTTTTGTGGAAAACTTTGCAAGAGAGTCCACTGAGAGACAATTCTGCTTATTCTCTCTTTAAAAAGGGCAAGTGGAAACATGATTATATAAGCTAAGGAGATTTCAGGGAAACACTGGCTGGTTTTGGTATGGCTTACAATGGATTCACTGTTACTGCCTCATTTTGCTTCACTTTAGTCGATGATGTAAATGGGTGTATCTGAGAGCAGAATCAAGCCCAAGGTCTCTGGGTTGCGAAATGAGCAAGTACTTATTGCTATTTTTTAACTCCTCATTCTCCTTTTTATGATGTTGCAACAGGTTTTTATGGAGGTGAGCTCCTGGACTCTAATCTAGGGTATACCACTAGGTTTCCCAGTTTAAAGTAGGGCAGTTGTGAGCAAGACTTCTCTTCCGCAATGCAGGTAGACTGACCTTTTCCTGAGACTGTCCTAAATCCCTGTTGCTGAGAGAGGGATTTAGGAGGGGATCTTTTTGCTAATTCTGTTGCTTAGCCATTATTTTTCCTCCCCTCTCGTCATTTAAAGACACAATTACTCTTATTTCTACTGCTTTCCAACCACTAGAGGTCAAGATTGTGCTGTGACAGTACAATAAGTAGCTTCAATGGCCTTTACCATTCAAACTGATTCATGCTCATCTCCATCAGTCTGTTACAGCGGACGCTGGTCATCCTTGCCTTGCTCTTTTCCTTTTAAAGTTCTTTGATCTGAATGTAATTTTTCTCAATTAAAGATGAATACATTGAACACAACTGGTTTTATGGCATAACAGATCCTGGTGTATTTTGCGCATCAAATGCTTGTTAACATAGCATGTTAGCTCAGTTTTACAGCTCCTTTGTAGCTGTAATCTGGATAGATTACCCTGCCTTTGGCAAAGTGTTGTACAAGTGTTAAGAAGGGATTGATATTAAAAGAGCGGCCGTCATCCTTGATGTGATTAATATATTTGAAAGTTTAAAACAAAAAAAGGAGAGGGGGATCTCTGATTTTCCTTTCACTGTTTTAAATATTTTGTTTGCTCCTCATTTTGGGCTATGAAAAGTCTTTGGTTTCTAGTTCCCATCCCTTCCAAGTTTTGTCCATGGTAGTGCAATATCACAGTTTCTACATTGCAGACAGAGCAGGAGAAAGCATGCTTGCAAACATTTCTTTTCATCAACTCCCCCCACTCTCCCTCCAAATACATTCATGAAAGTTAACCCCTTTAAATGGGAGTTTTCAAGCTCTCTTCTTTCCCTCCTCGGCATCACTGACAAATACAAAACATGATGTAGTCCAAATGAATCTTATCCTGTGCGTAGCACCGGTTCTGCTTCAGAATAAGCCTGTCCTGTTTGCCTTGGGTTGCATTTGTGGTTAGGACAGTAGCATCTGCATACGGTTCCAGGTTTGCACTTCAGTTTGAAGATGCACAGTGGCACTGTGAATCTAGGCAATTCTCCTGTCTGTCGGTCACGTTTATTAATAATAAAATCCAATTTTAGTTTTTGCAACAGGACAATTCTACTAATCCTCCCTAGAAACAAAGATCAAGACCAGAGGCCCATACACTAATTTTGGTGTGAAGACATTTCTGTTGCATTACCTGTTCCGGTCCCTGAATCATGGTGATAATACCAGTGCAAGAGTTTTGGCTAAGTACCTTTTCAATAGGTCACACAGATCAGCACGGTACAACTAAGTTCCCCCAGGATACCACAAAAATGCTTTCAGGAATCTCTGGGGTCCAGATGTGGAAGGCTTTGTGCTGACATGGGTTGGAAAGAGGAACATATCCAAGAGTTAAGTAGGTCCTTTAAATTAATCTTGTGACAGTCACCATATGGCCTATAGCCTAATATACTGTGCATGTGTGTTGTAAAGAGATCAGTGTGGCAGCCTGATCATGATGGTATTTTGATTTGTAAGGAGTCGTGATACACTTTTAGTTATTGTACTGTATAATCTCTCAAATGGTTTTCAAACGAGTCTTTTGGTTCTTTGGAATATCTAGGTTAATAAACACGTGAAATAGCTTTGCAGACTTGAAAGTGTGCCATAATTGCCCCCTTTTTATAGTAGTTTCTGAATAGTTAATATCTCTTGTCCCCAAGTCATAAATTTGTAGAAACTAACATAAAACTTTTAATCTGCTTTGGTTCTAGGCTCAGCAGCAAAGAAACCTGGATAACATTGTGTCTCAGCATCCCAGGATAGGCGGTGGAAAGAAATCCAAGAAAGAAGTCTGTGCAGGCTCAGATTTGGAGGTAAAAAACACTAGCCCCATGTCTGAGCAGGATTCGGGTATCCTGGATGTTGAAGATGAGGAGGAGGATGAAGAGGTAACTGTATGAAGTGGAAGCCAGGAGGCTAGATATTTGGGGGATTGCTAATGGGACAAAGAGTACTTCTCACCTAGCTCACCGGTTTGCATTTAGCCTCTTTTGGCTTTTATCTTACGAAAGCTGATTAGTGGACTTCATAAGTGAACAGGTACTTCTTGCATGGACTATTGTGAGCTATTGTCAACATCTTGTTGGCAGCCTCAACATGAACCAGAACCAGTGGTTCTGCCAGGTCAGGGTTTCTTCCTTTCCCACTCTTGTATGGGGGATGGCAATCTGATATCCTTCATGGGTGTTTAAGTTAAAAGAAGAAAAAAGTCTATGAAACATCCGAGCTTTTTTTGCCCTTTTGCATACATTTGGCTGACAGTGAATGAACATCTCTGGTTCAAACTGATTATAAAGGTCATTTAAATACCTGGTTCTGTATTGGTTCAGGTTTAAATCCTACCACGCTAAGAATGCTTCCCAGATCAGGGCCAAATTCTCTGGTTGTGTTTCTCCCTTGAAGTCCAAGAGGTATGCCAGTAGTCAATGTGCAGTGTGTGTGTGTGTGTGTGTGCACAGTGTGTTTTTTCTGACCCTTAGGCTAAAAACAGACGTTTGGTTTATCCCAAGGTTGATTGCCCCAAGTTTTGACATGCCTCAAAGCAGGTTCAGGGACAGTCATTTACACCTGCAATATGAATGGCAATTTCCTTAAATTAGTCCCAGTTGCTGGGGTGGGGGAGAGGTTGTCTTGATATTTTACAGGTACGTCAGATGGTACAATGGGCTTGTACAGTCTGTTGGCACCCAGAGTAAAAGACTTTGTCCTGAGAGGAATCCAACTGCTGTTTTTCAGTCTTAGACTGCAAATGGGTATCACATTTATCCCAGGATAAACCATTTTTTTTCCCCCCCTGGGTCAAAGTGAAATTGTATAGATGCCATTCCCATTTTTCCTGAGAGAAATCCTAAGAAAGTTTCCTGGATAAGAGGTAATAATAGTTTTATCCCGGGATATTGCAGTGTATGTCTGTACAGTTATCCTGGGATTTCATCATTGAATCAATGGCCGAAAAGTGGCACTGTATTCAGCTGCTCACTAAGCCCCAGTTAGAAGGGTGGTGTGTGTGTGTGTGTGTGTGTGTGTGTACATGCCAATCCTGGGATATTTTTTTTGGGGGGGGACAAACAGGCACAACTTACCCAAGCATAAATGCAATATCTCTTCTTAGCCTTATTGCTAGATTCCTGAATGCACAGTCTGACTCCCTGCCCCATTGTCTGTTTCTATTGTATTCAATATCTCTTACAATACTGTACCCACTGGCATGGTATCTAATCATCATTTGCTAATGCGTTACGTGACATAATTAACATCTGTTACATGATTGATTATTCTCATCCACTCCCCAGTGAGAGAGACCTGTGTGATGAAGCGTTGGTCGCTTGTTTTGAAGCGCGCATGTTTTAGGTCTGGATTTTTTTAATAGACAAACTAAAGTATAGTGGGGCAAGGTTAGGGATTGTTAAGTGGTGAGTTCACTCTGTCAGGTTAGAGAGTAGCACTGTGCCAAGGGAATTAATTGACCCCAGTTTTTAACCTGGAGCTATATATTTTAGCCCCTCGAGTATCCTGAAGTTTGACTGACATCCTACGGGAAGCCAGGGTAGGAGGCAGAGGGCAGGCTTGTGGTTGTAATACCCTGTGTTGCTGTAGAGAGAGTGCAGCATTGTGTGCTGCTCAGCCAGCTTCTTACTCTCTGCTTGGTACCTTCCTGTCATGATCATTTCTCTCATTCTTTTTTCTCTTGCTGCCGGATCACCTCAAGGCAGCAGCCAGAAGGAGGGACAGGGCTCCTCCTTTTGATCCTGATAGTGCTGGGGTGTGATGGTGACTCTCAATACTTCAGCTTGGTTCACTGAGTTTTTGTGCTGTACTACTATTTGTGCCCAATTTCACATTTACAGTGGAGGGGAAGCATATAGAAAAAGGGTAGGAATGTCTCTTCTTGAGGAATAATATGGATTTATTAATGGTTTGATTATATTTTAATTTACCAGCCCCTTTGTGTTCTGGACTAGGTCTGTGTCCATTATGTCCAGCCTGCTTCAGAATAAGGTAAAAATGCCCCTTGGTGAACTCAGGGGTGTGCTTCAGGGTACACGGGGCTTGTTAAATCTGCATATAGCGGAAAGGCACAAGTATTAAGGGAAAGGAACGACTTAGAACAGCAAACTGGAGAAATGAGATGAAGCTAGAGTATTTTAGACTAAGTTTAGGAGAAGCATCCCAGTGGTGCGGTTTATCGAGCTGTCGGCAGTTTTGGAGAAAGCGTGACAGCCCCGATTCTTGGCATAGTTAAAGCTAGGCTGGCAGAAGGCTAATCAACCGCATGGTGAGGAATAGCTTCGCGTTGGCAGGATGATGGATTAGACGACCGAAGAAGCCTCTGCGATCCCTAGCTCCTTAGGCAGTTAGAGACGCTTTCGTGTCTGTTTTAATGGCACCTCCTGGAAAATGGATGGTTTCAACTGGCAGCAGAGCTGTCTTTGCAAATACAGGAGTCCGTCCCGAAAGGAGCAGTTGCTGTCCTTGGTGATGAAATCCGTCGTGAAGCTGCAGCAGGTCCGGAGGGAGCAGTAATGAGAGTGGCAGGGGCTAAGCATCTTGTCATTAGCAAGTGCAGAAATAATGTTTACTCAGCCCACTTCAAATCTGAACGCATTAATTGAAAAGCCAGCTCCTGTTTGTTTCCTCACTAACTCCTCGAGACGAGCGGTGAAATATCTTCACACGTTTTGTTGCTGATGGCAAAGGAAGCGTTTAACTGTCTTAATTGTATTTCTGTCTCCTGGGAGCATGGGCTGGGGGGGCAGGGGGCTCCAAGGAAAGGAAACAATCATTTATTAGTGCAAATGTACCTGCTATCATCCGGAAGGGAGCACGCTGAAATGCAGCTATTAGTGGCCTAGAGAACGTTACCGAAAAGTACGGTATTAACCTTTTTACTCGGGTAAGTATTTAGCATTGGCTTGCAGCTTCAGAGGCAATGGCCAAGTTCACCCCGAGTGAGTTTAAGCTTGGAGATCCCCGTTTTCTCACCCATCTCTGTCGTCTTAGTGGCAGATGGGCAGGCAGAAATTAGATGTGCTGCAACAGACCTCGGTCTCCAAGAAACCTAATAGTTTCCCAAGCTCTGATCAAACCGGTGCTCTTCACAGCTACAGTACCTCAGGGTGGGAAGGGGCTGACTCCTAACTTTAGCTACCGTCATGGTGCTTAGACTTCAGAAGGAAGGAGCTGTGGTTGACAGCAGACAAGGAAATGGCTTTAAAGGAGAGCGCTGTCTTCTCATCCTTCATATGCTGCAGGTTACAGAAGGATAGAGGCCTGTTTCTTTGGTACCCTGCCATGATTTTCTCTCCAGAAGAACTATCCAGGGTTAGCTCTCAATGAAATACAAAACATGACTGGCACAAATCCCTGAAGTCCTCTGTAAGGTGCATCCTCGGGGCACATGGACCAACAGGCCCTGAAAGTCTCCTTCAGCAGCCACAGCTGTTGACCACAAGTCAGCAGGAAAGCCAAGCATGGATCTCCAGTTGCTCTGCCAGCTTGTGCTCTTGCTTTCTACTGCCGTGAACACAAGAGCAGTGAAGGGGCTTCAGGATCCAGCCCCAGCTATTCATGCATTCCTCCTCACAGTTGGAAAAGGACAATGTTTGTTTTTGTCCTCAGATTATCCTCTACTAGGAGGAAATTATTCATCCTATCTACTGTAGTGAGTAGTGGTGTTGGCCTAGGACCACTCAGGCATGTTTTTTGGGCTATTTCTAGGGAGATTTTGGACTCTTCACCAGACTAGTGCATGGACCTCGCGGCCTGGGCAGGGCTGGCTCTTCACTCTTCGTTCAGGAGCGCTAAGCAGATTAAACCAGGGAGCAGTGGTCTACCCCTGAGTCTTAAGACTTGATTAATATTTCCTTTTGATTTGCATACAACAAATTGGGTGGGGAGGGGAAGAAATCTAACTTTAGGTTTTAAGTTGAACGTCCTTCAGTTGGGGAAGAAGGGATCCAGGTGTTGGGGTTATGGCCAAAGGTCTTTTTTTTGCTAGTCCCCAGCTGTCCTTTAACAGGACTATCCAGAAGGCCAAGAGAAAAGGGGTCTCTTTGTTTTATCTGACGGTGCCAAGATGTCTGCATTCATATTTAGATCTGCTGAGTGCTACAGGGATGATACCCTCTCTACCTCAGCCCCCATCTTTCTTCCCTTTCAAAAAGACTTGCCATCTCCGAGTCTAACATTTTCCCCGTGAAGTAGACGGGCTGGAACTGATGGCCTGGTTGTTTTTTGGGGGCGGGGAGTATTTGAAAAGGAAGAGGTGCTCTGGGTAAGAACGTACTGGCCTTCAAGAAGAAATCGGCAGATTCCAAGTACTTCCTTTTGGGGAAAAGTCTGGCACTCGGGATGTCAGCAGGTGTTAGGCGTAGCCTACATTTGTCAAGCTCTGGCGCTCTTTCAGGTCAATCCGACTGTGGGAATGAAGGCTACAGCACTCCAAGTCGGCTCTATCCAGCACTCTGGGAGCAGGGAGAGACAGCCTTAAAGATAACCCTGCATCGAGAGATGAACTGGTTTCCCAGGGAAACATTGCTTGATCAGCTCTCCCTGATCTATATCCTTGTCTTGTGTCCCCTCACAATTATGCAAAAGTCATTTTAATCGGAGAGAGAATGCTCTGCTTCCAGCTAATGAATGCGGCCTTCATGTGTCCATAACCTCAGGGTCTAATTTTCCAGGATTTGCTGTCTAATTTTCAAGGATTATCCAGTAAACTCTACTACTGCACACATGAGATGGTGCCAGGAGAGCAAGCTTTTATCTGTGGGTTAATGTGTGCCATGCCCTAAGGCAGTCTCAGTACACACAGACCACGCCAGAAGATGCAGCAGATCTAGAGCACGATTCTTTTTTATAATCCCTCACTCTGGGGATAAAAGAACTGCAGTGTCATTAACATCTAGCTAGATGAAACGAGGTGTACTGGAGACGTGCAAAGCCAGGAGTAGAGCTCCTCCATTGACAAATGCTTTATTCTTTAAGGCCAGTGAAGATGCTTGGCCCAAAAAAACCTGCACTACATGGAGAGATGAGGAGCAGCCCCCTCCACGCTTGCTAAATATTATGCATTGGACTAAAGCCTTACTAGATGTGGACTTCAGAAGGTGCTTACTGCATGTTTAACTGGAGGAGTACAAAGAATAGAGCACTCAAATTAATGGGCACTGAAAAGTATCTATAGGACTGGGATTTTTTCCTCACTGGAATTTAGGAAAGTGTTTCCAGACTTAAATGAGACTTTTTTTCTGTATACCGGCAACAAGAGCCACAGGTTCAGTCCACTCTGGGCAAGCTTGGGAGGAAAGCAAAGGAGAATATTCCTAAGCCATGAGGTGCAAGGTTCTTTGGGTAGATGTGACATCTTTTATTAGACAAACCGAGTAGCTGGAAAAAACGTTCTTAGCAAGATTTGGGTGCAGTCACCGAAAAGTTGTTAAGAACTTTTTTCCAACTACTTGGTCTAATAAAAGATATCGCATCTTAAAGGCTAAATGAGCTATTATCTTGCTAATGCAGAAGGTATCCTAGCTGGCAATGCACTTCAAAGGGACCGACAGCTCAGCTTTGTGATGACCTGTGTTTAAGGTCTGAGGACTTGCTGCTGTTTGAAGATGGAAGAATTTCAGGTTGGCTGGAGATGTTTTCTGTACTTAACATTAGAGAATTAGTAGAAGTGCTGACAGCAGAGTATTGGCTGTTTTCTACCACCCCCACCTTAAAAAAACAAAACAACCGAAAAACAAAAAACCCCCCCAAAACAATTCAGAGGTTTTACAGGTTCCTCTCCTTTTGGCTTAGAAAAATCTTTTGTTGGTCCTTGAACACAAAGCCAAAAAGCTTTTGCTAAGAGGGTAAAACAAGTGCTTCGGGGAGAGATTGGTTAAGCTTTGCAGTCAACGTGTGTGTTGGCGATGTCTGTTCTCCTGAAGGCCTCAGTTATCGTTGTGGGCAGAAGTACGCTGGCTTTCAAGGGTGCCTCATTTCCCGTGCCCTCCAGTGCTTTTCGTGTTAAGCTTTGTCCTCATGTTGTAGGGTGAGCATTGTCAGAATGGAAAGTTCATAAGAAACGTGGTGTCATGCTGACATCAGTCCTTATGGCATTTCTCATGGACCAGCCCTGTAGGATTTTCATACAAAACTTTTAATTGATGGTGTTTTCTTTTGATAAGTGCATGGTGGAAGTTACACAACAGTCTAACCAGGAAAGCAAATGAATGGGAGGAGAGCAATAAAAGTATTGTTTTCCATTGTCCAGGGACAATGCAGATAGCTGGGCAATGTTTTAAAACTTACAGCAGTTATTTGTTTCCGGCATTTTGTACGTGCAGAGGATGGAGTCTGAAAAGAGCCCAAAAGACAGGGTGTGGCGTTTCAATCAAACTTGCAGCTGCATGTGAAGGAAATGAGGTGTTCCTCTTGCTCATAAGCACATTTCAACCCAGGGCTGGATATTAGAACAATTTTTGAGCACTTGGCTTGAGTACGTGTAGGTGGTTTTAATGCATGTTATACAGAAGTTGTACATGGGTGTCTGGAAATGCTTTAAATAAGCAGTCCATTTAAATCTTAAGGTTTCAGTCGGAGGTCTTAATTGGTTCTAAAGCACTGTCTGGTATATTGTGCAAGTTTGGCTTTAATATTTTTTCAGTAGTAAAGCACGTCTAAAATCTTATGCACTCCTTGGTAAGAGAGCCCCTCAAGCATCAGCTCCTTTCCTGCTTCCTCCTTCCTTGCCAGATGTCACCTGGGGCCACCAGCAGTAGCTTTGGGAACCACTGTTTGCCCCTGCTAACACTTTGAAAAAAGAAACCTCTGCTTTTATATTCTGTATCATGGAGAATCGTTGGGTGTCTTGGTGGTAGTTTGTGTCATAGGCAGGTGAAGCATGTCTCTTGTTTCTGTTGTTCTGCCCCTAGGGAGCTATTGTTGGGAGCGCTGAACTGTCGCATTGGAAGAGAAGGGTCTTGTCTGGAGGATTTTCCATCTAAATCACGCCTAGTTTAAGTCTAGAGTCAAGATCGCTTAAGACTGAAGATTTTTTTGGAAGGGAGGTTGGGTATGGAGGGAGTGGGGCAGGAGACGCATGTAGTTGCCCAGCTGTGCATGTGTGTAGAACTAGCAAATCTAATCTTTGCTTTAAAAGAGGATTTATCCAGAGAGAGTAATCTCTGCTTAAGCCTGCTGTGATAACATCCTTGACCTGGACCATAATCACATGGTGAAAACCTGCAAAAGTACAATCCTAGAGAAGGAGGGCTGGAGGGGACCTCCAGAGGTCACATCTAGTCCAGTCCCCTGCTTGAGGCAAGATCATCCCTATCCTAACCATCCCAGACAAACCATCATCTAAACTCTGCGTAAGACAGCCATCAACCCTGTTGCAATGCAGACCTAACACTCAAACCTGCAAAAATCCAGGGGAGCTACAGAATCCACGGAGAAATCCAGGGGAGCCACAGCAGCCAATGTCATATTTGTGGCTTATTTTCTTGCCCTCCCTTCTGTAGTTTCCCAGCCCTGGATTGGATTTGCAATATGACTGAGAAATGGTGAAGTTAGGTCTTTACATCAGTGTTAAAGTTGGTGAAAAATGCCAGGTCGGCAGCGCTGGAGGCTAAATTTCCAACCATATCCAAGCACGGTTAGTAGCAGGTTCTAGCTGTGCACCTCAGCTCTCTGCACCTTTAGGCTATTTTAGTTATCCTGGTTTGATGCATTTCCTGCCTCTTTTCTGAGTGATTAACAAAAGAGCCCAGTGATTCTAGTTGGCTGCTTCAAGAAGGGAAGAAGCAGAATGGTAGATGTAGCATGAATCCAAACTTTATCAGCTAGCAGAAATAAACCTTTATACAGTATTTATTGAAGATTGAATACACACAAAATTGTCCAAGTCCCTTCCATATTGCGTAGCTGAATTGATGTACGGTATGCTGTTATTGCTGCCACTGGTTCTGTCCATTTTATGTTAATCATTTCCTTTTTCAATTTGGTGTCTTGGTAGGTGCCTGGTGCTCAGGACTTGGTGGACTTCTCCCCCGTGCACCGATGCTTGCACATATATTCTGTACTGGTAAGTCCACACAGCGCGGTGTGTTGGTGGCACTGAAGTGTGACTTGGCTTCGAATGGTGTGGGTAGGGAGCACCTCCACATCAACATGCTTGGGGGAAAAAGTTGTTGCATAATGTGTATTAATACATGGGTGTTTTTAGTATACACCTTGATAGAAAATGGATTGCTTTCTCAAATTAGAAGCATGTGATTAAGGGGAAATAAGGCAATACCTGGGAGGCTGTAGCGGAGGAAGGGTTTTGAATGAAAAGCAAGCTGCTAATTTATATTAGCAGACCACAAAGTTATAAAGTGAAACTTTCTCCTACCCTTGCAGTTCCTGGGTTTCTAGTGAGCCAAATACATATTTCTGAATCGTGTTATTTCTCTAAAAGAATTCTCCGTTAACCAGAGTAACTGTTAAATCTGTACAAAGCAATATATTGAGTAAGCATGAAAGAGCAATTTTTGGCTGTTTTTTTCACCTCTCCTATTTTGAAGGGAGAGTTTTCCCTCGTTAAAATATCAAGGCATTTAATGCTGCCTAACAATTTGCAATTTTATTGCTTCGGTTCTGTTTTTTTGGCAGCTCTACATTACTTTGTCTTCCTTAGCCCAACAGATCTTGATACTGTTCAAGAAAAAAGACCATTTTGTGCTGCCCTTTAGTTAGTTGATCACTATTTTGTTGTTAGGATACATTTTTACAACAACTGTTCAACTTTGCTGGTCACCTGTGATGGTGGAAAAGCCTTCTCACTACTTACAGCAGTGGGTAGAAATGTGCCAAATACTCCCCTCCACAAAAAAAGTGTAGAGATAATAGCCTGTAACTAATAAACCACCCAACCTGCTCACTTCTTTCCTCCTCCAAACATCCCATCAGGCAGAGCTTTTTCTCTGAAAAGTCAGAGGATCTATGATGCCCTGAGGGTCTTTGGTGTTGCAAATGATTTTTCTTGGACCGCTCTCAAATACTCTGGGTGGCAGTATAAAACTCCTAACATACATCTCAGCGTTTTCAGATCCAGTTAAGTTTCCATCCGCATTTTGAAGTCCATGAGCCTAGAAATTGAAACACTCGATCTGCCTAGACCGGTGGGCCCAGGTCATGTTCTCGAGAGCCTTACGATTCAATTAACATCTTGCTCCTCTCCATTGCTGACCCAGGCATGGTTTTGCAGGTGTTGGTTGCAGGTATCTAGATAAAAATGAATTTCCTTTTCAATAAGAGCAGATGAGGTGGCCTTCATGAGTGATGCTTCAACCTTTACTTCTCCTGCATAATTAAAACTCCTGCAGAGACCTTTTAGAGGGCTCTTTGCAAGCGGCCAGCCAGCCTAAAGCCATGGTAGTACATATGAGTGTGCACAGTTCAGCAGCTTAAACTCGCTTGCTACCCTGAAGCCAGACTTGAGAGAGACTTGTTTGTTTTATAGTAGATCTCAAGCCAGTCCCCCGAGCAATACGTACAAATGAGTTTGCAGAGGGAAAGGAATCATCATAAAAATGTATATATAATCTTTGTGTGTCTTCATCTGTTAATAATTACATAATTTGGCTACTCTGCAGTGATGTTTTATTGGCATGAAAAAGTTAACTTACCCAGAATGTGTTGCATTGAGTGTACTTGTGATGTATTTGTCTTGGACAAAGACTCTTATTAAAATACTATGTTGGAAACCCGGTTCAGGGAGTGTGCTAATTGGAGATTACAGCTGGTCTGAAGCCCTCACTAGATTTTAGTGTCATTTTATTTGGAAGAGCTTTAGTGATGTATCTGTATAATTAAAGCAAAATCAGAGACTGTTCTTGTAGCCTTGCATATATTTGTTTAATGGAAGGGTGTATGTAATGCTATTATGTAAGAGCTGAAAATGGGACATTAGTTTTTTTTTCCCCATCACTAGGTGTTCAGAGTAATGGTGTTTATAGTACATATTTGCCATTAGACAATGAGATTATTTTCTGGTTTACCTAATGCTTACAGCACTTGCTGTTCGTTCTTTGTCTTGAAAAGCCCTTGGCTGTGTGGTCCACTATGGTATATTTGAAAAAACATGACCTCTTGCAAACGGGTTTCATGGCCAATGCTCTGCACTGCTATGCAGCAGATCTGGATTTGATTGCTTTTCTGCTGGAGCTGGGAGCAAAGCATAATTAATGTGCTAGCTCAGCCAATATGTCCTGGGAGAGAGTGCATCTGGAGCCTCACTAATGTACTCAAAAACTAGCCAGAGATGGGAAAAGTCGCATTAGATCAAATCTATCCTTCTTCTGAGGGTAGAGTAGAGTCCCCCAGCAGATGTATACTATTTCTACCTACATCACGTGGGTGTGGAGATGCTAGCAAGGTACTTAAAAAGCTTGAAGCAAGCTGTTTGGGGCCCAGCATTTTACCTAGCATTATACAAGTGGAAAGTACTTTCCAAACACGGACCCCAGTGGGATAGAGAAATAGGTATGGTCCCTGTTTGACAGATTTGGGGGGGGTGAAAACACTGATATGGGCAAGTCATAGGGGGAATTTCGTGAATGGGTTAAAATTCAGGAGTTCCCGTCTTGTAGGCTGATGCTGAGACCAGATGACCAAACCCCCACAATGCCGAGCCTCGGCCAGAAAGCCCGGAAGAAGCAAGAGAGTTAGAAGAGACTCTTCGAGATGTGTTTGGAAAGCAAGGACAGGGAAATAAAGCACCCAACTATGTAGAGACCTCCAGAGAGACTGGTTACCCTCTTCCTGACCTGTGGCTGAATCCGGAGCTGGCTTGCTCGGGCCCAGCCTGTGTGGAACAATGTCGAAGATCAGACGAGCATCAAGGGAAATGGTCACATCAATGTCAGACGGAAGGATCATAATGTAATAGCTACCAAAAAAAATCCTAATATTTGTCATTTACAATAGCGTTATCTAAATGCTTGGCCTGCAGTTAAAAAGGCACACTTTGAATAAACACTGCAATATTTATTATTTTTAGTGAAATCGACCTTCCAGTCACCTCGGTTTTATGGCTGTGCTGCTTATAAATTCCCAAAGGATTATTTGAAAAATCCTACTCATATCTGCCAGCCTTATCAGCAGGGCAGAAGTTCACATATTGTAACACGAGGTCAGCCTTCGGTCATGGTCTTGCAGACGGGGCCAGGCACCTGTAAATCCTTCCTTCAGCAACTAAGGCGAAGTACAATATCAAACAGGCAGGGAGACTTTTCCAGGAAGTGCTGAACTTTCGCAGGAAGGGCAAAGGAGAGGGAAAGAAAGTGAACAAGGGTCAGCCTGTGGTTAATTGAGCACTGGTCCTTGACTTGTAACAGAACTAGGAAAGACAGGCCCTGATAGGGATGCTTTATGGAATTGTTCGTCAGCAGTCCCTTTCGTTGTAAAAATATTGGGCAGTCAACGGTGGCCGGAGGGTCAGAGGGAGAACGATGGCATTTTTAAATAGTGGCAATTAAAAAAAACCCCAAATGTATCTGTGCAATGCAGCTCTTTCAAATTAAAAGAATAGATTAAGGGATTTAGAGGGCAACGAAAATGGTTTGGGGCCTGGGGCACATGAGTGGTGAAGAGAGGCTGAGGGAACTGGGCTGCTTGAGTTTGCAGAAGGGAAGACCGAGGGGGATTGAATAGCAGCCTTCACCTCCCTGCAGGGGGGCTGCAAAGAGGATGGAGCTGGGCTGGTCTCAGTGGGGGCAGATGGCAGGACAAGGAGCAATGGGCTCAAGCTGCAGCAAGGGAAATTGAGTTTGGATATTAGGAAGAACTTTCTCATGTGGAGCATAGTAAAGCACTGAAAGAGGTTGGTCAGAGAAGTTGTGGACTCTCCATCCTTGGAGGTTTGAAGACCCGGTTAGACAAAGCCTTGGCTGGGATGATGTAGTTGGGGCTGGTCCTGCGTTGAGCAAGGGCTTGGACTAGATGCGACTTCTTGAGCTCCCTTCCAGCCCTCATGGTCTGTCATTCTGGGACTTACAGTACACTCCTAAGCTGGGTGGAAGAGTGTTTTGGTAGTCTCATTCCTCACCCATATCTAAAACAATAGGGTTTTTATCCAGATTGTGTTCTCTGGATGCAACAAGCATTACAACATGTTGAATCATGTGGGGAAAGTCGGACTTGATAGGGCATGCATCTTTTTTTTCCTCATTGCTGGCTTATTAGTTTCATTTGAAAAAACCCCCTACACACACGTCGTCTCCTGATGGCACTCCTGGCTGTAGTACCTGGCATTGTTTTGGTTGGGACTGCTTTCGAAACGGGAGTTGCTGATGCCCTGCCTGGAGTAATGTTGGGAGTCACCTGCAGAGCCCCAACAGCCCCTCTCTGCTCTGATGGCTTGACCGCCATTAGGCCAAGTGAGTTGCATATAAATAGCAATACATACCCAGTTCCTATTTTACAGTAAGACATTATTTAAAAGCACCCATTTAAAATTCTTGTGCGAATCTGCAGTTTGGCTAGCCCCCTGGGCTTTTGCATGTATATCTGCATCTAACAGCAGTAGAGAAGTATGCTGGATTGGGCTTATATATATATTTTATAAAGCAGGGAACAAACTACAGCATATCTGAGTTGTGATTCTGCCACTGAAGCTTTAAGTTCTAGGTTCTCCTTGACCAAAGGAGCATGCAAGCTGCTTTGATCTATACCCAAAATAAAGCAGGAAAGGTGAGCTTCTGGCCAGATGGTTTATCTGGTGGAGCCTCTGAACAGCTGTTGCAAGTCTTGTATTTCAAGGCCAAGACATGGAATTGCTTCGCTCTACATAATGTAAAATGAAAAACAGTTTTTGTTTCATGTTTCCCATAAGTTAAAGCAAGTAGGGAAAGGAACCTCATCCAACAACAGTAATTTAAGAGCAGCGCGCAAGTCAAAAACAAGAGTCAGTGGAGTCCTGGGCTATGGTTTCAGCAGAATCTCTGACACTTGAGGTTTGGGCTCGCTGTGAAGTTTTGCTGACATTGCAAAGTGGGCTAGGCATGCAAAGACATCACGTGCACATAGCTGATGAAAGTCATGCCAGCAAAAGCCATGGCAAGGACACAGCAATACCAACGGAAGAGGCCTTTCGTTGGCTTAACTCATGCCACTCAGGGAGGTGGTAGAGCCAAGCTACCTGGAGGAAAACCCCTCTTGACACGTTCTGCCTCGGCTATGGGGCTGTGCCAGCACTGCTCCAGCAGCAGAGCTCTGTGGTGTAGCCCTGCCTGGTGATCCCTGTATAGCGGTGTAGAAAGGAAAAGAGGAAAAAAGGTGTTTCAGTTCATTTGAAACTCTTAGTGTAGATGCATTTTAATACATTTGGCTTGAGGCTGCAGAATGTTAATTGAAGAAGAAAGGCTTCTCTTTCCAGGCAGTGAGAATGGCCTGCTCATGTTGACTTGAGATTTGTCTTCTCGAGTTTTTTTTAACCTCATATTAATTGACTACCAGCTAGCTTGAGGTTTCTAACGTTCCTGTGACGGCCAGTGCGGATGTTCCCTGTGCTTTGAAACAGGCTCCAAAGGGATTGAGTTAGGCTAAAGAACAAATGTCCAAAGATGTCTGTTTGGTTTTAAACCGAATGTAGACATGGGTTTAAGGTTACAGAGCTCTGTTCCTGTTTATGTATTAGCCTTGCTCCTCATTCACTTTATGATGTCCAAAGTGAGTCCTACTTTGAGAGTTTACTATAGAAATACTCCCTTTCTTGCTCAGCTCAAGTCTCCCTGTCTGGTCATCCCCTTTTCCTTGCTTTAGTGACCTAATGCAATTTTTAAACAGCTTTTGCTTGCATCACCAGGCAAAGCCAACACTGGCTGGGAGAGGGAGCCGCCGTCCAGTTTGGATCACTTGTCCATAGGGTTGTTGGTTAAATTTAGATTGCAGGTAACATTAGAGCTAGTGTTTCATGAACCACAGGGGAACCCCGGGAACTTCCAGGATCCAGATTGCATTTGTAAGTCTGGCAATTAGTCGTCATATCTCCTTGCCTGTAAACAGAACGGATTTAATCTGGAATTCAAGACCCCGTAGACATGGAGCACTGCAAGGCTCTCCCCATATCCACGTCTTAAATGTCAATCCTCTAGCCTAAATCTTTCTCCCTTTTCTTCTGCTGTCTACTTCAAAGTATTAACCTTCCTCCTCTTGGGATGTTTGGTCCGATGTTTCATTTGCATTGCAGACTGCCAGCTATTGCTTTGTCTGCCATTATTGATGATCATAGATCTTCCTTAGTTTTCTTCTTGTCCACTGCCCAGCACTGAGACGGTAATAAAATAATGTGTTTATCCCCATATGAGCTGATAGTCTATATTATTGAATTGACAGTTTAAGTCAAATAGCTGCCCAAATGCATCTTTGCTGTGAACTGTACTGCCTTTTCCCCTTTTGAAATATTTGAAATTCATTAATACTGGAATGCAAACTGCAATTTGGGTTGTTTGTGGCAAATTTCTTTTTAAACCAGGGTTGCAAAGTGTGTTTCCACATGTCCTTGGGAACGTAATGTTATTTAAAATTGTTTCAACTTTTTTTTTTCTTCCCCCTTGAGTGGAAAATTTTCCTTCTAGAAACCTCTGGTAACTCTTAGTTCATCTGAGACACTTCACAGATTGTCCCTTCGTTCTGCCGTGGCATATCTCCCCGTCTGCTGACTTGGCTGACCCACCGGTGCCTGGTGGAGTTAGATAGCTGTAAACACTGTACTGAGATCATAGGGAACGGCTGGGGTTGAGATACTTTGTGCACCGGATTGATAAGGACACAGGAAAAGCCATTAGAGTGAACTGGTGTCAGTGACCTGTGATAACCACTCTGTATTACGTGCTAATGGACTCTGGGTAGTATGTCTGTCTGCAATGGTCATAGATTTAACTTTTTGTAATTGTCATATTGCTCTTTTAACCCTGTGACCTTGTTACCCAGGAGGATACCACTTGGCTCCAATCAAAGAAGCAGCAAAGAAATCAGTGTTCATTCTAAGCTGCTTAGATATGATCACAGACAGCCTTGGCTCTCCAACTATTCAGCTTAGAAAACAGATGTGTTAGGATGAAATCCATGGTTCTTCCCCACTGTAGTCCCAGTGTAGGCTCCTTGTCCCTGGAAGACAGATTGCAGAGGGTGGTTTTTAGAGGTGAACACCCACCCATTTTTATTTATTGCATGCAGTCACCTTGCTGAGTTCTGCAGTATGGACTTGCGTGTTGCCGATCCATGTAACCTTTTAATAGATCTTCCTTGTTTAGTCCAATCCATTCTCCCCCTAATTAAACACCTGAGGGTGGCTATGACAAAAGAGCCGCAGAAACATTTTGAGAGTTTGGGGAGTACTTCTGCTGTACGGAAGGTGTTCGAACAATGACATCTCAGGATGATCAAGGGTGATGGGAGCAGTGTTGAAGAGGAACACATATCTGCTAAGTCTGTCTGGAAGAGTATTGCGTTCGCACCACAACAAAGCCTGCCTCAACAAAGTTAGTATATTCTCAGGTGAAACTTGAGGCCACAGGTCTCTGCCGCCCTAGCAGATAATGCTGTTAGACTCTGCTCTCCCCAGAGGAAGTCTCTGGTCCTGTAAACGATGCTTTTCTAATACTGCTGCAATGAGAATTTCAGCCTCCCTCCTTTTGCAGCTGGGATTAGTTCACAGCTGGACAGTGGGGGCATGCTGTCTTGGGGCTGACTGGTCTTGACAGCCTCTGGCTTCTGTTGTGATCAGCCTTGTGCTTACAGGGAGCAGGATGCTGGTACCAGTGGTCAAGGGGCCAAATTTAGCATGGATGAAGCAATGCAGCGCCCTTTGACATTTTCAGGAGTGTACCTGGTGTGGATACTGCTCCGGGTATGCCATGGAAGTGCAGAGTTTTCTACTGGACCCCCGTGCCCTGATTCTGATAGTCTACCTACTGAATTGGCTCCCTCTGTCTTATATCAGTCAATGATGATTACAGGTCTGATATCCACACTTTTAGATTCATTGAAATACCTAAAGTTTTGGCATTCTTGCATGCCCTGAGGTGGCTTTTTTTATTCAGCAGAACGAACAGAAAATATGCACTTCTTAAAGAGCCGCTTGCTAAGGAAGTTGTGAATGTTTTGCATGCTACTTTTTGCACTCTGATACTACAGCAACGTATTTTGTACCTAAATGGATCCTAAGAGAATTGTCATGTGTGGACCAGAAATTCCCCTTTCTAAAGAAGGGCTGTAAAATAAGCTACCATGTTTCTTTGAATTGCACAGCTGTGGGGTTGCTGTTTTCCTGCTATGCATGGTGTTTCGCAGTTTAAATGCCTATAGGTACTGGAGCTGGGAAATGATTGTCATCCTGTTTTTAATAAAGGTCCTCCTTTTATGAAGGTTCTTGGTTGACTGAACATTAATTCTCAGCCTGTTTACAAATATTTGTGCAGGAAAGGGTGAGCAATGTGCAGGACAGACTTATGACGCATATGCCCACTATTGCAGGGGCCTGTTCCTTTGTTCAGGAGAATGTGGAAATAAGGCGCAGCCTGTACAACGGACAAGCGGTGCCGTTGCGGTCTGAGAATAGGGTGCCCATGCGTTGCTTTCTGATAAAATGGCGCTGTTTTAACAGTAGAAAGGAAGATAAGTGCATTGAGTAACAGGCTGAATACCACTACCAAGGGGCTCTGCAGCCAGTCTGCTTTGGTGGCTTCATGGCTGGTATGCAGCAAAAACAAAGATTGAGATCCAAATTGATAAATGCTAGGTAGATGTTTAACAAAATATACACAGCACCTTTTGTGGTTGACTCCTATTTTGCAAACACCTGGATTCCCAAGTTTGTTTGTTTTTTAAAAATCCTGCCCAGACTGACTCATTCCTTTGCCTCCTTGGGATTAAAAGTGCAAGTTTCAGGTAGCCTCCTGCATTTGAATTACCTGGGTCAGACCTTAAAAACCCAGTGGCCCAAAGGCTGCTCATAGAGGCTGAGCATCCAATAGATCGGGGATGCAGCTGGTACCCTTGCGTAGGGTGGTGCTACCCTGACCATGGGCCTCCATCCTGGCTAATATCTTCTCATGTCAGAGATGATTGCCCCTCGGTATTGCTGTAGAGATGTAGTTTGAAGAGCTTTGGAAACCTTCAAGTTGAGCTGCTCTTTCTGTGGATGTGTGCGAATGCAGTATATAAACAGTTCCTGTTTTTTTAATAGTTGTTGCAAACATTAACCAAAGGGTATGTCTGGAGCTGTGGACTGGGGACTTTAATGCAACTCTTCTGTCCCACTGCATGGAAAATCAGATACCATTTTGTTGTATGTATTTTAGCATGTGAATTATTGGAGAAATGTCTGGACATCTGGGGTGCTCTGTTGGCTTTTTTTTCCCCTTTTTAAGTAAGGGGCACCTAAGCCGACTTCCAGATTCTCCTGCCAAACAGCTCTCATTTGCGTGATGCTGGTGGACCTAATTATTTAGTGTTTATGCTGTGGGATGGTGAGATTTGTGGTGATGGTATACAAACAGATCATGAAGCACAGGCTCTTCCCTAAAGAGCTGTTGTAAATTTAATTGGGTAAATAGGCCCCAAGTTGAAATAAGTCGCGTAAACCCAGTGACCTGAGTAGCAGGGAGAGGGCGTGAGGGTGTATGTGCATGGTACCCATCCTTAGTGATTCCTCTATTTATTAATCTGGGGTTCCTGACCTGTCTGCCCTCCACAAGCCAGAGTTATTATCATCCCCATGTTGTCTTGAAGGGTCAAATGCTAGGTTACCTACAAATGCTGTTGTGTGGAAGGTGAATGGAGGCACTTACAGCCTCGTTGCTGAATGCCAGGTTTTCTTTGCGTTTGAGCTCGTCTCACGTGCCCCTTGATTTCGTAGAAGCATGTATCTATTCATCTTTTAATGCACGCCAGGCTACAAAGAATTGATTCAAACCCACGTCCGCACTTCTGTTCCCCTCCGTCCAGTTTGGAGTCCTGCGCTGTTTGTCCCAAGCCCTCAAACCATATTACTTCTGCCGTGTTGACGGGATTCAAACGTGGCAGTGGTTCCTCCAGCAAAGCAAGCGGAGCTGATTGAATGCACTGGACAGAAGATGCTATCAATGTTTTTCAGGGTAGAGCCACACGTGGCTCCTTTTTCACCCAGCCATGAATCGTGGAGCACATAGGTTGCCAGTTGGACTGCAGGGGATTTGGTAGTGGCTGAAAAGTGATGGTCCCTGGGTTATGTTGTAAAGGTGGAAAACACCTATTGGATCACCACCTCCTTCCTGCGACAAAGGCTATTCCCCAGCGATTCCCAACCAGCGTGCTGCAAGATCATCTCAGGGGTGCCACAAGTTCCCATGCTATATTTCAGTGTGCATACGGTTATGTGCGACTTGCAAGATAAACCCAGAGAGTTCAGATAAAAATCCATAGGGTTAAAAGTATCCTGACCTGCTGTGGCCTTTCTGCCTTCTTTGTAACAGAAGAATAGTTGCTTTTGGTTTTTCATCATCAAGAAATGAGTGCAAGTGAAGGGCTGTATTTTCTAAGGGGGCCCTTGAATCTAACGAAGTGGATGACCACTGATTTACCCAGTCTGTAAGCTGAGACTACAGCTAAACCCTAACAATGTGGACAGAGCGATGCCTTTGCATATGGCACTCATCACAGTAGCTGGAGCTAACACCACACTTTTATTGGCAGTTGTAGTGGAGTCTAAGGACTTTCCGTGGTATGGACACTGATTTTTTTTTATTTTTTTCCCCTTTTAATTTTTTCCTCTCATCCCCAAAATGGGATCAAATGCATTTGTAAAACTGCTCATCCCAGGTAAACTTGTGCAAATATACCAAGCTCCTCCTTTTTTTCTTTTACTGTAATTTTTTTAATAGATTTGATTAGTAAAGTGAAAGGGACCTCAAGAGATGCATAGATTCATAGATGTTCGGGTCAGAAGGGACCTCAGTAGGTCATTGAGTCTGACCCCCTGCCCTGGGCAGGAAAGAGATGGGGTCAGACAACCCCAACTAGGTGCTTGTCCTGTCTCCTCTTGACCCTGCAGGGTAGGGGAGAGCACCACCTCCCTTGGAGCCCGTTCCAGGGCCACCCCATCGCACCGTGTTGTCATCTACGTCACAGCGTGTCGGTTTATTTATGGGAATAGGATGCAATACCGTATCGAAGGCCTTCTTAAAGTGTAGGTAGACGACATCCACCTCGACTCCTGCGTCTAAGCGTTTTGTGACCTGGTCATAAAAAGAAACAAGGTTAGTTGGGCAGGATCTCCCTGCAATGAACCCGTGCTGACTTCCTTTCAGCACTATTTCCCCTGCTGGGCTCCCACAAATGTGATCCTTAATGATTTTTTTCTAGAGTTTTCCCACGGACAGAGGTGAGACTAACTGCCCTATAGTTTCCTGGTTTCTCTCTCCTTCCCTTGAAAATAGGGATCACATTGGCCGTTTTCCAGTCCTCTGGGACCTGACGGGAGCACCATGAGTGCTCAAACAGCTGTGCCAGCAGCTCTGCTATGACACGGGCCAATTCCTTCAGCACCCTTGGATGAAGTTCATCCGGACCCGCTGATTTGAATACATCCAGCCCCTCCAAGTGCTCCTTCACTAAGTCTGCACTTGCAACTGGTGGGCTGGTGTCCCTCCTGTGTCGATGATCCAACTGGGAGATTTGTCTTGGTCTGTGTCTAGGAATAAAGGTGCAAAAAACTCATCGAAGAGCTCTGCTTTGTCCCTCCTACCTGCCACCAGCTGCCTTTGTCTATCCTGTAGGGTCCTATGCTGCCCTGCATCTTCCTTTTGCTCCCTATATACCTGAAGAAGGACATTTTGTTGTCCTTCATTTTTGTCGCCAGCCTAAGATCTCATCCTGGTTTGGCCTTCCTAACCGATTCCCTGCAAGTGCGAGCCAGGGAGTTGTACTCCTCCTTGGTAGCTCCCTCTGTTTCCACAGCCTGTATCCATCTTTCTTTGCCCTTAGGCTTTCCTGGGCTTCCCCCATCAGCCAAGAGGGCTGCTTGGCCCCTTTGGCCTCTTTCTTGCACAATGGGATTGTCTCCTCCCACACCTTGAACAACCACCCTTCCTGGACCCCCGTTTCGGCAATGCTCTGGAGCTTTAACGCCGCACTAACTAATCTCCTGAGCGCACTGAAGTTAGCTTTGCTGAAGTCTGGCACTTCAGCCTTGCTAGTTAGTTTACCTACCCTTCGCCAAATAGTGAATTCAGTCAATCCATGATCTCTATCTTCTGGGTTCCCTTGTGCTTGCAGTTTCCCTGCCAGGTCATCCGCTATAGCTAACACCAAGCCCATTCCTGCGTTGGGTGACGGCCCTGTGTGCAGGTTAAGAACCTACGTGAGCGGTTAGATTTGGCTGACCGCTTCTCCCAGCAGATCTAGTCCAACTAGGGATCAATCCTGCAATGGTAGTGTTGTTAACGTCATGCTTTAACCAACCTGGCTTAACAGCCACTTCCATTAGAAGACAAAGCAAATGTGCAAGTTGAATTGAGATATATATTTTTTTTTATCCCCAGGCTTAAAATGCCCCACAACAGTCTTAGGCCTAGAATTTCACAGTGTGCTTTTACTTGCTGCTAAGGTCATGTGCAGGGTGGATATGTTTTGTCACTTCAAAGTATTGAAGTTGAATGGGTACAATGAAGAGACTTATTGCCAAGGAGAGCAATAATAAAACCATCTTTAGTGTAATGGCATAGTATTTTTTTTCTAATGTGAAGGTCTCCCATTTAAGTGGCATATTTCCTGTGATCCTTTTCCAGGCAATTAATGCAAAGTACTTGTCTGTCAGTGATTATTAGCTCTGTACTAAGAGGTAGTGATTAAGAAGGCAAAATGCAAAACAGGAAAAATATAAATGACCTGAATTCTTCTCCAGCTAGTGCTTTCCTTAAAGCTTTTCTTCCCCCCCCCCCCCCCAAATTTGCTGCCGCCTTTTGTCTTCCTCTTTTCATGTTTCCTTTGCCCCCATGGTTTTGTTTCACTTGGGAGCAATTCTGCACCTCTCGCCACGCTCTTTGAGGTAGTCCTGTTGAAAGGAAAGGCGGTATTAACAGAGTAAGGTGCTATTCCTGCGAATGAATCCTTCGTTGCTGATTCTTAGCACTGATTTCTTTTCCAGAAGGGATGTAGCCAGCTCCTTCTGTGCAAAGCTTGTATTGCAAGCAATATTGCCTTCAAGGGCTTTGTTTATTGGGACCTTATGAGGAATGGTTGTCTCTTGGTTTTTTGTGTTTAACTAGTATCCGCTCTAAAGCTCTATAAACTTAAAATATGGTATGAAATGGATGCTAACCGTAAACCCTTTCCACTTACGTCAGTTCATTGGGACTTAATAAAGGTGCTGGAATATTCTTGGAAACGGAAAAGAAGACTGGTAATGCAGACAGATATGAAAAACAGTACACGCAAGGCGGATGTGCCACAGCTTAACTGTGTAGGACACCTAAACTGATGGGAGATTGCCAGAGAGATGACCTGAAAATGTTTAGCTGCTGTTGTTGTAAAGCGGAAATATCATTCTGCATCATCCTTGGCCAGACCCTACTACACTTTTGTCTTCTAGGCTATAGTCACATTATAACTATGGTTTTTCTAGTGAGGTCTTAAAAATGAAAGGGGGGAGGAACCTAGGGGAAGCCATATTTTGCAGAATGCAAAACACAGGCTACCTTGTTCAGTCAATGCAGCTTAGGTCAAACGTAGTTATGAAAAACAGATGAATTCTGGTGATCAAGTTGTACTTTGACAAATATTCCATTGTTACAACACAGCCATTTATTTAAAACGTTACCCAGTGCTCGTCTCGGAGATTAGTTTCTTTCTTCCAGCTCGCGTTCTGTTAACCTGTAAAGGTCTAGTCTGTCAGAGCTTGGCCTCCTCTTAGAGATACGGGACAGAAGTTTACTTGAAAATGGACGTGGCTTCCTCTTTAGCTACTGAAGTCTAGAGAAGTGCATCTCATGTTGGCATGTGCTCCTGTGTCCTTCACTGTTGCTGGGCGTGGCACTTTCCAACAGAATGACGAAGAGCGGTCCCTAGTAAATGTATTCAAATGAAACTTATTGCATGGTTTAACGTGAATTCGACTCTTTCAGCCTTGTAAAGGTTTAGCTTATGATCTTCCTAGAGTGGCTCCTCCTGCTGTGTCAATACAATGGTCTTCTGTTTTTCTCTCCCAGGTATGTATGTGGCCTTTATCTTGCTTTATAGATGGGGAACTTGAGCCAAGACGCAAAGGGTATGGGGGCACAACAGCCTGCTTCAGGGCACCGGTGTGAACTTTGGCATGTTCCTGCTCCATAGCATCTGCCAACTCTTGGCTTGTGGTAATGCAGACTAATTCAACCCCGTCAGTTATCTACTTCCCACTTTCATAGATTTTTGTAGACATTAGGGCTGGAAGGGACCTTGCAAGATCATTGGGTCCAGCCCCACTTGCAGTGGGAGAAGAGCAGTTATACCCTAACTAACTGCTAGTTATGCCTAGCTGTTCCCACCTTTGTTGGGAACTTGTTAGTATGCCCATGCCCATAATGGCTCATCCAAATTTACGTGGGTAGTGTTCAACCGAAGGAAATTGAATCCAGGTCCCCAAGTTCAGGCCAGCACCCTGACCGTAGGATCTTTTCCAGTTCTTCTACCCTTCCTGTTCTAGACCAGGGACCAGATCTGGCCCAGAAATCTCTGACCCAGGCCAGGGCAGCACCCAGCTACACCAAACCACCTGTCCCCTCTGCAGCACCCTCCTTTGCAGCCCTCCCCTTCCTGCTGCTTTCTTATGTCTGAACTTACCTTCAGTGGAGGGGGGCAGATATCGGGGGCTGGACCCGATGATCTTATGAGGTCCCTTCCAACCCCAAACATCTATGAAGTATCTATAAATCTGCAATGAGGGTAAGTATAGGCAGCTTGAGCTCTTTGGTTGGGGGGAGGGCGCGGGGGGAGAGGGGAGATTTGTGGTCAGTGGCAGGAGGCTACGTTGCAGGCTCCAGCTTGTGGTGGCAAAAGGTTGCTGAAGCTCTGTCCTAGACGGTGGGTCAGTGCTGCTGCGTGCAGTCTGAGACGGCCTCATTTCACCAAAATGCTGCCACTGACTCCTTATTTTTGTAGCTTGTAGTCAGCGCATTGGCAAAGCTTTTGAGGATGAAAAACAATATAGAAGAGAGAGTCATTACTCTTCTTTTTATTGGTAGCACTTTTAAAGCAGGTTAGTCCAAAACGCATGTTTAAAAATATCTCTTAAATACCTCTCTCTGCCCCCAAATTGATCCTCTGCTTCCAGAGAGCTCTGCCAACTCCTAGAAAGCAAGGCTATAATTCTGGATAACCCTGACAGCAAATGCCTCGGGAGATGCTGTTCTTTCTAGCTGGCCCGTGGGCACGTTGCACCATCTAAAAGTATTTATTGCCCCTTGAGGTTCCTAAAGTGTGTTGGATGCTTTACAAAACAAACTCGAACTCGTGATCCCTGCCTCGGAGAGGTTTGGAGCCAAACGCAGTCAGGTTGCTACGTGGGGGGTAGCTGGTAGGGTTGTGAGGAAGGCCAGAGATACAGCAGTCGGCTTGAGTGATTGCTCTAGCGAGGGCAATGCACATATGAGTCGTTCTAGGAAAATTCTTTTAAAGCTCAAGTTGAATTAAAATGGACTTTTCAACTTCCTTGATTGTAAAGAGAAGGAATCTGGACTATTTCAGTCCCTAGCATACTCCTCGGGCAAGATGGATCAGATGCAGGAACGGACGTGGGAGGAGGGGTGTGTACGGGGCCACTTAGACATGCACCCTAAACGTGCCCTATTAAACACTTCATCACTTGAGAAATCCTACCAATGAAAGCGACTGAATTAAGGAAAAAATTGGATTTCATATGAGGACTGGGCACTCTTCCTGCGTGTGCTCTGGTGTTTGAACTCCTGGGAATCGGCTACCAGTTGGAGATAATTTTGGCTATTAATCAGTCAAGTGGATTAGATCTGCCAATGCATCTTAATTTGCACATTATTTTTTTCCCCACCCATTCTGAGGAGTATTAGCTGCAGAGCAATGTGAAAGCCAAAGCTATCAACAAAGAAAAACTTAGTTTCTCGCTCACGTTTTTAAAGATCAGCACGATAACGATTGCGTTCGTTTGCCAGCCGCAGTAGCTCCAGATTGTGTGCTCTTCCCTCCTTAAGCTGTCTTCTAAACAATTGGACAAGGAAATGCTGACGCTTAGCGGGGGCAAGAGCCCGGGGTATTTCTCTCTCTCTGTCAGAGAATTAAAAAAATATATTTGAAATATGTAGATTTTTTTTTAAATACTACCAAAATGTAATCTTTAAAAGTCTCATCTCTCAGAATTTGTGAGCACCAAAGTAGCCTGTGATTTATTCAGGTTGTCCTGGAAGTGCCGTGGGATTGGGAAGAAAGTCTGCGCTCGGTTGTATGCTCTTCTAGATTTTTTTGAGTAAACATTTCAGAAGCTGCACTTAACCAAGAGTGGTGGAAGGTGGAGAAATCGTCCTTTGGATAAATTGAAAATCTGTGCTTCTGCATGGCATATTGGGGGCTGAATAAACGCAGCAATACTGAACAAGGAACCAAAGAGTGGTAGACGCTTACAATAGATTTTTTTTCAGTCGCTCTTTTATATGCAAAGGAAAACATTCCTGGCTCGTGTTTTATACCTTTGTGAATTGAGTCTCACTGCTCTGGTGCAAGGTTAGCATTTTACAGACAGGGGGAATGAAACGCAGAAGCTGACTTCCCCAGTTTTGCTGGCAGTCCTGGAAAGAGATCCCAGATCTTCTGACGTCAGTCCCTTGCCGTGACAACTCTAGGCTCTTTCTTGGTAGCTATGCTTTGCTTTGCTTTTTTTTTTTAAGAAATGCTTTAATTAAAGAGCATTCAATGAGCCAGCATCCTGTGCTTTAGTAAAGGAGTCGCAGGCCTCAAAGTTTCACGGAGCTACGTTCCAAGCATTAAATAAAATTCACGGTGAATCTTAATTTTACTCCCATGATGCAATATTTCACTTTTACCTGAGACCAGCAAGCCCAGGAAAACAGAAGATCAAATGGGTTGTGAAAGGCAGTGTATCAGCATTCCTGTTCCCATCCGTTGAAGCTTATAAAGGCTTAATACAGACATTCGGGGGCATTGGGGGCAGGTTAAATTGATTTGAAATGTCTGCTTGATATTGGGTAAGCTGGGATGGGAGGGGTGTTAGTCGGGGTGGTTGGGAGTGCAGGCTGGAGGGGATCGGGGTTCATTGGGGTGGAGGGGGCAGGCATGACCGCGCGCAGGGGGTGAGGTCCCTCCAGGAAAGCTACACCCCCATCCTTCCCGCTCCTCTCCCCACCGGGACTTACTTGCTCGGCTCTGGCAGCGGTGAACGCTGATAAAAGCGGCTGCGCCCGGAGTAGCTTGTGGGATGGGGGTTGAGAGCGCTGGCTGCATGGGGAGCAAAAAACAGACCAGTGCAAGGGAAGGGGGTGTGAAAAGAGTAGCCCTGGAGCTGGGGCCAGTGGCTGGGTTTTCCCAGCCCCAGGGCTGTGCAAGGGCAGTAGCAGAAGTTTCATGCACCAGTTTGACCTAAATCGAGTGAGTCTGATACTGCATAGATCCAGGTTTATCTTAAACCAGGTTCTGCAATTTGTAGACCGGTTTGAGTCCACGGGATTTCCTTTTAGTTACAGGTTTAGACCGATTGCCGGTCACTGAGACTAGGGCGAGCCATTTGGAACCCAGTTTAACCTCCCCAATGTCTGTACCTGGCCAGTAAGTTGTTTGCTTTGTAAAATGCTTTGATAGAAGCAAAGCACTCATTTTTCCTGACGGGGCCAGTTATCTCTATTCTATATTCTAAGTTTTAATGCTACCTTTGTTATTTATCATGGCATCCGAACACCTTCCAGTCAAGCAACATGACTATAATCTGTTATTCTGGATCTTCATGTCAGCAGGGAATGCGTATGCCATGCATTTGGGGTGTTTTATGTATATGCCATTCGGTGATGGCTGGCCCTCCAGCTACCTTTGCCGTGCCTTGCATTTGGAGTGGAGGTGGTGAGGTTTGGGGTGGACTCGAGTTCCCGTGAGAACTTGTTTTATGCTGTCTGACCCCAAGCCTCGCTCTTCAAAAATAAATAAAATTTAAAGTTAAAATCTCTCCTGTCCAGGAGAACTTTACTCTTTTGATAACTGAGGTTAGAGAGGAGCACCTCCACTGCCAGAGGAGTGGTTTTTTCTGGTTCTCCAAGCAATACTTTCAATATGCTGCGTCCCAGCCATCTCTTGAAGATAAGGTTCGCACTCTGATGTTAAAAGGAAGATCAGCATAATGAGCAGAGGACGGGTTTGATGTTCTCCTGGTAGTCTGGACCGCTAAGGAAAAGTATTATAATGGCGTGTGTTCTTCAGAATTTGCTACAGGCCGATGGCTTTAACCACATTTTTCCAAGGCAGCCCTTGGAAAAACGCCAGGCCTTAGCTTTAAGTCATTTTTTGACTTTGGAAAAATTAATGGAAAAAGTTTCCATTGTGAAGAACTTGAATGACAGTGGGTCAATTTGTTTTCAACACTAGATTCCTATTTGAAATCTCTGGGTTTATCTTGTGAATCGAGCGTTAATCTGGTGGGGCAGCCTTAGAAGGATCACTGGTTGTGGGGCACCCTGGTTGAGGATCGCTGGTTTATCCCACGTGTGTGTGCACATGGGTATTTTTGGTGACTTCTGTTCTTAATGCAAAAGATGCACGCACCAAAGCCGTGATTTCTCCTTATTTTTGTGCTCGACTCCTGGGCGCAGCAGGGAGGTTATAGCCTATGGTGAGCTGGTTGCTTTTATCAGGGCAGACTACTACATACCACAATTTTTAGTTGCTCCAGGAATGATCAAGGTGTTGGCTACTTGTCACACATCAGATTAACGAGGGCAGGCCCCAGACTCCCAGCAGGTTGCCAAGGGCAGGCCTTGCCTTGGGTAAGTTTGGTCATGACTGTGCTGTACACTTCATACTTGCAGAAAATGCAGCCCTTTGATAATACTCAAGGAACTCAGGCTTCCTGTCTTTTATAATTGCATTCCTCCCCATGCACACACTTCCTTTTTTGAGCTGGTTCCCCTAAAAAGAGGGGCGAGAGAACAGGGGAGAGAGATGTTAGTAATTAGCCATTTCAGTGGAAAGTCGGTGCGCATGACTGGGAGACACTAATTCCCGATTTCTAATTGTAGCTTTAATACAGTTGTGGGTATAGCCTTGGACAAATGATTTAAAAGTTCTGTGCCTCAGATGGTACTGGGCTCTTGACTTAAAATTTATAAGCTGATTTGACCTTTTGCATAGTATGGGGCCTAACATTTTACCTAACATTTTACCTGCTTCATCTGGCCCATCATTTCCGACCGAGTGGCAGCAGGTCTCTTATGAGAACAACCATTCCTTACCTGGTTAGAAAATGTGAATGCTTGTCTACCTAAAACGGGTAGCGCAAGGATAAATGTAGTTCCTGATTAGGAATAACTCGGAAGAGGGAGAAGAACTTTTCAAGGCCAGAGTGGGAATAATGGGACTGACCCATCCTCATTTTGCTTTCGTCGTGTTCATTCGAGCAAATGCATCTTAGACGCATGGCTTGCTAAGCCTGGTCGGGATGCAAACTCCTTGGGGGTTTACCCTTTCACCAGCATGGTCCAACCGTTTGTCATCCCAGGTCAGAGGTTATGAAAAGTAGTAGTCAATTAAAGCTTTATTGGATGTAGCTGGTCATGTTCTGAAAGGAGCCAGCCTAGCCGAGGCCACTAATAAAGGCCCTTTGTTAAGATATTTAATAAATTAACACTCTGGTCTGGAGGGGAGGGGTGCGAGCGGATTACAAAGGCCAGGCTTGTTAATCATAATGTTTACTCTCTTCAAAAGCCCGGGCCCCACCGCTCCATAATCTTTAGTGATCAGATTTTTTTTCTTTCCTTAGTACCGCAGACTGTTGCTGGCCCCTGCAGGGGAAGTTCTTCTTTGGGTCAGGCCTGGGACACAGCGAGGAGGAAGTGCCAAGACAAACATGGGTTACAAGGGCCATCACGCTAATAAACAGCACTCGTTAGTCAGGAGGTCAGGCAGCTCGTCAGCCGCTTGGAAGGGGGACAAGAGTTAGCACAGGTTCATATTGCAAGCAAATTGAGTGAAAGCTTGATTTGAGTAGTCTGCGCCGTTTGGCAAGTGTCTCCGTGGATAGTAACGGATTGATAACACTGGGATTCCCTGAAGCAGCATTCCTTTTCTGCCTGCCGCCTTACTTACTGGAAGGCTTTGCTAATTCATCTTCAGCGTGTCCTTACCTCGTGGAAAACAAATGCAGAAATGCAAAACCCTGTGGAAGTCACGTTCGTTGGTATGACTGGGATTCCAGGCACTGGCTGTGTGCATGTGCAGATGTGTGTGTGCAGATGTGTGTGCATCTCCTCTTTGGCGTTCCCCCCCCTCCCCCGGTAGGGGGCATCTCTTACTCGTGCTTCTTTGTCCTGTTTTCAGTGCAGCCCGATCTATAGGGCCGCCTTTTTAAAAAGCAAATAGAGCGTTTGACCTGCTGTGCAAATTAGCCATATGGCGAAGTGTAATATCCCGCTGACCCTCATTACTGAGCACTAGGAAAAGCACTCCCCTTTTCACATGCAAACATATTAAAGTGGCCTTTTCAGCGTTTTCCCCCATATAAAACTGTCTTCACTCCCATGGCCAGGCAGTTAAAAGGGAACTCCAGCTGCAGCCAGGATGGTGAAATTAAAGGCTTTACCCCTGCCTAAATGGAAAATAGATATTGCTTCCTATAGACTAAGCGGAAAGAACAATGCTGCACTGACATCCTGATCAATAAGGAGGGATAATGCCCTTATTTTCTCAGAGGAGGGAGCCCAGGCTCCTTAGAGAGGGTGGCTGCTGTGAAAACACCCCAAAGAGGGGGGAATCCTTTAAAAAAAAATATATAAAAAAAGGTGTGTGTGTGTATATATTCTTAACCCCATCATGACTACCTCTGTGGTTCTGGAAGGCAAATCGGCATCCGAGAGTTGACGGAAGTGGTCAGCCACGCAGTCATTGGGCGTATGCGAGAAACCACCACACGTGTCTGCTCCCGAAATGGTTGTTAGGCCTGCTTCCAGCTATTCGTCCATCCTCCCCTCTAGTAAAACCTCTTTGATGTCGGTTTGGTGGAGCTCGTGTGCTAGCAGTGCAGGCTTCAAGCTAGCTGAGACCTACGCGAGCGATGGAGCCAGATCTGGACGGGGCTGGAGGGACCTTTGTCTCTGAATCTTCAGACCTTCGTCCCCGGGAGACAGGCTGGTGTTACTCGGCCCATCTCCAGCCGGCTGGCAGCTGCATGCCGCGTGTGTTTTACTGCTCTCTTTTCCCCCCCCCCCCCCCGGTTAACACGGGCTCACATTGCCCTTCAGTCTGTGGGGCATGGATTTCAAAGAACTTACTTCAGTCTGACCTCACTTACATTTTAGGTTTAAAACAAAAAAAGTGAGCAAAAGCCGCAAGTTTTAAGTGCTCACTGGGTTGTTTTTCTGTGTTGCTCTTGAAATCTCACTAATCCACACCCAGTTCTTTAATTTTGGCTTCTGGAGGTGTCAAGTGATCTCTGAATGCTGCTTCCCTTTCACACCGGCTTCCTGCTCTGGCCACAGCTTTCAAGGTGTTTTGAATAGCTAGCCACAAAATCCACAGGTTCCCTTTCATGCTCCGTTCTCTACAAGCTCTGGAGGGGTTAAACTCCTTGTGCACAAATTTACTGTGTTGTATTGAAACCCAGCGGTGGATGTGGATTGATTGGGCTGGAAGGATTTCAAATGAGATGTAGCAGTTTTCTCTAGTGGGCAATTTCATCGAATCTACCCTGGTTTGGTAGGGACTAACAGTGGATATTCTGTTGTTGGACATAGGTGAAACGGGGGTGTGGGAAAGGAGTTTGCCATATCCTGTGACCTAGAAGACTTTGGACTGTGGCCACTATGCTGGATGTACTTGCAAGGGGAGGAAGGCAGCATGAGATACTTCAGCTGCTGCTGTCTTACCTGTTTTGTGGATAAAGAGAGCTTCTGTTTCGAGCTCAAGTGATGCATCTGTGCTTGCGGCAGTTCACTTGAAGATCTGGCGATGAAATATGGTAAAAAGAAAAAACAACTTCTGTGTTTGCCATCCTCCTCAGTGCCATCAAGTTGAGCTGACTTGTGGAAGAGAAATGATTGAACAATACTGAACGGGGAAAGGAGGCAGCCACAAGCAGGAAGCTATTTAGTTGTAATGTCCAGCACATAAGAAACTGAAGTTTGTGGGATCCAGGTGACTTGCCATCCCTTCATGCTGGAGGGGTTCAGGACAAGATGAAAGGGCAGAAGGATTGCCATTTGCTGCTGTTGTCGTCAGTGCATTGTTCCAAGTGTGCAGTGGTTGTAGAAATTACAGTGGGCACTAATGAGAGTGTGCAGCTCTAGGTATTGGAGGTCGTCTTCACAAGGGGCCTGAACTTCATAACGAGCTTTTGGCTGGGTTTTTTTTTCCTTTTTCTGTTAGCTTCCTTTGTCTTCTGTTCCCCATCAAAACGTGTTTAATATATTCAGATGTTGCTGTTCTGTGCTGCAGTCTGAGCTGGGCAAAGGCCTTCTCTTGAACTCTGGTCCAGCAGAGCACTTCATGTGCTTAACTTGAGCTCAAAGGGTCTCCCTGTGTGCTTCACTTAGGGCTACTTGTGCATCTGCTTAAGAGCTGTACTCTAGACTGGGGCCTTGTTTCCTTGGGGTGCGCATCAACTAGTGATCTCACTTCGTCTTGAGGGTTCCCAAGCACCTTACAAACTTACCTTTCAGCTTTGCAGATTATTTCATGTTGCTCTATGCATTGTTAAGTGCCAAACAACCATGAACCTCTTCACACACCACTTTAAAATGCTCTGTCGTCCACAAATCATTTAGAGGTAATCCTTGAGATTCCAGAAATTTTGTAATACCTCAGACTGGTACCCTCACCTGCTCTATGCTACGATGAGATGCAGAGTGCTGGGCTAGATGGACCTATGCTCTTATTCTTTGTACAGCGTCTGGATTACTACTTGTAACAGCACAGGGTGCTCTGTTACTAGCAGGGGCCTGAGTGGCAGCTAGGTGACCCGCAGTTGCCTGCAATGCCAATTAGGCAGAGTTGCCCAGTTGGAAGCAGGGCCCAGCTGTGCTCTCTAAGAGCTGAGCCCTGAGCTGCAAAGGGGCAGCAATTTGCTGCTGCAACCAAAGGAACAACACTTGGCTGAGCTGCTGCTCGCAGAACATCCCTTGGAGGTAAGGGCTGGGGCTGTGGGGAAGAAGACCTCATGGTCTGGGGGTTGACCAGAAAGTGCACCCTGCCGAGTGGCCTGGTAGGATTATCTGTGATGGGACAGTCCCCAAGAAGTGCCAGGCCAGTTACTGCCCTGGTGAAAGGTAAGTATGGGGCACCACCTAACCCCAGCCCCAGATCCCTGGTGGGTGAAATAGAGCAAGGGGAACCCAGACTCGCCCAGAGTACTGAGGCAGGGCCCTAGTTGGTGGAGGGACCTGTGGCAGTGCCTAGACTCTTGGTGGAGGTCTGAGGCTGCTTATAGGAGCCAGCATGAAGCTCCAGGGGGTGGGGCCCTGAGCCTTGGAGTTATTAAGGAAACTTCTGTGACCAGGGATAAGGGGATAGCTCAGGGAGGGCTGGGGCCAGGGCTCAGAGCCCTGATCCCAGAGAAGGGGTTGGAGCCTCGAGAGTGTATGTAGGCTTGGAGCCCAGTGTGTGGGGCCTGGGGCCCAGTGTGTGTGTGTGTGTGTGTGTGTGTGTGTGTGTGTGTGTGTGTGTGTAAAGAAAAAACCGAGGGGGAGGGCACTGGGACCCCGCGAGTGCCGGTGGGGAGTGAGGCCCACGTGAGACTCTGCAACTTGAGTTCCAGAGCTACCTCGCTGGAAGAAACATCTGCGAGTCATGGGATATGATAAGGGATGATCAGAGAGCTAGATAGGTATAGATTATAGGAATAGATAGGCCCTTGTCATCAGGGCTGATAAACGTTGCAGCCTCCTGCCTGATTTAACATCAGATAATTAGTAACATCAAGGCATGGCAGGCGAGGAGGTGGGCTGCTGGCCCTAAGACACCTGGGTGAGCCTGTGGTTAAACGGGCCCCGGGACACCCGCTTGCTACACTACTGTAAACTTAAACAGCTTTGGAAAAGGAGCTGTGGGTTTGACTTTTTGCTTGTTGGAGAAAATTGGGAGAAGTAACACTATGGACTAGAAATAGAAGTAGTCAAGTTAAGTGGATCAGCTGTACTGGGATGTGTTCTGGCACAACTGATCTGCTTTTATTGGGGGAAACGCGTCACCTGTTGCATTGGGTACCGTAGCATCAATGGGCAGCATGGTCTCCCAGAACTATGTCCCATGTGTGCTGAAAATTTCCACACAGGATTAGGTCCCTTGAGCCTTGGGAACACCTACCTGACTTCCTGTGCTTATGGAAATGTGGCCTGGAAAACATGGGGGTGCATCTCTAAGCAGGGAAACTCTGGTTTCCCCATTTCTGGAGATGCGCCCTAGAGATCCTGGGGATGTTTCTCTATGAAGAAGGGTACCCCAGTTTTTCCTGCATATGAAAACACACGCTTGGAGATTTGCAGGGGGCACATCTCTGTAAGAGACAAAAGCTATCCCCCAGAGCACCTTCCTGGGGCAGCTGGAGAGTGCGAGCAGGTCCAGGTTGCTTCCGCTCTCATGCCAGAAAGCAAGTAGATATCCATCACTAAACAGTGGCGCAAATTAACACCACCTTTGTCACGCCTGAAAATTTTGGGCAGTTGCGGTGTGACAAGAGGCACGACTGTCTGTGCACTTGGGCGTTGTAGCACCATAACATTTTTTTTTTTGGTGGCAAAAAGGCAATGAAGCAGCGTCTGTTTCCACCCATGGCCTATACTAGGAGTGAGGTCAGAATCGCACTGTTCTCTAGTATTTATTAATGGGTGTATGGTCATAATGTTGTATTATTACAAATGTATGGTATATTAATTAAAATGAGCAGCAGCCATTCCTACCAGGTGAACACTAGTGTGGAGGAAAGGGTGGATATAAGAAGTGTGTGGTGCACCTAGTTGAGACTGGCGGAGCTGACTTTGCCCTAATGTAATCCCTAGAGCTGGAGTTCAGCCTAAACTGCACCAGTGCAGGGAGGTGGCACGAGGAGATCTTTAACGAATAGATGTGATAAAGATGATTGAGCGTAGTTTTGTAAGGTGCGTGCTTGGTAGGGGGGCAGGGGGAGGCTGTTGTTGGCTTCAGCAGTCTTCTGCCCCTTGTACTGAGAACATGGGAGTAATTTCCACTTGTGACCTAAGAGCAATTGGCAAGCAGGCTTGTGTGAGCACTAAGGGCTCCTATAGACATGCAGCAAGGCTGCTGCAATGTGCTGTGAATCCAGCATGTCAGAGCAGACTCGATTAATGGAGTCTTAATTAACTTCCTCCAGCATTGCCTCCGTCAGCATCCCTGCTCTGAAAAATGGCGGCGGGGTGCTTTAACCTAACAGTCATTCAGTGAGTTTCAGTTCAAAGCGCCCTGCCACCACTACACGCTGATACACTTGACTCGAGTGCTTTTAATTTAGCACGGCTTGCTAATTAATTAAAGCACCCCCCTGGAGCACGTCTATAAATCCCCTAAAACGTCCCATATACATTTGTTGTGAATGGCTGTTTTAAACTTCTGGCGGGAGTAGGGGTATGTAATGAAGGGTGTGATGCTTTTTCAGCTTTGTTTTTTTTTGTTTTTCCCTGAGAAAGTAAGAATCTTTTCTATCTTTCTAAAGAAAAGTGTGGGGGCAGGCTCCTGAAGCAGCGGGTGCCTGAGAAAAACCTCCATGGAACAAGGTCTAGAGAGGAGCACAAAAAGCCCAAAAAATTCTTTTAAGAAAAGCCTGGGCTGAGCAGTAGCATGTACTAATAGCTTCTGGCGTTCTGGTTTAGGATTATCACAAACAGGTGGGAGATGGAGATTATTGTTAACCCATTTACTTTTGACCAAACCCCAGTATTGGTGACGTGTAGGATGTGCACGCAGGTGTGCGTGCACCCCTGAGATCGGCCGTGCACCTGCTGAAAGCACCAGCCGCGAAACCAGAAGTGCATTTCTGGTTGGTTTCACCGCTAGCTTGGTGATCGCCCGCTGGGTGATTTCCCCCCCCCCCCCCCCCCCCCCCCCCCCCCATCAGGGATCTGGTGCATATCCCTTCCCTCCGATTCGGGACGCACTTGTCGCCCATGAGCCCCAGTGATTAGAAGGAGATGTAACGAGGATGGGATTCCCGTGGTTGTAAATGAGCTGCTCTTCAACTGATCTGAAACCTACCTCCTCCAAATGCTTAGAGTGACCCTAGCTGGTCCGTAGGCATAACTCTTCCTGACTTCAGTGAGAGAAGCGTATGGAGACTGGCGAATTGAGCCTAGCTCCCAGGATTATGCTGAGACTTTAGGTTTGAAATACCTGGTTTCCTTTCAACTATAAATTCAGATCCCAGCAGGGTTGAGCCAAACACCGCGCTTCGAGGTGGATAAATAGTGTACCACGGAGGTTACTTTTATAAAGACCTTTTACACGTGAGCTTACGGAGTGTCTACCTGTTACAAGGATTGTGAAATGCTCGCTGTGTCTTCAGCGAGGATTAATACCCAGGAATGATCACTGCCCCATTTTACACAACAGTAGTCTGTTCTCAAATGATTAGTATGTTGGCTAGTTCCCTGCTTCAAGACTAGTAATGCTTAAACCTCTTTATTAACCTAGTGAGATGCTGTGTATTCAGCATGTTTTGGATCCAAAATATACTTTTCGGGGCTGACAGCTGTGAACCTTCTTCCTAATTGTGCAGCAGATTTGCTGAAAATGATGCTAAAATAGGTGAAATCGTATATTCAGTTTTGAACATGAAGCCTGTAGTAACTGTCATGCAGCTCATAACTCGATGTACTTTCAACTGTCTGCTGCCCCTGAGCTAGGAGACTTTATTTGGTTTCATAGATGTTCATTTGAATTTTTGTGATTATATTCCATTTTCCCTGATGGCAGCTGAAGTGGTGTTCTTCAAGCTTTAATCATCTGGCAGTCACTGCCAACCTTGGATGCTCCAAAGCTAATTTGAGAAATAAAGTTCTGCCCAGTAATTTTATAAAGCATATGGCATTATTGATGACTTTTCCTGGCCCAGTGATTAAAATAAATGTGCAGTCTGACAAACTTTGAATCTTTTTGGCTGCTTACTCGAGTACTAGAGGACAGGGTGGGGGAGAAATATGTTCCAATCAAATAAATCTTAATAAATGAGCAAATGTGTGTGTGGGTTTTTTCCCCTTTTTTTCTGGAGACTATTGAGAGACAGCCAGTGAAGTATAAAAGCCTATTTGCACAGACAAGACTGTTTAGGTGGAAAGTCTGCTGAGTGCGTTACAGATCCTCTTAGACATCTTGGAAACCACACACGCTACCCACTTTTAGCTCTCAGTTGATTCAAGATATTAAGCAGAGAACAGAGGTTAGGAGATGAACGATGCTGTGGCACTTTCTGTGCGACTGTTGTTTTGCTGTGCTACTAATGCAAGTCTCGAAGCGGGACCAGACCCGACTACATCATCCCAGCCAAGGCTTTGTCCAGTCGTGTCTTGAAAACCTCCAAGGATGGAGACTGCACCACCTCTCTGGGGAGCCTGTTCCAGTGCTTCACCACCCTCCTCGTGAGAGAGTTTTTCATAATCTGCAACCTAAATTTCCCTTGCTGCAGCTTGAGCCCATTGCTCCTTATCCTGTCATCTGCCCCCACTGAGACCAGCCCAGCTCCTTCCTCTTTGCAGCCCCCCTGCAGGGAGGTGAAGGCTGCTATTCAATCCCCCTCGGTCTTCTCTTCTGCAGACTCAATCAGCCCATTTCCCTCAGCTTCTCCTCACCAGTCCTGTCCTCCAGCTGCACAACCATTTTCGCTGCCCTCCGCTGGACTCTCTTCAGTGTGCCCACATCCTTTCTGTAGCGGGGGGGCCCACAGCTGGACACAGGACTCCAGATGTGGCCTCCCCAGTGCTGAATAGAGGGGAAGAATTGCTGCTCTCCATCTGCTGGCAACGCTCCCACCAATGCAGCCCAGGATGCCGTCAGCCTTCTTGGCACAAGGGCACACTGCTGGCTCCTGTTCAGCTTCTTGTCCCCTGTCACCCCCAGGTCCTTTTCTGCAGAGCTGCTGCCCAGCCAGTCACCCCCCCCCCCCCCCCCCCCCCCGCCTGCACCAGTGCATGGGATTGCTCCCTCCTAAGTGCAGGACTTTGCACTTGTCCTTGTTGAACCTCATGACTGCATTCACATCTTTGTGAGCCTGCTACTTGTCCCTGGTGAACACCTGTGCCACACGCCCTCTGGCACACAGCAGTTACCCCAGGAGGGGTGGAAGAGGTTGGGGCCAGCATTGGGTTGTCCCCAGCAGCCTTACCCGGCATCTTGGGGGTCCTTCTGGGGCTGCAACAGTGGTGATCTTGCTGCTTGGAGCCTGGCCAGCAGCTGAAGTGTGGCTCTGGCTGGCCAGGCTCCACTTCTGGGTGGTATACACTACCCCGTGTGTCTGCTCCACACTGGTTTTACTTAATTTAATTTTATTTAACTTTTTTCAGGGTTTTTTTTTTTTTTACCCTGGGAGATCCTGTAATAATAATAATTAAAAACAAACCAACCCCATGCTGCTATCTTGCAGCGCGGAGAACAGCTGAATGTGCAGCAGACGTGTCTGCAGCGCCACATACTGCACCGCCACCCTCGCCTGGCCACGGCCCATGAGGTCTCTTTTGGTCCAGTCCTCCCATTTGCTGAAGCTTGTTGAGACTGATTGTTGAGTTTACGCCGAGTGAAACAGCCGGTTTCTAGAGAAGTAGCTAGTAAGAAGCTGGAAGATTTTTCAGCAGTCAGGAGGACGTGTAGACCATCCAGCAAAATGACTTGTTGCAAGAGTCTGAGAGTGAACAGGGAAGGCAGGTAGATTAATGATGCTTTACAGCAAGGAGACTCCCATTGAAGCCCCCAAAGTGGCTCTTTTAGTTACCACCTGTGGCTTTTTTTTGCAGAAAATGCTTAGAGTCGTTTTTTACTGCATTGTGCTGGTGTTTCTTGAAGATGTGAATAACGCAGCACAGGCACACTCTAGCTCTGCCAGTCATGGTACAAATACTGTCTACCGTAGGATTTTCTCTTTCGACCTGCCGCGCCCACCACAAATCTCCCAGAGGCTCCTTGGTCAACACCGAATGTGCCGATGGCTTGTGAGCCTGTCGAGATGGAGTGCAAGTTTTAAGGGCCAAAGAGAAGTGTTGACACGAACGGTTCATGACTCTGTGTGGCGATTTCTAAGAGAATAATATGAAAATACAGTCTGATTGCCAGGAGTGGTTCTGCCTTCCTATTGACTCCCTCATTTTGACAGTTTAGATGACCGCATTCATCTTTGTTCGCCTTGCTATCCAGAGGAATCGAATATGTTTGGTGTTCACAGAAAAGGAATATTTTTTTTTGGAGGATTAATAAATTAGATTGTCTTTAAAAAACTAGATAACTGAGCAACAACCGAGGGAAAACAGGCTGTGCCAGTGATGTGCGGAGCGGGGCGCACAATGAGTGAAGAACTGTTTTAGAGGTACCGGGGAGCAGAATCAGGAAACCAGGCTGTAACTAAGCAATTAAAGTATAAATGGAGGGCCAGAAAAGACTTCATGACCAAACATGTTATGGACTGGCATAGTGTCTCTGAATTATCTCCTCTTTTTTGTGTAGTCTCTTGTTAAATATCCCAAATTGCCCCCAAGGAGGACTTTGGGGAATAACGTGGCATGGCTAGGGAGATCATTGGGAGGAACCACAGGGGATTTTGTGTCTAATAGAAAGCATTAACATCCGTTAACTCCTTTCAGTGTCTTCATGTGCCATTTCCCCTTTACCCCTTTCCCAGTTTGGGGGGGAAAAAATGATAAAGGGTAATTTGTGCTTCAGAAATTGTGAAACAACAGAAGTTGTGGGGGTGAAGAGCCTTCGTTCCAAAAGGAAGAGAATAGTCTGATAGGCTTGGGTCTCCATCCCAGGTTTTAAATCCAAGCAAATCTGTTTTAAAATAGTTGGTTTTTAAATCTCCATCCCAGGTTTTAAATCCAAGCAACTCTTGCTGGTACCATCTCGAGAGTATTTGCTGATCCTGGACTCGGGTTACTTTGGAAAGAAAGCAAGAGAACGTTATTAAAGTTGCTCCAAATGTTTCATTTTAGAAACTGTTCTCTCTAAACTGCCCCTTTTAATTTTGTTTTAGAAGAAAATCCCTGCCGGCCAGCATGCGTTCCTAAAAGACGCGAAGGAAGCTGGCAGTTTGTGTCGAATTAACTCGGTTTGCGAGAGTCGATCGCAGTAGTGGCTTTTCAGGGAGGGAGGCTGTTCTTGGTGCTCTCCGTCGCTGGGGACCAGCCTCGGTAGTATAGTCTGCACTTGGGGTCTGTATTCTTTTATGTCGCAGGATGCCTGCCACTCGTTTAATGCCCCATGCCCACGATGTGCTCCAGCGTAAGCCCAGTAATACATACAGGGTAGTCGCAACTAGCAGAGAGGATGCTAGGATCACAGGAAGGTGGAAGAAGCTGGCAGGTTTATTGGCAGCTGAAGGGATTGTAGGAGGAAGGGCCATGTTCAGATCTTCTTCTCTTTGAAATGCACGTGAGAAGAGGAAGAGTCCTTAATGGGTTAAGAAATGTTTTGGTTATTTTTGTGGGACGAACGGAGGCGTCTGTCCTTCTTAATCTTAACTGAAGTGTTGAGGCTAGTCCCAAACTGCAAGACGTGTCATCTACCAAGTTGTTTTTGGAACGACGCTGTAACATTAAGATGTCTGATCAGTTTTAGCTTGGCACCACGCTCCTAGTTAGTCGCGTTCAAAGTCTCCCCCGAGCCCTTTAATGTTACCACAAAATCTCGCCTACGCTGCTTGGTGAGATGGCAGGCTTTGCGTGCAGTAAATAATTAGGAACGAGCTACCCCGTGACTCCCAGAAGATGCTGCATCGAGTCAGCACAGTGGCGTGTGTGCTCTTCCGCGTAGAAGACGGCGCTGAACCCCAGTCTGTTTGCACTTGCCGGCGTTTGTCATTGGAGTTTGCCTGCAGCCATGGGGTCGCAGCTTTTCTTGCAAGTGAAAAGTAGTCTTTGGTGCGAGCCTGCACCGCGCATTCAGTGATAACAGCAGACTGCCCCGCGCTTGTCCGAGCGGTCTCACTCGATCTGAATGATGCTCCCGGAGAGGAGCTGCTGCCATGTTCAGCCTTGGAGGTAGCGAGGAGGGTTTTCTTGCCAGCTGTATTTCGGCTGTGCCTGGTAAGGGTCTCACCAGACCCGTAAGCAACCCCAGGACAGGGACAACAGAGTCCCTCTAGTTGTCACCTACAGCCCTCAGCTTGGACACCTTAAGATGCATCATTAATGACCTCCAGCCCCTCCTGGAAAAGGACGACCTTCTCAGGGTAGCCATTTGCAAGAAACCTGTTCTGACCTGGACAGCCCCCCCAATCTCATTCAGTCTCTCAAGCAACAGGATACCCGACTCGGATACTCATGGAGGCACCAGGCCTTGCAGTGGACCTAGATGTCAGCTGTGTCCCCTCATCGATACAGATACATCAGCACTGGACCAAATAATGTGGACTAGAACAGCCAAGGTTGTATATGCCAATGTTGTATACACCATACCTGCTTGGTGCCCCTCTGCCATCTGTGTTGGATGGACCGAGCGATCCATGCGTATAAAAATGAGCTTACACCGATCTGACACTCCCAGAAAGACACAAAGGCCTGTGGCAAAAGTCTCTGGACCTTCCATCGCTGACCCCTGCGTGGCTGTTCTTGGGTAGCAAAATCCTAAAAACCAGGTTGAATGGGAAATTGCAGAAAGAAATCATCTGCAGATAGGAGTGTGCCAAGTATGGTTTAAACTGGGCTACAGATACTTCCCCTATTGCCTGGATTAGTGCTTTGAACCCATTGTTCCCATGGGTTTTTTGCTGGCTTGTTTACCTTTCCCAGCACTGCCCTTCCTTCTCCCTCTCCCCTCCCTCTTTCTCTTCCTGTCTTTTGTATTCAAATCATTCTCTTCATTTTATACACCGTTTGCTCTGTGCATGTCCTTTCACAGCATCTGATGAAGTGAGCTTGGGTTCATGGAAAGCTTAAACTCGGTGCATCTCTGGTTTACTCTATAAGGTGCAAATCTACCCTGCCTTCTGCCTGACTTCAGACTAACATGACTGACTACCTCTCTTCACTCCGTTTTCCCAATGGAGACCCTCCTGTGCATTGAACTTTTTTCCCTATTGAGGGGAAAAATATGATGGATCTAAAATGGGATGATGGAAGCTGACTCTCTTGAAGGGCCTAGCAGCCAGACCTGGCATAAACCCTGTCCTGTTTAATATTTCACCTTAAGAAATGCAAGATCATACGGCTGATATCACTGAGTTCTAGCGGTAAAAGTGAAGACACTTGAGCAGCTTGCAGGAATGGAGTGAAATACAGAGCATTTAACCTCTCCTCGGATCCATGCCAGCACAGATTGTTTCTTAAACTTGGGTTTAGTGTGCTGCAGTAGCTTTTGTTCACAGTTTCAAGGTGCTTCCAAGCAGACACTCTTCCCTTGTCTTAAAATATTATAACTTATGTTTTAATGTACTGCTCGAAATTGTCCCTGCATTGGCAGTGTCAGCAAAGCAGTCAGTAAGCGAATGGGCCATGCAGACTGACCTGCAGTCCATCCCTTGCCTCAAAGATGAGGCACGTTGGAAGATGTGCTACGGAGAGTCCTGCACGGCTCCTGCTAGTGCTTTGCTTGCCATATGGATGCAACGGGGACTTCAGCCTCAAAGATGAGGCTTCAGCAGCCCTAAATACAATGTAGAAATTCAAAGATAAAAGTAAAAATGAGTGCTGTATTTGCCTGGAATGGAAATTTTTTTTTAATTGGGCCTGCAATGAAAGCACTGTTGAGCGGTTGGTGCTCTTCATCACCAAGCACCAACAGCCCCTGAATGCTGGCATGCTGTTGGGGAAATACAAGGACACAGAAAATGTTTCTAAACACTTTTTATGTACAAATGCAATTTGCTGTTGTGGGTAGTGCCTTTCAGCTAAGGCTCTCAAGCTGTTCTTGGACCAGTCTTGCAAACACCTGTACATAGGGCAATTCAATTAGGCTGCTTATGCAAATTGTGAAGCCCAAGGCAAGAAGTTAAATGACGTGCCTTAAGTAATTCAGTAAGTCGGCAGAAGGGCTGGGAATAGGGCATTGGTCTCATTTCTTCCATCCATTTCTTCTCTGTCAGGAGATCAGAGGATGTGGAAGAGCCAGGTGAGAGAGTAAAGTGTGGGCACCAGTTGTGAATCCTTAACTTCCATTAACCGTCTGCTACGTAGCGTTTAAAAAGTGCTTCTCCCCACAGAATATTTTTTATTCGACCAATTCAGATGGCTGGAAAAATTCTACTAATTTTTCAAACTACTTGAGTTGGTCTAATAAAAGATATCAGATTCACCCACAGAACCTTGTCTGCTTGTGTCCTTAGACCAACACGGCTACCACCTAAACCCCTCTCCCCACAAAAAAGAAGATACTTGGTAACGTGGGGCCCTTGCAGGACACGCTTGGAAATCTGGTGGTTGCACCAGACGATAAAGCTAACCTCTTTTAACAAATTTTTTGCCTCTACTTTTCTGAGCAGTGACTGGGACATCCCCCACCCACCAGGATCCCCGAAGGCCCCAGGGGAGGCGCAGCCAGGCCTCGGGTCAGTGAGGACCTAGTCAGGGAACTTCTGGAGGGACTGGACGTGTTCAGATCAGCAGATCCTGACGATCTCCACCCCCGAGTGCTGAGGGGATTAGCAGAGGTCATTGCGGGATCCCTGGCATGGCTTTACGAGCACTCATGGTGCTCTGGTGTGGTGCCGGAGGACTGGAAAAGGGCCAGTGTGGTCCCCATTTTCAAAAAAGTGAGGAAGGAGGACCCAGGAAACTATAGGCCCATTAGTCTTACCTCGGTCCTCAGGGAAGCTCTTTGAGAGAATTATCCTGGCGCATGTCCACGAGGGGCCGGCAGGGGAGGTTATGCTTAGGGGCAACCAACACGGGTTCATTAGCGGCAGGTCCTGTCAGACCAACCTGGTGGCCTTCTACGACCAGGTCACAAAATCCTTGGATGCAGGGATAGCAGTGGACATAGTTTTTCTGTACTTTTGGAAGGCCTTCGACACCATCTCTCACCCCATTCTCATAAAAAAAAATTAGGCAACTGTGGCATTGATACCTACACAGTCAGATAGGTCACTAGTTGGCTGGAGGGCCGTACCCAGACAGTGGTGGTGGATGGGTCATTTTCCACCTGGAGGGATGCGGGCAGTGGGGTCCCCCAGGACTCGGTCCTCAGGCCCGCGCTGTTCTTCATCTTCATCAGCGACTTGGACGAGGGGGTGAAAAACACCTTGTTCAAATTCTTGGATGACACTAAGATGTGGGTGGAAGTGGGCACGCTAGAAGGGAGGAATAGGCTGCAATTGGACCTAGAGAGGTGACAGGGGTGGGTGGATGAGAACAGGATGGGTTTCAACACTGACAAGTGCAAGGTGCTGCACCTGGGGGGGAAGAACCAGCAGCAGACCTACAGGCTGGGGAACTCCCTTCTTGTCAGTGCAGAGGTAGAAAAGGATCTGGGAGTCATTACTGATGCCGAATTGAACATGGGCCGACAGTGTGGGGACGCGGTCAGGAAGGCCAACCGCACCTTGTCATGTATCCACAGATGCATCTTGAGCAGGTCCAAGGAGGTGATCCTCCCCCTCTATGTGACACACTGGTCAGGCCGCAGCTGGAGTAGTGCGTCCAGCTCTGGGCACCGCACTTCAGGAGGGATGTGGACAGCATGGAGAGGGTCCAGGGGAGGCCACCCGCATGATCGGGGGGCAGCAGGGCAGGTCCTACGAGGAGAGGTGATGGGACCTGAACCTGTTCAGCCTTCACAAGAGAAGGCTGAGGGGATCTAGTGGCCGTCTACAAACAAGTCAGGGGGGACCAGAAGGCTATGGGACAGTCCCTGTTCCCCCGAGCACTCCTGGGAGTAACAAGGAATAGCGGTCACAAGCTGGCAGAGGGTAGATTCAGGCTAGACATCAGGAGGCGCTACTTCACTGCCAGGGTGGCTAGGATCTGGAACCAACTTCCAAGGGAGGTGGTGCTCCCTCCTACCCCGGGGGTCTTCAAAACAAGGCTAGATAATCACCTTGCTGGGGTCACTTGACCCCAGCATCCTTTACTGCCATGGCAGGGGATCGGACTAGATGATCTGCTCAGGTCCCTTCCGTCCCGACCAACTATGAAAATGGCTCTCTGAACCAGTGAGTCTCCAAGGTGCTACCTTGCCCTTTCTTCTACCTGACTTCACAGCTTTCTACCTCTATGCTTAGCACAAAATACTCTTGTTCTACTAATCTAGAATGAGCCATATGAAATTTCCAAATTGCATATTTCGCACAGAATAATTTTACAAAAAAAAATGTGCTTAGTTTTGCATTGAGTTCTGGAATTTCCCAGCTTGGTCTTTTGTCCATGTTGGGCTGCGAACCTCGTGTTTTCACTGGTGATGACCAAGGAGGAAATCCTTGAGTCCTCAAACTGGGTGTCCATCTATTGCAAAATGGCGTTTTCCTTTTGTAAAAGGCGGTGGTTAAGGTGGAGAGTTTCAAACCAAAACTTGGGGTAATGAGGAAAAATTCAACCAGAATTTAACAGCTTGATGCAGGAACTGCTTGTTGGCATTGTTACGAGGGAGGTCAGACTAGATGACCACAAGTCACTTTCTGGCCTTAAAATGTGCAAATCCAGAGCAGGGGGCTGGGCCTGATGATCTCACGAGGTTCCTTCCAGCCCTAAACTTGTGTGAATATATGAATGTCTGCCCTGCAGTCCTGTTACCTGCACTGGATGATGAAGTAGAGGGGTTATGTCACACGGGAGTGTTATCAGAAGATAGATGATAGGATTTTCCGATGTGCCCGCCCCGTTCTTAAGCAGCTTCTGGCACCTAAAATGCTTCTTTGAAAAGATTAGGCTTCCTGTGGACTTAAAGCTGAATTCAAGCTGTACTCCTGCAAAGTCACAAGAGCTTACACTAAATCCAAATCTGCCTTGAGTCTCGATAATAAATGTTAAAAGCACCCTGGTGGTACCCAGTGAGAGCGGTGCGGATGGTTGTGGAGCCCCATCTTCTCTTGGAGGAGGAGGAGGAGGAGTGTCTACAATTAAAAGTGTTATTTGCAGAATTTTCCCAAGAACTTTTTAATAAAGGGCCTGTTAAATCAGAATATTTGTGTACTCATGATGGGTGGAGACCTCGTTGACTCCATTGTCAGCTTCTTTTAATTAACTTTTCCCACTTTAAATACGGACCCAAGGCTCTCATTCTCCCTTTCCCAGACTGGTAACGCTTACTGTTGCCTTTGATGTCCTTTCAAGGGATCTAAAAAGTGCTTGGCTCATCAAAGCCCAAATAGAGCGTCTCCTTTCCTTCCCAAAATAGTTTGTAGACTCATTTCAGGCACATAAACCGATAGACGGGGCAGGAGGGGGGAGAGAAGTAGCAATGGTGTAAGAAGGAAAGGCAATGGATAAAACAAGCACGGCTAACATGGTGACTGTGGTGTTTGTGCAGGAGTTCAATGTCTTTATCTCATCAATGAGAATAACTGAGGATGCTCCAAATCTCTCCTAAAGGTAGACAAAATGAGATGATCGCCAAGTGGAAGAGCTCACAGTAGGAAGTCTCTGATCTTTTGTAGCTTTAATCGACACCTTCCTTTTAACTCGAGGGTCAGTGCCCCGTGTATCTGGAGCTGCAAGCACTGCTTCTACTCCGAGCTTTGTTGATCCGTGTGCTTTTTATAGTTGCTCAGACAGAGATGGCTGCTACCAGTGTCCAGATAAATAAAGGAATAATTGAATAATTTTCTGTAACCTTTTGTAGGATTGGTCCCCCTTCTCTCTCTCTTTTTTTGTTAGCACTTAACGTTCTTGTTCTCCACCATCGCCAGGTTTTTGTACAAAACCTGATGGTATTATTTGCAGTCTAGTATAGTAAGTGTGGGAGTTATACGTAGAAACATGCACAATTTCTGCACGGTAGAACTGGAAGAGTTTGGGTGTACGAACGTAACAGGGTTGTTTAAGATGTTCTTGTGGCAAAATACTCGCCTGTAATTGTACTCGGAGCAAATTGTTGACATTTAGTGTCTGCATCGAACTCTGTAAGGGAATGTGGCACTGAGGTCAGAAAAAAAAATTGAGCAAATGACGTTTTTAATTTGCGGATGCAGGAGTTTTGCATGGAGGTGGATGGATTTAATGCTGTCGCCGGTGGTTTAGATGAATTTGATCTGTTTTTCAGGGTGCCCGAGAAACCTTCGAGAACTATTACAGGAAACAGAGAAGAAAACAGGCCAGATTGGTGCTGCAGCCCCCTTCAAACATGGTACGCCTGTAATAGCTTTGGCTTTCACAGTTGCTTTGCCTGATAACACAGCAAAATGTTGTCTCCACATTGTTGCGCGTGTGTGGTCTCTTGTTTGTTTCCAATTTCAGTGTCCTCCTTTGTTTGAATCCTTGTTCACTTCTCTTTGTTGCAGCATGAAACATTAGACGGCTACAGGAAGTATTTTAATCAAATTGTAGGGTAGGTATTCTTTTTATATACACATTCTCTAAATATGTGTGTGCTGTGTTGTTGAATGGCAAACAGAAAAGGAAATGTTCATCTTTTTGACAATTCATTTAAGGAGCCAAAGCAGGAAAACTGCGGTTTGTGCTTCCGAAGCATCTGAGGGAGAGGCGTTTTAGTGCATCCGTAAACTTTGTCACCGGTGCCAGCAGTCTAGAGACTTACCAGTTATTCTGCACAGTTCACATATTTGGGAGTAAACATGGCTTGTGCACCGTGTACGGCAGCTGAGTACTGGGATGAGATGAACAAGCCAGAGTCACGCTGGATTATGCCGACGTTGTCACCATCTTGGTCTGAACACTGAGACTTTTCCCTGAGGGAGGTTGGCAAGGAGTTGGGGTGACGTGGGCATAACTGTGCAGCCTTTCCCTGTGGGTACAGAAAACTCCTGGCTGTTGCAGCCTGGTGTATGGCCCGGTCTTTCAAAACCAGCCAAACTTCGAGCGAACAGGACCTAGGGCGGCTGTTTTGGAACAAATGGGGTGGCCTGGAGAAATGCTAATCAATCAAGACTGGAAATGACTTTCTATCCATCTGAGTAGTCGGCATTAATGAAACGTACCGTGAAGCCTGGCTGTCGCTTTAGAGCAGTGGTACCCAAGCTTTTGGCCCCACAGGCTGGAAGAGTGGTGCAGGGAGGGTCTGCCTCCAGTCTGGGGGCCTGATCTGACATGCCATATTGCAGCTGGATTGGGCCTGGGGTGGCACGTGCTGGATGGGGCTCACTAGCCTCTTCCCTCAGCCCTCCTGCCTGAGTGGGGGCCCTGGTGCCTCCAGCCACCCCAGCCCTGTGCACGCTGCGTGGGTCCCCATTATCCCAGTCTGCTCACAGCCCCATGGTGCTGGGTCGGGTCCCTGTGCATAGGGTCATGTCATTTGGGCCACGGGGTGGTGACAGTGCTAATTGCCATGACCCCCACCCCAAATTTCCAGACCCATGGGGAGCCTGGCTGGTCAGATCATGTGGCTCCACGTGTCATGCGTTGAGCACCCCTGCTTTAGGACACATGGCTAAATGTTCCCCACTGGATAGAGATTTGCAGTCTAGATTCTGTGCATTGGCCTTTTTTTAATGTGTTATGCACAATTTTGCTGTGATTTGCTACCATGTTTGGCAACAGGAGAAATGGAGACAATTATTTTATTCTGATGGACTGAGCTTTCTACTGCATTCACAGATGTAAACTGGCTTAGAAGAAATGCCAGTAAAAGAGAGACATAGCAGAGGTTTCTTTGGAGTGGCACAACTATACTCTGATTGCTGCTGGCTGGACCGATGCAGTTTTAATCAGGAGTACGTCTTAAGCAACTAGATAGATAACTTCAATTAATAGTGGATGAAAACTCTGTCCCTCTCTATGCACAGAGTCCCGTTCCTAGGAAGAGTGACATTTTTTGTTTTCTGAACTGCTTTTTTAGTGTGTAAAATTAAAAGGTGGTAACATTAAAAAGCCAGAGTAAAATGGGGCAAGATTATTACAGTTCACCCATTTCGACAGTCCAAATGCAAAAACAGTATTTCAGGAGAACAACTTTACCTTGGAAGGACCGAATAACTAACTCAGTGTTGTAAAGCAAAATAGTCATATGGCTAGGAGAGATGCCTGCACATTAGTTACATAATTCTTTTCTCTATACAGCTGGTGATTTGAGGTTTTTTGCTCGTTTTGCAAGTCATTTGCATGCGATGTTTGTAAAACCACATGGAAGTCATGGACTCTAAGCTCTGACTGCTCTGCCACTTTCTTTCCTGTTAGTTTTTTTGTAGTTGAAGATCACATCTTGCATACAACCCAGGGCTTGGTAAACAGAGCCTACATTGATGAGCTGTGGGAAATGGCTTTGTCAAAAACCATCGCAGCCCTAAGAACACATTCGGTAAGTAAAAGCTACAGATTATTCGGCTCCTGCCATGAGTATGACCTGATGCTTTGGAAGGCTTTATTTTTTATTGTAGTGTTGCTTGGGGCGGGTTGGTCAGTTTGTTGGGTGCTTTGGGGTGGAGATACTGGTGGCGTCTTCGGGAAGTTTTTCTTCGGGTCTGTGAACCCTGGATCCCCCAGGATCTTCTGCAATGATCCTCATCTGTTCAGAAGACTGCATCCTCATTTCAGCTCTCCATTATTTGGTCAAAAGCCATTGGGACTCGTGGTGGAGGTGATTATCTTTTATTTGACCAACTAGATTTTTGCCAAAAAAAAATAAAAAAATCGTTAATTCATTATTTGGTCAGTCATTTTAAAAGGCCCCAGCAGAGGGCCCCAGCTTGTTCTCTACTCGACTAATATCTCTATTTGAGATACAGACCGGCTTGGTGTTCCCTTCAAATCAATGCCAGCGCGAGACACTGCCAAGTTAAAAATCATATGGCTTTTTAAAAACAAACATGTAGATTTCCTTTCCTATGTTAGTGTCTTGGACGATTAAAACTGAAGGGATTTAAAAGAATTTAAATTTACTTTTTACCACTCGTGCGACAGTTATACTTCTGGCGTTTGTCTGTTTGGGCAAAACGAGTGCTAGTCAGTCTTACTTTTCTTCTCGTGCTAGCATAATGCTGCCCTGTTCCAGTCGCAAACATTTCAAAGGGAATTTTTTCAGTGTCTCCGTGCTGTTAAGGGAAGAAAAAGTTCCATTGGTCTAAGGTTTTAGAAGAAAAATCTAGATTTTTTTTTTTAGGTTGCTTACAATTCTTTTGATTTTTTTTTTTTTTTTTTTTTTCCTACGTTACTCTGAAATTAGTTTAGTTTAAAATTAACAGCCTCTCTTTCTGGGTGAAACTAAAATAATATTCAGCTACTCTCAATGACAGCTGGTGACTTCTGAAAATGGGGAGAAGGTGTTTTGGGTCAGTTTATGGCAGGTATGTCTTACTGGATCCAGCTGCACATAGGCTGCCTGTATATGTGCTTGCAGGTGGGGAGGGAGGTGTTTTAATTAGAGCGGTTCCCAGACAGCTGCTCTAACTAAAATGCCTCACCGTCGCATATATTAAGCCCCCTGCGTTTCAGAATGGCTTCTGGCTTATTTCTTAGGTCCACTGTTTTTGTGCGACAGGAAAGCCTCAAAAGCGTATAGTGTGCTTTACTTTTAAACCACCTTTAGTTTTCCATTCGCTTAGTTTTGGTCGTAGTGGCCGTGTCTGAATTGCATTATAAAATAGCAGTGCAGCTTTCCTCATAGTTGGGGAACCCATGCTACAGACCTGTTGCTCTCAGCGTGCCCTTGACTAAATACAGCATCTCCCTGTGGTCCTCAAATGTTTCCAAAGCATGGTAGCTCTTTTGATGGGGATCAGCCAGCGGTGCTCAGACCGTGGCTCCTGAAACACAAGCCTCTTTGCAGAAAATGCTAGTGGTGTGAGGTTTTCAAGGGTTTACGGCATGCATTTCATAACAAATGTGCTAAAGGCAAGGCTGCATATGGGTGCCATAATGTTGGAAATTTGCCATACATCCATAAATGTTGTACCCATGGGCTTTTTTCCTCTTTTGAACTGGAGGGTGTTTTACCACTGTTCACCTGGGTGGGGTGGATGCTGTCAGAGCTTTTCGCTTAACACTAACATCCCTTCCTTTAATGTGGAAATTGAGAGAAAAATAGATGCAAATATTACTAATATAAAGCCATGCTCCCTTTAATCCAGGGGCTTTTGGTGGCAGTGCAAACCATGAGAGTGAAGCAAATCAAAGTGCTTCTCTTCTCAATTCCAGCAAGTTTGATGGTGTGACAAGCTGTGCTGACTGGTGTTGCCGAATTTTAATCTGCAATAAAAAGAGGTCTTTAGTGATCAGAGTTGTGTTCAGTCCATCAGCACTTATACGCAACTACAGGAGTGTGCACAGAGACCCATCGTGTCCGTCCCATGGTACTCGGATTTGCTGGGAAGCTGTCACATTAGTGAGGCTGTTTCAGATATTTCTATTCAGCCAATCTCTGCCTGGATTCCTTCCTTACGTTTCAGCGGGACATCTTTTATCATTCCTGATAGCTTTAGGGCACCATCTTTCTCTTTGACTTTCTTTCTTTTTTTTGGACAGTGAAATGGAAAATGTCTCTTTCAATCTTTCACGATGATTTAATAGAGTCCTTCCTTCTCGAGTTTCCAATGGGCTCTAAATCTGTTTCTTTTTCCAGCGTATGAATAGTGGTTCTATTTTTGGTAAGAGTCTGACATTTTGCATATTTCACCTTTTAGCAAAGTTGTCTGCTAGTGTAAAGATGATGTGCAGTGTTACACGAGACGTTTGTGATTCTGGTCTGCTGTGTCAGTAGGCGATATGCTGTCTTTAGACTGAGATCTTACAGCTGTAAACCCTTGTTGCTTGCATCAAAATCTGGACATTAATTTTAATAGCCAAGCAGTTTGGTTTCTCCCTCTGATGCCACCAGAGCCCTCCCATTAAAAATGATGATCCTCTTCATAAAGGGAGCTTGGGGGTATTGTGTGTTTTGCAATACCTTTATTAACATTAAATGCAACGTAATTAATATTCAGTAGTAGGTAATGCTAACTCTCTTTGGTCTGTCAGCATAATTATTTGTTTTTTACCTTTTCCTCCTTAATCCTACGCTTGAAAACTGAAACTCCTGGGTATTTTAGGTTATACGAGGGCAGCTGTGCTCCATCCTAGATGATTATTCATCATGTCGAGTCCCAAGTGCAACCTGTTGTGGAACAAAATAATGTATCGGTATTTGTAACTTGTTATTGTTATGACAAATCACAATGTGTAATAAAGGCTTGTTAAAAGCCTGCGGATAGACAGGCTGTATCAAATGTCTCGGCATTATCACCTGCTATGAGGAATTACTGAAAGAATGACTCCAACTTCTATTAGTAGAAATTAAAACCGGTTTTTGTTTTCTCCCTGTCCCCTGCTCTAGTCGTACTGTTCTGACCCGAACCTGGTTTTAGACTTGAAGAACCTCATAGTGCTGTTTGCAGACACGCTCCAGGTATGTTCCCCTCTCTTGTTTGCATTTCTTGTGAAAGGATTTAAACCTGTTGATGGATGTCGGCTTGCCGTGTTGGCTTGCTTTCCTTTGCATTTGGCGAGGGATGAATTCAGGTGCCAGACTGACGGTCTGGAAGCCAGCTTGCTTTCCTCACGGGACGCGCAACCTGCGGGCAGTGTCCATGGGCAGCTATACATGTGATGGACCTCTGCTCCGATGCATGCTAATTAGCACATGTCGGAGCAGACTCCGTTAATTAGTGCGCTGCAGCAGCCTCTGCGTTGCGTGGATTCAGCATCCCCGCATTTCAGAATGAGCTGGGGTGCTTTAACTAAAGCTTGTCTAACTAAAGCCAGGAGTATGGCTTCTAAATGGGAACTTCCTAGCCGTTAAATGCTGGAGGCTATAAGTGGAAGAGGAATAGGGGGGGAAACCCTGGTCATCCCCTGTTCACTCTCCCTTTCAGCATTCATTCTCTGCCCTGCGATACAGGATATTGGGTCAAATGGACCTATGGTATGACCTAGTAAATAGCAATTCTTAAGCCATTAGTATTCAGCCACTACAAATCTGGGTTGAATTTGAATTGGCTATTAGGAATGAAATCATTTGCATAGTTTCCATATCCCTGGGCCATCCAGTCTTTAGAGCAGTGTAAATTTGGTGACTTTGAGAAGAGCAGAATTGACTTTTTAATTCCAGTGTCGGCAGTTCTTCACTGAACTTGGGTGCCTTTTTTTTTAATTGCAGGGATATGGCTTCCCCGTAAACCAGCTATTTGACATGCTGTTGGAAATCAGAGACCAATACAGTGAGACCCTCCTTAAGAAATGGTCAGGAGTTTTCAGGTATGAAACTTTTGAAGAAAAAATACACTGAATAATGCACGTGGATGTTACGTGCGTCAAATTTTTTTTCTTATTCAAAGGATTACTTGTAACATGCTTGCATGTAAATGTTGGCCTCTATAACGCTGCCTGTGAACTATCGTCTTGAGACAGGGAAAGAAAATACAAAAACACCATAGCACACATCTCATAGAGGGACATGCTAACTGTGTGACATCAACGTACGCTGTGCCCTGGACCGCCTTCTACGTAGGATACCTTCATGATAGTGTTGACTTGCATAATTGGCATCCAGGAGCAAGCACGCCTGTTGTCAAGTCATACCCAACTTCCTATGCTTGGAGGAGAGCCACACGTATTAATGGCATCAGAAGAACTCTGGGAATGTATCCCATGATGCTTTGTGGTGCCATAAGCTGAGCCTCTTGACACTTCATTTACAGCGATCTGTGGGGGAACTTACCTGTCCTTCTGGGTCTATGGGGGTTCATAAATGATCACTGGAGGACTACAGTACTCAACAGTTTAGCTTGCGTCTTTGGGGAAAATGTTACTTGGGCTTTTGCTTCTAATTTCTCAAGGTCCAAAGCACCCTCAACTGGGTCCAGAGGGGTGTGTGTTTGGGGGCAGGAGGAAGGGACCTGAATAAGGCCTAGGCTACCACTTTGGTAAGGACAATACCTATAATCACGGGCCGTGGAGACAGTATTAAGCCTATTTCAGCTGTTTCAAATTAAGTCTTTATGAGCCAACTCGTGGCACCTGTTTCTTGTATTGTAGTACAGTGTTACAACATTACCATTAACTTACTCCATCGTCTGTTTGCAAATACCTTTGTCCTGCTGGTGAGGCTAGCCCATCTGCACAGGAGCAAATTTCCACCCAAAGTCACGTTCGACACCACTAGATGCTTTCCCCATGGAGGCTCGCTGTAATTGTTCTTCTGTGTTTTACAGAAATATACTTGATTCGGATAACTACAGTCCTATACCAGTAGCTAATGAAGAAATTTATAAGAAGATTGTAGGGCAATTCCCCTTCCAGGATGCAGAACTTGAAAAGGTAAGGAAAGCTTATAACAGGCCCCTGTCAGGATAAAAGTTCCTTTGTGTACCATTAAAAGTCCGCTGCTGCTTCTTGGTTGTTACCAACATTTAAGGCTAACGTGGGAAGCATTTCAAGTGCGCTTCCCCCAGCTTATTTTTGTCGGTTTGGATGAAGAAAATAATTTGTTGGTGTCTAGTCATTTTTGCTTTCAGAGCATTATGTGCAAACCCTGGTCTGCAGCGCTTGCAGTCTAAGACAAGGGAGATGTAAAAATATCTGCTCCCACTGGAATTTTACTTTAATTTTAAGGAAATGTTTGGATTGATCTTATTTATTTGTTTTAATTTCTTCAGATTTCTAAGCGAGCTACATCCTGGATTTTGTAAAAGCTTGTTTTCACAAAATGTGAAAGAAGGGCCAAATTTGACTGAACCAGTGTCTCTTAAAAGCGTGCTTGGCTGTGGACTCAACATCTGGTAGACAGCATGCTCCCAGCCTGGGCAACATAATTATGAATGGCAGATATTTTTTTCAATCCTCTTTAAGCATTCAGGCTTTAAAAAGTCCATTCCCCCTCCAACCTAGGGTTGAATTTCTTTCCCTCTCAGGGCCATCTGTGCTGTAGTTGAATCCAAGCTAAGGAGAGTTTTGTTGCAAGGACGAGACCTCCGCTATTGGAGGTGGAAACAGAAATGGTGGAAAGAGACTGAGGAAAGTGTCTGGTGTGGGGCACGGTGGGAAATCCAAGCTGTGGGGTCTTCCAGTGCGAGTCAGGGATCCGGGAGATGGGCATGGGGGTGGCTTTCTTCCGCCTGCTCCTTTTGAGCTGCACGTTCCCTTCCAGGCCCATTTCAGAATCCAAATCCTTTACACACCGCTGCGCCATTTGTAAGTGATTATCTGATCTTTTACTTGGCTGAACAGCTTATATAATATAAAATAAATGCTGGCTGCTTGTTTCGTTGCTCAACTTAGCTGAATATTAGAATTAATTTGAATACTTGGAACGCATTGTTGGAAAGCGGCTCCCTCGCCAGGCTTGGCCGTGAGGAGTTTCTCTCCGCTGAGTGTCTGCTGCGGGGCTCATTTGAATTCTCTTGCACTTTACAGCAACCATTTCCAAAGAAGTTCCCCTTTTCCGAGTTTGTGCCTAAAGTTTACAGTCAGATTAAGGAATTCATCTACGCCTGTCTGAAGTTCTCTGAAGACCTTCATCTGAGGTAAAGTATGACTCTACCCACAATTACTCACAGAAATACAAAGATAACTTTGTAGTTTCTATTTCTTTTCTCTGGAAAATCTCACAAAGCTTTATAAACATTTCTTTCCTTAATCCTCTGTCAGTCAAACTGATTTGGAACTGCCTCCTCCAAGCGGAAGGATGGAGATGGCACACTCCCCTCTGTTGTGATAGGAGATTATGTACATATAAGCGTCCTGCTGCTTTCTATAGGAAAAGAGCACGGTACCTTGCTGGCTTCCTTGGTGGCTAGTAAAAAATTGGTGCATTTCCTCTGGGACATCTCTGACTTGTTTGCATTGTGCAGCTTGACCCCACTGGAGAGAGGTAACCATGGCCATTTTGAGTAGACTATCAGACATGGAGGCTGAGACTTTGCTGAGCATCTGTCTTGAACAGTGCTTCTGAAAGGATGGTGAGGAGCTTGTTGAAACTAAAAATGTGGGTATCCTCTTCTGTACAGGGGCAGGAAGTACAGAGGATGGCCTATGAAACTCTTCTCCTCTTTTGGGAACTTGTAGGTCAACTAGCTTCCACCCGAATTCTTAAACCCCCAGTGCAACCTCTTTGGGAGCCAAGGGGATGTTGCATAATGGCTTTACTCCTGAAAATTCAGACTTGCCCCACTTATCCTGCTCCGAGGGACGCTTTTAGACAGGGCTTCCTCTTCGGGCCATTCCTCCTACCCTTCCCTTTGTTGCCTTCACTCCCCACTGGGCTGTGTGAAAGTGGCAATGTAGCATTACAGGCATATTGTCAAAACCAGGAGTGCACCCCACCATAGGAAAGGAGGGCTGGAAGGGATCTCTCAAGGGCATCTAGTCCAGCCCCCTGCTCAGAGCAGGTTCATCAATAACTAAACCATCCCTTCTTGGTCCTATGTGTACTATGAGAGGACAGCAACAAGCCCTGCTCCTTAATACCAGCGGAGTCCGTGCACAGCTCCCTTCTCCCCATTTAGATCGGATATCCACCTGTGCCTCTTCAGAACGGGACCTCCCCACAGACCCTCTCAGCAAACATCTGCACTGCTTTAAAGAGGTCTTGGAAAGGTCAGGAATAGTTCTATAGGCATCTGGCTATGCAACCAGTTTGTCCAGGGCAGTGGTTTTCACCCTTTTTTTAGACTCAAAGTACCCCTTGTTTTAGACTCCAGGCACCCACCCCTCCGATAATGTCAGTTCTTTGCTTTCACTTTTTTGGCCTACAGAAAACAGTAGAGCAGTTCTTCTGTAGAAAGAACTCGGTAAAAGGCCACAGTGGGGCTGAGTGGTCTTAATGGTATGGACTCCTATTTGAAACCTCTGGGTTGATCTTATGAGTCCTATTTGCACACCTATCTGTGCTAATGTTGTGTGGCACCCTTGAAAGTTTGTCAGAGCACCCCAGGTGTCATGGCACCCTGGTTAAGAGTTACTGGTCTAGGGCCAAGGACAACCATCTGGACAACTAAGCTCAGGACAGCCAAAACGCTACCACCCCAGGCCTCTACTACATGGATTAAAGGAGAAACTTCTCCAGCTGGCTATTTCAATAAATTCATGAATTTCATGAAACAGTCTTGGAGAAGAACTCCTAAAGTTTCACTTGGCAAGGGTAAGACCATAATCCCCTTTATATATAGGGGCTGACTTCAGCCAAAGGATTCAAGCTCCTTCATTTGCTGGCAGGGAAGAGGTGTACCCACAGGCCTAGCTTGGTAGAAAAGTATTTAAAAAATAAAAGAATTAAACAGCTGGAGAGATTTCCTGTTCAACCCTCCCCATTGTCCAGCCTGTGAGGTAGGTGTGTAGCATGTATACTCGGGCCCAGACCAGTCAAGAGGCTGGCTCAGGGTTGCACAGTATTGTCCAAGTCAGGAATAGAAACCAAGGTTGGAAACCGAAGGGCTGGACTTGTCACTTGCATCGCGTGCTGTCTTTGCTAAATACTCGCTGCAGTCAGAGCATTGTTTTCATTGAGCTCTGCGGCTCCAGAAATTCCAGCTCCTTCTAGATAGGTAACATCTTGGGTTTTTTTCCTTGGGGTTTTATAAATAAAGCAAACAAGGTTTGAATCTGTTTTCCAAAAATCCTGAATACTGTATTTTCTTGCATAAAACATGCACCTCCCTACCCCCAACCCAGCTGGGGGGGAATTGGGGTCCTTATTAAATGTGGAAAATACGGATCCCAAGGGGTCTGGAAATTTGACAGCAAGGATTGGTGGCAGATTAATTGTCTTGGCTCCCATGGCTCTTAATGCTACTGCCATTCCTGCTGCCAAATGTCTGGACCCCTGGGGAGCCCGCACTCTGCTGCATGATGTGGATCTGCATGCTGGATCAGGCCTGCACACAGGGTCAGGCTGCAGCTGGATTTGGCGTGTTGGATATGGCCGGGATGTAGGGTCAGACCCGGCACATGGCCTTAAACTTGGCACGTGACCCAGGATCCGGCATGCAGGGGTGGACCGAATACGCAGCCCCAGACCTGGTGCGCCAGCTCTATTCCTTTACCTGTACTACAAGGCAAGAAATCTATTTTTCTTCAAGCTGTCTGTTAAAAACCAGGGGTTTGCTTGTATTCTGGGCATGCTGCATGCAAGAAAATATTATTTACTAGCCTTCCTCTTTGCCCAGGTGCCCTAATGCAGTTTTCCCAAGAAGGTGCAAGTGTGTGATAAGTCTGGAGAACAATTATATTATTTAATTACTACAAGATGGGACTTTTTAAATCTCTGGTTATAGACTTAACAAGTAGTGACTTCTTCATGCAAAGGGGCAACCATCCATCCCTTAGGTCTGTACAGTGGGCAGCTAGCTAGGCACTCTGCTGCATTCGGCTGTCTTCCCCTTGTGTAGCTGCAGCTATTGACTGTTGCTGGAGGCTGGGCAGCGTATCAGTGGGTCTGATATTAGGTTTTGCAGTCATGGGACTGCGGGGTGCCCATATCTTAAGCTTTTCCCAGCGCGTGTGCAATGCTTTGTAGGCATTGATTTGCTTTCCTTGCTGACCAGAGAAGCTGTTGGAGAAGTCCACTTTTTTTCTGCCATGGAAGCTAAGATCCAGGGGGGGGTTTCTCACCGTCAGTACTGGCATTTAATCATCCTGCAGTGGATGGCAGGGTATTCTCATTGGTGGGCCCCTAGGGTCTTACCCCGTGGGTCGCCATTAAATATTTTGGCTTCCGAAGCCACCTTGCCCTCTGCTCTTTCTGCGAGATGGTTCCGTTTCATAGAGATGTCAGATCCATCTCGCTCCTCCAGCCCTGCTTGTCTTGGAGCGCAACTAAGAGCTTTATGCTTTTAACCATTACAGAGATGATTAGGTTTGTCAGAGAATGGAAGAAAAGTGTTCTCCTGGGTCCCACCTCGGGGCTTCCCCATGGACAAGTTATTAACATTCCTTTCAACATTGGATTTTTCAGCCTTTTTTTGGAGAGGTGGGTTGGGGTAGGTCGGGGGGAGGGAGCCGAGCTGTTGGGTTTTTCCAGCCAAACGCACCGAATATTTCTCTGAAAACCCCTGTTGACACTTTCTTCATTTCATCCTGACAGTTTGAATTAGTTTTTATTAGGAAGTTTGGCTACAAAGCCGGCAGCAAGTTTTCTTTCTTTCTCTTTCTTTTTCTTCCTTGGTTGTCATTTACCTTGCACCCTGGAGTGATTGGGGTCAGGCTGTCAATCACAGTAGGCATGAAGGTCATGGCTACTGCTATGGGATATGGGACATCAGCTGTCATTAATACAGACAGTTCTCTTAAATACTCTACAGTCTTTTCCTGAAGAATAGACCCTACGGCAGAAAACATGGCTCATATTTTTTTAAGTTATTATTCTAAACCAGCTCCTTGTATTTGTTGGACAGAAATATTCTCCTTTTATGTTGACGTGATTATGAAAGATGTTTAAAGTATTTAAACTAAATTCTTGTTTTAAACAGTGTGTCTGTGTGTGTGCGCACATGCACATTTCTTTTATTTTCCTTGACTAATTTGATTTTAAAAACCCCTCAGTTTTTAAGTATTTCTTCATTGGAACAAGTTTGTATAAGATGCATCCTGAAGTTTCCTCCCAAGTAGCTCCCCTGAAAAATTTCCACTTGTTGGACAGATTCCACCAGCTCCAGAGGAATTTCTCATTTTGAAGATATTCCTCTTGGAATCAGTAGGTGGAAAATTAAATGTGTCAATTCTATGTCGAACAGCACTTTGATCTTACAAACGTAAGGCCCGATCTCTGCAAAAACTTAAGTACAGATTTTTTTTTTTGGTGCCAAAGAAGTTTAGGAGTGCAAGTCGCTGCAGTCAGTGAAGCTTGTGCACCTAAATCATTTGAAATTCCACTTTTAAGCAACGGTGAATTTACTCGCGTGTGTAGGCCCATTGAAATCTGTTATGCATGTATAAGTGATTGCAGAAGTTGACTCCAAGGATCTGCAGTACAAGAAATAGTCGGTCTTTACATCATGGCTTGATTCGAACCAAGGATTCCATTTTTTGGACATCCTGCTTCTCAGTCTCTAAATTGATTTTTCAGGTATGCATTAGAAATCAGCATATTGTGCTGCTGGAAAGAGGAGAACAAAAGGATTGATACTGCAGTGAATGGCACGGATAGAAAGAGCCTCAAACAAGCTGTAGCTGGGATTCAGATGAGACCAAAGGTTAAAAATCCTTAATATAGTAAATATAAATACTATGGTCCTACTCCAGGGAATGAGAGGAAGTTAGGGAAATCTTTTCATTCTTGGTGACTTGAGAGAATTCACAGTAGATGCTATACTTCAAGACCGTATGCTGAGCACCCAGGTCCATGGTGACCAGAAGTTGTTACCAACTAATTGCTGACTTGGGTGGACTGAGATCTGTTCTCCCTGTCCACTCCGTGTCACAAAAATGACCAGGACCCATGAATGCGCATTGGCCCTTTGTCAGCAAGTCGTCTCATCGTGGCTCATCACCAAATCAGTCTGAGACACCTGAGCTTCTGACTTGTCCCTACAGTGTAGGTCTACCCAGAGGTCATGACTGAAGCCTCTTGGTTGGGCAGCGTGAGGAATCCTGCTCAAATTTTACCTGTTTTGTGGATAAACCCACCTTGGAGTCTGAAGTATACCCGTGTGCAGGCTGTGCGAATGGCTGTTCTGTATGTCTCGTACGTACATTAGTATCATCCCTAGTTGACTTGCCCAGCGCTCACCTAGCACCTTTATCCCAACATAGAACTAGAAGTGAAATATTTGAATATCGTATTTACTTGCATAGTGCACACACCTTTTCCCCAAAAGTTAGCCCCCCAAAACTGCGGTGCGTGTCTTAAGTGGGGAAGCTGATTTTCTGCCCGGAAAACACGGTGGGTCACATTGCTTACTAAGAAAACAACACTTAAAAGCCTCTGGAAATGATGCCATTCTCCATACTGAAACCCATCACTTACCTTATTTGTGTCACAAATTGATGTATTCGTGCATCAAAGGAGAGTCTGGAGCCAGACAGCATAATATCAGGGAGCTGAAAAAGAAAGCCCTTTGAAGCTCTGAAACACCGTGGCAACGTTGAGCATTGTCATTAAGCATCGGTGGTTCATCGCGGTTATGGTTAAAATGTCGTTGCTGATTTTAAAGGTGAAGTTAGTGACTAAAGTAAACCCTCCATTTTCGGAGTGGTCTGCCTTTTATTCCAGGCGGCATGAGGGAGACTGGTGTAATAACCTTCTGCAGAAAGCACCATCTGCACCAGAGGAGCATCTGCACGCCACCAGCTTTTCCTGTTCTGCCAGAAGCATTCGTTACTGAGGCCTGGGGCATGCATGCTGCTCCCAGCCAGTGGGGAGCTGTGCCAGGGCTGGCCAGCCAGAACCTGCGTCCGCACTGCCACCACTTCCATAATGCAGGGTAGGAGAAGCAGCAGCTGCGTGGACGTAGCTTCCAGCCACCAAGTCCCAGTGCAGCTCCTGGAGTTGGACCCATGCTGCATCTGGGGAGAGGTTGCAGTGGGGAGAAGCAGGGTGCAGCTGGAAGTTGCCCAGCCCTGGCATACCATCTCGCAGCTTAGCTGGTCACGGGCATAGCCAAAGCTCTTGGGCTCTGTGGGTTGGATCCGGGGGCTCAACAAGGCCGTATGCTGCCGACTCCTGCTCTAGTATTTTTCCATAATCCAAAAATGAGTGAAAGTTTTGAACTGGCATTTCTCAGGGCTGCCGTGAATCTACGAATCTCTGCGTTTTTGAGAGTCACGTGTATGTGTTTGCACGCCAAACTGTGCTAACATTGCATGACTACCCTGCAGCACCCCTAAGCATCTCATGGCACCCCAGTGCCGCAGCACCCTGATTGAGATTTGCTGCTCTTGGGTCTCTGGAGTGGCCACCTTTGTAGGAGTCTAAAATGCCTTCTGTGCTTAAGAGGATGATCTTATGATTATCTTACATCATTCACCAGCAGGACAAAAGGGCTTTTGGCTGTCAGGACCTGCTGCAGGCTTCACTTCTGTTCTTGCATGTAACAGGCCTGCTTTCTTTTCATTTTGAACGTGCATCTTCCTTTTCTCACCATCGGTCTCTGCAGGCTTCTTCCCCACATCTTCCCCGTGCTTGCTGTCCCTGTGCTGCTCCAGCTCTTCTAGGGCAAAGTGAAACTGTGGGATCAAAGGAGCAGGGGGGCCTCACTCCCATTGGCAGCGGTGTCTTTTACACCCTTGGTTTGCTTTTACCGGCTGTGAATTTTCACAGGTCTGGCTTCTTTCATGCTTTGGCTGTATTTAACCTTTTTATTGCTTTGTTGGCAAGAAGTAACTCCGAGCAGGGTGGGCGAGGGAGGGGAGATGGGGAGAGCTTTAGAAATAAACCACCGCTGGTGTCAAGAATGGAGCATCCAACCAGAGGCGGGCCTGAGTCAAGAGCCTGATGTCCAGATACCAGCTCCTTGGGCTGTGGCTTATGGCCGTGCTCAAACCCAAGATACAGTATGCTAGAAGCCATATAAAGAACCAGCCAGAAGAGATCAAGCAATATCTGAGAGGCACCATCCCACGCTAACAAAGCACCATGTTCATCTAAGGAAGGTCAAGAAAGAGCAACCCTACCACTGTGGCCAGAAGGACCTAGTGTGAGGCTTCAGCTGGCTGTGGGCCTTTTAAAAATGTCATCAGGAGCCAGGTCCTGCAGAGTGCTGACTGCTGACTAGTCCCCTTGATAGCAATAAGAGATTAATGTGCCCAGAGTCTAGTGGAATTGGGACCCGAATTGTAAAGGGGCATTTAAGGGGGTGATCTGTGGGTGGGCACAGGTCCTGGAGTGTGGTGGTTGAGCCCACTTGAGGTAAGGGCAACTACACGCACTCAACATCAGCGGGTTTGGGAGCTGTGGGGTGGGAAGGGGCCTGCCAAGCCGCTGCCAGGACAGGCTTCAGGGAGCTGACATGCTAGATAGCTAAGTACAGAGCAAGCCTGCCTCAGACACAAGTGGCTGGAGATAACTTGAAGGCTTTCTTTTGTTTATCCTGTCGTTCTCTGCTTTGTAATCTCGCCATTTGTCAGGTAAAACAGGATAAGGAGCAAAAGGTCACAGGGTTGATTTACCAGGAGCCCTAAAGTTATTAATGTTTCTGAACTTTCCAGTCTGAAATGTTCTTTGCTGTCCAGCTGCCTGTCATCCTGCTCTCAGAGATAAAGGCTCTGTCGTTTCAGGCCTAATGCGCTGCCGACGATAGATCAAAGGAGTCTGCATTTCACTTGCTTTCCCAAACCTGCTTCAAAAAGAAAGGATTGCACCTAGCTGGGAGGAGAGGGCAGGGCTGCTGGCCAGAGGAGCTTCCCCAGCAGTACTTTAGGTGACCTGCAAAGATGGCCTCTCTTAATGGCCTCGATTTAGCTTTTTAGTGAATGGAAAAAAGAACCTTTTAAAACCCCAAACATCCCTTCCCAAAATCCAGGCAGTGCTGAGTCCTCTACTATTAAAGCTTTGTTAGAGGATTGCATGTTCTCAGTTGTAGGAGACTGATTCAGCCAAAAAAATAGGGAGCAGACTTTCAAAGTAAGCATTTGTACACGTAATGTCCCCTCTTCCCCATCCTGGATTATCAACCAGGTTTGAAATGGGACCTTTAGGACCAGGTGGAGCTCTCAGGTGCTTGAAGGAAAAGATCAATTATGGTAATAGAAGTATAGCAGCTTGGGGCTGTTTTCAGTAGAGCCGTCAGTGCAGCGTGATGATGAGATAGCGGTGTTGCTCTGCTCGTGTGCGGATGCACCTCGCTCTGTTTGCGCGCAAGTCCATGCTTGTGAAAAACTCCAACCTTTATTAGCGTGGTAGGTATCGGCGCGTGCAAGAATTGGTAGCTGTAAACGTGCATTTGTATACGCGTGACTTTGAAATTCAGGCATGCTGTTGTCCCCCAGTTAGCTTGGAAGCGTAATTCTGTCTCCTGGTGCTACACCATTGTGTTTCTTGGGATGCGTGGTGGAGGATTACATGCAGCTGAAGAGCTAGTATTCCCTTTACTGCTGTGTGACTACATCTGCCTTTTGTAATGCCAATTAATACCAAAGGCTTGGCCCGTGCAGAGGTTGATGAAGTGCTGGGAAGACTTCTGCAGCTCAGTTGGAGGAAGGGGTCCCTCCCCGAAGCTCCTTCACTGTCCTCTGCCTGGTGGCCTGTGGCATGCCAAGGCAAAATGGTGGCTCCTTCTGGCGGCCAGGCTCCATTTCCCAGCAGCCCCTGCCTGCATGGCTGGGGCTGGTTTCCATGGAGACCCCAGCAGCAGCTGTGCTGTGATAATGGGGGGGTCAGGGTTAGGGGTTTCCGTGGAGACCAGCCCCAGCAGCGCTGGCAGGGTGTGTGGCAGGGCGCAGAGCTGCTCCAGAGCCGGGCTGGGATCTTGCAGCAGTGACGGTGTGGTCCAGGGCAGAGCTGCAGTTGGCATGCTCCGTGCAGGCAGCGTATCGCAGCTCTGCCTCGGCTCCTTGCAGCGGTGACAGCATGGTCCAGAGCCGCGATCCTCTGCCTGCACGGCCTTGCCTGGAGCATGTAGGCTGCGAGGTCCCAACCCAGCCCCGGAGCAGCTCCCCGCTCTGCTGTGTGCCCTGCCAGCACGGCTCGGGTTGGTCTCCATGGAAACCCCAGCCCTCTGCTGTCATAGTATGGATGCTGCTGGAGTCTCTGTGGAAACCAGCCCCAGCTGCATGGGCAGGGGCTGCTGGGAAATGGACTCCACTGCTGGCAGGAGCTGGCCGATGGGCTGAACTTTGCCCACCTCTGCCCTGGGACGTTAGAGGATGGTTATCTCTGAGATCTGTCCCAGTAAAATTGGAGAGCTGTGTGCTCTCGGCGGCACTGGAGTCCTTCCTGCCCTGCCATGGCAAGAACCAGGCACTGCCTTGCCAGTGGTTGCTGTGCTTTTTGGCTTGGAAAAGTGCGCACCAGCGAGTTAATGCTGGGTGAGGGGCACTGTTAACCTCCCACACCCTCTTCTGCAGATCACAGCAGAGGGCAGGGGGCAGCTTCCTCCTTAGGCTCCTTCTTCCTCTTCAGGACCTTCCCTCCTCACGGTAGGTTCCTCCACAGGTTTGCTGTACTCCGCACTGCCTCGGTATGCATGGAGGAGAGGAGGGGGAGCACTAACCCCAGCGGGGAGACCTGGGCCAGCTCTGCAGACCTTCTTCTAACCACGCACTGGGACACTGCTGCACTTGGGTGTGGTGGGGCTTTGGCAGGCAGAGCATTGAAAATCAGCCTAGCAGACAGCGCTGCACTTCTGCATTTATTGTTTGTATAAACAGCTGTTCAGGCTGAGGGATCTTCCCAAATCTGATTTGTCATGGTATAAAAATACACGTCTATAGCACTACTGTAAAAGAGGCACAGGGCCTGTGGGGTTGATTCACAGAAGCGCCGAGTTTCCACGGCTCCAGTTTGAAGGGGGTGGGAACTGCATGTAATGGCACCTCTGGTTATTGGGATCTAAAGCAGAAGGGTGGTCGGTTCAAGGTGTTAGCTTGGGATTCAGGAGACAGTTTCAGGTCCTACCTCCTTGACACGGACACTGGGTACGTCACTCGCTCTCCTGGAAGGCAGGGTCGATGATACTTCACAGGGGCAATTATGAGAATGAAGGTGCTAAAGATTTTGAGGTGGTCTCATACCGGGTAGAGGGGACCTGGGATCTCCTTCCTTCTCCTGGATTTAAAGCAGTTTGCAAATCGTTTTCTTTCAATTCTGCTTTCCAGCTCCACCGAGGTTGATGACATGATTAGAAAATCCACCAACTTGCTCCTGACTCGAACACTCAGCAACTGTTTACAAACTGTTATTAAGAGGAGAAACATAGGGCTGACGGAGGTAAGCGTTTCCCTTCCAGCAGGAAAATCCTCTCATCACAGCAATACCACGTTTCAGGTTATGTGATCTTTGTACGGCCTTCACAGCTCACTGAGGGTGCCTTGTTAATGGAGTAGCATCGGTATTGCTGTCAAGTGTTCACCTTTTAAATCCTATGGGGAAGCTCTATAGCGTTGCTGAGCTCTGTGCTTGGGGAGAGAAGAATATCTTTGCTCAGTTCTCAGCTAGTTAGTGTAACAAGGAACATATGGCAATGATAAATTCAAATAGTCTTAAAAAAAAGACTAGCATTTATATTCAGGCAGCCAGTTGGCATTGTAGTGTGTGATCAGAACAGCATTGGGTTAGGTGGTATAGTAACATGGACTTTAAAAGACAGTCCCTGTCCCAGAAATTATTTCCTGTCCAGGGACGGAGAAGTAACTTCCTACATGGAAGACACCATTCCTGATAGTTTTTCAAAGTGGTCGTGAGCCAACAGTTTTCATGTTGGCACGTGTTGTTTGCGGGAGACTTTTTCAGAAGTTAAATCAGTTGAATGTTTGTAGATTTATAAGCTGCATACACATGCGTACCATACTTAGGCCAGTGGACTTCATAATCAGAGACAATGCGCAATTCTGTAATATCTGTACTAGTAGTAGTAATATCCTTGATCAGTATTATAATTACTGATTGTGGATACCAAGATGAGACCTGATCAACATTTGCTTTGATTTAATCAAGTTCTGTACTGGCCTTCCCATGAAAGGCTCAGGGCAGCTTACAGTAAAAGGCAAAATTAATAGAAACGGAGCACAAGAGAAAGCTGTAACTTGCTTTGCCTTGAACGTTGTTAGTGTTTTAGGAATATTTCTATATTCAAGATGTGAATTGCAACACGTCAAGACCTCCCATGTAGGTATCCTCCAGTTTCCAGCTGGGATTCACCCCTGTCCTGCTCTTCAGAGTGTGAAGTATCCAGGTTGTAGCTGTATTGGTTTAAAGGAAAAAGCAATCGGGACTCGTAGTAGAGGTGATATCTTTTATTAAACCACCAGATTTTTGCAAAAAAAAATAAAATCTTCAATTGCAAGCTTTCAGGAACAAACCAGACATTGGAGAAAAGATTGTAAAAGTTCTGGGTAGAAGTGAAAGTTCATATTTCCTAGGATGTCACAGAGGAGTCAATAGATGGTGTCTTCAGAGTACATTTGTTCTTGGGGGCATATTTCTTTTCTTTCCCCTGTCCTGTTGGGGATCCCTGGGAATAAGCAATGCAATGACACTGCTACCCTGTTCTACCCGTTTTAGAAATAAGCCACGGAGTATACAGAAAGAATCAAATTCTTAGTAACTTTGTGAATGGCTCTTAATAACTTCATATTTTACCATGGTAGCTGCTCAGCCCTGCTTTAAGTATAAGCCTGATTCGGCGTGTGTTTCACTCTGGGAGGGAAGGTGATGCTAGAAGAAGAAAATAATGGGCTGAGGAGAGTGCGGAGGTGGAGGGTTTGTTCAGCTGCGCTGGCGCTGCTGCTCCGGAGCTGAAGAAGGATCCTGCAGGAAATGCCGACAGGTCATGACATTTCAGACTCCAGTTTAAAACAAAGGTCTAATTTGTCAGGAGGTGCCTGCCCACAGTGTTTTGCTTTGGAGCTCTTTTCATATGATTAAGCCTGGCTTCTCCGGCCGGCTCCACATTGCTTACAAATGAACGGTTTCAGCAGCACGTTTCTACTTTTTAATTTAAAACTGGCCTAAATGAGTAACTTTCCTTTCCAATTTAGTCACGAGCAAGTAAGATGAAACCTTGCAACTGAAAATCGATTGTTTGAGCTCTCTAGTGCGGGGCAAACATTGGCCTGTGATCCTAAAAGGAGAAGCTTGCTGAGCTCGTTTGAGGCTGTTGAAGTCCTTTTTACACGTTCTCAATGTGTTTCTCAGAGCCAGATCAAGGGTTACAACCTTGTATGCTCACGTGTCACTTAAGGCTATGTCCTCAGCTTCCCTCCTCACCCTGAGTCTGCTGTTGACACAAATGGTGCTCCTCCTTGAGCGCAGGAGAGACTGGAAAGTGGGCAGAGCACCTGGCTTGGGAGTATCCTTAACATAGTGACAACCCTATAGACACCAGCGTCTCCAAGGTTTCCTACCCCCTGCAACTATCTCTACAAGATACAGGACTCAGCTTGCGACCTCCAGTGCAAGCTTTCCATGTTGTTCTTGCATTTTACACTTTACAGTTTTCTGAAAAGTTTGGTCCACATCTGTCCATCGATTAGTTAGAGAGATATAGATAGCTCTCTCTCTTTCTCTCTCCTCTCTTCTCCCTGTGACTTTTTAATTGAAACCCCTTTGGGATTCTTGTCAAAGTGCTTCATCCATCAACAGACTCTCCTAGCTGCTGTTATCTTAACTCTGACAGTGGGCAAGATCTAAGCATCGATGGCACATCACCTGGTGCTAGTTTTTCACAGGGGCACGGCGGTACTGAAACCTCACTCTGGCTTTCCTGCAAAAGTGGTTGCTGAATATTCCTTTAAAGTAGACCACCAACCTCTGTTTTCTCCCCCAAAGCGTGCAAGCCTAGGAGCCTTCCTTTAGACAGAATTAAAAAATCCTTTCAGGAAATTGTCCAGTTTTTTGTGGTATGAGAGAAGGCCATGAAAGGTCAAGCTTTCTCTTCCCAAATATTATCCTTGTGGATTAGAATTTGTGACCAGGTAGCAGATAACAAATGCCCCTGCTCAAGTAGAGCTCAGGCAACATCTGCAGAAGTCTTCTATGGGATAAGATCTGTGAACATACTTAGAGGCTTAAACCCTTAGTAAAAAGTACAGGCTATGCCCTGTGTCTGGCGACTGGATCAGGTGGCAAGCTCAGGAGGGCAGTTCTGCAATCCTTATTCAGTTAGCTGTAATGATTGCTCAGTCCTCCATCATGTCGGTCTGAGAACTGCTAGCTAAGCATTAGGAGGAGGACCCGCATGAACAAAGACTTGAATAGTTAATTATGAGAGTAACTATAATTCTCCAAGAGAAGTGGGGAACCACAGTTACTGGGAGATGAGCAGTAAGCTGCTCTTTTTTTTTGTAGAAACGCTTTGAATATGAATGTGCTAGATGCTTGTGGGATCTGGTAGATCAGCACCATCTAATTGCTAAGCATGCTGCAGCAGGGACAATGACTTTTCCCATCTACCAATTTGCACATCACCTCTTAAGCCAGATGCATCCCAATCTCCCATCCAGAGAGACAGTAGTATGGCATATCCATTAACAAGGAAGAGAGGGTCAAAACTAATGCAGTGGTGGCACAGGGGGGTTGCAGGAGAAGAAAAAAAAACTTCCCAGTTGTTTGGGCTACTGGGTGCAGAAGCATTATATCCCAAAGTTGAGAAGGAGAGGAGTCAAGTACCAAGGAGCCAGAGGGAGTTTGAACAGTTGATATTGGTTTGTGGCAAGAGAACCAGTTGGCATGTGGGGTTGGAGATGGCTGGCACGGGCAGATTGACTACTGCAGATGGGAAGGCTGGGAGGAGCTTTGCATGGCTAGTTAGCAGGTTCTAGGCATGTCAAATGCAGAAAATGTGTCTGAAAAATTTGTGCAAGGGATAGGTGGGAAAGTGTCCTCTATCATCCAGGTGCCAGGGCACGAGATGAAACAGGGCAGGCTTCTGAAGCCTGAGCAAGGATCTTGGGATGATGTTGTGTATTCACATTAATGCGGGGTTTTTGCTGGTAGCCGCGTTGGTCTAAGGACATAGGTAGGCGAGGTTCTTTGAGTAGATGTGATCTCTTTTATCTAATAAGTGATATCTTTATCTAATAAAAGAACTCAAAGAACCTTGCCTGCCTATTCACACTAGTGGCACTCCCTTTCGGGATACTTCAGGCTATTGTGATGTAGGGCAGCCAAGAAGTGCTGAAAAAGTACGTGCAGTCTGTTTTGGACGTCCTGGTGCCGTGAGACTGGCAGAAGAGGAACCCCCAGCTAGACAGGAAATGGAAACCCCTAGCTAGGCAAGTGATATAAGCTGGTTTTGGTCATGTGGAGCACTGGTCCACTTCTGGGAGCGGGTATTTAGTTCTGGAAGGGGAATCCGTCTTCCAAGGGCCAAGCTCGCAAGCCAAATCAGGAGGGCATTATATAAACAACATGCAGAAGACGAAAAGGGAAATGAATGAGCACTCATCAAGCCCAAAATCGAGATTGCGAGAACCAGCATGCTGAGGAATGTGCAGAGAAGTACCACCTCTTCTTGTATATAACATTGCATCTTTTCCCCAAAAAGTGTTTATTATCTGCGAGGAAATCTGATAGAGGAGTTTCTTCCATTACTGGACAAAAGAGACTAAAGTCAGTATGCGATCCACAGGGAGCAAAGCAATGAGCAGGCTCAGCTCCCCAGGTAAATGCAAGAGTCTAGGTTGTAGCTGTGTTGGTCTAAGGACATCGGCAGACAAGGTTCCTTGGGTGAATTTGATATCTTTTATTAGACCAACCCAAATAGTTGGAGAATAGTTATTAAGCAAGCTTTTGAGTTCAAAAACCCTTCGTCAGGCTAAGGAAGTTTTAGCAGTTGGTGTGTGCTCTTCCTGGATGGAAAATGCAGGTAAATGCAAGAAACTCATTTACTGCAAGAAAAGACCTTTCTTTCCTTCATTTTGCCTTTCAAAAACCAGGTGTATATCTTATTCTGGGGCATGCTGTATATGAGAAGATAGAGTAATTTAATTGTCTCTATACCACTGGTCGGAGCCTGAGGATTAGATGACAGGAACCGAAATTGCTCACTTATGAACATAAATGTGATCACTTCTGGGGTGGATCTAGGGGATGTACTTGTACCCCCCCCCCCCTTTGATTTCTGTTTAAAACCCAACCACCTGGTAGTGACAGCAGCATTTCTATTCGGGCAGCAATGAGGGACTCATTTAGCTTCGTAGCTCATTATAATCTATCTGATTCCTTCTAATTGCTTTGTTTCATGATTATTAACGACCCTTTCCTTTTTGAATGGTCTTCATGTTCCACTAATCAAACTACCCTTCTGCAATTCTGCGGCCTGCTAGTTGCACCTGGTGACATAGCTCCTATTTTACAGTCCTGTGCACTGTATTGAACTCATTCCAGTAAAGTTATAGTTGTTTTTGCTTCCACCTTAAACTGAAAAATACAGCCCTAGGGCCCTAGCAGATTAAAGCGTCCAGCTTTTTAACTGGAGAAAAATGTTGTTTTATATGTGATGATGCACCTCGCCATCTGCACCCCTGTATTCAAAATCCTAGATCAGCCCGTGTCCACATCAGTATTCAGTCACTGGGGGTTGGGTTTGTATGCGTGGACTGGTAAACTCAGTGGTTACAGACAAAGAATTTAATTTCTGTATGAATCCTATAAATTGTAGGAAAAATATTGTCACGGGGGACTTCAGTCTGGGTGGTATTTACGGGAGATCTCATGCTGCACGTGCCAGCATATCACCGATGTATTTGGTCTCTCTCTCCCAGTGCCTTAAGTGCAGTTCCCTTTGCAAATAGTCTATCTAGTCCATCAATCAGCCCCACAATCTGAGGACACTTCAGTGTTTAGTGCCACATGGAGATTAAATGTCTTGCTTGAAGCTATTCTCTTGTTTGTCTTATACCCATAGCATGCAAGGTGATTTGCAAGAAGGCAGGGTTCCTGCTGGAGAAATTACTAATCTGAATCAATAGCTAAATAAGTTGTTCTCTAACAGAAGCATGGACTGTCTTGCCCTGGACGTGAAACACTTGAATTGAATTGACTCCAGCTGAGTGTTTTGCTTTGTAGTTGTCCATAACGTCACAAGCTATTATCCTGTCTACATGCCACTTGCTCACTTCATGAAGGAAGCAGCGAAAACAAAAGATAAATAAAGCCACAAAAGTTAGACGTAGTACGCTCAAAGACAGGAGGCTGAGGAATGCTGTAGCACATACCACCTGTAGTGAAGTAAAACCAGTTCATGATTACCAGCAAGCTGTCTGTGGTTTCGTTTTTAAATGCCCTTGTGTGATATCGTTGGCTGTCACTCAGAAATACAGGTTATTTAGGGTTATGCTTCTGGTCGGGATTTGGTACCTTGTGTAACCTTCTTGCATTTTAAAGGTGTTTGAAGTGCCCTGAAAGGGGCAATGATTGACAGTTGAATTCACAAAATTCATAAAATCCTTGTGATGTTAACACTTTCCCAAGTGTGATCTCTCTTAAGTTTCATGTGTTGCTAAGACGGGGCAATCCTCCTTTAGCCTTCAGAAGGGCATGGTGTGTTTTGACAGTGTCAAGAGTAACAAAAGCCCCTTATAAATTGGTATTTGTTCATTTGACATGACCTGACTTTTAGAACACGAGACGCATCTGAACATATTCTTTTTCCTTTACAGCTTGTGCAAATTATCATTAATACAACCCATTTGGAGAAGTCCTGCCGGTTCCTAGAGGAATTCATAACCAATATAACCAATGTACTCCCAGAGACGGTCCACACAACCAAACTGTATGGGACCACCACATTCAAAGTGAGAAATAGCCTTTGCTTTTCTTGTAGGTTATGATTTATGGGGGGGTAAGCTGTTGTTCGTATTCCACAGACTCTTATTGTGTGAAATATTTTTAACAACACGGATGCAGAAATTCTGAGCATCTCTTAATCTGCAATGTCCTTTCAACATGCTTTTTCTTTTGAACTGTTTTAAATAGGGATTTTTTAAAAAAGACGTGCAATTGCTAGTGCTTATCACCCAACAGAAGCAAAGCAGCCAGGAAAACCAATGAGAAGTAAGGCATGGTATATATGACTATGTTCCAAAAGTTAGTTTTGTGTGTGCTTGCTCCTTAGTTTGTGCCCCAAGTGTATTGAAGTTACCTTTTGACATGGCATCTGAATACCACCAAACTACCTTACCAACATGTCTCTCCTGGCCACTGTGTATATTACTAACGGGGCATTATAGCAGCCACCACCAGTGCATCTACCAGCGAGTTCCTCGCACAACCAAATAGTAGAAAACACTACCTCCCAAAAGAACACGAGCACAAGCGAACAAGAGAGAGTGTGTGACTGCTTCATAGCAATTTTTGGAAATGTGCAAGCTCTTCTGTTCTGGGTAGCAGCTTGTAAAGAGCAGAGAGATGCCGTAGGCAGAAGGAGACCACTGGACTTTGCTCGATGACATGGGATTTGAAAGATGCTCTAGTAAGACTATGAGAAGGAGGGATAGTAAAATTGTAGGAGTGAGATGGGGCAAGAGACTGCTGTGTAGTTCAGGTGACAAATGTCATCTATTTTTTTTGTTTGAAGGAAGGGATTTGTGTCAGCCTACTTATTAAGTAGTGCTGACAATGCCAACATGCTGTCTCAGTGCTGACTCTGTTGGAAGCAGAAGAGTCAAATGCTGCGACGGCGAGGGAATTTAACAACAAAATGCGTTCGTTTTTGTGGGAGCCGTATGGCTAAATCTCTTTTTCTTGGGAAAACTCAATCGGAAGCTCCAATTGATTGATATTATATAGATAGAAAATCATGGGGAGTAAGTAAGTTTAAAAAAAGAGAGAGAAGGGTCTGGCCCCCACCAACATTTTTGTTACAAATTTTTAAAGTTGAGACTGTTCAAAGTTTTTTTTTACCAAGTCTGCTCCAGACCAAGTGCTCATCATAAGATGATTATCGATGCTGAATGTAGGCTCTTATGTAGTTTTTCTGTGACTACCTAAATAACTCCTTTTGGACAGAAACGTCTCGCTTCGTGCCTGTGATACCTGGAAGGATTATGGAAATACATTCAGAAAGAGTTAATGTTCTGTGAATTCAGCCTTTACTTGGCAGCACAGTGTTTTGTTATGCTGTTAGAAAAAAGGACCAGACGTGCTACTGGAAGAGTACACCAGGCATTTCTGGCTTGACTGATGAAGAAAAGGGACCTTTAGTACATAACGCACAGGATGGAAAAGGAAGCTAATGAAGAACAAGCAAAGGGTGCAGCCTTTCTGCATTATACCTTAGTATCACCCACACTGCCCAGGCTAGGAGGCATGACTTCCTTTCGGACCATATTCCACAGTCTTTTCTTCATGCTTTCTAGGATGCCCGCCATGCTGCAGAGGAAGAGATCTACACCAATCTGAACCAGAAGATCGACCAATTCTTGCAGCTGGCGGATTATGATTGGATGGCAGCAGAACCGGGCAGCAGAGCCAGCGATTACCTTGTAGATCTGATTGCCTTCCTGCGCAGCACCTTTGCCGTGTTCACACACCTCCCTGTAAGTGCCAGCCTGGCCCGGTTTATGGAAGCTGAGAGGGGAGAAGGGTTTGATGCCACGGTTGAAGCTTCAGGCTGTTAACCTTGTTTTTCTTGGAGCGTATATTATAAATAATAACCGATGGGGATAGAGGTCATGAACAGAATGGTTTTATTCTAGTATATCCTATCGGGTGTTATCAGAAGTCAGGCTTCCTTAAACTTCTCCTGAATTAGCTTGTTTATTTGAAAGCCTGGGAGAAACGTACAGATCAGTGATAAGAAAGTCAGGGACATAACTGATTATGTATTCATGTTTACATTTTATTTTAAGTATCTGAGATTGTAGGGGGTTTTTTCTAAATAGCGTTGAACTTTAAAAATTTTTTTTTTATGAAGAACGTTGCATAGTTTGAGGATGTATTTTTGCCTTTGGGTATTTCGAGTTGTATTTATGTCCCAAATGTGCTCGTGAAGCCACCAGAAACCCTGGCTCAAACTACAGCTTTGGATCCTACAGTAGAGATTAGTTTTTCTTCATCTAAAATATGCCTTCAGTTTTCTTACCTGTTGTTCCTAGGAAAAAAAAACACCTATTCATTTTCATTGTGTTTTTGATTAGGTGAAATGTAGTATCCCACTGAGTAAAAGTACATCTTCATCAGGCAGTTTCACTTCTTCACAAGCATCTCCTTTCTTTTTTACTTTGGGTCTCGTAGATTTTGTACGTATTAGTATCTTCCTTTACAATTTTGCAGTGGAAAGAAATAACATCGAAGGTGGCATTTATACAGCGTATAATAACGACTTGTTGCTTTTGTTTCACAACTTGCTGCTTTCTCATATGAGGTTTCCAATGCTGCGATACATCACAGTAAATTTTGCCTACTTTGAAGTCAGATGACAAAGCATGTTCTGGTCCAGTTGCAGTTCTGTCTGCCTTTGCTTCATTCCTCTTGTCCATACCTGTGTGACTGAGCTACTGCAAAGGTTTTTAGCTACCCAGCAGTGTCAGTGAGCCAGTGCTAAAACATTTCCTAAATGTCTTAGTGGTACATTTAGGAAATCCAGCGTCCGTGGCACTTTGGACCCCACGAGAGCGCTCTTCATGATGTCAAGGAGATTTGACAATTGCAAAAAGGCTAGTTCTGGTTGTTGGGGGATGCTGACATGCCAACGGTGAGATTAAGAAGTTGATTCCAGTCCTTCATACTTGAGTCCACCATTGAGGCTGAACTGCAAAAGGGAGTACATGCCTGAATCTGGCGTGTACCACAGCTAACTTTTTTTGGGGTCAAAATGATTGGGTGACTTTTGCTTTGGGTCAAGTGCATTTCCAAACCGGCTCTATTCCATGGTGCAGCACAGGTCGGTGAGATGACAAGGCTGGGTTGGGCCTTGGTGTTGGATCTAGCATTGGGATATAGAAATACCTGAATGTCAGTTGGATACTTCAACTACTAGACCTCTCAGTTTATAGGTGTCTGACAAGTTTAATGGCTGCCACCATGGAGCGTCGGCAGGTTTTTAATCTGGTCATTTGAATCGGATGAGCAGCTACGCTAGTCGCAGTAGTAGGTTGTTGTCTCATGTGGATCAGCTGGTAAAGGGGATGCACACAGTTTAAAGTGTTCCTTGAGTGGTGTTTCGAAGTACCGTGTCTAAACCAAAGATATTTGTGAATATAACAATGGCAGAGGTTGTGCTGTAGCGTAAGTGGAATTCATGCTTTCTCACCAGGTCATTTTGGGCGATGTAGTGACGATTTCAGTGCATGTAAGCCTAGGATGAAAGGGGAGGCAGTTTATTGAAATACAGGTGAATATGTATTAGGAAATCAAACACTTAAAACCAAAAAAAGCACTGCAATGTATTCTCCTCTTTCACCACACACACATTCATTCACTCACTCACTCACCCACTTTCTCTCTTTTTCACTCTGTGTGTGTCTCTCCATCTCTCTCTCTCACTTCCTCTCCAGTAAGGGCAGAAATCCCCTCTTTGTTCATTCTCTGCTTCTGTGAAGTCTTGCTCTATCCCCTGCTTGACAGGGTGTCTTTTCACTGAAGCATGAAGCATAGCTAACATGGAGATGTGAAAGAGGAAAGACATGCCCGCAATGATTTATGAGATGGACCCAGGGTGATTTATCTTCCTTAAAACATTAACGTTTCCTTTTCAAATTAATCAAAATTGTTTTGGAAATGGGAAAGGCAGCTACTTAGCCCCCAAAAAGATTGTGCCGCCTGGAAGCAACCTCTCTGTTCCAACCCTGGTTTAAAAAAAAAAATTTTTTTTAGATCCATCGCTGCTCCAAAAACTGCTCTACCTATTCCTAATGATGAGTTACCAGGTTAATGATACGGAGCCAGCGCATGCACACACAACAGTGCTGCACGGGTCCCATAAGTTCAGAATATGAGCTTCAAAACATTGTACATGTGCTTAATTCCCAGCACCACCCTGTGAGGTAGGTTGGGTCATTTAATTAGATTCTAAAGAATAATGCTTAAGGCTGTGGATCTGGTTTAAACTATTTGTATAAAACTAAAATTTAGGATGCATCAAAGCTACATTTTGTAGAAGAACATTGAAAATGCACCCTCGTTCCAAATTGTTGAGGGGTTCCTATGTAACCTAAGGCCAGGAGGAACTGTGACACTATGTCTTTAAACAAAAAATAGTGCTTTCTGAATTACAACAGAGTCAGTTTACTTCCTTGGGGCATGTGTAGACAAAATGGGGGCCCTAAATTGATGCAGTGACTTTTAAAAAAACACCGCTTCAATTTAGGGCTGATTTAAACCCCTGTGTCGTGCACACCCCCCCGTCCCTGTTCTTGTAAGGCTTGGCAGACTTTCGCAGATTGATCCTATAATTTGTGTGTCTCTAACTATATTGCATTCAGCTAATAAAACTTCAGTTCTGTTCCCTAGAGAAGCCCCAGGTCTACCTATAGCATTGTACATCATAGAAATTTATAAAACAGCCTATTGAAGCAGTGTGAAAGCAAGTAGCAGAAAAGGTTTGACAGGCAATGGAAACAGAAATAAGGAAGACTAACTATGAAACATTAGCATATAGAAGAAGATATTTATGGCACTGTGGTGGAAGAGCAGCACTTGTTGCCTCTAGGTTGTTGGTTTGAATCCAACCCTGGTCATTAGTAGCGTAAGACTTTTGATACAGGACGAGTGGCTGTTGCATTGGGTGAAGTCTCGGTCCTGTTTCCAAAACCCATGGTTTGTTCACTTAGCAATCCAAGTGATGGGTCCATGCAGAGTGAGCTGTCCTCATGTTCCTTGAAATGGCCCCTGCAAACCAGAGTTGAGACACTTTATCAGGAAAACTCCCCATCACTCCCACCCATCCTGTTTCTTTTCTCTGTATATGTAATTGTCATTTTCCAAGACTGTTGATCACGGTTACTCTGTTCACTCAGAATAGTTTGTAGAGGATATTTTATTTTCTTTAACTCACAAAAGTTCACTAGAGGAAGATCTGTCAAGCTCACAAGATCCTTAAATAGCAAGAAACGGGTTAAATGATACACACTAAAGCGGCATTATGTGTTTGTCCCAAACCTTCACCAGCCGAAATGTTAGGGCTACTTACGGACTTCTTCCAATGGTGACTATGACCAGCAAGCAAAATGCTTGGCCTGCCTAAGCCTATGGATTTTTTTCATGGCCATGCTAGTTATAGAAAGCTGGTCCGTCCCATAATAAATCTGAGACCAAAGCCTTGAGCCTGAGAAGGTGTGCTTAATTTAATATATGTAACATAGTCCTCTCTTTTTTAATGGAGCAGTAGCAGAGGTCTTTAGGGTTAAGGCTTTCAGCTTCTGGTCGGGTAGATCAAATCTCCTTGAAGGATCCAAGTGCCTCGAGGTAGAATTTCCCCTGGAGGGAAAAGAAAAACTCGGATAGTAACTTTGCACGATGCTCAGGGTAAATTAAGATTTAAGCTGGATTATGGCTTCGCTCCTTGCTTTTGAGTGCCGGAGAGCTGTGCTTTTACAGTAGTTGTAAGCGAGCTCCAATATTGACCCAAACTATCACCGTATTCTCTTTATACCACGTACCTCCTAATAACACACGCACCTTGTTTGGGGGAAGGGAGAGGGAAGATTTCCCCTGCCCCAGACTTTTTATAGCTGCATGGGGCAGAGCTTGATCTTCAGCTCACTCGCCCTCCCTTTCCTGTTCAGGTAAAACCTTTTAGTTTGAACTTTTTCCCAGCTGAATTGTTTGCTTTCCCCCGAGCAGGAAAGGCAGGGCTTGCTGAAGATGAGGTTTTGTCCCTGCTCCAGTTCAGCTGTGGAAGTGTTAAAATGACGGCTACTGCCGAAGACGGGACGCTGTCCCTTTTGTGGGGTAGGGAATACGGACGCGCGGGAGAGGAAAAGCAGCAGCAGCTTTGTGACAGCGTCTTCATGCTTCTACTCTGGGCAGAAAAGCATCGGCTTCCTCACTTAAGACATGCATCCCCATTTGTGAAGATATGTTTTTGGGGAAAGGTGCGTGTGGTATGCAAGGAAATACAGTCGTAGTTAATACAGCTCGACATGCTTGGAGACGCAGGAGGCTTCCAGACATTCAAAACATGTTCCTTCCTTTCTCCTTCCCAGGAGAAAAGCTGAACCTCCGTGGGGCTAAGAGAGGAGAGCTGCCGGTAGCAGTTTTGAATATCCATCAGGGCAAAGAGGGCCTGAAACGAGGGTAGTTAGTTTATTTGTGGGGAAAATAGCAGTTTTTTGTTCACTTTTCGATCCTTGAATTTTTTCTTTTCGTTTCTCTCTCAACAGTTAACACTCTTTTGGCTTTACATGTGGGCTTGATGGCCCTAATTGCCGGGTTGATGGCCAGGGTGGACGGGGCTGTTTTGAGGAGGTCTGTGCGGTTCTTCCTAACTTGCTGCTCGTTTGGGAAGATGGCAAATTTAGGGCTGCATATTGGATCCAGAACGCCAGCATACCTCCAGCACATGTTTCAGGGTGAAGAGTTCACGGTTAAACAAATGGGACTGTAGCACTACGCTGCTGCACAAAACTTTCTTGGTGGTTTACAGCCACAATTAAAAAATGGTCTGTTAAGTGCTCACGGCATTTCAAAACAAATAGCGTGTTATTGGAGAGGAAAGCACAGCAGACCCGAGGCCCTGTGGCCTTCTCCTTTCTGAATTAGCAAGTGCAATTTGCTGCCCCGTTATTAAAACGCGGCACGCTCTCCTGCTTTGCCAGCCGAGACGAAGAACTTGAATGCATCAGAAAGGAAAGGGGCTCTTCCTTGCTCTTCGGCGGGTGAAGGGCCGTGGTTGGGGTAGAGTAATAATTGGCGCACGAGGGCTGGAAGGGAGCGAATGAAACGGCCTTTTGTCCACGATGGCTGCTTGTTGTTTCTAGTTCTCGTTGGACAAGTTAATGTAAATTGCATTGACAAGGCTACTCCAAACACGGTGATTTGTTGACTTTAAGCTTTTCAAAGATGGAGAGCTGTGTCAACACCTACCGTGAACTGTCAGGTTAACAAAGCAAGGATGTTGTTTTGGGAAGGGGGAGGGGGGAGCGAAAGCTGGAGCGGGGAAGAGTTGGGGAAAGGGGCGTGTTTTTGTTTTTATTTTAGGTTTCCTTTAATCCTCTGTTAGTCTTGTATCCTGATAACCTTCTCTGGAAGGTAATCCGGGGAGGTCGAGAGGTTACGGTGACCTGGGAAGGGGAAGTAATCTTTTAGCGGCCGGGCAAACCAGAACCTCTCCCGTCTCGAGCATGAACTCCTTGCAAAGGGAGATTTTTCCTTTGTGCTCGTTTTTTGCCAGATGGCAGACACAGATTTCAGCTGGAACTGTGTAAACTCCAAGGATTCGTTCCTTGGAACGGTTTGCCCAGTGCCTTATTAACCGTATTGACGTCTCTTCAATGCTGCAAATAAGCACAGTGACCCTGACGACTCATGTATTTGTGAGCAAGCTTTAAAAGAAATGTTGGGATTCTTTTTTTTCCTTTTTAAAGAAAACACCGACCCATGTTGAGTCTTTAGTAGGTGAAACATTGCTTCCATGACATGTTAAAAGAAGGAAAATGGTGCAGAGCTTTACAGTCACCAGGGTGTTCGCTGCTTGGGTCAGGAAGCTTAGTTTTATTTTAGTTGGGGAAGGGAGAAAGTTATCATCAGGCAGGAAAGTAGAACACCATGTCTACCATCTCAGTAAGCTGCAACTCAGTATTTAGATTTCCAAATACCAGTATGCCATTAAATAAGCACTAGAAAATTTAAGTCTCAAAGTGTGTCTGTGAGGCTGGTAAGCATTGCATCTATTTTACAGATGGGGAAACCAAGGCAGATAGGCTGTGACTGCCGTGATTACATAGTATGTTAACCTCACTGCCCAGAATAGAAGTCTGATCTTCTGGTACCTTGCCGTGGGCTGACCTGACAAGTCCTTCTCGACTTCCCATGGGGAAAAGAGTCCTTTTAAATGATTGTGTCCACCTACTTAAATGCACTGTTGAGTTCTTGAGCAGCACGTGACGGTCTTGTTTAAAGAGTAAACTTTGAGTGCTAACCAGTGTGCTACTGAACTCCTCTTTCCTCCCTACCTTTCGCACTGTTTCTTTGCTCTCTTACGCTTCTGATTTGAATTCCCTGTGTTGTCCTCTGTAGGGGGATGTAGATGCCCATTCTACAATGTCGGTGAGTATGACTGTGTGTTGTATGCCTTCGGTATGCTCTGCTCGCAGTTTAAATATTAGAGGGTTATTTGAACCAGAAAAGGTCTTTATTCTGGGAAGGGAGGAAGCAATAGGGAAGAAAGCTGAACCCGAATGTCTCGGAAAAGACGTTTAACCCCTTTGACTCCGGTAGAACGTACAGCCTTTCCTCCACCAGTTTCCAAAAGTTAAAGAAAAGTAAATAGAGCATCCAGGGGTGCTGTGGAAAAGCAGGCTTCCCAACAGACAAGGTGCTCTCTGTTAAGGATGTGAAGCATTGATGCAGTATCCTTTTTATAAAGAGCGACTTCAGAGCTATCGCCCATGAAATCTAGTCCATCAGCATCCCATACCTTTTTTCCAAAGCCATAGCAAACCTTCTAGCCAAGGCGTATCAGCTACAGTTTGCTCCAAAGCCCATCTGCACGGCTTGGAGTTGGCATGTACTGGGAGGCTGGCTGTCAGCTCCTTTGAGCTCAGAGCAAAAGGCCAAGTTTTGTCCTGGTTGGTGCCAGTTCCCTGTACTGCCCAAGGGGCAGGGTTGTCGTACTACATGCAAGCACATTTTGAACTGTTGAGCTAATAACAATAATAATCTTCTTTTCAATCGTGCCTCTTATTCCCATGCATCCTTAAGTGCTGTATAAATTATATGGTGCCGCTGAAAGGTGGCCACCCCTGGGGTGCACCTATTACCTGCTTCCTTCCACAGTGATGGTGATTGGCAGCATCTGGCCAAAGAAACTGGGACAAATTCCTGTCGTTAGGGAAAGCACCAGGGGGTTTTGAGTCTGCTCAGAGCAGATGGGGCCTTAGTTAAGATCTTTTGAAAGAGCCTCTTCTGCATACCCTGCAAACAGCATATTGCTCAAACTCTTCTCCCTCTCGGGGATGACAGGCTGAGTTAGCGCTGCTGGGATTTGAACCTGAGGTTCCCTCTGCCAGTTCCAAATCTGATGCTTTAGACCATTCAGCCTTCCCCTCTGGCTGTATTGCTGGAATAGTTTCTCTGTGAGTAGTGCAAGTGCTTGATGTTACTATCACGCTATTTGGATTAAGGCAATTAGTCCAAAGAAAGCAAAGCGGACCTTGCGGACCTGCATTCTGGTTCAATGAATGCCTCTAATTGTTGTCATTTATGCTTGTTTTCATGTTCAGTAGAAAAGCTGTGGCATTTTCATGGATAGATCACAAACAAAGTACACTCTAGCTACCTTGTTTTTTCTACTCCAGTGTCTGCAAGCCAAGGCACGTGTTAACAAGTGCACCTCATTTCTGTAGACTCAATTCTGCTCTACTGGTGCGAGATAGTAAATGTTAATCTGTAGTATTTAACTCGGCTTCTAAGCTTCTGCATTTAACCCATGCTCCTTATTAAAGCTGCCTCTGGGGCTGTTTCAGTAGTATTGACATTTTCACGATGCAGTCGGGTGTGCATATTCCTTTTCCTGGAAACTGAGCATAGCGCTGTCTTCGGTGCGTACAGGCTTCAGACACCTGGGGGTTTCTAAGTCAACATCGAGGTCTCAAATCAATGCCAGCTTCTGAAAAGAAAGCGGTTTGTTAAAGCAATTTGAGGCTCGATTCCATCAAAGCTATGGCTCGGCTCCTGGTCCCAGTCACTCCCCCTCGGCGCTGGCAGGGAGTGCGAGTGCTGGGAAGCTGCATGCTCTGCCTTTTGCAGGACAGGGGTGCCTCGCATTAACGCCCCCCTTCCCGGGATCGGAGACATTGTCCTCCCGTGTATTTGGACTCTCCCGGGTGATTATCCTCAGGACACCACGAAGGACACAAATATAAAAAGAAGCCTGGCTTCTGAGTCTTCACAACTTTCACAATCCAGAAGCCAGATGTACCTTTTTAGTGTGTGTTTTTTTGTTTTTAATTGAATCCAGTGCCTAGACATGGAGTCGGCTTCCTATGGAGAGGGGTGCATTTGTTTCATTAGTCTAAATCGGTGAAAAATAATCTCCATAGGTTCCCTGGAAAGTGTGAGCTGTGAAATAATCCCTTTTTATGGCGGGACTTTCCCAAGTGTCTTTTTTTTTTTTTAAACTGCCACAGATTTTATTTTCATTTTAATCCTTTTTTTGTCCCCTACATCTTTTGAACAGATTGGTCAAGTGGATCATATTGTGCATTTTTTTTAATTCATTTTTTTTTTTCTTAAATGAAATCTGATGCTATGAAGTTGCTTTGCTACAAAGGCGCTGTAACCAGATTTAAAGTGTAATAGTGGTAATATTTGTGGTCCAGCCCCCCCCCCTTTCCCCCATTAGAAATGTTTTTCTTGCCCATGGGGGGGTGGGGGGAAAAAAGCATGTCTTAACCTAGTTACCAACTAGGTTACATGATGGTTTTTATAGCCTGAATATAACGTGTTTTTGCAACTGATAACAATGGAAAAAGGCGATTATAATTTGTGATTTAATTTACTGAAAATGGGACTAAGGGCTGTTCCTGAAATCTCTGCTGTGTTCATAGCACTTCTCTGCTGGGCCTAATCTTATTCTTATTGACTTATAATGGTACAGAGCCAGTCCCGTAGGAGCTTGGACAAACCGCCCCGCAAACCCAGCCGGCTCTAGACGGGAGAGACCGAGGCGGTGAACAGGGACAGGATTGCTTGCATGGACATGCTGTCCCGGGCTGCCTTCCTTGTGCTGGTTTGATGGCTGTGCCTTACTTCCCTGTGCTTTTGGGAGAGTATTCAAAACCCCAAACCTTGACAGGCATGAAGGGCAGCAGAGATGTTATTGCTTGGTGCGCATTGCTGACTGGTGAGGAGCCTGACCTCTGGTTAACCCAGGGGAGGGTTGGTTAACTAGAGGTTGGGTAAGCTGAGTTATCTTGTAATTACATGGCTTTTTGTGTGCTTTCAACACTCTGAAAAGTAATTGAAGCCAACATGCCCTGTGCCATAAATCCTTTAAACCAGCATGTGCCTACTCACCTAGGTGTTGCTTCTATTCCTTCGGTTACGTTGGCATGCTTGGCTTTAGGTTGGCTCTGCAGGCTTGGATTTAGAGAAATTATAATGCGCTTAAACCTTTGCAATAGGAGGAAAAAAAAAAAAGCAGTTGCGTGGAGCGTTGAAATTGGCACTAGAAAGCCCATCAGTGAAGGTAAGGATTCAAACCTGTCTGCACCAGAGCTCCAGCAGGCACCTTCCAGGAGCCCTATTAGACGTTAAAGCATGTTTTCCCTTTAGGCTCAAGTACAGTAGACTTTGCAATTATGTGCTTTTCCTTCATTTCGATCTTGTAAGTCTCCTCTTTAACTTGTGACTGTGAAAAGGAATGCTGATTAACGCCGCGTCTGCTTCAAAGGCCCCTCGCTGCCTTGCTTAATGTAACCGCAAGAGCAGACCCACCTGCCTTCAAGGAAGGAGCAAAAATCTTCAAATGCGACGGATTTACCTTTAGTTCTTCTGGAATCCCTTTTCAGAGTATTGCGAGTTGCAGCTGCACTGGAAATGCTATGAGCTTCTGCTATTTTTAAGTTGAATTCTTTTCAACAGCAGTCTGAGTGCTCGAATACAATGCTAGTTAGCTCTACAGCAATGACTACAATTAACCATAAAGCATCATCATTGTGTATGGCATTTCCTAAAAATTCCATTCTTCAGACAACGTACAGTCTCGATAGGCCATAATAACATCAATAGAGGCAAATGCAAAGCCTTTAAGTACAGGTCCTTACAGATTTAGCTCCATTCTCAAGATTAAAGACCTTTAATCATTGTGTTTTGTAAGTGGCAACACAGAACCGGTGTGTTATCAAACACCGGGCTAAATCCCTTTGCTAATGACAGTAGCTGTCTCTTGCTTTCCCATCTAACCCTTAGATGTTTTAAGATGGGTTTGAATTTGTGCGTTGGGCATTGCAAGAAATGCAAAATGAGCCAACATGCGCGCGTGTCGTACTGGTCGCTGTTCCTTTATAATCAAGTCCCCTGACATCCGTCAGATGGGATTGGAAATGATATCGGGGGGGGTTTCTGCTAGCTCACCAGTCTGAGTCACTTCTACATTAATGACTGGAGTCCAGGTCATAGGCCCATTTCCCGGAGCCTGTGGTTCTCCACTCAGATGTGTTTGGTAGTCTCAGCAAACAGTCTGTAAACCTGAATAAATAGCAAAGTTGAACTAGTCACATTAGCAGCAGCAATGCATGAGGAAACTTTTGGTGCCACCACTTATGTTTTTATACGTATAAAAGTCTGCTGTGTGGGTTGGGTACACAGTGTGGTTCCAAATACTGTCAGTCTTTCACCTTGTGCTTAATGCATAGATTTTGTTTAAGATCCTATAATAAAGATGTTGCAATTTTGTATAATCTATTCCTGCTGGTTTCTTGGGGCAAAGCATCTGCCAATTAAGGTAATAAGGGTACTTTTTAAAAAATAAACATGGCTCTAGCTCTTTGAATATACGTTAGGAAAAAAAATCTGCGTTTAATCAACTTTTTGTTTCCAATATGGCAGCTGCTTTATATTTAATGGAAAATCGGCCTCTTCCCAATGGAAAGAATGCTATTCCCAAAGCGAATAACAGAAGGAAATAAAAGCCACAAAAGAGCAGCATGAAAATGTCATCTATTTTTTTTTTTTCTCTCAAGTCCCCGTTTTGGAATAATGCTCACTGATAATCGGTGGGCAGCGGGTCTGATTTGTTTCAGATAGTTTTGAAAGTCTCGCCCTGTGCACTTCAAGAACAAGAGGGCATCTAGTTGAGCGTGGAAAGACTTTTCCTCTCCAAAGTATTTTTCTGTAGTGTCAAACCCGATTTGAAGGAGAATTAGGGATGGCTCATACGTGTAAACAAACTCACTTTTCATTCGAGATGCTCTTCAGTCGGAGGTGGCAGAAGACCCCAGCGGTTGGACCGCCAAGTTTCTCCATCGTTCCTTAGCATCTTTTATCCCAGGATTTCGAAGTATTTCGCAAGCATGAATGAATTTTTTTCTCATCCTGCTCAGTGGGGAGAGGTCAAGTATCATGAGGATATAATATAAATGGCAGGAAGAATGTAACGGCTGTCATGTGTCAAGCCTACGCAAGTCTGTGGTCGATGGGGATTGAACTCCCTTTTTCTTGAGTTCCTGATGTGTGCCCAGTCCACGGTAACTCGGTCTTCTGCCAGTTGTACCCTTGTTTGAAACTATATTAACCTGTGTTGTCAACTGTTCTTAAAGATGTTTTTATTTTTTGTATAAAAACTCAGTGCTATGGGAAAGTGGGAAACCGATGGCTCAGAAAACAGAAATCTCTTCTTTCCCCACAGTCCAGTTAATTGTCAATACAACTTCCCCTCATATTACCACTGCAGTGGGGCTCCGATTTCTTCCAGATACATCACTTGGAGAAGAAGGTCGTTTCATTGCGATGGCTCAGCTAAGACTTCCAGTAAGAGTTGGTTCGTGCCACTTGTGATGAGATCTCTTCCTGTAGAGGCAGGGCTGGACATGAGCACTGGTGAACCGGGTGGCCGCCCGAAGCCCAGACAAAAAGGGGGCCCGAAAATGGTAATTTTTAATAATGAGAATAATCATGATAATATTATTATCATCATCATTATCTCTGGTGAAGGGGGTTTGCCCCGGGCCACCAGGAGTCTAGGTATGGTGCTGTGTAGAAGGTGGGACTTGTCTCAGAAAGCAGGTGTTGTGCCTTAAGTTTTCAATCCATCCACCCCTATTTAAGCAATTAAATTTAAGTCCTTTGATTCAGCCTTTAGAACATCTAACAGTATCAAAGATGAAGACATGCAGAAAATCATAGTCTTTTGCCCAGCTCTGTGGTTCTGTACCTAAATCACTACTTACTTCCATCTGGTATTCCCTTTCTCCTCAATTCTTGAGGTTCTCTGTTTTTCACCTGAGAAGGCTTTGTTGGGCCTCCCTTCTGGATCCATGTGCATCACTGGAGTCCTGTGCCCAGCTGTGGACCCCCCACTACACGAAGGATGTGGACACATTGGAGAGAGTCCAGCGGAGGGCAGTGAAAATGGTTGGGGGCTGGGGGACATGACTCATGTCATGAGAGGCTGAGGGAAATGGGCTGATTGAGTCTGCAGAAGAGCAGACCAAGGGGGATTGAAGAGCAGCCTTCACCTCCCTGCAGGGGGGCTGCAAAGAGGATGGAGCTGGGCTGGTCTCAGTGGGGGCAGATGACAGGACAAGGAGCAATGGGCTCAAGTTGCAGCAAGGGACGTTGAGGTTAGATATTAATTTAGAGTGTAGGCACTTTGAATGTGCAGTTTCATTACAGGGCAGAATGACATAGTGTATTTGGAAATTAGGTGTACTGAATATATAATGATCGAGAACAGGCAGGTAGCAAAGACCAAACTGTCATTTCTCATAATACAACAACACATGGACCATTAATGAAAACACCACGGCAATGAATTAAAGACTGGTAAAGGGAATAGGTAATGGGTTGAATTTTCTGCCGCAAGGTATTGCTGGAAGTGTGGAATTGGAAAGGGGTTTTCTAGTCTCATAAATGAGAATAAAGGTAAGTTTCATTTGCTAGGATGGCCACTTCCTCGTGTTTCAAAGCGTCCCAATTAACACCCATTTGGAAGGACCAGGTTACTCCGTGATTGTCTGCTGTGGAGTTTTTGGCATCTTTTGCTGACGTGCTTGCTATTTGTCACCACAGGAGACCAGGAACTAGCTGGGCCACTCACTATACGTGCTCAGTGGATTCATGGTACACGGGTTTTCAAAAAATGATTAATAACAAAACCAAACGGATTCTGGACCTAGATCTGTATGAAGGACCATGCGCTGTAAGAGGCAAATGACACGGCTTTTGGAAAATATGCATTTGCACTGTGTGTTTGTCTAGGCAGCCTTAAAAGCTTTTAACCTACAACTTGTAGCAAAATACTGAACTGGCTACCTGCAGAGAAATGACTGTGTCTATGTACATATTTATATATAAATCTGGAATGCTTTGAAGAAATGGTGCTTTGGTTATTTGTGACATTCACAGTCCACAGCACTTCCCTCCCCTTTCTTTTATTTTCCATTTTTTCTTGATATAGCACAACAAATGCAAGGAAGAAAACCCCCATAAATCCTCTCTGTTTGCCCTTGCTAGATCCTGGATCCTCTCCTGTCGATCCATAATCATTATGGAGAAACTCTGGCTGCTCTTAGAGAATTTGAATCTCTAGTTCATACTGGATTTGTTGGGTCCCTTTTATTCCTATGTTGTGCAGTGGGGAAGTTTTCCAAGAGTCGGTGCATTTTTCTGATTAAGAAATTGTGCCTCTTTCTTTTGTTGTGCTCTTGCTCAAACCTATTGGCCAAGGTCTGGATAGCACTGAAAGTCTGCTGGTCCTCCTTTCAGCCTGTTTTTTGTGTGTTTATAATCTGGTTCCTGGCATAATATCCACTGCGATTTCACCTTGATTCTGGAAACGCAGCTTCTCCTTTCATTTGATCTAAAATATATCCTGAATTAGTTGGTATTGGACATTCTCCAGGGTTAATCAAATAACTTGAGTTTTCCCACAAGAGCTGTGAAGGTTGATATCTGGGATGGCTGTGTACTTGTTTCGTTTGCTGTGTTTTGCTGTTTGGGGGTAACGGAAGTATTTGCTATTTTTTGTTTCACTTGTTTAGAAGCTTCTTGCCTTGGCCAGAAGTGTTTGCCATTTGCTGCCTCGTCACAGTATGTGAGACCATACAATTTCACTTTCTGCTTGGCGTAGACAATAAGTCATGGCAAATGTTAACCTCCAAAGCGGCGACATCCCCTTTATCTTTTATACGCCTTGTGGGAGTCAGTTAAAGGTGGGCTTTCATTGGCTTTTAGCACATCTCTGAAAGCAATTACACAGTCCAAGGACATTGTCCTACCGTATGATATAGGTATCCAGCCCTTGGTCTGCTTTTTGAGACGCAGAAGACATGCAAACTTGAGGTGAGTGAGTTTCTGAAATGCCCCTACTCTGAAATTGTGCTAGCCAACACTCTTTTTATGGTTCCTTGTGCTTATTAACATACTGTACTTGCTGAAACAAGATGAGTTCCCCCCGCCCCAGTCGGAATGGGGGGGCGGAGCCCCTCGTCTTATAATCACATACAAGGGAATCTCACTAAATATATTACGTCATTAAATTGGTTCCAAAAGCAGCATGTGCTCAGTAATAGAAACCAATGATGAAGATGATTAAATGCAGCCAACACTGAGCATGGCTATAAAACACATGGCCCACTTTGGGCAAACATGCTGACCTCTTGCGTGCTAAGATCAATTGTAGTCCCTTGCTCAGGCGATTTGAATTTTCCTGCTGGCTTTGTCATCTTTTTGGATTCACAATCTTAAACATCTGCTAATAAAATTCTATCTGTCCTTATCAGTTTAATTGCTAATGGGAACCTACCACAAGAATAAGTCAGTGTAACCCATCTGAATAAGACATATGGTAGCACCTACTAAATACAGTCTCCCTCACTGGCAGCTGTTTTTCAAGTCATGGTGAGCCACAGCATTGCACACGGTTCCCCCAGAATCCCTCTCCATCCCAGGACTTGTGACAAGAACACCCAGTTCCAGTCATGAATAGGAGCTAATTAGTACATGCATCCTTTGTGTGGGGGGGGGGGGGGGGGTCTGGAGTACACCCACATACTGAGCAGTGCTGAGCTGTGGGGTCACCATGGCTTTGAAATGCTGTTGACTCGGGTGGGGTCCAGCCCAGTGAACTATGTGGTAAACCAGAAGCCTTTGGCTTTTGACTAATATCATGCATCGTTTGTGCTATGTTTAAGTAGGTGCCAAAGTGCTGCTCAAAAGTCTGTTTATGGAGTACCTGTGCTAAAACTTGCAGCAGTTTCAAAAAAAGGTAACATGCATCAATTCTGGATAAACTAAGTGCATGGGTATTGTATGCAGATTGTTACAGCCATGTTTCAATTTCAAGGCTATTGTTTTCAAATTTGCTCCTCACTTCCATGTGCTCAGGGAGAGCAGGGTGTGACGGTATGGAGAGGAGGAAGGAGCTGCCAGGGGGAAAAAAGTTGCGGGGAAGCAGAAAGCAACTCCAGATTTTTTTTTTCTGCAGCAGCAAGGGGAGGGGGATAAATTCAAAGCAAACTTCCAATAATTAGATTCTGTATCTGCAAAATTATAACAAATTCATACATTTTCTATATGTAGAATTGTAGTCATTAGGGGGGTTATCTTCTTTTTGAGTAAATGTGGTAATTACTGGGGTAGGAACAGAGAAGATGCTACAGTTTGAGAACTCTATTTTTATAGACCCATGCTGTATATTGACTAGAGCAAAGGTGATTGGCAGAAATGAGGAGGTTCCATAGCCACAGGTGATGAGAGGCCTTGTTCCAGACTAGTAACCAGTGGAAGCAACCACCCTTTTCTTTTGCAACCAGGCATCTCATTTCTCTCATCATATCTACATTGTAGGAAGGGAGGAAATACCACAAGTAGCCAGAACCCAAACCAACATCGAATGGAAGAGTTTTGAGCACAAGGTGACATCTTGTTAGGAATAAACGAGGGCTTTCAGAGGTTCGTGCGTTCTGCAATTTGATGTGGTGCCACGTATATTATAACTGAGGTCATTGACACCAGGGTGACATCACAGATTCCAGCGAGGAGTCGCCAGTTGTGCCCAGAGCCCTAAATTCATTTCATAATGTTATTTAAAGGTAGCAGTTTATTTGAGTTGTTACTATTTCTCCTGGACTTCTGTAAATCTGGGCACCAGAATACCAGTAACCTCATCATGGCCATAAAATGCGATGGACCTAACAGGGTATCCAGATTAAGTGGTAACTATTAACCCAACAGGAGTTGCTCTGTGTTCACAACCCTCACGGTGTATAAACACTGTCCATCACTAGCTTTAATTTAATGGCTAGAAAGCTTCCTCCTCTTATCCTTGGCAGATTTTGAAACCACATAAACTTCACCGGTGTAGTTCGTAATTTTGTGCCAGTCCTTCTCCTCATCCAAGTCTGTACTCAACACACTGGCTTCAGTGTTTAGGCTTGTGTGATCATTTCACATAGATCCAGATCAAATACAGGACTTGACTCAGTACGAAGTCAAGAAGTGCCCGTTAATCTTCCCGCTTGATGAAGTCACACATCAGTCATCTCATCCTCTTGAGTTCCTGCTCGGTCATGTATAATGAAGAGAGACATGTCTTAACCCAGAGCACATTCCCCTCCTGAAACCAGCTAACCACGCTGCAATTTTTTTCCCACAATGTAAATAATTTTGAAAGAAAACATTTTTCCCTTTTTCAGTAAAAACACCACAAAACAAACCTTCAGCCATGTAAATGGAATTAATGTTCTAAGGCAAAAGAAATGCCGATGTGTCTACAAGCAACTTTATATTTGTAAATGCACTTGCGTGTGCTGTGATGTAATTGGTGAGGTTGCGTGGGAGGATTTATAGACATTTGTGGACTTCAAGGCTTCACCATTCCCAGCATGCTGTTGACCTTTATCTAAAATTAGGGCATTTTTATGTTCGGGCATTAAGAGTGAAACCATATATTTTGGGGCATGACTTCTCAATGTCATTGTACAGTTGTGGTCCCAGTTTTTTTATATATAACCGCATTGGGTGTGAAGCTGATGATTGCTTGTCCTACTCGGCACTGGACATTTGTTCATGCAATTGCTTGATTCACACACAGCTGTAGTAAGTGCATGTGTTCGTTAGGGGCACAATTTATATGCCTAATGCTAGTAAATGGAAATTAAATTTTCCTGAAATGGATTTTAAAAGATCATGGCCAAGTCGTCCTCTTTTTCCAGGCCTTTTGGCTGCCTAGACATGTGGGTGGGGGGGCCGTTTTGATTAGAGCAGTTCCCAGAAAGCCGCTGTAATTAAAACAGCTCACTGTCACGTGTATTAAGCCCCCGTGCATTTCAAAATGGCTGCGAGGTGCTTTTATCTAAAGTTCATCCAGCGAAGTTTAGATAAAGCGCCCCTCCATTTTGAAGGCTTAATACACGTGACGGTGAGACTCCGCTGGAGCTTTTGAATTGGAACGTGACATGTTCTAATTAGTACATTAATGAGCACATCTTAAGGCAGCCTTTGTCTGTAGGGTGTTGATCACCAATCTTAGGTTGGTCATGTGAAAGTTATACTTTTTCAAAAATAACCTTTTTATATTTTAGCATTGCATGATGAATCACTGGTGTGGACCGTGCTCTATCTTGTTAACTGTTGTTAATTGTTCTAAATTATCACATGGGTATAGAAAGATCCTTGTGTCTCAGACCTGTGCTTATGATGGTGGGGAGACGTTTACTGTGAAAGCTGTTTTTGGCAGGTTTGGGATATTCTAGGAAGAAAAATATATTGAAATGCCAAATTTTGATATGTTAGTGGCTAAATACCTATTCAAACCCCACTTTGGCAGCAGATTGAAATGCAGGCAATGTCATTCTGTGTAATAAGAACATACGGGAACTTAAGAACTATTTACTGGGTCAAACCATAGGTCCATCTTGCCCAGTATCTTGTGTCGCGTAGTGGCTACAAGGGACGAAACAGGGGATGACCAAGGTTTTTTTCCTGTTCCCCTCCTGCTTGCAGTCCCCAACATGTAAGGTCCAGGAAATTGTAGTTCAGAGGCTGTGCCCCTCACTCCCGACACTCAGTAGCTACTGATGCACTTGTCCTCTAGGCACTTGTCCAGTCCCCTGTTGAATCTGGCTAAACTGTCAGCTGCCACAGCACGTGGTGGCAATGAGGTCCACGCTGTAATCGCACAAGGTATGAACAAGAACTTCCTTTTGTTAGCTTTAGACTTTTACTACCTGCAGCTTCGTTTTATGAAGCTCCTGTATTGTATTCAAGCACTAGTTCCTGTATTGTGAGATAGATAGTAGATAATAAATTCCTATTTATTTTTTCCCATCATTTAGTATTTTGTAAACCCTTATGTCACCCCCCCCCTTTTCTTTTTTTAAAAAACTGAATAGGCCTATCATCTAGTCTCTCCTCATATGAAAGTCCCTCCGTACCACTAATCATCCATGTTGCTCTTCTCTCAACCCTCTCTTGTTCTTCTATCTCCTTTTTGAGGTGTGGAGTCTAAATGATCTCCGAGTGCTTTTCAGACACTGAAGGACTGTGTCCGAGTACCCGTTCAGGATGGTTAATATTATTCCAAGCTCACAGGTGACCAAAAGTGGGTTGCTTGGAGCAGAACAAAAGTTTCAAAAGCAAAGCTGTTGGTATCATGTCCTCTCTTAATATAAAGCAGAGAACATGGGACCGTACTGCATTCACTCGCTCTGTGTTAGGACTGACCGTATTCCCCCAATCGCAGAATGGGACGCTACTCCTCTCCCTGGCTCTCCAGCACGCGCGGTTGTCTCTGAACTGTAGTCTCAGCTGAAACATTCCTGAGCATGGGACAAAACGGTTCATTTGATGAAACCAGCAGGTTGCCTGGGGGCAGCTTTTAGGCTGGGACTGTCCCGGTGAACGTGGGACATGCAGTCAACCTAGAGCAGTGGTTCTCCAACTTGTTAGACTTGTGGTGCCCCTGGATAAACTTTTGTGAATTGAGCAACATCCCATTTCTAAAACAAATGTATTTATTCCAGGGCTTACCTCCTTGCAGAGGGACCAGGCATGGGGGGGGGGGGAACGAGCGTGAGCCTACATTTGATCTCCTCGCATGTTGCAGCATCCAAGAGTGCCACTGCACCATGGTTGAGTATCACTGGCTTAACGTGCATGTGTGTGTGTAGAAAAAAGTAAAAGTAGAGGCATTTGTTAAACGGAAAAACATAACGTGTTTGTTCAAGAAATGTTTAGTTTAAGTTATGCGACTAAAACAGCAAGTTGCCTGGCTTCCCAAAGGTGTAGGTAGGAGGTGAATTGAGACTAGTGATCTACTTCCTTCAAAATAGCCAGGCTGTTTCTTCACTGCTCTAACCCTGAGCAGAAGGTCTTTCTTGTGTGTCTCCTTTTTGTAAGGTATATTTTCCAGCCATGAAATCATTTTCCAGCTGTTTTGTAAAGCCTTCTTGGTTTGTCAACATCCTTTTGGAAATCTGGACACCCAGACTTGCTGTGGTATTTCATTTATAGAGGCCGTATGTCCCTGCTTTTACATCCAATGATTGCATTCATAGTCTGAGATACAGCATTGCATTGCAAGCTCTCATTCGGCTAGCTATCGTGAGCTCCAAGACCTGTTTCAGAACGGTTTTGGTGCCTAGGTGCATGGTGTTGTATTTGGCTGCATTAAAATTGTTACTCAGTGAGCTTGCCTTCTTGAATGATTGTGATTGGTTTAGTTAGCTGGCCTGTTCCCATATATAATTTTTGTTGATTTTTTTTTTTTCAAAAGATGGTTAAAGTTATTGAATAGTACTGGGATAGGAACAGTTCCCCATAAGACTGCACTAGAAATGCCCCTTTGGATAGCGATGCCCTGTTTACCATTACGTTTTGAGATCAGGTTGTGAGCCAGCTTTAAATCCATTTAACATGGGCTCTACTGTTTGAGTGCTAACTTCCATAAGAGTATTGTGGAGGCAGGGGCTAAGTCTGACTGAAGTCTAAATACGTTATGCGGACACAGCTCCCTTTCATCAAGCACGTCATTTCAATTTAAAAAAGAGGTTCCTTTCAACAGGGCTTAGTTTCCATACAAGTACCTTGCTTGGACATTAATTATGCTCACCACAATTTAATTCTGTACCAATTGTTTCCCATTTTGCCTTTCCCGTGATTTTATTTGGGACGGATTATTATTATTACAAGAAATAATGGCCACAAGCTAGCAGAGAGCAGATTTCGACTGGACATTAGGAAGAACTTCTTCACAGTTCGAGTGGCCAAGGTCTGGAACGGGCTCCCAAGGGAGGTGGTGCTCTCCCCTACCCTGGGGGTCTTCAAGAGGAGGTTAGATGAGTATCTAGCTGGGGTCATCTAGACCCAGCACTCTTTCCTGCCTGTGCAGGGGGTCGGACTCGATGATCTATTGAGGTCCCTTCCGACCCCAACATCTATGAATGTCATGGTAGACCTTGTGAAGTTTCCCAAATTGTCTCATTTCCCCATGTTTAAATATTGGCACAACTTGAGCTTTTTTCCATTCCTCTGGAGCTTCCACCATGTTCCTGGTGGGGTTTTTTTACGGTTGACATTTAACAGTTCAGAAATCTCTTTGGCTAGGTCTTGCGGTCTCCTTGGGTGCAACTCCTTTGGTCATTAGGATTGAAAAACAGTTTCTGTTGGTCGTCTCTTTCTGCTGAGCTCCCTGTTCAGTGCTTCAGTCCTTTGGCCGTGCTTGGTCAGCCCCCAGGCCAGGAAATGGTGTGGTCTGGTCTCCCGCACCATCCAAGTTTGGATCCATGATGCCCGCCCAGCACTTGGCATCAGACGCAAAGATGACTTGATCTCTTGACCGCTTATCCAGCAGTTCCAAGTTGTTTAGCTCTGGGATTCCCTCCTAGTTTTGCAATTGCTCTACAGTAATGCTTAATTTATACACTGTATATGGGTGAGCACATGCCTGAGAGTGCAAGATGTTATCAAACATCTCTATGGCCATCTAGTTCAAGGGCATAAATGCATCCCTCTCCCTCCCTCCCCCACCATTTCTTTCTTTCTTTTTTGAAAGAAAAAGATGGCTATTTAATGTAAAATGTTTCATTGCCTTATACTAAGATCAGAGTTTAATTTTGGAAAAATCAGGATATCAACATTAAAGTTCCCAGAGAACCTTAATAGGCCAAGTTGCTTCTATGTGGGCATGCTGTTCAATGGGTGTCTTTAAATGTACAATAGTATAATAAGCACCATTGTGCCAGATGAAGGCCTTTACATTTTTGAGGAGCTGCAGAACGTGACTCAACCAAGTCCTGAGGCAAGCGAGTCGATTTTAGGATCAAGGACCTCACAGAAATATGGAACGGATCACTAATGTGATTTCAAGGCTAACACAAGAAGGCAAGAAACTGCTGGGAAATAGGAAATCTGCCTATCAGCCATGCTTCAGCCTGCTCTACATACCGTGGCACCTACCTGTGATGCCTGCGTGGGACATAGCAGTGTGTACATTGGGGAAATTTCTGTGCACATTTCAGGTGGAAGCGGATGTTGTCGGTTTTAAAATAAGTTGGCTGGTGCTTTTGTCTGCTTCTCGGGGTTTGTTGTTCCAGTAGCGTCTTGCACTGGGCCCATTTCCTCCATGGCCACTGGCTGCATTTTGGCCCAGTCCTAGTCCCGCTGCTTTCCACTACTAGTGAATTTGGGCAGCTGATCCACTGCCCTTCTGCTGTCTTGTGCTTGAAAGAGGTGCACGCAGTACAGGGTGAAGTTACGTTAAACCTCGCCTTCCCCTAATGTTTGTTAAAAGTTAAAGACTTTTCGTTGTTTGGTAGCGATCAGAATGGAAATCCTGGGGCCACTTTGTCAAGTCTGGCGTTGTATTCATGAAATGTTGCCCTTATTTCACTTGTGGACGGGTACCTTTGTCGAACCGTGTATGTAGTATGTGGTGCCTAGCACTGAGTGGCCTGCGCTTCATTTTTGAGAAGTCTGCTATATCTTTACCTGGAAGATAAACAGATGTTATACAAGCACTTTCTTCGCTCAATTACTAACTAGTCAAAAACACTTATTTCTGCATCTCTGTGACTTTGTAAAAGTCTTCAAATAACCCATGGGAGACTCTTTTCTGGACTTTCAAAGCCATAGCTTCATTGTACATGATTGATAGAAATATTTAGGCTTGCTAACAGTGTTAGGTGTGTATGTGAGGAACCCTTGCCCTTCCCCCTGCAGTGATGTAGGTAGTGGCAACATACTCCTGATTGCATGTTAAGATTAATGGGTATTTATTTTAACAGCCGTCCAGTTTCAGTAGCTTTTAATGAGTCCTTTGATAGCAAGTTCCTTAATTAACAAGGCAGCCTTTCAGCTTTCCCCTTCTCTAATTGTTAACATATTTGCTATTTTCAAACAAATATGCTACCATGAACAATGCAGACGTTCTGCAGTTACCGTGCTGACCTTCCCTGTGGTGGCTATTCTGCCTCTTGGGACTTGAAGGGCTTAATCTACCGCCCAAGGATGAAATACAAATGAAATTAGATGATTTCATGCCTGATTTCCTGAAACATGATTGACTCAGCAGGGATTTGTAGGGCATGTACAGGGGTAGACTGTGAATTACAACTCTTGTAGGCTCACCTTGTCTTGTATTTATATCCAAAATAGTTGGAAGGCTCAGTGCCAGGAGGTGAAGGAAAGTTGAGTTCTTGCACCTGATCTGTTGGCATACTTCCAGCGGGCCATACTGGATGCCTGTCCGGGAACCAGCGAGAGGTCCACGAAGGAGCATTATTCTCCCTTGAGAGAGAGTCCTGGAAACCCCAACTGCAGAGGGGGAGATGCAGCTCGGAGATGCATGGATTGCACTTAAAGCCATGAGCTGAATGTAAAATAAGAGTAAAACAGCTCTAAAAATGACTCAAGTTTCAAAAAACCAAAGCCCATGAATCCCACTTTAATGATGTGTCTGGGAGATGAGTGTTTTATTTAGGGTATTGACCACTTAGTAACTCCGCAATGCGCAGAGTATTGAAAGCAAAAGGGACAGACATGCAGGCGTCTCGAACATTGCTTTTGTAAGCCTTCTCCTATGACCTGTGGTTCTCCTCCTCAAATCCAGTTAATTTTTTATGAGGTTTATAAAGGTCTTGAATAAACAATAGATACTAGAAAGATTTTTTCCTGGAAACGTTTGTTAATATTTTAATCCCCTTGGTTTTCTGTCAAGTTATTTTATAACCTATTGGTAACTTTGATCAAAACAAGATTTTATTTTGTGTGTGTGTGTATGTCCTTCACTGAGACAGTTCAGGGTCCAAGTTACACTCCTTCTCCATGCCCGTCTTGTAGAAAAGATTTGATCTTGAGCTTGATGTGTTGGAGAATTTGGGGAGGCACCAGTGTCTGTGAAATGCCTGAGGGATAGTGAACAGGTAGCTTGTACAGCTGCCCTGGAGAGAATTATGGGGATAGATTTGAGTTCAACCCATAAGACCTTACTGATCACATCCTCTATGTGCTACTGGGTCATCTGAATGAAAAGATTACGCTTTAGGCTTAACTTGCCCTCTTAGGCGCGGAGACAAGCTGTGGCTTTTTTTGAAGTCTGTTAGTGCCATTGCCGAGTTGGTGAGACGAATGGCTGTAGTTTGGACCTAGTGCGCCTGCCCCAGGTCCCCTGCGTCTCTCTCAAGCATCCTGTTCCCTTCCAAGGCCTTGATGCCGTTACGCACACGTAGTTATTGTTAACGGGGCAGATGCAGTTGGTGAAATCTAGCAGAGTGGTCAGAAGAGGCTGGGAGACGTGGGTAGAGTGCTGCGCTGGGAGTGTGACCTTGCCCCCTTTGGCGGTGTTGCATACACAAAGAGAAGCAGGCTCATTGTGCATGTGCCAGAGCTGAAGGGGGTAGGGCTACGGCTCCTCGCTGTGATCCTGGATGCCAGCGAGCTCTCGGCATCTGCGAGATCACCAATGCGGGGTCTTCCCGGAGTCTCTGCTTGCAAGCCTACTGCTCTTTTGCTTTCCCTTCCCTGTTCCCTTCCCCGCCAAGGCCTTCATCCCATCTCCTCCTTTCCCTCTGAACAGTAGCAGGATGGAGCCCTTGGAGCACTGCACGCTAGCTGCTCCTCCTTCCCTCCTTTCCCTTGCTGCTGAATGGGGAAGAGTGAAGGGCGGCAGGCTCCAAAGCTGCTTGAAAGCAAGGACTCTGGGCAGAGCCTGCACTAATGTACTGGTGAGCTCATCGTGTTCACAGCACGCGTGGAGCTCCCCACAGTAGCTGCGCTGACATGCCTGTGAGCTCGGGGAGCTCACTGCACACAGCCAGGAGGGGATGTGGCCGCACTGCAACGCCACCCCTAGATCTACCCCTATGGCATTAAAAAAAAAATGCCAATTACCTTTAAAAAAACCCCCACAAAAGCTCCCCTTCCAGAAACTGAAGCACGTTGGGTTGTATATGACACGCGCCAACTGATTGTTTGGCCAGAAGAGTCTTTGAGAGGGAAAGGAAGGGGGCCGTTCCTCCAATGTACTCACGCTGCACAGCACTCGGTGCACGGGGCATGGAGTTTGGGGGGTGGTATATGAATGTAGGCAAGTTCACTTCATTAGGTGAACATGTATGAACAAATAGCTTCAGGCTTCGCCAGGGGAGGGGAAGAGAGACCCTTATTAGTGCAGCTCATGTCCGTGCATCTGTGCACATCCCAAGCAGAAACCTAAACAACCTGGAGTGTGTGCGTGTGTGTGTGTGAGAGAGAGGGAGAGGCTTTTTTAGGTTCATAATCATAAAAATGTATAATTTTTGGAAAGGATAAAAACCTTTGTGCTTCAGGGTATGAGCCAATCTAGTTGATGGGCAATAGGAGGAAAGATCCACCGGTTATACCATCACTGGAAGGCTTTCTTTTATCTTCCTCCAGTCTTGTTATAGGCAGATACTGGGAGTACACTGAGGACTGGTGTGATCCAGTATGGCTGCTTCTGCATGCCTGTAGCTCAGTAGTGTAGCCAATAGATGTAAGGGGAGGCAGGGAGAGAGAGAGTAAGCCTTTAGTCCACCAGCAGACAAAGGGCAGATTGCTCATAAGTGTGTTAATGGATTTTTTTTTTAATTATGGAAAAAAATTGTCAGCGCATTTTCTTGCATACTGTATGTCCCCAAGTAAGCTGCACTCCTTGTTTTGGGAAGGCCAAATGTAGAAGAAAAGATTTTCCAAGAGGCATGACTTTGAGCTGACAGCATGGAGCCTATTTGCCCTCATCCAGCTCACTGCCTGCTTCAGGCAATAACTCAAGCTTTAACTGGGTTGCAGCTGCTGCTGAATTGGCAGCAGCTTTTGGCTGCTCAGCTAAAAGGTACTGCCAGTTTGATCATGGTTTTGAGTACTCCATCACTGCTGAATGCTGGCCAGAGAGCAGCAAAGCCCAAACAGCCATTGCAGCATCTCTGTGCTTCTATTCCAGCATAGCTTCCCTGCTTAAAAGAGGAACTCTAGTTTTGGAGGGCTTATTTTTGGGGGCAAAGATGTGTGTGCATCGGGCGTGAGTATATGAGTAGAGTATATGGTATTTTTATCTTAAAGAGCCAAAAATGTTGGATCTCAGTGACCAGACTTTATCGTAAAACATTAAGAGCAGAATTTTAAACCTTTTAAAATAATGAAACGTCTTCAGAGCGAAGGACAGTGGCAATCGAGATTCAGCAAAGATGTTGTCCAGTCATGCTATAATAATAAAATGATCTTTCCCTCCCTCTGCCCCCTGCATTCAGTGTATTAACTTGATACTTCATCATAATGATCTGTTCTTTTTGCCTGCCTTCACAGTACCGTACTTAGACTCAAGTTATTTATGTGCCCTTCCCTTCATGTGATCTGTATGTATGTGTGGAAAGGATGTTTCTAGCCAGGACCTCTCAGCAGTGCCAAGATGGGGATTTGCTCGATGTCCCGCGTGCCTGGGATCCACAGCCACCAGTTGTGCTGATATGAGAATGAAAGCTGTTGATTATGGCTTACAAATATCTCAATCACTCAAAGCCGGTTAAACCGGTTAAGTTACAAATGTACAAATTATGGCCAAGGATCACTGCCATATTGAAATGCAAACCCCCTTTTAGGTGGGATGTGACAGCTGTTGAACATACCGGCATGCAACCACTTACATCGTGAAGTATGACCTGTTGTTTCCAGCTGACGTTACAAAGGGAATTTAGAGGCAGGTAGTGATTGCTGGACCTGGAACTTAGTTTGCTCGTTTTTAATATTGGCAGCAGCGGCAATAATCTCTCGATTCGAGGATGATCTCTACCCTGGCTCTTGAGGTGACTTAAAGAGTCGGATCCTTGAGCCACAGATCAGTCTTGAAAAGTTGCAGGTCTTTCCTTCCTTAGGGGAGAGGAGGCCATGCTGGGATTTCTCTCCTTTTCCCTCTTCCACGCTCTCTTCTCTACTCTGGGGACAAGACTCTACCTCAAAACCGGCTGCTGCGTGGTTGAGGTTGTGGCACCACTGGAGTTAGTTCTCGTCCGGTTTTTAATATCAGTGCAGCGCTCTTGTGCAAAGTGCATAAGGACTTTGTTCAAAAGTTCCCGAGACCTTGATTTTTGCACCTTCTATGAGAAATAGCAGCAACAACCTTGGTTTCGATATGGATTAAAAAGAATAGCTGCTGTCGGTGCTTCCTACAGATCTGTGGGCCATAAGATAATAGCAATAAATGATTAGCACTGCAGCTGACAGCATGAGCTTGAGGGCAAAATACCTGATGAACATGTCATGAGCTATTCACATCTACCTTTTGCAATGTGAATAGGTTATGGAGTCCTCAAACCAGCTTTTGAGCATAGGGATGCTATGAAGGATGACATGTCTAATAGAAGGGTTTCGCTGGTCTAAGGGATTTAGGATGGGACTGAGATTCACGAGACCTAGGTGCTGTTCCCAGTCCTGCCACAGACTTCGCTGTGCAGCTCTGGGCAAGGCTAGTACGTTTTCCATACATCAGATAAACTCTGTAATGTTCTCCCTAATCTTGCCCCCTTACAAGAGTTTTGAGTTGTTTCTGAGTCTAGCACTGAGCAAGGGACCGTCTTAGCCGAAACTCAGCAGTCGCAGCTCCCGGGGCCACGGCTGCCACTGCCACCACATGGTCACCTGCACGTCGTCTGCTGCTCGTGGCGCATAAGGTCTCTGGGGGCATCTGTATTTGCACCCCTAAAAAACTGATGCCTGGGGCTGGTGCCGCTCACCCACCCCTGGTTATGCTAATGATCGTTTTTGATAGCTTTGGCTGGATCTGTACAAAATTGCAAACCAATACACACAAGTTACCAGGACATAGTTTTATGATTACCGCTATGTTTGGAAATGAAGAATTGGCATAAATGCTGTTTAAATAACCCGGTGTGTCAAAAGGGTACAAGTAAATGATAAAATGTAAAAAGCCTGTGGCTATGGTAGGCTTAATGGATCCCATGTTTCATGTTAATTTTAATAAAGCTGTTTGTTTTGAGGCAGCGCTCACGGATATTGTTTATTGCAGTTCATGATAGGAGACGCAGTATATTTTCCCTGTAATGGATAGATCTGCATCTTTTTATAAGAAGGAAAATCCCATACTGTAGAAGATGCCAACTAAAACCATTGCTAGGTTTTATTTAAGATATACTAAACTGACATTGATTTATTTTAAAGTTATTCTAAAACAGCTTCGTGAAACTGTCCTGCCAGCTTACTAGCACAGCCTTAAAATCTACTTGTTCCTTACTATAATGATGGAAAAAACCTTTATATTTTGCTCAACCATAAAATAGTCCTCCCCCAATTCAATGTTACAGTGGTTCTCGGCTTCTTTAGACTGGAGTCACCCCTCGGTAGACCCAAGGCAACCCTTGGAAAATGTCAGCTCTTAGTTTTCACTCGTTTTATTTTGTGCAAAGACCTCAAAAACTACAACAAATTAGATTTGTTTTTAATGCAACGGCTTCCTATTTGATATCTGTGGTTTATCTTGTGAGTAGTTGTTGCATACCTAGTGATGCTAACGTTGCACAGACCCTTGAAACGATCTCAAGGCACCCAGGGTGCTGTGGCACGCGGGTTGGAAATCGCTGGAGGTGAATGTTATAAGTTCCTGTAATAACGCGCTGGTGCATAAGGAAGTCCTTGTTTTCAGTATCCTTGTTCATGCTTCTTAACCCAGTTGACTGATGTTAATGCTTGTGTATTGGTCTTAATTATCTGGAAACAACCTTAAAATTACACATACACACACATATGGCTGCTTGCAGATGCATGGGTAATTATAGTAAGTGTATCTAGAGTGTTCTCATCCCGAAGTATTCATGTACTTAAAAACGTGTGCAGATATAACCTCTTGGGTGGAACACAGCAAATCCTGAGCAACACGTAGGGGTACTACAAAGTATGCAATGAAGAAAAATGCTGCAAGCAATTGCAAATGATGGAGGGATTCAGATAGGCAGACAAATGCCATGAAATCTTTAATGACCTTAAGCGATCGGTTCCCCGAATTCCAGCTACTGCAGCAGGATAGATCTCAGTAACACAAGCGAGTCCAAATGTATCAGAAGGATCTTTTGTTCTTCGTGTCAGATTCCCAGATAATGCCATGTCAGATTGGAGGTTTGGGGTCGTCTTTTCCTCTCCCCTCTCTCCAGGTCTGCGCCGTCTCTAGGGCACCTAACGCGGTGGAACGAAGACCACGCTTATGCACTCGATTCCTTACGGCAGGATAGATTATGAACTAAAGCTGTTCAAGGGAAAGTGGAGTAGATCAAGGTGGTGGTAAATGTGGACATGATGAAGGGAAAGCATGGTAACAAGGCCAAGGAAATGCTGGCTTTGCCAGCTCTGGTTGCCTTGCACTTTAGGAGATGCCACCAGACGTGTAACAAGGCCACCAGGCACCGGGGCCGTGGGATGCACGGGTGCAGCTGCGGCTGGTGGCTGCCACTGTGAAGATGTTAGCTTTGCCTTCCACCCCCATAAATCAGAGCCTGGGGCTCCTGGGTGCCACCCTTGGAAGTTTGTTTAGCAGTTAATGCTGATTTAGTGGTTGGGAACATTTGTTGTGCTCGTCATGGGTCTTCTCACCATCTGTCCTCGTGAGCCCTCCTTTGTAGGTTTTAGCGTCTTAATTTAGCTTTTAGAAGAATCCCTTCTAAAAGCTTAGCTAAGCTTTACCCTTTTTTTAGCTGCTGGCTGGGCAGCTTTACAGCACGTTCTGCACTGGGAGTTGTCCCGTCTGTTGGGATTTCAGCTGAATGAGTGGGTGAACCGCAGGTCTTAGCGACCTGTCGTAATCAAAAAAGAGTGGTTTTTCTGTCCCACCCTAAATTCTTTAAGTAAAACTCTCTTCTCCCCTATCTCCTCCCAACTATAGTCTCAGTCTACTTCCTTGCCACTGTTTTCTTTTAAACATCGTGGTTGTTCGCCAGCTGGTATTCAGTCTGTCACATTTTGGTTTCTCCCGTTGAAAGAACAAAACCGTTTTTTGTTTTGGTTTTGTCTCATAACTATTTTAATCCGCTTTCAGTCGAACCTTTTCAGTTCAATAGTAGATTTTTATCAGCCAGACGATATCAGTTGTGCCCGTGTGGTATCGTTGACAAGGCTGTGCTGGCTAACCAAGTCGTGTGTAGTTGGGAGAGGGAAGGAGGTGTCAAGCTGTCATTAATTGTGACTAGGCATGCCTTAAAATAGTAATAGTTAGCTCATATACAGGGCAATAGATGGGTCAATCTAGTCTTAACTCTCTGCCCGAGGTAGGATCATCCCTATCCAAACCATCTCTTATAGATCCATTGTCTAACCTACTAGTAAAACTACAGTCAACCCTGGTGCAACCATAACGCCCTAACGTGACGCAGGTAAAGCCAGGGGACAATAGTAGCCCATGTCCTGCTGCTACAAGCATTCTTAAAATGTGTTTAAGAGGTTCACCTGCTACAAGGGTTGTTAAAATATGTTCAAGAGGTTCAAGGAAGAGGGATATAACCCCCACCCCCAACTACAAAAGAAAGCAAAACCCCCCACAGTCTCTGTACCAGTCTGACCATGGGGGAAATTTCCTTCCTGACCCCAAATATGGTGATTAGTCTGACCCTGTGTGGAGGGGCAAGACCCCGTAGCCAGGAACCTTCAGTTCAAGTCCCAACAGGAGCATTGGTGCATCCCAGTCAAAATCCCCAGCCTTGGCTGCGGCCAGCACCCAGTGCTTCTGAGGAAGGTGAAGCCCTCTTTCCTCCTATCTCTCCCTAATGCTTGTAGGAATGCAACCCAAAAATTGAACTAATGACAAGAGTTAGTTTGTTTTCAGCAGGGTAGTTTATTGCGAAGGGTAATGGGGAGTTGTACACTTATGAGAGACCATTAACTTCTTTAAAATTGTACTACCCTACCATGCACATACATTCACCCATACCCTCTTGCAGATGAGACACTTACGTAATCCCAAGGGCGTTGCAGATAGGATGGCCAGTCACTATCCGTTGATGGAGCAGGGTGTCCGACCTGGCATGCACAGGCACGGGCTCTGGTGGCGAGGCATTCCCACATCTTTTCTCTTGCCCCCTTCTTACACAGTTTGTTTCTGGGCGAGTTTTCTCGAACCCTCTTTCCAAGGCATGCGCTGTTTGGTTGTCACATAGAAAGGTTCCCCTTATTTAACCAGCCCAAACCAGTCTTCCTGCCAAGGATGTTGCACAGACATCTGGCCTTCAGCGGCCTGTTTCTGGTTGCTGACACCTCAGCTTTCCCCTTGTTATCTGTTCTGTCTTCTTCATGCCATCTGCTGCTGCTTTATTAGTTGTATACACCACACGCATACACTCTATTGTTTACTTCACCTATTAATGATAAATTTTCTGACTTATTGGCCACAGGAATAGGAGGAGGAAAAAGTTCCTTCCTATCCCTACATGGCAATTGGCAAAGCCCAAAAGCACAGGGAAATACCCATTGTAGAGCATAGGCATAGCTACTCCTACATCATCCCTGATCCATGTTTGTCCAACCTCTTCTTGAACACCCTCCAATGATGGAGATCCCACAGCTTCCCTAGACTATCTATTCCACTGCCTTACTGTTTACTAGTGAAGAAGATATCCAGTTTCAACCTACTTCGCTGCAACATCAAGCCATCCTCCTGTATCCTCCTCTCTGCGGCGAAAGAGGAAAGGTGCTTTCCTCCTTTACGGCAGCCCTTCAGATGCTTCCAGATTGCCATGTCTGTTTGTAAGCTGAACATGCCTGTTCCTTTCAACCCCTCCTCATGTGACTTGCCTTCCAAGCCTGTTATTTTTGTTGCCTTTCTCTGTTACTTCTCCACATCCTTTTTCCAATGTGGAACAATGCACACAGTTCTCTGGATGAGGCCACACCAGTGGCGAGTAGAGAAGCCCTGTCGCCTCCCATGTCTTGCGCTTAATGCTTCTGTTGAAAGCAGTTTTTTGGGCTGTATCGCCTTTTGTGCAGCAACATCACACTGCAGACTCATTGGGTTTGTGATCCACTAGGACTCCTAGATCCTTCTGTGTAGTGCTGCCATCCAGCTGGGTGTCACCCATTTTGTATTGGATTATTGTTCCCAGTGTGTTGCACCTTGCATTTGTTAGCATTGAGCGTCATCCTGCGAGCTCCAGCCCAGCTTTCCCATCTGCCAAGATCCTTCTGAGTTGCACTCCTGTCCTCTGGTGTGCTCAGCCTTTCCCAGTTTCACATCTGCAAACTTGCTCAAGAAGCTCTCTGTTCTAGCATCCGAATCATTAACGATGATTGTTGCATATAAATAAATTGTACCACTGTAGCTATGCCAGCATAACTCCATGACACCTGTCTTTTGAGATTTAGAAGGCCAGTGTCTTTTTTGGAAGTGGTTTTAGCTAAAGTGAGGAGGGCCTGGGGAAGCCCCCTTATGCAGTAACTTAATTGGTCTTCGGGAAACTACCATGGCTATACTGGTATGCTTCTTTGAGTGGCATGGCCCTAGTTTGGGGAAAGCTCTGGCAAACTTCTATAATCTCAGAAAAATAGGACTGGATGGGCTCTCAGGAGGTCATGTTAGCAAACTCCTGACTCAGAGTAGGAGCATCCCTGTCTAAACCATCCTAAACAAGTGTTTCTCAGCCTACTCTTAATCTTCCAAGGAGGAAAGCAAGTAAATGGTGATTTTGGTTTTTGGGCCACAAGAAGTCACTTGATAAAATTCGGATGCTTGTATGTGCAGTCAGTATATCATCCCTATTGGTGTATTCTTGGCCAATTTAACTTGAATTCCTTTATTCTTTTCAGGGTAAGGTTGCAGAAGTTGGTATTGGCACACATTTCAAGTGTCTATCCAGTCCAGTTAGCTTTGGTTTTCTCTACAATAGCATTTAATAATGACTCGTGTGTGATAGCAGTTGGGCTGCTCTTCTTTCTTGCACGCTTCACTAGTTAATCGCTGATGGGTTGGGTATCGCTTGAGGGAAGGATAGTGTTGAGGATCTCATTCCACATGGTACGACCAGACGTGAACTTCCAAGACTCGAATCCCCGCCGAGGAGGGATTCTGTCAGTATAGCCACGGCTACTTCAATTACTTTATTACTTCAAGGACGTTTCCTTCAGCTCATTTGCTGTGTCCGGAAGGTGCCACGTGGTATTAGGAGTAGGCCAAAGAGCACCAAATGTGCTAGTTCCAGTCTCCAGAACTGTTCCAACTCCATGCAAGAGAGCTGTGTATAGCCCAAAGTGGGAAACGTATTCGTACCCACTCCACTGCTCATCCAACCCAGTGCCGGGGAGCTGACCTAGCAAGTCCATGTTTCAGACCTAATGTTACTGTCCTAGTGGGCATCCCAAATAGGGATGACTCTACTCCTCCTGTCATCAGTGATTAAAAACTCCCAGTGATTTTAATGGGAGCAGAGTCAGAATATTAAGAGTTGTCAAATCCTGGAAAGTCTTCAGGTGTCAGTGCGTTTATTGATTTGGGCCTGTAGAACGTATGACTGCACATAATGATACTATTTTGTCCTGAAAACTAAGACACACCTCTGAGGTACGCACTTTTCATGAAACTAGGTGTTCAAAATAAAATTATCCTACAGCTTCAACCTGTTACTTAAGTATTATGACCCTGGTGCTCATTAGTATTCTCCACACCCAAGAACTTGGGGTTCGGAGCTGTTCTCAGGGGGGATTGTGCATCTTGCAAGTTCTAGTCTTGCTAGAAGGGAATCCTTTTAATGAGGATGGTTGCAACAAAGTTTCATACATTTGGGAGCCGTACCAACACCGACAAGCCAAGGGGACGTACTGAAGAGGGTGGTACTGTTTGTTGACAAAAGTGAACTTGTTGGTATCTGGTGCATTTTCTTTAATTTCCCATTTATTTTCCAGGGTAAGGTGGCTCAGACTGCATGTATGTCGGCCTGCAAACACTTATCCACTTCGCTGATGCAGCTGCTGCTGGAAGTTGAAGTGAGGCAGCTGACCCTGGGGGCCTTGCAGCAGTTCAACCTGGATGTGGAAGAGTGTGAACGTAAGGGACAAAATCATTCCATTCATTGTTTCACCTTGGGTAGTTGTGCGAGCATTGGGACCGGCTATGCGGGCAGTAAGTTGATTGCGAACACTTACTGAACAAAAGCCAAATGACTTCTCCTTTAAAGTTATTTTTACTCTTACGTTACTGTTTTATTAAGTATTTGTGTAGTCCAAACACAGTATAAGATGGTCCCTATCCCTTAGGAGCATGTGTTCCACAATAGGGCCAAGTAGAGAGAGTATGAAAACAAGAGGCTTGATAGGCTTGCACTGAAAATATATCACTGGGGCGCCTTCTGTAGTAGGGCTCCCCACATCCCAGGCATGTCTTCTGGTGTAACCTGTACAATCTGAATTTAATTTCTGTAATCGCATCTCTCCGGTTCTTCTCTCTAGTCAAAAGTAGTATCAACAATGACACTCGTTAGGCAGGGCACGCAATTCTCTGAAGGACAAGTGGTAGAAACCCCATCAGATGGGCTATTTAAAGCAGGACTAGGCAAAAATCTAGAGATTATATTTAGGGAATAATCCTGCAGCAGCCAAAAGATGGACTAGTTTTCTAATAGGTCTGTTTTGATTTTTAGCCCAGGTAAGTCCAAGAAACTTTCATTTGAAATAACTGAATGGCACCACAGTTGGTGATACCAAGCACGCATCTTTTATTTATCGTGTTAGCCACACATTTATTTTCCTGCAGTGAATGGCTATGATGCTTTTCTTAATTATTCTTCACAATGATTTGATTACCCAATGGGGAGGCAGTAGGATAAGGCATAGACCAGCGGTTCCCAACCTTTTTTCTTATTGCATACCCCCTTCCAGATTTACCAGCTGCCCATGTACCCCTACCAGCATGTTTTATATTTTAACCCCTTAATAATTGGATTATGATGATGATGATGATGAAAATTAAATCTGCCATTACACAACTTCTCCAGTGTACACCCTTGAGATGTCTTGCATACCCCCAAGGGTGTGAGTACCGCAGTTTGGGAACCCCTGGCGTAGACCATACTGTTAGTTGATAACATAATAACACGTGTGCCCTCTAAAGAGCCTGGTCTTTTGCATTTCTACCTTAAAATGTGGCAGTAAACTTTTCACTGGATTAACAGATGGATTAATCGTTGGGTTCCACTGATTTGGGGAGATGATTTGCTCAGTGAATAGTTTTTAAAAATTTCCTGCTGCCAGTCCCAGAGCCTCACCTGGGTGATGATGCCCAATACAGGTTCTTTCCATCTGCATCATTTCCAGTTATAGACATGTATATCCACATTGCATGTTACCTTGGTATATGGAGGGCTTGGTAGGTATGTTCCAATCTGATGGAGCTATTTTTTTCCATTTATTACAGAACCCAAATGTTACGTGCATACTCAGTGAGCATGTTGCTAAGTGACAAGGCTGTTTTCATGGCATTTACAAAAAAAAAAAAAGACCATTCTACATTTCAGACTAATTTTCTCTAAAATTTCACAATATAAAATCAAGCTGTTGTTCTCTTGTTATATCCTGACCCATTTCTACAGTAAATATTGAGCTTCACGACGATGAAACTTCCTCTGCATGGGTTGATGGGCATTTAAAAAAGAAAGTTTCAGAAAAACAATATAGGAAACAGTTTCGGGAAAACAAATTATTGTAGCGTTCTGAAAATGCCCACCTCTGCTTTTCTGGCTGGGCTGTGCTGGGCAGGCAGCTGTATCTCAATCTTATTAGCCCGGGACACTGTCAACCCAGTACTGCTCCCATTCAGCTCCACGGCAAAATTGTCACCGACTTGAGTCGAGCAGCGTCAGGCCCTGAAACAGTTTGCTGCATTTCACATTGATTATAATCTAGCTTTATAACGTCTTTTTAATAGTCACTGCTTTTCACATCCAGTTAGCATTGCTCATCCGCTTGATGCAGGCAAAATGTGTCCCTGTTGAGTGCCAGGTGTAACTAATGCTGTTTCAATTAAGCAGCAACCTTTGACATTTCCTATCCGAAGGTTAGATCAGTTCTCGGGAAGGTCGCCTGCTTAAATTTCTCCTTCAGTAGGACCCAGCCCTTCTATTCTTTCCCTAATTTTCAAAGTTCTTCTTGACCTCTCTGGGAGTAGGGGCTGAGCGGGCAGCGTGAACTGCACTGGAGCTGCACGATATTGTCACATGCGGTAAGCTAGGTCGCATCTTATTTCGGTTAGGAAAAAAATAAAGAGTGCCTCCGGTCCCAAATTCTCTGGCTTGTAAATTGTCTCCATCAGCATCTTCTGGCTCCAGCAGCAGCTGTGCTCTCCATCTGCATCCATGGAGGACCAGTCTGTGCAGCTGAAAATAATGGGAAGTGTCCGTCATTAATAATAATTCAGTTCTTTCTTGCTTGGCTGAAAACAGACTTTCGTAACCCTGTCGAGATCCCCCCGCATTGGTAACATGGGTCACTAAGCAGCGTCTATTTATTCTCTTAAAAACCCCAAACACTAAGTAAAATGGATGACATTTAATATAGGTTTTAAAAGCCCGATGCCTTAAATTCCATGAGATCTGGAGGCAATTGTTGTGCGAGACAAAAATCAGGGGTACTCAGACATTCAATAGCAGGTGCCGCCAACCTGAGCAGCAGGGGCAGGCGACCTGCTCCGCCCAGCCAAGGCCCGAGATGCCATCTCTGTCAGGAAAATTGAGACAGATGCTGCCGCTCTAACCTTCCTATTCATCACTGTCAACCCCGCTGTTTGCCGCGGAGAATGGTAAACGCAGACAAAGTCCTTTCTTCCTTTTCAGCTCGCAGAAAAGCGCGCTCTTCCCGGGCTTGTTTGTCTGGTGGCTTTGCTGACAGCGTGAATGATTTGAATCCTTTTCCTGAGGGGCGGCACGTCAGGGTCTTAATGCAGTGCTAAAAACAAACACAGCCCCATCGCTAGGTGCACCGGCGGACTGAGAAAACACATCGACCGCGGCACAGCTTCTCTACCACGAAACGCGGTGTGCGCTCGTCTGCCTCGGTGTTATGGCTAGCAGTGGATTTTATTTTGCTCTGCCCCTGTCCCTCCGCTCCCTGATGTTTTGCCCAGCAAGGGGGCTTCATTAATTACCTGGAATCGGGACTCGTGGTAGAGCTGATAGCTTTTATTAGACCAACTAGAAGTTTGCAAAAAAAAATAAAATGAATCCTTAATTACCTGAGGATTTTTAAAGGAAAGCTTAGTAGCTCTCTGCACCTTTCTGTAGTGTTTCAGTGTCGCACTATTGCATAGAAACAAGAACCTGTGAGCTAAGGCACAATTTTTATTTGCAATGGATTCATTTTTGCCTAGAGTCAATAATATGCATTTTAAGAAAAATAATTTATACACCAAATCGCAACCAACTGCGGTGGGTTGAGGCAATAGTAATGCACCAGCGATTCCCGTTTTTTCCAGGCACTTTGGTTTATTTTACAAATATATTTGGTGCCATTTGCCATAGCAATGAGAGCCATGCAAGATTGAAGCGAACAGGACTACCCGCTGCCCTTAGCTGGTAGATTTAGTAGAACCCATTAGACTCTCCCATATTACCTGCTCTGGGGGAAGGAAAATTATTATGAAAGAAAATTATGAGCCAGCTGGGTGCCCTTGTTGCAAAGATGGCTAGTGGCATGCTCAGCTGCATGGGTAGGAGCGCTGCCAGCCGATGGAGGCCAGTGCTTCTTCTCTCTTCAGCACTGGGGAGGCCACATCTGGAGTCCCGTGTCCAGCTGTGGACCCCCCACTACAGAAAGGATGTGGACACATTGGAGAGAGCCCAGCGGAGGGCAGTGAAAATGGCTGTGGGCTGGAGGATGGGACTGGTGAGGAGAGGCTGAGAGAACTGGGCTGATTGAGTCTGCAGGAGAGAAGACCAAGGGGATTGAATAGCAGCCTTCACCTCCCTGCAGGGGGGCTGCACAGAGGATGGAGCGGGACTGGTCTCAGTGGGGGCAGATGGCAGGACAAGGAGCAATGGGCTCAAGCAGCAGCAAGGGACGTTGAGGTTGGATATGAGGAAACATTTGCTCATGAGAGAGTAGTAAAGCACTGGAACAGAGAGGTGGTGCAGTCTGCATCCATGCAGGTTTTGAAGACCTGGCTAGACAAAGCCTTGGCTGGGATGATGGAGTTGGGGCTCTTGGAGCAGGGGGTTGGAATAGGTGTGACCTCCTGAGGTCCCTTCAACCCCTGTTATGTATGAGTCTATAAAAATTGGGCCGCAGAACCAATAATCAAGCAGATGCCTGGATCCAAGTGCAGGCATCGCACCACTGCACCAAGCCCGGGTATTTGACACGCAGGAGAAGGGCATGGTCGTCGTAGACGCCTCAGTCTGTACTTTAAATTCTTCCTCAGAAGTAATGCACTTAGCAGTTTTTGGATAGTGCTGTGTGTATTCAAAGCATTATGTATAACCATTCATTCATTTTATAACCGTCACAAAGAAAGCATTCTGGGGCCTGGGGAGAAGTGGTAAATTAAATAAACATTAAAGACTAAATCTTGCATGCCTTCCTCACATGGGTAGTCCAATGAATATCAGCTGGCTTGGTGATGTGAGAGAGGCAAGCAGGAGTTGCGCTGCAAGCTTGTTTAAAAAAAATGTATTAGGCTAACTATTGAAGAGAAACCTGTGAAAAATGAGATCTGTTTTCCTGTGGAATTTCCCCCCTGAGGAAAGGAAACCATATTGCTTGAAACGTCTAAAACTGGCTGGACACAGCTTTGAAGAGAGAAGGAGCCAGCCCTGCACATAAAGGTGGATGAGCTGCTCTTCCAAGTCCAAGCTGTTTCCCAAGAGATGCGTTACGTTTAAATGGATTTTTCTTTTTTATGTTCAGCTTTTGTCTTTGGTGCGATGTTGGAAATGCAGGTCTTGCTCAGGATGGGCTTTCGGGTCGTTGAGCCTGCTCTCCTAATTGCAGCGGTGGCAAGTAGCAGCATGTTCAGAGGAAGACCGTAAGAAACACGATGGCGATCCATTCCCGGCCCACCCTGCCGGTCTCCAGCTCTCGGTTATGTCCTTAATCGTCGAGTTTAATAACCCTTGATGGACCTCTCCTCCCATCTATCTAATGTATTTTTGAACTGAGTTACACTACTGGCCTCCTTAGCATTTAGTGACAGCAGCTCCCACACACTTTGTTGTGTGCGACACCTGCAGAGGGGCACAAGTCATTTTGGGCACCTGTACTCGTGCCGGATATCTGCTCCAACGCATGCTTGATTAATCGAGTCTGTCAGAGCATCTTAATTAACGTGTCCCAGCAGCCTCCATGCCGCATCTGTTCAGCATTCCCGCACTTCAAAATGGTGGTGGGGGCACTTGAACTAAACCTTATTTGATAAACTTTAGTTCAAGCGTCCCGCCATCGTTTTGAAGTGCGGGACGCTGAATACACAGGACGGAGTGGCTCTCCGAGAGCGATTAAAGTGTTAGTAAGTCTTTACTAGGAACAACAGACAAGTGACAAATATTATAGCCTTATAGCATCCTTTTCCAGGCAGGTGTAGAAGACCCTTACAGGTAGTACAGTGAGAAGCATCTATTACTTGCACCTTCTTAATGCAGAGTGAAAGACTAAGTTGTCCAGGGAGATGCAACAAGTCTGTGATTAGTTGAAATTCATCCCAAGAAGTCTGGGTTTCTGCATTGCTCTTCTCTCCAAAGAGAGAGCATCTCTATTAAATTAGGAAATAAAGCAGTATATGCGCTATATTGTGGGGCCACAATCAAAAAAGTGATGGCCATACTTTTAGGGAAAATGTATTTAAAGAAGGGATTGTGTGCAGACTTCCAAAACTTTCTAATAACCTGAGATTTAACAATGCTTACCGTGCTTCTTTCATTGATATGTGGCTTGTAGCCTAGTTCCATCCTTGGCTTTCTAAAAAATATTTTAGGACCTCCTGTTTCTGAGATTTTTCCAAATCTTGCGTCCCTCAGAGGTAGCTGGAAAGAAGTATAACAACCCAAATTTGGATGTTATGAGAGAAAGGAAGGGAAAGAAAAGGAGGCTGCTATTACTCTTAGAAAAGTATTTTACATCAATGTAACAGATTCCAGTGGTTTTTAAAGCAGATTGTTTTTACAGTACTTAGATCATAAAATAAGCAATTCCATAATCTCTAAAGTCTTTTAACTGCTGTTTTACGAGAAATTAAAAGTGCAGTAAAATTACATTTAAAATTTCATTAAACTGAACATTTTCATTCAAACCACTCATGGGTGTAGTCAATAAGAAACACAGATGTGTTAACCAGTTTGAGGAGTACTACAACCCAATAAGTAAGTCTGCCAGAATGTGCCTATATTGGTCCCAGTGCAACTGTTTACCACCTCATTCTTGGCTACGTTTGCTGGCTCCAGAAATGTTCTCACGCGGAAATCCCGTTATTCATTTAATACTGCAGCCTTCACCCACAATCTTGTGTGCATCCTCCCTTTGCTCGGGTGCAGGTTGCCAATGTCTGTAACGTGCAAAGTTCGCAGCCAGCTGCCCGATGCGCTTTTAATCTTTGACGTTTCGTACTTCTATTAATTGATAATAACAGAGCTGAACAAAGCATTTCGCAGCATGAATGGAGACCGACACCACGCCTGGAATCCAGATCCCATGCTAACTTCTTCCTTCCTAGCCAACCGTGCAATCACGGGACATTTAATATGCTCTTTCTTGCTCTTTTTTTTGTTTTTTTGCTCTTTACGTTCAGCGGAAAGAACCTGATCTAAGGGTTTGAGCAAAACGCTTCTACGAGCAAGTCCCCACCTAACTGGTGTCAGCTCTTCGACTGTTACGTACCCCTCCCTTGCCCCCTCCTGTATTTGATGCAGTTTGATGAAATAAATTAGACTGTAGAGAGTTTCCAGGCTGTGGTTATGATGCTGCAGGTAGAGGAAACGCATGAATAAGCCAACAGAAGGGAAAAGGACAAAACACCAGTACAACAATCATGTTTTTGCATGATAAGGGGAAACCTTTAATTTGCCAACTGTAGCAATATCTGATTGTAGTATTGTGGGCTTCCTTCATCCTCCAGTTAGCTTAATAAGACTTCATTTTCTTTAAATCTGTTCAACTTCTCCTTGTTTTTCTTCCCCGATAATTTTTGTAAACCAATCCCTAAAAGCGCAGCTCACCCTCGCTTGAAACCACCAAGGTGGGGAAAATGCAGCTTGAATCCAAATGTTGTTGTACCAGCACTTCACCTACTAATCAGTCTGGGAGGATGTCGGTCCCATCTGTTGGGGCATTCCTAGGTGACGGAGAGCCAGGAAGATGGGAACAATAAAGCAAAACAGAGAAAGGTGCTACAAAAGCAAGCACGGATATGATAGAAAGAGTATTGCTTTCGGCATCTGTGGCAAGAGGATTTCTTGCAAGCAAGAAGACCAAGGAGAAGCAAGTCCTCTCCCTTCTTACCATCTCATCTATCAGATGTCAGCTCTGTGCGGAAAAACACAACTTGGCTTCCTAGGACATTAAAAAAAAGTTTGCACTGAAAGTTATCTTTCTATCCAGACTTGACCACATAGGCATTCTTGTACACGGCTATTAAATTAGTAGGGTACCTGGAATTAGTGGGAGCAGAAACCAAATTCTTCGGCCTGTGCTGCCTTCTGATGCTTACATTTGTTCTCCTCTTTTTTCCCCCTGCATGAATTTGTGTCCAGTGGCATATCACTGAATTTCTTAGTGTTGCCTTCCTTTCCCTCTTATGACCTCTCTTTTAAAGGCTATAAATGAGTAACGGTGGCAATGAAAATGATTCCACGGGGTATTAGCGCATATAAATATTGCATGTAAAAGCACTGATGACTCTATTTATGAGCTATCAAAAATGCATCCATTTGTTTGTTTGTGAGGATGAAACATTTATATGGCTCTCTAAATTAGCACAGCACTTCGTAAAGCCTTATGGGCCTGGCTCAAGCAAACCTTGGGAGCTTTGCAGACTGTCAGAGAGAAATGAGTTTCTCATCAGTAGTTTCATTTCCTACCTCACCTAGGACCTCTTGCTTGGCTCCCATCATGCGGTTCTTGACCTTGCCTCCTCCAGCGTCCATCTGCCTCGTAATCATTTTCTCTCTCCTTTGCCTTTATATTTACGTGTATGAGCTGTTCTCTTCTGTCACCCCTATGTAAGCAGTATTGTCTGCACCACTGCTGTTTTTCCACCTTTGTTCAACTCCTCCCTCTTCCTCCTGGAGTAGATAATCATTAGAGAAGCTAATTCAGGTCTTCCTAATATTTAGCCCCTGAATTGGTGAGTTCCGTTGCTTGTCTTCCTTGCTGGGTTTTGCAAAGCAACCGCTGGACATTTCTCAACTTTGTCCTGTCTGTGAACTGGCTGCATGTCGACTTTTCACTTGCTGACAGACACCAGCCTTTAGTTGCAGGTCATGAAAAAGTTGCATGACAAAACTCATTTCTTCTGCTTTAAAACGCCTGCCAATCTAGCAGGGAGTCACTCACTATTGCTGCAGGTGCAATTCAGAGCCCTCGGTGTCAGGAAGCAAAGGCACACCTTTACAACACTTAGTAGGTTTATTCTTGAAGCTGCAACTAGATGCCAGACTCTTGTTCCAGGGTGTGAGGAAAGGATGTTTTTTATTGAATCTGATCCAGTTTTTGTATATTGAATTCCCTGAAATTCTAAATATTGGATGAAACATTGAACATTTAGCTGTTGCAGAGAGAATTTTTTCAAAAGGTTGTTGGATTGGAAAGCTATCAAGAAAAGTTAAAGGTCAATAATAAAATTGTGAAGAGGGATGTTCATTCGTCCGGCAGAATTTCCAGATGTCTATTCTGCAGGCCCCTGATCAACCTTTCCATCATGGCTCCTTACCTCTTTCTCCTGAGGGTCCCCAGTTCTCAAAAGCTTTGCATTTTGCCCTGACTGTGTACTGCTCGAGTTGCTTCAGTGGCCCAGAAAATCGTGGAGGGTTGATGCTTACAAGCCCTCTGTCATCGGTAATCTGCTCAGAGCCTGCTTTAAGGAGAAAGCATTTTAAGATGGGTATATTCGGTTTCCTTAGAGATTGCAGTTTGGTGTCCGGCTCCCCCGAAAGCCAGGACATGATTTGCTCTTTGTGCGGGAACATTAGTCCCCGTTTTGGTGGTTGTACTGGGGAACATGGTGCTTGTGGCTTGGTTTGTTCTTCTCCGAGTGCCCAACAGCTCAATGAAACAACAGCTGTTAAGAGCACCATGGAAAGGAGACCCCAGATCTCGTCACAAAAGCCAAATCCCAACTATCCTGCATGGAGGTCAGTCTTCTCCCCATGAAAACTGCCCTGTCTGCCACAGGATTTGCAGCAAACTCAACCGAGCAGATGCTCCTTGGACACCTTTCATCCAGGGGCCAGCAAGTGGGATGTTCCAGCTCTTGTCAGGGATGCTCGTCAGGCAGCCCAGCTGGGGTTAATTGCTCAAGTAGCTGCACCTGTGTTGTCTCTGGCTAATGAGCCTTGCCTCACTTAATGACCTGGCTAGCTTCCCGATTGGCTCGTGGGAGCGCTGCATAGCCATTTAGTCCCAGCCGTGGCAGCCGACTCCTAGGCCAGCCAGCTGTTCTGACCCAAGTCTGGCTCGGCAAGCTTTCTGGTCCCAGTGCCCGATGGCTTTCCTGGTTCCTGACCCGGGTTTGGTTCTGATCTCAGACTTTGATCTTGAACTTGGTAACTTGACATCTGATTCCTGGACCCAGCCCTTGCCCTGCGTCTTGGAGCCTGCCCCTGGATTTCTTTCCAGAGCTGGTAATTTGCCTCCTGACCTCTGACCCAACTCCTGTCCCCTGCATTCCCTCAGCCATTTGGACGGACCACCTAGGTCCCTAACAGTTACTGGATATGCTCCCATCTAAAATGTGTGCATTGTGTCCGCTAGCAGCTCTAAGATGCAAAGGTGAAGAGGGACTCTTGCATTTGTCACCCGAATGTCTGCCTTGGACCTGTTGGCCTCAGATCACCAGAGCCCTCAGTGAGCAGCATGCATTATGTTTGTGGGGTCTGAAACTCCTATCCAATACTCAGCAGAGCTACTGTCTGGGCTGCAAGACCTCATTTCTACTACTCCTTTGCTTCCAGGTGTGCCGATTTTAACCTTTTTCCTGCTTCCTTATTATTAATGCCTACCCAGCTACTCCTCCCCTCCTAGCGTTGTCCCAGCCAGATGAACTTGCTTCTCTCCTGTTCACAATTTCTTTAATTTTTATCATATTTCCTCCAACTCTTCATGGCTGATTCTTTCTCCTGCTACCCCTTGCTTCCGTCTCACCCAGTGACTCGTAGTATGGAGCTGGCTGAGGAGGGAGGGATGCTCCTCCTTCCATTATTATTTGAATCCTGACTTCCAGGCTTCTCAGATTAAGCTATCTTTCTCTCCTCCAAAACAGGAAAACTGCCCTTCCTTGTTCCTGTTGGGACCTAGAGGCCTTTGGGGCCTGGGTTTGGGTTTTTTTGTTTTTAACTCCGGTGCTTGGCATAGTCCCCATACCTGGCAAAAAGACCCGTAGCAGCATTGGACGTAACATTCCCAAAGCAGGGGAGGGAGATCTTGGATGGCTCAAATTGGAAACCCTACTTTAGCGCGCTTGAAACAATGCAAAACGTGTAGCTGTGAAGTGCAAATATATATCTGCCTTGCAAAACCAGCAGGAAAGTTTGCCAGCCTCCATACAAAATCTCCTCCCTCACGTATAATAAAGAAAAAATGTCTAAATTGAACAGTCTGGGGAAATGGGAATACTAGGAGTTTGCAAGTGGTTGGGTGTGACTATATATAAAATTTAATTGACTGCCTGTGTGTGTGTGTGTGTGTGTGTGTGTGTGTGAGACAATACCTACCCCCACACACCCTATACTTTCATAACATATGCATGTCTATGCATATATGTGTACACACATTTATTATGCAGGTGTATAGGTATAGACACTTAAATTCTGTGGGACTCGAGATTGACAGATGGGGTGGGATGAGGAGAGAGTGTATGTAAAATGTGTGTGTGTGTGTATATGTACATGAGTTTGCATGAGTATTCATTGAAAGTTTTATTGGCTAGCTACTTCTATTCAGTGGATATAATCCATGAGTGTTGGATATAATCCATGAGAGTATTGGATTTTTATCGTCAGTGTATACCAATATATTCCTTATCAACTTGCCCACACCGTTACATAGTCTTCGTGTGGCACGTACATTAGAAAAGCCTTCCCATTAAAATAGATAGTTTTAGGAAAAAAGTAGCCATCTGTGTTTACTCTTAACTACTCAATCTAGACGAGAGTCTGCCTAGACTTGCTGTGTACCGGGTCTGGAAAAAAAAAATCCTTCATTCTGTGTAATTAATTTACAGTGGATGCTTTTTTTCCTTGTTTGTTTGAACTCTTTATTCTTTGTTCATTGTAAAGGGCTTAACGGTTCCTGTCCCTCGATTCTTTCATCGGTGAAATGTTTTGGAAGAGAGGTTAGAGTCCCTCTGTAACTTGCCCTGGGTGGCCCTAGCCTGTAGGCCTTGCAAAGACATTACTTTTTTGGCCTGAACACAAGTCTCTCAAACCTTTAGCCTGGCTGAATGCTTTGTACAAACAGCCGCATACTGATCTGCTCTATTCTCTGGTGATTTTCTGCTCAAGGGGCCGTACTGTAGGTGGCTTGCTCTATCTCGCCGCTTGCCTTGGTAGTGGAGAAAGTACAATAAACGAATCCGACAGTGCCGAGGCCACCGCCGCGCCTGGTTGTTCCGAGAAAATTATACTGAAATCTGATTGAGGAGATTAAAACCAAGAAGAACTGGCTGTGTCTTTTCCCCCAAAGCTGTTCTTCTTTTCTTCTCTTCTCTTCTTTTTCTTTTCTTTTTAAGGACTTTGTGCGTTTCCTCTTCTCCAATAAGTCTGCAGCATTAGTATGTAAAATGTGACCTATGATTACCAAAGGCACTGCCGCCCCATGCGGTAACTGTGGTGAAACACCCCACTCATTCTTGCTCCGGTCCCTGGAAGTCAGTTTACCCGGTGGTACCCGTTCTTCCATTGCATAAGCAATATTATTGATTTCATGTGCGTGGCCATACAAATAGTCACAGCCATGATGATCTCCTAGGCCATTACACTTCTGGGATATCAGGCTGCATTATTAGTGCAAGGTGTGCCCGTTAGCATTGCTTTATGACAGCAACCATTTAAACCAGTCTACACTACAGGGAATGTTTCCTACAGTAGTGCTATTACATGGTTTTCTCCTGCCTGTTCGGATAGCATAATAGAAATCATACCCGTGCATGATTTCTTGGATTTCCACAAATCCTAGAGATCATACCCATGTGACAGCTGTTTCACCGAACTCTTTTATATCCCTTTAAAGACAGAGTTGTAACAAGCTTCTTAAATGAATCCAGCTAGAGCCGAGAGTGCTTACCTGAATTATCACAGGGCATAGTCTTGAAGCGTCCCTGAATAAATCGGAGCGATGACCCTTTCGCATCTGATGAAGATCATTCTCTGATAGTAAAGCACGAGTAGTTGATATCAATGGATTTGTGCCAGTTACGAATTTTCTAATTGAATGTACAGATCTTGCTTAGTTTCTAGCAACTGTTGAAGTTCAAAATCTGATTTCTTTCAAAGGAGGAGGCAAGGTAGATTTGTACTACCTTTTTGCAGGCAAAGTACAGCAGAGATGTAGAATATGAGCTTTCATGATGCGGAGCTCACATTTTTTGAATGCTGGTTCAGCTATAGTTACATCACAATTTTCCTCTTGTCCAGAATGGGGATTAACATACCCCCGTCTCACTCAGGACCCTTTCCTTTTCGTATTCGTTGTAGGTGACACAGAGGATTTTTAGATAATTCTCTCTTGATGATATTTCTTCATGCATGCATGGGAAACCAGAAGGCTGTTTCCTGTACCTTAGATCTTTGTGGTAGCTGGCTTTTTGATCCGTGTTTTTAGGCTTGTTTGGGTTTTGGGTTCATACGATGTGCCCAGGTGCTGCCGTGCTGATCATAGGACTGATTTGCAAGGGTGAAATTTGCCTATTGTAAAAAGGCCTATGCATGGCTTCTCCCCACCTCCGGATGTTTTCTGCCATTTGCACGTGGATGAATTTCACTCTGTTAAAGACATTAATGTTTTTAAAGTGCGTTAGAATATTGTTTTAAAATAATTATTAACATAGAATCAATTTAAATAATTTATTAGGATACATTTAGGTTTTTTCGGGGCAGTTTGTAGCCCCTGCATGGCAGCACTGCTCAGAAAAAGTGAACAGAAACCCTGCAGCCTATTTTCAGTTGAAATTGCAAGTTGTATACAGGTAATCAAGAGCCTTCTTCAAGCTGGGATGCTAAATTAAAAGCTTTCAGATTCATATTTAGGCACTACCAAAGACAAACCTTTTGTTCCTGGTCAGCTTAAATGATGTCATTTAAATTTAGATTAAAAAAATAAAAACAATTTTGTGTTAAATTATCTGGGTTTCTATCAGTAGCACAAGTAAGGAAAGTTGATTTGGTTTACATGTCTGTTAACCTGAGTGTCTGAGTGAATTTGATAACAAGGGAACTTGGTTTAATTTTCCAAAGGAAAATATTTTATTCCATTACCATACCATGGTGACAGTTGCTTAAGGAAGGATTGACAGAGATGATAATGCCAGAACTCTTTTTGTTTGTTTGTTTGTTTGTTTTGGTGTTTTTAAAACATTGAAAAGTAATATGATACACCTGACCACTAGCCGTCATCCTTTTTTTTAAATTTTTTAAGATATACTCTCCATTTTTTTTTAGGATATGCTCCCTCCAAAATTTTACCGTAAAGATCAGGGAACCAATAGCAACTTCTGTGTTCATGCCAGAAACCACAGAATTTGACCAAAAGGCAGTATCCCGAGTGTCTCATTTATACACATGTTGCCCCTACCAGCCTGCGGGACTTCTCCACATGATTAAGGCAAATGATGGAGGGAGACTTTCAAGGGAAAGGGCCTGCAGAGGGAGGTTGGAAGCAGTAAGGGCTTTGTAGTAAACCCTGCACGAACCCTCGGGGCTTTCTCCAGTAACGAACACAGGACCGGGGAGGGCTTTTGGGACCACCATGTCCAATGCTCTGCATTTACAGGCAGTCCTTAACCATAGGAGTTCTCAAAATTGCCACTTTGACCCCTCACCCACAGCTACAAGGAACCGAATCCGAAGATGCGGTTGGGAATTAAAAGCTTGTTCTGCTTCCTCAGCATCTTCCTTCTTAGGGGCATGAGTGTGGTGCTGAGGGCATTGGCCCAAGTGCCAACGCATGATAAATAACTGGCCTGAAGAGGCTCATAGATACTGGGCTTTGGGATGATTTTGCTTAAAACATGATGCTCGGAGTATTTTCTTCATCCGTCCCCTCTTTCTCAACTATGACACCAAATGAACATCAGCTTTTAGAAATGAGCTGTCCGTGAGTCGGACATACCATAAGCCAATGGACGCAACGAAAGGCCGCTCTAGCTGTGATGGCCTCTTGATGTGTGGTCTTTCCGAGTGACTTTTCAAGGACCGCGTCCTCCTGGCTACGATGGGGTTGAGTTGAGATTGGCACTCTGGCCATTACCGCCGTGCCCAAATGAAGCCCTGATTTGATATCAATGTTGAACACTTGGCTTGATGAAGTTGGGGGAGTTCAAACGGTTGCAAGCATGCCTTCCACACGCACGCTCAGCAGAGCGAAATATGGCTATTAGCTTCTTCATGGCAGTTTTCAACGGAGCTGTTAAACGGCTGCAGCCAAGGTTCCCTAGAGTGAGATCATAATGCACAGTCCCTGTTGCTGGTTTTCGGCTCGAGTTTAAACAATACGTTGGAAGAAAAATAAACAACGTGCGTATGAAATTGGGGCCAGATTACACCAGAAAGAGGCAAACGCAGCCTTGGAAATGTTCTCTTTGCTTTATGAGTCAATGTTATTCAGATGTCAAACGTCCTCATCCAAAATAAATAAATAAGCCACATAATCGGAGCGATTCTTCCCATTTTGGGGGCTCGTATACTGGCAGTAGTGCACCATACCAGATAACGCAGATAATCTGCCGCAGAATAATTAGTGATGCGGCTGGGCATATTTTTTTGATGAATGCTTATGGAACCTGGTGACAGGCGTGAAATTAGAAAATTCCTTCAGCGCCCTAAAATATAAATAGCTTTCGGAACTGAAAAGAGTTTCACAGCTGAAGATTTTGTGTTGAGAGGAAAAACTTTTCAACCCCCACCCCCCTTTCTTCTTTGCAAGTTGTTTGTCCATTCACAAAACAAATACTCTGAAGCCCAGTGCGGCTCATGGGAATAAATTTCAGGTCGAATTAGTACAGTTTCCTTGCTGTCAGGACGGTGGAATTAATGGTGTTTTGATGACACGAATTTTGAAGGGCGAACAAAGAAGCTGAAGGGAGGGAGACATGACTCCTTAGAAGCGCGGTCCTCCTCTCCCCCAGTCTCTCTTGTCTTCCTTGTCATCCGTCTGCCAATCTCCCTGTCCATGGTTAGTTAAAGGCGCTTTTTATCCTCTTTTCTTTCCCACAGAGTTTGCCAGATCCGGGCCAGTGCCTGGGTTCCAAGGGGACACGCTGCAGTTGGCCTTCATCGACTTGAGACAAGTAAGTCTTTGTGTTTTTGTTTTTTGTTTTTCTTTTAAGATGTGTGACTGAAGACCATCAGGTCTTAAGGAAAAGGGAGGGGAGGGGAAATGGCATTTGGGGATTCACGCCAGAGACCTATATTCTCCCTTCCCCCCCGCTCAAGGCCACCTCCTTGCTTTAGCTATCTGGGGTCCTTGGGATGGCGGAGGTGAAAAGGGCCGATGGCGTGCGAGGGAGGTAGAAAGACGCGAGTGACCCTAGGCGATGGCCAATTGTGCTGCCGTTGGCTTCTGCAGACATGGCAAAAAAGATAGCTCTGAGACTCTCCAAGCTGACACTAAGCAGGTGTTGCTAACAGAGAAGGCAGTGATGCAGAGACCGCCTGCGTGGAACACTTTTGTTCGCAGATAATGCCCGGAGAAGCATTTCAGGAGGGCGAAGGAATTTGCATTCTGGGTTGTGCAGGGAGGGTCTATGTGTCTGTCTTTTTTTTTCCCTTTTCTCTTTATTCCCTGCCCCCCTCCCCGACTCCCTCTTTCACAGACGGTCCCCAGCCATGAATGACTAAGTGGCTGTTTATGACGATGATTACAAAAGGCTCCGCCCACTGATGCCTACCTCCCGAGGGACCCCGTTATAGCCATGTTGACCATAGCAGGTACCGAGGCACTGCTAGGGCTTGGCAAGCCGACTTAGGGGAAAGGCCCATTCTAGCAAGCCATTTGTTCTGGATAGAAATGGGCGTTATTGATATACCAGGCAGGGGGAAAAAAGTAAGCCGGGCCTGTCATCTCTTGGCACCGAAGATGGATGGGGTTGGATAGAAAGTCTGAATGAAGTAAGACTCGATGACTGATGCTTCTCTCCTATTAAAACAATCTTTTTTTGTCTGTTTAGACCCCTCTTCTTTGTGTGTCCTGCCATAATGATGCAGTGCCTCTTGTTGTCAGGGTTGACGTAGCTTGCATTCTGAAAACGTTCGAACGCACGGGTTATTTCTTACATCTGCATAGTCCCTTCGATCTATGATCTCCTCGCCACCGTGCCTGAACAGCTTTTCCCTCCTAATGGATTTGAGACTCTTCTCCAAGTTGGATTGATGCTTGGTGCAGTTTGTCCTCCTGCGATTCTTGTGCGAAGCTGCATTAGGTTCCATAATAATAATGATAATAGTAATGGGACTTCATAAACTCGTTTACACTTCAAAATTCAGTTCTTTGTGGTTTCCGGGCTGTTCAATAAGGTACTTGGGCATGCCATGAAACGTACAGTCCATTTGCAAAATGGTCATAGATGCTACACAGAATACAAATACATTGCCATTCCTGTATCTGATACTTTTACCTAGATACGGCATTTTGGCAGTGTGGAGCTGTCTTTAAAGTGCACATGACCCTGATGTATTAGGAAATCTAGAGGATTTGGTCCTTCTCCAGATGTGTAAGGATGAATAAGGGGATTTTGCAGAGGGAGGTTGTAGCTTTCCAAAGAATGAAATGCCTTCAAAATTGTTTCCCAGAGGTTTAGTGTTAGCTGCAAGCCAGTGCATGTGAAAGGTTAATATGATTCCTAAGGATAAAATGCAGGCCACTGGATCCAATCTGAAGGAGGCAGCTAAAGGATGGTCTTCTCAGTGTTTCTGCTCCTTCGTGACTAAGAAAACTGATCCAGAGGAGAGTAGTTAGGTTTGTTGTCCGAGTTCCTGTTCCAAGGTGTATTCCCAATCTCTTTTTTCATGGATGGTGATACTGGGATGACGTAGTTGGGGCTGGACCTCCCAAGGTCCTTTCCAATCCTCATTTTCTTTGATTCTAGAGTGATTTCTTTTTAAATATGGATCTTCAGGTTTTTTTTTTTCATGATTTTGTCCAAATGGACCTGAGCCAGGGACAGGGTAAATTCTTGATTCACTTACACAGCCGAATGAAGTCTACGGGTTCAGGACAGGCAGCATCCCATTATCTTATGAGCTTCATGAGTTACTGATACAAGGAGGGTATTGCTCAAGTAGTAGATAATCCTTGTGTGTCATTCTGAGACCTCTGGACTGGCCTATAATTGATTTTTATTTTATTTTATACTGGGCCATGCTTGACTCTTTAATACATAGGACAAGTTCCCTGCGTCTCTTCTCTCCTCTCTGCAACCTCACTGCGATTCTGCTCATTTCATGAATTGTCTGTAGCTAACTCCCTGCAGCTAGGACTTCTCCAACCCAGGGTTCGCCAGCCCAGAGCTTTTTGCAGGGCCATCGGGCATACCGATAGAGCGGAAAACAGATGGAAGGAAGGATGCATGAGGGTTACAGCAAATACAGACCATGTTTTTTTAAGCTGTGCTCGTCTGGCAATGGATTTTTTCTCTTCGTTGGCTGTTTTTTCTCAAGTCACTTACCATTAACACAATATTGATTTTAAACAGCGCTGAATGGAAGGAAGATACCAGTTAAAAGTGTGTGTGTGTGTGTGTGTGTGTATTCGACCTACTCTGCTGTTTTCAGGAACTGCAGTGTTGTTTTTAAAGGGATGCCGCCAACTTAATATCTAGAAGTCTTTTAACCTTTCATTAAAAAAAAAAAAAAAAAAGTGTAGTTTCAGGTCTTGTACCTACCTCCGAGTTGTCCTGCCAACTTCTGTGGTTTTACAGTGACATTACCTGTTTTTCAAATGCCGTTCCTGTCTTCTGTGGGGAAGTGAAAGAACCGCATGGAGAAGGGAAAGTCACTAATTCACTGTGAAGGGGAAAACATGACTCTACGAAATGCTATCCAAAGTAAAGTGGCAGAATTGAGAATCACCGTGTTTTCATCCAAGTCTTTCAAAAATGGTAGTTCTTGGCCGTTGCAAAACAATAGTAGGTAGGAAGAGTGTTTTAGAGCAATGCGAGATTGAAGTCCCATGAAACGAATGGCTGATAAATGCATTTCCTGGTGCAACATCTGAACTTGAGCGCAGATGAATAAATGCACGTCTCGGATATGAATCCTTGTAAGAAAAGCATGAAACTTCACAGTCTGAATGCACCAACGTCCCTGTTAATTCTAATGCAATAAACTCTTAATAAACGAGTACGTTCTTCCTTTATAAAGGAGAGGGCCCTGATGCTCCTCTTTATTGGAGGGAATTGGGAGCAGCTTCACCCCTGTGTGGCACAGTAGAGTTGATCTGAGCTGCTGCTCTGCTGCCAGAGGTTGATTTCAAGGCTCCGGCTTAATAACGAGAATCAGAACCAGTCCCTGAAACTTCAGCCCCGTGACTGATCTTTCCTCCTATGCAAGGTCGGTTTTAAATCTATCAACACCTCTAATCTAGAGATAAGGTAAACAGTTGCATCTCATCCTGCTGCAAAATGTTCTTTATATAACAGCTGCCCCCTGCAGAGATACTCAAGTTTTTGTGTCTTTAAAGAGGAAGGTATAGGAAGATTTTTCCCTTCTCCTTTAAAAGCAGACTTAATCCCCATTTTATGTAAAACCTTGTACTGAAATTTGGTTCCCTAAATGTGGTTGGTTCCGAAAATATATTGGATAAAGTTGACCAAGTGATTTCGGCTCCCAAGTCTCCTCGTCGAAAGTGGTGTGGACTTTTAGTAGTCTGAAAAGCGTCGATGACTTCCTGGAAGATTTGGTGTCGGCCCCAAGCGAGCATACGCCTGAAGTTCGCTACTGTGCTCTCCCCATCTCTTAGCCAGCTGGAAGTGTTTTAGCTTTTCATTTTAATGGGTTTATTGTAGGAAGGCTGGTTGGAGAAGAGGGTTTTACATTTTCCTCTGAAGCTGCTGCCGTCTGGGGCTATCCTGATCTTTCCTCGAAGCCAGCTCAGCAGTCTTGGCTAGTTTCCAAGAAGACTGTCTCCTGCACTTGCCAATTTTTTTTTTCCTCTGGGCTCCAAAGGGTAACCATCTTACCCAGATGACAGAGGGGTCCTCACTGCAGGGTCTTACATTTGTCGAGTAGGTTTTGAAATCTCTGTCAACTATCCAGTGGAGGTGCAGACTCGCAGGAAGACTCCATCTTTTGCTCACTCTGAAGGTTTTTAGGGTGTTGGGAGAGGTGCCCCCGTCACTTGTTGTAGCCTTTGCAACAGTAGTTCCTTGGCAGAGCTCGCGAACGTGAAAGGCACCTCTTCAAATCCCTTTGGTGGACCGAGTGCTAGCCAACTTCTGACTTTGAGGGTATAACTGCCATTTTGCTTACCACTCATCACATGGCAAACATTTTAATATGTTCTTTTTACTGCGTTTCAAAGCCAATTGTGGTTATTGTGGGTTTGTGTTGGATGACAGCCAGCGACCAATCAGGTCTCGCTCTGATGTATTTAATATTTTTCTCATTATCTCTGATACAAATACTTAACAATAAAAGAATGCATCCCTCAAGTATACCGTTCCCTCCCTGCCCCCCCGTCTTCCCATGTTACCTGTAGAGATGCAAGTGAGCTGCTTTTTTTGTGCAAGAAGTATGTAATGAGTTTAAAATGGGATACAGGCAGTCTTCGGACTTATGACACAATTGGTTCCTGAAAACTGCATCTTAAATCGAAACGTCGTAACTCGGAACCGATTATTTTTTTTTTTTCCCCCATAGGAACAATGTTATAAACAGGGATTGGTTCCTGAACCAAGGCCCAATACCCGATTTTCACCAAAAGTAACCCAGAATTTTGTACTCAATCAATTATAGATGAGTAATATAGCTACGTGAATGGATTTATATTGTAAATAGCAATCACGTTGATTTGGAAGGACTTCTTTGAGGTGACTTTGCTGGACTTTTTGAAGGGCTCTTGGCTGGAGTCTTCTCGGGAGTCTTGGCTGCAGGTTTGTCTGCTTTCTTAAAGTGTCCGAGAAAGTTTGAACGGCTGTTCTCCAGGGAGACGGGCGATGCAGCCTCCTTGTTCGCTGGCCTGGCGTGGCATCGGATTAAGCGTCGTAAAGTTGAAGCTAATGTCAGAAAGTCGAAACAGGGTGGCAGATTATAAATGTCTCAAGTGCCGTTCGTTGTAACTCGAAACGTTTTAAGTCAAGGACTGCCTGTACATCTAAATAACCCGTTGGCCACTTACAAGGGAAGACAGAGGTCATTATAATGTTACTTGATGAAAAGCAATAGTTTTGAAACGTATAGATTTCCAATTTAGACTTTTTTTTATATATTTAATAGATTTTCATAGATTTCATAGACATTTGGGCTGGAAGGGGCCTTGGAAGATCTTCGAGTCCAGCCCCTGCCCCATGAGCAGGAAGTCAGCTGGGGTCATAGGATCCCAGCAAGATAAGCATCCAAATGTCTCTTGAAAGCGTTCGAAGTAGGCGCTTGAACCGCCTCCAGCGGCAGGCTATTCCAGACCTTGGGGGCTCGGACAGTAAAGAAGTTTTTCTTTATGTCCAGCCTGAAACGGTCATGGAGAAGCTTTATATTAAAATCTGATCAAATTAAAAATTTGCAGGTTTAGCTGCTCCTTTTCCAAAAGGCTCTCGTCACCTTCCCTGCTCTCTGCTTTGGGTCCTGCTGGTCAATTTTGTGCTGGAAGCAAATGCACCCCCAGCTGCCCTTGAAAGATGGGAGCATAATGCCGTGGCCATGCAAAAGTGTCCTCGGACAGTAAGCCCTGATTCTTCCATTTGTTGTAGGTAAATTTGGTTTACCACGCGGCAACGTGTTTATGTGCCCGTCGTCCAGGGGCCCCCGCTCTCCAAATAAACGTGGTGATTGTATAAAAACACTTGTTACATGCAAAAACCAGCTTAAGTCTTTCTTTGCTAAAATACATATAGAGTCAAAGAGAAGCAGGGCTGGAAGGGACCTCCAGAGGTTATCTAGCCCACTCCCCGCTGGGTGAGGCAGGGTCACCCCTGTCCAAACCATCCCATACCAATCCATTGTGCTAACCTCCTTGCAACACTGCGCAGTCAACCCTCACAACCACAAGACGTGACACCCTTGCCTGGTAAAGCAGGGGGACCACGGCAGACAATGTCTTGCTTATGTATGCAAAGTTGCTAAAATATGTTGGGTAGATCCCAGGAAGAGGGCCATGCCCCCCACCAGAGAGGAAGGCAAAGCCCTCCACGGTCTGTACCAATCTGACCACGGGGTAAAATTCCTTCCTGACCCCAGATACAGCGATCAGTCTGACCTTGAGCTGAGGGATGTGACCCTCTAGCCAGGAAACTCTGGGTGTAAGTCCCAGCAGGAGCGTTGGTGCAGTCTAGTCGAATTCCCCAGCCTGGGCTGCAGCCAACACCCAGTGCTTTTGAGGGAAGTTTTAAAAGAAAACTCGGACACATGTATCTGCAGGAAGGGAAAAAATTCCTTCCTGGTCCTATGAGGGAGCCAGCAAAGCATAGTAGCATGAGAAATATCCACGATCAAATATAGGGAGGCAGTGGAATAAATGCCTGGGGAAGTTGTGGACTCCATCACTGGAGGTGTTCAAAAACAGAGGTTGGGCAAGCATGGGTCAGGGATGATCCAGGTGTAGTTGTACCTGTATTCGATCATGGATATTTCGACAGAGGATTTCCGGTCTTAATTCTGCAGTTCCCTGACTGGCTGGGTTTAAGATAGTCATTATGTTACCTCAGACATGGCTTTCTGGAGTTCAGTTATGCTCAAATAATACCTCTGGACCCCTAATTATTTTTGCTACTCTTCCCTGGATCCCCTCCACTTGGTCAACATCTGTTTAAAGTAGTAGGATGTTCATGGTTGATGATCGTTTGTCTTGTTAGCAACCAAGGGCCACTTCAGAATGGCACATGCTGCACTACATACTTCTTGCAAACATAGATTAAGACCTAGTTCCTACCCTGAAGATCAGTTTATAATCTAAAGAGGCAGCACAGGCAAAAAGGGTAAAAGAAATGGATGCAACATGCAGCTGACAGGATATTTCCTAATAAATAGCATCTGGTGGTATAGCACTCAGTCTGGTGGTGATGGTGCTTTCCAAAGGATTTACAAGGGGCAATTGCATCGGGTTTGTATAGTAACGATTTAGTTGCCTTTGTCCTCTGACCTAATGCCTCTGGTTTATGAAGTCCAAAATTGCACAGATTTCTCTTACTGCTAAATCACTGAAGCAGGACGTTTGCTGCCTTGATTCCCCTGCTTTATCTGTGGCAGACTAGGGTGTTATGTCTATGTTGTGTCAGGGTTGACGGTCATCTTGGGTAGAGTTTGTATTATGGATTGCATAGGATGGCTTGGATAGCATTGGCTATGATACTACGTTAGGGTTGATCCTTCCTCAGGCAGGGAGTTGGACTAGATGACCTGTGGAGGTCCCTTCCAGGCAACTTCTCCATGATACTCAATGATATTAGAGAAGCACATATCTGAATTGTTCTCTATCATCAGCCCAGGGGCTCTTGAAGCATTAGGGCCTTCCTGGATTCCTCAACATTTACTTTCCCCTCAAAAATGATCTGAAATCAGACAATCCAATGCTAATTTCATAAAGCATGCCTACAGGTCAGTATTTTCAAACATAGGCACTGACTTCAGACTTCCAGATCTGTATTTTGGATCAGGTGCCTGTATTTTGAAGATATATCCTCTAATCCTTTGTTTGAAAGTAGGACAATTTATGCAGAGTCATGGATTCCTTAAAAACCCATCTAAATTAATCTCCATTGTATTTAGGACTACTGCATTAATCACCTGGCCCTATGGGAGACTTCTGAATAGTTAAATGTGGGGTTTAGGTCACTGGTTCTCAACCTGTTTTAGATTCAGGACACTCCTTGTTTGACTTAAGGTATCCACCCCTTGTTCAGCTCAAGACACACCTCTGAAAACGCCAGCTCTTACTTTGCACTCATTATTTGATCAGAGGAAGAAATAATAGAGCAATTTTTCTGTTGCAGGGCTGAAAGTTTTTAACACTACAAATTCCTATTTGAAATAGCTTAGTTTATCTCATGAACCACGTTTGCAAACCCAACAGTGCTAACATTACATGGTGCTTTGCAGCATCCTTAAAAAGATCTCCGGGGACCCCCGAGTGCTGTGGTATCCTGGCTGAGGATCACGGGTTTCGGTAATGCCTCCAAGGGAGGGTCTCTTTAAACTTCTGTGCCTCTGAGGCAGATTGGCAGCATACCCACTTCACCTATCAGTGAATTAAATTACCAAGGGTCTGGTGTCATGGGAGATTCAGCATATTGCTGGCAAAACCAGGTGTGAAACCTAGCAGGTCCTAACCCCTGATTTCCTGTGGTCCAACCATGAGACGGTTCTGCTTGCTCCACTGACCTGGGATATGCCAGGACTATTTCTACGCTACCCTTCGTGCTTGTAGATGCCCTCTGCAGCCCTGTTGGCCGAGACACTCAACAGCCCTTGAAATCCCCTTACACCTGTAGTGCCATGAGAAGTGGAGGGAGAGAAAAAGGGAAGAAACAATGATCTTTTTATCAATGATAGGTATATGCTTAATTTCCTCATCTTATTGTCACCTAGTCCTTCTGCCTTCCCCCCCCCCACCCTTTTGTCCCTGTTTTCCCTTTTTCATCCTGCTATATTGGCTGGGATGATGCAGTTGGGGCTGGTCCTGCTTGGAGCAGGGGGTTGGACTAGATGTGACCTCCTGAGCTCCCTTCCAGCCCTCATTTTTCTATGATTTCAGTGGTAAAAAACCAAGACCATGCACTGTTCTCTGCAGGAGCCAGGACTCTGAATAAGCACTGCACCTCTCAATAGACATGGATGGAACAAAACCCCCCAGCCTCTCTTGGGATTTAAGCTCCTGAACTGTGGATCTAGCCTTGTGATTAAGTTACAGCAGCCTCAGGGACTGCTCAAATTTCCAGTTTCTTCTCGGTGTACCCTCCTCAAAGCACGTTCCAGCCTATACGGTCTCGTGATCCAGAGAGATGGCTCTCTGCTCCCTTGGGTGCACCTCTGTGCTAACACCTGCATGGACATGTTAATTCTCCAAGAAGGGTCTGGGGCACTAAAAAGTAGCTATCTTGCAAGGGGCACCTTTCTTTGAAAAGCATGAATTACCTAATGCTAGATGTCTGATTCCCAAAGGAAGGACGGTTCAGGGTTTCTGCTGGAAATCACCGACAGTCGGCAGCTCCCCTTACTCGTGCCAGAGTAAAATCACAAAACTCTTACTCCATTCAGCTGCTCAGACTCCCTCAAGAGCCATTGCCCCTTCTCCAGGAAGGATGTCTTGGCATGCTGAGGAATTGGGGAGCTTGGATGCTCCTCAAAGCCTTCAAATGAAAAATCAGGAGTGCAGGCATGTTCTGTTAGCACTTCTATCGCTTTGGGGAAAATCTGCCTAGATTTCTTTCATTAGGGTGTAGCTATGGATAGTGTTGGTGTGTCGACTTGCTTTGGGAGGGAGGGCAGTGTCTCAGTGAGAAGTGTTGTCATTAGAAGGAGAAAATAAAAAATTAAAAACAAATTAAATGGGGGGGGGGGGATTTTTCTACCTTCTCTATCCATTAACCTACTTAAACTATTGCACAACCACATTGGGCCAGGTTTTTGTGGGCTACTGACAAGTCTAACTCCAACTGAGATCAAGGTGTTTAAAATGGTTTTCAAAATCTGGCCTCTTGTCCAGTCCTAGTCCTTCCTGTGTTGTTCTCTCTCGTGGTCTGATTCTTAGGAAGGTCTAATGGGAATCGATGGGATTGCTGCAGCCTGTATGTGTTGAAATGTGTCTGCACCGGGTGTTGGAAAGATCAGTTAAGGACATAAGAAAAGTGAGAGGAAAGGATTTTTATGGGTAATATTGTTTTTTATTGGACCAGTTACGCAATTGGTCTATGTCCCTTCCAACTCTGCAATACCTACTGCTGGGCCTTTCCTCCAAGAGTTGGTCCAACTCCCTTTTAAACTGCGTTAAGCCTCCACATCTTGTGGCAACGATTTCCACCAGGTAATTGCATGTGGTGTGAAAAAGAGCTTCCTTTGGTTAGTTTTAAGCCTGCTACCTAATGGTTTCATTTTACGACCCGCTAGCTCTAGTACTGTGGTGCTTGGCTGTAACCTCAATTTTTTTTCAGGCTGTCCACTCCTGGGTACAGTGGAAGCGCTTAGTAGCTTTTGGGGAGGATCATGATTTTTTTTTCTTTCCAGGATTGCCAGGTGGAGCTGTGAGAACGATGCAGGAGGAAAAGTGTAAGGGGAATGCCCTTTTCTCTTTTAGTTTGCTGTGTCTTAGTGCGAGTTGCTTTTCCTTGGATGATGGAACAAGCAATATATTCAGGCAGGAAAGACTCTGGTTCTACTGAAAACCTCAGTGAATGGAGCAGCTGCATCTGGACTGAGAAAGTTTCTTTTTAAACCTGATCCTGAATTTTGCCAAACCTCCTTTGGACGTGTGATGGCTGTTGCTTCCTTCCCAAAACCAAACCGTCACTGCAGGCATCTGCCGTGGTGAGTGGCCACGATCGTCAACAGCTGGATGCTCTTGGCAAGTTGGGGGGTAACAGCAAACCTTTCCTGGCTGTGACTGCAGATCCTCTGGAGTTGCGGGAGATCAGGAGGCAGTTGTCTGATGAGGGAAATGGACACTGGTTGAGTCGGAAGGCCCACTTTCACCTTTAACCTGTTGATTTGAGGCAGGATTGATGGTGGCTAGAGAGGGCCAGAGGTGGCTGCCCTTAACCTCAGGAGGATTCCTGCCTATGCAACTCAATACACGCACGTGAGCAATGCATGTTTGGAAGCTGTCACTCGTAACCTGTCTAGGAGAACAGTGCAGGCTGCATCCATAAAGAAACCTTTATTGAACTGTCGTCATTTGGTGTCTTAGCTTCACCTTGTAGGGTTGGTGTTAAAAGTACTTGTTTTACTACTTCATGAAACAAGGGAAGTGATGGTGAGAGACCCACCGTCAGGTCCAACAACGTCGGGGTGGAAAGCCGGGGCTGCGGTGCAGTGCTTTATCGTCAGAAGTAGTGTGGCAATGGTTTCACCAATATATGTATTTTTTCAAAGTGCCTTCTCCCCTTCAGAGTGTGAATGGGGTTGATCTGTAGTCATCCCAGCACGAGAGCACATTGCCTTTTGGAGAAAGGACTCCTGGTGTGGTTGTCCAGTTGAACAACCCGTATTTCAAGGTAGATAATCATTGGAGTTTGGTTATGAATTGCTAAAATGCTGAAATATGCAAACTGGTGGCAGGCCTGGTTCTTTGGTCAATGTGATTTGTCTTTTATTAGACCAGCTGAGTAGCAGGAAAAAGTTGGAACTTTTTTCCAACTATTCAGTTGGTCTAATGAAAGATAGCACGTCGACCCAAAGAACCGTGCCTGCCTGCGTCCTTAGATCAACACAGCGACAACCAAAAACCCAGCAAAACTAGCAGACAAAGCCTACCCCATATGGGAGAAGAGTAGAGTGTGGCGAAGTTTGGGCATGTCCTTTTTACACTCTCCATCCGCCTCAGGACGCAGGGCTGGATGGACATAGGCTCTGACCTAGTAAATGGCCTTTCAATCTATGAATCTTTCTTTTGTTAGGTCTTTTTTTGGTGTGTGTGGGGGAGGGGGGGGGTGTTGTAGCTCTGATAGTCTAGGAAAAACACAAGAGGCAGGGATTCTTGTGGTTGATGTCTTAAAGGTGGAGAGATGCATATGTGCTAAGAACATGCAAACTTTCTGTAGTCCTCTTCCATCAAAAGCTACCAGCCTAACCACCCAGCATTGTTCTTGGCTTGGAGTACCACATTTCTCAGAAATTGTAAATTGTTTTTGAGATCTCCAAAGGCAGTTCTTCAGAAAACCTTTCAGTTGTCCTGATCTTCCAGGAATCTTCCATTATGTTCCTTGGTAACTATTCAATTGCCATGATCTTCCAGGGCTTCTCCTCTGAACCAAAGCCGTATTTTAAAGATCTGTTTAGTGCCAGAGATGTAGCTGGCACTTTACAGGTGATCAAAAAAGACCCAGCCCCTGTCTGGAAGTCTTAGCCTAGCATGAACATAACAAAATATTGGGAAGCCAGTCCAGGACAGAGAAATTATGGAGAGCTTCTTGGAGAAGGCACAAACAGAATATTAAAGCATTGAAAAAGTGAGATTGTATTGATAGGGCAAGCAGACTTGGAGAACAGGATACAAGAGAAAAAGGCCATGTGAAATGTAGGCAAAAGTTGAGGAGTGGGAACTTGAACTTGATGCCTTAAAAGACAGCAAGCCAGTGAGAGGATCTGGCAAGTGCTGACAAGGTTGGAAAGCCAGCGGGGGATATTAAAGGAGAAAGGGACTGGCTGTACAAGGGTCTCCACAAATCTGGGGCTAAGATATCAGGGTTGTGTGTTAAGTGAGCTTGTTGCGTTGCTGGGGAGCTTGCAGGACAGAGACGCATCTGAAGTCTTTGAAGTATTAAAGCTCTGCAGTAACTGTCTAAATAAAATGTTCTTAATTTTTTAAGGCCAGAAGGCACTAGTGTGAGCCAGCCTGACCTTCGGGAAGCACAGGCCGTAGGGCTACACTCAGTAATTCCTGGTTGAAGTCTAGTCTAGTTTAAGCCACAGCATGTTTTTTAAAAAGGCATGCATTTCTTTTCTAATATCAATTTTGATTGATTAATTGACAGCAAGGTGGCACTATAAAACAGCAGATTTTACAGCAAAGTGTATTGAAATTCTCTCCCGGTGATGTCCTGCTCCCATATTTCCCTTTTTCCATGTCTCCCGTTCGGTAATTGCATAAATCATTTGCATTTCTTTTGCTCTTATTTGTATTTCACAAAATATTAGTGAATCCCGGGTTTTTCTTTATCAAGGAATAGATGCATCCCTAGACGAGTTAAACGTAATAGGCCAGACAAAATACTCCATCCGTTTCTCATAGTATCATTTTGTTATCTGAGCGGGGGGTAGCTCAGCTGGGAAATTGGGGTGTTGTTCCTAAGCCGCTTGTCTGATTTTTGGCTTTCCTCTGAGGTCTAAAGCTTTTTCAGCAAATGTATTCAGGACCGTATCTTCTTGCTACCATTACAAAAATACATTTTGGAGGTGGTGTCTCTCTGCTGCCAGCAGGAGTAATGGGAGAAAGAGCTGGATTTTATTCTGGCCAATGTGCCAACAGAATTATTGACTGTCTAACTGCAATCCAAAATGTAATGCATGTCCTTTGACTACTGTGTAAGACTACACTAAAAGAAGGCCGAGTAGGCTCCTAACACTGGGACTACATCATGCAGGCTACATAACACGCAGCTTAAGGCCTCTGGCAGATGTTATGCTCAAAATGCAGTTAAACTGCTAATCGTGTCTTAAATAGTAACCTGGATACATGTTCAGGGGATTAATGGGGCCACAAAAGGTGAAACCAGCCACAAAAACATTACCCGAAAATTGTGTACTCCTTTTGTGGTCGGTTCCACCGTGCTCTGGGGACGGCACTGGGCCAAACTGGGGCCTCGGTACGGTCCCGGAGCCAGCCGACTCTCAGCTGAGCATTGGTTATCCAGCTTTCAACTTGGTGGCGCAGGGGAAGCCCCAAATTGTGACCTCGGGGTTCCCCTGCATTAGCAAGTCAGGTGTAGTTGGGACCGGATCCCCGTTTCCAAAATCATGCATCCCGCCATGCACGTGCGGCGTGGCAGGAGGCGCAGTTCTTGGGATTGGAGTCAGATCCCATCTTAATGACAGAATTTGTATCTTGTTATGACCAGGGTTGTTCCCGAGAAGATCTTTGCTTTCTTAGCTAACGTGGGTTGATTTTTCTTTTGGAAAGAAGGAGAATAGCTTATCCTGCTTAACGTGTCATGATGCGCACGGTTAGGCGAGGCAAAATATGCACGTCGACAGTTTGTTTTGAAGTCCGTAAATCCTCGTTTCCTCTAATGGCAGCATCACCGTGCGCGGGGAGGAGCGAGCAGGGTCCAAGCTAGCACGCGCTTCCTCAGTAGTAGGGAGCTGGTGTGCGTGGGAGGGGGTGTTTGAGTCCAGACCTGAGTGGTAGACTTTTAAGTTTCCAGATCTATGGGTAAGAAGGTAACATGCACTTGTTAAAAACGGAGGCAGAGTTGCCATTAGCCTTGTCGTTGTGACATTCTCTTGACAAGGTCCCTTTTTTCAAAGTACAAACTACACTTGGACTCGCTTGTGCAGCACTGAAAATAAAATTAACCTGACGTTACTTTGAGAAGCGAACGGTGAGCAATTCCTACAAGGTCCTAGACCCTTTTGCTTTTCGATCGGGTAAAACGAAGCGCTATTCAGGTCGTGCGCTCGTCCGTATTAGTCTCTCGAGTAGTCCTCCCGGTCATTCATAGAAATCCTTCCTTTCTGTCAGTCCTTCCCTAAGGCAGATCCCCTCGGGGCTATGTTTTAGCATAACGGCTAGCTGCCGTCATGTCTTGGGGATCGATACTGTGCATGCTTTCAGTGTTTAAGTTACCACCGTGGTCTGTTGGTCTTGGCTGAGGGGCGCGAAGCCTGATGATGAAATGACACTCGATCTCCCGTTTGCCAGATAGTGTAAACAAGCACGTTCGTTGGCCAGCCGATCGGCACGCTAATTGCAGAGCGAGACTGTTGCTTGAATTGATCTATTAAAGACAGCTTCAGGGAGCTGCTGCATCATCCTTTTCTATCATTGCGAAGCAGCCTCTTGCAAAAATAATCTTTCCATTAACTGGAAAAGTCTTGCCACAGCTAACGAGGTCTGAGCCAGTCTCATCTGTTAGGGCACTGGGTGAAAGGGGCTCGTACCATTCTTTCGGAGCTCTCCAAGGCCAGAATTAAGTGGCAAACTTGGGTACTTTTTGATGCTTGGTGACTCAGCTCTACTGAAGACTACGTGACTGTCACTGCTGAGCACCAGGATCGCTAAAAACTGTGTTGTGCCAAAACCTAGATTTCTGCCTCCAAAACTGCAGCCCCCTTCCCTCCCTCTCTGCTATATCAACTGAAAGAGAAACGCTCCTGGTAATAGTGCTCCCCCACACCCCCACTCACACAACTGCATTATTTTCTGTCGAAAGCAAGGATATGCTTTGTTCTCAATCAGGTTGTACTATGCCTTAATAGCCCCTTTGCCCCGCATGTATAGGTCTAACTCCAGCCCCCCGGCTTGGTGAATGCCTGAAACGTTGCATTCCTTGGAAAGGTTGAAATCCTTGGAAAAGGATGCACAAGGAACAAGTTTTTTCAGCCTCCCACTGGATTGTAGGGTTAAATAAGAAGAGGCCTTGGTAGAAAAGTTGCTGAAGGGGAGGAGAGGTTACACTTACCTTCAAGTTGGTTGACAAACAAAGTAAAAAAAATAAAATAAATCATGACGCTTTGTCCATTGTTGTTGATTTTGAAGTTTTGAATCTTTGATGAAAACCTGTAAGAAAATTCCAAGCTGCTTAAATTCAAGTCGCTTGGATGGTACGCGAAGGTCTGTTCCCTGAGGCACAGAGATGGCAGGGGTATTCAGGTTTGCACTGTGGGGCTGGACCCCATCTTATAGCCCTTAGAAGCCAAGACCAGATTTCACACGGTATGCACATTTTCCTACACCCAAGGCCTCTGGTGCTGATGGCTTTTCAGGGAGAGGACCGTAGGCTTGGCAGACCTCCGGTGTGATTGCAGCGGGGCAGCTCCTAGGACTTGGGGGAGTGAAATCCTTAGAAAAGGGTTCCTAGCATGAAAATCTGTGCTCGCGTTGTGTGAAACGGTAGCTAATGGACTGGAGGCAGATATTCCTCAAGACGTGCTGGAAGCGAGCTTGTAGCCAAAGCTGTTCCAGCTTTTCCATTAAATGGAGTCAGCTCACCCCCAAGAGAAGAAACCACATTGCATATCAAGCTGGGCTCTGTCTGGCAGGCTACCAGACTCCCAGACACCAGAAATCATGTCCATCCAAGTGGGAGAGTAAATGTTTCTCAAAGCTAATCGTGATAAATGTGCCAGAATTTAATACCTTAATATAGTTGCTGACATCGCGTCTGATGTGGCAATCAGGAACGAGAGTGAAATGGATACGATTGCATTTTTTAAAGATTGAGAGACCTTGAAGAGATAAACCTGGTAGGTGTGTCACATCACCTGAAACAGAGCTTCGGCACTGACTCGCGGCGAAACCCTGCTAATTAAGGTCGATTCCTCTTCGAGACGGAGTGACTTGTTCTCATCTAAACACAGGGCTGAACTCTGCAAGACCCGGTCCAAAAAGGTCATGAGCGCAGCGCTGGTGTTTTGATTACGAGATAAAGTAAAAACGAATGCATCTTTTATCCGGTAACTTTGAACAGATTTGTACAAAGTCTGTTTTTCTATTCTTCCTAATGCCTAAAGTATGAGCGGGGGGGGGGGAGGAAGGAGGAGAGCGCTCTTTGTTGAGGCCATTTCTCCCCAGAATGCACACCCCATGCAAAATTACTTTTCAAAAGTGTTTGAAAACAATTGCTTCTGCAGGAGTAGGAACTAATTTGAACAGCCAGTTCTGTCCTTGAGATTTACATTCCAGGATGCCAGAAGAAAATAGCAGATTGGAATTTGCTTCGTGTTTGAGGTTAGTTTGAAAGAAGTCCGGCACTCTTATTGAGGGCGGTTTTTATATAGCAGCTCTCAGTGGAAACAGTTTGTCTTTTATATTTTTAGGTTAAGGGATTTCTTTAAGGTCAAATTGCGTTCATGCAATTTGTTCGACTGTCTTCCCTGCCTCGTTAGAAATAGGCATGATTACGAGCAATGACACAGGCCCCTAACTTGCAGCACAGTCCCACGGGCATGACGTTCCTGTGCTTTTGTCGCAGTGGGGCGGACTGTAACCCTATCTAGGATTTTTAGAGTAAAATCCTGGTCCCCTTATTCCAACTGAAGTGGGACTTAACTGTTAACATGTGCAGGTTTTAGAACAAGCAGTTCACTGCTTTGAAGACATTTATTACTGAAATATATTTTTTTTTAAACATAAATCCCAGTTTCAACAGGAGCAGCACCAACCCTGTACAGTGACACGATTCCTATTCTGACCCCTTGCTTTAAGTCTCATAAAACCAGTCGGCTCCAGAGCAAAAGCATCGCTAGCTAATTGTCCCCGACTCCGCTTTTGGATCTCATAATGTCTTATCTAAAGATAAAAGTCGATGTTAACTGTACCATCAGGGAGGAGACTGAATGCTCCTTGTAATATTGAATGCCTTCCAAGGCCGTACCTGCCTACCAGGAAAAAAACAAGTCTTCTGGGTGGAAAACCTGAAGGTACAAACTCTGTTCATGTTCAGGTATTTACACGTCACCACTGCACGGATAACCTCCGGATAGGTTTGTATGAAACGAAACACGTGTTGCTTGCAGTCGCTATTCCTCAAGGATAGCGTACTTTTTGTATGCCCCATATATTCAGACCATGTTCTGTTTATGGCAGAAATGTTTTAGTTTTGGGGGGGGGGGGGGGGGAATAAAATAAATGTCTTTCAAGGAGGAAAAGGTGATGTAATGGACTGTGGACTTAACATTTTTTTTTTTTTAATTCCTCCGTTCATCTGATCACACTTATGATATAAATAGTGGAAAAAGGCACAAATCTATTGAAATGTAAACCACTTTATTAAAGCTCTCAGATTCCTTGCACACAGTGCTCAAGCAGAGAGCTGCATCCATTGGCTGTTTCCAGCACATTAGCAGCAGCATGTGGAGCCATCTGTCATGGCTTGGAGGTGTTGAGTAGATTCAGCAGTTCATTAAGCAAGACCAAAAAAACCCCAAGTGTGTGTGTGTGCATGGGGGAGGGGTTAAAAATCAACTTTTATAAGCAGGAGATGGAAGTCTGAAGAGTTGGAGCATGTGGTGACCTGAGCTGAACGAGGCAGATGCTGTGACCAGGGTAGTGTTTCCCATCAAGGCACTGTGCTGTTCAAGGCAGTTGACTCTTGCTGGCCCAGTAATGCAGAAAGGAGACTCCCCAGGCAGCGAGAAGCAGAGTTGGTGGTTTCAGTAGGTGGCACTCTCCTCCCTCTGAAAGCAATACCCCGGGAACATGCTCCTGCTGTGGATCCGTGCCAGGGTCCTGCAATACCTTCGCTTTTTGGACACACCACACCAGTTTATACTCGAGAGCCGGGGCCTGGCCGGCATTGTTTGGGTTGCTGGTCCTGGTGGACACGACAGGCATCGAGGACATTCGGGGAAGAACCTTCTGCTCCAAAGTGATGAATGCAGAAACATGAAATAACGAGTCCTGAAGTGGGTGGACAAAGTCAATAGGGACCCGTTAGTCTGCAAATCCCAAACGAGGTTGTAGTGCTGAAATGTGTAGAAAAGAGGTTCGACACTAACGAGAAAAAGTCCTTTTTTATGCAGCACGTAGTTAACTTGAACTCATTATCACAGGAGCTTGGAGAAGCAAAAAGTGTTGCCAGGTTCAAAAAGGGACTAGACAAACTCGTGGATGCTCCTCACCCGGAGCTTGCTGTACTTCATAAGTGCTGCTTGGGCGGCTTGACAGTTCTCTGCAGCCAAAGAGACTGTATACAGGAAAAACCGAATATCCCGGTTTTGTAGCCAAATGTGTGTGCTCTCCCTTTTTTTTAATTTATTTTGTCACTTCTCCCTTTTTGGTGCATGCAGAGAGGGATGAACCCTTTTTAATGAGCCTTCCTCTGAAATCTGTAAGGATGCATCGTAGCCTTTTGCTTTAGTTTTGCTGTGTTTGATACTTTTCCTGCCCTGCTGCACGTTTTCTCGTCCTCTAATCCAGTGCTGTCCAGTCATGGGCTACATGCAGCCCACGGGCTCCCACCTGGCCGTTGCAGCTCCTATTTCTTCAACTGCAGCAGCAGCCAGGGTCTTGGGGCACCCTTCCTTCCCCCAGTTTACGGCAGAGTGTGGGGTGCCCTGCATGTGTGGGAAAGCCCATGGCCCTTGCTGATGAGCCCCCATTTGATGAGGCTTTTGAGGCAACGTGGGCCCTGGTCCCTTTGAAGTTGGACAGCCCTGTTTGGCTCCAGACCACGTTGCCTCATCTTTACAGGTTGCACCTTCACCTTCATCATCATCTGGTGGAGGGACCTAATGGACTGCACGCCGTTTAGTTTAATCATCCAGCCGTCTCCTCGGCTGCTCCCCTGGAGTGCCCTGTGGTGTGGTGTTTGCTACTTGCATCCTCGAAGGAAAAAAAGTGGCTTCATAAAGGATGGCAGCAGGGTTTAATAGCTAGATCAAGAGCTGGGCATCAGGATTTGGGGGTGCACGCGTTGCTAACTATTCACAGAATGACGTAATGCAGCGCACGCGACTCGTTTGTGCCCCAGTGTTTTCACGTATAAAATGAAGGTGCCTCCCTTTGTAAACTCCTTCGGGATTGCCTGATTCATGCGACAGGACGATCCGTAACTCAGCTTGTAGTTACGAAAGGGACACGTTTAAAGTGGGCAGTTCTGCTTCACAAGCACGCAGTAACGGTACCCACCCCCCTGTTTGTTATGTTCTGGACAGTTGCTGTTTAAAAAAATGAGATTCTGTTAAGCCTGAGAAATAAATCACCAACTTGTTCGCCTGTGCAGTGGAAAACCCAATAGCAAGTCCAGCAGTGTAAAAATTGAAAGGAGCTGTGCGCGTTGAAATGATGTGGTTCTTTTCCCTGAAAGTCTGTCACTTTTGGTTCTAACCTGTAACCTACCACACCTTGCAGATGGGTTGCTGGCGGGGATATACAGGTTTACAGGTTTGTTTTTTGTATGCACACCTCTGTTTCTTTCTAATTTGCACCCAAGAATAAATATGGCTTTTAGGTTTTCTGCCAGGAGGGGATGCTACGAGAACAGCAGTAGCACCAGCCCAATTTTAAAGGGAGGGAACATGGAGTTCTTTTGGGCGAGTAGGCATCAAACTGTTTCCGAACTTGGCTTCCCAAATGCACGCTTCAGGTTCCAGATTTAAAAAAGAATCAATTGTACATTTTAGTTAATGCAAAATGAAAGTTTTGAATTAAAGCTGCTGGGGTTGCTGATTCCCCATTAAATGTTACTTTGAAGGATGCATGCAGAGTATTTGCACAACTAAACCTACAAGCACAAGAATGTTTGGACTTGCTGCCAATGTTGGAAGGCTTATTTTTTAATTGTGCCTGCTAGCAGAGCGTTTTGGTGTATTTTCCCCTTGAACAAGCATTTCAGTGTGTTCTAATCAAATCAAAATCTAAAATCTGCTCCAACAGTCGAGCGTTCACAAGAAACCATGCGACAGGGACACCAAAGTCATTGGGTGGAGAACATCACATTCCATGTTTAGCTATGGTCTGTGGACCAGATATAAATGTAAATGGTAGGACTACTATTCCCCCCCCCCCCCCCCCCCCCCCCCCCCCCCCTTCAGTGTTGTGCAGAAGTCCAGACAATGGAATCGAGAACGAGAATGAGGGTATAGTATTAGTAGTCATGGCGTTTTCTTTCTTTCTTTAAAGATGAGGATGACCTGAAGCAGTTGGGTGTGGTTCAGAAAAAACTAGGGGGAGTGGGGATTTGAGCAGAAGTCATGAGCAAAATCAAGCCTTTTGTTTAGTAACTAATTCTGTAGTTATATTTATTTGCAAACAGTGCATCTGGCCTCACTTTGTAGGAAAATCTCTTAAAACCACCAGCATTTCTCCCTTTGCTTCTCTTCCACTCCCATCCCCATTTGTCCTTCTCCTTCTTTATGACTCCTCTGTTCTTTGTTCAGTGTGTTCTTCCTTGCAGCAGATCTGAATCTGAACCCACGTGACTTCCATTTACGATGCCTGATTGCCAGGCATAGTTATGAAACACAACACGCTTCCAGGCTTGGTGGTGCTACGCTAGCTAGCACCACGTCTGAAAAGGACTTGAGGGTCATAATTGACCATAAAATGAATATGAGCCACCAGTGTGATGCCACTGTAGCAGAGCAAACAGTATGCTGGTGTGCATCGACCGATGCATCTCAAGCAAAAGTAAGGAAGTCAGTCTCTCGCTCTACTCGGCATTGGTGAGACCGCAACTGGAGCGCTGCATCCAGCTCTGGGCGCTGCACTTCAGGAAGGATGCGGAGAAGCTGGAGAGAGTCCAGAGAAGAACCACTCGTATGATTAGAGGCCTGAAGAGCAAGCCATGCAAGGAAAGGCAGACAGATATGGGACTGCTCAGCATAGAAAAGAGAAGACTTTGAGGGGGATTTGGTGGCAGCTTACCAATATATCAGGGGCTGGGCAAACAACTATTCACCCAGTCCCCTGGAGCAACAGTCATAAACTCCTACAAGAATGTTTCAGATTGGATATAAGGAAAAACTTCTTCACGGTTCGTGTGCCCAGACTCTGGAATAGACCCCGAGCGAAGGGGGTGGTGCAGGCACCGACCCTGGGGATCTTCAGAAGGAGCCTGGATGCACACCTTGCCGGGGGTTTTGGACCCCCGCAGTCTTTCCTGCCCAGAGCAGGGGGCTGGACCCGCTGATCTCACGAGGTCCCTTCCAGCCCTAAACATCTGTGAATCTGTGAAAACCAGTTTTTCATTTCAATCATCCGATGACTTGTTCTTAAAGAGGAAATGACAGATGAACTCTTTCGAAGGTGTATTCCATTGTAGAAAGTGTTACCATGTAGGTACCAAACAGTAACAAAACTGAACTTTTTGGGTTGAGAGAACACCTACAAGCGGACACGCAAGGTTGTTTTCCTTCCTGCGAAAACGGTTCTGAAGAAAACAGAGTTTGTAGAAATGTTAGAGGTTTGGCTTCCCGAGAAAAACGGATGCTTTCAGAAGAAAATTTTGTTTTCGACTCGGATCTCTCTCTCGTTGACGGAAAAAGCTTTTGATGGTTTCAGGCAACTCTAACCATAGACAAGTTTATCTGCAAGGAGCTTCTCTCTGCAACTCAGAGCATGTTGTTACTGGGGATTTTTCTTAGAGAATAACATTTTTGGTACTTATGCTATTAGAAGTGTGTCTCTGAATAGTGTGATCCAGAAAAGACACCTTTTTTGTGATGACCTCTGTGTTTTACAGAAATTAGTTGAACTTCCCAATAGCTTCACCTAGTAGAAGAGTAAAAGATTCCATCTGATGGATAGAGACTGAACCACAGAGAAGAAGAGAGCCACGGTTACAGTTCATGGGATCATTTATAGCAGTAAAAATACCAGTACTGAATAGAGGGGAAGAATCACCTCCTTGATTTGCTGACAGCGCTCCTACCCACGCAGCCCAGGATGCCGGTAGCCTTCTTGGCAACAAGGCCGCACTGTTGGCTCCTATTCAGCTTATTGTAACCCCCAGGTCCTACTCCGCAGAGCTGCTGCCCAGCGGTCGATCCCCAGCCTGTACCGGTGCATGGGTTTGTCCTGTCGTGACTTTGCACTTGTCCATATTGAACCGCCTGAGATTTATTTTGGTCCAGTCCTCCAATGTGTCAAGGTCACTCTGAATCCTCGCCCTACTCTCCAGCCTATCTACTACTCCCCCCCAGCTTGGTGTCATCTGCAAACTTGCTGAGGGTGTGCTGCATCCCATCTTCCAGGTCGTTGGTGATGACACTGAACAAAACCGGCCCCAGGACTGACCCCTGGGGCACTCCACTTGATACCGGCTGCCAGCTGGACATTGAGCCATTGATTACTACCCCCTGATGCTCCAGGCAGTTTTCTATCCATCTTATAGACCATTCATCCAACCCAGACTTCCTCAGCTTGTTTGCCATAATGTTGTGGGGACCATATCAAAAGCCTTGCTAAAGTCGAGGTATATTATCGGGTCCGCTCCTTTCCCCGCATCTACAGAGCCAGTCATCTCGTCACAGAAAGCAATCGGGTTGGTCCAGCTTAACTTGCCCTTGGTGAATCCATGCTGACTGTCCCTAATTACTTTCTCCTCCAAGTGCTTAGAAATGGATCCCTTGAGGACCTGCTCCATGATTTTTCCAGGGACTGAGGTTGCTGACCCCTGTTCTAGCATTATTGTGCCATGAACAGACTTTCATACCTCCATACCTCAGTTGCTCTAGCTGTAAAATGGAGGTAATGCTCCAGGTCTCCATTGTAAAATACATGGAAACTTGTAGATCCGTGGTGTTATAAGAATGAGGAATTAATGGAAAAACAATCCTCCTTTCACTATTAGAAGAGAGGATGTTCTCTCCTACAAGATGTCAGCCAGCTCTTTAAAAATTCGATTTCTGACTTACAAGCCCTATTGATCTTTGCGTGGACCAGCCAGTTTTGTTGGTGGTATTGGCTAAATACTTTCCACAACCAATACAGATTGTTACACCAAATGTGGTCTGACTCCCTTGCAAAGCAAAAATGACATGGATCACTGCTTGGAATCGAAGTGGAGAACGCTCCGGGGCTTGGAGATGACAATAAGTAAAATGATCAATCATTAACATTCAGCACAGTTCTGAATACTTCCCTGACTTTTTTAATTTGGATTTGTGTCCACATATTTTCCAGTCTGTCTGAATTCAACTTTGTGTGAGCTATTGAAGAGATTTGTGGCTAGTTCTGTAACTAATGAGTCAGCTGCATCCAGCATTACATAAACTTGTCAAAACACTGAGCAAAACTGACTCTCGCTCGCTCTATTTGCAAAACCCTTGAAGGTTTCATGTACAAAGGTTACAGACTACAGTGGATAATAGCCTATTTATAATGTGCAAGGGGAGGGTGTTTTTCTTTTTTTAAAAGCCTACATTGAGCCAGAGAAGGGTTTTGTAAATGATGGGGCAGCAAAGCTGGTGACCTCAGTAAGTTCTCCCACTTCGGTAGGCGTTCAGAAGTGGCAGGCCTGCTCTAGTACAGTGGTTCGGATTCAACAGACCGAAGCTTATTATCCGAGTAACGGCCTGCTCTGTAAGTGGAGTCTAGTTTTTGGGAGGCATGCGTGCTCCTTATGAAAAAAGCTACCTTTCTGCAGTCGCCGCTTCTGGGCGCTCTTGAGGATCTCTGGCAAGGAGGCCAAGTGTATTGACGTGCAGCGTGAAATCAGCTGTCGCCTGCTGAGGGGGTCCCTCGGGGTCGCACTTCTGCTTGGGTGAGGTTGCGAGCCTCCGCTGCTGCTGATTTTTTACTTTCCTCGTGAATAAATAGAGCTGGCACCTGATGCTGCGATGAGGCTATGTCTTCCAAACAGCCAGGTCATGAGTTGGAGCTGCTTCTAAGTCGCTGTTCAGTGCCTGAGCTCAGATTTGCTTCCAAACCTCTTTGTACAGCAGAAAGGAGTGGGTGGGTGATCAACTGCCCTCCTCCCCTTAGAGCCATATTCAAGGCTCGCTAAGGTCCCTAGAAGAACGTCCATTGACACCACTTGGAGTAAGATCCATGCCCAGCATGCCTTCAGGTCCCCAACCCTAACGGAGCAAGGCTCTGCGCTGTGGCAGTCCGTGCTCTCGCGCTACAGCGAAACCACTCCAGTGCCACCGTGTTGAAGAGGGAGAGTCGTGATTGCTGCTTATCATCCAGATTGGTGCTGAGCCAGGCACCTGAAAGCACAAGGCAAAATGCACCGACTGAGAACTGCCCTTTACTTCATGGCGCCTGGTGCCTCCTGTGGAAGAATCCTCTTCCAGCCTCCAGCTTGCAGGGGCTTTTTTTCCTTTCCTTTCTCCCTGTCTCCTCACCTGTCTGTTGATCTGGGCTGCAGCATACGTGGTCCGAGTCCGGTGGGAGGATGGAGACCTAGCTTCTTTTGTCTTGAGCCCTGGCCTCATGACCCAGGTGGTGGGGAGCAGTGGCTTGAGTCCGGTCAGGCTGTGATGCTTTTCAAATCAGTTGGTCAGCCTCAAACAACACCTGTCCCTGACTGGGGCTGGAAGGTGAGGTCAGGGGAGCTATTCAAGAGAGAGGCTTTCCAGGAAGAAGCAGAGCCGTGTGGGGACCTTTACACCGCATCTTGAGCTTCTGCAACTCTCCCTCTCTCCCAGGGTGCTGAAGTGAGTAAATTACCAGAAACCCAACTAGGAATTTAGTTGACTGTAATCTGGTTGTGTGACAAAAGGTGGACAAGCCGCTCAGATTTGCTCAGGATGGTGTTCTTTCTGTATTTTTCTATTGGTAATCCTTCTCCTCCCCATCCCACTTCGATCAATGAATCTATCCGGTTTAGCACGCCTCGCTGTGTGGGCTTAAGAGGGAAGGGACCCGCTAAGGTGTGCTTGGTTATTTTACTCTCCTCCCGCACGGGAGGGTGACGGTGAATGCTTCTGGCTAATAGAAGCATCCCAAAATCCCAAGGTCTATGGGGCCTGTGTATCCTGGATGGCACAGGGCCCACACAGAGACCTGAGAGCAGGTGGTGGCAGCGGTACTCCAGGCTTGTGGGTGTGCCCCAGGAAGGGGGTTGATCAGAAGTTGGCGTCCCTGGGGGGGCATCTGAAGCTTGGTTTTTGGTAGGACGCAGTGAGGCGGGTGTCTCGGTGCAGGAGCACCCCTTATTGGCCCGCCACACTTTCAAGGTTGCATTCAAAATTCCCATGTGCAATTTAGCATTAAAGATCGCTGTGGAGCACCCACCCAGGCTGCGTGCAGCCTCCGTCCTTTGACATGCAGTGGGCAAACTTCCACCCATGTTGCGTCTTTTGAAGAAACAGGCAGTGTAGCTAGGCTTTGTCCCAGGTGTGTGAACCACCTTTGAAATTTCGTTTTGTGAACAAATGGAAAATCATGACAGCTTTATGCACTAGTTTTGGAGTTATGTTCCTTCATCCTTACATCCACTCACTTTTCTTCTTTTTTTTTTTTCCTTTGGTCTTACAGTTCCAACAACCAGGCAGATTTTTCTCTCATTAAATGTATATTTGCATGGCCTGCAACACTTAATGCCATGTTTTGGTCAGCTTTATGATTATTTTATTGGCATAATAAAATTTGTCAAGCGCACATTAAATAGCGTTTCCCTTCTGCATGCTACCTTCATGGAGGTGTTACTGGAGAACACAAGGCACTGCTGCAAAATACCATGATTAATTTTCTTAGCGTGTATGCCTCAACCAGCTTATTGTGACCTTTAAAGCTACTGCTTTTGTCCTTTAAAAAATGGTTTTGGTCATTCTTGTGCCAGGAATGGGTTTGGGCACCCTTAAATTTCATTGTCTTCAGTGACCTGAAGATGGGCATTGATTGATTTTATTCATGTATTTAGTGAGTGGATTGCAGCCGGCAGGGTTTGTGGGCACTTGACTCTTCTTTGAATAAGGTCTAATAATTGCAGGTCCCCCTGTGCTGTACAGCCTGACAAATGTTGACTCCAAAGGGCATGAATGCTCTTCTGTTTGTCTTCAGATGTAGTCTCCACCGGCTCTTCCACAGGCTGTCGGGGCTGGGTGGCATTCAGCTATTGCATTTCAGCCCACCTGTTTCTCCAGGACATATTATATGCATGCATCTCTTCCAAAGCCATCCATTTGCATGGTACAACAGAGTTCTTCTGAGGCCGTGGTTATCATGAGTTTTGGTTTAGTGAGCATGGCTGGACTTGACACCTAATCAAGAGAGATTTTGCTCATTGTTGCTGGGACACTACACTGTCATCTCATAATATACGATTTTTCTTTTACAAGAGCAGCGTCGGCACTGTGGAGGAGACTGTGGTTTGGTTATGGCTTTGAACTAAACTAAGCCAGATGTTGCAGCCACTAGTCCTTCACCAGTTGGTCCACGTGCATTGCTCACATTTCTGAAGCACTTTATTTTTCTGGGAATGTCGCCTTTTTTGCAGGGAGGCCTGATCTTGGTTAACGATCACTTCTGGGCACTTCCTTGAAAAAATGAACCGGAGATGCAAATTGTAAAAAACGAGCCTGCTTGATTAATTCCCATAGTGGAACCCAAGTTGGGAGGCCCCCAGCAGCCCCAAACCATCCATCCAGACAACATGAGAAACTACAGAAGAAAGGTGTACCTTCCTGAATCTGTTTTTCGAGTATGACTGAGTATATTGAGACAAGGGAGAAAATTCCCCAGCTTTAACAAGGAAGGCTCTAGGAGGCTGGAGATCGTGGTTTCTGTTCCACCATGACATCGCACTGACCATTGGTAAATCATCTAACTTGGTGGTTCTCAACATTTTTAGATGCAAAGTACCCCCTCCTAGCCCTAGGCCCCCGCAGAAAATGTCAGCTCTTGGCTTTTGCTCATTTTTTTTTTTTGCCTGTGGAAACGATAGAGCAATTCTTCTCTTGTGTCCAAGTTTTTTGCAACAGTCCTCGAAGTTTTTGACACTGTGGACTCCTGTTTAAATCTCTGGGTTTTTCTTTTGAATCGTGTGTAGGCGTTTGCACACCTGTGGTGCAAATACTGTGCGGCATCCTGCAGTACCCCTGGGTGCTGCGACACCCTGGTTGAGAATCGTAGCTCTAAGCCCTTGGTTCCTGATTTCGCACAGCTGTTGAAAGGATGTGCTCTTCTGTAGAAGGTAGGTGCTATTTTATTCATGGTTTTAAGTTGGTTTTCCATTTCCTGGCTGAACAGCAATGCACAACGCGAGGTTGTGTTCGGTGAAGTTTTAATATTGATAGATCAGGGGTTGCATATTGTTTAAAACAGTCTTATTCACCTGACGGGCCTTATTTTGGCTGAAGGGGATGCGAATGCTTTTTACTTGAAACAAGAGGACACTGGCCTCCAAAGGTTAAGAAACTGGTTGAAACTCATTGTTTCAGAGTCCGCAAGGCCGCATTTTTCTGCTGAACTGAAGCAAACCTCTAACTTCTTTCAGACTTCGGCTACTCGCTGGATTTGGCATCTTCTTGACCATTATGTTTTCGCTTATTGATGTAGTAGGTGAATTGGGGCATTTACTCTCATTCCTCAAATTATAGACAGTTTATGGCAGGATCAAGCTGTCAACTTCTGGTGCTAATCTTTGATTTAAATTTTCTTAGGTGCCTTCAAGGCTCCTCTCAGCTAGTTGGTTAGACGGTCCACAAAGCTTCCTTTTGATAGTTCATATTCTTTTTGACATTACAATGGACGTGGTCAGTGGCATGACGTGAAGAATGAATTTGGCTCCCAGAGTTGCAGTACATCCGCAGGTGAGCGTTTATACAAATTCAACTGGTGCTGGTCCCCTGATTTAGGTTATGCCAGCATAAAGCATTGCAATTATGCCCGCCGTCTTCTCAATGTTGAGATGGTTAGTTAACAGAGTATAACAACTGCAGCCGATCAGTCATGTCCTTCATGCAGTCAGCAGAGATGTAGGCTTCCAAGTTTGGTATGAATATACTCAAAAAAATTGAGCTGCTCTTTTCGGATGAACAGCAGCCTGGTGCGTCTGTCTCTCCCCCTCGACCTAGATTACATATGTCTTTGGGTAGAATGACTATACAATTTCAGTTTGATAATACTGACAAACTATTTCATTTCTGCCTCTTTCGTGCTTTAGTATTACTTGCAGCACGGTGCAGTAAATGCCTGTACTGCACCATGCGTGCCGTGCACGGTTAGATTTCCCCGCTTGTAGCAGCACGCTGTACAGGGGTAGTGTGCCGTTACACCGACATAGCTGCTGTGATCACTCCTGTGATCGCCGTAGCGCACCGTAGCACATTGCTACCACACCGGAGGGCGACGTGTAGACGTGCCCTTTGAATACTGTTTTAATGTAATGGCTTGCAAAGAGATGTTACGTTCCCACATAGCCAGAACCAGACTAACAGAAATGGGCTAGTTTTGAGTGCTGTCTTGATTTATGAAGTGCTCTCTCAAATTGAATATTCTTGAAGCATTCGGATGCACTTCTGTACAGGGCCTCGCCGCACGAACAGCGAGCTGTTTAAGATCCCCTCTGCAGACCTCAAGCGGTGCCTGGCCTTGTGCCCTTTGTTTTAAGGCTGAATAAACATGCCAGATCGGTACTGAATTTGCTAACTTAATAATAAGCGCTACTATGCCACCTTGCCTTCACGAGCCACTCCCAGAACATTGCAAACATGAATTCAACTTCCAGACAGCGCTGGCGGTGCGGGGGAGCGAGCATGTATTATTCCTGTTTTACAGACTGGAAACAACTGTGGAGACGCTGCGATTTGTCTGAAGCAGGTTAGGGGCAGAGCTCTTAAGTGTTTGCCCTACTCTACCGGTGCTTTCCCAGTTTGCAAAAGCAGCTCTGTGCCTCGGTGCAAGTGTCAACGTGCGAAAACAAAGGTTTCCTTTTTAACCGAAAGCTGTGCTTTGAGTTGGTTCGGCGGAGCCGCAGGTTGGGCTCTGTTCCAGGCGTCCTCATAACTGTGCAGCATTTGCAGGACTCGTGCGTTGGGAGTGGGTTGAGGTCTTTGAGTTGAGGTGCGAGGGCAGGCTTTGTCGGCAGGTTTGAGCTGTAACCTGATTAATTTGAACAGGTAAAAAGTAACACAATCCCCCAGCAGCGCTACTGGCGCTGCAGCCGGTTGAGTAGTGAATTTTTCATCAGAGGGCCATTAGAAAGGACGTGTAAGTTACTGAAGATGGGAGAAAGAAGAGAAACGCAGCCAGGCTTTGATCCAGAGGGATATTACCTAACCAGCGAGGAATCCTTTCATCAATAAATTATGAGAGGACCGGGAGAGTTTCAAAAGATCAGCCTGTTAGCATGCTCTCTCTCATCCGGAGATTTAAGGAACATTATCTTTTGGAACGGGGTGTCCTGGAGAACTCGGTACCAGACCGGTGCCACGGTAGCACGGTGCATAGCTGACGGAGCAACTTAAGGTTCCCAAATCCTTGCCGTGCATCTTGACGCACAGCGTGTGCCCTTATAAAGGGAGGCGGGAGGTACGCCATGCGTCTCTGCGAAAGAAAAGAAGCGAGTATGCAGGCTAAGCATTCACCTATTAAATAACAAGGGAAAACCCCAAGCAGGCATCCATTGTTCCTTCGCCTGGCTGTCTTCCACGCCGCTCGGCAGCTCCTCCTTTGGAAGGGCCACGGTGTCGGAGCAGACATCTGGTCTCGTTTCTCACCGCTTCTGCTTGGCGCCGCTCTGGATCCCCATCTTGTCACGTGTGCGGCGCCTGTCAGATTCCAGCCGCGAGGAGCAGACACTTTTATTATTTTTTTGGTCCCTCTGGAGCGATCGAAGCAAATGTCGGGACGCAAAATTTTTACGTGCTTTTTACCAGCGCATTTCTTATTTGCTGTTGCCTCTTTTTCATGTGGGCTTGAAGAACGGCAAAGGTTTCTTAGCGCTTCTTTCTCCAAAGATGCCAAAGCAGTCCGAGAGATTCGCTGCTTATTTCTTGCCAGTAGTCTTTATCCCCTACGATGTCCCTGTTGTCCCGGACGTTACCCAAGGTACAAAGGTGGCCACGAACAGAGTTGTATTGCTCATTGACTGATTGAGCCCAAACATCCTGCGTCTCCATCTCCCGCTCTGACGACAGAACTGTTCTTTCTGGGTTATGTAAGTTGGCCGAAGAACAAGAAATAAGTTGCAGCAGAAAGCAAAGGAATCCTGACCCGCGGTGGAACTCCCGCAGTATTTACAGGATGGAAACTTCCCCAGAAATGTAGTTTTCCAAGTGCCTGCTCAGCCGGCAGCAGAGCCCCGACTCTGTCTGACTAGCGCAGAGCGAGAAGCTGGGCTCGAAGTGGTGCAGAAGAGCAAAATACTTTGATTTGGCACGTTCTGTATACGCACGCGAAATGGAGCAATAATGGTCCAGCTGTGGCATGTTCACTGAGCACCCAGAAGAGTCCTGCCTTCCACTTGGTCTCTGGGGGAAGGTGCCAAGAGAGACGAAAAATCCTCCAGCCAATGTCACGGTCTTTCCTTGCTGTGCCAGGTCATCCTTTTTTGTTGTGCTTTTGTGTTTGTGCCTTTTTTGCACGTCTACTTTTTGCAGGGGCAGGCGGGCGAATTATTTTAAGCATCCTAATTCCACGAAGGTCTCGTCTACTTGGGGCACTTAATGCTAAATTACCTCTGTCCGTGGACGTTCATAGCCTGTACTTAGTACTTCCGTTCCTTGTGGCTTTATAGACATTGGAAGTGTATTGAGCTTCACTGCACGTAGGTGCCCCTAGTGCAGTTGAACTGTCCTGAAGATTGGCCCCCACGTTAACTTTGTGTCACCTTCCCCAGGTTGAATAGGCCAAAGGAAACTCATTTGACTTCTAACCACAGAGCATCCATTTCAGGAAGACCAGACTGCACTGGAGATGTTTCAGTATTCAACCCATCCCCAAAGCATCAGCTGGCAGTAGCCCAAGTGCCTTCAAACAAAGGACAGTAGGATTATGAATGTGTTTTCCAAAAAGATTGGCCTTTTGGATAAAGACTGATTACACCTTATAACTACCCTTCATCAACGACTTAAGCCTCACAATGGTCCTGTGAATGAGGGAAAACAGCATTCATACTCTTGAAGTGTTTCAACTAGCAGTTTTTAATCTTTTGATCCCTATAATTGAAGCCTCTTTGCCACAGCAATCTGTACATTAGTCAGCACACTGACTAATGCCCCCATGCACCCTTTCGCTCGCAATAAGGTAAATGTTTCTACCTTATGTTGGCCACTAAAACCAAACCCTTATTTCAGCAAAGATTTCCAAATCTGTCTTTCAGAAGAGTCCTAAATCTGCTTGCTCCTCTGTCCCAGGAAATCAAGACATTTGTTCTGAAAAGTTGTCTTGCTTTTCTCACTTCATTCCTGCATCCCAGGTTTGCAGCAAGAGCAGTCTGGGAGAGAGTCAAATTGCACTGCTCTCTCCTTGTCTCCTCAGTTCAGTGGGACAGAGACTATGCCAAGGCTTTACTGACAGTCCCTTTGTCCGCTGCAACAGTTTTATGCGTGTGTGTGTGTGTGCATGCACGCGCATGTGTATAGTGTGTGCGTGCATGCATGCACACATGTCTACATATGTGTGTATGTATATAATACACACGACGGAGCAGTTCTTAGATTTTTAAAATATCAACCTCTCACTTCTGCTACCAGAAGTGGGTTAATAGCTCTGCCCGTTTAGACACCACGCAAAATGTTTTGCTTTAAAAAAAAAAAAGTGTCAAAATATTCTGGAAATCCCATCTCTTAGGGAGACGGGGCAACAGGATTATTTTCCTGACTTAGCACCCAATTTGTTCTTTTACTGTAGGAATTTCATTTTATTTTTCCAGTGTCTCTGCCCATCTTGCAGGAGGGGGCTTCAATGCAGCATTGCAAAATTGCCCTAAAAATTTACCAGGCCAGACCCCCAAACTACCACGCCTACTGTTACTGGCCACCCTGTCAATAATAAAGGAAGTATATAAGAAAAGAATTGCTTCAGACAAATATTCAAGTATAATTTTGCAGGGCTGGCTTGGTTTAAAAAGCTTTTGAGGATCCTCATGGGGACTTGTGCAACAGAAAAACAAGCTATTATCGTGTTCAAAATCATTAGTACATATGTTAAGTCAAAGGCTGTGTTTAGAAGAATGTCTTTGGTATTGCTTTAGAGGAAGATTTTAATGAGATCAGAAAACTGACATGTTCAGATGAGGGAAAAGTCGGGGAACAGGAGGGGGAGAAAAAAATGCCTGATAGAGGCATATTCTGCCTTGCAGGTATCTCTGGTTGGGATCAGTGCCAAGCTACAGTCCGCAGAGCTGCTACCTAATGCCAAGATTTCATTTCAGTTACCTGATGTGAGCAGAAACCAAACACTCTGTGTGCTATCCCCAGTGTTAACCGGTTAGGATGGCTTCAAGGGAAGGCACACCTGGGAAGGGGATGGAAATGTTGGCATCCTCGAAGAGTCTCAAAACCGACACAGCGGTGAGCAAAACCGGTCTCAGAACATGATTACTGCATCTTGCGTGCGGGGTTGTATCTAATGCAGCGGTCATGGTAGGGCTCTGGTAGGAACGCTACCCGAAGGGGGACACCTGCTAACCCGCACGTGCCTCTGGGCAGTGACCCCTTGCCAGGATCTCCCGGGGCTTGGCTCTACACGTGCAGAGCAAGGAACTGCTAGAAATCCTTATGCAGTCATCCCCAAAATGCAATTGCAAATGCAATATTTCCATGTAAAATTCTGAACGTTACCTGACGGGTGCTGTCATCGCAGCTTCTAAATCATGGCTTCTGCCATTTGGAAATATGAATACAGTTGTTTTCAGCATTAAGTAGTAATCCCTCCAGCACAACTGTTTAAACTCTTCGGTGAGGAAAAGGGGACCGCCAGAAGTCGTGCACTGTTTCCTAGCCATGAGCATGCAGCACTGGATTCCACTGCCTTGGGCGAGTCTTACCGCTGTGACGTTGCCTGGGTTTCATGGTAAAGCGTAATGAGATTGTGATTACTTGTGTGACAACCGGAAGGAAAGGTGGGAGCAGCGAAGTCCTCTGCTCAGTGTGAAACAGCGTGCCAAAAGCAAGTGACTGTGAATGTATGAGGAATGGTTAAAAATGATACTGCAAATATTGATGAGCATCAAACACGGGGCAGCTGAGTGACGGAGAGGATGGCTTCCCCTCGTTGAAGCCCCAGGTGGAAGGAGAGGATGGCTTCCCCTCGTTGAAGCCCCAGGTGGATGTAGCAGCCAAGCAGCTGAAGCAGAACTTTTTTCTTTTCTCGGGAGTCAGCACGGCGCTTGAAGCTGCTGATCTTTGGCGGGGGGGATGTGGGACCGAGGGGTGAGGGAAGCAGATTGGAGCAGGTGGTCAGGAACAGCCATGAAAATCCTTAAAAGATGGCGTTAAGGGATCGAAACCGATTTCATGAAGTGGGAGAATGTGCATGCCAAAAAAAAGGGACGAGAAGTAAAACAAGGAGGAATAGCAGAAGATAATGGTCCCTGGCAGGAGGAAAGGGAATGGGTCTAATGAGGAGATTAAAAAAAAAAAAAAAGAAAACAGACAAAAAGGGCAATGGCACTACATCACTGAAAAATTAAATGAAAAATATTCCATTAAGTAAATACCTGACATTTATCACTTTGAAGTCAGATAGGTCAGAAATGGTGCACAGTTGTTTCTGCAATGTGTGAAGCAGCAAGTGTGCGGGCAGTGCGTTCACACCTCCAGGTCGGGCAGTCCCAGAGAGCGGCTCGTTAAAGGGTGCGTGGCTCTGGCACAGGTGGCACCACCCAGATGATTTCACCCTGGCAATTAGGCCTGGCCCCAGTACAAGTTGGGTACATTTTTAACCATCTAAATAAACCATATAGTCCAATGCAAAGACAATGGTGTTTTGTCAAATGGGAAATGATTTAATAACGGGTGTTGCTCACTAGATTAAGTCTTCCCACATCCCAAAGGGAATTTTGCCGGTTTCAGACCTCGTTATTAAGCTGTTAGTCCAGGAGGCTTGCAGCAAAGCGTAATCTAATTTTGATAAACGCTGTATTATTGTTTTAAGATGCCAGCAAAGGCATTACCGGACATAGCACAGCTCTCAGCCATTAGCCAGCTTGTCTGTCGTTGTAATTTTGAATCCATGATTCTCTCAGATTGTAAAAGATGGAGACGAAAGTAACTAATAAAAAAAATACAATTGTATGATAAGGTTGTGCATTTATAGATCTGACCCCTTGGGATTTTGATTAAAATGGCGCCAGTCCGGGGCTTAGAATCCGGTCAGGTCAGATCCTCTGATAATTATTTGTTCAAGGTTGTCCAGTAATATTGAAAGTTATAAAAAAATAATTTTAAATGACAGAATTCATGAGCTCAATCAACCATTGCAGGTCGAGGCGGCTAGCAGAGTAAAAGCTGGCAGTTAGTATTACCTAAAAGCCCTGTCACTAGCACCAGGGCTAGAGATGCCTAGCTGTCTAAAGACCGACACAGACTTTTTTCCATCTGTGAAATGGGTAAAATACTTAACTCATCAAGGCAGAGGCTTCAGGGTTGAAGCACTTTGGAGAGTTTCTGTTGAGCAAAGTGGGAAGGGGGAACTAAGTCTTTGCAATGCAAGCTCATGCAGTCGCATCAGTGGAGACGGGCAGATCCTGGCGTCTGAAAGGAAACCCCTTTGACTTTAATTTGGGCCAATTTTTATTGCAGGGCCACGGCTTTAGTGGACCAGAACACAGTCCCATTCAAAACCGTTTGAGACTTTCTGACGGAGTCAATCGACTGATTACAGTGAAAATCCTTTGGACTATCTGAATTCAGTAATTGTTCCCTGTGACCTTCAGCTAACTGAAAAAATACCACGCTTACAAAATTAAGTGAAACAGTTATACGTGCCTAAACGAACATATGTACAAACCTAGGCAGACAAGGTTCCTTGGGTGAATTTGATATCTTTTATTAGACCAACCCAAATGGTTGGAGAATAGTTATTAAGCAAGCTTTTGGGTTCAAAAACCCTTTGTCAGCACTGCTGAAGCTTCCTTAGCCTGACAAAGGGTTTTTGAACCCCAAAACTTGCTTAATAACTATTCTCCAACCATTTGGGTTGGTGTAATAAAAGATATCAAATTCGCCCAAGGAACCTTGTCCGCCTATGTCCTTAGACCAACATGGCTACAACCCAAACCCCTACGTACAAACCTAACATTTTTCTTATTTGCTTCAGTTTCTATCTCCCTACAACGGGGATAAAAGCGAATGAAAAACTTTATGGATGCGGTAGCTGAAAGTACTGATTAGTGTTTCTTTCTTGAAGTATTCATCACTGAATCTCTCTCTGGATGATGTACCTGAAGCCAGCACAAGTCCTTGGGCTCAGTTTAGGAGTAACTGGGTGAAATTTTACAGTCTGAATTATGCAGGAGGTCACATTAAGTGATTTAATGGTCCTATCTGCCTTCAAATTGATGAATGTCAGGCATTTACTTAATTGAATATTTTTCATTTAATTTTTCAGTAATACACTGCTATTGAACTATAAGTCTCTGTGGCAGGGACTCTGTCTCCTAGGGTGCCTGTGTGCATGACTGGCTCTTAACATATATAGCAAGTAACTGCTGCACTCTCAAATTGCCGCACAAAGATCAGTAGCTAACTCGAAACGATTAAGACAAAGGTAGCAAAGTGCTCAGCACGACGAAATGCTGCTTTAAAAATGTTACCTACTTTTTAAAATGGGAATTACAGCAGTATAAAATCCAGCCCCCAGTGATCAGGAACTGACTGTTGATGGAAAGATTATCATCCCATTGTCTGCAAGGAGTGTGGGATCATCTGAGACGGTTTCAGTTTTTAAACTGAGGCACGGCAGAAATTTCTGAGCAGAAGAGGTGAGAAGGGTCCGTGGCTCCAGGCTTCGGATTCTTTCTTTTCTGTTTCGCTCCGTACTCAGCTGCACCTCTGCACTGGCAAAGGTTTAAGCAAAGAACGAATTTGAACGTGTCTGTTTAATAAATCTGCATAGTCAAATTGATCATGATTCTCCCCCTCACCAAGGAAAATGGTTGTGGGAATGGGGGACATGACTGGTAAGGAGAGGCTGAGGGAGCTGGGCTGATTGAGTCTGCAGAAGAGAAGACCGAGGGGGATTGAATAGCAGCCTTCACCTCCCTGCAGGGGGGTGCAAAGAGGATGGAGCTGGGCTGGTCTCAGTGGGGGCAGATGGCAGGACAAGGAGCAATGGGCTCAAGCTGCAGCAAGGGAAGCTGAGGTTGGATATTGGGAAAAACTTCCTCCCGAGGAGGGTGGTGAAGCACTGGAACAGGCTCCCCAGAGAGGTGGTGGGATCTCCATCCTTGGAGGTGTCAAAGACCCAAGTAGACAAAACCTTGGCTAGGATGATCTACTTGGGGCTTTGAGCAGGGGTTGGGCTAAATGCGACCTCCTGAGGTCCCTTCCCACCCTCATTTTCTGTGATTTCTATGTTTCTATCTTCTGGAAAAATACAAGCCCATGCACTGCCACCCAGTGTGTTCCTGTGCCCGTCATTCTCAGCCCGGCACCGCGAGAACAACTTAACACCAACGTTGATTCAGACCAGCACCCGCCGTGTGCCTGAAGAGGTTTCATTAACATCATCTGGGAGAATCAGTCCAAATGTTGAAAGAGGATAGAGCTGGGAGTTGAAGGAAGGTTTTGTATATGAAAATGAGAAATGCTTTCTAGGCTGACACCAATGATTTATTGCAGTTCTGCTGAAGATTGGCCAGACTTTTTAAACGGTGCAAATATTCACGTTTTCGTACTGAGTAGATGCTGCATTTGAACTTTGTCTAACAACGCAGATGCTGTATTTGAACTGTGCTTGGCTGGGATGATGTAGTTGGGGCTGGTCCTGCTTGGAGCAGGGCGTTGGACTAGATGTGACCTCCTGAGCTCCCTTCAACCCTCCTTGTCTGTGATTCTGTGTACATAGGGTTGCTGTATGTGGTTCTGGATGTGAAAGAAAAATGAATCGTTATTTTATTTCCCAGGCCCATATTCTACCATGCCTATTGCCTGCCTTATGCAAATCAGCGTAAGATGTCATTTATTACAGGGTTACAATTGGCATGTGTGCCTTTCCCTTTTTAAAGGTGGAAGGCAAGTGCTGTCAAGTGACTAACGGAGGCTATAATTCATGGTTCTGCCACTGAATCATTTTAAGTAAACCTGGCAAGTCAATTAACATGCGTGTGACCAATTCCCATCTGTAAAATAAATATATGAGTACTAATACTGAGATGTACGTCTCAGGAGCACGCAACCCTAACCCTTTCGTGTTTGTAAAGCATTTTGAGATCAGTGGCTGAAAAAGGCCAGAACTGAGTGGCGCTTTTCCCCTCCCTGCTGTCCGTCGTGGTAGACCCCTGAGGCAAATACTGGCTATTGGACTTTTTTGCTTATTGTATAAACTGGTGAACAGGTAAGAACGACGCTGTTCACTTGCTCCTTCACAAAATAACCAGAGTCCTGTGCAAGCTGCGTGCCTTGCACCTTTGGATGGCGTATCGAAGGAATCCAGAGAACTGAGTTTGATCCCAGTTCTGCAGCAGACTTTGGGATCTGATGCCCAATCGCTGTCTCTGCCTCGGTTTCTCCATCCAGAGCGCGGGGATAAAAAAGAACTGCTTTTGGAAATGCTTTAAGACCTTTTGAACAGTATTGACTAAATACCAGATATTGTACCTCGCATGAGAATAGACATTGTTTCTGGATTATAATCCAGAAGCAATAAAAAAGCGGGGGCTAAATTTTTTTCCTGGCATCAGTAAGCAAAATTGTAGCAAACACAATGGTGTTCAGCTTGATTACAATCAGCGAGCAGTTGGCCCAGGTTTCCTATCCCAGAGAGATAACACGGGACATGCTGGGAGACCTAGCAGAAAGTTTAGCCGTATAGTATTTTGTCTTATACTCTGTGAATGCCGGCATATTTACGGATGTGGGCTACTGTTTTTGAGCTTCAGAGAAGCATTTATCATATGGTGGTAGTTTACGTTTGTCGGTGGTTCTGCGCGGTCTCTGGGAGTCGATATTTAAACCCCTGCTGTTCCTACCAAAGTAAATAATTTGCCAGTTTTCAGGGACGTTCTATATATTTGTAAGATGCCTCGGTAATTTAGAAAACTAATAAAGCCTGCAAAATATTAGGTTATGGAGCTTGCACTGCATGTGTATAACAGGAAATAATTGATGATCTATGTGACTTTCAAGGCAAGTATTTTGTGGGGCGATCCTGGTGTTCTTATGGTTTAGGAATTCCTTGATGGAGTTGACTCTGTAATTGAGTACAGGTGATTTGCTTTTTTTCTTCTCTGTGGATATATATAGCACATTGTGTTTAATCCATTTTTAGATGATTTATGCATCTGCCACATTACAGCTAGACTATTGAAAGTTTTTACTTAGCACATGCTTACCTCCGATATGTTATCATGGTAATAAACTCCTGCAGTTAATGTGTATAGCCAAAAAGCTTTTTTAAAAAAATGCCCAAACATTAAGTCTCCTCAAAATCTTGGCAGATAAATGGGTCTTGTGCTATTGTACCCATTTTACAGAGAGAAACCAAGATGCAAAAGGTGAAGTCAACTGCCTTAGGTCCAAATCCACTGGAAGAGGAGAGAGTAATACCCTGAAGTCCCAATTCCCAGGTCTGTAGTCCAATCGCCAAGTTGAATCCCTTAATGCAAGAAAGTAGTGCCACGTTCACTTTTTATGCTGCTAATTCTCCCCTTCGCAGGATATTGCTGCACTGGCCTCATCGTATTACATAACCAAAAAAACGCTACATGACTTGGCAGCGTGCGCTGACAAGCGCCCCAGGCATGATCCTGCGGTTAACATCTGCAAGTTTTAAAAGGGTCGTTGCACCATCAGCCATCACCAGTCAAAAGAAATATTTTAAGGGGCGGTGAATAAATAACATAAAACCTGCAATGTCAAATTGTCAAAGGCGATTGGCCAGGAATGGAAGGAAGTTGGCGATGCGTGGGCATGAGGAAGTAGATGTATTTCAATAGGCCATTCGTCACCGTGTTCCAGAGAAGCTTGGAGCCTACCTTTAATACAAGTCATCGTGTACCTACTGATTAATGATTTCCTGTTTCAGTCCGTAACGGCGACTTGCATTTACAGGTAGCAGGATCATGCCGGTGCCTCTCCCCGGTTTATAACATTTGGGATTTTAAAGTGTTTTTTTAAAAGTCAATTTTGTCTCTGACTGCAGTAGGCAGGGTCCATGCTGCCAATGCAAGGTTAACTGTATGTTGGCACCACCCTGATCTGCAGGATCTACCTTGGAAAAGGTTTAATCCAAATCCCACTGGCATGTGCAGCCCAGACTGAGAAGTTGGTCTGGTTCCCATGTCCTAAAACATTTAAAACCCCTTGGATGGTAGAAATCATGTAAGAATTTGCAGCCTGGATCCCCATGTCCTAGGCATGTCACACCTGCACTCATGTCCCCTGAGCCACTAAGCAGCCGATGTTTCTTCGATTTCTTTTTTTTTTCCAGAGCAGTATTTTTATCAGCTATTTCCTTTATTCCTCCTGTGCAGCCTTTTCTATAGGGTACCGTGCATACTGTACATGGGACTGCAAGGATAACGAGAGAAAGGTGATATCTTAGATCATTTGCAACATCCCAACAGCAGTAAATCTGTGTGAAAGCAGAATGAAACACGAGTTGCCTATTGCTCCGCTCCATAAAAAGTACAGGTGTAATTTATGATGCTCAGAACCACCGTTGTGGAGACTTCACAGTCTGGAAAGTTGTTTTTGTTCTTGCAATTAAGCATCACATAAATATCCAGCAGATGAGGTGCTCCTGGCTGACTGACGGACGACTGCAGTCCGTAGGAGCCAGCCCAGGAGGCATTGATGTACTATTATTTTCAATGCTAGAATGGTGGAGGATTTATATTTTTCCTTGCTTAAAGCTACTGTATAGTCCAAAGAAGGTTTGGTGTTTAAGACTAGGATTTAGTCCCAGGCAACCTGTTAAAAATGTGAATTGTTACCATGAACTCTGCCTGGCCTCTCTGCTTTGTTGACAAGAAATTTACTCTACATAGACAAAAAAAAATAAATTAAGCAGGTGAGGTCATTTGGAGTTGAACAAAAGCATGGAGTGAGTGTGTGTGTGTGTGTGGGTGTGTGTGAGAAAATGAAGTTATAATTAACCTGCCGATGGCGGAGGTGTTAGTCTGAACTCTGCGTGGTCCCTTGGCACGCTGGTTGAACTTGCCTTTCTGCATCCTGCGAGACCCCGAACAGGTGAAGATCAGAGCTAAATCCAGGACTCATTTTACTTTGCAGGGTGGGGGGGAAGATTATAGCCTTTTTAGAGCAGATTAACTCTGGGTACAGGGGGAGTGGGATTAACTGAACAGCGCTAATTGGAAAATAAAAACGAGCTTTGGCTCTGCGCTGCAGCGGGAAGTCGAGCAATTTGTTTCAAGCTGCAGAGAAAATGATTCCCCTCGACCACGTGGAGTGAATTGATTCCTGAAGTACGTGTCGGGGGGAGGTGAGCCTGATGTTACAGTGGCCTGGCGAGATGGTTGAGAATGGAAAATAATATTGAATCTGTGTTTTTGAGAGAAATCGTAATTTAGCAGTTGAGGGCTGCGAGATGGTGCCTGAACGGTTCGTGGCCTATTGAAGTGCTGATGGAACCGACTTTGAATGGCACCGAGAGAACGAAACACCGAAAACCTACGCAGGTGAAATGCTAGTAGCAAAAATGTGGTGATGTCTGGGCAAAAAGCTGAGTGGGCAAGGTCTTATTAAGAACTAATGGGTGCTAATGAAGAAATTATAAACTGGCTGACGTGCATGACATGGTCTGAACGGGTTGCAGCAGTCACCTCGCATGTCGGGCAAAACACCCCCGGTCTTATGTGGTGTCTTTTGAGAAGCACGTTAATGGGGACAAAGGCTGGTTTTGTTTCCCTTCCACTTTGGCTTGGGCAGCTCGTCATTAGACTAAACAAACCGACTTTCCACTCTGGTCGTTTGACAGCCTGGTTGAATCTTCTCCCGTGGCGGGATTCATAAATGAAGTGGCTGCCTGTGATGGGTTTAACTGGCTGGAGTTATCCAGTTAGTAGGATCATTGCCATCTCATGAGTGCACTTTCTGTGAAGTCCGTAGGCTTAAGAGGCAAAGCAACCAGCTCCAAAAAGTGAAGCAGGTTTTTTGGGATTGGAGAAGTTTGTCAGCTTTCTCCACCCAACCCACAAACACCGTAGTAAGTCTTCTCCGAATAGCAACGAGTACATGCAGGTAGTCTCTCCAGGACACCAGAGAGCAGTTACTTGCAGGAAGAGCATGTGCTGCCATGGGTATGCCCTGCACAGGAGCAAAATGTCTCGTCTTGCACGTTCATTACCGCACCTTTCATGTTACCATCGTTCGGTTAAGGACCCGGACAAAGCTCTGGATGAAGCCGGTCAGCCTCTCTACGCATACAAGCTTAGTCTTGATTTATTAGAGATGTTAATTCTGGGTGAGCCGAGCTGCGGGGCAGGGAGGAGAGTTCATTTCAATGCAGCTTTGTTATTTCTTAATAAGACTTGGTCCTTTCTGTCATCCTCGGCCTATAGTAAAGGCCTCTTGGGCACTTTTTAATGCTGCCCTTTCCAAGGCATATTCAGGACCGTATCTAACTTAAGACCCAACTCCTAGTCTTTGGTACAGAGACCCAAGCTGAGCTATTATTCCTGCTGTTGCTGTTTTTGCTGAGACTTGTCACCACTAAACATGAGTTAGATGTGCAGAAGACAGACACGAACTAAATGAACTTTCTGCAGTTCAGATCTCAGTCCTGCTTTTGCTGGAGACCCCAGCATTTCATTGGAAACCCCGATGGAGCAGATGGTTTTGCTGCTATAATACTGCCTTGAAATGGCTGCAGCTTTGGGATTTGTTTGGATTGAATGCATAAATTCTTGGAGTACCAAGTATAGGATGCTAGGTTGAGATGCTTATTATTCAAGATCTCTTGAGGCATGAATAGCCAGTAGAGACCAGCTGAAGCTGCCTCATGAAAGCCTTGCTCAACGGGCCCTTATTCCAATTATTCATTTCAGGCAGACATAGGAGCCACCATTGCATCCCGAAATAAAGCTCAAGACTGGAACTGGGGCTGAACTCTGGGCTTGTCTGTTCAGATTACGGGGAGGGAGGACCCGCGCAGGAAATTGGTCTTTGCAAGTTGGAAAAGTTGATGAACTAAATCCTGTAGATAACTAAGGCCTGCATAAAAGTGAACTTCGAGTGACCCTCTCGCATGCTGGCTGACCTTGCTGCACTTAACAGCCAGAAACAAGCCAGGTGGATTCACTTTCTTTAGTTGCTGATAACGCAGTGGGGCAACACCACACCCTGCCCTGCACCTGACCTCTCTTCCTGCTTTCCCTGAACTCTGCGCTGATAAAACCCCACTCGATAACACTGTTGAGGTTTGGTTGTAAACCATATCAGTGTGTACATAAGGGAGGGAAAAAAGAAAACACAAAAGGCCAAACCAAGAACTCTGCCTGACCCTTCAGTGACCTTGGCAGTAAACCAAGGCAGGAGGGAAACCTGCCAATTTTCAACTTTTTTTTCCTTCCCCCCTAGCCCCCCTCCACATTGCTTTGCTACAGAGTGAATTCAGCCTATTGCTCTAGGAAGCAGTTGTACGTCACTGTGCTGAGTGTTGCGGGTGCAGTTTTAATATTGTAGCTGCTTTACACAGACGCGTGTGTGGGTGCGTGTGCATGGGTGGGGGGGATGTTCCTGGCCGTTCCCAAAGAGCAAAGAGAGAACGGGGTTAATGCCTTGGCTGCTTCTGCTGTTGACTGAGTATGGCCCCAAGCAAGTTGGGTAGACTCTTATGTTCAAAAGTGGCAGCTAATTTTTGGGTCCTTGCTGGTGTAAAACAAGCTCTGGTTTTCTAAAGGTGATGACCATCATGACTAGGGGGCTTGTGCCCCGGAAAAGTCGGGTGTGCAAAATTGAGCATCTCATAAATGGAATGAAAAGCTGCTTTTAATATGTTGGATGGTTGTTTGTTTGTTTTTTTACTCAAGGTGCTGAGATCTAAATATCTCCAGTTTGGAGCATTTTGGGGGAGAAGACTTGAGAGATTTAGGGGCCTGAATTTTATGCCTCAGAATAAAAGGCTTGTCATCTTGGACCAGATTTCTGCATGATCTTGTTTCTGGCCTGACATCGTTTAATACTGGCTGCTTCATTGGTAGAATTAAGAAACCCCTGGGAACAATTAGAGTAATCTGCCTGCCATGAAAGTTCCTTCTTAACCACCAGTTCATAGAGGTTGGTTTATAACCCTGAAGCAGGTGGGTTTAGAAATCATATATACATATCTCCTGTAGTTCTCAGCCGCCTGTGGTTTGTCCAACACATGGGAAAATATGCAATGCTTCAGGTTACCGTAGTGCAAATGTGGGTAACACTTGTTGCTACTAAGGATGAGAAGATTTGTTTGGAATGAAGCATTTCATGCTGAAATGTCTTACTTTTTATATTTAAAAAAATTGTTATAAAGTGTTTTAACTCAATCCCCATAAAATTGTTTTTGGGATTCTGGCAACTAAACCATGGATGAATCTTGGATCTTCTGGTTTGTTGTTAAGGGCCACAGATACATTTGGGTTTTGCCCTATTACAATGGGGTTTTTTGGATTTTTTGTGTGTGCAGTAGATTGAAATAGATGCATAATAAATGGACTGTCTCTAATAGTATTGTTACAATGTGATGGTGAATGTAAGAGATGCATCTGCTCTTTGCAGATACAAAATAAACTTTGTTGTTATGAATGTAAGAGAGATAGCTGCTGTTTGCAAGGCAGTGCAGATACAAAAAGAGAACTTTTTACTGTTGAACACTGACCGTGCGCTGGCTGCTGCACCAGACTGGGGGGGACGGGACCATCTCTGCCCTCGGAGGCTGGCATCGTTTGCACTCTGAAGACAAAAAAAAAACCAACAAAAAAAAAAATCCAGGTTGCAGGTACAGTTTCATAGTAGTGCATTCCCTGTAATTTTCTCTGGCTTTTCAGTGAAAGGGACTGTAGAAAGAAACAGCCATGCCGGCAGTGACACTTTCATTAATAATCTAAAAACTTCAGCACTACTATGATGTCCAATTTAGCAATTTGTAACCTCATCTCTGAGCACCTGTGTCCATCCTGCCCCTTACCCCGATGCTCATTCCCCGTGCTCCACGGCTTAGTGTCTTGATACTACTGAGACGCACTATACAGATGCTAAAGGATGATTTAATAACAGCAGCTAACGGTGTTTAAAGAAGATTGCATAATTTAATCGTGGTAATGATAGATATGTATGCAGGACATTGCAGTCCAGGGAAAATAATTGCTGCTATCATTTTCTGTTTTTTTCTGCAGTGATGTGATTTCCTGTTACCTGTATGGGGCCTTTGTTGCAAGTTTAGAAAGAATTTGGGTTATGGTTTCAGGTGCCTGGAAAACTCCTGGCATCCCTGTTCTCCGCGGGCAGTTGTTGTACAATTTGCTCGATGCTGGAAGAGCGCTTGGGTCATCTGAATCTTAGCAGGCTGCACGGTGGCTGTCCAAAGGAGTGCACAGTCGCAGAGCATAAGTTCTCATCTGGGCCATTTTCCCATCCCATCTTTGTTACTGGAGCCTCTTTCTCTCTCAGCTCCCTGCCATCCCCATGGCTTCCTTCATTTCATACAGAACATGGTCACTAGGATTGTGTTTGGGTCCTGCCAGGCAGTTGTAATACCTAATCCAGCAGCCGACTTTGACCTTTCAGGCTTAATCTTTCTGACCATACCTTTAAGGTCTTGTATAAATGCATCTCCCTTGACTTTTATCTGGTCATACCTTTTTCCACTTCACACCTCTACCTTGCCAGTGGTATCAGCGTCCTTGTTTCAGTGCTGCCCTTCTACACGTGGGAAGCCAGAACTGGTCCGCTGACTTCTTTCTCTTTATTGCAGCATCCTAGAAAATGAGGGCTGGAAGGGACCTCGGGAGGTCGCATCTAGTCCAACCCCCTGCTCCAAGCAGGACCAGCCCCAACTACATCATCCCAGCCAAGGCTTTGTCTAGCTGGGTCTTAACCACCTCCAAGGATGGAGAGTCCACTACCTCTCTGGGTAACCTGTTCCAGTGCTTTACCACCCTCTGAATGAGGGAGTTTTTTCCTAATATCCAACCTCAACTTCCCTTGCTGCAACAAGCCCATTGCTCCTTGTCCTGCCTCTGCCCCCACTGAGACCAGCCCAGCTCCATCCTCTTTGCAGCCCCCCTGCAGGGAGGTGAAGGCTGCTATTCAATCCCCCTCGGTCTTCTCTTCTGCAGACTCAATCAGCTCTGTTCCTTCAGCCTGTCCTCACCAGTCCTGCCCCCCAGCCCCCAACCATTTTTGTTGCCCTCCACTGGACTCTCTCCAACGTGTCCACATCCTTTCTGTAGTGGGGGCCCACAGCTGGACACAGGACTCCAGATGTGGCCTCCTCCGTGCCGAATAGAGGGGAAGAATCGCTGCTGTCCATCAGCTGGCAATACTGCTACCACTAAAGCCCAGGATGCCAGTAGCCTTCTTGGCAACAAGGGCACCCTGTTGATTCATATTCAGCTTATTGTCCCCTGTCACCCCCAGGCCCTTTTCTGCAGAGCTGCTGCTTAGCCAGTTGGTCCCCAGCCTGTCCCGGCGCATGGGATTGTTCTGTTCTCAAAATCCCATGCACTGCGACAGGCTTGGGCCCAACTGGTTAAGCAGCAGCTGTTATCCCTTCTTAGTAACCGCTTGTACCACAGCACCTGCAAGAAACCAGCCAGGCAATGCTTTACACTTACTTTCAGTTCATAGAAAAGTGCTCCAGCAGGCCCCATGCTAGCCTTGGCTGAGTGGCTGCAGACCTTTTCATTGCCTCTGCGCAGTATCCCTCCTAGGATTTGGTTTCCCGATAATATGTCAGGAACCAACTGGTCGGCTCTTCAAGGTAGGAGTTCCCTCTGATCGCATTGAGGCAGCCAGGACTGCTTGGCCTGGTCTTTTTTGTAGAGACCTGAATTGAGCCAGTGTAGACTCAGGTGATTGAGTGAGACCATCTGTATCTGGCTGAATTGGTTTGACAAGCACAGTAGGATTACTGGTACCAGCTTAAACTCCGCACAGCCTACAGGATAGCCTCTCGGCATCTCTCTGCCCTGACCGAGTTGCTAGAAGCAGGGTTTTCTAGGAGACTTTTTCCAAGCCTATCAGGACAGTCGTGGGAGACCAGTCAAACCATTTCATCCACTCTGATCTAGGCTGGTTTGGCCTACAGCTGACTTGAACCAGCGTGTCTTGACCCTTAACCTGCACGGCACCGGTGGGGAACTTCTCCAGAAACGAGCACGGACTCCAAGTGTGAGGTAAGGCAATATTTTACAGTTAGGGTGGCCAAAATCTGGAACCAACTTCCCAAGGAAGTGGTCCTCGCCCCTACCTTGGGCAAATTCAAGAGGAGGTTGGATGATCACCTGTCTGGGGTCTTGTGAACCCAGCATTCATTCCTGCCTGTGGTGGGGGTCAGGCGAGATGATCTGTTCAGGTCCCTCCTGACCCTAGTTACTATGATACTATGTAACCGTGGTAGGTGGTTTAAAATGCTTCAGAGTGCAACCAGTGTCACTTGTGTAAGCGAGGCTTTGGGGTGCTATTAAAGGAACCAAGTAACATTTTTAAAAAGTCCGTCGACCTGCTGGAAACTTCCCTGCCTTGGCCAGTGTGCTTCAAAACAATCGCACAGGAAAGAGCGATACATAATTTGTCAAAGTTGTTACCACCCGGCTCTTCTGCAGCTTTTGTCCGTTTTGTAACGGCTCGTGCTGCCCTCCCCGCTGCCCTAATCTTTCCAATCCCTCCCCACGATAACAGGCTCTGCTCGGCCCTCTCGGCGCCGTCACAGCTCTTTGCAGCCCTTCTCCCCCTCGACCCCACCCCCCAGGAAAAGAAATAAACTGCTTTGCCCCTTTTGGATGTGCCCGAACCAATTCTCTCCCGAGGAATTCCCTTTGGAAAACAGGCTGCTTGTTAGATAGTTTAATGCAGCTATTGTTCTCTTCCTTTTGTATATTTAAATAGTCTTTTTGTTTAAAGTTAATGACTGCGCTGCTTTGAGTATTCCTGGGGGAGGGAGGGGGGAGCCAGTGACATTATAACAGCAGAGCAAGTGGCCTTTACAGGAGTCGCAGTATGTCCTTAAATAAACAGCATTGCTAAAAGCATCGTAAAGCTTCCTTTGTGCAGTCCCGCTGCAAATAGAAAAAAATAGAAATGCAAAAAAGAAAAGAAATCCCTAGCAGTAAGATGGTCATTTATCAGTCAGACCTTCTGTTGCAGAGAATGCTCTGAACGAAACGTTTCCACACTTCATTGATCATCAAAAATGTCATCCCAGCTCCACCGGCTTGACAGACTGTATCGTATAAGTATTCCCAGTAGCAGGCAAACCTGCGCAATGTAAGGTCTCCCACGTTAGGCCTTGTTAACACAGCACTTAAGAGCTTATGTCAAACATCAGAATAATGGGCTGCACATGCTATTGATTAAATGACAGTTGTCACCACCAAAAATTGATCTCCACTTTGGATTCAACTGGGTATTTTTCTTCAACAGCAGGTTTATTCAGAGTTATCTAATTTTAGCAGTCCGGCTTCCTTCCCTTCTGTGAATGTAATTTGTACGGCTGAACCTTCAGAGGCAAACCTAGGACAAGGGGCGAGTACCGTGTGATCCATTAGAAATCTGACAGCCACACAAACCCTTTTAAACCTCCGCCTTCACCTTACTGAACCGCTCTGGGTCCTCAGTGAGAGGGGCGTAAGGTGGTCAGAGGTTTAGTTTTTAAATGGGTTTGTGTGTGTTGGAAGTCTCAAGTCCCAGTCCTGTATCTTAACCACAAGCCCATGCTTCCTCCACGGGGGCTGCTGCTTGTTTCTGCAGTGCCAAAAAATGTGCATGTTACTTTATGGGGAAGTAAAAGAAATATCCCTTGCTCTGAAGATCTTTCTTTTTCAGATCTCTGAGCAGTTTTTAAATAATTGCCGTTCAAAGAATAAGTAACAAAGCCAGAAAAAGTGTCCCTTTTTCTTGATAGGTGTTATCATTTGTCAGTACCCCGGTTGGATTCTGGTGGGGGCTTGCTTTGCACAACGTGCGAGTCTTTTGTGACTAGGATCGCAGACGAGGAGGGCAGGAAGGGACCTCGGGATCCAACCCCCTGCTCCAAGCAGGACCAACCCCAACTAGATCATCCGAGCCAAAGCTTTGTCTAGCCAGGCCTTAAAAACCTCCAAGGATGGAGACGCCACCACCTCTCTGGGGAGCCTGTTCCAGTGTTTCACTGCCCTCCTCGGGAGAAAGTTTTTCTTAATATCCAACCTCAACTTCCCTTGCTGCAGCTTGAGCCCATTGCTCCTTGTCCTGTCATCTGCCCCCACTGAGACCAGCCCAGCTCCATCCTCTTTGCAACCCCCCTGCAGGCTGCTGTTAAATCCTCTCTGAGTCTTCTCTTTACACTAAATTTAGGGATGAGCACAGTTCACTGCAATTGTGCTTGAACTAGCTTTAGCCTAGTTTCACCACTTCTTCTCTTGGGGGTACTACCTTTCAGGGTATGTCTACACCACAGCCCAGCGGTGCGTTTGCAGCTTGTTTAGCTCTACTCTTGCTAGCTAGTTTAAAGCTAGTTCAGGTACAATTGCAGGGAACTGTAGCCATCTCTAAATATTGACACCTGGTCTATACGACTGCAATTTCTGACGTATAACAAACATGGTTTCTTCCAAAAAAAGGCTGCTTGGAAATTAGGAGGTGCGTGCTAAGCAAGAAAATATGATGATGGCAGCTTCTGCAGCTCAAGCCTCTGCTGCGGGAAAGAAAGGCGCGCTTCATGTGCTGAACAGGCACATGGGCTGCCTCGCTGCCGGCTGTCAACACTTTCCCTTTCCCCCCAGCAGAGGCTTTTGCTGCAGAAGCTGCTGCTGACTCGGGAGCGGAGCGGAGCTGAGCCGAGCCCTGGCTGCCGAATTGGCTGCGTGGGCCCTCAGCCGACTCCATGTACTTGCCATATTTTCAAGTAAAGGTCTTTTTTTATTTCTTTTTCCCCTCTGCCATTCAAAAACAAGGTGCATATTTTTTTCGGGGGCTTGTTTTATGTGGGAAAATACGGTACATAGTAATGCTGGCAGAGTTCGACTTTTACCAGCAAAACTGTCAGTGCATCCACACTCCTAGCTCCCACGCGGAGGCAGGAAAAAGAAGGCTTCTGTCCCCACGCCTTTTGCCAGCTGCAATGGTCCTAGGGCACCGGGGCCTTTGGCCGGCACAGCGGATGAACCACAACCACATGTGTGCAAGCTCTTGCACCTTCCCCTGCAGCAGTGGCTCTCTGCTCCCGCAACTTCTGGCAGTAGAAGCAATGCAGAGCAGACGAGGTCTTAGAGTCCTGTTTGGGCTTCTGGAGGGGAGCAGGGAACCCGTGCTCCTCAGGTAGACTGCTACTGGTTGCCCTAGTTAGCTACTCTAAAAGACGCTCGACATGCCTCCGTGGAGACTCGGTAGCACCTCTGGGTTTCAGCATAGACCTAAAGTCGGTGTCTTGAACGTGGAGGTTTGAGGGAACGGGATTAGCTTGCTGTTTCTCTACTCTCCCCATTGTGAATGTAGGGTACCTAATGCATTGCAACGTGCTGCGTCCGTCAACATGAGGGAACTGGTCCGAGTTCAGCCCGTTTTGGAGCTTGCTCCTAGTGTCACGGATAGCGTCGATTCACGTGTATTTATTTGGTTACGCAAGGTTGCAGGACTTTGAGTGAGGCTTTCTGAAGGTGATCCAGTTGGAAAATTCAAGTGATCAAATTGGAAAATTCAGCTGAGGGGTGCTGAGCTTTGTTCCATCAGGTTTATTGACACAACGCGGCGAAAAGCCACAAAAAGATCTTGCCTCCAATCGGATTCATTCTCACAGGCAAACTCTTTTTGGCTCCAAAGTTCACCTCCCGGTTAATTGCTTTGGTTTGCAGTTATCTCTAGAATGTCCTATCAATGTTATATGATCAATAAATAAAATAAGGAGGAAAATCTAAGACATCTGTAAGGCCAAACATATCAAGTATGAAATCATAGCAAAATCTGTTCGGTGAGGGAGGCCATTAAAATGAGATTAGTTTTCATAAACACACGCAATAATGTGTTTTGAAATGCTTTGTTAGACTGTGCATAATGAAAATGATTGGGTTTGTTTTGATGACAGGGGAATCATTAAGTAAAGCTGCAGCAAAGTGTCTTGGGACACATCAGAGGAAAAGAACTGAAATTTGTATCAAACCAGCCATAAAAGTCAGAAGCTGAACCGCTGGCTTGGCTGCATTCGCCAGAGAGGCTTGAAAGGTCTGACCACATCCCCGCCGACAAGCATTGCCTTTGCATTGAAGTCTCTCGGGGAATCTGGGACGACTAGTTACTAGGCTTTTGCTCCTCACCCATAAAGAATAACAGTAATAAACCAGGGGGGTGGGTGCATTTTTCACCTGCTTATTCTTATCGATTTCCACGGAAAGTGGGATGATTGCTGGATCCCAAGGGGATACACATGCACGTTTCAAACCATGAAGAGGAAAATTGGTGAGCTGGCTCCAGACCCCTCTCTGTGCCTGTTACTCCTGGCTCCCTTCATCAGCAAGTTGTGATATTTGGCCCAGCAGGAACCCCACTTCAGGATGCAATTATCAGTCCAGTTCATGGCAGTCTTGCCACTTGTTGCTTATACAGATAGCTTACGTAAGCTGTAATGGAAAAAAGGGAGAGGTAGCGTGTGATGACAACTTCCAGGGGATTCGTGAAGCGTGAAATGGCAGTGATTTTCCTACTCCGTCATTGGCAAGACGATGAGCTGGACCAAAAACAGCATAATGAAAAAAGCCAGTCAGTCTCGGCTCGTAATTCTGCCCCGTCCTGTGACAATCCAGGAAGCTGAGTGACATTTGAAAGGCTGTGAACTTGAGGCAGAGAGCAATGCTCTTTCCAGAGTAAATGGTCTACCTGCGGAAACCAGGGCTGGGGGAAGAGACCCCAAAGAGTCACTAATGTGCTTGGATTTAGTACATAAATCCGTTTGACCTTTTTTTTTTTTTTTATCACCATTGGGAGCATCTGCAGTTACCCAAGGTGAAAAATCATGAAAAATGGGTCAACATACGAAATCAGGCACCCTTTTTTTCCAGGGATGAGGTAAATATGCATGGAGGGGCAGGGCCCTTTCAGGATTGTTGGGATTTTGAACTTCAGATGGTGCATGGCTTGAGACATGTAGCATAGCTCCACTTGAGGTAATGGGACCCCATTGTTTTTTACCATTTTGAAAACCAGAGCGCTTAATTGAGGTGCGCAAGTATGAGGGTCTAAATACAGTGCTCCTGTTCTTGAAAATTATGGCCTTGCATTGCTGCTCTCTGGTGCATTGTCCGACAGCGAACAGTCTCCATAATTTCCTGTAGTCTGTGATCTTTGTGCCTTCGCAACGCCGGGTGTATGAAGTTGCGTGCCTCTGGGATGGTGTTCCCGGTGTCCTCTACGTAACTCCCGTTTAAGATGTTACACAATATTCTAGAGAGATTGGAAGAACAATTAATAAAGTGCATTGAGTAGGATTACACAAGCGCCGCAAGGCAAAAACGTATGCCTTACTTCCCTTACAGCCTTCCCTCCCCACCTGCCTTGTGCCCCCCCTCCGCCCCATCTGTCTGAAGGCCGTAACCTCAGAGGAACACTCAGTTTACAGTTCACACTTCCATGAGGTCAGATCCAGTGTTGAAATAGTATTAAATACCAAAAGCAATCTCAAAATAATGTTAGTCTGACAGTCTCAGATAAAATCAAGGAAATTCGGAGCCCAGGCTTCTGTTGGCTTGCACTGTTACTGTGTAGTGTGTTTAAATTTGCCACGAGGGGACTGGAGGGTCTCAAGACTCTAGCCCTGAAGCACTTAAATTCCTTATTTTTGAAGAACAATACAGTAGACTGAGACACCCCCAAAATCCTGGGGAGAGGAAGGATGGTCTTGAACTGCAATTTAGGAAAGCTGGGTTTATTATATATTATGTATTCCTGGCTCTGCTGGTTTTCCTGTGTGGTCTTGGGTAAGTCACTTAAGTTTTGTGCCTCAGTTTCCTTTCTACAAAAAAGAGGGGGAGGGGGGCAGGATGATTCTGCCTCTTTCCTTTCTGATGTTTCCTCCATTAGGCAGAAGAGAGGGCAGGGTAGCACCTTGTAGACTAATTCATTGAGAGAGACATGGGTTTTGTAAGCAACAATCTGCTTCGGTCCGTTCGGTGTATCAGATCAGGTGAGGTCTTGTAGGCGACGGCCCACTTGATCAGATGCTTTGAATGCAGGCTGTTGCCTCTGAAAGCACACGCTGCTCTGAACGAGTTGGTCTACAGGGTGCCACGCTGCCCTGCCTTCTGCCCAGCTCCCCGCCAACACCGCAAATGACTGTTTTCTCTCGTTTAAATTGTATATTGTCTGGGCTGGAAGGTGTAGGTACACTCCCCAACACAATGCGCCCTGACCTTGGTTGGGAGTCTGTAATAAACCATCATTACCCCTGGCGTTAGCACAAAAGAATGAAATGCTTTGTTTCTAATTCCTTTTTTTGTGCTGTGCCTGTTATCACTTGTCCTGCCCAAGCAGCACAGGCCTGGCTGTCCTCGCCATTGTACGCACCCAGATAGAGAATACGGCCCTTGCTCCAAACAGCCTTTTCCTTTGAGGCTTCCCTGACCTCTCCGTCCTAATCAGCTTAGTTTATAGCCGTGCATTACAACGTCCCGCTCGCATCTGTCATTCCACCGTGCTCCAGTAATTCTTGTTTTGCTGAGTTTTCCCTACCGTAGCTGGTCATTTGGAGTTCACCCATTCCCTCTTGCAAGTTTATCGCTGACCTGCGAATCTGTGTGTGCCGCACTTAAAACCGATGCCCCGTCCCATGATGTGTACGTACTCCTCGTTTCTGTCCTGCTCTTCACAGCTACCTGTTGTGTAAGTGGACCCCACAGGTATTGGAAACGGTGTGAGAATCACTAGGCCAAAAAAGTATTAGTCTGATGAAGGAGGGATGGGGGAGATTGCTACCTGGGAGTGACAAATTGAGATTGAAACACTGAAGTTTTCTCACTGGGATTTTTATAAGCACACGGAAATCCCCAAAGCTCTATTATTTAATAGGTTTAGAATTAAACTGGGCAACATGCTACTACGTGCACAGAAATGGGACGTCCCTTCTTTTGGCAGGGCCAGGAGATCTAATCGCACTTTCCACTCCTAGATTTTCATCTTATAATTTATGGGACCAAAATAACGACTCCTTAGTCATCTTGGTAATAAACATCGTACAATCACCTAGTGACTTTTCAATGACAAAATTCCTTGCTTAAAGGGTGGCGGGTGATTTATTATTTAGATTGTGGTAGCTACTTTGCAAGCTCAGAAAATGCTGTCTTCCTTTCAACAAGCAATGAGTTAAGAGCTTCAGGTAGCATCCACTGTTGCTGCTGGGTTTACAGTGGCACTTCTCTGTTTAAATATCCTCTTCCTCTTACCGTTCCTCGTCTGTGCACAAGAGCCATAAATATCGTGGCAAGCTGACACTTCGAGGGAAACAGTAAAACGGCGTAAAGGCTGTCAAAAGGTGAACACTTGGGCAGGGGCAAGGGAAAACCAGGGAATTGTTGAATCCGTTTTTTGTTCTCGAAGGCTGTTTCTATCAGGAGTCGAATCAAAGCAGAGGTAGAAACATAATGCATGCCGTTAGGTTGATAGTGTCACTTTGAACTCTTTAGAGGCTGCCTGGGTCAGAAATGTGGCAAGGAAACAGTTTTCTGCTTTCAAGGAAAGTCGTTGCAAGGTGACTTCATAGAAAGGCTGCAAAGCTAAGAAGACTTGGCTTGCTGGGGGCCGTTTGATGGTGAAAACCGTCGAGATGGTCACGCCGTTTATAAACAAAATAGTTCGGCACTCTTAGAAGTTTTTATTGCAGATAACGCCGTAGATTTGTGGTGCTGATTGGAGAAGGCAAAGTAGTTTGCTCCCTTTGAGATGCTAGGATAAAGGATGAAACAATAGGGGTGAAGGGTGTCCTGAATTCAGGGGAGTTCCCTGGGATCCAGTGGAAATCCTTGAGGGGACAAACAAGCCCCCATCAAGAAGTGCTTCTTGAGACTCGCATCGGTGAGGGCCTGGAAGGAGACTGGAGCCTGAATCCATGCAGAAGAGCGTGCCGGTGCCGGCACAGAAGGGAGAAGTCTTTGGGGATTTGTCTAGATAAAGTCCTTTGGCCCCGGGCATTGGCAAGCGTTCTGCGTCGAGAAACGACTGTGTCAGTTTGATTCCCCGTTTCATTAGGTGGGATACTACTTCCCCGAATCCAAACCTGGGAGATGTGTTGGGCAAGATCGGTGATGGTTTGTGCATTCTGACTTCCAGCTCTCTAGCTCCGATTTCTGAAGTCAGAGGCCTGAAAGGAATGGATGGGGACCGCGGGTCACCTGTTTAAAAATATACGCCAAAAAAGATGTGGACTGGCTTGGAGCCATCCTGCCAAAGAAAAAGGCAGGTCCTAACATTATTATTTATCCATTTCATTACATAACAGTAGGACTTGTAAACCTCAGCTAAAATCAAGGCCCATATTACTTTGTGCCCACCTAGTGATAATACACCCTCCCCCAAGGAGCCTGCAGTCTGAGCAGACAGGATAGACAAAGTGAAGGGAGATGGAAATATTGCTACTGCCACTTAACAGGTTGTGAACCAGGCCAAAGAAACGTTAACCTGACTCTTCCACGCTTGCAGGAAATCTGAGCCTGGGACTCCGATTTCTGAGGTTGTAACCCAGTGTTTTTTTTAACATCAACCCCCTTCTCCCTCATCAGCTTAGGCTGTAACTTTTTATCTGGGCAGAATTTTTGGAAAGCGGGGAGGAGCTGACAAACGTGGACAACAGTATGATCTTATCAAATCAGATAATTTGATAAAATCTGCATGTGACAAGACATGGAGTTGCTTCCTCATCCAGTGCAATGTTCTGCGCAAGAAATTGTAAGCACCTCTTCTGGTCTCCTGATCGGCGTCGGAAGCAGAAGTGTGTCCCCTACTCACCCACCTCTGTGAAGCAGGGGAAGAGTAGTCCTCCTCCTTGGATCTCTTGAACATATTGTACCAAAAGTCCTTCCTGGCCTTTCAGTGGCAAGGCACTGGCAGTGCCCTAGCCCCGTGTGAATGCGGTGCCCAGCATGCATACGCGTTTGGGGGTCAGACTCGATGACCTACTGAGGTCCCTTCCGACCCGAACATCTATGCAACAGCACAGCACTTCATCAAAAACTACAGTCTTTACAAATGCCCAGGCGGGCAAATGGGATTGGCACGTTGAGTGATGAAACCAAATGGATTTAGAAATTGATATCCGACGCCGTGTGAAAGAAGCAGCAGCAAGTTAGAGACATGTTTGGGATGCTTCAAACATTGTGCCTAGTAGTTGTGGGATGGTTTGTTCCTACAGTTTTTAACGCTGGGGTAGACAATCAATTGTCCAGGATGTCGTAGTCGGAGATGATCTTGCCTGAGCAGGAGGATGGACCAGATATGACCTCCTGAGGTCCCTTCCAGTCCTACTTTTCTGCGATTCTCTCCAGGCATCAGACCTCTCTTATAGCAGTAGAAGGCTAGTATCCTGTCTGGGGCGGCTGAATGCACCATTTGCTATTGCCCGGTTTTGCACAGGGAAGACTGTCATAGGAGAAATATGCAAAAAGAATACGTTAGAAGATTGATTGTAATTCCTGAAAAGAGAAGTATTTGTAAGGAGGCAGGTCCATAGGCATGTCTAATACATACCCTTTATCAGGCATCATCGGTGTCAGCAACGCGAGGGGGAGAGGAATGAAAAAATGTGACTAGACACTAAAATTTGTGGAATGTCCCTCTTCATCTCTTGCTCGATCAGCGGGGCTGTGACGGGGGCACTTCGTGGTTTACCTTTGCCGGTCTGTGTGCAGCAGACACCAGCTTTTTAGTTGATCGTTCTTGACACCGAGAAACTTGAGACCGGCCGTGTTGCCGGTTTTTAATGCTCTGTGATGTCTCGCAAAGACCTCTCTTAACAGCTTTCGGTATCCTGAAAAGGCAGTGCAACCTGCTCCTTTTGATGCATTATTTCGAAGATTTCTGTTATGCAAAGAATGTAAATTGCTGCTAAAAGACCTGTCTTTTTATTCTCTGCATTTTTAGTGATTTTTTTTTTTTTTTAACTTTTGAAGGGCACGGTAGATAGGGTTAGCTAGAAAGCCTCAATTCACTCAGTCACGTGAGCTGTCTGTGCCACATGTGGCTTATACCTGTAAATTTAAAGTGCCATGGCCAGCTTCTGAGAGGCACCAAGAACATGCAGCTTCTCCTGAAGCTCAGTTGGGTGCGTCTCTGAATTAGACTTTTCTACATTCCTCTCTTAAATGAGAGAGAGAGAGAGAGAGAGGCAAAGCAGAATAAAAAAAAAAAAGAATTGGGGTAGGGGGTGGAAATCTGGCAAGTCCAGCTGTTTATCTACTGGGCATCACGTAACGTGAGACTTTTGCATCAATTATTGGAAGAAGCTGCCTTTTGGGACGTGGCGATTCAGCTAGCACACGCCGCACGCAGCTGCGGGAGGAGGCAGAGCTCCACCCGGTCTGGGGAGAGAGCCTGGGTCTGATGCACACCTCGGAAATCCTGCGTGTTGCTGGAAGACGTTGGCCGCTACCGGCAAGAGCAGGATCCTACCCCACGTCCCACGTTGGCTTGGTAGTCTAGAGGTGTTCGTGTGAACGTCGCTCCTCTTTATGCATTTCAGCTTCCTCCTGACTGAACCTGATCACCCCGACCCTGAGCATTTTATTCCTTTATAAATGTAGCTTGATAATGAAATAGAAACATATGTTTTTTTCCAAATACCACGTTAATTTAAAAAAGACCCTTTTCATTAGACATTATGTACACAAAGGCTGCAGATTACAAAGGCAGAAAATTAAATTGTAAACTCTACAATGATGCCTAGAAGAGAGAGAGAGAGGGAGGGAGAGAGGGCAAAGTAACCAGAGACGCAAACCCGTCCTTTTACCCCGTCTGCAACAGAGCAGGCACGGGGAGCGCAGGCAAGGGAGGCTGGATTGTTTCATAATCTGTAAACCGCAAAGGATGGGTCAGATCTTTATCGTCTGTAAATTATACTCATAACTTGGGGCTTGCACACTTTCCCAGAGCTAAATCATTTTGGTGGATGGGTTGAAAACGAATTAGAGGTTTTGATATTTTTTTTTCCATTGCATTTTCCAAATAGCTAATTCATTTCCAACCCAGGGGGGTGGAGGGGAGGGAGTTGGCTATAAGAATGGATCGCTCTTCTGCTCCAAAATCTCTGTTAATTAATATTAATTGTAACCATAAATGTAGCTGCAGTGAGCTTGCTGGGTCTCTGCAGTTCATGACAGTGTCTACTTCAGCACTTGCAAGTTCAGCTCTCAGGGCACAATGTGAGTCTAAAATTGTGTTGCTAAAGCTCTATAGACTGGTCCTTTTCTAATTTGCTCCTGCTTCACATCAGCATTTTCTCTATTTCCTCAAGTCATTTTGCATATAGGTTTACTGTGGACACGGATCATAGTACCGTAGAGAAGTCAGGCTGGAAGGGGACCTTGGGAAGTCTCATCTAGTCCGGCCCCTTGCTCAAAGCAAAAACCTCCACATCCAAAGCACCCCCTACAAGTGCTTCTCTAAAGACTCGGGTCTTCTCTGCGCTTCGTCCTCTGGAGTATCCTGCTTATTTGCACCTCATCCACCTTCCATGCCCTTTTGAAGTCTGAGCTGCAAACATTTGTTGCCGACATCTTTTCATTTTTGTCCTCCGCTCTTCTTATTTTACTCTTTAGCTAGCCTACAAAGCCCTTTTTGATGTAATTTTGTAGGAAGGATGTTGTAACCAAGTTATGAGAAATCCTGAGAATATTATTCATCTTCCGGCCATGATGTTATTGTGGTAGTTATTGCTGTTGCTATTACTCGGCCCTTTTTGTACGCCAGTGACTTCCTCTGTAGTCTTCGAGTCGAGTCACTTATGGTCTCATTTCTTTCTTTTCTTTCAGCACCTCTGAAAAAATCAGGCTGTTATATTCTGGGCCTCAGTTTTCCCCATTTGTACCATGCAGGTTGTTTTAAGGCTTGATATATTGTGAAGCAATACAAAATCCTTAAGTGAACATTTAGGTCTGGGTGTAAAGTATTATTATAATGATGATGGTGATAATAACTAGGACTAGGTTACTGCCACGCTTTGCACACTGCTCATTTATAATAGTTGGAGCTGTCTTTCCTGCGCTGTCCACTCCCAAGTGCAGCACAGAGACTCAAAGGCTTGTGTCAGACTTGAGAGCAGACGGACTATTGTGTTTGACTGAGCACTGTCACTTCCAGCTGCAGTTTATTAATCGTTGATCACTAAAGCAAAATGAGTCATTTAGGGAGCAGACAGCACCAGGGCTCCCCTCTGTTCGGCTAATTGTAGCAGCTTGTATCATAATTACTGGTAACGTAAATTCTCGTTTTATCTCGCATAACACACGTGGCATCGTGAATCAGATCAGTTGGAGGCACAGCATTTATCTTCCGACACAGAGGAGGGATTGCCATAGAGACATTCACCGCCGGTCCATCTCTGATAGGATGCTTCAGAGCATATCTGGTTGTAGAGTACCCAACAGCGCAGCGAGCCCTACTGTGGGAGCATCCAGCCAAGGAAGTTGTTACGCTGCTTTTTGCTACTTGTCGTTTAAAGCTAATATTTGACAAAACAGCAATAAAGGTGCATGAGTGACGAATCCTGCACAAGACAGTGGTAAATTATGACCTCACGGTTCTCTTCCATTTCTTGATTTTGAAACCATTGAGGTCACCAACTTCTTCCTGGTGATCAGTTCCCAGTACGGATTTCAAAATGCATTGACATGCAGTAAAATTCCTTGGTGCTCCATAGATCGTGTGTGTGTGTGTGTGTGTGTGTGTGTGTGTGTGCATACACACACACCTTATGTACCTAATATAAGGTATATTTTGCATGCATGCATGCACACACAATGTATTGAGTACCAAAGTATTTTGTTGCATGTCAGTGCATTTTGAAAGCTCGTGTGTGTGTGCATGCACACACCCACCCACCCTTGTAATATATGTCTATTGGGTATATAAGGTATATTTTATATACCTTATAGTTGCGCGTGCACACAATATATAGAGTACCAATGTATTTTATTGCATGCCAGTATATAAAACACCTTAACTTCCCAGGGTCACTAACAGCCAGTGTTGTTTTACCTATAATGTGTGCTGGCTTCTTTTAACTTCTCTTTTAAGCATTAGATGCACCTGAAAAATACAGAGGTTCAAGGTCCTGCAGGATTGAATTGTAGATGTTTTGTCATATAAATTCCTTGGTTTATTTTTTTTAATAGTGTTAAATCCAGTCATCCCATAGGGTTAAGTATATGCTATTTTAAAAAAAAAACCACGAATTTCCTTCTTGTGCATTTAAAATATATTATGTTTTTAATATAGATTTTGTTTTCTCTCTCACTGTGAGAGAGGGCAAGCACTTCTTAGTTTATTAGTATTTATATATCGCTATCGGGGCTTTGAAGATCACTAAACCATTGAACTTAGTCTAAATGGGTTGCAGGGGTGTCGGATGTGGCCCACGGGCTGGATCTGACCCCCAGGCCGTTCCTTCTGGGCTACAAAGAAGGTGGTGGGGACATGGCTATGGAGGATCATAGGCTGCCACAGACTTCAGGACCCCTGGGCCTCACTGGATGCGGCCATCGGTGAGGGAGAGCAAGCAAGGGCTGTGTGCCAATCTTCAGTTTCCCTGCAGCCGCCTGGCTCCCCACCCCTAGACCCTGCTGTAGCTACCAGCCCCACCGTGGTCAGGATCCAACCCTGGGCAGTGGGGTGAGTTTGCCACTGCTGAGTTAGGGGATGCAATGAGCCTTCACTTGAGCAGAGAGGGAATTTTACCATATGCAAAGCTGGTGCCACAAGTTTTCTGTTTGGCTTTTTTACTTTTATTTTTTTCATAACAGGTTATTTTTCAGGTGGCCAGGCAACTTATTCCTGCTTCTCCGTAGGGAGGGCCGGACCTGCCTAGGCCTTTTTGGAGCGATGTGAAAGAGGGGGAAGCAAACACAATTGATCTGCTCGCAGAGAGGATTCACTGAGCAGGAGTGCCACAAAAAGCACCACGGCAAGAATGAAAGATGAAGCTCAGGAGGCCAGCTGTTTGTCCTGGGAGAAACAAAGGGATCTGAGAGCAGAAAGACTGACAAGACCTAGCTTGTAGGATTTGAAAGGCAGAAATAAGAGGTTGAATTGCCGGGCACTTCTTCATGCTTGTCGTTTGGAGTCTCCTCGTACCTTGCTGTGCCTTGAGGCCGACTCCAGGTAGCCTCTGTTATAGGTATCCCTTAGCTTGTCTCCGCTGTTCCCGCACGGTGCGGCTGCAGGTTCTCCATGGGCGCTCCAAAGAAAAAAAGGGCGAGAGCAATCTCATGGAGTGGAGATGGTGGTATCTCTGGCACTTTGAAATGAAGCTTTGCAAGTGGTTGCCTTTGGGTCTGCCCGGGTGATTGTATCCCGTATGGATCCAGCGATGACGTAGTAGGTCGGGGAGAGGAAAAATCTGTCTGCCCGTATCCTATGTCTATAGCTGTCAGGTCAGAGTAGGCGGCCTGGCTGTCCCATTACCCCTCTCTGTTCTTTCAGGTTTTCCTTTTTGACTTGGTTTATTGATTTCAACATTTTCTTTGTTAGCATCTCTTAGTCATCCTTTGCCTTTTGATTTAGCTGATTGCATCCTGCCCTGGTCATGGTATTCCCCTGTAATTATTCTTCACTTCCTTCCTAAATAGTTCATGCTCAGAGTTTAAACACCTGCAGTGTCACCCCCACTTCAGTTCAGCATGGGACGGTGCTGATTATGCCATATATGTGTTTATTGCCCAGCAGCAGATTACATGCAGAGTTTCATCAGTCATCGGAAGTGTTAAAATCTCCGTCCTGGCCAGAATTTGCATCCTAATTTTGAAATCGTATGCATCTATATCTAGTTTTAAGAAGCCATTGGCCATCACATTTCTTGTCATTACTCTGAGACTGGCAGGATTGAAACTATTGATCATCCTATGATAGGTGAAAATGGGGGAGCAGATCTCCCCCCTCTCCCCTACCCCAAATTTTCATAGACTATACTTCCCTCTTGATCTATAGCAGTGAGCTCTTTATGAACAAGGCTAACCATTTTGCATCTTTTTTAGTTTTGGGGGATGTATTGATGATGCACAGGAGAGCGTGAATCTGAGGCATTTTATCCATGCCTCTTTGGATCGCTCTTTGTCAGTTTGCATCTGGATTTAAACATTTCTCTGCAGTTTGAAAGGGCTTAAACCTGGCGTCCCACTTGAGATCCAGTTGTTTTTTAAGAGCGGGATGTTGTTAGCATCATGCTTTTTACCATGGAAAATAACGTGGAAAAGAAAGGAGCAAAAGTTCTTTGACAGATATAGGTTGGATACATATAGTTGTTCTTGGTTAGCAAATGTCTTGATTCTTATGATTAATGAGGTATTTCAATAGCCGTGCTGTTGGAAGCGGATTCGTTATACGGCATCTTGCCTCCCTTCCCTCCAGAATAGCTTCGACTGTGGCTGTAACATTAGTCTCGTTTTTTATTAACAGTGACCTCAGCTGTTTGTTTAAGGAGTTCACAACCCCGGGACGGTTTACAGCAACAACAAAAAAGGAAATTTGCAAGAAGTCCTTTCAGTTGAGGATCTCTGATGCCGATCTGTTGGGGTCCTGCTTTATGTTCGTACTAAGCAATAAAAAAAAATAGTAGTAAACAACTCTGTAAATAGGATGACATGGTTTTGCGTTTCCTCCTCTCCAAGCACCTCCACTTAACTGCAGGAAGCAGAGAGTAGACAGCTTGGCCCACTTGAGTTGTCTTTGCCTGTAGGACCATATGCACATCCTGGATAAAGCTGCGGAAATAAGTCAACGAAGCGGCAAAATGCTGGAGGAAACAGGCATACCTGTGTGTAAACCCTGACGTCTAAGAAACCTTGAGAAGAATAAATGGACTGAATAGAAGGAAGTTATGCAATGCTGTATTGTATAGCACCGACATATGGCCAAAGAGGCACATTGGTGTTAATCCTCTGTTTTAAGTGATGTTAGTGCTTTGCATTTGAGCTGGTTTAGGTTTGATGACATCCATGTCTGGTTAGCTCCCAGAATCTCAAGGGACTGGGGTCTTGCAAAATACCCACCATCCCGGGCCTCTTCACAACAGGAAATGGTTAGTAGACTCTTCCAGTTCAAAATCAGAACCAGGAACAGCATAGGTTCAAACCCAAACAGCAGTTCCACAAATAGGAAAGGGTGTGGAGTTTAGCTTCAGTTTAGGACCTGGGTCAGCTTATATGTCCTGGAAGCTTTCCCAAACAAATTACCCGTAGGGATGAAATGGCTGCTGATTTTATATGCAGCCCAAGCTGAATCGGAAAGCTTGCTGTTAACGAGTCCTGGATGTACACACAGTCCGATAGGTACAGACAGCGGTACAGAGCCAAGCTGTCTGCTTTCTGCTTCCAGGAGTTGAGTGGAAATGTTTGGGGAAGTGCGTTTGAAAAGAGCAGTTCATAGTTTAAAAGGCTATTACGTTTCAGATGCTAATTGTGGGGTGAACAGTGGTGGCCTGAGGGTTGTTGGGGCCCCTTCGAGGCTTAATTTGCATGACCTGTAAGCAAGTTGGACATTTTCAATTTCAATTTCACTTTGCCCTGTCCATGAAACTGCAGTGAAGTACTTAATACAATATTGATAATACAAATCTTCAGTGTAATTAATTTTTATATTTTTTATAAAGCGTGGGGCCCCAGGCAGTCACCTGGTTTGCCCTCCCCTAAGGCCACTACTGGGGGGGAAGACGCTGATTTTGAAGACCTGCTGTGGCATTCATCCTTAGTCAAGGCAATGAATGCCATTGTAGACTTCCCAAACCGTCTGGACGAGTGGTGCCCCAACCCCATGCGCCCGGTGCAGCTATGCACCAGCTTAACCCCACATGCTAGTGGAAATTTGGCATCAACGGAGCAGCAATAAATGTGGTCACCGCTCCCTTAGATCTGTGGGGAGCCCTGCAGGCTGGGGGCTGAGCATCACGGGCTTGAAGGACTCAGTCCATCAAATAGTCTTCTGACTACTTTCACATCATCACCAACCGGTTCAAGCAGTACTACTCTTGCACAAGGCAGCGCAGAGCACTTGCTCACAAACCAGAGAGCTCTTGTTGAATTTCATACCCATTTCTTTCCCCCGGATGAAGTAAACCACTAAATGCAGTGTTGTTCCTGATGATTTGAGCAGCTCGGCATTTGAAAACCACTTGCACTGGGTTTGTTCAAATCATGTGCTGTGTTTTTGTTGCACTGCTGAGCCCAGCCCATTTCCAGAAGGCAGTCTCTACAGGTGTCGTGATACTTTCTTGACCTGGAAGCTGGCTGGCATTTCCATTATCACTTCTTTCATGGGAAATTGCTTTGTATTGCAGAGGCAAGCAACTCTTTGTGCATGCTGGAAACCTAGATAGAGATCCATTTTATACAGCTCGCGTCACTGCAAAGGTAGTTTTCTCAGGCACTCGGCATGCTCGTACGGTCTCCTCCTCTTCTCTTCGTTGGCCAGCCGAGCCCGGTTCTTGGCATCTGAAATCTGACTTTGTTTGTACCTTTCCAAGGCTACGACAATAAGTGCGGGGCCATCCAGAGGTTAGTGTTGCATGGCATAAAGGAAAAGTTCTCACTTTGTTTCTGGATTCCTCCTGTAATTTTTTTTTTTTTTTAATCTGCAACAAATAGCCATAAATCCTGTTCTTTCTGTTGGTGCCAGGAGTGGGCCACTCCATGCTGCTCATTGCAGGAACAAACAGAGTAAGATACAATATCAGGATTAAATGTTTTACCATCACTTATGCTACTTTAACTGTAAATCCATCATCCCCCACACCCTGATGCTGGTCCTGGGAGCTAAATTGTTTTAAATTACAGTAAAACATGTTCTTTGAGAAGTTTGACTTGATTTATTTTGAGCTGCAGTTACCCTGGGTATATTCAGGAGACCTTTATTCTTGCCATACAGCAAGACTGCTTTCCTCTGGGAAACCTGCACTTTAACCTTCCCCAAGAAACTTCCACAAACTATAAGCTGGGCAGAGGTTGAATAATCTCAGTATTTTCTTTGCTGTTATAGAAGATGAGGAGTAAACTTGGCTTGCAAATGCAGTCCTTTAGACCTGCCTAGGACGCAATTTCACAAGCGTCTGCATTTCATGGATATTGGTTGTAGCCTTGTTGGTCTAAAGGCATAGGCAGACAAAACTCTTGGGGTAGAGGGTGATATCTTTTAGTAAACCAACTAAATAGTTGCAAAAAAGCTTGCAAAGAAAAAAACATTTTTGCAACTATTTAGTTGGTTTAATACAAGATATCACCCTGTGTTTCATGTAATTTTTTGTCCTCCTTTTTTAAAGCTTCAATTTACTGGCAACTTTTACAGGCAGGGTACCAGCCTGAGTGGACAAGCGGGCTGGTGGATCACAGTTGAAGGTTGCTATGCTATCTTTTGAAATAAGCATTTGTTATTAAAAAAGCATTTTCAGCAAGGGACCTCCTTTCCTTTAGGGTAGTCTCTTCAAAAGGTTCTTAACTTTGCACAGAAAAATGATCCTGGTTGGGCTGGGTGGGGAGGGACAGGGGCATTCACCCAAGTTGTCATTAGTCTTGAGTCTTGATGCCATCAGTGCCTTCATTCCCTCCGTGGGGTCTGCAGCCTCTGCATCGAAGCATTAATGCCACAGTTTCTGTGGCTGAAAATCGTCCTGGTGCAGCTCTGTGGCCTCTTGCACAGTAAAGATCGCAACCTTCCTGGGGTACCTAGGCTCCTCTAAACTCCCCCGGTATATCAGATCAGTGCAACTCAGCTGGGGGAAGCCAGGTAATAGGATACACAGCCTGGGAGTGGGTTTAAATCCCACCCAGGATGGCTGTTTCGGTGACTGAGACCATCGTTCAGTTGAAATCGTGGAGGACCTGTGTATTGGTTCCCCGTGTAGATCCCAAAGGGAGCAAAATGCACCAGGGGGGGAATCAAAGTATATCTGTTCAGCTGCTTCATTTTCACAATTCCTTCTGTTAAGGTTCTTTTCAGTGGAGAACATCCTCATTCAGTACTTGCCTTTTATATAAAGAGATATCTCCCTTTATTAATAAATATATACATATAAATTATTATAAATAACATATTTGGTTATAAGTATCTATAAAGCCCTTTATTTATGTATATTATATAAATATAGGGGTGTAGGTTGTCACTGTGTTAGCCTAAGGACGTAGGCAGACAAGGTTCTTTGGGTGAATCTGATATATTTTATTAGACCAACTTAAATATTTTAGACCAACCCATCTTCAGGCTGAGGAAGGGTTTTTAAACCCGAAAGCTTGCTAAAAATGTTTTTTCCAACTATTTAAGTTGGTCTAATAGAAGATCTCAGATTCACCCAAAGAAGCTTGTCTGCTTATATAAATGTATAAATTTTATATTTATACATATATATGTTTATATGTATAGATATATACATTTATTGTATACAATATAATGCAAACTCCTTTATAGTAATATAAAGTGATAGATAGAGGGATAGATTTATATTATATTACACATAATATTAAGCCCTCCCAATACCATCCTGTCCAAGTGGCAGGGATTCTAGGTAACAGATTTGAGGGCATTGCTAGTCTCTAATACAAAGACTGAAAGTGGATGCTACGGCTTGTGCCTGGATGGAAAAAGGAATTTGAAGAGATGGAGTCTAATCTGGAACTAGCAGAGGGGGTTACATTTTTATCATAATTTATTAGTCTCTGGAAAGCATAAGAACTAAAACTTTTTCCTTAAAAAGGGCCTCTTACCAAATTCACTGACTTTTTTTAACCTTGTCTCCCTATTCTGCAAAATTATTTTATTTCTTAGCCAAATATTTCCTGCCAGTCTTGTCTTTCCAGCTGTTTTAAATATCCATTTTGCTTGTGCGCCTATCTCTCTATAGAATAGCTCTAGATGACTCTTGCTGTTTTCCAAATAATATTTCTATCTCTGGAAATGTGGATCAAGTAGCCTTATAAAAATAGGTTGAATAAAACCACCAAATGGTGGGTTTATTTTAAGTTAGTTTTGTACATGGTGTTTAATAGGAGGAGAGCACTTTGCCTGTCACCAGTTTGGCCTGCCCCTGGAACTTTCCGAGTGTTAATTCAGCCTGTCAAATGCCCCTCCTAGACAGGCAAGTGGCCTCGCTTACTTAATAAATGCCCCCCCCCAGCCTTGCCCCTTTCTCAGCATCTGTTCCAGAGAGCTTAAGCCATGGTACCCTCCTGGTCTGGAGCTAGGGGGACACGTTGGACTTGTGAGTCCGAAGAACTAACTGCTGCTTTGAGGAGCCTCCTGGAAGCCAGTGCTCTGCTGTGCAAACTCATTCCCGTTCTTACAGATGGAGAAACTGAGGCCCAGAGGAGTCCCGAATGGTGAAAGATGGTTTAACTCCCTCAAAATAAAGTGCTGTTTCTGTGGAGAAGCATCACTTCCGAGTTTTGTATTTAAAAAAAAATATGACTGGCGCTCGGTGTGGTTTAGCCGCAGCCACACAGTAGCAGAGCCGAGGAGGAGAGCACCCAGATCTCTTACCTGTTAGGACGGCGTGTAAGCTGTGAGGTCGGTAGTGCACCAAGTGCATCAGTGCTTGGCATTGGGCATGCATACATGTCGGTCTCCATTTACCACCGTGTTGGAGGAATAGCTCTCTTGCTACGAACACCTCATTCAGTGTGTGTCGATCGGGACTTAGTGCTGTCTCCTTTCTGGCTCCGTGCTCTTTCTCGCTGTCTTCTGCTGCTTGCTTTGACGTGCACCGACCAACAAGTGCAAGCCCGGGAAGTCCTAGGTGAAAATCCCTGCAGCGGGCAGCCGTTCCTTCTTCACTGAATGGGCAGCAGAGGGAGGGAAAATGACCCCGGGTTTTCCCTTTTGCCTGGCATGTTGCAATGAGGAAACTTTTACCGGTGAAGACGACGGTAGCTTGTCTGTGTGTTCTGGCAGCATGACTTGCAAGTGCTGGAGGATTAAAAACCAACAAAACAAAACCCCAACCCTGTCTGTCTGTCTGCTGCCTAGACTGACCCAATTCCAGTGGATTTTTTTATGCAATATATGTTGCAATGTGTGCTGATATTCATTTAACGTTGTGAATAATTTGAGTCATGCAGAAATGTCAGGTATCTGACACCTGGACTCCTGGCAGGTTGAACATGCGTGATACTGGTAAACGATGCTGGATCTGTAAAGGTGGGAGTGATGACGTGGCATGTCATTAAAACCTCCTTCCAGGACTTGGGTGCATCATATAATAAATAAGAATAGAGAGATGCTCGGTAACAAGTTCTGCCCAGCTGATGTAAGGAGGTTCAGCTATTAGCTTTGTTCGCGTGGGGCAGTGCTCTGGGTCCTCCTCTAGGTCACAAGTTTTATTTGATGGCCCTTGTCATTAACCTCCTCTCCGAGGTAATAGGCCCCCATCACTAAAATCTCTTCCCAGGGGATGGTTTAGCAACAGTGCATCCTGCATCTGTGCAGGGGGGTTGGACTTAGATGATCCTTGAGGCCTGTTCTGAAGCTGTCATTGCCGTACCCTGTAAAGTGTACGGATAGGTTCAGTTTCAGTTTTTGTCTCCAAAACGCATGAAGGAGATGAGGTCCTGTTTTTGTGGTCTAAGACAGACTTTGCATAAGCCAGTTTGACTCGGATCAGTACAATCTGATGCTATGTTCGACCAGGTTTATCGTAAACCAGTTTCAGCCATATTGAAACTGGTTTATGTGCACGGAACGCATGTGCTGTTACGGGTTTAAACCAGTAGCTGATTACTTAAACCGGTTTATGTGCAACTTCTATCCATAGCCTGAAGGGAGCAGTTGAGCAAGTATCTCCTTGGTGTTTAAGGCTGCAAGATAGTTCGTACTCAGGCTTAATTTCAAGAATAAGAGGAATGCCAAAATTACCTCTTTCTTCACTACTCACGTGTACCTTTGTGTTCATTTCTCTTCTAACTTGCATTTTACTAGAGTTTTCTGTTGCATCAACTAGGTGTCCTGTGTGCTTGGATTTTTTGGAGGATCAGTAGGCTGTTTTTTTCAATGACTTTTCTTGGCATGGTAATTTAAAATACCAATGCATTAAGAGCTCAGGTAAGTCATAAGGAGAGTAAACGTTGCATGTACCGCTAACGCTGGTGAAATGCTTTGCTGGTGGAACCTGTTACAGACTGGTACGGCATGAGAGACTTCAGTCAAGCAAACCAAATAGTTCCTGCTAAGGATCCAGAATTGTTCCTATGTAGATTCATAGATGTTAGGGTCGGAAGGGACCTCAATAGATCATCGAGTCCGACCTGCTATGCAAGCCATAGTGCCCCACTTACACTGATGGAGAAGCTTGCACAGACCTCATTCAGAGTCGCTAGCAAACCAGCAGCAGATCTAGACGGAGAACACCTGGTTCCAGACTCGGAGGTCAAACCAGACCATTGTCACAGACCGTGCAAACTTTTTCCTTATTTTAACCCATTCTAATCCAGTCTCTCACTAGTGCTTGGAGTATGTAGAGGTTTGAGTCTATTCCAGCCTTTCAGCTAACAGTCCCGGGTCCTTTTAACTCAGACTAGTAGAGCTTCAGAAGTCCCAGGTTAGATCCTGCTCGCTAACAATCCACATTAGGGCGTTGCAGTGCACTTTAATATTTAAAAATATAAATAAAGGAAATAAGCATTGGATTACTTACACGCAGAAAAATGCGAATGAAGTCAAATTGGACCCCAGGGCAAGGCTAGTTAAAGAACAATGGATATAATCCTTTTTAATAAACAAAACTAACAGAACGAGGAGGAGGAAGTTATCATGGAAAAATAGCAGATATATGAACTCGGAGTGAATGTAAAAAATAAAAAGGTATTTCAGGCACTTGAACTTGAGTAAAGATTCCAAGCATATCTATTTCACTGCCCAGACGCTATCCTGTTTAACTGCTAGGTGACCTTTCCTGCATGAATCTCTCTTGACAGCGTGCATGCTAAACTTGCAGTATTTTGCTGTTTTTTAGTTGTGTGTCATCTATAAGAAGGGAGAGGGGCGGGGGGACACAACTGTTCCTGCCTCCCACTGAGTATTTGTATGAAAAAAAAATTGCTGTGCGGTGTCATTCAATAACGCATTATGTGCGAGAGGCCATCCAGAGTTTAGGAGGATGTCATGAAAAAGATTTCCTTCTGGGTTACCATAAACTCCCTTTCACACTGCTCCTCTGGCTACTGTACCAATTGCCCTCGCCTTTGGGAAGTACTGCTTTTTTTTTTTTTTTTCCATAGCATTGTTCCCTTCTCTCCTCCGCCATATAAATCCTTCATGTGCTGACTTTTGTACATTTTGTTAGTTGTTTGTTTTTTGAAGTAATCTCTCTGGACAAAAGGCATTTCTCTTCCTCTTATCGTATTCGTTTCCAGACCGGACTTGCTTTAACTGGCGAACATCTCATCCGCACGCCTCTCTAACCTTGTAGCTTCAGGCTTTGTTCTCAAGTTCAGTCTCATAATCTAAGTAGTGGGAGCTCAGGTAGAGAAAGGCAGCGAAATCCCATGTTAGGTTGTGCTTGAGTACTTGCTTCATGGCCTGTAGAGCTGTGAGAATAAGGCAAAGGCTGACAGGGGTCGTGAAGATGTGCTGTGCACTGCTCTATCGTCATGACCCCTTTTATAATGTAATCCTGCCATAAACGATGAGGCTGGCTTCACTGGCTGTTCCAGTGGGGGAAAGGTTTGCTCCTTGAGCCACCTTGCTTATTTTATGCGCTCCTTCCTTCTTAATATTTTCTCAATTAGGCTACACCAACCACGCTACTCCCCTAGTCTTGGAGGTTGTTCCTGGATGACTTCACTTGGTTTGGTCAGCTTAGAATTTGCCGCTCCGACTTTGTATATCCGTGGGGAATAATCCAGCCGTCAGTTTAGCAGTGATGAAACGGACTGTGATGGCCCTGGATGGCAGAGTTGATTGACAAAAAATGTGTACAAATGTTCACACTCTCGCAGGAGAAGCTCTCCTGGGAGTGATTTAACCCTGGTTGTTCCGAGGTAACTTTTGTCTTGGACCAGCCATACTTACTCTGGGAGAAAAATTTTGAACATCTGTACACTCACGGTCTCTCCTGGGAAAACAGCAACTCTCCCTGGAAAAAACTGAATGTCTCTACGTGGTCCAAGAGTATAACATAGCAGCTGTGTCGACCTCCCTGCCCACGATATCCTAGTGTTGTCTCCCATTTGTCCCTCTGGGTCTGACTAGTAGACACCATTGTTTGTAAGTTTGCCAGTGCAGAACCTGTTCCTCAGGAGGCTGGGTTGAAAGAACGAGGTCATTTTATAGGACTCCCTGAATCACATTTGGGTGCGAGTATTTAATTGTTGTCCCTGTGAGATGGTCAGGTAAGCTGCATAAAGGCAAAAAGTCAGCTCCGAGCAGATCCAAGTTGTTAGGTCCATTAACTTCCCTGAAGCCTTATCAATACATATGAATGAGAAGCTGATCCAGTGTAATACATTCAGTTATCCAAGCCGTGCACTTTCTTTTTAAGCTTAAAACAGTTTAGTCCTTTTTTCCTTTCTTCCTTTAAGTGAACTGATCATCAGCTGATAAAATGCCTCTGTTATTTTTCTATCGAGACTACTTTGTATGTGTTTGCTGTGTACAGTATTAGGCCCACAGCCCTGGAGACTGAAATCCCTGCTCTGGAGAGTGGCGATAACTCGGGCAATGACAGGCATTAGTTCGCCAACCTTACCTCTGGGCATCCTGCCTTTTCCATGCCCTGAACGCCATGACACCTCTAGGGTAAATAGTGGTTTATTTTCATGCTTGCCGAATCCTCAAAAGAGTCCCAGGCAGCGACGGTGGCAGCGGTGTCTTTTGTGGTGTGTATACTTGTCCAATAGCACCTGGAGTTAGACCCTCAAACAATAACAGATCAGCGCAGAATTAAAGAGGGGCAACCTATTGGAGAACCAGTAGGAGCTCCTTGAACCCGCAACTAATTTTATTTCAATTTGTAGCAGAGTTTAGAGCAGCCTAGAGGCAGCTCTAAGCTCTTCTAAGCTTACAGCTGCTGCCTCAGACCTGTAAAACCACTCTGGACAACCAAGGATGCAATAGCCTTCCCACGGCTCACGTAGCACACTTGCCATGGCTGGAGGCTGCCCACGGGGAATATCGGAGATAGCAAACATGGGACAGGTTGCCCCACTCCGTGCATAAGCTGAATGATGCGCTGGGAGAGACGCAGAGCCCAGAATCCAGCTCTCCACTTAACTTTCTCTAAAATGCTTGGGTTTCACCAGTGCTCGTTTGCTTTTGTACAGCTTTAGCCTCGTCATCTGCAGCGTCCTCTCGTTGCACCTGTCCGGGCTTCTTGCATGCGACAGGACCTTGCAAGAGCCGATTCCTCAAGCCTTCCCTGTTTCTGAAACCACTTCACGTTGCTTGATTTCTCTCTCCAAGAACGAAAAAGGCACCAATAACGCTCATTTAAATTTATAGCCGTGTTGCACTGTAATGTTTAATCAATGCTACGTGACTGTGTGCTTTAGAGCAGCGTACAAGTTCAATGCAAGGTGAATCTCGTCTAAGATAATCTGAAAGTTCATTCAGAGGTGAAGGCAGCAGCAGCTTCTCGCAGACGGGCTGGGGTTAGCGAGAGGTCGCCTATTTTTTTTTGTTGCCTTTAATGTGTAAACAAAAGAAAAATGCAACTTGCAATGGACTTGGGGTAGTCCTAACAACAAGGGAAATAATAGTGGCTTAGCTGCGCTAACCGCACGGACTGGCACCCTGCCGGTCCTGACACTCACCTGGGTAGGTGCACCCGGATCGAGGGCAGAGGAGCAGTCACATTTGAGACTGGAGAGTAGTCTAGTTCGGGTGTGCCAATCATGTCCCTGCTTTCTCATCTATCCGAAAGGAGGGCTGGAACTGCCGGACCCAGCTGTAACTTCTCAGCCTTTGGTTGCTCCTCTGTCAGCTCCAGGTTTCTTCTGGAGTAGTTGTGTGGAAGCCCCTGGGACATGTCACGGAGACTTTCCAGCATGAGTGAGAGTAGAGGTCTTCCAAAGCCCGTTCGCCTACGCATCCAGGCACCAAGCCACGGCTACACCTGTCCACAATGCATTGAAATGCTAATTGGAGAGACGAGCTCCACCCATCTCCCAAAAAGTCTATGCAGAACTTGACTGTGGCTCAGGCCTGCATCTTGGATTTAGTGCCAAACTAACACAACAGGAGGAAATAGTTATCATCCCCTAATGCAAAAGCTGTTTTGATGCTAGCATTTGGGAGGTGTCGGTGAGCCCAGACTATTCTTTCCTGGAAGCTTAATAGGTTTTTTTTCCTTGTTACTGAAGGAAACAAGATGGAAAGGAAACTGAGCAGCTACATTTCCATCAGCTTTGATTTTATAGGTCTATAAAATGCAGGAATCTGTAACTAAATTGATGTTTGGGGGGGTATATGGTAGGCAGCCTATAGTCTTCTGTTTGGGGCTATTTTTGCCTGTATTCCTTCTCAAAAAGTCTCAGTTCTCAAGTGTTGAACAGTGCAAATAACCATATTGGCAGGGTGCTACAAGTTCTGATGTGTGCATTTCAGTAGCAAGTATACATCTGTAGTTGACAAACTCCCATTCTCATGTACCCAACATCTCTACAACTCGAATGTCCCGTGGCCGTAGGGTTGCCAACTCTGACTGAAGCTATTCTGGGAATTTTTTTTTATCCAACATAACAATGTCATTAATTGCACCGTTCAACCCATTCGCAATATCAAGCTCCCAGATAGCTTTCAATAGCCACCGGGAGATGGATGCCAATTCTGGTAGACTCCCGGCCAATCTGGGAGGGTCGACACCCCTACACAATCATCACGCCCCAAGATGGAGTGTGTCAGTGCTCAGCACAGGAGTAAACCTCATTGCGTGGTGATGATTTCAGGGGTATTTTTTCACGCAGGCGAATTTGGCAGTGGTGAACGATGCTGAGTTGCCCGTTCTAGAAACTGATATTCTCCATATAAAGCAAATATAGGCAATAGCAGCGTGTTTTCTGCGTACCGGCATGGCTCAGTCTTGCGTCAACAGCATCACCTGGAAAAGAGGGGTGGTTAGTCTCTGGAAACCTCTATGGAAATAGCCTGTTGAGGTTGTCATGAGGATTGCCATAGAGGTAGCTTCTATGATATAGACATTCGTGGGAGAGTGTGAGTAGAGCTAGGAGTGCACTGGAAGCTAGCCCTGGAGGAGTGTTGAATCCTCATGCAGCAGATGCATTGCAAGCATGGTTATGCAAACTACTTCCTTGAAGAGAAAATGTTAGGCATCCAATACAGTCTAATGAAGAAAATGTTTTTCCTTTCCTAATGGTGTAATTTAAAATTGCATGTGTAACTTTCTCGCATAAATCACTTCAGCCTCTTTGAGTTGAATGTAAATGATTTTCCTGATACGCGAGTTCTTACCCTGGGGATAGCAGCCACGTTCCAGCTCTACATAGCTAGAAGGTAGAGAAGTCCCAAACTGAAGGTCATCGCATGGAAAAGAGTGAGTTGTTCTTTTTTTAGTGTAATAGGCAAGAAGATATTCTGAAAGCAAGTATGGTCTAATGGTGAAACCATGGGACCGCAATTAGCGGCTCCAGTTTTACCTCATTCATTGACGTGTTTTGTGACTTTGGACAAGTCATTTGTCATCTTTGTGCTTTCAGTCTTTCATGTAGACATAGCAAAACCCACCTTTAGAGGACTGCCTGGGAGGACTGAATTGCTTTTAGAAGCATCTGGATGGGCTCAGGGATCCTCGTGGTGCACAAGTGCAGAGTAAGACTGCTTGTTGCTGTATTAATTTTTGGTTTCTAATCTGCACCACAACCGGGGCTTTTGGGTTGAAGTCTTCAGCTTTCAATCCCTCTCCCTTGACCCTTTTCCTTTCCTTCTGACATAACGAATTTCAATTAATTTTCCTCTTCCACATTCACATGTTCCGATTAGCAGCTGAAACGATAGAGATGTTCTTTCTTTGTCAGCTTCTGGTGCCCTTCTCAAACCTCTTGGTATGGAAATGTGAGGCCCCTGTGCATGCTTGTTTAATGATCTGATCCCAGTCCCAAGGATCCTGGCTCCTGCACGTGCATGGCAGGAGGCACAACTGTCCGATCAGGAATCGGATCCCACTTGCACCGTAAGTACTTGCCGATGCTCAGGATCATAATCCCAGGTTTGCCCTGCACTGACATTAAAAGAGGAGTGCCTGGAGATCCAGCTGGGGCTGCAGTCACGATCCATCCCTGGGACCACACTAGAGACTTGAACCAGCTCCCATAAGATCTGGGACCAGGGACTGACGATCAACTCATTGAAGTTCCCAAACCAGTGAGATGACAGTCGTCTGATATTTTTTTTTTTTTTTTGGCCCCATCTGGGATGACGCCAGTCCGGATCAAAACAGGCTGTTTAGGTCAAACTGGCAATCGGCTGATACCCGAGACCCCGCTCTCAGCATCTCTGGCGGGCTCCCAGAGAGAGGGGCGGGCTGGGGGAAGAGCCAGAGGGCTTCATCTGCAGACTTTAAACCTCACTGGGAATCTCCTGTCCCCCATGCTCTGGCACCCTAGGGAGGGCTGCTGAGCACAGGGTTTGAAGTCCCCCAGCAAGGAAGCCCGGAGGAGGCTGCTTCATCTTGTTCTTTAAAGCTCCCTTGGCCTAGGGAAGTAGAGCCCAGGAGAGCCTGAGACTAGAGAGATACTGCCTCTGGGGATCTGGGCAGGGGTTTGGGTCCAGGACCCTGGGCTGCCCCCAGGTCAATCCCACTGATAGTTTTGGGCACAGATGTGTCCCAGACCTTGGGGCTTCCCCAGGCTGAATCCCTAAGCTCAGCTGAGCATCGGGATCTGTCATGGACCAACCCCAACGTGCTGCACTCTCCGTTTACGACGCGATGCAGACGAGCCACAAAGATGTTACATATTTGCATGTGGAATAGCTTTGTGGCTGGTTTGCTGTATTATCCATCATGCCAGAGCTTGGCTTTAACATGTGGCAAAGTTACTATTTACAGCACCATTCACACCTTAATTGCATCCTAAATGTGATGTGTGCCAGGGCCCAGAATCGGGTAAAGCCAGGAAGGTAGACGGGAAGGGCTGGAGAAGTTTTGTCTCAAGTGTTGTCAGGTTTGTTTTTTTTTCACCTCTTGCTTTATTTTCACCGACACGGCCTCTGTTTCCATAGAAAAAGGCCTGGAAAGGCGGCTGAGATGGAGAACTCAGCTGCTGTCTGTCAGCTGACAGCTGCAGGTGCTGGTTTGCCAAAGCCAGCGACAGACTTTGAGAGCTCCCTAGCTCCTGAAGCCCGGAGAAAATATTGAAAGAATGAGAAAGAAGAAAAAAAACCCAACCCTCTTGAAGATGTTTCCCGTGATATTCTTGCCCCTTTCTTCAAATCCTGCCTTTTACAACTTCTATTTTTTGGAGCACATTTGAACATTAATCTGCACTGTGGCTTAATCCATTCCCCCACCTCTGGCTCAGGGAAAATGCAGAGCACCTGGAGTCTCCCACGTTGGTTAAAGTGCTGAGGGTCTTTCCCGCTCCTCACTTACCTTCTCCTGTGAAGTCAGTTCAGGAATAAACGAGGCATAAAAATACCTTATAGGAAACCTAATGAAATGTTTGCCAGGCACTTAATGTTTCTCAGTTGGTACTAAGTTCTGTAAAGTACTATTAAATAGCATTTTTCCAAGGATGGTTTTTCTTATCTCTCGTTGCATCCCAAAATTGGTCATCTTTAGGGTCTCGGGCAGAAATGTTAACCTCTTCTTTACTTGGAAAACACCACACATCTGTGTTGGCCTATATTGCATCTATTTATCTTCCCTGTGCAGAACTGCGATGACTCTTGCAAACTTTTCTGAACCTATGAATCTATAAATAGCTTGGGGAATAGCTGCTTCAGGGTATTCAAGGTGGCAAGAAGTTGTGCGGTGTGTAGGTCATTCTTGGTAACTCCCTGTTCCTCATCCAGTCAGTTGTCACTGGATCAAACCAGATTGTTTGCAAGCTTTGAGATTACAGTTTTCATTAAGATGTTCATTTAAAAACATCGTCTCGGTTTTCACCCTCCTCTTGCAGATGCTGTATAAAGGGTTTGGAGCCCTGGAGTTTCCCTAGAATTCAGTTTAGCTTTCCCTTTGGATCCAGTCCAGTGACTTAAGTGACTGAGGGCCCCAATCAGCAGATAACAGGAGAAGGAGCAATGGTCTCAAGTTGCAGTAAGGGAAGTTGAAGTTGGGCATTAGGGAAAAAAATTCTTACTAGGAAGGAGGTGAAGCACTGGAGCAGGTTACCCAGAGAGGTGGTGCAGTCTTCATCCTTGGAGGGGTTGAAGACCCAGGTAGACAAAGCCGTGTCTGGGATGTTGGAGCTGGGGCTGGTCCTGCTTGGAGCAGGGGGTTGCACTAGATGTGACCTCCTGAGCTCCCTTCAACCCTCATTTTCTATGGTTTTAAGATCCTTTACCATTAAAGTAATTGGGAGCTTCATCATTGACTTAAATTGGCAACAGATCAAGCCCTATGGGGATTTCCAAATGCCTACAAGACTGCCACTGGGACGTGACAAGTTAATCCAGCCCCACCCTTGCATCTTGCACGGCTCTGCATCAAACTCCTTGAATTCCAGGCAATAGTTGTAGTGCTTGCTGCCAGTTTAGTCATACAGACTAAATTTTTGCAGACTTTTTTTTTTTTTTTAAAGAATCCAGTGCTCCATAATGAATATTAACCAAAAATGTTCTTTCTTCAGAGGACGCTGAAATAGTTTACAATCAGAAATACAGTGAGTCAGATACACATACAGCATAGCTGTAAAATTTTAACAAGCTTCTTTATATACATCTCTGGGGGAAAGGGAATCTTGCAGTGTAATTTCACTATAACTTCAAAGTAAATGGAAATCTAGGGATATTCCTCGTAATAAATTATCAACCTTTACAGATGAAAGAACATAAAGCCTTTTTGTATATAAAAACTGCAGATGAAAAAAGTTTGTCGGAGTCCTTCCCACCGGAAGCCCAGTTTTAACGAATACAAAAGCCTATAAACAGGCAATAATAGGAGTCCAAAAATAATCCAAACTGGGTTTTGGGTGTGGTCAGTCACAGACCTTGCTCCATTCAATCCGGTCCTTTCTGCATAAACCGTCCAGCTTTTTTTTTTCTTTTGCTGTTTCCAAGAATTGTGTCACCTTGAAGAACAGCAAAGAAGACGGAAAAAAAAAATAGGACTATAAAAGTAACATCCAGACTTTCTAGAATAGGTCCAATTTTCCAGTTAAAATTCAGGAAGAAGAACACTGTGTCCTTTGCCTAAACGTTCCCCAGGCAGAGCAGTCGGGTGAACCCGAGGAAACGCAGGTACGGTTTTGTGGCTTCCTCCAGCAGGTTATTTAGGACACAGCTGTAGTGTTGCAGCAGCCGCCCCAGACACCCCCCATCCACTCCCAAAAATGATATTGCCTCTAGGTGTGGAAACTTGCTGCTGAGGAGCTCCAGGTTTCTCTACAGCAGTCGGTGTTGAGCGGTCTCCGAGGCACGTCCCAGAGGGACACTCTTGATCGCTCCCTACACAAGCGTGGGAGTGAAATTTCACCACCTCACTCCCACGCTTGTGTAGGGTGCGATCAAGAGTGTCCCAACGGGGTCATGCTGCCACTGCGGTATACGTAAGCCCTCAGTCTCCGTACCTCGATGCCCCTTCCGTTGGATGGGGATAGTAGCACTTTCTTACTGCAAAGGACTTTTGCAAAGCATCTGTGGTCATAAAGGTGAATAAAAATACAAAAGGCTGATACTGTAGGTGAGGCCTTGGCTCCATTTGAAATCGGTGACTAAACTCTTCCTGGTTTTTACGGGACCATGTCACAAGCGAGTGAATGAACAAGGGTTATCACCGGTTCTTTTTTTTTTTTTTTTTTCCTTTTAATCTTGGTCATAATATTGTGCAAACACACACACAGCCAGTCCTTCAAAGGCGTGTTTCTTTCTCTCCTGATATGATCATGGAGGAACCCTTTTTCTTTTTAATAAACATTTTGCTTTTATTAGTCTATCGGTGCTCATCTTGGAGTCTCTTGGGGCTTTTTTGCACTACAGAAATTACCTATTGCTAGCCATAGATGCTGCTGAAGCAATGTTGAACGTAGCTGGAAGCAGAGAGGGGCAAACCATTATTTGGCACTGATGCCATTGCATTTCTTGCTTCCATCCTTGGTGTGCAGAAGGGGTGTTTTTAATAGTGGAGACGAGGTCGTCTTACGGGGATGTTCTGTGACTCCATTTGGACCAGCTCTGTGGAGGGTTAGATGATATGGGTAAAAATGGGCATGCTTTATTTGCACTGCTCTCATCGGGGAGCTTTACTGGTAGCAGCAAGGGTGGAGCTCAGTGTGGACAGGGCCACATTTAGGAACGTCTTTCAGGAGCGGTAAGACAAAAATCAGTACCGGTGCATAGAAGGCAGCAAGCAAGCATCTGTGTATGGCGTCTGCTACCAGCAAGGAGTAAAGATGCTTGATGGATCCTCTCGGGGCAAAAAAAGGTGCAATTTATGGGTTCCCAGATTGGCAAGTGTATGTAGGAGCAGAGATGCTGTAGCTTTTTAAAGCAGTCTTATTTGAACCTAGACGCACAAATTCCTTTGGCGTAGAGAAGACTTCTGCTCTCTTACTAGCTTCTTCCCTGCAAAAAAGCTAAGAGGCAGGGGGCTGGCTGAGTGACTCGGTTTAAAGTTTATGATTCAAGAGCCAACGTATGAGTGTTGCTTGCAGCTAAAAGAAACAAAATCATAAAAAATAATAACAATAATAAAAATAAAAAAAAATAAAAATATAATAAAATAATTTGGCTTTTTATGTGCTAATCTGAGCCCTGGCATTCAGGGTAAGCAGAAGACACTGATACTATTCAAGAAACTGCTGGCTGACAAACTCCTCTGGCACAGCTCCCCCTTTTTTACTTTATCTTTTTGGGCGCTGAATTGGACCCCAGAAAACCCCGTTCTGGGGAAGAATTGCAAACAGCCATTGTTGGCACCACCTAGATCCCGGCCGAGCTCTCGCAGACGCCTGACTGTCTCTCGCTTGAAGATGCAGTGCGTTAACTATAATTCTTTCAGCTCCACTTAATGTAAGAAATCCAGGATAATTGCGCTTAAATTTGTTTAAACAGGTTAAAAGACTTGCTAGTTAATGGTCTCTGTTCTTTTCTACCTTTTCATCTCGTGTGTGTGTGTGTGTGTGTATTTTTCCTCAATGGTGTGTGTTTGCTTTTTTTTTTTTTTTTTAATTGCGGTTATTTCTCTGTTAAGGAATAATGCTCCTGAGCACGACTGTCTGTCTGTCTTTGGCATAGTACAGTTTGTAATTCCTGAGCACCATGGAAAATCAACAAACTCCTAATAGAGCTTAAGCCCATGCGTATCTCCTGTGGTACATGTGCCTAGAGGCAAATGACTGGAGGGGCGGTAGGAGTATGGAAACTAGAAATGCCCTAATTTGGACCTTCTCAAAGGGGAAGTTTTGTTTCCACCTTCATTATCTGTTTCTCCCCTCCCTGTGGTTGGTGGATGCAGTTATATTTTGCATCTCTGTTGGCAAAGGACTTTCTTTTCAAGCAGTCTAATGATCTTGCTGCTTGGTCTGAAAAGAAATAGCTTAGCATATTAAGATGTGTGTGTGTGTGGCTTCTAGCATTAGCCTGCTTAGAGTGTATAGCATGCGAGTTTGTACTGATTTAAGGGCCTCGGGTTAATTGTACGGGATCAAAATTCCCCATTCGCAGCAAAGGGAAGTTAACGTTAGATATTAGGAAGAACTTTCTGACTAGCAGGATAGTAAAACCCTAGAAGAGGTTACCCAGAGAGGTGGTGCAGCCTCTATCCTTGGAGGTGATGAAGACCCAGGAAGACAAAGCCTTGGCTGGGATGATGTAGTTGGGGCTGGTCCTGCTTGGAGCAGGGGGTTGGACTAGATGTGAGCCCCTGAGGTCCCTCCAACCTTCATTTTCTATGACTCTTTGAAATAAAGTAAGAATTGGTCTTCAGGAGTATATTTTTCTTCCCTACTATTTAGCAACTGAAAATCCACGTGGCAGCCACTGAGCCTTGGTACTGATATGCTCTGATGATGGGCATGTTACAAATGCAGATAGGTCTGCTGCTGTTTTGGCCGAGTAAAGAGCTCCGAGAAACTAAAAGAAAGAGGAAGGGGTGGTGGGAGGACACCACGGTAAACACAAATACAGACGACTATTTATTTTGGCTCCTGCAGGACCCACGTGGGCAGACGGCCTATATAAAGGTGTCCTCTTAGCAGCGAAAGAGGAGGATTGCTGGGCAAAGGAAGGAATCCAGTGGCATGGGCTCCATTCCTGACCTCTGTGAATTTGGGCAGCTCACATAGGGCGTGTGCCTGCTCACTTTGGACTCGATGAACTTTTGCCTTTTACTTAATGCAAACAGTACCTGGCTTTTCACCTAGCTGCTCCTTCAGTAAAATGGGGATATGACAGCTTCCCTGCCATCCAGCCAGAGCGCCAAAATTTTGGACTTGTTCATAAGGCACGCTAGGCTTCTTCAGTGAGCGGCAAGAGAAGGTCTGTAGCATTTCCTGCTGTGAATCCATGTTAACTTTGCCATGGTTGGTGGTGGTAGGGCTCCAGTTGAACAAAAAAATATTTCCCCAAAGTCTTGCGGGACTGGATTCAGGGGAGAGGGAGTCCGAGTAAGCTGGGTTCCAGAAATGCAGTAGCTGAAAATGTATAAACACCAGTGAATATTTTATATCCAGCTGCCAGATTTATCTTAAACATGTCTCTTGGTCTGGCGGGGGGGGAAAGTCTCTTGAAACGCCTTCCTTGCACATACCTACCACCCTCGGTAGGTGAAGTGCGGCCTTTCTGTAGAGATTGGGTTTCATCCTAGAACCTGTGGACCTCCCTTTCCTACCCCAGCTATAACCCTCCACCCTGTTTTGCTTATTTTTTTTCTCATTCCAGTATGGCTGCGTCTCTTTGTCCGTGACGGCCAGCTTCTTTCTGGGTAGTGTGGTTTTAAATATTGTACGCTGTCCTGACAGATTGGTCTGGGCAGTTTCGAAATCAAAATAACCCTCTTTGGAAGAAGGCTTCTAGATGCAATTTAAATTGGTAGCAGATCTGTGACCGAGGGAGGGAGAGGGGTCGCACTGAACACAGCCCATGTTTGCCTGCTATATCGCTCCGTTGTTTTCAGCTTCTGCCCTTTCCCTTCAGTGATAGCCTTCCCCGCATCTCTACCTCTTGACTTTGCAACAAGTCAATTAGTCATTTAGACCATTTTTAGGAAGTACGCTTCATCTTATTTCTATCCAGCCCTGAAATCTTCTTGAGTGGATTAGGTGGTATTAGTAATTGCTGTGTGAAACTCAACAGCTTCTGTTTTCAGTGGTTCATAGCCGCATCTTGCAGGAATTGAATCCATGTGAGGATCCCATGCCCACATGCCGCTCAGACTTTCAGGTCCTAGATCTTCCAAGGCTATCAAACATTACTAGGGCTCGTGCAGAAACCTACTGATTTCACATGGTTTTGCTGCACGTGGATCCTTTTTGGTGGAGGGTATCTGGTTAATGAGCTGTGGGGTCACCATGGCTTAAAATGCTCTCGACTCTGCTGGGGCCCAGCCCAATGAACTATATGGTAAATTGTGAGCCTTTGGACTAATATCATGCATGGTTCATATTGTATATAAGTCAGTACAAAAGCGTTGCTTAAAAGTGTGTTCATGGGGTATCTGAGCTAAAACTTGAAGCAGTTTCAAAACAGGTAAAACGCATCAATTCTGGATGAACTAATTCTATGGGTACTATATGCTGTATGGGGGATGAAAGCAAACCTCCAATAGTTAGATTCTGTTCCTGGAAAATTTTAGCAAAGTTATAAGTTTTCCATATATAGAATCTAACGATGGGGGGTCATTTTACATTCAAAGTTATCTTTTATTTGAGCAAAGATGGTATATCTTATTCCTAACAACTAAAGCTATTACTATATAGCAGGGGTTTTCACAGAATCAGAAAATTAGGGCTGGAAGGGAGCTCAGGAGATCACATCTAGTGCAACCCCCTGCTCCAAGCAGGACCAGCCCCAACTACATCATCCCAGCCAAGGCTTTGTCTACGCAGGTCTTCAACCCCTCCACGGATGGAGCCTGCACCACCTCTCTGGGTAACCTGTTCCAGTGCTTCACCACCCTCCTCGTGATAAAAATCTTCCTAATTTCTATCCTTAACTTCCCTTGCTGCAATTTGAGACTGTTTTCAAACTTTTTTGTCTGCGTGCCCTGTTACCCACAAAACATTGCTATTCCTATCCCCTATGTGTTCACTGACGTCTTCTGTATGTCTGATATCAATACACGGCAGCGCCGTTACTGCACGTTGATTGATCGGAAGGTACACCACCATTATTAAAATTTAGGCACCCCAGTTTGAAAACCACTGCTTGGTAGCACGGTAGTGCCTCTTCATCCCAGGTGAGATCGGTGCCCTGTTGCGATAGGTGTCATACAGACAAAAAAGAAGAGTGCTGATCCAAAACACACAAGGCGAATAAAAGGAGGAGGTGTATCCTTGTTGTACAGATGGGAAACTAAGGCCCAGAAACTGCACATTTCTGAAAGATCATATGATTAATCTATTTCTAGATAAGGGACGAACCTCAGTACTCTTAAGACATGGTCCCCAAAACCTGGCCTCCTCCAAGAGAATATCTGATTAAGATAGCTAATGTCCTGCTAAGAAGTTAGTCACCCTTCATGTTTCTTTGCCTCCTATTTTATCCTTTCTATTTAAATTCTTTTATAGCAGAGATGGGATAAGATTAAGCTTCGGTATCGACCTGACCCCTTGCTCTCAGAGGCATGACAGAGGTTTGAATCTCTGTACATCAGAGTTACTAGTGAGGCAGGACAAGGAGGTTCCTACTGCAGCTGTGTTGCCTTTGGTCTTAACTTTCTAGGACTTAAACCTCTGTCTCTCCCCACTTTTCCTTAAAAATAAGCGAAGAGACCCATTTGGAGCAACTCTCCCCAGAGAGAGCATGTGCTTCTACATGCGTGAGGCACATAGCGAGCTGCAAGTTTGCATTCGCCGATCATCTTGCATGTAGCCCAGAGACACAGGCAGCGCTCAGAGTTTCGTGCACTTTTATAGCATCATCGTAACGCTCATTTTCCCTTCCCCCTACCTCCCCGTGTGTGTGCTGTCGAGTGTGATTTATACACTTGAGAAGTAGACTCCTTTAGTTTAAGGAATTAATGGTATTTGCATATTTTATTTTGGAATCTCCCCCAGAAGGCACAGACTGAACTCTTCGCGGAGCTGTGCAGCGTGAATGCCGGCGCACAATCCTTTATTTATTTTTTTTACTTTCAGATTTAGCAGCAGAGGTGAAAAGTTTAAACAGTAAAGCCAATAAAACCACATTTATGTGACAGATAAATTGTCTCAAGACAGCTTGCCCTTCGCTGTCAGGCTTCCTATTTCAAGGCTTCTCTCCCTCCTACCCTAGGAGGAACACGAAATGGTCCTGCAGTCCACCTTACTGCAAGGCCGGGCGCCTGAGCAAACACCGCACATACCTGCAGACTGCATGATACGAGGAAGCCAGAGTCCAAAGGTGCAGGCTTGGCCAACCCACGTATCCGCCGGCCTGCCTATCTGGCAAGATTGATGTGGGTAAACAGTCGTAAAATACACAGGCTATCCATCACTGTCACGTTTGGGCTCTTGGGAACCGTGATCTCCGAGCGCCGGCAGAAGGTCTGGACCTCGCAGTGGTGTTTGGCTGCACAAAGAATGGCTTGCGTCTGTTTGATTCTTCTAAAACGTGCTGACCCTGCTGTCTAAAGGGTGCACGCAATTGTGGATTCCTACATCACACCATGGATTTGACTTTTAAAAAACCCCAGTCCACTCGATCAGGGAGACACCAGCATAAGCAGACAGGTTTGCTTCAAATTCTCTCTTGAACCCAGGGAAGGCCTTATACTGGCAGTGCCCCCCTTTGCCTCCGACAGTTGTTAGCTCAAGTGTCTCGGATGCAGTTCAAGGCACTGGGAGAGGGGTCTATTTGACCCTGGGCCCTTGAATTGAACCCAGAGGTGAAGCAGCAACCAGTCCAGGCTACATGTCTTGTCACATGCCGTTAGGTCAGCCGCTGGTCCTTTTCATGAAATCCAAGAGCGATCTTCAGTCTTGCAGCACTGAAGTATGGATCTTCAGTCTTGCAGCACTCTTGCAGCGAGATGGATGATGGAGGCGACACACAGCACCCGAAGGGAAAGTCTGCCATCTCCTCGCCACACTGAAGTGCGAAGAGCACTCTTCGCTTGTGCACTTTCAACCTACGCCACGATGGGAGCTATCCGCGATGACCTCTCAGCCTTCCTCGCCTCTGTCTTGTCAGGGTCCTGTCCTACTCAGTTAGCTCGCAGCCGGGTCCTGGTCATGGGAAAGCCTAACGAGGAAGATCTTCCTTTGTGAGAGGCCTGATCACTGCGGATGCATCTCTTTTATGCCCTTAACGTGGCAGAAGTCTGACCTTCAAAACAAAAAGAGACCTTTTTTTAGACTAAATATGTGTTTCCCTACAGAAGGGTCCAGTGCATCCAACTGTGGCTTGGAGACTTGGCTATGCTTCTTAAAATGAAGTTCTCCTCCTTTTGCCACCATGTTTCTCCTGACCCAGAGAAGTGGTTCTCCTCACTGACTTGCTATTTAAAAATGCACAGGACCTCTTGATGCTCTCCTTTCTGGGGGTCTAGCCAGGCACAAGCCCTTTCAAAGCCAAATACTTCTGTTCCTGAGTACATCACCCCTGCCTCGCACAGCTCCGCTGCCTGCTCATACGTCCATTTGAAACGTACCCTCCTCAATTCAAATGCCTACGGACGCTTGCTGCAGCCCTGTCTTATGCCCCTGGGCCAGATTAGGTTAGTCTTTTTGGGGTGATTTCAGTGGTCTTTAATCTGGTTTATACCCCACCAATCTGGTTTATACCCCAATCCACTGTCTCTCCATCCTCATGTTGTGTCCTGGTCTCAGTTCATGCCCGTTTAGGTAGCAACTGCACGCTCTACAGATGTCATTTGGAAGAGCTGTGCAGAACGGTCTCCCCTCGTGGCTCTCCCTCTGCAATCAAGTCCCTTTAAAAGCCTGGGTCAGGCCTTTTGGGTCTTCTCTGCCATAGGCCTTTATTTAAATGCTGAGATTGTCACAGCCTGGCCCAGCGATCTGTAGGAAACCAGCTGTCACCCCATGCATTGCAAAGGGATTATCAATTCTATCTTTGCACCAAGGCTGGGGATGTAGCTGTGGAGCTCGCCCTGCTCACCTCTTCCTGGTCCTTTTGCACCAAACCTTGATCAGGAAGTAGCAGCTTGGCCTTCAAGCAGCTCCTGGCACGGGCCCGCCACCGCTCTTGAGCTCTGTTTCAGGTGTGCTTATTCGCGATTAACTTCTGGTTTCCTCTGTCCGTAGCCAGACGGCACTTAAAGTAGTCTGAAATAACTTACAAGTACCATACAGAGATGGTTGTTAATCAGAAGTCGGGCAAAAGCCAGGGTAGAGTTGCACCTTCTAGATTAATTGAATCAGAGGTGTATACATAAGTTTTCTTGAGCACAGATGACAAAGTGAGATGTGCCCGTGAAAGCTCATGCATCACCAATTCAGTGGGTCTAATAAGGTGCAACTACCCTCCCTTTAAAAGTATATCTGAAAATAATTTAAAAGGTTTTTGTTTTCTTTGTCTAGTTTTTTTTTTTCCTGCAACCTCTCTCAAATAGCAAGAGATTTCCTGGTCCAAAAGGAACAAGAACTCCTCATAGGATTTTCTTTTAAAAAAATTAAAAGAAAAAAGAAATTGCCCACCAGAAACGCTACGAGTCAACGTCCCGGGACGGGCGTGCGGCTGTCCTGTGTTCTGCTTTATCTGCAACGCAGAATATCTGTACAATTTAGTGGTAGAATCGACCGACCCAGTGAGGAGGCCGCGAGCCCCGTATTGCAGTTAACCCATGAAGAGAGAACGTGGGATCATATTTAAGCATCTATTTCTTTAAGGCCTTTTTAATGCATCTCTTTGGAAAAACTGCTACAGATGATGTTGAACTTCAGTTTGCAGTTAACACAATGGGCCGGAGCTGACCTGCCGTACAATGCCCGATAGACTTGCAAGACGGAAAAGCCCTCTTAGGTCCCAGTCTAATCCGTCCCCCCTGCCCGTGCGGGATTGTTCCCCGTAGCCTGTTTTCTTTGCCATGACCTACATAGTCAAACAGAGTCTTGTTGCACATTTTTGTTTTGTACCTCGAGGTCCTCATGGAGGCAAATCCCTTCTTTGTGGGGTGGGCTGTGTTGTTAAACAGGACCAGAGCCTGGAGGAAAACCATGGAGATGCTGGCACAAAGGGCTCTATGGTCCCAATTTTTACCTCTGGACATTAAGCACTAGATAAAATAGCTGCGCTGTTCTTCTCATGGGCTCTGCCGTGACCGCGAGGGCGCTGGGACCTGGGGAGAGAAGGTAGAAGAGGTGGCAGGAGGGCAGTGCATCCCTAATATTCATAGTTGGCAAACACCTGAACTTTTGCAGGACTTGGAGAACAGTAATGCCTTTCTTCTGAAGATGGTGACTCTTGAACTGGGAGTCATAATCACCTTGCTATTATTTGCATACAGGTAAAAGTTTCATGCAGGTTGGGCAGGGGAGTAGGTCATCTCTTGGATGGGGTGGAATTTCCTTAAAAAAGGAGGCTCCCAGTATGAAAAAGATTGAAGCCCACTGCTTCTAAAATAATTGGCTTTCCTGAGAAACAAGGCAAAGTAAGGGAAGATACTGGTTGATCTTAAAAACACTTGAGCCATTTTTTCCCTATTTGCAACAGTTTGCACTCTGATAGACAGTCCCATCCTTTCGGCAACTTCTATTTAATGAAAGTTTCCTGACCTAGGTAAAGCATCCCAAGGTACAGTAAAAGCTGTCCGCTATACCGAGATCGTTGACATGCAGCTTCTAGGTTGAACATGAGTTTTTTCCCTCCTATCTCTTACCTGATTTTATATGAAGGAAACAAGTTTTTGGTGCAGTTTCTTCAGCAGGTTTGCTTTTGCAGCGTGCTGATACGTGGTGCGGATTAGGCTGCTGGGTGTTCTCTTGGTATTGCTATCTTGCTGTAGTTGTGATATAAAATCTACTCGCACCGTAGGGCCAACCTCTTTGGCAGGCATGCTACACCTTAGCCCCACGTCCTCCTCCGGTGCCCCTGCCCTGCCTAATCTCCTGCATCGCTTTCTTCTCCCTGCCCTGTGCTCACTGCTCAGTTTTCTGCTCCCTGCCCTCTCTGCCTCTGTGCTGCCTTTGGTTATACCCCATGCAAATCCATAGTAGCAAGACGTTTGTTGGTGCTCTCAGCCATGGTACCAGCAGTTTGGAGAGTGCTCATAGTACAGCGAGTGACAATGTACAGCATGGGTGCATGATGCCGTGGGTGGGTGAAGTGGTTCAGAGATAATCGCCGTTCCCACCTTTTGTCCAGAGCTCCAGGGCCGTGGTCTGCAGCTAGAACTGCTTATGGGACTGAGAGGAGGTTGCAACGTGAAACAGGACTGCAGGAAAACATGCGTGTGTGCATCCAGCATTCCTCGGTAAATGAGTTTGGCGTTCCAATACGAATTCAAACTCGAGCGCCTCTCTTACCACGGTCTGAAGCGTTGTAAAGCTCTTTGAACACATGAAGCGGTCTTCAGCAAGCGTCGTCTTTGGGCAAGGATGAGTGAAGTAGCAGGTGGCTTAGCTGAAGATGGGAGAAACGTAGTACTACTTTGAACAGCAGCATAAGGGCATCTTGTGGTGAACGCACCAGGGCATCTGCATCCTGCTCCTGAGTGCCAGTGACCCCCTGTCAGACTTGGAGCAAGTCAGTTAATCAGTCTGTGCCTCGGTTTCCCCTTTGATTACCCAGCTTGATAGGGATGCAGGCTAACTGATGAGAGTAAGGTGTTTTGAACTTCTTTTCCAAGGGATTGCTCTCCCGTGATGCATTGCTAACATTCGGGTGCACCTTCTGTTTTGCTTTTTATATAGCCTGTGCCAGTATGTTCATCACTTGTGGTTTTTTGTGTTGCAGCTTTTGGATCTGTTCCTCCACTGGGACTGGTCGACATACCTGGCTGACTACGGGCAACCCACCTGCAAGTATCTTCGTGTGAACCCAACAACAGCCCTGACCCTCTTGGAAAAGTAAGTGCAGATCCAGATTTTCTTTTAACAGTTTCAGCTCCTCTACTTGCTTTAACGAGCAAGCATGTTCCCAGCGATGCATTTCATTGTTCGCGTTACCTAGTCTTGCAGTCTCAGAGGGAGAAAAATTGCTCGCTGGCATTTTTGTCTCTGTTCAGAGGTTTCATCTTTTTTGGCACCAGGGTACTTACCGCTGTAACAGGAATTGCATTCTACGTGCCACATTTCATTGAAGCTACATAAAACACTCGTTCTGCTTTCTTCTAGGCAGAGCGTCCTTGAAGCCAAGTATAAGTAACTTCCGCCGCATAGACGTGTCTAATAGAGGCACCAAAAATAGCTGTAAATTGACACCTGGCAGGCTTTCATGGCTTTTCTTTTCAATGGTGTGTTTATGGACTGCGGTGGCCCTATAAGAAAGATAACTGCACGCTTGCAATGCCGAGTGTGGTTATGGGAGAGGGCTGGAGTCCTCAGTATATTGGCCTTGCGGTTTGTGTTTCGAAGGAGGCCTAAGGGCTGTGAGACAAAAGCCCCAGCTTCTCTTCTTCCACAAGCATAGACAGTGCTGCTCCAGGGTGTTTATTCCACGGGGTGCTTGGTTGGGATAACCCTGCACGCTGCTCGTCTAGATGTACAGCCTTTGCGGCCAGTGATGCTAGCTGCACCTAATTCCCTTAAGCTCTTTTGAAAATCTAATCTCCCACCTGTCCCCCATGCTGAAAATTGCTGGTAACATATATTAAGTGGCATGTTCGTTTAGACCCCTCACTGGTGTCACATTTGTATATCCCCAGCATATTTGGAAGCTATCTTATTTTTGCATATTGTGATCCACAGGCCGACGCAATGAACAGAAATCCTCAAAAAAACCCCAACCCCAAACCCTGTCTGGCATCCTTTGGATGAGAACAGCAAATTCCACCTTGCCTCATGCCATATTGATGCCATTTATCTATGAAATGAGGAGGAAGATCAATTAGCTGATGTTTCAAAAACACTTTGGAGTTGCACATCCCTTGTATGCAAGTGCTAAGTGTTATTCGGAGCATCGTACCTGTGTGCTCGATCCACGTGGTGCTTTAGCAGAACGGCACTGAGCTTTGAGACAGATGGGATATCTCATCCTGCTCATTCATTAATGGGTCTTGCCAAGCTGGAAAACCCTGGGAGGGGAAAGAAGGATGGATCTGTCCTTGGCACTTGCCATATGTCTGCCCTCGAATGTTAGACACCCACAGGGAATCTAACTTTTTTTTTTTGAAAGGCCACCAAAAAAAATTCCCCCTGCCCGTGTCGCATAATATATCTCGTTCTGCTCAAATGTCACACATCCCACTTCTTTAGCAGAGACGCTTGAAGAGTAGCACCTAGTTCAGCGTGTGTCTCTGTTAGGTTTGTTGTAAAGCTCGCACTGGTGTTCGGGTACATGCTTAAACAGCCTCATTCATGCGCCCATCAGACGTTCGATGTCTCCTGGGTCCTCAGTGTAGCTTAAGACCAAATCCACCTCGTGCCATTAGGCTCTGTTTTCCAAAAAGGCTTGCATTCACAATGCCACAGGTTGATTTTTAATGCTGAAGCCCTCATTGACTTCACGCATGTAAGCTTCCTCCCCTCTCCTAGACGCCAAAACCAGAACCCAAATCGTATCTGTACGTGCCTAGCTTTGCCAACAAGTCGACATGAAAGTCTGATCCGCTGGTTATTTTTTTTAACTTGTTTTCATGATTATCTCTCTTCCTAATCACACCTCTCTCATAGGATATCACGAGTGTAAGTATGCTGCTCGTTTGGGCTTTTACATTCACCTTGCAATGAATCCTTTTATTGTTTGATTTAAATGGAGCACTAAACGACCTAAATGCAAACTCTCTTTGAAACCGTTCCCTCTTGTAACTTTATCGTCTCAAATGCACTAATTACAACTAAAAGAGAAGCTTTTGCCGTGTTGCTTTTTTTTTTTTTTTTTTTTAATAGATTAATTTCAACAAAACTTGACTCAATTTGAGGTGGTGGTTGGCGGGGGCGGGTTCCACATTTAACTTTTTCCTTTATTACCCTTTTTAACTCCATTGTGTTGGTGCATAGAGGCTCCATTGTGCTGGGAGTGGTGCAGTAACATAATAAAGACATTTTGTGCTCCAAAGGGCATATAGCTCCTCTTATCACCCAGTTCCAAAATCCTACCCATCCTCTTGCTTAGGGGCTACTCCAAGGTCAGCCGTTTCAGTTAGCCTGACGCTAATGGAGCTAAATAAAGGGACTTGACCCCTGTAGTCTGCCATCTCCTCAGTATGCCGATGCCTAATTTGATGGGAATAAACACTCATAACCTGTTGTTAGGGCTAAGTTGTGCCCTTTGGTGTTGGCATGAGTGCTACTGACATGCTTTGGAGCTTAGAAGGCATATTTCGAAGATGGGATTTCACCCTTAACAGTTTGGGAAAGGAAGCTCTTAACAACAGATGAATAAGGGTTTTTTGGTTTGTTTGGTTTTTTCCACCCCTTGGCAAAAATGACTTTGTATGCACAGAGATTAATAGGGATCAGGCCACTTACACTGGGCCATGTGCTTCAGTTTAGAGATTTGAAACTGTCCGGGGCAAGGAACCCAGCTACGTTCAGGCGGTAATGTAGGCTCTAGCTTAAACTTGACACGAGAACATAAGGAGTGCCATACTGGGGCAGGCTAATGGTCCGCGTAGCCCAGTATCCCGTTTCCAACAGCGGCAGGAAGGGATGCTTTAGAAGGAGAGCGTAGTGATCATACACTGATTTCATACACTCCCTGGCATCTGCCATGCTTGGCGTAGAGATGCCAGAGGATACATCCTTGACTGTGCTGCCGAATAGCTATTAATGGATCTGTTGTCCATTAATTTGTCTGGTCTCTTTTTGAATCTTGCTGCCTGTATATCCTGCCTCCCCATCCTCCTGTGGTTGTAAAGGATACCATACCCGGAATAAAACTATCCAAACCATGCCACTTGGTCAACTCTCTAAGGATGTCCCAGAATATCGTATTGCACCATCGGCACGTGCAGATCAGCTTGGGGGTCCCAGTATACTTTTAGACAGCTGCTGGAATTGGTGCTAATTGCACGATGCCCCAGACATCTAAAACTCCCATCCTGCCATGGATATCGGCATGATGGCAATGGCTCAAGAGCCTGTCAGCTCAGCTTGGGTGGCAGGATTGGTAATCAGATAGAAAAATGCAGTCTCCTATTTTTTTTTGTCTTCGTATGGCATACCTTGGAATAGCCTGTGCCCGTACGGTCCCTCAGCTTTCCTCCCGAGCCATGGCTTTTGCCATAGCGCTGCACAATATGCTGTCAGCAGCCTGTGATTTTTGGCACGGCCGCCGTCCATTCCTACGGCTGGCTGAATTCTTGAGGCAGCTAGTTCCTTCCACCTGCTAACACCCATGTTATTGGCAAATATTGAACAGGGTTTCCTAGATCCTGGTGACTGCTCCCTCCAAACCCCCACCCACATTTCTGATAAGCTTTGACCTCGCTCCAAACGTAGCAGCTCCAGCTTATCTGTCTTCACCCCTGCAATCGCAATGTAAATTGATGCACTGATTTAATCCACTCACCCATGAGGTGGCCCTGATCCAGCAATTTTACTCGCACCCATTGTCCTTTGCAAGCTTGCAGAGTCCCCTTGGGCAGAAAAAGGTTAGAAACACTTTGAAGGTAATTGGTGCCAAAATAAATGAGGCGGAGTGGCCTACTGAAGAGGGATTGGGCCAGCACTCGGGGAAGTGCCGGACCCTGCCCTTGGCCTGTTCAGGTTACCCCAGGAACGTCACGTCACATCACCGTGTCTTGATTTCCCCACCTGTAAAATAAAAGGAATAAAGCAGACTGCTTTGTAAAGGGTCTTGAAACCCACTGAATTGATAAAATGCTGCAGAAGAGCTCAGGGAGCGTGCAAGAGCTAAGGGCACATTTCAGAGGTTTGGCTTGTGTTTTCGATAACTCAAACCCCCGAAATTTGGAAAAGTGCCAGCGATCCGGTGACTGAAGTCCGTGCGTCCCAGTCACTTCAGTGTCTAACTTAGGCAGCCAAGTCCAAAAAAAAGTAGGAACAAGTGATGTGGCCAACGACAGGTGCCTTTGGCAAGCCGGATTGGGAAAACATCGTTTACAGAGGAGGACTTTCTCCTAAAGCAGGAGCTTCTCAGACCTAGCAGGTTGGGTTTTATTCAGTCTGTTTTCATCTGAAACATTATGTTCATCAGGTGCTGACTGGTCCCGTAGGGTGCAGACTTTAGCTGGCACCTGCCTCCGCTGCCCTATCTGCAGTAAACCGTGTCGTGAACGCATTAACCATGTTTTGTAATGAGGCGTGGCGCCCCCCAGATATGCATATCGCCCTGCAAGCATGCATGAACCTGAAGCTTCGCATGCTGGAAAGAAACGCAGCTGCATTTGTTTCACTTTCTGATCCCACCTGTCCATCCTCCCCACATCTTTGACGCATCAGATCCCTGTGTCGCAAGGAGCCTAGCATTAATCGTGTGCTTGTCTCTACGGTAGTGTAAGAGTCCTGTTGTAGCTGTGATGGGCCAGAAATTATGTGAGGGGCAAAGACTGCTTTGGTGTTATCTTTTATTGGACCAGCTGTGTGCTTGTCTAAGCCTGCTACACAGTTGGTCCAATAAAAGAGATCACCCTAAGAAATCCTTGCCCGTCTTATTAATGCAATTTATATTCAGACTTTTTAATCAGTGCAGCTGAGAACATATTTCTGGATTCGGGAAGCTCATGCAGGAACTCCATGACTAACACTGCATCATAATATTTTAAACTCACAAGTCGGGAACGTCACAGTCCTCCCGCTAGCTTGGTAACTCATCACATTTTAAGCAATAAAGGTTAACACCGTGCACCTCGTTTCTGAATTTCCTGACCCCCATGCAGTTGAAACAGCAACCGTAGGGCTGCGGTATGATCCACTGACCATTTAACAGGCCTTTATGGGTATAATGAACAGAGCTGAGGTGGGGAGGAAGGACGCGGAAGATAGATATAGCTTAGGGAGCCACGAACCTAGGCAGCGCTTTGGCATTATTGGTTGTGCATAAGCCAGCATCGTGCAAGGAGATTGGCGCTTTCCTCCAATTGCACAGCTCAAAGAGCAAATCATTTCTATAATGCATGGTGTTAGTTGCAGTGACTGCATGCTCCTGTTGGCACACACAGCGTCCGAGTAAGCAATAGGAAAGACCGTCTAGATCCCATGCCACCCCTCTGGCAATACAAGGATATCATTGCCGCCCTGAGGACACATCAGACATTAAGCTACTCTTTGAGCTGAACTATCCTGGAAAGCAGACTTGTGGCTCTGTGATTTTTTGAGGTGGGATCCCCAGCAAAAGGTTTGTGTTGGAAGTGTCCTGACTTGTTCTTTCCTCTCCGCACAGGATGAAAGACACCAGCCGCAAGAACAACGTCTTTGCCCAGTTCCGGAAGAACGAGAGGGACAAGCAGAAGCTGATAGACACTGTGGCTAAACAGCTCCGGAGTCTGATCAATAGCCACCATTTGTGAGAGCCAGCGGCTCGGGATGAAACTCTGGGGTCTCCAGAACGTGCCAATCTCTGCACTGCGGCCACCAGGCGCCAGGACTTTGGGATTCATGTTCCAAGAGAATATATGTATTTTTTTATTCACATGTATAGTATTCAAAAAACCTACCCTTCTGAAGATAGAAAAATAATTGTTTGACAAAAAAATAATCAAGGGATCGCATCACAGCATGGGTTTCACGGCTGCAGCAAAAGTGATGCCAGCAGGTGCCACTGTCAGCTCCTACGTTCAGGGGTTTCTCCCTTGACCCTAAAGACTAAAGCTGAAGGTAAATGTTCACTCCAAGATGAATTTTTTTACTAACCAAATTCACAGAATCAGTTTGACATTAAGTTATTTAAGAGCAGGAAAGGAAAACAAAAAAAAGGAATATAAGGAGTGTTGTAGTTTCGGAGGCTATTCATGCTCTTCAGTCATTCTGCTAGGCATGCACGAGTGCAGCTTGTACGTTGGGTGTCTTTAGGGGAAAAGGGCAAACAGAGGCAAAGCCGTTCCCTTTTATTGTGTTCCTGCGTGCGCTCACGTCGGGCCGCGTTGGCAGACTCCCTGCGGGTAGGTGGCCAGAGAAACGCACACAACACATCTGTCACGGCTGGCGGTGGGTCTCTCGGAAGGGACAGACATTGTCATCGGGGTAACTCTTGGGCTGCTGCTGTTTTTGACGATGATACTCAGCCCAGAGCGACTCGAGTGCCCCGCCATCGTCAACTGGAATTGGAGACGGCCTCAAAACATGCCTACTAGGATGTCCAGTCCTCGTGGAGCCGTTTTTGCAATGGGAAGTTATTTCACTGTGATTCAGCATAGTCCTGTGATGTCGGCAGCAGTGGGTAGGGGGGAAAACCCAGTCAAATGCATTGCACAGATGAAGTGGGACATCGCAGCGTGATTTTTTTGTTTTTTTGTTTTTTGGGTTTCTCCTCTCAGCTGGTCTCTGCTCTCCACCCAGTCTGCACGCCTGGAGGGATGCAATGAGATCCTAATGACTCGAGTCTGTTTGCTAAGTGCTTCTCCAGCCCGATCCACGGAGCGCGGGAGCGCTGCTGCTAGCCTAACTCTGTCCACGACCGAGAGGAGACCTGAACAGACTCTTGTGGACTCACTGGAGCCACGTGCAGCTCTCAAGCAACCCACTGGATCAACAATTCACTGGGTAAAAAGTGCCTAAGAGCAAAACTCTCCTCTGTTGTCCGTAGCAAGAATCAGTTCCATATACACCCTCCTGCGCCAGGGAAGCCAGTTGGCGTGCTATGTACAGAGAGATTTACTCAGCCTGATAAAGAAGAGACTTTTGCCCTTGCCTTGTATTTACCCTCTTAACTGTAACTACTCTAGGGGTAGCATTTCTAAGGGCTCCCCCTTTCCTATCAAGTCCAGATGCAAACTATTCTAGCGCTAGCGAGTCATTTTTTTTCTATAAAAGCAGGCATGCCAAGCTCCACGTTCATCTACAGCTAATAGAAAGGGAACCGATAAGGTCTTGAATATACACATATCCACATCAGTAGTGCTGCTTCAACACATAAGCAAGCTTAGCACTTTTTTTTTTGGCATCTATGTAAATGTGTTGGGATTTATTTGTTTAGTTTTTAACTTGTACGACTGTTGTATTTTGGAAGCCAAAGCTCCTTTTCTGACCTGAGAGAGAGATTTCCTTTTGCTGCCTTTTCCTCAGAAGTCTTGTGCTGATGGCACTAGTTCACGTCCCATTTCATCCACATGCTCATTAGTCCCTGATGGGTGTCTGGGTGGCCGGTTCTCCAGGCCCATGTTCAAGCCCACTTTATTTCCACCGTGCACATCGGTGGACTGATGTCTTTGCATTTCCTTGCTACCGTGTGCCACGTCTTTTACACACCGGTTGCACAAGGTGCGCGATTTTGCATACATCTATAGCAATGGTAATTTCTTCCCCTCCCCAATATTCTCAGCAATGCACACTTTCCCAAGGGCACCTATTACTTTTCCAAAGGCTAATAGCCAGGGTTGTAAGCAATAAACTTCTAGCACTGCCTCCCTGTCCTGGCTACATCCAGGTGATGGGACAAGTAGGTAGTGGAGGAATGGGCACCCGGCAAGTGTCTGATGCAGATGGGAAGGGAGCAGTGGTCACATGAGCTGACGGGACCTAAAAACCAAAGAAGCAAAAGCTTTCCTCGAAGCAGGAGCAGAAGAGCGGGAGCTGGCTTGGCTCTGTTCACACCCGATGCTGCCTCCAGCATGACAGCTTCATCATCGTCCGCCCAATCACCAGCCGTGCACTTTCCCCAATTCAGGAGGCGGCATCCTTTTGTCCCCGCTTTTGCAGAGCTGTGTCCCGCGACTACCAGGTTTGAGTCCACTCGATACCTAAAGGCCGCAAAGAGTAACAGGCACTTTAAAATACTGCAGAATCGAACTGCTGCAGCTGCTGGCAAGAATATAATTGAGCATCAGCAGGCATGACAAAGAAGGTGCTCTGGCATTTCCAGTTTTTATTAGTGGGAGGGTAAGCTGTCAAACACAATTTTTAATCGCATTTGTCAGCCTCTGACTTCGCTGCCGGGTAGGGTGGCGGCTTTGCAGCGCTTATTATTTTCCTCCACCCCTTGAGAGAGGATGGGAAGGAGGAAGGGGGGGCAGCGGGAAACACCCTCCGAGGTGTCGGGCACCTTTGCATCGGCTCAGCCTGGACGATGGGGAAGGGTTATCGTGCGGCAGGAGGGGTGAGCAGTGAAAAGGCAGCCAGCTCTTAAGCTCCTGCTGCAGGCTTTAGACTTGAGAGTTTGCTCCCAAGAGTCATCTCCACTTTTTTTCATTGGGAAAAGGTCTGCGACAGTTTATTTATTCATTTTATTTAGAAAGAAAACACATCGTTAGCAGAGTCAGGGACCCTCCGTGCCCCGAATCCAGGCTCTCTGTCCCGTCTCCAACAAGCTCAATTTAAAGAGGAACGAAATGGGATTGCCAGGCTTGCACGGGATTGATTTCCTCTCTCTCCGCAAGCTCTGCTCAGAGAGGCCACGCAACATGCCTGGACCAGGATCATGTGAACCATCTCTGGCTCTTGCCTTCAGGACTTTCAATGGGGAAACGCAGCCCCCGCCAAGTCGGAGATTCAGCGAGGCTCCGATTTCGGGAGGTCACCCACCTAACCGCAAGTCGCATAACAGGGATGAAAAATGGAATTTCGGTGCTCTGTTCCCAATTAACTTTCTGTTCCAAGAGATGCAGCCCCGTCCCTTCAAAATAAAATTAATCTTTTAAACAGATTGCTTAAAAAGCCCTGGAAGACATGTCAAATCCCCTCTAACGCTCTTACTAATGATTTGTATCCTCTGATACGGATGGTATTGCTTAGGAGGGAAAGATTGTTCTAGCCGCGCGATAAAGAAGCGGGGGTGGCACCCTTCACTGTAATTAATAAACCCCGAGCCACTTTAAACAAATGATGCTGCTATTAACCCACCCACATACATAGCTGAACTTCACGTAGTTTTACGACAGTTTGAGCTAGAGTCGTTGTCCGCCTTTCCCCCCGCCCCAGTGTCTTAGCATCCGTGAAAGATGGCTCCCCTTGTTTAGAAGTGCCCAGGTATCTCCTGTTGTAACCTTTAGGCGGCTGTGTAAATTAAACCGGCGACAGCCTCCCCGTTGGGGATGGTCTCTGTAGTCTTTAATGCACTAACTTAGCAGGCAGAATTAGACTTCAGCACGTGTGCGTCTTCGCTCCGGTGCTGGAGCTCCCGTCGGAAGCTCTTCGCGATTTTGCACTTTGTTTTAAATGCAGCCACGGTTTCTGTGCTGGGCACGTTGTTTGATGTCCTGTTGGGTTTTTTGGGGGTTTCTTTGCTTTTTTTTTTTAAATTGGGCTTCAACGTCACTTTTTGTCATGGCTCGGATGTTCCCGTGCCGTTCGGAAATGGTTTGCGGGGTGCCGATGGTCTCGGAGCATTGCAAATGCCACTGGGGACGGCCGTGCGGGAGGAGAATACATCGCCGTATCAGGCCTCTGTTAGCTGGGACCGGTCACCTTGGCCTCTTTTGGATCGCTCCCTTGAAATGTGCTGTCACCAGCGGAAACCAAGAAGAACAAGACTTCCTGCTCCACGGCACAGCCGTCCTTGGCGTGGCGGGACTTCTCCCAGCATCAGGTGCAATTGCAGAGGAGGTGGGCAAGCGGCAGTGCACGTGCAGCGGCGGGGGCGTATTTCAGCTCTCCCAGTGGAAACCGTGCTGATCAAAGGCTTTATCTCCTTTTCCTAAGTAGTAAAAGGTTCTGCTGCGTTATCTCCATCCCTCCTCCCCTCTCCCTATCACTTGTCTTACCCGGGGGCTTCCCTTTTTTATTCACGATCTAGGTTTTTTTGGAAGTGGTTCTTTATAATAGGTGGAACTTGCAAAGAGATGACACTGCAGAGCTCGTTTGTCCCGCACGGTGGGCTCGGTCCGGTTAATTAGATGCACACCTGATCAAAGAGAAACCTCCTGCAAGGCCTCTCTTGTCACCTGGTTTCTTGTGCACCCCCGAGCAGTTGGAGAGCAAATTGAGTTTTATCCCAGCTCTTGCAAGGCAAAGCGCTGGTTTGATATCAAACCCTCTCGCTGAATATCTGATGAATAGGTCCGTGACGGGGAGAGGCCCTCGATGCTGTGAGCCGCGAAGGATTTTTCATGGGTTTGGTTCTTAATCAGATTAAATCTGAGCTGGTTTAACGTGGGCGATGAAGTCAAGAAACACGAGGCGAAGGGGTGAAGCTGGTTGGAGTAGGGTTCACCTGCAGAAGACGCTTGCTGTTGTTTCCTGTGCGTTTCCATCCCTTTTCCACCCCCAACTTCCAAAGCCCCGCTTACAAATGCCGTCTTGGAAACACGGCAATGAAGATCCAGGCTAGCAAGCACGATGCTCGTCAGGGCCCTTCGCTCAGCACAGACAAGGACGCGTTGTGAGGAGGACAATGGCAGCTAGCCATGGTTTAGACCCGGTTCCTGGCTGGGCTCAATCATAAGGAGCTCCATCGGTTTGATTCTCCGAGCCCTGCGTGGCTCTTGGAGAGATGGGAAGGGGCTTTAGTGTAGACACAGACCCGCATACCTCCAAACCTGCACTCCAGTTCCTCTGGACTTAAAGGGACTTACAGGGACGGCAGGGCAAACCCTTCGCTCCAGATACTTCCGTGTTTGCCAACATAGTGCTTCTACTTTAATCGGGAAGGGCGTCTGCACTGAATTGCTTTCTCTTTGCTTGTCCTGATTTGACCTCCCCCCCACCACCATACACACGTGCCCACTCCCACCGGTGTCCATCGGCTGCTTGTATTTTATTGGGGAGGGAGGGGATCCTTCGTGAACTAATGTGGTGAAAACCGCTTTTTTTCTTTCTCTTTTTTTTTTTTTGCACAAGTCATTGCACAGTAACGGGACTATTTAGTAAATTAGGTTTAACTTTTTAAAGGGAACATTATTATTATTATTATTTTTTCTTTAAAACACACTAGCGGAGCTACTGATTCAAAACGGACTGCATGGTTTACAGATAAAATTGCATTAGAAATTTAGCATGTTGATTTTTTGACTGTACATCTATCCTATTGTAACTTCTATTAAAACAATACATCGCATACATCTGGCTAAATACGTGCTTGCCTTTTGTGCGCGTCTCTGAATCGCTGCGGATGGGGAGCAACCTGCAGCGGGCTAAAGGCAGGGACTTGGGGACTTCCCTCCTGTCCCGTCCGCCCTCTCTGATGGGCGCGTGCAGTTATGGGGAGAGGTTTGCAGCATTACCTGCGTGCTGGTGAAACGTGGTGCTCAGCTCTGGCTACTGCTCCTGCCCAAAGAAACTATTGCGAGTTAAAACTCTGCCTACGCATGTTAAGACGGAGGAGCGAGGGGGTTTAGGAAGCGTTTGCTGGTGGGATCTTGCTGCAGGTCTTGGGCTGGTGTCCTAACCCCCTGGGCCACCCGGTCTGACAGCATTCGGGGAGTTTATCCTACAACCACAGCGCTCTTCGTTGCTTCTCCAGTGCCAGGGAGCCTGCACCCGCTCCGTCTCCTCTGTCAGCCCTACCCTGGCTCACAAGTACCCAGCAAACCCATCCATTGCCTTATTCCCAACTACTGCCCTGAACCCAGGTCTCTGCCTTTCAAGGAACACAATTCTCGCCCCAGATGAATGACTAACCCACTGCTTAAGGACCGGGTGTGAGTTTAACCTGCTGTTTTGCAGATTGAGTTTATCGATGATTAACAAGGTGGGCGTCAATAGAGTCCACCTTGGTTGGGAACGTGGGAATTTCCCAGCTGACGGAGAAGCAGGCTCCTTCTGGTCCAACTGTCCCGTCTCTAACCCTGGGCAGTGCTGGCTGCTTCAGAAGAAGACGCGAGGCCCTTGCAGCAGGCAGATGCGAAAGAGCTCGACACCCCGGAGTTGTAAGAGGTTGCGTTTGAAGTCTGAAACCAAAGTTTGGTCGTTTTTGCAATAATATTATTTTTTTAAGGGGTACAGGTCATAGCCAACTTGCTCTAAGCACGCAGGCAGACGAGGTTCTTTGGGTAAATCCAATATCTTTTACTAGACCAACTCAAATAGTTGGGATAATTCTTTTTTTTGCAAGCTTTCAGGTACAAACACCCTTCGTCAGGCTCAGGAAACGTCCGCAGCTGGTTTGTGCTTCCTGAATTGAATGGTAAAAAATAAATAAAAATGGTTTCTTTTTTTTTTTTCATAAGTTTTAATTCTGCTGCCATGCCCTCCACATGAATATCCAGGTCCTCTTGAAGTCAGTTTTGCTGAAAGCATGGTGGCAGCATGGGTACGTACCCGCTCTACCTGGTGCAGGTAACAACAGCAGCGAAGATGCAGCAGCTGTGCAGGGGCCCTGGGTGCTGGTCGGTGGCTCGCTCCATCTGAAGTCCATGCCGCCGCGCTTGTTCGGAGCGAGGCACATCTATGCCAGCTTCCCCGACGCGGCAGTCACGCTCCTGCTCGAGCCATGGGCAAACCTTAGCCGCAGTTAGCACAAGCCTTTGCTTGCAGCTGCAGATCGCAGGTGACTCCAGACATATCAAGAGGAGCAGAGCTGATGAGTAACCCAAGGGCTTTTTGCACCAGGGAACCTCTCTCTCTTCTTCCCTTTAACTCCTAAACTGTATTTTACTTTTTTTTTTTTTTCTTCCATGTCTATGCAGTTGCACCTAGACCCCCCTCCCCTTAGAAATATAACCTTGTGCGATGCCTGCTGCTAATTTCTCCAGCTATGCAAGATGCCCAGCAAAAAAATCCTCCCATGGCTTGCTTTCCCTGATTTTTTTTTTTTCCTCCCAAACACGCATCTGTCCAGAGTAGCAAACCAGCACTGTTCAGCACGTCGCTCTCGAGGGCACGCTTCCCTTGCGGCGTATGCTGAAGTCCCTTGAAAGCCCTCCCAATAATGGGTCAAGGATGGTTGGGAAGTCTTTAATACCTCCGGGTTTCTTTCTTCTGACATTCCTGGTGTCATACTAACCGCCCTCATCCTTTCCACCCCTCCCTCCTTTTTCCCTTGTGCTAATGGATGTTTCTTTATTGGACACGCTCTCACAAGTAGGACAAAGATCCCAAGGTCTGGCAAGGAGGAGGAGAGAAGAGAAGCAAGAGACCCGCATGCATTGTCTCGCTCTCCATCCTCTTATCTCTTCCGTAGACAGCGGGGTTCAGGTTTCCCTTCTGTTCGTGCCGGGGTTGCTAAAAGCCTCTGCCCTCGGTCTGCCCCGTCTTCCTCTGACGTGTAGCTGGTGCGATGCTAATTCAGGGCTGGCCGACGCGAGATCTCAGCTGATGTGAGGAGGGGATCGCAGCCCCGATGGAGGATCGCGGGCTTGTTCCTTGGATTCCCATCGCAGGCGCTGCAGGAGCGGTACCCGATGGGGCTGCATTGTAGCAGGAGGTCACTTCCAAACAGCATCGTGCACTTTATTTTATCTGAATGCTATCCACTCCCATCCCCACCCCCGGCTTTTTGGCATTTTTAGTGTGACTAGTGAAATCTTGCCATAGTGCTTGTCTAGCTTGCCAGGGTCTTACAACAGTTCCCAAAGACTGCTTGGGCCTTTGAGCAGCGTCACAAACTGCGGAGGTGTCATTATGTCCACTTTACAGAGGGACAGGTGAGGCATAGGGGACATTAAGTGACTTGCCCAGGGTCCCAAATGGGTCTGTGGCGGAGCCCTGTGCAGAAACTAGATCCGGGTTCAATGCTCCACATTAAAGGAGATGCCTGCGATGGGAGAGAGGCGCCGAGGCTCATCCTTGTGTTTATTTTCCCAGATAAAGATGGCTTAAAAAAAAAATGTGTGGGTTTTAAATCCACTGTTCATTGAGAGATTCGGCTCTCGTCTACCTCGCGTGTCTTTGTGGAGACTGGACGGCTTGTGAAACGATGATATTATCAGAGACTGGAAGCTGAGTATCTTAAGAAGAGATGTGGCCTGTTTTTATGCGTCCAATGTGCAGATTTAACGTTTAGAAAAGAGGCTGTCTTCATTAAAGACTCAACCTTCACTTTTTCCAAGGTACGAGAGTCTGCAGTAGATGTTTTCAGACACTACCGAGGCTTTCTGGGAAGGCCGGATTTGATACCCCTTATTCAAAGTGAAGAAAGTAAGGGCAGTGTTTTATCTGGAGGGGAGGATCCTCTTCTAAGTTGCCTTTACCCATGAACAAGAAGGAAAACTCCTCTTTTTACAGGTCCCCTTCGATCTCAACGCTTTCCTTCCCTGAACCGGAGAGGACTCGGGATCAGAGCCCAGCCGAAATTTAGCTCCAAACCCAAGGTCCGTGGCTTTGGTCTGCCCCCCACCCCCCGAGCAATAGAAACCCAACCCCGATGGGGGTTTATAAAAGGGCCTTCAGTGTGTGTGCAGTGAACGAAGCCCTCCAAAGTCGTTCAAGTAACGCTTTAATCGAGAGCTTTGGAAAGAAGCTTTCCAGCTTCAGGGAAGATGCTGATCTTGCTTTCTTCACATCAAAGAGCAAGCTTACCCGGAGCAAAATCGGGACGCGGATGGAAATGCGTTCGCAGCCTTTGCTGTAACGTGGGAACGTTGCTCCACGATAAGTGGATTATTTCTTCCCCTGCGGTTCGTGCCGCATTTTGACGGGGACGGGATTGACAAAAGGATGGAACAGGTTAGCCCGGCTGCAAGGTTTTGTACCTCTGCAGCGAGCTGGTCACCGCTGGAGGCATGATAATGGCCTGGGATGGACTCATGTCCACGTAGCAATCGCCGTCTCGCTTTGGAGAAGATCTACCTTGAGGTGCCCGGCCAAGAGTCCATCGAGCTGTGCCCATCAGTCCTCTTCATGATGAGCATCCCCAGAATCAGCTCCTGGTTTCTGCAATTATTGCCTTTTCCCCCCAGACTATCCCTTGGGTCTCAGACAGCACCTCGCTCTCTTTTATTCCCCTCACAATACAGATGTGCATCCGCTCCGATTGAGCGCACGCTGCAAGGACACGAGCGTCCTGTTGAGTTGCTTGGGCTATTTTTCTGCCATCAGTCACGGGCCTGCTGAACTCAAGGAAATGGTCAAGTCTGGCCTTAAACGCCAGGCGATATTTTTACCCGCTGCTTCATTTAATTATAGAAACTTGTTGTAAAGACTGTTTTCTATTGCTGGTCCTGGAGGAAGTGACTTGTTAATGAAAGTGCTGATCTTCTTTATCCCACCCCATCGAACGCATGCTGAAGGTGGAAGCCGAGTTTTGCTTCCTCTCTTGTCCGCTGTTCGTTCATTTTCCTCCATAAACGAGCACCTTTGCATCTAGCCCAGCCCTTCTCGGAGCCTGCCTCTTCAGCCTTGCTCACCTCATCACTCCCCTCATCTCTGGGGATCAATACTCCATCGAAAATAAGACTTGGAGACCACATCTGGTTAGCAGGGGAGAGGGTCCCACCCGGGACTTCATCCTAGTCACTTGCCTGTTTCTGAGTTCTCCTGTGTGTAATGGGAGGAATATTGTGAAGGTGTTTTAGGCTGGAGACTGAATATTTTAGTCTGCAGAAGAGAAGACCGAGGGGGATTGAATAGCAGCCTTCACCTCCCTGCAGGGGGGCTGCAAAGAGGATGGAGCTGGACTGGTCTCAGTGGGGGCAGATGACAGAAGGAGCAATGGGCTCAGGCTGCAGCAAGGGAAGTTGAGGTTGGATATTAGGAATAACTTTCTCGTGAGGAGGGTGGTGAAACTCAGGTTACCCAGAGAGGTGGTGCAGTCTCCATCCTTGGAGGTTTTTAAGATCCAGGTAGACAAAGCCTTGTCTGGGATGATGGAGTTGGGGCTGGTGCTGCTTGGAGCAGGGGTTGGACTAGAGGCGACTTCCTGAAATCCCTCCCAACCCAAATTTTCTATGAGTCTGGGACAACAGATGCCCTCGGGGAGACTTTCTCGGGGACCAATGCTGGTCACAGTGTGCTTCGTTACAACGATGGGCCGGGATTAGGACCAAAGCAAGATCATTAGGCATTATGCGAGGTGATCTACTACGTCTGTCTAGACTAGAGGTGTCAAACGAGGTGGGAGGACAGATCCAGGCCACATTGCTTCTCATGAGCTGGGCAACTCGCCCCCAGCGCTGCTGTCCACAGAGGGGAATGCTGCAATCGCCCCCGTTTGCTGCCCTCCTGCCTATTTTGCATAATTAAAGAGCAATCAAAAGCCAGAAACACCTGTGGCAAGTAACAAATGGCATGTCATCCCTCTGGGTGCTGGCTGCATTGGCACAGCAGCTCCCGCAGCCACAGGGAGAAGCCCCGTGGTCATATCCGGAGATGGGTTGTCCCCAGAGACCCAGAGACACCTTGCTGCTGTGGTGTAAATTGGCTCCCCAAAGGACTCGGGACTGGGGACATCCGGCACTTCACTCTTAGGGCTTTTTCCCCTCCTCTTTGGGTGCCAAAGCTGCACGCTGGGCACCCAGGCTCCCTGCACCAGGCATGAGGTGCACCCCAGCCCCTGCACTGAGCGCTGCGGGGAAGACCCGGCTTCCAGGGACTCGGGGGCTGCCTCCTGGTGGGATTCCCAGGCCTGATCCCTGCCTACATCCAGGGCCCTGCATCTAGAAACCATGAGACATCTCCCACCTCCCAGGGGCATGCTGTCCCTGTTGGGCTGTTGGTCGTTCTGTCGACCCCTTTCCCCACCCTTTAGCCCTATTCTGCATTGCGTGGGATAATTATATGCCTGCTGGGTGGGAGAAAGTGTCCGGCGGCTCGATAGCTCTCAGGAGAGCGTGGATATCGTTGGATGGGAGATCCGTGGACCTGTTAATAGCCCCCTAAAGCACCCCATAGACCCTTATGATACCGAACAAAGCCCTCTTAAGGCTTACAGGGGATGATAATGAAACGCTTGCCCATGGCAGTGAACTTCCTTAAAGAAAATTTTTGCAAAAATCTAGTTGGTCTAATAAAAGATATCACCTCTACCTTGAGTCCTGATTGCTTCTTCCTTAATGATGCTTTCTTCCAGCCTCATTGGAAATAGCGCGTATTCTTCATTTAACAGATGCCTCTGGTCTCTGCGGTTCAGAGCCAGGGCCTGTTGCTGAATCCACCAGCCGTTGGCTCAAGTAGCGACGGCTCCAGGCCAGACACGGGCCCGCTCTTTGCATTCGGGCAGGCCTGCCTGCCTCCGCTTTCCTGGAAGTGGGAGAGCAGCCCCTGCACGGCTGCACAGCTCGATGCCAGAGATGGCAAACGGGGCCCTGGCGCCCACCTGACCGCCGGTGGGGAGTCACCTGTCTGGTCACATTTGCTCTGAGATGCGGGCACGGCTCCCTTCCCGCGGACCGGCCCTGATCCTGCCTCGGCGCTGAGAGACGGTGACCTTCTGGGCCGGTGGAAACGGCTCTTTCTGGCCCAGGGGGGACCCTGGGCTGTGCTTTGGGTTGGAGGAGGGTGGTTAACAACAGGTGCAACTTTCTAGTCCTAATTTGACACCCCGTTTACAACGACCCTGCCTCCACTGCCCTTCGCGGAGCGGCAGGCAGTCATCCCCAAGTAAGATGAAGTCTGCAGTTCTTGCATTGCTGGTCTGGGGGACTGTTCGACCCCTGCTACACATTACATATACTATGCAATGAACTGGTTAATCGCACAATGAATTCAGGCCGGCCACTCGTGCAAAGTAATTATGCAATTAATGGCGCAGGTGCCCCAAGCCCTGGTGTGTCCCGTTATAGCTCTGGCCTGGGATAGTTGGGTAGGGTTATGAGTCTGCCCAACATCCCGTCTGCAGGTGTGGTGGGGAAGTAGGGTGCCTAGATCATCCCCAACCAGTGGTCATCCATGGGAGCAGACACCTGGGGTGAGATTAAGGGACTCAACAAAGGTCACGCAGGGAAGCAATAGCAGAGCCTCGGCATCCTTCCTGCGTGGGCTGATTTCCAGCTGCCAGCAGTGGATGGCTCGGTTCTTCGCGTCCCTGTGCATCGTCACAGCCCCCCGAGCTGCCGGCTGCAGCACTATTTTCAGGTGAAAGCACCTCTGCCTTGGATGGGGAGCCGGGAGTGGGGCTGCTCCCCCCCAGACACTGCCCTCTGGGCATCTCCCACTGCCCTGGGATAGAGGGGTGTGTGTAGGGATGGAGGTGGGGAGGTCACTGCAGCATCCACATCACTTGGGCTGTGTTCAGATAGCAGCTCGGTGGCTGGGATGGAAAGAAGGGAGTTCGGTTAAGAGCTCTGCTACCGACTCCTTGCATGACCTTTGTCAAATCCCTTAATGCTATCCCAAGTGTACGCTCCCCATCTTCCCCCGGACGAGGATGGACGGCCACAACTCGACAGCCTCAGACTGCCAGAGGCTCGGCTAGCACGTGCAAATGCTAACGTATAACAACCTCCTTCGTGACCCAGACCGGCAGCAGGCCAGGACGCCTGGGCTCTCTTTCTAATTGAGCTGCCGTCGCGCTGTGCGACTCTGGGCAGCGCCTTTCATTCCCCTGGGCCTCAGGGCGTCGGAGGAGGAACAATGAGGCTTGGCTTCACCACGCTTCAGCTGCTCTGTGTTATCTGCCCGTGGACATGTGCTGCTCTTGCCAAGCTGAATGGTGGTAATGGTCCTTCCTCGTTAGGCTGAGCGGAGCCAGTGCCCGCGAGGCCGTGAAAATATCAGTGCACTAGGTATTTATTAGTGTGCTTCATCTATCTGTGTAAGAGAGCTCCAGGGCTCCATTGCCATAATACGGGGCGCCTCCTCATCTTTAATGCATGCATCCTCACAAAACCCTGGGTGGAGGAACTGAGGGGCTATAAGTGACTCGACCAAGGGCATTTGGGAAGGCCGTGGCAGGGCAGGGACTTGAAGGCAGGTCTCTGGGTAGGGCAGAGTGGAGGAATTGAGGCTGAAATGGGTTATAAATGACTCAACCAAGGGCATTTGGGAAGTCTGTGGCAGGGCAGGGACTTGAAAGCAGGTCTCCCCAGTACACGGTGCAGGCACTCGCCTTGCTGTCCTGACCCGCTGTGCTGTGGGTGAATAAGCCGCGACTAGAAGTGTTCCCAAGGACTTGCAAATGGAAAGGGAAGCTCAAGGGATGTTTTAAGCACGCTGGGAGCTGCTAATGAGCCTTTTTCTCGGCCTGGCTTGCAGGTGCCGCAGCGTGCTCTGCAATGCCGGAGACAGCCCCGATGCTCTGGACAGCCCTCTTGTACTGCCAGCCTGGTGGCTGCAGGGTTGTGACGCCGGGCACGACACGGGCTTGCCGCTTTCTCGGCGCGTGCCCGTCTGTAGGAGCACGCGACCGCTGGAAACCCAAAGGTTTCTCACCGTTAGAGGAATGAGATTTGGGAACGGCCTTTGAGACGGAGCTGGGTCAGCTAATGAGCAGGATCTGATGGGGTGGCCGGCTGCTGCATGCGAGGGCATCCAGGAGGTCCCTTGTTCCTTGTCTCCTGTCCCTGCTTCCTCCCTCGATACCTGCCTTCCCCGGGCTTGCTGCAGCCGCCTGCCTCGAGGGGCTCCCGCGGGGCCCGTTCCTGCCCCGTGCGCTCACCTACGCCTCGCTTTCCCTCCGCTGAGCTCAGGAGGGAGGAGAAATGAGGTGAACCAAGGTGAAAGCAGGCCTGGAGGAGGGGAAAGTAAATACTCCAAGAGCGCTGTTCAAAGCATCAGGCTGGCCTGTCTTGGTGGAAATACGGAGGGGGAAACGACCGCTGGCGGGTTTGGGACAACAGCATGGGGGGCCGTGAGAGCCTCGCTGGGCAGTCATAGACTTATAGACAACGAGGGTGGAAGGGAGCTCGGGAGGTCACGTCTAGTCCAGCCCCTGCTCCATCATCCCAGCCAGGGCTTAAATTGTCACCTAAAAGCTGCTTCTGAACAGCAATGGTCTGCATTTGGCAGCCAATTTCTTAGGGACACGAGATTGAAAGAAGCCTCCAGGTCCCTGCATCCCCGCTGTATAATCCTGCTGGGAAATGTATAAAGATGCATCTTAAAACCCAAGGAGGTTTTGCCCCTGCTCTACCTATGAGGAAGCCTGTCCAAGGGCTGCTAGAAACCAGCTTCTCGTTTCCAGGTGAAGTCTAGTCATTGCAGGCGTCTCCCTGTTCGTTTTGGGGCCAAAAGTTTTTCTTCCTTGCTGGGGTTTGGTCTCTGGAAATGCATCAGGAAAGTAAAAGCATCCCCTTTTTGCCTGTGTGTCCTAGGTGGAACAAGGCAAAGCATGAGATCTTCCCCTACTCACTCCCCCGGCCTTTTTTGCACTTCTTTCGGGTTGAACGAATCTCTCTAAAACACGGTGTGCCCGTGAGGTCTCACGTGCCCCTGCAATCCCTACGTCCTCTCTCTCCTGGAAATGCCTTGCCAGCTACTTCCTAGATTCATGCTGACCTTTTTTTGCAGCTGTCTCATGTTAATGGCTTATAATCCTCAATTAACATACCAAGCTTTTCTCGCCCTTTAGTCCTTTCCATCTGATGAGCTTCCAGCAGCGATTTCCTCTGGCTAATAATCCCTAAATGCAAGACTTTGTGCTATGGAGCCTCATCCCATTTCCGTGACACCCATCCTCAAGACGACGCAGTTCTTCTTGTAGGATATCCCGATCCTCCTCCATATGGGGGATGCCTCCCAGCATTGCACCATTGGCAAATACCATCGGCACATTTGGTACTTTTTGTGCAGAATATTACTCTTTAGGTCTGTCAGGAGGAGGTCAGGAAAGACACAAATCCTGATGGGAGGAGAGAAAAACCCGTGGATTGCCTGTTGGGGCACATAGCAGTGCTAAGCTAGAATAAATTGCCAGGCTGGGGAAGATGCTCCGAGATGACCCCCCAGCAGAAAGCTCCTGGTCCGTGAAGGTGGAGAAGGGCAGAAATGTAACACCCTAAAGGAGGCAAATAGCTGGAGCAAGGACTGGTGCTATGAAGAAGGTTTTTGGGTGTCCAACTATTGACAGACCTTCTTCGGAGCATTGTTTCGACAGCCAGGACTCCAGCTGGAGTACCTGGGGCGCCTATCTTTGGGGGTTAATGCTCACACAATTGATCAGAGCTAGCAATAACAGATGAATTTGGAAGAGAGTCGTGCCATCTCCATGCAAACTGGAAGTGGAAAACCAACCAAGTGAGGCTGCAGCGGTGGATGTGGGAATGCCAGCCAAAATGTGCGGGTAGTGATGGGATAAAGCAGTGAGGGAGGTGGATGAGGCTGAAGAGGAGCCATGGAAGTGCACATGCACTGATAGGCATGAAGGATTTAAGTCAGAAACTTGGCCAGCAAAAGAGGGACTGGAGTTTGCTGCAGGACGGGACGCTGGGCCCGTTGGAGGGAACAATTCGGGTATGGGAGCGTTATTGCCACTTGCAAGACGGGGAAAGGCAGTTCATGCATGAATGACGGGCCGACTGGAAGGCAATGAGAGGTCACGGCACTGCAGGAAAGGCCCTTTCCCTGCTCCCGGCCTCCGGTGTGTGCAGGGAACGGGTGGCTCTTTTCCACCCTCCCCGGTGGCTTCCCCTTCATCTGGGCAGCGTGCTGCGATGAGGAAGGCATGCGGCGCACGTGGCTTTGCGGCCCGGCTAATTGCGTGAAGCGGGGGAGTAATTGAATGAAGGCTCATGAGAGCCGTCCATCACGGGCGAGAGCCCGTCCGTATCCGACTTGCTGAGAATCGGATTAGCAGGGAGAAGACATTCATCACCCGTGTCCCTCCCTGACCCAGCGGGAACCATCCTGGGCACGGCTCCCCTGGCTGCAGGGGCCCAGGAGCAAATCAATCTCATTTGCTTGCCAAAGGTTAAGCGACACCGCAGATGAAAAATGATCCTGGAGCCGGGTGGCTGGGGTGCCCATTCATCTCCGTGTCGCCGTCACGGGGCGGGGTAGCCAGGCGCGTAGGGTGATTAAGGCCCACGGCGAACACCCATCACTCAATGTCACGGAGAGCTGTGACGTGTTAATGGTCCCGCGGCGGGGCACGGCCCGCTCGTTTGTATTCATTATACCTCCTCGCTGGGGACAGGCTGTCCTGCCCATGGATGGGTCATACAGTCGCAAGCCTACACGCACCTTCTTGGCTGCTCGTGGTTTACAATCCTCGTTGCACCACGGCACTCTGGGTTGTGTTAATAGGAGCACTCGCAAATCCAGGGAAGTCATTTTTCTGCTCTATTTAGCACTGGTGCGGCCTCTCCTGGAGTCCTGTGTCCAGTTTTGGGTCCCGCACTTCAAGGCAGACATGGATCGATTAAAAGGAGTCCAGTAGAGAGCTGCAGAAATGAGTAGACATCTGGGAAAGCAAGCTGATTAGGAAAGATGGATGGAAATAGGAGTATTTAGCCTGGAGGGGATTTGGTAACAGGCCTCAAATACCTGAAGGGTGGTTGTGCAGAGGATGGTGATGGTGATTATGATGGTTGTGCAGAGGATGGTGATGGTGATGACGATGGTTGCGCAGAGGATGGTGATGACGATGGTTGCGCAGAGGATGGTGATGACGATGGTTGCGCAGAGGATGGTGATGACGATGGTTGCGCAGAGGATGGTGATGGTGATGGCGATGGTTGTGCCAAGGATGGGGATGGTGACAGATGTGCAGACACAGGATGGCGATGGTTGTGCCGAGGATGGGCATGGTGATTATGATGGTTGTGCAGAGGATGGTGATGGCGATGGCGATGGTTGTGCCGAGGATGGGGATGGTGACAGATGTGCAGACACAGGATGGCGATGGTTGTGCCGAGGATGGGGATGGTGACAGATGTGCAGACACAGGATGGCGATGGTTGTGCCGAGGATGGGGATGGTGATCGTGATGGGTGTGCAGAGGATGGTGATGGCAATGGTTGTGCAGAGGATGGCTGCTACAGGGGACAGGACAAGGAGGGCAATGGTTTTCGTTTGCAACAAGGAGAATTTAGGTTGGTAGTTAGGATTAATTTTCTTACCTGAAGGGTGGTTCAATGTAGGAACAGGCCACCAGAGAGGTGGTGGCATCTCCATCCTTAAAAGTTTTTAGGAAAGGTTGAACAAACCCTTGGCTGGGATGGTTTGGTCAGGGCTGGTCTGTTTTATTCTCTTTAATTAAATATCATGTAGTTTATATGTAACAAATAATAGAGTGCTTGTGCTAATGGTGAGAAAATGACCCCGATCCTGGTGGGAATTAGAAATCGGCGGTATTCAAATGTGTTGTAAAAGGAAGGTTCTGATTGGCCAGTGAAGTTCCTGTAGCTGAACATCCCTACTTGCGATTGGTTCATCTCTGCGGCCGCGATCACCCCAGCGTGCTCGCGGGAAGGCAGCAGGCATCGGGGACAGCTGAAAGAGCAGCTGGCCCGGCTTTTGTTTTGGGTGAAATTGCGGGAAGTGGTGATGAAATTGGGGGTATTTGTCTGGTCCCTGCCTCCAGCCCAGACAGGCTCGCTCCCTGCACTATGCCATACGGACGAGTGTTTCTGCCCTGCTAGGTTTAAACGTCCAAAGCAATGGGGGGTTTTGGCATCTCCCGCGTGGGACGCACCACAGCCTTGTAGGTCTCATGGGCAGGGGGACAGCTCTAAGATGCATGCCGACCTCTGGAAGAGAGTCAAACCGCCCCTAAGTGACGTGCCCCTTAATGATTGAAGATGCCTCTGATGGACCATAGGTCTGATGGAGGGGTTTCCTTTGCTCCTTTTGGTCTTTCCCTTCCCTTTCAGGACGTTATTCCACCCTCCCGAAAGAAGCTGTGAAAGTCCCGTTGCTAAACCGGTGTGCGTTGCATTCCTCTCAAAGCACGCCGCCAGCCGGACCACGAGGACATCTCCAAGACATGCCCGTGATACGGTGAAGGTGACTGTCGGGGCCCTGAAGCCCACAGATACGATGCAACTTGCTTTGGGGGTTCACTAGGAGTCTGGTGTAGAACTGGGAGCCGAGCACTGGTCTCCCACGGCCCCCCCAGGACTCGAGCCTCAGGACTAAGAGGTTGCATGGTCTTCCTCCATTGTTTGAGCAACTTCAAGGCAAGCATCTGATGGCTACGGTCCCGGGATAGAGCAGCAGGCCGTGCAATACCTTTGTGATGGAAGCAGGGAGCCACTTGAGCAACGTCCTGCCAGAAAGGTGTGCCTTCCTGCTGCAGGTCTGCTTGGCTTGCGGCCATCGGACAGCAAGACCTGGCGCCATTTCACAGTATCCTCCGCCCCGCACCGTCCTTTTGCACTCGAAGAGAGTGCAGACAAAGTCCAAGCCAGCTGTCCCTTTCCCCCCATGCTCAATGAACTCTTGCATGTCGCCTCCCAAACGGTTGGAGTTAAAAGGTCGGTGGCATGTGGCATGCTTTGAAATGACATGACCTCAGACTATGACTGTGACTCAGATCGTGACCTGATGGCATGAGGTGCTGGCGATCTCCATAGGCAGGCAGGCAAGCAATGCATTGGCTTTTCTCTGCGTGTTTGCATGCATGGTGTGCATGGGCTCGCTCCAAAGGTTTAGCTCAAGAACCTGTTTGCAAAGAGGACGCCAATCTTCAATGATTTACATCCTGTCTGCTGCAGGCTGGGATGGGGCTTCTGGGGTTTTCGGAGCCTGCTGAAGTCCATGGGAGCTTTTCTATTGATTTTTAAAAAGGTTTGACTCAGACACCTCAAATAATTTACACCTGCTTAGCATCCTATTGTGCACGAGCCCTGATTGCTTAGCACCTACTTAGCATCCTGTAGGTAACAGAGCACCTATCTTGAATTAGGACCCAGGCACCGTCTACAAAGCTCCTGTTTTGTGCACCTGCATCTTCAGTCTGGGTATCTCATCCCTGGCTACGCCGCAGGGAACTCGACAGGGAGTGATTTCTTCCATGAGATTTCTTTATGTTGACCAGGATCATAGCTTGAAAAGCTAGTGCTGCCCTTGGGGAAATAATGCCTGCTAGGAGCATTTGGCTGGCAGCAATTTCTTTATAATACCTGGAGTGCAAGCTCTTCTTGGCTCTGCCCCTGGCTGTGTGTGTCAAATCACTTCCCTGGTTGAACGGTGCCCTCGTGCTAAGACGAGAGAGAGCTCTTCCCAACCTCCATAACCCTACGAAGACCATTCCCCCTTCCTCCCTGCTTTGTTTTATGATACTTTCATCACCGGGGCGGCCCTTGCACGTCATCTCTAGACAAAGCCTTGGCTGGGATGATGGAGTTGGGGCTGGTGCTGCTTGGAGCAGCGGGTTGGACTGGATGTGACCTCCTGAGGTCCCTTCCCACCCTCCTTGTCTATGAGTCTAACTCAGCTTATGACGGAAATTATTAGCAGTTTGACCATTTTCTCCCAGTGGAGATCATGTGGGGGATTTCAGTGGGGGATCATGCTTTTTGGGTAGGGAGAGTGGGGGAGAAATGTTCTTTTTTTTTTTTTTTTTTTTTTTTTTGACTGGGTCTACTGGGAACTCATTTTTCAAAGAAAGTTTGAGTTCATGGGAAAATCAGGCTCATAATGAACACTGTTTTACTACATACCTAACTCTGGAGTCACCGCCGTGACCCTATCATGTTGTACACAAGCCACTGAATAACACGCTTGCCTCGCTGGGTTTCTTTTGGACACACCTAGATTGGCTGGCTCCGTTCTGCGTTTTACAGCCCTCTGTGCTCCCTTTTCCCCACCCTGACAAGGAAACTTCGGCTGAGAAAAGACTCATGGGTGCATCTGAGTACCATGACCTCAAGAATGAGCATTTAGCAGAGGAAGATGACGTTAATTAGAAGTACAATGTTTTCCCTTGCAAGAAAACGTGGAAGAAAACAAGAGGGACCATTTCTCCAGTCCACCCCGGTCAGTTTTGATCCTCCCCGTGTCCTCCACAGTGTCTGCGGCTCTACCCAACTCAGTGCCATCTACAAATTTGCAAAGCATGCACTTGATCCCATGCTTCAAATCATGAATGAAGTTGGTAAGACTTAGGGCAGACCCCTGGGGAACCCTACTTGATGCCTCCTGAGCTGTTGATGATTGCTTGTTGAGTGCGATGATCCAAGTAGCTGTGTCTGCACCTTGCAGTACTTTAATCTAGACTGTATTGCCTTAGCTTATTAATGAGTGTTGTGGTAGACGGTGTCAAAATCAGTGAGCAATATACATCAACCCTCATCAAGACAGAATCCGAGGCTGAGGAAGTAGAAGGATTGTGGGTTAGGCTACATGGGGGGCAAAGAGAAAGGGATTTGGTGGTAGGGGTCTGCTACAGACCCCCACACCAAGGGGAAGAAATAGATGCGGGGCTCCTGAGGCAACTCTCGGAGACCATAAAAGCTAAAGAGGCGGTAGTCATGGGGGACCTAAACTACCCGGACATCTGCTGGGAGACGCAGACAGCAAGGTCCCATCGCTCACGCAGGTTTCTATCCTGTGTACAGGACCTCCACCTGACACAGGAGGTGCATGGTCCCACTAGGGGGAATGCCATACTGGATCTGGTATTGGCAACAGGAGATGACATGATAGGGGACCTCCAAATCGGTAGCCATCTGGGAGACAGTGATCACCTTATGATAGAATTCACCATAAGACGGCGAGTGGGTAAGGTAACTAGTAGGGTGAAAGTGCTAGACTTTAGGAAAGCTGATCTCAATGCACTCAGGCGATTAGTCAAGGACGCACTGCAGAGTAGGAGTTTTGATGGGATGGGAGCCCAAGAAGGGTGGCTGTGCCTAAAGGAAACGATCCTTCGGGCACAAAGCAAGACGATCCCCGAGCGAGGCAAAAGAGGGAAAGGGGCCAGGAGGCTTCCATGGCTGACCAGAGAAATCCAGGGGAGCCTAAGGGCCAAAAGGGGAGCACATAAAAAGTGGAAACAGGGTGAGATCACTAAAGATGAATATACCTCCTCTGCTCGTGCTTGTAGGGAGGCAGTTAGGCGGGCCAAAGCTACCATGGAGCTGAGGATGGCATCCCAAGTAAAAGACAACAAGAAATTGTTTTTTAGATATATAGGGAGTAAAAGGAAGGCCCAGGGAGGAATAGGACCCCTGCTAAATGGGCAGAAGCAATTGGTGACAGACAGGGGGGACAAGGCTGAACTCCTCAACGAGTTCTTTGCCTCAGTGTCCCTAAGCGAGGGGCACGACAAGTCTCTCACGGGGGTTGTAGAGAGGCAGCAGCAAGGCGCCAGACTGCCATGCATAGACCCTGAGGTGGTGCAGAGTCACTTGGAAGAACTGGATGCCTTTAAGTCGGCAGGCCCGGATGGGCTCCATCCCAGGGTGCTGAAGGCACTGGCCGACGTCATTGCAGAGCCACTGGCGGGAATATTTGAATGCTCGTGGTACACGGGCCAAGTCCCGGAGGACTGGAAAAGGGCTAACGTGGTCCCCATTTTCAAAAAGGGGAGGAAGGAGGACCCGGGCAACTATAGGCCGGTCAGTCTCACCTCCATCCTTGGTAAAGTCTTTGAAAAAATTATCAAGGCTCACATTTGTGAGAGCCCGGCAGGGCAAATTATGCTGAGGGGAAACCAGCACGGGTTCGTAGCAGGCAGATCGTGCCTGACCAACCTAGTCTCTTTCTATGACCAGGTTATGAAACGCCTGGACACAGGAGGAGGGGTGGATGTCGTATACTTAGACTTCAGGAAGGCCTTCGATACGGTATCCCACCCCATACTGGTGAACAAGTTAAGAGGCTGTGACTGGGATGACTACACAGTCCGGTGGGTGACGAATTGGCTGGAGGGTCGCACCCAGAGAGTCATGGTGGATGGGTCGGCTTCGACCTGGAAGGCTGTGGGCAGTGGGGTCCCGCAGGGTTCAGTCCTTGGACCGATACTCTTCAATGTCTTCATCAGCAACTTGGACGAGGGAGTCAAATGTACTCTGTCCAAGTTTGCAGATGACACAAAGCTATGGGGAGAAGTGGACACGCCGGAGGGCAGGGAACAGCTGCAGGCAGACCTGGACAGGTTGGACAGGTGGGCAGAAAACAACAGGATGCAGTTCAACAAGGAGAAATGCAAAGTGCTGCACCTAGGGAGGAAAAATGTCCAGCACACCTACAGCCTAGGGAATGACCTGCTGGGTGGCACAGAGGTGGAAAGGGATCTTGGAGTCCTAGTGGACTCCAAGTTGAACATGAGCCGGCAGTGTGAGGAAGCCATCAGAAAAGCCAATGGCACTTTATCGTGCATCAGCAGATGCATGACGAATAGGTCCAAGGAGGTGATACTTCCCCTCTATCGGGCGCTGGTCAGACCGCAGTTGGAGTACTGCGTGCAATTCTGGGCGCCACACTTCAAGAAGGATGCGGATAACCTGGAGAGGGTCCAGCGAAGGGCCACTCGTATGGTCAAGGGCCTGCAGACCAAGCCCTACGAGGAGAGACTAGAGAAACTGGACCTTTTCAGCCTCCGCAAGAGAAGGTTGAGAGGTGACCTTGTGGCTGCCTATAAATTCATCACGGGGGCACAGAAGGGAATTGGTGAGGATTTATTCACCAAGGCGCCCCCGGGGGTTACAAGAAACAATGGCCACAAGCTAGCAGAGAGCAGATTTAGACTGGACATTAGGAAGAACTTCTTCACAGTTCGAGTGGCCAAGGTCTGGAACGGGCTCCCGAGGGAGGTGGTGCTCTCCCCTACCCTGGGGGTCTTCAAGAGGAGGTTCGATGAGCATCTAGCTGGGGTCATCTAGACCCAGCACTCTTTCCTGCTTATGCAGGGGGTCGGACTTGATGATCTATTGAGGTCCCTTCCGACCCTAACATCTATGAATCTATGAATCCTTGCTAAAGTCAAGGTGGATCGCATCCGCTGCTCATCCCTATCCCTACAGAGCGTGTCGCGCGATCAGAGGAGGAAAGGATTGATCAGGCATGCTTGCTCTTGGTGCATCGGTGCTAGCTGTTCCTGATCGCCTGGTTTTCCTCTAGGTGCTTTACAGTAGCTTCCTTGAGGACCTGCTCCGGGATCTTTGCAGGTATCGAGGCCAAGCTGACTGATCCATAATCCCTGCATCCTCTTCTTGTCTTCTGCAAGATGGGCACTACACTACATTGCCCTTTTCCAGTCATTCAGGACCTCACCTGATCACTCTGAATTCCCAAAAAGGATGGCCAAAGGCTTTGAAATGACCTCAGCCAATTCCTTCAGTACCTGGGGGTTGCATCCCATCTGCCCCTGCTGACCCGAAAACATTGGGCTTCTCCAAAGGATCCCGGCTCCTTGTCTCCTTCGCTCTCTGTGTAGCCAACTGCGCGTGTGATCTGGTACCCGACTTTATTCCTGAAGACTTAAGTCAAAAAGGCATTCAACACTTCAGCTTTCATTGCCTATAATTAGATGCCCTTTTGCATGCGATAGGATATAGCCTTTTAAAAAAACACAGCGGATATATTGTTAGTGTTGATTAGTATTGGCATTGAGTATTAATATTAACATGATTAGTGTTGGTTATGAATGGTGTTGTTATAAATGCTGATAAAAGCAGAGCTCAGGGCTGCATTTTAACATCATCTGTGCACAAGAGGGAAGTTGGTTCGACTATGTCCTATCAACCCCCAATGGCAGAGTTGAATCAGGGCAAGGACGGTCCATGGTTGCAAAGTTTATATGGCAATGAGACTTGTGGGGGTTTAAGTGACCCATGAGGTCTTTTCCTATGATTATGGGATTTGCTAGTCTGAGTTGGCTGACATCGGCTGTGAAACTCAGAGTGGGCTAGGACTCTTCCAGTGGGTTATTCTTGCTTTTGGAAAATGTAGATGCATCCAGAAGGTTTCTAGGGTTTACAATGGAAGGAAACCCCTGCTCCATAGAGACCCAAGGCTAAGAGCATCCACTTGCAGGGTGCCTATGTTCAAGTTCCCACTATATCTGATTTATATCCGTGTCTTAAACCTGCGTCTTCCACATACCTACCTCTTCCTCACCCCCAATGGCAGCTGCCTACTGTGCCAGCTACCCTGGGGTAGCCACGTATCTGTCCGTCCTTGATCCTAATGTCATTTATCTTTTGCTCAAACACATGCTTCGTCGAGAAACGCAAGGAAAAAAAAGCAATGCAATAATGCATGCCCGGAGCTCAGGAATGGAAAACACCTATTATGTGACGTAGTTCAGCAGCTTGGGGCTGAACGGGGCAGAGAGGCCGGTGGTATTGAATAAAAGCCTTTGCCGTTGTGAGACGGTGTGGAAAGCACGAGTCCTGGGAGTGCGGAAGTAATTATACATCCTTTCTGGAGGCTGTCTTGTTTAGGTTGTTCTTGTGCGCGCTGGGCCAGTGCTGGGAGTCCCGCCTGGCTTTGTCTGCGCTTCAAAGGATATGGGAGCATAAGGAGACCCCAGATAGTTTTAAACAAGCTGGCCCTGCTTCGAATAGCAGTCCAGCTTCAGCAGCATGCGGCGCAACATGGACTAGCTTACTCTGCTGCTGAGAAGTGAGATTATAAGGCCAGAAAGGACTGGTGTGATTGTCAAATTGACTTCTGCTCAGTATCACAGGACAGAAGCCTTCCCTCGACACTTCGGGCCTGAACTGAAGGAGATCTAATATATGTATTATATATTTTCCAAGGTTTGTGGTGGATTCTTCATGGCTGGAAACTTTCTAACCAAGGTTGGATCTATAGGTATAAATCCAACGACACATATCTATCCAGTGATAGAGATGGTTCTATATATATCTATATCTATATAGATATAGAATAGATATATAGATCTATATAGATATAGAATAGATATATATACAGAGAGAGAGTTCTAGATCTATATATAGAGATAGATATATAAAATCTAGAACCATAGAGAGAGAGTTCTAGATCTATCTAGAACCATCTATTTATCTCTATTTATATAGAGATATATAGTTTTAGATATATATATATATATATAGTTCTAGAGTGTGTGTGTGTGTGTGTGTGTGTGTGTGTGTGTATGTATATATATATATATATATATATATATATATATATATATATATAGTTCTAGATTGTATATATATAGAGAGAGAATTCTAGTTATATATAGAGAAAAATATTTGTATAGAAGATACAGATAGACAGAAATAGTTTTATATATAGATATACACACACACACACACACACACACACACAGAAATAGCCCTATAACTAGAGAGAGAGAGTTATACACACACATATACACACACACATATATATATAGAGAGAGAGAGAGAGAGAGAGAGAGATCTCTAGATACATAGAGATATCTATATCTATATCCAACCCTTGTTAGACAATTTCCAGCCATGAAGAGTTCATCGAAACCCTCGGAAGATTGCTCCAATGGTTTTATATCCTACCCTTAAAAAGAAGGGCGCCTCTTTTTTTTTTTAGACTAAACTTGTGCAAATTTGCTGGGCTGAGGAGCTCTTGTCTTATCAGAATTGAAGTGCTGCAGCCTGGCACTTGTGGGTGATGTCCAAGCCTCCCCTGTACTTTTTGCTAAGGTGACAAGCCTGAGCCCCTCGCCTCTCTCGCCCCACGGCAGCTTTCCAACCTTCGAGGCGTTCTCATGACTCCTCCGTCGAAGCCGACCTCTTGAGAGCGACTGAAAGACGGCAAACGGAGCGCGGACCGCTCGGAAAGGATCTTGAACGTGAAGACAAGTATTCTGTGTTTACGGCTGCTGATAACAACGATGAGAATAGAAGGTTTTATATTTCCTCTACATGAGTGTTAATAAGGGGCCTCTGTCCTTAATCTGGTTTTAGATCAAGCAGAGATGATGGATGGAGGGTTCATATTCATAAATCTTTGTTTGCTTTTTTATTTCAACCTCCCCCTCCTCCCTCTTCCCTCCTGGAGACTGGGGATGGGGGGAAGTGTCGTGGGCTGATGAATTTATCTTTCTCCCTGTGCTCCGGGCAGGTGGTGTGATGTGAAAAGCAGGTTCTCCATCCCTAAATATTTGCAAACACAGTTGTGTGTGCGCGTATGAAAGCAAGCGAGCCGAACAGTAGCTTTTTCTCTCCTGAGCCACTTTGACATTGTGATCAGAGGGGCTGGCGAGAGTCCTAATGAAGATAAATGGATCTCTCCCTCCTCGGATCCCCTGGTTTTTATTGATGGGCTGGCGGGTGAAAGGCTAGCATCTGAATGCTCATTTAAGCAGACGTCACGAGTTTCTTGGGAGGGAAAGGTGTAAGAAAAAACGCCTTGTACTTGAAATGTACTCCCAGCCGAACACTCTCAGCCGTACAACGCTTTCTCCATTCCTTCCCCATCCATCATTTCCCAGGAGCCCTTTGTAAATGCAAATTGCACTTTGATAGGAATAATGGACTGAGGCTCTATTAGTGTCTGTGTAATGGAGAGGGCTATTTTAGTGCAATCATTCTTAAAAGAAGTTCCTCTGTGCCTTATTTTAGGCTGTGTATCAAAAAACAATCTGAAAACACACTCCCCCGCTGCCCCCTCCCTCTGTGTCCTATTAAGGCACAGCGATACTTTTCAGCCCGGTTCTGGGTTCAGCGGCGTGAGTGTTTTACCATGTGAATGGGAGCGCCTGCCCCCTTACCTGCTCCTCTCCCGTCAGGAGCGCCCCGCTGGGTTTCTCCAAGGTGGGTACTGCGGCCGTTTAGCTGCATGCAATCTATGGGGGTGCCTCAAAATATAGTTCAGGAGGAACGGCCTCTTTGGGATGTGTCTCACCATGATCTCTCTTGCTCTTTAGAGATACCCAACCCATGACCAAGGCAGTAAGAGCCCAGTGCAATTGCAGACTTAATATCACGATGATGATTTGCATTGCAGAGGTGCCCAAGAGCCCCTGATCCGCTCCAGACCCCGCTTTGCTGGCAGGGCCGGACATGGGCATGGGCAAACTGGGGTCTGGACAGAAAAGGAGTCCGAAAATGGTAATGTTTTTATAATTATCATTATCTCTGGAGAAAGGGGGCCCCATACTAAAAGTCTAGGTACGGTGCTGTCTGCTGGGCACGGTGCAGACGTATGGACCAGATCTCAGCGCCTTGGAAAGGTTTGAGGTGGGTTCTGCTTCAGGGATTGAGACAATCCCGTTTCTATTGGTTTTCAACAAGTTAATTGAATGACTCGTTTGAACGCCCTCTTCCAGAAAGCTTTCGGCAAAGTTCAGCCAAAGGAACCATTTTGAAGATATGGACCAATTTTCCCCATTTGCAATATCTAGATAGATGTAGATATCTATAGATAGATATAGGTGGATAGATAGATAGATCTAGATATAGAGATATATGACTTTTTTTTTGGTTTTTGCCCCAAACCTGTTTTCCTCAACCTTTTCAACCAGTGTTTGGTGCTAGATGTGCAAGCTGGCATTAAATCTCTTTTGTAAAACATTTTTTCATAGAATTGGAGAATAATAGAAAATTCAGGTGAGAAGGGAGCTCAGGAGGTCACACCTCGTCCAAGCGGCACCAGCCCCAACTCCATCATCCCAGACGAGGCTTTTGGTTCCCCCGTTACAGTATGGACAGTACGGGGTGGATTTGCAGGTGATTATCTCTAGGCATAGTCTGGATTTGCAGCAGCTGGACCAGGTACGACTAGCTGAGGGGTCTGGATCATTGACTTCCTCCCTGCTGGGGTTGACTGTAGTACTGCTACTCCGATGGGGTCCTCTGATCCATTCAGCCCACAGGATTGTGCTTTATCCATGACACCGGGGAGCAGAACCTGCTTTGGATCGTATCTACCTAATCGATCCAGGTTGGAGCTGAACACAAGCAATGGGGATATGTTCTTGAAACCAGGCCCTTGCAAAGACAAGTCAAGGAATTAGGGACCAAACCTCGCCAAACGATGAATTCTGGATTAGGAGAAGCCCAAAAATAAGCAAGGAAGCGGGCAGAAAAAGAACGGATGGGAGCGGGATGGAAAACAAAAGGCAGAATAAGAGAGCCCAGTGGGAATTTTCCTATCCAAGACAAGCAGGAGAGAGAGAGGGGAGGGTGGGAAGAGCCGTTCGAGAGAGGATTTTTGAACTCCAGTAACAAAAGGGGAAGAAATTGAAGCCAGCTTTGTTCCCTGGGCTGCGTGGAGGGGGGTCCTGCTTATTTTAATTTTTCTCATTTTCTTTTCCTACGAGAGAGCAATTATAACATTTAACAAGAACCATGTAGGTACAAGGAGGTGGAAAATGCAAACGGAAGAACAAGCCCCCAGCAGCAAGCTGCTGCTCCGAGGGCCGGTGTCACCCGCATCGGCCACGGGGACGTGTTCGTGCACAAGGACTTCGCGATGCTGGGTGTGTTTATCTGTGCGCTGCTCCTGTTGGGGACGGGAGGCATGGGGAGGTTACGTGACGTGCCTTTGGCCACGCGGGTTGTCTGTGGCATAGTGGCATTTGTTCCTGAATCCCAAGCAAGTTCCCTAAGCACCGGCCCATCCTTTCTCTGTGCTTTAAGGAAATGCAGACAAGCCTTTTTGGAGACCGTGCTCATTAGATATGTTTGCTTTGCTGCTAGCCTCGAGCAACACTTTGCTTCTTCTAAGTCCCGCATCGCAGGGAGCAGGAATTGCTATAGGATGAAGAAAGTTTTAGGCGTTAAAATCAGACCTTTCATTATAGGGGTGTCCCTTTGCTGGCAGAGAGGAGTAGCCGTGCCGCTGCAGCTCATCGCATCTGGCCAAGATCCTTTGGACACTGCCAGGCAAGGGCACTTCCACAGTCTGCAGCGCTGGGCAAACTCGGTCAGGATCAGGCCCTTGATTCAGGCAGGGGTATGGACTTCCCCATTCAGGGTCACCCAAAAAAGGCCAGAGGAAGAGTTCAGGTGGTCGGGAGCTGCTGGGAGCCCTGCTAGTCTCCTCCGCAGCATGTGGAGATGCAAAATATTCCCTATCCTAAACAACATCCAGAGGTTTTGGAAGAGGATTGAAGACTTTGGCAGTGTGCAGGTAGGGAATAAGCTGCTTTTCACATCAGGTCTGATACCGCCCTCCTTGTCGTCTTCTCCTTAGCCTTACCCCCTCCAATGCTGGGTGTTTGCTTTCTCCACTAATGCATGTTCCGCAATCTCGTTGAGGCTTTCCCTGTCCTAATTTAGCCTTAGTCATCACGAGGAGAAATTCCCCCTCGCCTTTCTTAAACACCCCCCACCGGGGTAGCTGTCTGACCGGGTTTCACATAGGTTTTGAACCTCCCGTGGGGGAAAAAGGGGGTCTAATGTATATTGTATCAGAGGGGGAATTTTTTCCACCGGAAGAAGGTGGTTTCTCAGTGGCCTTGCAAGGCTGGAAGGGGCGTTGCGGTCAGATACTCGCAGGTAAACCCTGTCTGGCGGCAGGGTTTGCTCCAGAGCAAAGTCGCCGGAATTAGCCCGTTGTTCGGAGCGGAGCTGCCTCTTTGGAGGCCTCAATGGATGGCCCTGGGGATGTGTCCTCTTTCAGAGCTAATTATTTTATCTGTCACTCGATAGCTAGGTGGGGCCAGCACAATCCCTTGAGCTCCAGCAAGGAGAAAGAGAGAGAAACCTTTCAACCGGGCGGGTAAGCGGACCTGGGTGGAGCAGGGCGGGGGAGACTCTCCCGTAATAGATCTCAACCTGGTTTTGGCCTTAATGACTGTAAAAGGGGTTTCGCCTGGAGTGCGCGAGCATTTTCTGCTCTCAAATGTGATGGTTCACGTGCCTGGGTCTGCGTGATAAGAGCGCTGCCCAGATTGAAAGGGTAAATAGAAACGTTTCCACGCCAAAATGTTTGCCGCTCTCTACCCAGGCGCCTGCCAGCTTTGAATATTCCCTTCCCATCTGGCGCATCTCTGCTCGCTGCTGTGGAAACGGGTGTAGCTCATCCATCGCCGTCCTGGTTCGGTCTCCCCCGGGCTGGGCTGCGAAGCTTTAATGGAAAGTGCTTTGAGGACTTCAGCTGCAAAGTATTATTAATACATATTTGAGGAAGGATTTTTTTCTCTTTTTTTTTTTTAAAACAGCCACCAGGCTGGAACAAGGAGAACCAGCCTAGTGAAAATTAGCCTTCGCGGGCTCTCGGTGACAGGCGCGCCATATGAAACGGCACGCGGCCGCCCCGATGGATTTGGGGGGGCCGCCAGCGAAGCCGCAAGCCCCTTTGCTATTTCTGCACCTGTTCTCCTTCCTGCCGGATGCAACAGGAAAAAGTATCTTTGCAACAGAGCAAGTTTTTGCTGTTTGAAGAGTAGGATAGAGGCTGTGTGCACCAGAGCAGTCAGAGGGGGGAGACTGTCTTAAAAACTCATGCGAACACACGCATTTGCACATCTGTTTGCACAGCGAGTGACTTACGGGAAGGGATGGAGAGGGGATCTCTGCCGCTCTTTGCACCGATCAAATGATTTCACTTGAAATATCCAGGCTGCTTTTTTTGCAGCGCCCAGAGCTGCTCCTTCGGTGTAAAATCTGATTGCCAAAAATGCCAGGCGTGGATGTCATTCCCTGATTTCGCGCCGGGGGATGGATCAAGTGTCTTGCTTTAAACCTGCAGTCTTGGACACACCATGTCTTTGCACCAAGGAGCAGACACACGTGTCACTTTGCACTGGTAGACCTCACTCGGATTTGGCTTGGGGTTCCCCCGGGGAGAAAAACCTCTTCTGAGCCATAAATACAGACGCTCACACTCAAATCATGTGGGCTGCGGGACGGGAAGATGACGTAGTCAAGGGCACGGATTGCTGAAAATGTGTTTTCCTCCCATCCTCCCTTTTCTGGTGAGGAAGGCAGGGAAAAGGCAAGACCTTCGTTTTTTGACTTGATTGGAAACAGCAAGTTAAGAAAGCCACACGGTTTTGTGCAAAAATGGCCATTTTAAACCCTTTTTTTCTGGTTTGTTTAACAAATTTCGTGCAGCATTTCTGCCTGCCAGGAGAGATGCTCGCCTGGAGCCCAGCGAGGCTGGGTTGTCCCAGGGTGGGTTACTATTGACCCCTTCTCTTCTGACCCCTCATGTTCACGGACCCTCGGGGAAACAACTTAAGCACCTGCTTAACTTTAAGCAGACCCTTAAGTCCAGCAGGATTTAAGTCTGGATCTAAAGTTAAGCACACGGCCCTGATCCTCCTTGTATTTAACTCGCTGCAGCTCCATCGAGGATGCATAGAGATCTTCCCTGGAGAGGGATTGAGCCTTTGCAGCTTGGCTGAAAAAGAAAGGGGATGGAGGGGATTAAATTCCCAGCCTAGACCAGTATCTCCCCCAGCCCTCTCCCCTCCTCTCCCTGGCTGGTCCTTGCTGACTCCCAGCACAGCCTGGAAGGACTGTTTTTTTGTGGGGGGGGGATTTTGGTGTTATCTGTTATTGGATGGATGGTCCAATAAAAAATACCACAACCCCCCCTTTCCTCTCATACATTCCCACGACCATCCCGGCTCCAGCAACACTTCAACCCTTGTCATCCAGAAAAACCCGGGTGCCGAAGGGAGTTTCGGAGCAAACTTTACATTCTTCCGACTCTGTTGCGACTGCATCTTTGAAGTCGCCCCTCTCCAGCAATGTTTTACATTAAAAGGTCTGGGGTATATATATATATATACAGTTTTTCAGCAGCATCTTCAAACTATCATCTCTTTATATATACACACACTTACCCCTCGCCCTGCAGTCCCTGTCTCAGATTACGCTGGCATTTTCCTTTTGAGATGAACGGGAGGATTCGAGCTAATTTATTTTCCTTCGAGAGCAGGGTAAGATGTTTCTCGTTATGCCTTTTTCATTTAATAAAAGGCTCCGTGGGCATGTGGAAGAATAGCGGCTGTATGCTTGCAACGATGCACACATTCGCGGGCAGAGGACTCTTTCTAGTAATTATCTGCCGTCGGCAGAGGATCTGGGGAGAGGGGAGGCCAGATGGTTTGCAAAGAGGGGCTGATATTTGAGAGAAGGATTTTGATGGTAGCTGAATAAAAGGGAAGGTCATTGCAGGGCGGGGAGAAGAGTTAATCTCTCTCTCTTTTTTGGCTGTTGAAGGCATCAAAATCTAGATTCAGAAGGTTGTTTTTTTTAAAAAAAAAAGAGAAACTGAAAAGGAAGTTAAAATGTGGAATAAATGCAAGGTGAAAACTCAACACAAAAAACTGCTGAAGAAAACAGTGCCCCCTGAAAACCTCTCATCCCTGACACTTCCAGTAAGGACTTTGGGTACCTGGGGTTATCAACAGTACGGAGGTGAATTAGAGCAAATCTTACAGCCAAAAGCCACACGAGGCCATTGCTTTGCTCCTGGTTTGCAGCTGCCGGGAGCTGGAGCTGCTGGTGTTTGCAGCATCTCTTGTCTGGAAACGAGAGGTACGAGATGTTCCTAATGGAGCAAGAAAGGAAAAGATGCTCCAAAGTGTCCGGACTCAGGCGCCTGTCCCGTACGGAGAGCAGGGTCCCGGCGCAGCGGGGACAGGAGCGGAGGACGGATGCCGTTCGGCGAGCGGATCTGTGCCCGGACGGTGCATGGGGCAGGCAGCCTCCCTCCGGGCCTTTGGGCTGAAAGGGTCGGTGGCGCCCAGGTGAGGCTCGACAGCAACGGGAGCACGCGTGCATCCGCACCAGGGAAGGGCTCGCTGTACGTGCACCTCTCAGTTTGCTTGCAACGGGGACCCACGAAGGAGATCCATCCCAAGTGCTGGGATTTAAGACCACTGGAAGTCCCCATTGCTTTAAGAGGAACAAGGTTAGAGGGTCTGATTTCCACTTGTACCTAAATGGAAATCAGGAAATCTGCACCGGTCTTTAGCAACCGAAAAGGCCTAATGCTGGGCACAGATTATAATCTACTGCATATATTTAGAGGCGGATAAAAGGTTTCAGGGCACGTGAGCAATGAGCATCCCCGCTTCTGCTGGGCGACATCCCCGTTCCACTTTTAAAGCCTCTTTCTGAAAAGCCCCATTTAAAGTCGAGTAGCGACTGGTCGCTCGCAGCAGGTTTTATCCTAGCAAGGAAAGAAAAAAACAAAAAGCAAGATACCTGGATTTTGGCTTTTTTTAAAAAAAGAAAAAGGTTATTTTCCGTCGTATCTCTGGAGTCACTGTCCGTAATAAAGTTTGGAATCGGACCAAGCCTCATTTTTCTCAGGAGAAGCCACGCACACAAAAAAAGCGAATATCGAAATGATCTGCTTCCTTTCTCTCTTCAGTATCATATTAAACAAAAGGCTGATGGGAAAAAGAAAGGAGGGGAAAAATATATCACTTGTTCCCATACAATCTTGGAGAGATCGGAGTCATTATCTCGGAAGCCTCACATTTCTAAAGGGTTTTTTTTTTTTTTTGGTTGCTGTTTTCCTTTTAAACACTGACATTTTGTTCGCGGTGAGACGACGGACCATCCGTTTTAAGCTCCCCAAATGTCCTTGCCGCCCCAACCCTTCCTGCTCGAATTGTAACACTCGGGAAGAAACGTTAGAACTGAAAGAAAAACCCAACGCCACCAAAACAAAAATAAAGGAAAAGCGTCCAAAAGAGCCCCAAATCCTTGCCTTTCTCGCCGGTGTTTCTACGTTTGACAAAAGCCCTTGGTTTTCTGTCATTCTTTTGATTTCCTTGATGGATCCCCAATTGTCAAGCCTTCAAGAAAATGCACTTTAGCTCTTTGTCACCAAATGTAATTTGATAAACTCTTTGCAGAAACATACTGTGTTTCGGAGTCTTTTCAAAAACTGTTACGGCAAGGGGGAGAGAAAGACGGGGGTATGGCAGGGGAGGGAGAAATTTGAGAGCCTCAATTGACCATTTAAAAAAAAAAAAATGTTTTCCTTGGGGGGGAGAGAAAAAGAAACGGCGAGCAAGAAAAAGTTTACGCCGGGATCCGAAATGTGCAGACTCATGTGTCGGGGTAGGAAACCTTTCATTCTCAGAGCTCCTAAATGCTTATGAATACCCATGTTCAGGCATCGTGCGAGGGGGCGGATACCACCCCTGCTTTTAGTCTATAAAGCCCTCTGGGCTCCCCTAGCGTGGGGGACCATCGTAGGACTTCCAGAGTTGGGTGGGGAGAGGGGACCGGTCGGTCAAGTCAAGGTGGACTTTAAGGTCTGGTAAGTGGCAATACTTCCACCCCCCTCCCCGGCTCGAGAAATGTTTTTCCTGATTTGAGCTTCCTATGGAAAAATGTCTACTGGGAGCAAATGAGTGGCGTGTGCAGGGCTAGGGGGAAAATCCGGTTGCTGTTTGCTAAATTGCTTTAGCAAAAGTGAGATTTTTTTTTAATAGTAGAAGGCGAGTGAAATAACCAGTGATAATAACTAAACTTCAGCGCAGGCTTTCGCTGGTCTGATATTAAAAATGCAGGGCCAAATACCCAGCTAGCGTAAATCGGAGGTATTGTGCTGGCTGACTCTCCGGCGGGTGGACTTGCACCAACGTCGGTGGACTTACGCCAGGCGATCTCAGCTGAGAATCCAGCCCATGAACTTCAGAATGGTTTTAGTTTAAAAGAAGGGGAAAAAAAAAAGGAAAAAAGCCCTGATCAGAAAGCCAGTTGGAAATTAAATTGCAGACTCGTGGTTTTTTTAAATTAATAACTCAGCAGGGATGATGCTTAAATTACAAAGAAACTGGAGATTTGATTTAAGTGAAATGTAAATCTGTCGCGAATTCCAGCTGCCTTGCCGAAGTGGACGACGCATGGTTTACATTCGCGTTCCCCGCATTTATTTGTGGTGCGTCGAGGCCGATCGGTCGGAGGTTGGGAAGTGCTCCGAGAGCCGCTCGCCTGAACGATGCTTTGTGAAAGTTGAAGGGGAGAAAAATGCAGGCGTGGATGAAATCAAACAAATGATCGAAATAATACAGAAAAAGACAGGGCGAGGTGTAAAACCAAATCCGTCGTGACCGGGGTAGGATGGCAGCAAAGAGCTGTCCAAAGCAGTCAGTTTTGGGGGTGTTTTTTTGCTGAAACCTGACTTTTTAAATCAAATACAAATGTGGTCACAGCTTTGTGGGCCGTTCGAGCCGAAGTCCAAAACAGGGCCACTTCTTAAAGGGTTATACAAGCCTCAAAAATAGCAAGTGTGCCTTTCCAAGCCACAGACATCTTTATTTATTGGGTTTTACCTTGGTGGGGAAAGTATGAGCAGAAACAATAGGCATGGTAAAAAAAAAAAATGGCAGGATCTCCCCGCCCTCCCCCTGCTAAAAAGAAAAAAGCCAAAGCCACAAACACAGATAAAATTGAAAGCAAAGTTGCAAGCAAATGCTCCGTTTCAAACAAAGATATTTCCTAGAAATGTCTGTGCACCCATCCGGGGTATTTGGTGGCCCCCGCGAAGGAAGTATGCAGCATGGGTTGGGTTTGCTTTGCTGAAAGTTTGCAGCGGCGCCTGCAATGATCACGGCAAATTCAGGCGTTTAAAAGAGGGGAAGGACGATCTATGCAGAATCGTGCATTTTCCTCTAAAGCAGGGACCAGCCTGCTATGAATCTGCCCTGGGATCCCCTTAACTCAGCCCCCAGGCGAGGGGCTCCATGCCAAGGGCACGGGCCTGGGCCAAGGGATGAAACACCATCAGGCCCAGTGCCTCTGTTTGGGAGGGGGTCCGGTTGCCAGCTGGGGGTCAGACATGAGGCAAAGGGCAAGGTAATGCTGCTGCTCTGAGATGGGGAAGGGAAGCGTGTGGCAGTCGCAGCTGGGGGTGAGCGATGACCCCCGGGGCCTCTGTAGCTTCCCTGGCTCTCCCTGGCACGTAACAGGAGCTTTATGTGCCAGCAAGAGCTCCCTTGCTTCCCTGCGTGAGCTCGGCCCCACCAGTGCCAGCCTTTCACCCCCGAAGGACCAGCAGTGCGGGGTAGTGGGTACAGCCCCAGACCTGAGCTCTATTCCCGTCTCTGCCAGTGAGCTACTGCGCGACTTGGCCAAGTCACTTCACCTTGCCCCTGTTTCTATGGGATGCATTTATTCTGCACACTTTGAGGGAGCAAGATAGTACCTGGGATGAGGCCCGGACCTAAGAGAGGGGTCTGCGGGTCCCTGTGGCATGCCAAAACAGACCTGAGTAGTGATCGGCATCTATAGAGCACTGACGGGCTCTCGTAGAGACAAATGAAGAAACCAAGACCTGTCGTCTGTGCCAGGGAGCGTCCCCTCCCCTGTCACCATTAATGGCAAAGCTGATTGCAAGGTGGATTTGACACAAAGCCAGTGCCTGGAGAGGTTGGGCCTTGCTGAGTCCTCCAACACCCCAGTTCTGCGACACCTGGGCTGGGGAAAGGGGTTTGGGGCTTGGCCGGCAGCAAAAGAATTAGCTTCAAGCAGAGCAGCGGGGGCAGAAAGGGCGGACAGGGAGCGGCGGGGTCTGTTGTGCGGTGGCTGATATGACGCCTTCTTTCAACCCCGCCACTGCCTCGATGCGTGACCTTGGGCTTGTTACGTCCCTGCTCTCCCCCCCTGTCACAAGGGGACTAGAGCAAGCTGCAGCTACTTTGTGACTCCCTATTTCCAGGAGAAGAAACAAACTGGAGCAAGATCCTCGATAGAAATCATCACCTTTTATTTTTTCCCCCCTAATGCCAACTGTGCCATCCTTCCCGAATTCCCAGTTATCCAATGTTTCCATCAATGTTTCCAGGGGAAAACATTTTCATAAGCATGGCTTCCCCTTTGGGCTTGTTATTCATAGATGGTAAGGCCGGAGGGGACCTTGGAAGATCATTGTTTTAGTGGGGATGCCGTTTGCAAGAGGCAGGTAAAACCTTCTTCAACATCCAGTCGCCGCGTGCTTTGAGAGCGGGGCTGGAAACAGGCTCTGACCATGCAAACTGGCCTTCCAACGAGTGCTGGGCTGGCGAGTGGGATTTTGTCCCCAGAAGCTGGACCAGTCCCTTGTTTTTCAGGGAGCTTGGGATGTCAGTGTAGCATGGAGCCCAGATTTCCAAATGATGGCAGATGTGCTGTAAATGCAGCCGTGCGTGTGAGCTCAACCTTCCTCCAGTGCACGTGGCTCTTCTGGGGAGCCGTCCGGCAAAGAGGGCCATTGATCTGATTTTTTTTGTTTCCTGTTTTGGAGTATGGGGAGTCATAGAAAAGGAGGTCACATCTAGTGCAACCCCCTGCTCCAAGCAGGACCAGCCCCAGCTACATCATCCCGGACAAGGCTTTGTCTACCTGGGTCTTAAACACCTCCAAGGGTGGAGACTGCACCACCTCTCTGGGTAACCTTGTTCTAATACTTCACCACCCTCCTTGCAAGAAAGTTTTTCTTAATATCCAACTGACGTTGCAGTCACACTTGCAACTTCTGATGCTTCCTTCTCCCTATCTAACGTGGGACAAGGAGCTCTCCCGACTCTGATGGTTTAGTTAGGGTCAATCCTGCCTTGAGCTGGGGGCTGGATGAAGATGACCTTGTGAGACCTCTTCCAGCCAGACTTTCCTATGATCCTATGACTTTCCAAAGATTGGCTGCCTCAGCTGCTCCGATCCTGGCCTGTTTCAGAGGCTGAACCGCGGGTCATTGCAGGAACTCCTAAAATGTGCTTGCTTAACCCATTGCAGGGTGGATGGTCATCTGGTACCAGACTCCCTCTTCCCCACAGCTGCCGAATGGCATAACATGACAACCCTTTTAATTGTTTTCTGATAGTGACTGTCACTGAAACAAGTGTCACAGGACAGTGAATGGCAGAAGAGTGGGGCCAAACCTCCCCTTTTCCACCCATTTAGTTTCTTGGGGGGGGGGGGGGGATAAGAAATGAATGTAAAGGTTTATTCTTTTTTTTCATTCTCATGCATCACTCCACAATGTAATAGCCCCCTCATGCTTTATCAGTCAGCTGAAATGCAGCTGCTTCTGGGGTGGAGGTGGCAATCGGCCAGCCCAGGACCTTGCAGCGGGGGTGCGTGCAGGGGATACTGGATGAAGCAAGCTCCTGTGACATCCTGAATGTCCCCAGTTAAAGAGTGGTGTGTTCAGGCCCCGTGCAAAAGGGGAGCTGACAGCTCCTGGTGTTGGATGTAGCCCTCCGTGCCCTGCAGAAATCGGTCCATCAATGTGGGGGAGGTGGATTCTTGCCCAGGCAGAGAAGAAAGGACCCTGCCTTGGCCAAGGTTGCTCCACCAGCCACTGCCAGGACCTCGGGGCCATTGAACCCAGGCATCCTGACCTCCGGTTTTGTGCCGTGACTGGCAGACATCGGCTCTTCCACCCCAGGAATGAGCTGCTCCCATCCCTCCGTGCCCCCAGCCCTTCCTACACAGGCTCCCTTCTCCCCAGGGCCCTGGGCAGAGCCCCATGTCCCATTGCAGGGCATGGAGTATGGGGGAAACTGAGGCAGCCCTGCTACTGCATGCTCCTAGGGAAGGTCAAAGGTACCTGAGTCTGCTCCCAAGTGGGGCTTGTCTGTACGCCCCAGGGCTGGGGTCTCCTGGGCTGCTTTTGTGGGGAGCCCCTTAACCCCAGAAAGTGCCCCATGAGTGGGGGGGAGAGAAACCACAGGACACTACAGCTTAGCATCTACCCTTACATGCTCCACCCCGGTTGGGTTTTATTTGAGGGGGGTTGTAACCCATCTGATGCCAAGGACCTTCTAAGGGCATTTATTTAAACTAAAGATCCACGATTGCCTGGCAAAAGGGAAAATGCCTCATTAAGACGCGAGGAGCTAGCTAACGATCACCCCAACTGTTGTGCAGCTGAGATATCCCCTCTGGACCAGCATGAAATCCCGGGATCATTGAGAAAAAAGGGATGCTTGAGAGCGAGATGGGAGCAGGGCTTCCGAAATACGAAAGGGCGAGGAGAAAATCGACAGGGATTTATTATTGACTCTCGCTGTGCGAGGACGGGGGTCGGGAAATGCAGACAGCAGGCCACACGTTGCAAAACGGGCAGGAGAAAAGGTCTGTTCCAGGCAGGTTGTCATTCAAGTGTGGGGCTCGTTGCTGCTGGATGTGGGGGGCAGCGCGGGGTGCAGCCACACTCGCTAAGGGATGGGACGTGTTCTTGGAGGACAGGGGCAGCGGTAGCTGTTGAGCAGGGGTGTTAGCGACCGGGCCTGGACCTTAAACACTGGAGCCTGCCAGTGGGAGAGGAGCAGGGAAGACCCTGGGCACACCCAGTTCACTCCCCCTTTCCACTGCCCTGAGCCCGGGCCAGAGGGGCCTAGGGGCTGCCCCAGGCCACAGCAGCACCTGGTTTTGTGTGTACACGTGTGTCCGGGACACCTGGGTCTGTGTGTATGCATGCGCATGTGTGCATGTCCGTGTTCCGAATGCCTGGATTCTGTGTGCGTGTGTGCCTGTTTGCGCATGCAGGGGTGTGTGCTCGTGTGTGTGTGTGTGTGTGTGTGTGTGTGACCATGTCCTGGACACCTGGGTTCAGTGTGTATGTGTATGTATGCGTGTGTCCTGGACACCTAGGTTGCATGAGTGTATAAGCATGTTCTGAATGTCTGAGTTTTGTGTGTGTGTGTGTGTGTGTGTGTGTGTATCAGAGATACCTGGGTTGCATGTGTGCTTGTGTACATAAGCATGTCCCAGACACCTGCGTTCTCTGTGTGTGTGTGTGTGTGTGTAAAAGCATGTTCTGAATGTCTGGGTTTTGTGTGCATATGTGTCAGGGATGCCTGAGGGGGGTGTGTGTGTCTGTGTGTGTGTGTAAGCATGTCCCAGACACCTGGGTTTTGTGAGTGTGGGTGTTCTGGACACCAGGCTAGCGTGTGTGTATAAGCGTGTTCCAAACACCTGGGTTTTATGTGTGTATGTGTGTCAGGGATACCTGAGGGGTGTGTGTGTGTCTAAGCATGTCCCGGACACCTGGGTTCCATGTGTGTGTGTGTGTGTGTCCTGGACACCAGGCTTGCATGTGTGTATAAGTGTATAAGCATGTTCCAAACACCTGGGTTTTGTGTGTGTATGTGTCAGGGATACCTGGTGCGTGTGTGTAAGCATGCCTTAGACACCTGGGTTCTGTGTGAATGTGTATGTGTGCGTGTGTGTCCTGGACACTTAGGTTGCATGTGTGTATAAGTGTATCAGCATGTTCTAAGCATCTGGCTTTTGTGTGTGTGTATATGGCAGGGACACCGGGGTTGTGTGTGTGTGTACAGAAGCATGTCCCAGAACAAGCAGGGGGTGTGTGTGTGTGTGGCCCCTGGATGCCTGGGTTTTGTGTGCATGTGTGTGTGCACAAGCGTGTTCTGACGCCGTGGGTTCCGCGTGCATGTGTGTGTCGGGCTGCCCGCCCGAGGTGCGCGTGTCACGGGGCGGGGTGCGGGCCCGCTGTCCACCTGCGGGCGGTGCAGTTCCCGGGCCGGCCACCGGGTGGGGCCGCAGGGCAAAGAGTGAGCGGCGGCGGCGGCTGCAGCGGGGACACCCCCGCTCCTGCACGGGTGTGCACAGCGCTGTGCATGGCCCCGCGTGCGCGTCTGGCCGTGTGCGTGCGTGCGTGCGTGCCCAGGGCCGTGCCTGCACGCGTGTGCACACCCGCCAGCGGGCTGTGCGCCTGTGTCCCCCCCCACGGGCGCGTGTGGGGCAGGTGTACCTGTACGCGTGCGCACGTGTGTGCACACGCACGCCTGTATCTGTGCGCGCGTGGGCGTGGGCGTGTGCGTGCGCGAGTGCCCGTGCCCATGCCCTGCGTGTGCAGGCTTGCGCTCACGTGCCGGCGCCCACGCGGGTGCAGGTGCGCGCGTGCCGAGGCGTGCACACGCGCGTGCCCGGCCGGCCGGCTCAGCGCCCGCGTTTGTGTCCCCCCCCCAGGTGTGGCCGGCCGGCGGGACGGGACGGGACGGGACGGGACACACGCACGATGCCGCCCCGGGGCTGATGTCTCTGCAGCCGCCGCCGCCGCCGGGCCCGGAGCCAAGCGTCGCACGCTCCAGCGCCCGGGCTGCCGCTCCTGCTGCCGCTCCGCTCCGGCTCGGGCTGCCGCTCCGCCCGCCCGCCCCCGCCGCCCCGGAGCGCGGGGGGTGGAGGCAGCAGCAACTGGCTGCTCGCCGGCGGCTGCCTCCCGCCTCTATATAAACACACACTTGACTTTCTTTTCCTCCAACTCACACTGCGAGGCGGGCCGGCCTCTGACAGCGCCAGTGCGGCCCGGCCGGACCTGCCCCGGCACCCCGACCTCCTCCTCCTCCATCCTCCTCCATCCAACCTCCATCCTCCATCCTCCATCCATCCGTGCACCGCGTCTGCTGCCTGCCCTCCGGCCGGCTCCTCTCCCCGCCAGCCCGCTCCTTCCTGCAGGGCTCCTCTCCTCCTCCTCCTCCTCCTCCTCCTCCTCGCGCCGGGCGGGTGGGCGCACAGCTGGGGCTTTTGCACCGGCTTCAACACACACCTCGAGACCGGGGGGCTCCTCTTCTTCCTCTTCTTCTTCTTCTTAAAATACCTTCACTTCTTTTGGAGGGGGGAGAGAATTGGCTGGTTTTTCAAACCAACTTTTTTTGGGTGGGAATTGCCTTATTTTCCTTTTTAATCAACTTTTTTGGCGGGGAAATTGGCTGATTTTCCTTTCTAATCAACTTTCTTAGGGGGGAAATTGCCTTATTTTTCTTTTTAATCAACTTTTTTTTTGGGGGGGGGGAATTGCCTTATTTTTCTTTTTAATCAGCTTTTTTTTGGGGGGGAAATTGGCTGATTTTCCTTTTTAACTCAACTTTTTTGGGGGGAAATTGGCTGATTTTCCTTTTTTAAAAAAAAATTCAACTTTTGGGGGAGAATTGGCTTATTTTCTCTTTTTAAAAAAAACAGTCAACTTTTGGGGAGGGGGCACATTTGCAGATCTCCTTTTTCCCTCTAAAACTATCTTGACTTTTGTTGGGGGGGGCACTGATTTTTCTTTTTTTTTTAAAGAAAATCCTAACTTTTGGGGGTCATTGGCTAATTTTCTTTTTTCTTTGGACATTTTCTCAACTTTTTGAGGGGGACGATTTGATTGAGTTTCCTTTACAAAAATTAACTTTTTGGGGGGAGGGGTTAAATTAATTTCTTTAAACCCCTTTTTTGGAAGGGATTGGCTGGTTTTCTTTTTCCTTTGTAAATTGTCTTAACTTTTTTTTGGGGGGGGGGGTGATTTTTCCTTTTTTTCCTCCACTTTTTTGGGGAGGGGGATTGGCTGCTTTCCCTTCTCCTTTCCCGTTTCTCCACCCTTGTTCCGGGGGAGGGGGCTGTGCCCTCTGCAAAGTTTCTTCCCAAGCTGGCAGAGAGAGAAGGGGGGCTCTCCTTCCCCCCCCCCCGGGCGGCAGGCGGAGAGGCTCCGCGTCTCCCCGCGCTGGAAGCGCTCCCTCGCTCTATGCAGCGCTCCGGCGTGTGACCTTCTGCGGGGATTACTATTATTTATTTGCTCTGTTTTTTTCTGGCTGTGTGTGAGTGTGAGCACGCGTGCGTGCGCGCGTGTGTCCGGCTCGGGCTCCGGGCTGCTTCTCTCCCTCCTCCTGCTGCTTCCCAAGATGCTGTTTGCAAGCTTTGACCTGGTGTCTGCGCTGGCCACGCTCGCCGGGTGCCTGGTGTCCGTCACTCTGCTGCTGGCCGTGTCCCAACAGCTGTGGCAGCTGCGCTGGGCAGCGACCCGGGACAAAAGCTGCAAGTTGCCCATTCCTAAAGGGTCTATGGGATTCCCTTTAATTGGCGAGACTTTCCACTGGTTCCTGCAGGTAAGGAGGATTCCCCTTGGCTTCCTTTAAGGTGGTCCGGGACAGTTGCATCCTGCCTCGGGGCTGGGAGGGAGGCGTCTTGGGGGGCACTTGGCAGCCGGAGAGGGTGCATGCTTGGCGGGAGGGAGGGGGTTGATTTCTTTCCCCCCCTGCCCAGATCGGTGGGCTCAGGGGCTGGCTAGCAAAGGCAAAACAATCATCATAATGTGGACTTGTCTGAGAAGGGAGTTTCTAACCCCCTCCATAGAAAGTTGAGCTGGAAACTTTGGGTCCCCCCGCAGTTGCTTTGCAAACCCCCCGCTCCCTGCCCAGCCGAAGGGCCCGGGGTCCCGTGTGCACCCAGCCCGCCCCGCATTCATGGCCATCGCCCCGGCCAGACAGCCCCATTAGCCCGGGCAGGCAGTGTCCATCGCCCCTTTAACGGCTGGGACCCGCTCGGCGCCGGGCAGCCAGGTAGCACCCGGCGAGGCAAACCCGGGCCAGCGAGGCTAAATTAACCCGGATTCATGCCCCCCGCACCCTTGCCCCATTAGTTCGGGGGCTAAGCACGGAGCCGCTGCAGCAGCGCAGGAGCTTAACCCGGGATTAACCTTGCTAAAGCCTCAACAAGCGTCCCGGGCAATTTGATCGCAGCAGGAAAGCAGGAGACCCCCCCTTCCCCCCGCAACCTCCTCCCACGAAGCCCCCCAGCACCCTGAATCAGCCCGGATCAGCCCCGGGTGGGTGCCTGGAGCAGGATCCCACCAGCCCTCTTCGGCTTGGGAGCCCCGCAGCCCCACGCGCCTCATCCCACCCCCCAAAATCAAATCCAAACTTTGCAAACTTTTCCCGGCTGCTGCGCGGTGTCTGCCCCAGCTCCGCCGCTCCCGGCGAGCAGGCTGCGCTCCGCCGCCGCAGCGAAGGGGTTAAGGGCAGGCTCTCAATAGCGCTTTATTTTTTAAAGAAATTTATCAGATTTTTACAGGGGGACCAGAAAAGGGTTCTCGCTTTTCCACAGCCTCCATCCAAACAGAGTCCAGGGCTAAAAATACAAAATTTTGTATAAATTGGACTGGGCTCGACATCCAGCCACATAAAGGTGGCCTTTGTGCGGCGGTGGAAATGCTGTACAAATAAGTCTTTATTAATGCCACAAAAAGGACTTTAATTATATATACGCGGATCAAGACACGGGGTCACCTGAACATCTGAAACGCACAACCCCGCTTTTGTTTCCAAATACAAACACACGCGCGTGCACGCGCGCACACACTCACACCTAACATCCCCTCCAATTTGTGCAGCCACCTACAATACAGGGCGAGAAACTCCCAGCTTGTCTATTTAAAGGGCGAGAGCAAAGCTTCCTTGGAAAGTTTCTCCTATTTTCGGGGGTGTGTGTGTATAAGAAATGGAATGTACACACACACACACGCATCTATATTTGCATATACACACACATATGCACATCCATTTCTATGTATAGGTGTATATATGCATATATATGTATATAAATGCACATAAATATGCACGCACGTGTATATAGGCACATACACATGCACACACGTATATGCATATGCACATATAGATGCATACGCACATCCATCTATATGTATATATGCATGTACATATATGTGTATATGTATATATATGCATATATATATGATTATACACGTATATATATTTTTAATTCCCTTTTCAGCGCATTCTCACACTGTCCGATACACCCCCCCCCCTTTTTTTTACTCTCTCTCTCTATGACAAAGAACCTGGAAACATGTGGGAAAGTTATTAAAAGTCCAGAATCTGCAGACTTACTTAGCCCTGGATAATTACACCCTTTAAAGTAATTCAGTCTCCATAAAAAGGCAGCTTTAAAAGCTTTGGGAGGCTGGGGAAGCCAAAGGTAGCGAGGGGGATGCACGTGGAGGGAGCAGACAGGCCAGGAAAGGGGTCGATCAGGTCTTTTGGGGTCCGGAGGTAGGATCCTTTCAGCGATGGGGACCGGATCAATTCAATCCGCTGTAATGAGAAGACCCCCCCCCCCCCCGTTTTTTTTTAATTAAATGTCTGGTCCTTAATTAAGCAGGGTAGCTAGGGGAATTCTTGCTACCTGCACTGCCGCTTGCTTTCTGGGGGGGGGGCAACAGGGCTCCTGGGCTGGAGGAAGAGAAGAAGGGTTGACATGGGTTATGATGGGGGGCAGAATTAACCCGGGATAGCTGCACCCTCATCCCAGTCCAGCCTGGGGGGCAGTTCTCCTCCCCCCGTGGGCCACGGGGCTGATCTATCCAGGGGCCAGCCCCGAGAGTGCCCCTGGGCTGGGCTGGGCACCTAATGCCACCTCCGTGCCGCAGGGGCCCTGCTCCAATTCGAGTTTGGTAGAAACCAGCTCTGCAGCGGCCAGACCTTCTCCAGCACTAACTACAGAGCTGCTGGGCTCGTTTCATTGCTGGATGGTCCTTTTCTTTTATCCTGCCATCCTTACTTGGCAGGTGCGGCTGGGCTGAACGCTCTTGGACCAGTCACCAGTTCACCGGGGGCCAAGACCTTTGCACCGCTCTACATTTATTGCGCGGTTTGCGTTGCATGTAGCAGGGGCCCTACGCTAATGCAATTGCTAGACTCCCCCCCCCCCCCCAAACTGCTTGCAGCTGGGGTGGTTTGACTAGCCCAGGCTCCATGCACCGTTAATGACCCAGGCTGGCAGGCAGGACCCCTTCCCCCCAGTGCCAACTCGGGGGCCTTGATGGCTTTCCCACCTGGGTGACCTGGCTCCATCCAGCCCCCCACCCACCCCGGTAACAGGGGGGCACTTGTGCCTCCCTCCCCGTCTCCAAGCTGCTGTTTAGCTCCAGGGCTGGCCATGGCATGTGGGTACCGAGTGGCTGCCAGCTGGAGGCACTGCTATTAATAGCGCCTGGCTAGTCGCCATCCTGGTTTCATAGCCGGCCAAGCTGAGTGGCAGGCAAAGGGGGGTTGCTTTCAATGGGAAGCGTCTCGGAGTGGGCCAAACTGGGCGAGGGGTGGTTTTGCAGGGGTGCCAGCCTCGCGTGTGCCTGGGTCCGGGGTGACCCTGTGCGCCTCTTGCCCTAGGGCTCCTGCTTCCAGTCCTCGCGGAGGGAGAAGTATGGCAACGTCTTTAAGACGCACTTGCTGGGCCGGCCCCTGATCCGGGTCACCGGGGCGGAGAACGTGCGCAAGATCCTGATGGGCGAGCACCACCTGGTTAGCACGGAGTGGCCCCGCAGCACCCGCATGTTGCTGGGGCCCAACACCGTGGCCAACTCCATCGGGGACATCCACCGGCACAAGAGGAAGGTAAGCGGCCCAGAGCACCCGGGTGTCCGGGGATCCCCCCGGCCGAGCTTGGCCCCGCTGCCGGGGGAAGCCGGTCCCATTCCCCGCACGTGGCCGCCCCGCCGGGGTCCCAGCGTTCCACCCGCGGAACGCGGCGGCGCCGAGCGTTCGATCCGCCGAGCGTTCCGACCGCGGCGCTCGCCTTCCACCCTGGAGAGCGCTGCCGCCGAGCCGCGGGCAGGCCTTTGAGGAATTTAAAAGGGCGATGGAGAGGAGGAGGGGGGTATCCCCGCGGCGGGGGTGGGGGCACGGACGGACCCCGCACTGCCCCGGCTGCTAAGGGCGGCGGAGGGTGGGAAATCCCGCCTCGTCTCGCCTCGCCCTCCCCTCCACCCCGTGGCCGTGGGGGGTTGCCCGCAGGGGAGGGCAGGCAGCTGGGCCCCCTTCCCTTCCCTTCCCTTCCCCGCCGCCGCCGCCGGCGCTTGGGGCTGCCGCGGCTACCGCCGCCGCCGGTGGCACGTGTGGCTTGAACTGCAGTAACCTGCGGGCGGCTCGAGTTGTGCTGGAGGAGCCCTCGGTCGACTCCGCTCTTAAAAGGGCCGTGCCCGCTGTGGGCCCCCCCAGCCGGGGGGCCAGGAATGATCTCGGGGCTGTCCGGAGTGACTGCAGCTCTTCCCTGCCAGAGGGCAAGAGCCGCAGTCCTGGTGCCCTGAAAGATGCGGCCCTTTATCCTTGGGATAGACCCACCTCCAGCTGGTGCAAAGGTCCTGGTGCCCTTTATCCTAGGCATGGACTTGTCTCCACTGGTGCAAAGGTCCTGGTGCCCTTTATCCTAGGCATGGACTTGTCTCCACTGGTGCAAAGGTCCTGGTGCCCTTTATCCTAGGCATGGACTTGTCTCCACTGGTGCAAAGGTCCTGGTGCCCTTTATCCTAGGCATGGACTTGACTCCACTGGTGCAAAGGTCCTGGTGCCCTTTATCCTAGACATGGACTTGTCTCCACTGGTGCAAAGGTCCTGGTGCCCTTTATCCTAGGGATGGACTTGTCTCCACTGGTGCAAAAGTCCTGGTGCCCTAAAAGATGCAGCTCTTTATCCTAGGGATAGACCCACCTCCAGCTGGTGCAAAGGTCCGGCTGCCCTTTATCCTAGGCATGGACTTGTCTCCACTGGTGCAAAGGTCCTGCTGCCCTTTATCCTAGGCATGGACTTGTCTCCACTGGTGCAAAGGTCCTGCTGCCCTTTATCCTAGGCATGGACTTGTCTCCACTGGTGCAAAGGTCCTGCTGCCCTTTATCCTAGGCATGGACTTGTCTCCACTGGTGCAAAAGTCCTGGCGCCCTAAAAGATGCAGCTCTTTATCCTAGGGATGGACCCACCTCCACCCGGTGTCAAGGTCCTGCTGCCCTAAGAGATGCAGCCCTTAATCCTAGGCATGGATTTGCCTCCAGCCATTGCATGGCTGCCTTCCTTTTCCCCTATGCTTGGCTCTGGGATGTCCATAGATCTGGTGCAGAGCCTTGCTCTGGACTCCAGGGAAGACCCCTGGCTGTATCCTGATAAGGGGATGGCGGGTGACACTGAATCAGAGGCTGCTGGGGATTTTAAATTGCACTGTGCATCTGGGCAAATCTGAGTTCAGACCCTGGCTCTGTGCTGTCACCTCTGTGCTGTTTGCTGCCCGGCTTTGCTCGCCGCCGTCTAAACGTAATGCATCCGCGCGAAGTTGATAGAGGAATTGCTAGGAAGTGTCTTGGGGGAGGCTGTCAATTGTAATGGAGTTACTCTGTATTTGTGCCGGTGTAATAAGGATCAGGTCTGCAGTGCCAGCTGTAGCAAGCTTCCCTAGGGTGTTGGAGAGGCTGCCGAGGCAGGGGACTGGATGGGTGGGGAGGATAGGGAAGTCCCACTCATCCTTATTCCCATGCTGTTGGGGTTTTTATGGGGTTTCCCAGGGCTGGGCACTGTGTGGGGCAGACCCCAGTATCATAGTCTTCCTGGCTGGATTGGGGCAGCCGTGGGCACCACTGGAGCTCTGGCCCCGAATACACCGTGTTAGCCTGAGATGATGCACTACTGGGGAGGCAGGGCAGATTGGCGGTGCAGGAAGCAGGGCTGATTGCCCACTTTGGTGTTTTTAAATCATGTCAAGGCTTCAACAGTACAAAATCCCGGATTAGGCGCGGCTGTCACTGCTGCCTTGCAATGCTGGTGATGGTCACATTACCGAATAGTGCTGTGATAGTTTATTGACCTCGTCTTTCTAAGGGCTTTGACAGATTACATGATCGTGGCTGCGTAAGTGGCATTACACCGGTGTATAAAAACCATAAATACACCGCCAAGCGAGGGCAACTTAGAGAAGCAGGGCTGGCAGGGACTTGCAGAGGTCACATCTAGTCCAACCCCTGCCTGAGGCAGGATCAGCCCTGTCCAAACCATCCCAGACAAATCCGTTGTCTAGCCTCTTAGTCTTAGCAAGACTACAGTCAACCCTGGTGCAACACAAGGCGTAGCACCCTAACCACAGATGAAGCAGGGGGACCTTGACAGCCAACATCTTGCAGCTGTAAAAGGTTGTTAACGTGCTCATTCTGGTGCAGAATTACCCCTGAAAAAATCACAGAGGGGCAAATTACCAGCGTAAAATACCCCAGTTTAGGTCTCATCTGTCAGTGTCCATCCTGGGGTATCTGTTTGCTAAAGGCAAACACGCTGCTACCTGCTCCCCTGCCAGATAATAGCAAGGTGCCACATAAACCTCCTAGTGTGCAAGCTACCCTGGGATAGCTGCATGCCTGCTCCTACCCCAGACTAGTTCCCACCAGCATGTTAAAAGAAGTGTAAATGATGTGGGGGGCATGTGTTTGTCTTCCCAGAGCCTAATGTAGGTACAAGGCAGCAGGGGGGGGTGTGTGTCATAATAATAATAATAATAAAACCCCCACTTGGCTGCACATACTTTTCTCCCTGGGGAGAGGACAAGAGAACAAACAGTGCTTTGCAGATGTTAAGTCACATTGCTTAATGCACCCCTGGAAGATGCTCAAAGTACAGGGATGAGTTTGGTACAGGAACAGCCCAGGATCAGAATTCACTGGATCAACTTGCTCTTTTGCAGTTGTGATGCGTCCTTGCTGCTGTTGGCTTTAAGCTGCTGGATGTCCCTGCGCTCTGCTCTCTCCTTGACAGGGCCCTGTCTGCGGGAGAGGAGAGGAAGGCTTATTATAGGAGGGGATTTGGAAAAAGCTGTGCTCACTTCGGGGCAGCAGCAGAGGAAGTGAGCAGAGCCAGGCAATTCCTTGAAGGTGCATCTAAGTACCCCTTCAGGAGGAAAAGATATTTCTCTTTCCCTGCAGACGAGGGGGAGTGAGAAACCTTTGGTGGAAATCTCAGGAGAGGGCAGTTTTAATAAAAACCACCTCGTCTTAGACCTCAGGAAAAGACAGAGGAAGCGGGGAAGAGAGTGGGTTATAGCAATGAGGTCATGGAAAAGAGAAGACACTTCAAATGCATTCGTACCTGACACAAGCGCCTTGCTGATTAACTAAGAAGCTGTACCTTGACTTGCGTGGCTTTGTGTCGCTTTGTAACTCGGACGAGAAGCAGTTTTTAATAAGGGGAGTTTTCCACTCTGTGCTCTCTCTTGATACCCAAACCTAGTTCCTTTATTTTTAATGGGGGCGGGGGGCAGAAGGGGAGTGAAGTTGTCCTCACTCATCCACAGGCCAGAACTGGGATCTGAAATCCAAACGCTTTTGAAATTTGTGAGTTGGGAGAGAGGGGACAGGTTCACATTTGAATTTCCCCATCTGACCCCCTCCGGCCCCATGGTTTTGGTTCTGATCCCAACTGGGAAGAGATCTGCTTCCCGATGAGGATGTAGCGGAGACCTCACAAGAACAGCTATTTTTTCCTTTCCAGCATCACGATGGGATTAGGATTTTGATGGCACTCCCCTCCCCGCCGACATCCCAAGCCAGCCCCCAGCCCTAGGTGAGCGCTGTTTGCTCAGCTAGCATATCTCTACTTCCAGTCTGAACTCTGGCTGACATCATAAATAAGCGCGAGCCATTTTTGAGGATTAGGAGACAGGGGGAGGACGCGAGAATGAGAGTCTGTAGCACGCTAATCATTCTTAATAACGGTATTTTCCTAGAGCAACTGTTAAGCTTTCTCTTTCAGCGACATCCAGGTTTGTAGAGCGGGCTAAGCTTGCCGGCTCAGTTTTCTTTGAAAAAGGAGGCTAGGCTGATTCCTTCGCTTGGTCTCATCTTAATGAGCGTTACTTGAGGGTCAGCTTCTGGCATGTCTCACATCCTTGGGTGTTTGTGCGTAGACCGATTTCTATGCATTGCTCTTCCTATTCACCTGGCCGGGGCGCGACTCTTTCTTTTCCATGCACGGAGGCAGTTCCAAGTCAGTTCCTCGGTGATAAGCACAACGTGTTTCAAATCAGGAGAACATAGATCATTTTGTTCTTGGCCGCATTGCCGCTCTCTGGCTGGTGTGCATAGGATGAGGACCAACTTGATGCTTTACCAGGCCAGGTGCCTGTCTCAGACAGCGCTCGGGCTTCCTTTCGAATTAATGGTTTGCATCCTGCTGTTGACAAAACCATAGACTTAGGACAACCTGACCACAGGTTCCTCGTGTCCCGTATTGGTAGGGAATTGTGTGTTAAACCATCTGATCCATCCTCAACTTCAATCTATTTGGCAAGCCAAGTTAAGGCTGGTTTGGGCACATCTACATGTGCACTTTAATGTGCATTAGCCTGTGTTAATGCACGTTAAAACATCACAACCCCTCCGCTCCCATGCTGTTTCATGAATATGCATTAAAATAGCCTGATGCACATTTTTCTAGTACATCACAACGGAGGGCACTTTTACGCGTGCTCTGGGGGTGGAGGGTGGAGCTTTAATTAGAGTGGCTTCAAGAACCGCTCTAATTAAAGTGCCACCGTGTCTCGTATATCAGCATCTCTACACTTAGAAATAGCAGCAGGAGCGCTTGATCTAAAGCTTCTTCGCCAAGCTTTAATTCAAGCACCCCCGCTGCCATTTTTAAGCGCAGGGATGCTGATGCATGAGACGCAGGGAGGTAATTGCCACGCTCCAGAAGACTCAATTAATTCACACTTGTGAAGAAGTGCCCGGAGGTACTAGATTTAATGCACAATACCTAAAGCGCATTACTGAACGTGTAGACACGCCTGTGCCCTCTATTATTTGTCACCAGTCCAGATCAAAATGCTTCAGAGCTTCCCATGAGAGCTCGCTCCTTAGATTAATGGATAGCACCATCTTTTGTGGCAGTCATCTCTGCAGCTGATCATAAATGAAAGGGGGGATGTATTTTTTGTTGTTGCTGACATTTCAAATTCTTGCAGGCAGGGGAAAGGGGGAAATACCTGCCCCCTCTAGAAACTGCCTGGAAAAGCACCAAAAAATGTTTGGTGAAAATCCCTTCTTGCTGAAAAGTTGCAAATTATTATTATTTTTTTAGTTTTGAACCAGCTCTGTTCATCTTGAATGTTTCTCGTCTTCAGTCTGTTACTCTTAGCAAGACCCTCTTGGCCTCCTTCTCCTCCCAGTTCCTGTCTCGCTGTCCTTGTTCAAAATGCACGAGCCTACCTGCGTAGTGAGATAACAGCGGATGTAAGGAAGGATGGAGAATCAAGCCTGCCGCTCTTCTAGGCTCCAGAGACAGATGCCCAGGTGGTGTGAATCACGATGATTCCTGTGAATTTAAAAGAGCAGCCCTCCTAGACTGTCTTCCTAGCTCAGCCATAGCCTGTGCTCCTAGAAAAGCCACTTTGCTATTTGGGCCTCAGTCTCCCCTTCCATAAAATGGGGTAGCTACTTTCCATCTTCCACAGGGCAACTCAGAATTTAACCTTTTAATGCCCTAGAAAGCACTTTGAGATGCTTGGATGTAAGGTGCATGGGAAGAAGAAAGCCACATTAACAAGCAACCCTCCACTTCCCCCTCCCATGTCTAGTTCAAGCTCCCCTGCAGGAGGCTGTCCAAGTTCATACAAGCTGGAGAGGGACCCTGGAAGCACCATGGCAATTTCTGCTAACCAAAGACAAACATTTCCCTGGAGGCTGTCGGCTATCGGGTTTGCACTGAAGGCAGCGACGAGCCTTAGCTGGCTCTTAAAACACATTATCACCAGTGAGTTTCTCCAGGAAACTTGGATGGACAGAGTACACCGACACTGATGGTGCATTTTCTAACCGAGCGATTCTCCACCACGGTGCTGCGAGCTCCTTTTAGAGGCATGGCACCGTATTTGCACGGAAAGGTGTGGAAACACCTCCACCGGATTGATGTGAGATTTCAAGTGGGAATCCACAGCATGCAAACCCTTCTGCCCTGCTGTGGTCTTTCTGACTTCTTTGCAAGAGAAGAGTTGCTCTGTTTTTTCCCCCCATAGTCCAGAAGCGAGTGAAAAGGGTGGCAGGTTCCCTTCCCCCCTGGGCACTATGGGTGCTGATCGCACCCTGAAGGTTTCAAGGGGTTTAGACAGTCGATTGAAACATCTGCCTGAGATTTTCCCACCCCGGGAGCTCTCTGGTCACCCCACACATCGATGGTGTTATCCCTCATTGCTCTCGGAAATATCAGGCAGATGGATATCAGGCCATCTCCGCTGTCATCATTGCTCACATCCGGTGTCTTCGCGCGAGTCTGTCCTCTCGGCCTCTTGCTCGTTTCTTCTTGTGTCTCAGTAAATTGCTCCTAATTTGCCGGCACCTCTCTGGTCCTTTGCTGTCCCAGATGCAGTGCTGAGTCCTAGGTGTGATGCAGAAAGGGCAGCGTTACGTGGTTCAGTTGTTCGGTGGTCGTGAAGCTGATTTCTGCCTCCTATCTAACTCACTGGAAGTCAGCGCCGTTCCTCCAGATGTGCACCGGCATACACCGAATCCAGCCCTATGCATTTTGGGTGTGCGGGAGGATGCAGGCTGGGCTCGTACCCAGTGAGGAGAAACATCTGCTCTCCTGGGTGAGGTGGGATGATGGGGAACTGGGGTCGTGCTTTATACAACGTGCATGCCCGCCGGGAAATCCAGCTAGGGGAAATCAGCAGAAGAAGACAAGGGGATAGGTTTCCTCCGGATAAGAATAGCCAAATTGAGCTCCTGAAAAAACCATGAGCCTCATGTTTCGGGGCACAGACTGATCACCCACCTGGGGTCAGGAAGGCATTTTTTCCGGTGTTGTCAGGATAGGAGCAGGACGGTGTGTGCAAGGGATGGAGCGTGATGCTTTCTTTAGGGGCCTCGAGCATTGGCGACCAGGATGTTGGGCTAGACGGGCCCTTGGTCTATCCCAACGTGGCCATCTTAAACCAGACGCAGCTGGCTCAGAAAAGAAACCCCCGCCAGGATGGGTCGAAATCCCAAACCAGGGGACTTCTGGAGGAAACAAACTGTGGCCTAACCAAGTGGCCTGCTTTGTCTCAGTGACCCAGGGTCCCAAACTACAACATTCATTAACACACTACAATTAACGTTCTGCCTTGGAGGCATACAAATGTTGAGCTTATTAGCACTGAGTAGAAAGGGCTGAAGCTTTAATATAGTTTGCAAGAGGATTAAAAACACAAAAGAGGCCATAAATTTGCAACCAAATACAAACCAGCTGCTGTGGGCAGGGGCAAGGGGAGGGGGGAGAAATGCACCTTTTGCATTACGAAAACTCCCATCCAAGACGTTAAAAGGTTTTATGTTTCCATTGAACCCTTTTGCCCTTGTTGCCGTGGATTGTAAATCTTACAGTGGGAAGGAAACCATCTCCCTCCCATCCTGTGTCAGCAAATACACTGGGCCTGATCCCCCCCACAGCCGAGCTGCTGTAAACCAGCATAGCTCCACTGGTCGTTTTTGCTGGAGTTTCAGTGGAGCTGTACTTTTACTCCATGTGAGTAAATGCCCGGGGGGTGGGGGGGTTACATTCATGGGCAAAAGGACCTGATGCCAACCTCTGGCTGGCTTCGAAGAGTTCATGACCATGCCCTTAGATCTGCATTGCGATGGGCGCGTTGGGTTTAAGCCAGACCCTCCTCTCTGCTCTGTGGGCGCAAATCCAGATTAATTCCAACAGATTAAAGCAAAAAGTGTGGGCTAACCACAACTCCTTGTGTTTTGACAGCCCCATTCAGCCTTGGAGGCTTTCAATGCACTTTACAGTGTGAGCTGCTAAAAGTCAGGGCATGCTCACAGAGAGGCGCGGGTATCCTGAGAGCTGGGATTTGGCTAATCTCAAGATTTTTGATATCATCCCAGGAATTTAAAGTTGTTCTTTACCTGTTCTGGAAAGGCAGCTGTGTCTGGGGTGTGACACCGCAAGTATTAACGGAGCAGGGTGGTTCTTGAAGAAGGCCATTTGCAAATCCTGCGATTGCAGATAATTTTTCTGGTCTTTTACTTGAATGCACCCTCTGTTTTTTCAGTACGTAACTTTGAAGAGCAGAGCATCTCAAGTCATCTGGTCCATTCTGGTTGTTCATTACTTGGGTACCCGTCCGGGTCTTTGGTCTTAGGGCAGTGATTTTCAACAGGGGTGGCACGAGAGCCTTTTAAGAGTGCCGCCTGATATTAGCACCGTTAGGTGTGCAACTACTTATGCGTGATTCACAAGATAAACCCAGACATTTCCAATAGAAAGCAACAGAAGAATTGCTCTAGGATTTTTTTTACCCATAGTCAAGAAACAAGTGCAAGCCAAGAACTGGCATTTTTTGAGGGGGGCTTGAAGACCTCAAGGTTGAGAACCAGCATATGAAGGTAATGGCTTTTCTTCTTTTGGACGCTGCTCTGCTCTCATGACTTCAGCTGACAGGCAGCGTTTTCCTGAGACTTTGCTCCCATTTCCCCATTCTCAATTTCATGCCATTACTTCTGCTTCCATTGGTCCTTATTGCTTAAACTTTGTATTGCCCCTGATGCCCCCGGGCCTAGGCACAGCAATCTTGTCTCGTCCCCCCACAGCCTTTAGGCAAGTGAGATCCCTCCAGCTCCTGTAAGTTAGCCTGTCCTTTCTGGCATAGATGTTTAACTCTGAGTGGTGGCACTGGTTTTTTATTGCATGGAGCCATTCATGCAAAGTCCTGGCACGTCCCCAGCAAAAGCCGGGCAGGGCTGGTGCGGACGGCGGGTTCTGCCAGCGTTGGCAGGTCCTTCGCCAATGAAATCCACCTCCTTGCAGACAAAGACAGACGGCACACTGTGTCTTTGGATGCCAGTGAACCACCCGGGGTGCTCGCTGCCCTTGTTGGCTTTGCCTGCCTTGCCTTACAGTGCTGCCTGCATCCAGCGCATCGCAGTGAGAAATGCCATCACTTGAGTTCTGCAAAAATGATTTTACTCTGACATCAGCCTGTGCCCTGCACTGAATGGCAGGGAGGAGGGTCTGGAGGGGAAGGCGCTGCTCAGGGACTTACAAGACTGGGCTTCAGTGCCTGGCTCCGCCGCAGACTTGGAAGACCTTGGGTAAATTGTTAATTGCTTTGTGCCCTGCTTCAGTGGTGCCACTGCCCCTTGCTTGCTTTGTGGGATCGGTTCCAGCTGTAGGATTCGGCTCTTGCTGTAGGTACGTACAGCACCTGGTATCGGGGAGCCTTTGTCTAACAGGAATATGATAGAAACGATTCCCGTTCCCTGCAGTAACATAGGGCAGACTTCTTCCATGGCTCGGCCACAGAGTCTGACTAATTTTAGAAGTGTTTGGAAGTCAGAGTTCCTCCGGCACGTGCTTTCTTTAGAGAAAGGAGGGCGTGGGTGGCATTTGAGCGGCTGAAAGGAAGGATTGCCCCATGGTTAGGCATCAGCAAGGGCACCAGGAGTCCTGGGTGTGCTTCGCTTCTCTGCCACAGGCTCCCTGTGTGACCCTGACTCAATCACTTCTCCTTGCTGTCTCAGTCCTCCAGTACAGTGGGGATAGCAGCCCTGCATTGCCTCTCTGGGTCATAGGAAGGTGCGTGCCCCGAAGACGTGCCAATGGGGGCCCTACAATACGGCAGCTAGATGCTGAACCCCAGTGGCTGTGTTTCATGGTGCGTATTATATTTCATGGGTGGGTGCATCACTGAGTTTGGTCTGAGTAGCAGGGACGGGGTGGGAGATACCTCGGGCCTGTGCACGTTACAGTACTTATTACACGTAGGCTCATATCCCTCCTGCCCTGCTTTCCCAATGCTCTCAATGGAGCTGTTCTCCCTCCCAGACCAGCATCTCAGTAGCGGAAACTTTTTTGATCCGAATGCAGCCGCCGAAGCCAGCTGTGGGACGGAGATCTTGCACCCCGTCTGGGTGGAGGCCCCGTAGCTTCAGCTCCAGACCAAGGATCAGCTAATTTAGCTTTCCCAGCCACAGGTGTGTCTGCAGCTGGCGGAGCCAGGAGCCCATTGCAGCGCGGGTCAATGACACCATCAGGGTTATACGTGGAGGGCTCAAGGGGGGATTAAGTTAGGACCTGAGTGAGGTTACGGCCATGGTGACTTTTGGGCTTATTGGACTTGAGCAGAGAAAGGCTTTGATTTCTTTGTGATCTAGCAGCCCTCGGGTGTTTGGCTGGGAGAAGGCATGCAAGGAAAGCCCTGGGGAGCGGAAAGCATGCGTGTATCCACTGAGCAGGTGGAGCACGGACCAGATCAGGGCACATTTCTCCCTGCAGTGCCAGCCTAACCGTGCTGCTGCCGTGGCCTGCAGTGACCGACTGGCCCGGACCGAGGCCCAGCAGCTCCCATTGCTCCAGGATCAAGCTTTGGGGGGTGTCAGCTCTCAGTCGCCGGTGATATACAGGATAAAATCTTTACTGTCCTTATTCTTTCTCATTAGGTTCCTCAAACTAGGTATAGGCCAATACACCGAGGGGAGGTAGGGACTGGGTGGCCGGAAGAAAATGATGGTTGTGGGGCGGTGTAGTGCAGCATCCGTCTTGTCAAAGGATAGGCAGTGTTTTGGACCAAATCCCAGCCCAGACAGCAGTCCTCTTTGGTGATTTCTTCCCCAGCCTGGATGCATGTGGAGAAGGCAGAGAACCACCCCGTCTCTTTGCTTTGCATGCGCACGCGAAATGCAAAGCCCGTTTCTAAAGGGTGACGGCGGCAGCAAAGGTTATTTTTAAGGCACCTTATTTTAACACCCTTGGCTCTTCAGCGAAGTCCGTACGCGCTCAGTCCCTACCCGTCTCGCCTTGTATTTTCACCCTGGCGGTCCTACGACATTTTCCCACGCAGCCGGCTCCCAAATTCATCACCGCGTAAGATTTACGAGACCACCGAACCATCCCGTTGGGGTATCCTGCTTCCAGCCCGGTGCTGCAGAGGAAGGAGGACGACCGCTTTAATGCGGCTGCGGCCGGGAGGGCAGGGTCACGGCAAATACCGGCCTGGTCCTTGAAGCATGTGAGAAACTATGCCCTTGACTCGCGCCGCGAGCTGGGCGCAACGGTTGCAGCTGCGAGGGACCCGCCAAAGCCGAAGTGGCCGTTAGAGGTCAGTGCCTGCCAGCAGATCGCTGCACGCGAGCGTGCTGTTTGCTTTCCAGGAACGGGCCAAGCGCTCAGGGGTGGCAGAGGCAGGGAAGAGGACCGTGGTCCATACTGATGTTTGCTTAACTAAAGCATGCGTTGCATTTGGAGGTCCACGCTCACGTCCTGCGAATGCTGCACTGATACGCAGAGGGAAAAAGTCTATTCTTGGAGCCTGTGGAGGAAACTCTCATGCAGCTAAAGACAGCATCCTTTGTTCCCTCCGCTCCAGGCCTGGGCGGCTAGAGGAGACCATCTGTTTCTCTCCAGGTGGTGCGCTGTATGTATAACCTACCACCGGTACTGGCACCACCTAGACCCCTTTGCTATTAGCTGCAGCAAAGAGGCCAAGGACTGATTGGGAACCCCCCAACTTAGTCTGTTGGGTCAGGTTTGAGCAGGCTGGTGCTGGAGAAATGCAGGGTTTCATTCCCCAGGCCTGCCAAAACCAGCGTGCCGCGTGCACGCTAAACTCCCCTTACACTCAGCGCCGGAGCACTGTTGGTACAAGCCGGAAAGGTAGGGAGCTGGCTGCCATCCCCTCTGATGTGCTCCAGGAATAGCTGAAACATGATGGGGCTACCGCGTTCACACCCAGCAGGGAAGAGGAGCTGCTCCTTGTCATGCGGGGCCCGAGCTCTCCGGGGATCCAGGGAGCTGAGACACCGGGAAGGAATTTTTCGCCTTTGGAAAACCATAAATCTTTAAATATCCTGTTTCCACTGCAAAAAGAGACGTTTCCAGACGGGGCCGGATAGCCCGCGTTCTGGGTGGCGGTGCCTCCTTTTTGGGTGTCTGCACGGAGTTGTTTTAGAAAGGGTGTGCGTGCGTGCATGCGCGTCAAGTCGCCTCTTCAAAGAAGATGTGGTTTTCTGTCTCTGGCTCTGCCCTCGGAGGCAGCCAGATCGTGGCTAACAAGCCAGGAGGGATCCTAGCAGGGATGAGAAAGGGGCATAAATCAGCGTGTAAACCCCGTGACCTTTCTGGGAAGCACCGTGTGGATTCCAGGTGAGGAAAGGGGCAGGACGGGGTGAGTTTGGAGCTAGCTACATCAGGTATCATCAAAGCATGTTAGGGATTCGCTCCCCCCCATCCAGCTCCTCCGGCTATGCAGGAATTTTGCCCAGGGGGGAGCCCATGTACTCTAGCCTTAGTGAACTCTGCAAGCAGGGTTTCCTCACCTTTGGGAGAGGCTTTTTGCATCCTAATGGACTCTCCCTGCTGGGAAGCTCCTCTTGTTAGATCACCTGAAAAAATGCACCTTTAGTCAGTCTAATAAAAGATTATCACATCTGCCCAAAGAGCCCTTTCATCAGCTGCTCTCTCCTCCTGGCCTTTGAAGTTCCCTTTCTCTTCCTCCCTCCCCAGCCCTGCAGGGAAGAGGCTTGAGATATTCAGCAAGCGTTCGCTAGAGGGAGCAGGGATTTTAGACCAGACTCCAGAAACTGGGAGGAAATGTGTTTCTGGAGGAGAGGTGCTTTTTGGAGTGGATTTAGTTTGGCCATTGCATTGTGGCGCTGGCTGTGGGGAGGGGGCTGCATTGGGGAAATAAGGAGAGGCAGACCTTGGAGGTGACTGAGTTTGGAGAGAAAAGTCTGGGGCGGTGAGTGATGGGGCTGCGGGGTTTAAACCGGTCTCGAGTAGGCATCAAGTCCAGGCTAGGTGTTGGTGTGCTTCGCTTCTCTGCCACAGGCTTTCTGTGTGACCTTGAGTAAATCACTTAGCCTCGCTGTCTCAATTCTCCAGTAAAGGGCGGGGATAGCAGCCCTGCATCGCCTCCCTGGGTCATAGGAAGGTGCTTAGATACTGTGGAGGTGCTGGGACTACGCACGTGGAAGACGGCCCATCTCAATGCAGGTGAAAATCAATGGACCCGGAGGGAGGGAGCCTTGGGGCCGCTGACGAACCTGGGTGCTGCAGGTAGCGAGCGCCCCGTTTGCTTCCGCCTGGGCCTGTTGTGCAGACATGTGTCACGTTCTAGTTGCACCGTCTACCTCGCACGGTCCTTTTGCAGTCGCTCGGGTACCATCGTGGCACCTGGCACGTCAGCTATGCCATGGGCACGACGTGGACAGCGGTCGGGCACATGCTGCCTTGGGAAGGGTGAGGGGAGCTGTGTCTGTGCCCCGCGGGTCTCTTTTCCGGGGTGACTCGCAAGATACCAAATACTATATCATGGAAACTTCTCCCAGCAGCTCTGCCTTGTCTCAGGAGGGTGCTCCGCATCCCCCCAGGGATGGTGGAGTCGGTGGGATCCCTAGGTTTGTTTAGCACCTTTTGGCTCCTATACAGTGAAGGCCAATGGGTAAATTTGGTCCCTCTTACTGCAGCTAGACTGTGTCTGCTTCCCCAGCTGCCTTGGGTATGTTTAGGCCCAGCCCAGCTCTGCCACAGACCCTCCCATACGACATTGGGCAAGTCACTTAACCTCAGTGGCTCATCTGTGAAATGGGAAAAATGCACAACAGAGTGCTCTGGTGGTCACTAGCCCCGCTGACTGTCGGGGTAGAAACGGGGTCTTCCCGCTCCTTCCCTCATGCTGAGTGAGGTGAAGGTAAATTGTACATTATCGGGTGGCTGTAGCGGGTTGGGTTATAGAGCGAGGCAACCCCAGTCCCACCCAGTCAAGGGCACTGGCACACAGTGGCAAATATGGTGGTTGTCTGTACACCAGTAGCACGCAGAAGCATTGAAATGCCCGTGGTGTTACGTGAAGTATGGACCAGACAGTCCCAATCCCAGAGACCTTCAATCCTAACTCATCAGGAAAGGGCGGGGGAAGGAAATGCCATTATCCCCATTTTACAGATGAACCACTGAGGTGAAGTAACTTGCCAAATGTAGTACAGGAAAGTCTGTGGCAGGGCGGGGTGGCTTGAGTCCTAAGCCAGTGCTTTCCCCATTGTGACGTCCTTCCTCTTGGTTGCTTCAGTGCAGTATTGTTCCCTTGGCTCCACTGGGGAAACCGAGGCAGAGTTAGGGACACAATTGCTTCTAGCTGGAGATCGGGACGTAGGAGCGTCTGTCGAGCCCAAGCTCTTACCTTTCAGGCCGGTCTTCTTTTACCTGCTCCGGTCTCTCTCTCCCTCGACACACATCTCGCAGGAGCCAAGCTAGCCTGAGGTTCCTGCAGGAGACGGAGCCAGGAGGGCTGGGACGTGGGCCCGGCCAAGCCAAGTCACTTGACACGCTGCCCGTCAGTCAGGAGCCCGTGTCCTCTCCGTGCCATGCCTGGCACAGACGCTCGGCTCTTTCCCACCCCCGAGCAGCAGCCGCCCCGCGCCGGCTCCTGGGTGCCAACAATCACTCGTGCACCTGGCGCCGTATCAAAGCCGATGTCCCGGTCACGGCGCCCGGGGACATGTCTCTTTCCCAGCTACTGGAACCAGTCTGGGCTCCTGTATTTCCCCGCCGGCCTCAGTGGCCTCGTCCTTGCAGGGGGGGCACGGTGGCTGGGCTTGGCATCATCGGGTCAACGAGCTTTTTCCCCACCCATAGTTAAAAATAGAGGAGTTGAAAGCATCCCCCCACGAGAAGTCGAGACCCACCCATCTCTCCCCATTGCTTCTTCCATCACCCGTTCTCCCCCTCCATTGCACGTGAGTTTTACCTACCAAGGGCGCTTGCCCTGGATATTCATAGAGTGTAATATTCATAGATTGCATTTATTTACTGGGCTCGGTGCAGAGAGCGGGGTCTACCCCAGAGCGATGGTACGGTCAGGTTGTAGGGGAGGATGAACCCATTACAAAGCACCAACTGTTGAGTCTCGGGGCTGAGGCGTTAAAGGGCCCGAGGTGTAATTTTGCCCCGGTGCTGTATTAGAAGTGCGGGGCAGGCGTCAGGAAAATGTTACCTTCCCCTGCTAGTGCTGACGGCGGAGGAAATTCTCACATTCGCCGCTCCAAAGGTTACGTTTTTGGAGGGGCCTCGTCTGGATGTTGCTGGGTGGGGGGACGGGACCTGCCGCCTCCCTTGCTGTGTGGCCCTGATGGAGGTGGGCGGTTGTGTGCTGCCTTTCTCCTGGAGCCTGGCTGGACGAGGGTTTCTCGGGCCCTGGAGTGTGGCCGCGTGCACGCGCGCGAGCGTGAGTTAATCAAAAATAACAAACAGCGCTTTTCCGCCCCGGCACGGCGGGCAGGGGGTGCGGGGCACAGCATGAAAGCCTGTGCTGTGGAGGGAGCCGGTGGGGATTACAGGGCCGGGCAGGAGGCGAGGGCCAGAGGACAGGAACATTCCTCGCATTGCTGGGAACGTCGCACAACATCCAGGCCGCGGGAGCGGGCATGGGCTCGGGGGGGGGGCTGGGATGGGGATGGGAGCCAGGCCTGCCCATGCCAGCACTGCGCTTACTTGCAAAGCTGGAAAGCATGCTCTCCGTCGCCTGGGATCATTCCCCGCACCCCTCCGCTGCTTTGTTATTGTAGGGTCTCTTGTAAGCGCCGCTGCTATCTGCCTGCAGGGTTGTCTGTGTGCTGGTTTTAAGCCTGGAGGGTCACCCGGGGGTGCTGGGATCCAGCCAGGAACGAGGAGAGCTCGCTTCTTGTCCTAGCTGTGCCACTGCTGACCAGGGTGACCTTGGTCAAGTCCCTTACCCTGCCATTCCCCATCCTCTTTGTTGAGTGCAGGCTGTAAGCAGGCCCTCTGTGTTTCCGGGGATGCCTGCAGTACCTTGGTGCAGCGGATCCTGGTTGCCAGATCCTGCTCGGCTTTTCGGAGGACTCTGTCAAGACGGGCATGTTCTGATTGCAGGTGTTCTCCAAAATCTTCAGTCACGAGGCGCTGGAGAGCTACCTCCCCAAGATCCAGCTGGTGATCCAGGACACGCTCCGGGTGTGGAGCAGCACCCCCGAACCCATCAACGTCTACCACGAGACGCAGAAGCTCACCTTCCGCATGGCCATCCGGGTCCTGCTGGGCTTCCGCATCCCCGACGAGGAGCTCAGCCAGCTCTTCGAGGTCTACCAGCAGTTCGTGGAGAACGTCTTCTCCCTGCCCCTGGACTTGCCTTTCAGTGGCTACAGGAGGGTAAGAGGCTTCCCCGTATGCTGCCTAGGGTGGGGGGTCCTGGGCTCAGCTTAGCAGGACAGTGTCGTGATGTCCGGCACTGGTTTGGGATTAAGGAGGTGTTCCTTGCTCTGCCACAGATTCCCTGTGTGGCCTTAGGGTAGTCACTTAACCCATCCTGTGCCTCAGTTTGCATCTGTATATTGGGGGCGATACCCCTGCATCACACAGGAGAACCCATTAATGGCTGGAAGTGCTCAGACGCTATAAAGGGATCAGCGCATGCCTAGGTGATGGGGGTGGAAAGGAATCGGGGTGCCTATTCCTTGCCTTCGTGTTTGTTCTCTAGTCCCTGATGCAGAAATGCCCGGGGATCCTGCTCTCGGTTCCTAGGCCCCGTGCAGTCTGACACAGGGAGGATTAGGTGGCATTTTGCTGGTTTTTTAGCAGGGGATTTTCTTTGTTCGTACCACCTAACTCGACTGCCATCAACTCTCCGTGCCCGGCTTTTACTCACGTATTTGACTGCTTGAAAAGCACCCGGAAACCGGCTTTTCCTCTCATTTCTAGTTTCTTTCCAATCTTTCGATGGAAGGCTGGAAAAGTCAGCTGTTTTTAACAATGAAAAACGTTTAGTTTTTATTCTTGTCCTGAATCCAGAGACCTCAGAGAGCAGCAGATGTTTGAAAAATTTCTTTTCCATTTTTTCCCACCCCCGTTACAAAGTTTCCTCCTGTTCTGACCCAGCTTTCTGAGAGGGATGCTCCTCTCAGTGGTGCTCCAGGGATGGGATGCTTTTGAGATCCTCTGCAGAAAAAGGTGTTAGCTAGGAGCCTCAGCCTTGCTCTTGCAAACCTGCCGTTGCTTTTGGGAAGGCAGCTGGGGAATGACATTGCATTCATGGGAAGAGGAGTCTGCCCGTGGGGTGGGGTGGATTCCTTTAGGGGAGGAATGTGACACGGGACGGGGAGATAAAGGGTGCGAGAACTGGGGATGTCCAAGGACGTTTGCCCAGGACTTCTTTCTAGCACTGTGACAACTTGCCATCCCATGTAAATTGTAAGCCCCTTAAAGCTAATTTCCTCTGGGTGCCCTTGGGTGGACGAGAAGCTGCGATGCCCTGGCTTCTCGTTTCGCAGGCTGACGGCTTGTCATTTTCTAGGGGATCAGAGCACGTGAGACCTTGCAGAAGGGGCTGGAGAAAGCCATTCGAGAGAAACTGCAGAACACGCAGGGCAAAGACTATGCCGATGCATTGGATATCCTGATAGAAAGTGGCAAGGAGCATGGCAAAGAGCTGACCATGCAGGAGCTGAAGGTAAGGACGTCCTCCCGGGTGAAGCCAGCTGTTTCCAGCTGTTCCACCTCCCTTAATGCACTGATGTGGGGCCGCTTGCTGTCTGGTTCCTTCTTCCCCTTCCCCAGACAATCCCCAGGCAGCTCGAACACGAGACAGGAGGAAGCCAGCAAGCTGAGGGCGAGCTCAGGGCTGCAGGGCAGAAGTAAGACCCAGGGGCTGCCGTCGCATGGGCGTGCTGGCAAAGCTGCCTTTCAGTCCCTGCCGGGACTCTGCGGTTCGGCAGCCCGGCCATTTCCCCCCGAGCACAGAGAGGTCATTCACTGTGTTAGTCTGACGTCAGGGTGGATTCGTACTTTGTAGACTTGCTAAATTGGAGGCAAAGAAATGAGCTTTCAGGAGCCTGAGCTCACTCCATCAGATGCCCTGCAAGGCCAGGCCCAGAGCAGCGTGTTTCCCCAAGAGCCGTGTTTATTTAGCGATCCTATCCAGGCCTCCACAAAGAGCATTTCTGGGAACCGCGTCGCTGCGGCATAGAGGTGCTCTCTGTTTGCAGGCACGCGGCAAACGCGGAGCCCAGTGCTGGGCCCTGGACCGCTCACGGTCCCGCTTCTCAGTGCGACAGGGGAGGGGACGGGGGGCAGAGCAGGGAAGCAACTTTCCTCCGGGCACAGAAGCCACCGGTGTGTGCCCGTTCCCAGCAACGTGTCCTCTCTGCCGAGGGGGTTCCCCAACCCTATCTCTGGCACCCAGCTCCATCTATCTTGTTCCTGGGAACACGCTGCAGCCGGGCGCCTCGTTTCAGAGATGCAGCTTGTTGGCTCGGACCCAACAAGTAGCTGAAACTCAGCAGCGCGGGTGGTGCTGAGAGGAAGAGGAAAGGCTTCCCACGGGGACGTTTTCTGCTTCCTATGACACGGGAGTGATTGGAGCGGGGCTGTTGCCGGCTGTGCCGTACTTCGCACAGGGCTCCCCGTTGTTGTCCTTTGCTAAATCTGTTTGAGACGGAGCTGGCCTGCGGGTGGCTTTTGTGTGGTTCATGCTTGCAAATCTCCAGGGCCGTCAGCTGGGCATATGGCTGCAGCTGGAAGGAAAGGCTTGTATAGAGGCTGGAGCATTGGGTTGAAACCCAGCTCGGGTTATCATTGCTACCTGCTGCATCTGTAGCAGCTGCTGAGCTCAGCCCGGCTCCTAGCAGACAGGTACTTGCCTCATTTGCTGAAACAATAGCAGGTATAGATGCAGCTATAGGTATACCTATAAGTTCAGAGATGATACCTTTTATTAACTTAACTGAGTCTAATAATAATACCTATTATTGGTCTAATAAAAGGTATCGTTTCTGAACCAAGTGTTCCAGTTTTTTTTGCATTTCTTTTGTCTCGAGCCAACACGGCTACCAAATCCACCCCGAGACCTGCTATTGGCATCGTTGCCAATTGGATCAGGAGACGGGGCGTATTGCCGTGGAAAATGGAGATGCTTTTTCAGCCCCTGGGGTGGTGTTACTGGGCCGGGCAGAGGGTGGCATGGAGCCAGGGGAGGACAAGGGAGGGGGCGAAGGAGAGTAGAAACTTTCCTGCCCGTGGGTCTCGCCCACCACTCAGTTGGGCTGTTGCACGTCCAGACCAGGCGGCAGGCTCTGGCTGGGGTCAGAAGCAATCTGGATATGGCCCCCAGTGCCTGCGGGACCAGCCAGGAGGTTGCTTACCCCTTCCTCTGCCAGGGACAGGCAGAGCGGGGTGGGCGAGTGGGTGGTTTTGCTGGGATTCTCTGCAGAGCCAAGGGGAAGCCCTGCAGAGCTGCAGTGCCGTGTGTGCACACATATGTGTGCATGTGTTGTGTCAGTGGGAGAAGCCAGGGCTGAGTCCACTCCCCCCCAACCACCCTAAAGCACACAAGGACATGTCTCTCCCTTGGCTTGGAAAGCATCCCTGACCTCTTCAGTGACTGCCGCCTCCTCGGCCTGGCAGCAGGAGCCTTGGCCCAGGTGCCGGGTGAACGTGCTGTTCCCGAGGCGTCCCAGTCTGGCAGGAAGGCCATTTGCGAGCAGGGGCTTGTGACTTGGAGGTTGGGAGGGGGTGGCAGGCCCACGGGAAGCTGCACGACCAGGGGACTGGAAATGGGGCCAATCCCCTGATGTCATGAGATGGGGAAGGAAGAAATGATCCATCCCAGGCTGCAGCTCATCCCAGCTGCTCCACTAATGGCTCGGGCTGGGGTTATAAACTCCCCGGCCCCACGTCACTGGTCTCCCTGTCCTGGGTTTTTCTATCCCTTCTGTCGTGGGGGAGATGGATGGTACTGTTCACGGGAGCCCTCCCAGCCCGACTCCCTTCATCGTTCTGCTGATGCCTTCCAGCTCTGTCCCAAAGTGCGCGCTGGGGCTCATCTGTCACCAGATGTCTTCTGAGTGGCTCTTTCCAGTTGTGCCAATGTGCACGATGGAGATATGATCTTTTGGGGGGCTGGGCTGAGTCCAAACCGGGCTCATTGCAGCTGTGAAATCCAGCGAGCGGAAGGCGAGTGCTGTAGGAGGATTGTGTTGCAGCAGCCCTGTATTGCCTCCCTGCATCCAGTGCCTGCTCCAATGCATGTATTGCAGCAGCCCTGTATTGCCTCCCTGCATCCAGTGCCTGCTCCAATGCATGTATTGCAGCAGCCCTGTATTGCCTTGGTGCAGAATCACTGCTTCGGACATGATCATAATATAAATGGTGATTTATTTGTCTATTAGGCAGCACCTTCCATAGTCAGCTGTGTTTTGTCCTTGCAGCACCTAACGTGGGCTTCCTTCTGTTTTCAGGACGGCACTTTGGAGCTGATCTTTGCTGCCTACGCGACCACGGCCAGTGCCAGCACCTCTCTGATCATGCAGCTCCTCAAACACCCCCGGGTCCTGGAGAAGCTGCGCGAGGAGTTGAGGACCAAGGGCATCCTCCACAACGGCTGCATCTGCGAGGGATCCCTCCGGCTCGACAACATCACCAGCCTGCAGTATCTGGACTGCGTGATCAAGGAGGTGCTGCGTCTCTTCACTCCCATCTCTGGAGGGTACAGGACGGTCCTGCAAACCTTTGAGCTGGATGTGAGTATTTGAGCTCTGGGTGCATCTTGCCACATGCCTCCCAGTGGGACAAGTTTAGGATGGTGTGTGCCAGGGTCACTTGGGTTTTGGGGGCAAGCAAGGTGTGCCAGGTCCATATGGACAGTTTTAGGATGGTGTGTGCCAGAGTCACTTGGGATTTAGGGACAAGCAAGGGGTGCCAGGTCCACATGGACGTAGTGGGTGGAGGATCTTAGAGACTACGGCAGCGATTCTCAACCAGGGTAACATGAGATCCTTTTAAGGGGGATGCAGGGTGTTGTACAACATGAGCACTGTTAGGTGTGCAAACACCTGCATGTGAGTCACAAGATAAATCCAGAGATTTCCAGTAGGAATCTATTGGATCAAACCTATTTTGACCTATTGGGTGTCTTTCTGATTTCTTTGCAACAGAAGAATTGCTCTGTTATTTTTTTTGTAGGCAAGAAAGGAGTAGAAGTTCAGAGCTAGCATTTTCCAGGGGGTGGGAAAGCAGGACTTTGGTCCCCCTACTTTACCTGCGGCAGGTTCAGACGTGATGTCTTGTGTTGCGTCAGGGCTGATAATAGTTTTCTGAAGAGTTTAGATGATGGATTGGTATAGGACGGCTTGGCCAGGGCTGATCCCGTCTCAGGCAGGAGGTTAGGTGAGATGTGATCTCCGAAGCTCCCTTCCAACCTGACTTCTCTGTGATTTTCTATGATCTGACTGTTGATGCAGAGTATGGAAAGGATCTTTTTGAACCTTTCCACATAACTCAGACAGGGGGGAATACATTTTGCACAGCCCTGCAAACAAGGAGATGTAGAGGGTAGTTTTCTGGCATGGTGGTCTGGGTACAGCAGGATATATTCTGTATTGCAAGTCTCATTTATGCTACGAGGCTTTCTCAAAGAGGAAGGTTTTGCAGCCGTTGAAATATGTGGTTTGGGAGGAGATCAGGTAGTGCACAGTCTCTTGACGGTTGCACGGGGGATTATTAATATTTATCTACACACTCGTGCATGTTCACAGCCTGATTTGGGCACAAGGGATCACAGGCTGTTTCTTGTCGCATGCAATGAGTGAAGCTTGCACGGCGCTTGATACCTACATAGCAGTTTAACCCAGAGAGAGGATGAATTCGAGTCCTACTGGTGGGAGATCAGTGCAGTTGCCCTGTGTCCCCCATGGTACAACTGACTCACAATGTGGCCCGTGACCCGGCACCAAATCATCCAGGCTGCCAAAGATGAGAAAAGTCTAAATGTCGAAAGAGAAACACATGATGGCTTTGAAGCCAAAACCTAAATTGGGGTGTGACGGGGGAAAGGTTGTTGCAAAGGGCAGCTACAGCCTTTTGGATGACAGGCTGGTGACTCACCATAACGGATGGAAATTTCTACTGGCAAAACAAACCGTTGAGAGAGACCCGGCTGTCGCAGCAAATCTCCGCTAGTGTCCAGATTGGAGTCAGACACTGTTTAAAGTCATCAGGGGAGGATAAATCCCTCTACGTACTCATCAGTGCTTTCCCTGCACACCCAGGCTCTAGTTCGCATTATGGGCGTATGCTGTTACGTGTGTAGGGGAACGGGGCATGCCGGTGCCTCCTGTATAGCTTGTGTGGACATTGCAATGGGAAGGGCTGAATGACAAGTGGGAGGAAAGCAGAGGTGTGAGAGAGCTGTATTTTCCTGCATCGTCGGGTGGTTTAGATGCTGAGGACTCTGACTGCTTTAAAGGGAAGTCTTTCAAGTTGCACTCGTGTAAATAGACTAGGCAGGGGTTAAAGGGATGACATCTCGTTAGATCAGCTCGCAAAACCAAACTGCAACTATTTCCACGTCTCCAGCTTGCCTCACTTCCCCCCAGGTTGACTATTCCTTGTGTTTTTGCAGGCTGTTTCTATGAAAAATAAGGGGTCTTTTGGGTTTTTTGGGGGTGATCTCTTTTATTGGACCAATTGCATAGTTGGGAGAGAAGTTTGATGAGCTTTTGGGCACAAAGTGGGCATGGGCTAATTGCGTCTCACTTATTTCCTGGACTGTCACAGCTACAACAGCCTTCCAGCCATTTTATTTTGGAAAGCTTAGCTTTTTCGCCTTTCCTGCTTCTTGTGAAAGAGCCATAAAAGCAAAGCGAGACACAAAGATTCACATTCTGCAGCTGCCTAGGCAGGGGAGAAAGTTTTGTGGGGGCATAAATGGATGGGAGCATAGCTGACTATCCCAAGGACAAGGTGCTGCCTAACATACAAATAAATCACCATTTATAGCATGGTCGTGCCCAGAGCAGCGAGTCCTAACCAAGGCACCCCAGCACCCTGCGGTGCCACAATCGTCTTTTAAGGGTGTTAAGTGCCACACGATATTAGCACTGTTAGTCGTGCAAACTCCTACAAATGATTCACAGGAGAAACCCAGGGAGCCCAGAGCATTACAGATGCTTTGACCTGTTCTGGGGTGAGTGAGTTCTTTGCAACAGAAAAATGAATCTATTGATTTTCCGGCAACTGGGATTGATATGAGATTTCTTTTCTCTTTAGTGTCTTTACATCTATTCTGTTAATGGCCACGTGACACTGATGCATTTCTTGTCTTTCTTTCCCCTTCTCTATAGGGCTTTCAGATCCCCAAAGGCTGGAGTGTCATGTACAGCATCCGGGACACCCATGACACCGCCCCGGTATTCAAGGATGTGGACGTTTTTGACCCGGACCGTTTTGGGCAGGGTCGCACCGAAGACAAAGATGGCAGGTTCCATTACCTCCCCTTTGGTGGGGGCGTACGGACCTGTCTTGGCAAGCATCTGGCCAAGCTTTTCCTCAAGGCGCTAGCCATTGAGCTGGCCAGCACAAGCCGGTTCGAGTTGGTCACCAGGACTTTCCCTAGACTCATGCTGGTGCCTGTGGTCCACCCGGTCGATGGACTCAAGGTGAAATTTTTCGGACTGGATTCCAACCAGAACGAGATTTTGACGGAGACAGAAGCCATGTTGGGGGCAACGGTGTAAACCAACTCCTGCTCGCACCTGCCCTCCGCTGGGGGGAGAGCAGATGGGGGCGAGGGGCGGGGGTGGGCAGGGGGAAGGACGCCAGAAGACCACACCAAGAAGATGCTTCTCCACAACGCTAACTTTGCCGAACCTCCAGGTCGAGGCTTTCCCCGACAACGAAGCTGCCAAAATAATAGTTTATTTCCGTGGGGGAAGTCCAAGGAGATTGAGGGGGGTGTGTGCATTGCTGATGATGCTTTTGTTTAAACGAAGAATTCCAAGTCTGACCATACACAGTATATAAATATTTTAAATCTTTATCTATTTCTGCTGCAAGGGAGAGCTTGGAGGATGCCTTTGGTGGGAAAGGCTTTGGAAATCACCTGGTAGCCCAAGGTCTGTCTGCTCCATGGGCCAGGAGGCAGGGGCAAGAACTGGTGATGGCAGGCTGTGACTTCCGGTGGCCTTTGATCTTTTTGAACAGTGTTAAATTAGTTGGTGAAAACAGTGTTGTTTTTCCTCTGCTTTCTTACGGGGCGAATGAGGAACCCATCTCTTCCCTATCCCCAACCCCCTGACCCCTCCAAGCTGCATCCAACTCCGATTTATCTCCCGGTGGTTTGGAATTTGGTGTCCAGGTGGAAGCAGCCCCGTTCCCACTGTGCCCGGGGTTGTCTTGGTGGGGAATGGCATGCAAAGTCCCCCCATGGCCAACATGGCTTTGGCATGACCGTGGCACTGCTGCAGTGCGCTCTAGGCTGCTGAGGCCGGCAGGCCTGGCTGGACCGGGTGCTTGATTCAGCCCATGCTTCATGAAGAAGGAAGCCTGGTGGGGCATATTTCCAGGCCAAGCATTGCTCTCTGATCTGGGTCACGGCCTCTCATCAGCCTCGATGAGAGCTGCCCTCACGTCAGAGAGCAGACCGGGGTCCTCGACACGTCCTTGAAGTTGGCTTCTGCTGCTACGTGGCCTGTGTGTATCTGCTCCTTTCCTCTTCTCCTCTCTTTTTTTGTTGTCAAACCCCAGGCAACTGCTTTTTTCCAGCGAGTCATGTGGTTTTGCTTTCTCTCTCCGGATCTCTCAGGCCCTCTGGCGTGTGCACTGATCTCTGAACCGCGTGTATTTTGCAAACTCTGCTGGGGTTCTGCCAAGGCAGGTGACGCTGCAGTGTGGCCAGTTGCCTTATGTGCTTGGGACAGCTACACAATTAAGCCTTCTCCCCCCAAAACCCTTTAGCTCCACTCTGAGTTCCCCTGCATTTATCCCTTACCCTTCACCTGCTTCTATTAAAGACATTCATTTAAACAAACAACAACAAAAGGATTTATGGGTTGTCTTCAGTTTTTTTTGAGGTGGGAAGGTCTTGGAGGGTGGAAGATGAGTCTTAAGGTGCCTTCTGAGTTCACCCTTCCATCCTCAGCATCTTGCCTAGGTGAGCATTTGACCCCAGAGAGTGAGATGCTGGCCTCGTACAGATGTTCAGTGTCTCCCTGGAGAGTTGCTGCACTCTCAGGAGAAACCCATGCATGTATACAGATGTTCAGGTTTTTTCTCTCAGAGTAAAAATGGCTGCTCCAGGAGAAAAATAACCAGGGTTAAATCACTCCCAGGAGAGTGAATGTCTGTCCATGCCAACCATCAGTGCAGCCCTCACTGGGAATTTGGTAGGTCACAGGTGTCCAAGGGCAAGCTTGGAATGGCTGTGCTCCTCTGGGGTCCATGCTGCAGGGTTCGGGTTCAAATGTCGATGAAGCTCCTGGGTGTGTTTTGTTAATGGTGCACCTTTGCTGTGAAAAACAGAGGGTCTGCTTGTCTTCAGACGTGCTGAGCATGCACGGTTTGCTGCTTGGACTAGCAGGGTGCGGGTGCATCGTTTCAGAGAGCCCTACACTCAACCAGAATGGCTGCATCTCCTTTTGCTTAAGCGGTGGCTAATAGCTGGGAGCTGGACTAACCCCCTGCACTGCCGCTACTTCTGGGCAGCAGCAGTCAATGACTGGTGAAATCAGGGAAATCTCTTTCAGCAGTGTGCAAGACATCTTTGTTCATCTGTGCTCCAAGACCTGAGTGTAAACAGACTTTCTGTGGCTGCAACCATCTCCTCTCTGTCCTCTGTTTCAACAGAGGCTCCTCATGCAGTGTGACAGGCAGAGAAAGGCAAACACGCAACCAGAACCGAGGCCTTTCTCAATGCTGGTGGCAGTGGATGCAACGTGTGAGTAAGGCCACTTGTTTTTTCCTTTTTTCTGAGGTCAGGATAAGTCAGAGGAAGTTCAATCAGAAGGAATGAAATTCCCACCGGGTTTTCCAGGGGTTGCAGGCTCCATTTTTGACTCATTGGACTTCCAAGGAAGTGTTGATTGAAAGATGTCAGTGGCAGCACTAGCCAGCCTTTCATCCGTCCAGGACTTTGGCAGCCCCTTGGAAGGGGAAGCCCTAAATATATTAAGTCCAGCCGCCAGAACTCCTCTAGCCGTGCGTAGATAGATAGACCCTCTGCTCGCTTCCCAAGTCCACGGGAGAGTCCATTGTCTCTGAGGCTTGCTGTTATATCGTCTCTCTGTGGTCCATTTTGCAGAAGGGTTTTATTTCACGTGAATCAGGGTTCTGGATCTGGGGGAGGAAATTCTAGTCCAGTTCTGGGTCTCGCAGCTGGTCCATAATCTCTGACAGCATGAACCAAGACCCGGTGTGAAATCCCACCAAGCTAGAATTTGTATCCCTCAGACCTACGTCTCGCAAGCAAAATCTGCAATCCGGATTTGGGTCTTTGGTAGTCTGAGACCTTTCACGGGAACATCCCAGATCCAGGCTCGTGAACACACTGCTTGCATTTTTGTTGGAAATGCGACTTCTCTGGGATAAATTTGGCTTATAGGAACCTGGGCAGGATGAATCTGGGGAGTACAAATGATTGGGTAGGGAAGGGGATGACGCTGATTTGAGCATTGCAGAGCCTTCAGAAAGGGTTGTTCTTAGGTTGGGCAAACACGTGTCTCATTGTACACGTCTCCAAAGTGTTTCCCGGTGAGCTACAAAAATAAACACTGAAAATTACAGGGTTTGGGGTGGAAAATTGTCCAAAGGCATCAGTCTACAGGACAAAAAAAAAAGAAAGAAAGAAAAAAAAAAATCTAGAGAACCACTGTCTTGATATATAATCCTAAAGGGTTGGATCATTTGATTTTTCCGGCCTCGTTAACTTCCGTTTTCCAATTCTCTCCAGAAAAAAAAACCAGTTGAACCCACAATCTTTTCAATCGTAAAACATTGTTTGGTGGAGAACAGGACAAAGAAAAGTAGTAGTGGTGGAGAACATGGGTAACGGGAAGGATGGGGAGCTTATTGAATTGTTCCAATGGTTTCGGTATCTTTTTGGATCAAGCCCTATCAACAAAAAAATCAGCAAAATTTGTTGGAGATCCATTTAGAAGGGCATTGCCCTTAATTGGTTTGGTAAGAACTCAGCGAAGGGTTTTGTTTTAATTTTTGTTTTTTAAATTTCATGACAAAAGAAAACCAAACAGGCTTTTGAATGATTGACTGATGGAGAGAGAGAATGTAAGATGCATACATCTATTATATGTGTGTGTGTGCGGGTATACACATAAGTGTGTGTATTTTATCTAGACATAAATAGGTCATGCTTTTGATTTACCATTCCTAACTAATATAACTTGACTAAAAAAAAAGTTGCTGCAGTGGGTTTGCAGAATAAAGCACTTTGAATCTCAGAATTTTGTTTTTCCTAGCACAGTCCAATTTGCTATAATATTATTTTATACACAAAGTTTTTTTTTTTTTTTTGGTCTGTCTTTATAAACTATTATAAGTACTATTTTTGTTATAATTCAAAATAGATATTTAGTATAAAGTTTTGCTGTTAAATATTTGTTATTTAGTAAAATATGAATTTTTTTCTCTATTGTAAACATTGTCTGGAAAAATATTAATATGTTTTTATCACAGTCATTCTTAATATTAAAAAAAAAGAAAAAAGCACTTGTGGGGTTTTTTTGGTTATGAAAGTGGTGCTGTGTGAACATGTGTTTCAGTCATGTGGTTTTTAATGTGTATATAATATTATGTCACATATTAAAATGAATGTTGTGTATTTTGTGATCTTAAAAAATAATCGATGTGGCTATTTTATAGACTTCCATAATAAAAAGAGTTGAATCTCCAGACATTCGTCTCTTATTTCGAGTCTGCCTGTCACCTTTTGAGTGAGGGATAAAAGCCCTTTACATCTAGGGGCTCTGCCAACCTATAAATATTGGGCTACATCCTAATTTGCCTGCTCTTGGGGTTCCTTGCACTCCTCTCTGAAACTGGCTACGGTTGATAAAGGGCACTGGGCGAGAAGGACCATGCGTCTGATCCCTTTTGGCAATTCGATTCCTCTGCAAGCAGGCTATGTTCCTGACGAGGGCCCTGTTCCTACAATCAGATCCATATGGTCAGACCCTTGTACCCTTCCCTACCGAGCCTCAATCGTGCTGTACACAAGTGCAAAGGTTTTTCAGAATTGCACCACTCTTCGGCATTGGAGAACGATGTGGAGTTGGCAGCCCTGGTGCCCTGAGTTGTCCTGGGACAGGCCCAGCGTGGGCACTGCTAGTGCCAACTCCTTCACCCACTCAGTCCACCCAGAGGGATGCCTGCCAGGGAGAAGGGAATTCAGCCTCAGTTGACCCAACCTGTGGCCCCTGTGGTAGAAACACTGGGTTTTGTGATGGGGACATACCCCCGCTACTCCATGATGACCAGAGCAGAGCTTGCCACCCCCCACAATAAGGTGGGCTGCCCTTTCCCCCTTCTTTGCAGGGCTGCCCTCCCTGACAGCTGGCCCCCACATCTGGCTGAGCTCCTCCTTATGCCCCCTACACCCCCGCCCAGATCACTTGGGCTGGGTGCTCCTGCCCTTTCCCTTGCAGAGGGCCACACTGTATGGGATGCTCTTTCCCTAGTTTCCCTTCATCTGTCCTTTCTCCCCCCATCTTTTGTCTGTTGTCATGTCCCCCCTTTTATCTGGCTGCTCCCTTCTACGCAGAGACCCCTCCTTTTAGCTGGCAGATCCCCTTCCCCTTTTCCTTATCACTCCAAAAGTCCCTTACTCCCCACTGCCGGCTGCCCCGCTCCTGCCCATATCACCCCTATCCCACTTCCAGAAATGACAACAGAAGCTCTTCCAAGGCTATGGTCCTCCACCCCACCTGCGATCATAGAGAAACAGCTCAAATGGCCACTTCTGTGGTGCCACTCTGGGCCTTTGCACATCTCTCATCTCTATGGTTGTGGGTGAAGGCTATACTCTGGTTCAGCACTCTGGGCTGGGGCATCGTTCTGGTTTGGAGTCCTCCCAAGTTGTAAAGCAGCAACCTAGTGGGCATGTCTACACGTCACTGTATGGCACATTGCTACGGTGCCATGCTTTAGTACTGCCCTTTGGAAGCACAGCGCACGTATGGGTGGTTACTGTGTGGCGCACAGGTACATTTTGCTGCTACATTGCCGTAGTGGAGCACTATGCCCAGGAAGCGCACTGCTATGGCGATATAGCTGGCAATCACGTGTAGACATGTGTGATCGCTATGTCACTGTAGCATGCCGTGCAGTGATGTAACGCATCATTATATCACTGTAGGGCGATGTGTAGATGCACCCAGTGTGTCTGCCCCTCCTTTGCACCCAGTGACGGCAGAAGGATCGGGTCCAGGCCTGAGTGCAAAGGCCAAGGGCCTAGTGATGGCTCTGCCAAAGACTCCTTGGAGCATGAGATGGGGTAGGGCTCTGGGGAGCCCACCTGGGGCAGAAGGGGGATGCATGGGGGAGTTGTTTGGCACGGGGCGGGGGGCACTGCTGGGCCCAGAACAGGGAGTTGAGGGGTGGGGTAGCTGTGCATGGAGGAGGGGCATTTTTTAGCCCAGCCATGGGAGGACTGAGGGTGGGGGTGCTTTATGTGTATTGGATTGGCAGACCAATGCTCTACCAGTTGAGTCACAGGGGCAGCTAGGGAGAGGAGGGAAGGGGCAGAGATACCAGCTATTTTTATTTGGAGGTGAAGCCAAGTTAGGGAGACGACGTAGAGGAGAGGTATTCTCCTTTGCTTTCAGCTGCACCCCCCTTGTTCCCTCCTTTGGCCAACTCAACCCGCCCTCACCCTTGCAATGTCAGTAGGTTTGTCCCTCATGTCGACCTCCTGCCCTGAGTCTGGTTCTTCTCTGTCCCGACACAAGCCCTATCAGGGCTGGGTTGAGTCTGTGTGAGCGTGTGGAGGGGTGGTGGTCAGGGGTCAGGTGTGTTTGTGTGTGCTGACGCTGGGTCATCTCTTCCCAAGATGCCGACATCTTTGAGCATCGTGGGGTGCTTCAGAGCAGTACGGATGGGGAACCACGTAGCAGCTCTCAAACCATTACATGCAAAGGCAAGGTGAGCGTGATCAAACACCCGCTGTGATTGTCCCTGCATCCCTTCCCCTAACTTGACCCCAAAAACCTGTGTGAGAGCCCCCCACAGGACCGGCTGGCTTTGACCTGCTGTAGACTGGCATCGCACAAGGCGGTGGATAACCGATACCATTAGGCATGAATGCCTCAGGTGGAGAGTGCCATGGAAAAAGTCCTGGCAAGTGTTTCTGACACCTAATGAGCATGGCCTTGGGTGTGTTAGAAATGCTTTTAGGTGTGTATTCAGAGTCGGATGAAAGCCAGAGGGATTCTGACCTTGCCTCTGCCCGTAAAGGGAGGGCTGGAAACCAGCAGGCTGCTCTTTGCCACGATTGCATTCAAAAGAAAGAGAAGTCCTCAGGAATTAATAGAGCCCTTTACAGTTCACTGGAAAATATGACCAGGCCTCCCAAGACTGTGCCCCTTGAACACAGCCAGACAATCCCAGGCTCCATTCCCTCCCTTCAGTGCTTTTGAGTCCCGACTTTCTTGCCGAGCAAAGGCCCGTTAGGGAAGCATCCTGCCAGCGATGAACCTCAAGGACCCGCTCCATCCGCCGCCAAGAACCAGCCCAAGGTTTTACTCATTCATAGCTAGATCCAACTCCCAGCCTCTACCCAAGCTGAAAGGGGCCAGTGTGTCACCTCCTTGCACTTTTTCCCTTCCAGCCCATGATGCGTTTATAATACCCGTCTGTCACCTACTTAATAGTGGAGAAGGTCATTTCCTTTTGGCCTTTTCTCTCTGGGATTTCTTTTCCCCCCCTTCGTTTTTATTTATTTTTTATTTATGGCTTTACTGAAAAGCTGCACCACCCCTGGAGAGAGATGATGTGGCTAACTTTGCTCCAACAGAAGCACACAGCTTTATAGCTTGGTCTCGCGGGGGCTTCCATATGGCACGGCAGGTCAGTCCTACGAAGTGTACTTTCCATTCGGCTCCGGGACCGACTGAGTTTCACGTTACTCACTGGGTTTTAACTTTAGCTGAACTTCTGGAAAGTTTCTTTTGAAAGGTTTGTGTGTGTGTGCGTGTGTGTGTGCATGTGTGCGTGTGTCAGTGGAGAAAGGGTATTTTCTGAACGTGGCCCCTCGAGAGCCTTCGGCCTGTGAAAGGAGCCGGGCGGCGGGAGCAGGTTTGCTTCCCCTTGCTCTGGCTGAGGTATGGCTTTAATTTACAAGTCAAGAATAGGCTTTAGGCTCCAGGCTTATTCATGACATTCCCAGCCAGGGACGGTTGCAGCGGGACAAATTTAAAGGGACAATGGCAGATTAGGAAGGGCCAGCGTTTCACTAAGCAACTGTGTCGAGGAACAACTTTAAAAAAAAAAAGGTTTCAAATGCAGGGTTTTGGGTTGCTTGAGTTTATTTTTGCAACTTAAATGTAGCTCCTAGGAGCCCTGTGTGATTCAGGTACCTCCCTCCATGCCTGAGCCACAGAGGTCAGGTGTTTGCTGGAGCTGGTAGTTACAGGAGTTGGTCGAGGTAGATAGTAGCTCTGGAAGTCATCCGTTTAGTCCTCACTGGGCGTGTCTACATGTTCTTTAATGCGCAGTAGTTGCACATTGAATTTAGTGCTTGCTTAAATAAGGACTAACTAAATGTGGCGTTACTGCACCGTAGTGCCAGCGAACGGTTTTTTTTGTGATGCTTACTGCGTACTAGGCTAATACTACTATGCAGTAGCGTATTAGCACGGTTTTTGCCCGGCACGCTACTGCACAGTATTATTAGGCTACTGCGCATTAAGTGTCTTGTGTAGATGCGCCCACCGATGACTTAGCTTGAGAGTTGTCACACAAGTACTGTTGGATTCAGTGGGGTGCGTCTCTTGATTTTGGTGGTTTCTGGGTTTTTGGCTAGGTACGACACATGATTCAGTTGATCCTGTCCGTTATCCTGTCCTGCCCGTGGTCAGTGCCATGTACTACTGGTGTAGTAAAACATTAGATAATTTGCTCATCGATGGTCTCTCATAGAGCCTGGCATTAGCACAAAGTTTAACAGCCCTGCCAAAGTTGTGCCACTAATTATGATACCTGCATATTCTCCACAACCGTCGTCAAATTCCCACTGCTAAGATTACTCAGGCATGGCAGGAAGCAGAGTAAATGGCAAGTGAATGGCCAGGGGGATTATCTTGGGAACGTCATTTTTCCTGTCCCCAGCATAAAGATTTCCAACACCGGCTCCAGCCTGAAATGAAGATTTGAATTAAGGTCAGCTTATTAAGACTCCTAAAAATCATAGCATTGGGAGGGACCTCAAGAGTTGTCTTGGCTCACCTCCCCTGCCCAAATGCTTGGATCCTGACTTATGACTTTATGGTACATTCCTGATTAGTGAAAAGCTCTGGGGTTCAGACTGGATATGACAACCCAAAAGCAATAGGCTTTTTTGCACGGATGCGGAAGGACTGGGGTAGGAGGAACGTCTGTGTTTTAAGCAATCGATGTACCCCTGCGACGTGAAAAGGGTTACTGTTTGAAAAGTGATTTCAGCAGAAATGCCCTAGTGAGTGTCTCTGCTTGCTTCCTCCCAGCGATTTCACTGCACGATTGCTGAACTTTGCAAGTACAAAGGATGGGTTTTTTAAAAAAAATCTGTCAGTGCTGCCCACAGCAGATCTGAAAATCGTTATTTTTCATTGTTTGAATTGTTATAGTGCTTTATGATCGCGTGCTCTGGGCTAACATGTCACAAAGAGCTGAACCCGGTCCTGAAGGATTTAAACTGTGATCTGCTCTTTTCATTTCTAAAGCACATCCGCTGCAGCCTTGACTGCAATAGCCCAGCTGCAGCTGATGGTACGAACAATAGCAATTCTGCCTTCCAAGTCCAGTTGAGGAGGCCATTAAAAATGCACGAGACAAAAGAAAACGATTGTCTGTGATGCTATGATTAAGAAATAACTATTATAGCAGGTAGGCAAAAGAAGCATGGATGTGCTGCCGGAGGAAAAAGAGACCTGGACACAGTCGGATTTGGCCAGAACAACTCTCTGCAACATATTTGTTAGGGTTATGTCCAGACCCATTTTAAATGACCCTGGTGACAAAATTCCCACCACTTCCCCGGGGAGGCAATTCCTCACTTACAGCATTCGGAAACTATTTCTCCATTTCAATCTAAATTTCCCTTTGCTGTGTTGAACAGGAGCTCGATTTAGCCATGCTTCAGAGGCCTCCTACGCTTCCCTCCTGTCCTACCGGGTATCCAGCCACACTTTGAACCACCCTCCATTCCCAAGTACGCTCTTTGGTGGGAACGAGGGGGGATTTTAAGTTGCTTTCCATAGAGATGGATTTTGATATTACCCACAGAAAGGGTCCCAGTGACCACTGGAGGCATTGGGGGGGGGGGGTTAAAATAGGGCATCGTGGGGGAAGAGGGACAAGAGGTCTGCAGCTTTGTTTCTTAAAGTGATCAATATAGAGATTCAGTGAAAGCAAACCCCTCTGCTCTGGACACACTGGCTTTGGGCATCGGAAATTAGTCTTTATGTTTGGCCCATGGGCTCCTTCCTTGATTGTGCCATGCAGGTTAAGGCAGGGAGATAACTCGTGGGCAGATGTTGGGCGGCACAGGGCATGGTGTTTGCTCTGGGACCTAAGAAAGAAAACGGTCCGTCTATGATCATGAGTCAGAATAGCAGATTGTTGTCAAATTTTTCCCACCATTTGTCTTCCCACAAGAGATGTTACCTGCTCTAATACTTGCTTTGTGGCTACAGTGATAGAAAATGAGGGTTGGAGGGAGCTCAGGAGGTCACATCCAGTCCAACCCCTGCTCCAAGCAGGACCAGCCCCACCTACATCATCCCAGACAAGGCTTTGTCTACCTGGGGCTTAAACACCTCCAAGGACGGAGACTGCACCACCTCTCTAGGTGACCTTTCCAGTGCTTCACCGCCCTCCTCGTGAGAAAGTTTTTCCTAATATCCAACCTCACCTTCCCTTGCTGCAGCTTGAGCCCATTGCTCCTTGTCCTGTCGCCTGCCACACAAGCAGCATATTTCAGTCTCCAGGGTTTATAATCTTTATGCAGAAAACATCTTTTTTTTAAATCTCTGCCAGGCATCAAATGTGATTTAGACACTGTTTTAAAATACTAAGTGAAGTAATGCAAAGATGAGTCTTTGGGTCCAAGAGGATCATCAGTTTGTTCTGTTATGGCCAAGACAGACAACAGCCTGTATTCTCCATATTTAAATTGAATAGCCAGCTTCTTGGCGCAGAAGGTGTACATTTGTACAGCACAGAGCACATGTAGACTTCATTCAAGTAAGATATACCTATTTAATAAAGTGTGTTGTTAAGCCGTGCAAGAAATTCAAATCAGACATTGAACCTATCTGAAAACTCTCACAAACCTCACAGTACGTGGACCTTGCAAGTTAAGGTCACATAAATAACTCTGACCCCAATTCACTCGCATTAACCCATAAATAGACACATTCTCAAAGACCAGTGTCCAAACAACCTTAACTGTGCCCCTCGGCTTGTGTTGCCGCTTTACGGCCGTACCCAGCTTTCAACATCGTCAATGGGAGTCTGTCTTCAAGCTTTGTTGAAAGTTGGATCAGGATCCTCCATGCTTTTTCAACATTGCGAATATGGATAGACCATGTGTGTATATTTGTTCTGACGTATTGTGTTCGATCGTTTGTTATGGCACGAACAGTTCCTCTTTCAGTGTAAGGAACACAGTTTTATCTGGCATAAGAGCTATGTTTAGTCTGTGTTCATACACAGCTTTTCCTTTAACGATATTTGTCTAATTATGCCTGCTTGGAATTACTCTGCACTGTAGGAAAAGATTGCATTTTTGGATGTGCGCGTGGCGAAGGGTTACATAGAATAACATGAGATCAGTGGAGAAATGCAGTTCAGGTACTCTTGAATTGTTGAAATGTCTTTGGCTTTGGGCATTGTGAATTGCATGGAAGGTGAAATATAAAATGAAGAGTCTTATTAATCCTGGATTATTCTTAACCAGCATCTTGGCTAATAGTGGGGATCGTTAGAGTAGAGAGTATTAGTCTCCAGACCAGTGGTTATAAACCTTTTTTAGACTTGTTGCACCCTTTGGAAATCTGGCTCTGAGCTTTCATTCTCTTTTTGACCACCAAAAAAAATACTAGACCAATTCTTCTGCAGATTTCTTTTTGCAGAAAAGGACCTTGGTGTTACAGTGGACAGTACGTTGAACACAAACCAGGAGTGTGCCCTTGTTGCAAAGAAGGTTTACGGCATACTGGGCTGTATTAGTAGAGACAGAGGTGCCGAGTACGTGGGGGCCTGAGGGCCCTGACCCCCCTCGGGAAGAGGGCTGTCACCTGAAATACATAAAACTTTCCATATGTCCACCATCTTAGGCTTCCCCTAGCAAAAATAAAAGCCGGTGCATATGGTAGGAGCATTGCCAACACGTGGAGGGGAGTGATTCTTCCCCTCTATTCGGCACTGGGGAGGCCACATCTGGAGTCTGGTGTCCAGCTGTGGGCCCCCACTACAGAAAAGATGTGGGCACAGTGGAGAAGGTCCAATGGAGGGCAACAAAAATGGTTCAGGTGCTCGGGGACTGGACTGGTGAGGAGAGGCTGAGGGAACTGGGCTGATTTAGTTTGGAAAAGAGGAGATTAAAGGGCCATTTAATAGCAGCCTTCAACTCCCTGCAGGGTAGTTCCCAGGAAGATGGAGCTAGACCAGGGCAGACAAAGCCCATCCGGTGGGCTGGATCAGGCCCACAGTGGACTCCATTTCCCAGCAGCCCCTGCCCGTGTCGCTGCGGCCAGTTTCCGTGGAGACCCCAGGAGTGGCGGGGCTGTGACAGGGTGGGACCAGGGTTTCCATGGAAACCAGCCCCAGCAGTACTGCCAGGACGGGAGCTGCTCCGGGGCTGGGGTCGTGCGGTGGTGACCGCGTGGTCTGCAGCTAGGGCAGAGCTACGGTTCGAGCAATGGGCTCAAGCTGCAGCAAGGGAAGTTGAGGTTAGATTTTAGGAAAAACGATCTCACACGGAGGGTGGTGAAGCACTGGAACAGGATCCCCAGAGAGGTGGTGCAGTCTCCATCCTTGGAGGTGTTGAAGACCCGGGTAGACAAAGCCTTGGCTGGGATGATGGAGTTGGGGCTGGTCCTGCTTGGAGCAGGGGGTTGGACTAGATGTGACCTCCTGAGATCCCTCCAACCCTCGTTTTCTATGATTTTATGATTCTGTTGCAAAGAACTGGAGAGGACACAGCGGGTCACAGTGGTTTCTCACTAGGGTTTCCTAGTTGAAATCTCTAGGTGTAACTCGTGACTCAAGCACAACCTTCTACGATCCGATGTGTAGGCATTTGGGCACCTAACGGTGCCATGATTGCGTGGCCCCTTGCGACACCCTTAAGAGGCTCTCATGGCATCCCAAGCTAGTTGCTCTTCTAGAGCCCTGTCCTGTGCACAGCGTGCATAACACACAGGGAAGCAATGGGTTACACTTGTATGTGGTGATGGTGATGCCTGTCCCTTTGCAATGGGATGGAGACCCAGCACATGGTGATGACTTTTGGTCCCTAAAGACCCGGTACTGGATTTTACCCATGTAGGCTATAAACAACTCCCCATATGCAAGAGGGAGGGATTAGTTCACCTGGAGGTGGAAGCACCTGGACAGACAGCGCTCAAACCCATGAGGTAGAAATGAATCTCTCCAAACGTCATTGCTAAGCATCTTGAGCCAGCCAGTCCCTACCCGGCAAATTTACTTCCAAGCAACCCTCTTGTGCATCAGAACGACTTCTGCAGGAGTCTTATTAAGATGGATGTTATCGCATCTATTAATAAAGCAGAACATTTTCTTTGCTGGATGTTAATCACTGAGTGGATGACACTCAGTGGCACAATGAGCCTTGTGGGCGAATCTGCAGCTAGGAAGATCCTGAAATAAATGTGTGAAATGACTCTCAGTGGACCATTAATGAATGCTCTTCTGCAAATAGGGAGCTGTATAAATGATCTCAGAAGGGACAGGCTATTTTTCATCCTTGAGGGGCCCTTTTTACAGAACAGCCCTATAACCTTTAATGAGGTGGAGTCCATCAGGGGTCTATAGAAACGAACAAAGTTTTTTTTCTACAACTTTCTCAAATCGTCCTACAGAATTCAATAGCAAAAGCACAGTTCGCCATTAAATCTGATAGGAAGAGTCACAAAAGTTCAGGGGGCTGTCATTGTTTATTAAACCCCATGGGATATATTCCACCTTTCATCACTCCCCATCCAAAATTTCATGGGTCCTTTCTCAGCTTTCAGCATCGTTTCACTTGTATTCTGACATGTCACAGGACGGCTTCCACAGTTGTGTTTCCCTTTCTGCCGTGACGGACAGATCAAGCATCCAGCATTTACTACAGGCCTTGCAACGTTGCAATAGTAGTTTGTGCTGCTGCTGCCGCATCCCTTTGTGTCATGCAATACCCAAGCCCATTCTCGTAGGTAGTTGCTGTGCGTAAGGATTTAAGTTGCGTGTTGCTGCATAGAAGTGGTTAGCTGTGTTGGTCTGACGGCAGGCAGAAGGTGGGTCAATGTGGCACAGAACTGGTTCAGAAAGGTGGAAGCTTTTGTAGGCAACAACTGACTTAGTTTGATTGCTGCGTGGACCCAGACTAGAATTAGCCATCGTCTGCACAGCCTTCGCCACTGGATATAAAAGAGATTCCTCTTGACGGTGGTAGCTGAACATCTATTTTTTCCAAGGACCTCCATTAACAACCACTGTAATTGCAAAGACATTGCTAGATCCAAGATCCATTCATCAAGGAGCGGTGGTGAACACACACACACACACACACACGCATGCACGCACGCACGCATGCACGCACGCACGCACACGCACATGCACACACACACGCACGTTTGATTCTCCCTTTTAGGGAATAGCATACAGATACATTAGCACACTATAACTCTAGAGATCACCAGAAAACTCCCAATCTCTGAATGTGAAAAAGAGTTTACAGAAGCATAGCATCACAGACAGTGAGGGCTGGAGGGGAGCTCAGGCGGTCACATCTAATGCAACCCCCTGCTCCAAGCAGGACCAGCCCCAGCTACATCATCCCAGCCAAGCATAGGCAACTGGTAAGGAGGGGCACAGGGGGGCATGTGCCCCCCCTGACAGAGCTGTCCCTTGCTGCTGATGCTGCTGGCAACTTCTGAGGGCACTCCCCCCCCCCCCCCCCCCCCCCCCAGACTCAGGAGGCACCAGTTACCCATGCAGCCAAGGCTTTGTCTAGCTGAGACTTAAACACCCCCAAGGATGGAGACTCCACCACCTCTCTGGGGATCCTGATCCAGTGCTTCACCACCCTCCTCATGAAAGTTTCTCCTAATATCCAACCTCAACTTCCCTTGCTGCAGCTTGAGCCCATTGCTCCTTGTCCTGTCATCTGCCCCCACTGAGACCAGCCCAGCTCCATCCTCTTTGCAACCCCCTGCAGGGAGGTGAAGGCTGCTATTCAGTCCCCCTCAGTCTTCTCTTCTGCAGAATAAATCAGCCCATTTCCCTCAGCCTCTCCTCACCAGTCCTGTCCCCCAGCCCCTGAAGCACTTTTGTTGTCCTCCCCTGGACTCTCTTTAATGTGTCCACGTCCTTTCTGTAGCATGGGGACCACAACTAGACGTAAGACTCCAGATGTGGCCTCACTAGTACCAAACAGAGGGGAAGAATCACTGCCTTTGATCTGCTGGCAACGCTCCTACCAATGCAGCCCAGGGTGCCGTTGGCCTTCTTTGCAACAGGGCCACACTGCTGGCTTATATTCATCTTCTTGTGCATTGTAACCTCCAGGTCCTTTTCTGCAGAACTGCTGCTTAACTAGTTGGTTCCCAGCCTGTCCTCGTCCTTAGCATTACAAGACTGAGTTTCATTCTCACTTTGAACTTGTCAGCTGCAGCTTCCAGCCATTGATTCTTGTCAACTCTTTTTGCTACTAGGTTAAAGAGCCCTTGGGTGCATCTACACGAGATGCTAGATGTGCAGTAGATTAATTCTACTGTGCATTAGTGCGTCATGGCCAAAGTCATGTTAATACACTAATGCACAGTAGAATTATTCTACTGCACATTAGCGTCACTTAAAATGTGTGCGCCGGTGCATAAATGAATTAAGTTTAATAATTACATTTAGTACCTGTAGTAAGTAGTTATTATTACTTAATGCGGTACTAAACTCCATGCAGGTACTGCGGCGCATTAATGAACGTGTAGACGCGTCCCTTTAGAACCTAGTCTTTTTTCCCAGTAGAGGTACTTCTCTATGTATAGGTACTTCTTTCTGAGATGCAAAACCAAATGAGCCCTGTCAATCCTTCATTACAAAGTATTTTCTCCTGCTCTTAAATTGTCTTTGTGATTATTTTCTGTATTGATGCTGATTTTTTTTTTCAAAAGTCTTTTGAAAAATGTGGATACAAGACTCATATTTCATGATGGGTCTGACCAGTGCTGTGTACAGAAGCAAAATTACCTCCCTGCTTTTACTCATTACCTGGTTGTTTCCATTAGCTGTTTGGGTCACATCATCTCGCTGAGAGCTCATGTCAAGCTATCCGTCCGTTATGACTCCGAGCCCTTGAGGGAGCTACTGCTTTTGCGGATTCAGTCTGTGACTGGCTTCAAGTCCTTGTTTTTATTATCTGACTACTTTATTTAAAACAGTTTAGTGCCTCTAAACATCTGGATGGCTCTGTATGATTGCCTTATTGTCCTTGTTATTTACCATTCTGCCCATCCTCAAATCATATATCAATCTGATTGGCAATGATTTTCCCTTTCCTTCCAAAATACTGGTGGAAATCGTGAATGGATTGAGTCCCTTTTTGGTTTTGGGATGCTGGTTGTATTTCAACGTACGTGTCATCTGTTGTGTCAATTCTCCGGCAGGACGCTGACCCCCACTATAGATATTATTTATAGGGGAGCTGTGGTAGACCCGTCATGGGCCGTCAACATGAAATGGCTTTCCTTTGGGTGGCTATTGGCAAAACCATTGACTTTGAGTGACTCTCTACGCAGAGGCTGGTGTGTATTTGGGAGTGGGAAGTTGGAGAATACAAAAATCTGCAGCAGGAGATAAGGCATAGGGAAGATGGGAGGGAGTATTTAAAAAACCAAGAAAAGAAATGTTTGCTAAAATCATGAATGATTTTGTCACCGGAGACAGAAAATGGAGTTGGAGAGAGTAGACTAGCAAGTTGGTCTCTTCTTACTATGCTGGCTCAACCCCAGGATGTAAATGGGTGGTGGAGACACCGAGAGTGATTGCAGTCAGGAGCAGGGGTTTGCATGAGATCTGTATCTCTCCTGTGCGTTTCATGAGACAAGGTGTGTATGGATAAGACATATGTTTGCTAAGCCTTTGTTTCCTTGCTTTGCTGCCAAGTGGAAGGGTGTAAGTAGAAAACCAGATCTGTCCCTGTCCGGTGGACTCTGCACTGGGGGAGGGATTTGTCTATGCAATTGGAGAGGGTCCGAACAGCCAATTCTGGGCTCTCGCGGGCCAGCCTGCAGGTCCAGCTGCCCAAGGAGGACATCAAAGCATGGGGCCTGGGTCCTGCAGTGGACACGAATGATCCAGACCTAGGAACAGTTGTCAGTCTCTCCTTAGACCCAGGGGGATTAGCAGCATGTGGCATTCAGCAGCAGGGTCCCGGTATCCATGCAGAGAAGGGATCTGGGCCAAGTTGTGACATTTGTACCCTAAACTGGCTCTTGAGGTTTCCACAAAGCACGGCATCAGGAATAACGGGAGTGATTCAATGTCAGTCGCCATTAGCCACCACCAAGGCACCAGCCCAGCATCAGCCCAGTGCTTATGTCACTCCTGTCCTTAACTCATATGCGTTGGGCTTATGGTACAGATGTTTCCTGTTGGTCTTCTCGGCAATGGGGGGGAAGATGGGGGTTGCCTTTTTGCATTTATGCTTCAGAAAGGACTTTGCAGAGTGAGAGGAGATTCAGTGCTGTTCATGGAGAAGGACAAGAGGTGTGGAGAAAACCTCTGGGAAGAGAGTTTCTCAGAGGACCAGCCATGTACCTTAGGATGGGAATGACTAAGAGAGGGTGGAAGTACTTAAAATAATGACAGGTCTGAAGAAGGTCACTTCTGCTCTTCACTCATAGCACAGGAGATGAATCCTTGTGCTTCAGGGTTTAAATTAATCTCTCAGTCTTGAGCAAGATGAGACCGTGATGAGGCCACATCATCCCACACCTGCCCTTGTGAGGGCTTGGGCATCTTCCTCTGAAGCACTCGATCCGGTATAGTGTTCCTTATGTACCCAACAGGGGACAAAGCCAGTATGAGATGAGCCAACAGATGTGTGAGAGAGACACAGAGAGAAGAGGAAAGTTGGACTTGATTCACTTTGGCTGGAAAAAGCAGACCATCTTATAGGAAAGGGGTGCATTTTGTATCCGTATATACATTAAGCTTCCCCCAGCTCCGCTTAGCTAGGTGTCCTGGTGTGTCCTCCTAAAAAGAGCTGGCATTGGCTAGGGCTGAGCCACGTTGGCTGAGACGTGCTTTGATTGCTTTATTACACTTCCTTGGGAGGCCATGCTGCCTGGGTTAGATAGTAAATCCTGATGGAAAATTAATCTGCCTCCTCGTGCAAAAAGCCCATGGAAGGTGATGGCATGAGCATTGCCGAAGTGAATTTTCATTTGGACCGCGTGATGCTCTTGGTTACCCCAATGTGGATCAAGGAACGGCAGCATTGACACCAACCAAATTGTTCAATGGGTGTGAATGGAAGGTGGATTTGACCCTTTGCGGTAGAGACAGGCTGAGCCTTGCACACCCAGGACCGGGTTTTGCAACTGGCCCCTGCTTTTACACAGGGCTGAGTCCAACCCTTGAATCCAGTCTGCCTCTACAGCAGCATGACAGCTTTGCATGACAGTAGCCTGAATTAGCATGAGAACCAAATTGAATGTGGAGTTGTAAAAATACAGACGCAGTCCCTGTCCTGAGGATCTCTCTCCCTAACACCGCTGCTTTAACGGCGGGTCGGAAAGCACAGAAGCTGCTCCGCCAGTCGAGCTCAAATGTCCGCTTTATATCACGGGCAACTTTTCTGTCTATTAAAAGAACAGGGCTCTGGGGTAGCAGACGTGGTCAGGTCCGCCGAGCAGACAAAGTGAACGTGGTCATTTGTCTCAAAACCTCTGAAATGCCAGCCGAAATCTCCAGGCTGCCCGGTGCAGACAGCAGAGGAAGAAAAGCACCAGCCCAGCCCTCAAGAATGAGTTCAAGACTCAAGGCACTTCCTGACCTTGCAGATTGTGGTTTATTTACGCTGTGGGTGCTGCCGTCCCAGCTGGGAAACTTTCCACAGCTGGCAGAGCCGCAGACTCGGAAAGAAAAGGCCACTTGGGTTCTCTCTTTATTTGTATTGACCGCCAGCTAGGGAAGGATCAACCTCATGGGTAGCCTAGGGATCATGGCCAAATATCTCTGTTTATGGGCCACTGACACAGCAGTCACAGCATGCATAACCTGCAATGCTTTGCTCTCAGAGGGCTTTAAGTTTGAGGGTCTTCAGATTATTTATGGGCATGAGTGAATCAAACTCCCCCCTCCCCACCCACATCCATGCACCCTGAGGAAGGGATTATGATCTCCATTTTTCAACCGGGGAGACTGAGGTACAGACCGTCTTGCTGAGGGTCATTGTGGAGGTGAGCATCTGAGAAAACTGAAGATGCATCATTGAGTTTCCCATTACCACCAAGACCCTTCACCTCTAATATGAACTCAATACAGAGAAATATTTGGGGTAATGCTTCCCTCCCTCCATCATTTGTCATTCCCATGAACCTCGGGCACCGGGAGCAGAGGTGGAAACGGCGGCACATCTTGAGGGCTGTTCCAGTGGTGCTGGTGCCTTAGGTAAAATCAGAGAGAATTGGAAATTGAAGCCAAGAACCTGTCCTTTCATCCTAATTCTCTACATGCAAGAGATCCAGTTAATCAGGACTCGTGGTAGAGGTGATATCTTTTATTAGACCAACAAGATTTTTGCAAATAAATTTCTTTAATTGGAAGCTTTGGGGCACAAACACCCTTCTTCTGGCATAGGAGAAAAGAGTGTAGAAGTTCTCCTTGGTAGAAAAGAAAGTTCATATTTCATAGGATTTCACAGAGGAGTCAATAGATGGAAAACTCCTGAAGCTTGTCTTTACTCTTTCTGTCTAATTGCACAGGCATATTCATTCCTTCCTCACTTTCATTGGTGTAACTCAGTTAATGTTACTGGTGTTGCTTGTGATTTATGCCAAAGTAAGTAAGTAGAAAGCAGGGTAGCTTTGCACCTTATAAAGTAACCAAAGTGTGTGCGTGTATACAAATGTATGTGTATATATGAGCTACAGGTGAAGAAAGGTTCTGCTAAGATATATAGACTTGCACCTATATATTTTAGATAGATAGATAGATAGATAGATAGATAGATAGATAGATAGATAGATCTATCTATCTATCTGACAAGTTTTTGTGAGCTGTAGCTCACTTTCATCAGACTTTGGTTAGTTGATAAGGTGCAAATCTGTATATATTAGCACAAGCTTTTGTGAGGTGTAGCTCACTGCATCAGCATCTAAAGTGAGCTGCAGTGTGTGCTATATACACACAATATACACCCAACACCTATACCTAGGCCTATACCTATACCTATATGCACACTTTGGTTAGTCTGCTTGACTTCAGACTAATATGGCGATGGTATAAGTAAGGGCAGAGTGAAACTTGTAGTGTTATATATGTAAAACGAGTGAGTGTTAGATCCTTTGGCAAAAGGGGTGCAATATAAGTTAGCAATGGGTCCAGACCAATGCTTAGATCTTGGCCCCAGCTCTGCATTTGACCTTCCTGACTAATTCTCCACCCCAGTGAGTCAGGCGTGTCTCTGTTGAAATGAGTGGAGTTATTTTGGTGTGGCCGGGGAGGTGAAGCTGTGATGCTGAGTTCAATGATACTTGTCTAACTCCACTGTCGTACTCAGAGTCGCCTGTACTTCCTACCACTTCCCCCACCAAAGGAAATGAGGGTGAAGGCTGTTTTTGGGGCTGTGAACAGAGCCTGAGCTTCACAACTGTCTCAGGTTCCCCAGGATGGACCTCAGTGGACCAAGCCTTCAAGGACAAGCAGACTTGGTCCACTGAAGTCCAGCTTAATTTTGGAACAACTAGGTAGCTTTGGAGAGCATATCCCATGACACTTCCCATGAGCCCTTCTTCCCAAGGCTAAGGGCACTTGCTTAGCTTGATGCTTTATTCTCCTGGCTGCCTTTTCATTCCCATCCAGAAGCCAAAGGATCGAGACACTGATCCTAGGAGGACTTCAGGCCCTTTTGCCAGCTTGGAGGATTTGAACGGTTCCCTCTCTCTGCATTGAGGGAAACGTCCAGCCAGGCAGCGGTTATCTCTTGTCTGGAGAGGCAGCGCGATCAGGCACTGGAGAAAAGATTGTAAAGATTTCTACCCAGAACTTTTGCAATCTTTGCTCCGATGCCTGGTGTAAATACTACATGGTTGAGCCGGCAACTTTACTGAGCTTTTTTAATGTCTCCCAACCAGAAGACACGGATGCCCACTGCTCAGAGATGCTGAAACAGCTGGTCGTTTGGGGGGAGATACCTTGCCCCCCTTGTAGATTCTCATTCTGGAAACCATCAAATCCAGGAGAGCTCTGTCAGTGGAGTTGATGGGGTCATTTGGCAGCAGTAGTATGCTGTTATCTTCCACTGGCACACCATGCTGTTGGCTGTGCATGTGTATGTGCTCACCTCTGCCTGCGTCCCTGAACCTGCCCACCTTTGTGAGCCATCTTCATGCACTTCCATGTGCCATCGTGGTTAGGTTGTGGGCCTTGTGCATGTGTGAGTGCTAGTGGATAGCCACACGTGCATCCAGGCATATACACCGGTGAGCCTCCCCCCCTCTGCAAGGCTTCTGGTGCACGTGTGAACCTCACAAATGTGTCTATGTGTCTCCTGCCCTGCAGGCGTGCACATCCCAGTGTGCATCTCTGCATCTGCTATTGCCTGTTTACCGATGCGTGTGTGCAGGCATGTGCCTGAGCGTGCTACGGCCTATGTGTGCGCATGCACCTGCGTGTGTGTGCATGCACCTGCATGCAGGCACCCATGTGCGCATGTGCGTGCATGTCTGTGGAAGGTGTCCACGCATCTGAAGTCTCTTTGGAGCATCAGTCGGTTGTGCTCCCATGCTGCCGCCTGCAGGCTGGATGCGGCCTCGCTGCTCGTGCAGGCAGAAGACGCCTTGCAGAAGTCGATCCACGGCAGCCAAATCCCATATAGGAAACAAATTCCCTAGCCCTGAGTTGCCACTTCCATTCCCCAAGAACATGCAGCTGCCCAGCACTAAATATTTTTTGACGTTGCTATAAACCCAGGGCTGGGTGGCACTGGCAGGCCAGAGCATCCCTCGCTGCCTCATCCAGCTTTCCTCTGCTGCACTTTCCCAGCGCAGACAGAGCCATCTGTGCCAAAGGGCGCTCCCCACCGCCCGCCTCGACGCGACGTGCTGACCGTGGAGCTGGGCAGCACCAGAGATGACTTTGGCAGGAGCCTCTGTCAGAGGAGTGTGTGGGATGGAGAAATGTGAGTCACCCAAGGAGCTTTGCAAAGCAAGCAGAGGCTGAGAGAGTTTGGCTGGCTCGACGTGTGCGTATGTGCGTGTGCATGTGGCGGCGTGCACGCATCGAGCACTATGCGTAGGTAAAGGGCTCTGCTGGGGGGAGGTCTCCTGGAATACGACCAGTGTCGCCCTAGGTTTTTAATTGTTTTCTTCCTAAATTGTACGCAAAAAAAAAAAAAGTATTGGCTTTGGATGTTGCTCATGGTGGGCAGACAGACTTATTCTCAGTAAATGATCATGTAAGTCTCCCTCTCCTGCAGCGTGTCTTTGGCGTGAGTCCTTAGGCAGCGTAAATCTATATCTCCCCATTGACTTCAGTGTAAGTACATAGATACCTGGTGGCTGAGGGGCTGGAGGCTCATTGTTTCCTGCAAAGTAAGCAACTCTTTGGTCTTGTGTGCATCCTGTCCCTATAGCTGGATTTAGAAAGGAGATAGGATCTTCTTGGTGGGGGCAGATGATAGAACAAGAAGCAATGGTCTCAAGCTGCCCCAAGGGATTTGAGGTTGGATATTAGGATGAACTTTCTCACCAGGAGGGTGGTGAAGCACTGGGACAGGCTCCCCAGAGAGGTGGTGCAGTCTCCATCCTTGGCGGTGTTTAAGACAAAGCCGTGTCTGGGATGATGTAGTTGGGGCTGGTCCTGCTTGGAGCAGGGGGGTTGCACTAGATGTGACCCTCTGAGGTCCCTTCCACCCTCCTTGTCTATGACTCTATTACTGAGGCAGCAAGGACTTTTCTATGATTTTAGAAGTGAGGTAATAAGGTGCCCTGGCTCTGCTGAGTGGATGAGCGGATGCAATCCAGATTGCTCCAAAAAACGAAATCCCAGACTTGGATTGGGTTCTTGATACACCACAGAAAAGCAAAAGAGAGAGGCAAGTTCAGGAACACTCCAGTCCCTCCACAGTCATCTGGGCTGAATGTACCTTTTCTTTAAAAAAGCATCAAAATAATGACATTTTGCATTTCTTTGCCAGCTTTAACCTAAATATCTCAATCCCTTCTGCCAGTCTTGCTTCATTGAGATTCACGGTCCTTCTCTGACCAAAGTGGGTATTATTATTATTGTTTCTATTTCACAGATGGGAATATAACTCTGAGTGATACGATTTATCCCAAGTTACATAGACAGTCACTAGCAGAGGTCTGAATGGTGTGAACAAAATAGGAAGTGTTTGTTAAAGGGGATTATGGATCTGTATGTGTGTGTGTGTGTGTGTGTGTGTGTGTGCATGCACCCACATGTGCACATCTGCACATGTCTGAAGTCTCTTTGGAGCATCAGCTTTCCATCCCCAACCTTATTCCCAGCATATGCTAGAGCCTACACTGTGCCTGAGACTCTGGACAGCACACAGAGATGTCTAGCAGCTGAAGAATATACTGCAAGACAAGTTATACGTTGTTATAAATGGTAAGCCCAGAACCTAATTACTAGACTGATTTCCCTTTTCTAATGAAAAAAGGAGCCTTGTGCTCTTGCATTGCAAGATGACACCCATGTCATCCATTGGATTTCCGTTCCACGTTGCATTGCAGCTCTTAAGGACTTTGAACTACATGATTGCGCCTAAGTGCTTGAAACATTTGTTGTGCGAGTGGGGTCCTCTTTTATCCGAGCCTGTACTAAAGCAGCTCTCTGTCTTAATGCAAGGGAGTGCCATAAGAGACAGCCCTGATGGCATAACTTGCAAATGCCTCTGTTTTAGGCTGTAGAAGATAGACAAGGACAGAAGTGGAGCGTTTAATAAGGCTGTGTGATGAGTTAGTAGGGAACTGATTGAGGGCAGATGAGAAGGCCTGAGGCTTGGGGTGCGGGTATAGAGTTAGTGAAGTGGGGTCAGATAGCCAGAGAGATGGCAGCAAAACAGGGAGAATGGAAAGACAGCCTAAGGCAGTGATTTTCAACCTTTTTTTCACTTGTAAACCCCTAAAAATATTTGAATGAAGGTGCAGACCCCTTTCAAATGTAAGTGTGGGTATTCTCATACTTTTGCTTGATCATCTCAGCTGAGCTGAGACAAAGTGGGGAAGTCCACTGCATGCTGTAAAAGCCTGTGGCAAATTCTCAGTGGGCATGTCTACACGTGCTCTTTAATGCACATTAGCCAGTTCTCAGTGGTCGTGTCTACACGTGTACTTTAATGCACATTAGCCTATTTTAATGTGCATTAAAGGGTCACAAAAAACCCATGCACTTTCACTAATGCACCTTAAAATAAGTGAATGCACCTTTTTGTAGTACCTCACAATGGAGGTACTAAATTTAATAGTCATCTTTTGTGGACCCCTCAAACAGCCTGTGGAGCCCCAGGGGTCTGTGGATCACTGGTTGAAAACCACTGGTCTAAGGGAACCAGAACTGGGTTTAATTCCCTGCTCTAGCACAGACATGGTGAGCAGTGGGTTGGTCTACATCAGGGGCGGGCAGTTATTTCAGATGGAGGGCCGCTTATTGAGTTTTGGCAAGCCATCGAGGGCCTCATGACAGGCAGCCAGGGGCAGATAAATATTAATTTTCTAAATTTTTTAGGGGCCCCGTGAGCCAGATAGGATGGCCTGGTGGGTCACATCCAGCCCCTGGGCCGCATTTTGCCTACCCCGGTCTCCATGACCTCTTGAGGTCTCATCCATCCTCATCCACTCATCTCATCCTGCATTTCTATGGGTATCTCAGCTCCCTATTTGTACCATGGGAATACTGGGTATGTCAGGACAAGCACATTCAGCATTGTTTGGTCATCAGATATGATGGTGACGGGACCAAATAAGGAGATGATAGACCCATCTAGGCAGGGAATGGGGATAGCAGGGTGTGCCTTGAAAGGAGGTGGTCAGGGTAGCTGCTGGCCTGAGTTGGCAGACTGCAGGACTAAGTTTGGGGGTTCTTATTTTAGGGAGCTGATATCCTTGCTGAAGAAGCAGCCCTGGTTGGTATGCTGTGGATAATGTCTGTGCTACATATTGTTTATACCTTAGCACAGGTAAGAGGTCACTCGACCTTCCATGGAAACTGAAGCGAGAGTGAATTGAAAGCAGATGTCAGGAAGTGCAAGGCACCATAAATACGTGGAATGCCCCCCACCCCCAGCCATGGTGCCTGAGTCGGTAACACTGGGGTCATTCAAGAAGCAATTAGTTGGCATCCTGCGGTTTTGGGTAGTTAAAAAGGAGAATCAACCCTCATGAGCCAGCTAGGCCTGTTGGAAGGTTTCACAGCCTGGCTGTGTTTGCTTCAAAGGTGCTTACAGTAACAGGGGACTTTGGGATGGAGTGGACCGAGTTTGGGATCAGCTGGTCTGCTTAAATACCTATCAACGTGATGGGAAAGACCTCCATGGGCTTCAAAGAACTTTAGGTCTGGTCATACATCATTGCACTGAAAAGAAACAAAAAAAAGACTCATTGGCGGAGGACAGAAGTTACACATAAACCAGTTTAAGTGATCAGAAACTGGTTTTAAACCTGTAACAGAAGAGAAGCTCAGTGCACATAAGTCAGTTTCAAAATGGCTGAAACTGGTTTAAGATCAACCTGGGTGAATGTAGTATCAGACTTCACTGATTTGGGTCAAACCGGTTTATGAAACTGCTCTCCCAGGCCCCATGCAGGTTCAAGTTAAGACATAGTCTCCCAGCATCCCAGCATGCTTTGCAGCCCAGGGCTGGGTTGGGCTGTCTGCTCCAGACAGCAGGGCTGGCCCTGCCCCTCTGGTCCCTAGCTGGAGCAGTGAGGACTGACTGACAAGTGGGGGCAGGCCTGGCTGGGGATTCAACCCTGTCTGCAGGGGGTGGGAAATGGATTGCACCCCCAGACAAACCCCGGCTAGGGTCTGGGGTTAGGGAGCTGGTGCTAATTACCCCTTCCCCCACTCAAACTTACTGCTGGCTGCAACTGTGGACTACAAATCCCAAATGCACCTGGAAGCAGGAAGAGGAAGTGATGAGCAACCCTGCAGAGTCCTGCTGCTGTAATTCTGGACTGCAAATCCCAGAGACCTTGGGGGCAGCAGGAAGAGGAAAGTGAACACGCAGCCAGAGAGCTGTGCCCCCCAGCTTCTGGCCTTAGCCGCTGCGGGTATGTGGTTGCATTTTCTAGATCAAAGGTAAATGTTTGCTCACTTCTGTTTCAATTTAATCTCTGCATCTTAGACTAACCTTCAAAGACTGAATCGATTTGGCCTCGGGCTTTTTGACCATCTGTACTTAGTCATTAGGTTACCCAGTCTGCCCCCTGTCCTGTGTCCCTGTGAGACCTTTATTAAAGGTCTGGAGATGCATCTTCCACCCTTGCGCTTGGGAAACTATTCCACCTTCTGCGGTTGTGGTTTTCAAGCAGTCTAACGAAAGCATTGGGTGAATGTACTGTTACTTCCTAGGTGTGTCTACACCATGTTAGACTGCAATAGAGCATGTCACCCAAATGACTAGTTCACCTTCTACACATGCTGAAAAGCTGTAATGCTGTTGTTAGAGAGGCTCTAGGCGTGTACCAGTAAGCATGGCCAAGACTTGGTGTGCCCTGGCGATATTCCTCAAAGCGGTCACATTATAGTTTTACAGCACTGGGTGTGCTTGGAGGAAGAGTGACTGGGTGAGGCATGTTTCCATGACCACATTCCCTAGCCTGTTCCCATGTGGTGTAGAGATGCCTGGGAGTCTTCCTGAAAGACACGCTCCAATGCTCAAATTTTCTCAACTCTCAACATTTCTTGCAGCTCAACAGGCCCCTTCAAACTGTCAACCAAAACTATTTTTAAAGGCAATATAAATGGAAATCGCCAACTGTAGACCACTTGCCATAGCTTCAGGGGTCACTAGTGATTTGTGGGCCAGAGCTGGGAAATTGCATCTTCAGCCAATTTGGAAGATAAAGGTAGGAATCAGGTGAGCTCCTCTGGCCTGTGTTATGCAGGAGGTCAGACTAAATGATAATGATCCCTTCTGGCTTTAAGATCTGTTTTTTCCCTCAGCTGCATCCTATTCACAGAATCACAGACAAGGAGGGTGGAAGGGAGCTCAGGAGGTCACATCTAGTCCAACCCCCTGCTCCAAGCAGCACCAGCCCCAACTACATCATCCCAGACAGGACTTTGTCTACCCGGGTCTTGAAAACCTTCAAGGATGGAGACTCCACCACCTCTCTGGGTAACCTGTTCCAGTGCTTCACCACCCTCCTCATGAGGAATTTCTTCCTAATATTTAACCTCAACTTCTCTTGCAGCAACTTGAGCCCATTGCTCCTTGTCCTGCCATCTGCCCCCACTGAGAACAGTCCAGCTCCGTCCCCTTTGAAACCACCCTTCAAGTAGTTGAATGCTGGTATTAACCCTTTCCCATTCCTCTTGTTCATTCCCTCTTCCCTGCACCACCCGTGGTTGGCAAACTGACTGGCTGCAATAAGACCTTTCTGCTAACTCTCACTCTGAAAACTCAAGCCAAACCTGAGCTGAATCACATCTGAGATGAGCTCTGTTCATTATTTCTTTTGTTCATATTACTTCTGCTGTCTTTGAGAACCCACCATGCCACAAGAAAGGTTATCCTCATGGTATTGTCAGCCCATCTGGGAGCAGGAAGGTCTGGCCTTCTTAGCAGAAAGGCTGTGGCTGGGAGACTTCCATCCGTTTCACAGGCACAAGAAATTACGCAGCCTTTGCCCCTGCTCTCTGCAGTTTCCTACTGCATATTCAACTCGCGTGGAATGCCTTGAGGTGCTGTCATCACTGATGAAAATGCAGAATGAGAGAGGCAGGGATGCCAGCTGGCCGTCTGGTCCTGGAGATGTGTTTCCACTTATTAATATAAATAAATCGGCCTTCCCGTTCTCCAGCACATGAGCACCCTGCTCCACTCCTTATTGCGTGGTCACTACTGGAAGATGTGTCCTGGGGCAGGATAATGGAGAACTGGGTAGTACAGTTTGGCTCACAACTGTATCAGGCCATTTTGTCAGTGGCTTGGGCCAGTGTATTGGGCTGGGAAGACAGAAGGGAGCGGCTACAAGAGAGTTTCTCCCCAGACCCTGAACCCTGATTCCTGTGCGGTCCATACTCAAGTGTAGCCTTGCTCTTTTTTTGTCAGCTGGGTTGCTCTGATGCTGGGTGACAGTATATGTGTATGTGCATGTATAGCTGGATGTGCTAGGTCACCTGTTAGGGGTATCCAGTAGAAGGTATTATGGGTTGATCCTTTAGGTAGCTGAAAAGTGTACCGCAGGGATGGTTCTCCTTTGACATGGACTATGAGGCTTCTGAATTGCCAGGCCGGGTTCCTCAATGCTAAGACAGAAGCTGCCTGCTTCAAAGCACCATGACATCTCCCACTCTTTATTTCAGGCCTTGGTGCATGTCGGTAAGGGGGCATGCCATAGGCACTCTCCTCTTCTTCCCTGAGCTGCAACCTGTTCAGATCAGCCATGGGAGGGGGAGAAAGCAGGGTTACAACTCTCCCTTGTGCGGGTGGGAGGGGAGGGTTGGGAACAGGGGAGAGTTTGGACTGGCACTGCTGAGCTGAGACAAAGTGAGGAAGTCCACTGCACACTGGAAAAGGCTGTGGCAAATTCTCAGTGGGCACATCTACACATGCGTTTTAATGCGCATTAGCTTATTTTAATGAGCATTAAAGGGTCACAGAAAAACCCGTGCACTTTCACTAATGCACATTAAAATAAGCGAATGTGGCCTTTTCTAGTACCTCGCAATGGAGGTACTAAATGTAATGTGCATTAGCCAAAGCACATTAACAACTGTGTAGACACACCCTGTTAGGAGTAGTTGGGAATTGGAGTAAAGATCATGACCCTGTGGGTCATCCCTGCGGCTTTTCCTAGAGCAATAGAGCAAGTTTGCGGCCCCTTATAAAGGCTGTGATTGAGGGTCTTAATCGAGCTGTTTGTTATGGATTAACAGAGCACTCCTCGTTGCAGCAACTGTTTGCTCAATCAACGTAACCCTCATTGGAAAAGAATGACGGCTACCATCACTTTTCTGTAATCAGGCACTGAAAAAAGAAAACCAGTGCTTCCAGCTCTCACAATGTTATCAGGGGTCTTTTGCATTATTTCGTGTTTTCTTCAGACACAAATCATGGAATTTATGAGAATCAACCGTCCCCCAAGATAAAAAAAATCACCCTTGTGATTGCAGAGCAAAGTTTGCAAACATAAATCCTACAGGTTCAAAAGCCAGAAGGCAAAAGAAGAGCCCTCAGATGTGTTATTTTATGCATATTAAGCCAAGCTTATGATTTTGGAGAGACAACGTTGACTTGCAAATGGGAGGTTTTTAGGGAAGTGCTCCAAACAATTAACTCTCAGAATAAAATGCCAAGCAGAGCGAAACAACAGAAACACAGAGGCGGTGCGCCTTGTCAGTCTGAAGTCAAGCAGAAGACAGGGCAGGACGGCATGTGTCTGGTCCAGGGAGGCATGAGCTTTCATAAGCAGCAGTTTAATATGTCAGATGCTATGAAGGGCATCTGCTCTGAGTCTGGGCTTGATTTTGCAACCATCACTGACCCCGTATCAAGCTCCTTCCTGAGTAGCCTCATAGTAAGTGGCACTGCTTGAAGGAGGCAGTCGGATGCAATATGAATTAGGGATTCAGAATATGGCCTCTGTTAGGGGTGTGATACTGCACGGTGGGTAACATCCAATGAGGCACAGTAATATTACTTTTCATCATGGGTTTTCTCCAAAGACCAGAGATATCCAAAGGACCCATTCTGCTGACTTCAATGGGAGTTGGACAAAGTCCGTGCTCTTCAATGGGCATGGGTTGCAGGTGTGGTATATATTAAGGTTCCCATTCTCCCAGGAGCTGTGGTAGCATATTAATCTGTGAGCACGGAGGTGTTGGCAGGAGTATGAGAGCTGCCATACTGGCCTGTATAGCCTATAGCCTGTCTCTGATGGTAGCCAGATGTAGGGAGTAATCTTACAACAGGCAGTTAGATGATAACCTGGTTCCTTCTTCACCCCAAATCGAATCAAAGAATCCTAGGACCTTGAGGTCACCTGAGCCAACCCCTTGTACCAGTCCTAAATCCTCATTGCCCAGTCCTAATCCAGCCTCTGCTTGGAAACCTCCAGGAAGGAGATTGCATATCTTCCCTGGGCAGGCTGCTCCACTGCCCTCACCCTTCTAACACAAAGGGACTTTTTTTTTACCATATAACCAAAAAATGAGCACCAAAATCACCTTTAAGCCCAACATCGCTTCCAAAAGGGATTTGCTATAACAAATATATAATCAAGAAATATTCATACCATTTAAAGATAACGGATATATTATATTATATTGTATTGTATTATATATGTTTTTATAATACATTTAGGTTAAAATACATTTTTTGGCAAGGAGCAAGACTCTACCATCAAACATTTGGGGTAATGTGATATTGAGAGAGAACATATTTTACTTTGGGTTACGTGATAGGTAATGGAATGGCATGGAATATGTCAGGAGCCAAATTTGCCCATAGTCAATGAATAAGAAGATGCTTCAGGATTTGATCTTTGGTTAAATATTGCCCTATTGATCCTTTTTCAATGACGTAGGGACTAGACTGCTCTCTGTTCCCTGTTATCTCTTGGGAGGGGGCTAACTTTTCACCGTAACACTGGGCCCGTTGAGCTGAATTAACATAAGCAGCTAGAATAATAGTTTTGGGTCCAATGCTGCTCTTCTTTGTACCTTGTGCGATCATCTACACTTGGGCAAGGAGACTGCCAACCACTTGCATTGGGCAGAGCGGGTGGGGGAACCTTGTTCTGCAGTGCTCCGGTCTGCCCTAAATGATGACACAATCCTGGGTGAGGGTGAACTGGGGAGAGATGGGTCTTGGAAGGTGCCATGTGCCTAGCACCAAACACAGGGAATCATGAAAGCTCAAAAAAAAAATCTCCAAGGAGTGGCAGGAGGCAGAGGCTACATGGGCAGGCATCAAAGTTATCAGGGGCCTTTGTCCATTAGCCTTTGTCTCCCCTGGCTTGTTCCAAACCTCAGTGAGCAAGAGAATCCAAAAGCTATGGCTTTATAATGATTCACTTATGGCAGGGGAATGACTTACTGTTTTTATTTTTAATAAAAATAAGACCAAAAAACCTCTGTTCTCCCCTACCCTTCCTCCAGCCTCATGACTTTAAAAGGACTTGTGACCTTGAGAAAATAAACCATGATGAATTCCCATCCATAAAGACAATTCTAAAGGTATGTGTCCCCTCCTCCCTGAGCCTCGGAAAACCACAGGCTTGGCCAGAAGAGGAAGACGAGCCCGTCATTCGGCTCTGCTTTCCCAAATCGGGTTTAGAGAGATGGACTCAATGACTCTGAAATGAGCTCCTCGGGGACTCTGCTTCCCCTCGTGCCAGGCTGCCTTCACAAAGCTCTCGGTATTTGTTGATGTGCTACTGTCGTTCATGCGCGATGAAAGGGCAGCACGTTAGGGCAAGCTCGTCTGTAAAGTGTCTGCTGGCGGGCAGGGGAGTATCTTACCCCTGGTCTGTTGTGGTCTAACCATCACCTCTGAAATACCCGGCTACCCCTAGACTTCCGTCCAGGGGAGTTTGCGCTTTCAGAGGAGACAGTGGCATATAGCCTACATTTTTTTAAAGTAGCTATTTTTTGGGTCATGAACTTGATGCCTTAAAGCAGTGGCTCTCAACCTTTTTAGACTCAAGGCTGTCCCTGGAAAGGGCCAGCCCTTAGCTTTCCCTTGGTTTTTGACTACAGAAAAATACTAGACCAATTCTTCTGTTGCAAAGAACTCAGCAAGACCACAATGGGTCAGAATGTTTCTGACACACTGGGTGCATCTACACATGCACTATAATGCACATTAACTTATTTTAATGCACATTAAAGCATACTAAAAACAGTGCTATTTAGTTAATGCACATTAAAATAGCCTTATGTGCATTAAGTGTCACTTAAAAACTGTGCTCATTAGTTAATATGCATTAAGACAGATTAATGCACATTTTCCTCATACCTGACAATGGAGGTATTCAATTTAATGTGCATTAATTAAAGCGCGTCAATGCATGTGTAGACACGTGCACTGGATACCCATTTGAAATCTCTGCATTTGTCTTGTGAATTGATGTAGGTGTTTGCACACCTCACAGTGCTTATCTTGCTCAGCACCCCACACCTCTCTTAAAAGGATCGCGCAGCACACCAGGGTGGTGCAGAACTCTGTTTGCGTCCTTGTCTTCAAAGGATCTGATTTTTAGAGTCTGGGTTTTCTGCAATTTCTGAATGCTCACCCCCTTTCCAAACACTCTAAGTTGGGCACAGCGTGTCCTTAGCTATTTGTAAAGACGGACTTTTGCCCACTCTTCGTGGCATCAGGAAGATTTCCACAAAAGCCAGGTGCCAGCCTTACCATCCTGGGCCAAGGCTTTCCCTCCCCTGCAGTCATGGGTTCAGTGTTTAATGCTTCCTCAGCTGCTGCCTTCCACCCCAAAAGTGATCACATATTTTGGGGTGACTTCTTTGTTGCCAATAAACAAGAGATCGCAAGTTGCTGCCTTGAGGGACTTCATATCTAAGGATGCTGTTAGGGGCTTATTGCAAGCTCTGTGTCAATGGCAGCAAATACATGGATAAATTAATTATCCCAAAGCAGCCCAGGAACTGGATTGTGATTCTTAAGTTGCCCTCTGGTCCCTGGTTCATACTGTGATCGGGTAGGAAAGTTACCTGTGTCACGTTACCTCTCACTGGGCGTGTCCACAGGTGTATTCACACGTACTTGAACATAATGCACATTTGCTTAAGGCATATTAAGGCAATTTAGGCACACGTCTACACATGGACCCGTTAATGCACATTAAACCACATTAAATTTAGGTGTGAATAGCTGAGTTACATTAGTGCATGCGTAGAAGTGCTAATGCACATTAACATTTTGTGCACACTGCATTAACGCACATTAGCGCATCTATGCATGTGCTAATGTGACTTTGTTTTTTGCACCTAAATTTGATACCTGCTTTATGCAGGTATCAAATTTAGGCTCACATAGCCTTAAAGTGCCATTTTTAAAGTGCATTAATGGTGTGCACATGTAGACACGTGCCCTTAATGTGCCTAAAAATGGTGATTTTAGGCTAAGCCTGCTTAAAAGAGGCACATGTAGATGCACCCAGTCATGCTTTTCAATCCATGCTGGCTCAGCTGGTGAATTGTGAGAAGTGGACTCAAAGATCCACCCTCTTCTTGTCCACCAGCGTGATGGGCACAAAGGAAAGACTGGGATTGGGACCAGGCGGTGTCTATGTAGCTGGTAAAGCTCTTTGGGGTGAAAGTTAAAATATTGAGAGTAGAGTTTGGTTAAAAATGGAAACTACTTTGCAGGTGAAAAAGTGTTAGAGGTTGTTTTCATGAGCAGGTTTCAAACCAGAAGGTTTCATTTTGCTTGCAAAAAAAATTGCAGAATTATATGTAACATATTCAGTTTACCTTTTTACAGTTTTCATGGCTTTCACATTGGGTTTTTCAACCTTATTTCATTTGCCCTTTTCCCCCTTCTTTTTGACCCGGTTATTTCCATCTCCCATTTTGCTGCAGAGCTCTGACTCTCCCAGGAAAACTGGAGAAAGGAAAATCCACTACATTTTTCATTTTCCAGTTTTATTTGCATCATTAAAAAAAATCTTGAGAATGTGACATGTTGAAAAAAGGTGCCCTCTCCCAACCCACCCCAAAATCTGTTTAAAATTTCAACAAAAATAATCAAATTAAAATATGACAATCATGATTGTGTACCTGGTATAAGAGGCCCTGGTGTTGGTGATTAGTAGTCAGTAACTTTTCTTACAAGTACAGCTAACTTGGTACTGTCACTCGGAGGAACAAGCAGGGACTGTGATCCCACTACGAAAACTGGCTACCCTCCAATTGCTAAGGTGATTAAACATTTTAGCCACAAGTGTTACAGCAACCAGCAATGTTGTACTCTATGCTTTAAAACCCTGAAATGGGAGGAGAAAATATGACCGACACAAGCAGAAGGTACTTTTGGGAATTCAGCTCATATGGGGTGGGGGAATTACACATCAAAAGAGACGGGAAGAAACAAACCCTGATGATATCCAACACATGGCAAGACATATCGCCTACCGTTTAATGAGAGAATTAGGACATATGAATCCCTTTTCTCAGACTGCTCCAATCTGTTTCTAATCCGGGTCCAGAGATGGTGGATGAGAAGCAGCAGACCAATAATTTTTTATGCTTTGCATCTTTAGTAAGCGGATTTTTTTTTTTTGTTACCACAATTGCTCACAAAGACGTGTTCAACACTTTTATTTCTGGTGTTCCTTGGCAGTAACAGGCTTTCTCTCACCTACCTATTGTTACCACATGTCGAACAACGACACCTTCTCGCTCCCCTTTTGCCCCCGCAGAATGAATTCAGAATTAAAAAACTTGGCCATCACAGCGCAGGAGAAGAACAGACGAAAGGGAGAAGCAAAGGTGGCCAGTTCAATTGAACAACCCTCAAGAAGCTGGACCGGCACCAGCCAGAGCAGCTGAGTGCGTGTCTGATGCCAAAGGGGTGTTGCATGGGCTGTGCGAGTGTGTTTGTGGTTGTGTGTTTGTGCCCCTTGGTACATTTATTATTCCCACTCAGATCAGCCACAATATATTTAAACAGTTTGGACTCAATAGCTCATGAGTTTGGCTATAAGCTTTCAGGACATTGCTGTTATAGATCAGTGCATAGAAAACAGCTTAGCTGATGGAGACTCTTGGATCTTAGTGTCTGATAGCTTTTCTGTGGTGAAGCAAACTGGTAGTTTCAGACCTAGTTCTACTTGACAGGTTTCTGCTTCAGGGTTATTTAGCCCCCTAGGGCCTACCGAGGACAGAATGTCTTAATTATTTATATATCACACTCGGTCACCTTTTTTTAAATTACAGATTGAAAATTGGGGTGAATGTTTTAAATAAGAAAATAGATTCCCAATGGCTTGATTCAAAAGAAAAATCTTTTTCTCCTTCCTTCATTCTGCTGTCCTAAAAGAAGGTGCTTCTCTTATTTAGGAGCATGTGGTATGTGGGTAAATACAGTAAGTTAATGTACAGTAGGGAAGGAAACGTTCCTCTTGCATTGGAGGTGAAAAGCTATTAGTACTAGCAGTCAGGGGTAGATCCAGGGAGGGTGAAGTGGTGCCGCTGCACCCCCACCCCCTTGATTCCTGGTCTACCCAAAATTTAAAACCAGCTGCCTGGCAGTAGCAGCAGCGTTTCTATCCAGGCAGCAGTGAGGGAGTCTATGGACTTCATGCTTCATTGTAATCCACCTAATTCCTTCATTTAACAGGTGTGAATGACCCGCTCTTCTTTTTAATGGTCTTGGTGTTCCACTAATCAAGCTATCCTTTCATCTGCAATTCTGCTGCCTCTTACCTGCCTCTGATAATGTAGCCCTGCAGACTGTATAGCACTAGCTAAAAACATTAACTCAAATGTTAACTCGAGTGAACATTAACGCAGGTGTAGAAATACCTTTCAGCGAAGCACTGGATGCACTGCCAAGATGTTTCAGAAAGCTAAAGTGAATAAGACAGCTTTGGACTCCTACTGTATTAGCAAAGCTTCTCATTTATTTTTTACCTGGAGAAAAATGTATTGTGTCTTGTGTGATGAGGTACCACACCACCTGCCCCACCGCTTTCAAAATCCTAGATCCTCCCATGGTAGTAGCAGTGCAAATTTAATAGAAGTGAGAAATGACTACTTTCAGCCCAGGCAAGATAGGAGAGAAATTATGACTTGTAGCAGAGGATGTCCTGAAGTAGGTAGTAGGACTGTGCTCACTGGCCAAGGCAGTTCGAGACCCTGTGATATTCTTCATGGATACTCAGCTCCAGCGACCAGCCTTGTCTAGCTTTGAGGCTCATCCCCATAACTGCAGAAATTTGGTGCCTTGAAGATTTTGAGAGATTTTTTCTGCTTGTAGAAATTTCTTCCAAAGCACAATTTAAAAAATAAATAAATTATTTAAGGTCAAATCAAAGCACTGCGTTTTCATCACGCCAACTTCTGAGCTTTATATTGTTCTATGAACATATCATATTTTATAAAAGCCAAATTTTGAAATAAAAAAAAAAGTTCCCTGCAGAAAATGTTGAGCACCAACCAATACTTCCTTTTGAAGCTGCGCTCAATGGATTTTTGTCGTTGTTGGTGAAATGGACACATTCCCACAGAAAGTTTCGATTTTAGATGAAAGGGCACTCTCTGATGGAAAAATGGTCTGCTGGAAAGCTTCTGGTCTTCTCCGTTCAAAAGCATTGGGAGAGGGGAGGAAAGCTGGCTGCTTCTCTGCTAGGAAAATTGGTGGGCATTTGAATTTTTGCATTGGCCCTCAGTTAATGCAACAATTAGGGCCTTTGCAAGGCAGCTACGTGAGCTCTATGGCTGGAAGTTCCCTACTTCCTCTGCGGTCGAAGGAGGATATTGTTGAGGAGGAGAGCTATCTTTGCATAGGCTACCTAGCCATGATTCCTCCAGCGCCACTCAACATCTCACCCTTGCAGGCATCGACTTGTATTTTGGGGGAATGAATGGACTTCCAGAAAGGCTTATAACAGCTGGCTGCTTTTTCGACAGAACAAATTAAAATACAGAGAAAGGAGAGCTCATTTGGAAGTAGCCAGCTAGGACTCTGATAGAGTTGTCAGTCATCTTGGTTCCTCTCCTGTGGCGATTTTGTTGTGAGACATGGTGCTAAATGAGGGCTTTGCCTTGAGAGATGGTGCTGACAAAGGGCTTGGCGGTGAGACTTGACCCAGAGGATGAGAGTGAGGTCTTTGGAGCAAGGACTCTTTCGGAGGTCTTCCCAGTGTGAAGTGGCACAGAGGATTTACAAAGCCGCAGGGACTTAAGTGATGCTGTAATGAGGCTGAAGCACCAACCTGGATTAGATGTTGGCTTCTCGAGAAGGGACCAGTTAATATGCATTAAGACAGGTTAATGCACATTTTCCTCATACCTGACAATGGAGGTACTAAATTTAATGAGCATTAATTAAAGCGCGTCAATGCATGTGTAGACACGTGCACCGGATACCCATTTGAAATACGAGCAATTCAGTCCCCCTTGGTCTTCTCTTCCACAGACTAAATCATGATACTATGATACTATAAGCGGGTCTCCAGGCACTTTGGACTGCTGCAATGCACAGATCCTAGCTGTGATGGTGTGGATGGGTGAGGCGGTGTGGCCAAGAGACTATTGTTTGTGCAACAGTGTCATTGAGGGAAGGAACTTAAGCTGTCTATTGCCTAAAAAACCACGTGTTGGTATTTTGTTCTTTATTTTCATGTATTTATTTTATACGTATACTTAGAATTGTAGAAAATTTGGGTTGGAAGGGAGCTCAGGAAGTCACATCTAGTCCAACCCCCTGCTCCAAGCAGGACCAGCCCCAACTACATCATCCCAGCCAAGGCTTTGTTGAGCCGGGTCTTCAAAACCCCAAGGATGGAGACTGCGCCGCCTCTCTGGGTAACCTGTTCCAGTGCTTCACCGCCCTCCTTATGAGAGAGTTTTTCCTAATATCCAACCTCAACTTCCCTTGCAGCAACTTCAGACCATTTCTCTTTGTCATCTGCCCCCACTGAGAACAGCCCAGCTCCATCCTCTTTGCAGCCCCCTTGCAGGGAGGTGAAGGCTGCTATTCAATCCCCCTCGGTCTTCTCTTCTGCAGACTAAATCAGCCCAGTTCCCTCAGCCTCTCCTCATGCCATTTATCTCTCTCTCTCTCTCTCTCTCTCTCTCTATATATATATCCATATATCAGTGATTCTCAACCAGGGTGCTGTGAGATCCTTTTATGACTCCGGTACACTGTTAGGTACACATGATTCACAGATTTAAAATAGGGATCTATAGTCTCAAAACTATTCTGCATACACAAGTACCAAATGCCTGAGCAATAATGGCTTCTTGATGATGCTGACTATGTAGTAGCTCGTTACTACTGCATAGTAGCATCGTGTCACGGTTCATGCCATGCAAAGCCGCTGCACAATCAGCATCTCGTGTAGACACGGCCACATATATGGGATATATGCATGTGCATATTTTGTTGCATGTTTTCCTCAAGTTTACAACTATGCCCCTATCCCTAAATAAGGGTTTCCTTGTTTGTGCTAGGAAGTCTCAGAGTACTTATGAGCAGACCTGGGCACTTATAGATGGTGCATTGAGTCTTTCAAGGTTTCTAGGTAGGGTTTGAACTGGTTTAGTTCAAAGAGGGACATGAAATATATGCAACGCACCCCTTTCTGCTGGCATTTTTGTTCACAGATTCAAAGAGGTGGAGGGCAGAACGAATCACCGCACCATCTGGTATAGCCTAAACCCCCAAACTTGAATTAATTACCTCCACCTTGAACTCCGTACCTTGTGTTTGGCTAAAACTTACCTTCCAGTCTTGATTAATGATAACAAGAGACTGCGAATCTATCACATTCCTGATAGTCTGGGCCAATGGTTAATCATCTTCACTTTAAAAAAACCCAGTGCTTTATTTCTAATTTGAACTTGTCTGGCTTCAGTTTCCAGCTCCTGGTCTTTGTTAAATCTTTCTTCACTAGATTAAAGAGCCTATTCATGCGTGCGATTTGTCTCTCTCTGACTGTGCTCATACACTGTGTTTTTAATCTTCTTTTTGGTAAACTAAATGGACTACGCTCCTTAAGGCTGTCACTGTAAAGCATCTCCTCCAGCCTTCAGAAACTTCATACGGCTATTTCCTATGTATTTCCAGTGTTTAAGCTTCTTTTTTAAAGCACAGACATTGAAGTGGGTGTAGTATTCATGTATCTTCTTCAACGCCCTGTCAGATTACTGCCCTGATTTTATCAGATGGGGAAGAAGACACCTGGGAGCTTTGTGCCACCATGGGCATTGTGGGAGGCCTTGACCTGTGTTTTTTTAAAGAGTTGTATATACAATTTTCTAACTTTTGATTTTACATTAAAAATCTGTCAGGGCTGTGCAGCTTTCGATTAAAATACAGAAAAATAACTATGAACACCCACGTGAATGCAGGGGACTGGAGCAATGGCTCAAGAGGCCACTTCTAGGGCTAATATCCTTAACACACTGCTTTCCGTTGTCTTGAGCCTGGTCAGCCAGGAGTTTCGGCCTTTCCTGTCTTTAGCTTCCTTCCTTCATTTTCTACACTTAATTGCACATATTTTATATCACCTGCTACACATTTAGCCTTTCCTCATTGCTTTCCTATATCTAATTGCTGCCTTCACTATGGCTCAATCCCATCCTGGTTCAGTGGCAAAGTTGTCCTCTTTCTTGATTGTTGAGTCTCATGGCTTTTTGGCCAGGTAATCAACTCTTCCAGAAGGACTCTCAATTCCCACTCACATTTTTTTCGGCATAAGCTTTTTTTTTCCTGTTAGTTTCACTCACAATTGTCCTCATCTTTGGTAAATGTAACCTTTTAAAGTCCATATATCACAGTTTGGAATTGTTCCTGTATTCTCCCATATTGAGGATAAAGAGATTACGAGCACCAGTTCAGGGGCAACCGCCCACTTCGTGCGCATTCATTTGTCTTTAACGTTGTCCCAAAATGGAGTTCCCTCGTGCTGGGTGCAATACCTTTTGTGTAGAAAATGTAGATAATTCTCATTTAATTTATAGCAAGGAGCTCTTATGATATATTACTGGCATTTCCAACCTTCCAGCATTTTTATTTTGCACAGACAAAAGTGACCTCAAAAGGGCAGATTTTGGTGAACTGGATTCTGTGTTTTTTTTCCCACTTCCATGTAGCATTGCTGTGCATGGCGACTAGGCCATACAGCACAGTCAGAAAATAAAAGGACCGCGGGTTTTCAACTGTTTCACTGAAGCAGGATGCAGAGGAATAGACACTTGGGAAGTTGTGGATCTCCAAAATGGGGGGGTTCAAGAAGAGGCTGGATAATCATGGCGCAGGAATGATCTAGGAGTAGTTATGTCTGTGCTCTACTAGGGATATTTCCCGGGCTTCTTGGCTTTGGTGGCTGCCACGCGGGGCCAGAAAGGAATATTTTCCCCCTCCTGTTGCTACATGCATCAGGTTTTTTTGTTTTTTAACTGTCCTCAGAAGCACTGGGTGTTGGCTACAGCCAAAACTGGGGATTTTGTTGGGCTCCCACTGGGAGTGACACCCAGCATCTTGCCTCTCTGCTCAGGATCAGACCGATCACCATATTTAGGATCAGGAGGGAATTTTACCCCATGGTCAGATTGATATGAACTGTAGGCTTTTATTGCCTTCTTCTGAGTGTGGCCCTCTGCCTTGGATGTCTTGGGTGTATTTTACCAACCTTTGCAGCAGCAGGATGTTGGCCTCCACGGTGTCCCTGCTTTACCGGGGGTAGGTTTGGGTGTTATGTCTAGGACCTATCTAAATTGTGGCTATGTGGATGCACACAAAATCCAGGGATGCCCACAAAATCCATGAAAAAGAAAATTTAAAACAAATAACTTTTATTTCCCCAAGAGGGGAGGGCTGTAGCTGGCAGGGTGGCACAAAGGTAGCAGCTACCCCTCTTCCCTTCTTTTGCCCAGGGCCTCTCCACCAATCAGTGCTGAGGGGTGGGGCTGGACAAGATGGGGTCCGCCCGCTCATCCCTCCTTCCGTCCTGAGGCCTCTCCGCCAATCAGTGCTGAGGGGTGGGGCCTTCCTGCCAATCAGCACCAAGGGGCAGGGCTGCTGTGAAATGCATTACGAAGTACATTAAAGCCCATGAAATGGGCTCTTTATGCTGGGCCAAAGCCATAAGAATGGCTTTGTCTCGCTGCAAGTTAAGTCGGTCCCTGGTTATGTCTCATGGTTGAAGGTGTAGTTTTGCTAAGAGGTTTGATAGTGGATTTGTGTACGAGGGTTTGGGTAGGGATGTTGGACTAGATGTGACCTCTGGAAGTCTTTTTCCAGCCCTACTTTTTTATCATACCTATGACTTCTAGCTCATACTCTACAATGGATGGCTCAGTACAAACCATTAGTTATTTGGCTGCTCGTGTGATATTGGCCCAGGTGGCTGAGGCGTCCAGCCAGGTGAGAAGAGTTGCCTGATTGTTTCATTGTGAAGGGACTGTCTGGAAGCTGACATGAGAAGAAGGATGGCCTAGTATTTAGGACATTATCCTAGGCCCTGAGGAGACTAGGTTCAAGTCCCTTTTTTGCCAGAGACTTCTTGTGTGGCCTCAGGTGAGCTTCTGTGTGCTTCAATTCCTCATTTGTAAAATGGAAATCATCCTCACAATGCCTGGTGAGGGTAAAAGGCATCAAGACTCATGGTAGAAGTGATATCTTTTATTAGACCAACTAGATTTTTGCAAAAAAAAAAAAAAATCTTTAATTGCCAGCTTTCGGGCACAAACACCCTTCTTCAGGTATAGGAGAAAAGACTGTAAAAGTTTTCCTGGGTAGAAACGAAAGTTCATATTTGAGATGAGGATAAAACATTCAAGATTGTGAGATGCTCCGATATTATGACAATAAGGGGCAGATAAGTATGTGTCGTAGACTGCTGTATGGGTGAGCTGACACTAAGAGACATCTCATGCTCCATCCCCAGTCTTTCAATCAAGGACATAGAAGTAAGAACCAGTTATAGCCCTGGCTAATGCCCCTAATCCCAGCCCTGCCCATTATAGTTTCTCCTTTATGCTTCATAGAGAGACTGCTCTACAGAGCTTCTTGTGCTCCCTAATCCTGAAAAACCATCAGGAAATACATCTGTCCTCTTAGGAGAGAGCTCTCCTATTGACTCCTAATCCGGGGTTTCTCAGATAACCATATGCTAACTCTTGAACTCGCCCCACTTTCTATCTGCCATCCAGTGCCTGTGTGCTGGCCTAGACTTTGAATCAGTCTCTAAGACAGAAACACTCACCATCTGCATCCCTGAACAATATAGCGTGAAACTATGAAACTATAGCGTGAGCCTCAGGACTGTGATGCCCACTAGACCGGGAGATGGGGGGAGGAAAAAAAAGAATAGGATCTCCATTGAGCACAACTCCTGACCAAGCTTGTAGTCAGCTTCTTGGTCATTGAGGGGGAAGTTATAGGGAGCAGATAGGGTTTTCTTAGATTTCATCTTTAAACCCTGGCTGTGTTAGGTGAGATCTTTTAGGGCAATGCTTCCTACAACATTGAAAACACGCTCTGAATATATATCAGCCAAGGGACAGACGGGAAAAAAAATGACACAGTCAGTGCTGGTACCACAGCCAAATTATAGACATCAGCAGCTGATTATTTCTACCCAGATACCCTGAGCCTATCCAGGGGTGATGAAGAAAGACCCAAGGCTATATTCGTATTGGAGCAAGGTCAGAAATGGCAAAGATATGCAGCTGCTTTCAATTTGATGATGTAGATTGCTTTCCCTCCAGTCTCTTCTCTGAATCATTGGGACTGGAGGAGTTGGGACCCCTTGCACAGACCTATGGGGCTAGAAGAAACCACATTGGCCATCTAGTCTGACCTTCTGCTGGCACAGTCTGGAGACCCTCAGCCAGAAAAGATTAATTATGTCATTATTTGTTCAGATTTGCAGAGGTGCTAAAGGATCTGTGCGTGGATACCTTTCAGGCCCATAACTTACAAAAAAGCACCCTGGATGCAACATTGGATGATAATACACTTCAACCCCCGTCATCCTCCTGCACAATGTCCCACCCTTACAATTGCGATCCTCCCCGGTGTCTCCATTTTTAGATGCTTGAGAAGAAAAGATATTCATAAAGGCTAGGGTCGGAAGGGACCTCGGTAGGTCATCGTGCCTTGGGCAGATGACCCCAACGAGGTGCTTCTCCAGTCTCCTCTTGAAGACCCCCAAGGTAGGGGAGAGCACCACCTCTCTTAGTCCCTGCAGGTCGCAGGACTAAAGCTCCCTTGGACCAAGATGGGTGCAAAGCCGTGTGGTCCTAGCAGAAAATGGTTTGCCAATGCTTAATCCATCTCCTGTCAAGGCAGGATTGTTCCTTCAGGCTGTTCTCTCATCCAGTTTTCAACGTCCTAGACAACGGGGCTTCCACCACTTCCCTCGGGAGGATGTTCCTTAGCCCAATATGGTAGATCTCACTGCTAGGAATGTTTCCCCTGATATTCAGCTTGTATTTTCCATTTCTTAATTTCATCTTGTGATTCCTGGTTATTCCCCTGTTGGGCTAACCTAAACAATTCCTTTCCCTCCTCGGCATTTACACCCATCAAGTCATCACAGACAGTCGTCCTTGCTTTCCTTTGTTGTCATCTCGCCAAGCTATACATAGTTAGCTCCCTCGGTTTTTTTCTCATAAGTCAATCCTTCCAGCCACTTAATCACTCTCACTGTCCTGCCTTGAATCCCCTCCAAACTTGATGAAATACTAATGGTATTGAGGTGCCCAGAGCACATGCAGTCCCCAGTGTTCCCAGAGGAAGAGGATGAGAGCGACATAGTCCCCAGCTCTTTGTTTATGAGAAAATCCCTATAGCCATCTCCGTCTGGATGGGGTGGAAATATGGTTTCAGTGCTACCCCTGAGACATGAATGGAGCGATGCTGCCAATACACGTTCTCTTTCAGATATTTCATTGAACTCAGGCTCTGGGAACAGCTCAAAAGTCAGCTCCTACTCCCGACAAGGCTACCAGCAGTCTGAGAGTGATCTGTGGTGATGGGGACTCATTTGAGATGCCCTGCTATGCTAGGCAAAGCACCAACCAGTAGGCAAATGCAGCCTCTACTGCAAAGAGCTTACAAATATGTTGCAGAAATTTTCCACTCTGATCACAGAAGAAAGTTTTAAGGACTCAGGTCCCATCCACCTATAGTGCAAAGGAGGTCATTTCCTCTAATACTCTTTTCCTTGACCAGCTGACATGCACTAAAGGGGCTTGTCTATAGGAGGGCTTGAACATATTTTAATTAACGTGGGTGAAATTATAACTTTATTCTTAGCTTACATACAACCCGTGTGATAGATGACAGTGAAGAGGGGGTGGGCATGGGCAACGAGGGCAAGGGTATGCAGGGAAGCAGGATGGCCAACATGGGCAATCTCCTGGCTTTGAGGCATGGCTGGCAATCAGCTGTGTAAATCAGCACAGCTCTGTCAAACTCAGGGAAGTTAGGGATATTTTCTCTCAGCCGAGGGCCTAACCCTTTGTCATGTCATCCTTCAGTGTCCCTTGTCCACCATGAACCTCCTTGACCATTGTTGGGCCTCCTCCTGGCACTTGGAAAAGCAACTGTGAGCTGTCGGTCTCTTCATTCCCCTCAGGTAAGTAGGACTGGGGTGTGGATGGGAGGTCTCTGTGGGGAGAGGACACAAAGAAGTTGAGGTGAAGTAAGCAAGCGTATGGACTGAACGTGTTGTGGGAATAGCACATGTGCACATTATTAGTAAAATGTTGAGGTAGCGTCTCCTTCAGTGAAGGTGGTCTGACTACAGCCTTGGACGTGGGGCCTCAGTTTGCCACCCTACAACTGATCAAGGCTGTCCTGAAGCCTCCAGCAGAAACTAGCCCTTCACCCAGTCACCAGCATTGAAGTGGCTGAGAAGGGTCAGCTGGCCCTCCAGTTCCCTCATACCAACCCTTGACTGGGAATAGATAATGTCTGGGGATTGGGGCTGAATTTGATTCCAGGTTGCCTTGCTCTTCCCTCTGGCTTGTAGTCTGACTCTACTAGATAGGGTTGCCAACCCTTCTGGATTGGCTGGGAGTCTATCGGAATCAGCATCGATCTCCTGGTGACTATTGAAAGCAATCCAGGAGATGGATATGGTGAAGGGGCTGAATTACAATTAATGACTTTACATCATGTTGGAAAAAAAAATCTCCCAGAATAGCTTCAATCAGAGTTGGCAACCCTACTACTAGCCCCAGTCTCCCAGCTTCCTGACTCGGCCTGTTCCTAGACCCTGTTCTCAGACTGACCTCCTAGCTTCCCATCCTAGCTTGTCCCTGGAATCCACTTGGTTCTCCCAACCCCAGTTGGCACCTTGATCCCCAAGTGGCCCCAGACCTGGCCACCCATGACCTAGTTTGACAAAAGTAGGATAAGGTTCCTTGCATGTACCACAGAGAGGGTGTGTCCATATGAGACACTTTACTGCACAGTAGACTAAATTACTGTGCAGTAAAATGTCATTAAGTAACCATGCTAATAAGCTGCTGCACAGTAAATTAGTCTGCTGCAAATTTGCTCCCAGTTAGGCACACCAGCAGGAGCCCCAGTCCTCCTTCTCCAGGAGCTGATCAGTGCGGGGACTGGGTCCATCTCTGCCCCCCACCTGTCTCAGTGCAGTGGGGCTCCTGGCTCCCCACACTGGGGCTGGGCAGCTACTGGTGGGGCCGCTAGCGGTGAGACCTAGCTGGGAAACAGCTGTGGGAGACGGGCAGGTCCTAGCCAGCCCCAGGCTTTGCAGAACAGTCTTTGTGCAGCCTGGAGCTGGCTGGGACCTGCCACAGAGTGGGAAGGTCTTAGCAACCCCAGGCTGCATGGGGAAGCCTTGCCAGGTGCAAGACTTGTCCTCACGTGCATGGGGCAGGAGAGCTCTTCAGCAGCCACTCTCCCACCCAGTGTGCATCAGGACCCTTCCTGATGTGTATGGGGCCAGGAGAGAGCTGTCTCCTGGCCCCGTGCTCCCTGCCAGCCCCTGGCCTAGCCTGGAGCTCCTGCTGACTGCTGCAGGGCAGCCACAGCAGGGTAGGAGCAGCCCTCTCCAGGCTGCTCCATTGGGAGCAAATCTGCTCCCAAGAGGGAACATGTGTAGACGTGCTCCCTTACTGCTCAGTATTTTTACTGCACAGTAAACCTAATATGAATTTGTGAGCACATGTAGATGTGCTCACGATGAATGTGCACGCAAGCAATTATCTTGGAGAAGATACTGCATTGTAGGTTTATACCCTAGCTTGCCTCGCAAGAAGTTGTGCGCTCACATCTAGTGTGACATAAAATGCAAGTTCTTATGTTCATTCAAAATTCCCTGGTACTAGTCATATCTGTGTCATCATTTATTCACCTGACTCTCAGCGTGTATCATGTCTGTAAGAGTGGTACCATAGTGGGCTTTTATTTTATATTTGCACAGTGAAAGGAGATCCCCGGCCCCAGGATCTTACCACCTGAATAGGAAAGCCGGGTGAAGGAAGGACTCTTATCTTCACTTCAGCAATGGGGAACAATGGCCTGGAGAGGTCTGGGGTGGAGTGGAAAACATGCTCCGCTCCCACTGTCAGGAGTGGATGTCCTTAAAAGCCCAGGTCCTGTTTTGGGGGTGTTGGTTGTAACCGTGTGGATTTACAGACATAAGCACACAAAGAACCCAAAGACCCTTGTCTGCCCAGGTCCTGTTTTAGCACCTAAAGTTTTTTGAAGTGCTCAGCACTCAGTGGACTGTGGAAGAAGCTGCCCTTAGATTTCAGTGCCGAAGCCAGGAACAGATCCCAAACTTCCAGTGACTCCACCTAGAGTCCTTGCTGAAAGACGGTCCTCGTCCCTCATTGCTCCTCTGTTAGCGGATGGATTTGGAGGCACTGGGCAAATACTGCATTCTCCAAATGGAATTTTTTCTTACTATCTGGGTATAAACATCTCAGTCCCCAATGGTCCCAAATTGCTAAGACACTGTTATGAACCTCAGTGCCCTGGGCCGTCACTATGAAATATTGTCGTATTCACTGGATACTCATCCATTCACACAGGCTCCTTCTGAAACAGGCTATTTAAAAATGCTTGCTCTCCTTGTGGTCAGATTGGCATGGACTGTGGGCATTTTTGCCCAGGATCTGCTGAGCCTATGTTGACAACATTTTATAGAAGCAGGACTTTGGCTGCTGTGGCTCCCCTGCTTTACCTGTAGCCGGCTCAGGTGTGATGTCCTGTGTTGTATCAGGGTTGATTGTATTTTTGTGAAGAAATTAGAAAATTGATTTGCAAAGGATGGTGTGGACAGGGCTGATCCTGCCTCAGGGAGGGGGTTGGACTAGATGACTTTTGGAAGTCCCTTCCAACCTGACTTTTTTTTGAGTCTGTGATTTATAAGATGCATGCCAGTGTCTTATTTGCTTTGCTTGCTATGGCATTGCATTGGTGGCTTATGTTCATTTTGGATCATAAAACACAGCAAGAAGTTAATGAGAGCTGGGGACAATGCATTATAGAAAGACAGACAATGAGGGTTGGAAGAGACCTCGGGTGGTCACGTCTAGTCCAACCGCCTGCTCAAAGCAGGACCAACTAAAAAAAAAGCCAATGGCACTTTATCGTGCATCAGCAGATGCATGACGAATAGGTCCAAGGAGGTGATACTTCCCCTCTATCGGGTGCTGGTCAGACCGCAGTTGGAGTACTGCGTGCAATTCTGGGCGCCACACTTCAAGAAGGATGCGGATAACCTGGAGAGGGTCCAGAGAAGGGCAACTCGTATGGTTAAGGGCCTACAGACCAAGCCCTACGAGGAGAGACTAGAGAAACTGGACCTTTTCAGCCTCCGCAAGAGAAGGTTGAGAGGCGACCTTGTGGCTGCCTATAAGTTCATCACGGGGGCACAGAAGGGAATTGGTGAGTATTTATTCACCAAGGCGCCCCCGGGGGTTACAAGAAATAATGGCCACAAGCTAGCAGAGAGCAGATTTAGATTGGACATTAGGAAGAACTTCTTCACAGTTCGAGTGGCCAAGGTGTGGAACGGGCTCCCAAGGGAGGTGGTGCTCTCCCCTACCCTGGGGGTCTTCAAGAGGAGGTTAGATGAGTATCTAGCTGGGGTCATCTAGACCCAGCACTCTTTCCTGCCTATGCAGGGGGTCGGACTCGATGATCTATTGAGGTCCCTTCCAACCCTAACATCTATGAATCTATGAACTACATCATCCCAGCCAAGGTTTTGTCAAGGCCAAAGGACTTATTGGTCAAAGGGAACCAGTTCTGGAAGCAATTTCTGTAGGAAACTGGGTGAACCTGGCATCTGTTGAGTTTTAGGAGATGCTTCAAGCTCTCCTTTTTCGGCAGTGCTTTTCCACAATAGCAAGATAGATGGTCACAACTTTGACGCTGCCTGTCTCTGTCCTATTCATCCTCCAAAATACAACCCTTTCCTACCAAGCTAAAATATACAAAACCTAAATGAACCAACCAACGCATAACTCTATCACAACCAGAGCTGTTATACTCAAGGGAGAAGAGCCAGGGTCCATGAAATTCATTGTGCTGTTGCCCTGCTATTTTCCATGGAAGGTGCTCAGAAACGGCAGTGGAGGCCTGCAGGATGAAACCCTCAGGACATGCTTAAGCATGTATGTGGCTTTAGCAATATACGTTGCTGGATCGGGGCCTTACAGTTGCATTTATTGCTGTGCTACAATGAGAGGGAAACCAGGAATGGCATTTGTACAGAAGTTGTACATACATGTACATCATGCAACCCTTTCAGTTGGGCTCTTCAGTGATAACTTCATATTCCCCTAAGCTTGGACCAGTCAGCTGTACTGAAAACCCTCTTGCACTGGCCTCGCAGGGCTGCCTGTAGCACATCAATGGAGACATTTCAGGAGTTGTTCTTTTTTTCCCCTTGAACCTCTTTTTGAACCTATTTTTAATGATGATTTTTGCAGTAATGCTCATTATTATGGTTACTAACACATGGTACTTGCCAGGTGTTTTTGAGATGCATAACAAGACTCCGAACATGTAAGAGCTTCCCTTTGCTCACCATCTCTTACAGCTGGGATAAGTCAGAGTATAGGACAGTTATTGCAGCTCATGGCTTTTCATAAAAGGGTCTTTGTCCTTCCCTCTCTGTATCTTTAGGATGTGAGACCCTATTATACCATATCAGTGCCCCCCAGACCTTGCTGCATGAGGGTGGGGGCATCCTGGCTATGTGTCCCCTGGCCTCATCTCTCCATCCCAACTTTTCTTCCAGGGGTGGGGGCAGGAAGCAAAAGTCAGAGGGGGGACGGGGACAGCAGTAGGAGCTGGAGCAATAGTGGAAATAGTGCCTGGACCAGGACTCTGGGGGGTCTCAGGTTAACCCCTCAGGGGCAGATGTAGCCCATGGAAGAAACAAAACCCATCAGCCACAAATATTGGGCTTGTAAGTTTTTTGGGACAGACGTCTTTCTGCTTTGTGGTTGTGCATCATCCAACACAACAAGACCTTGGTCCTTGAGAGGGGCACTAAGCCCTCAATACGAACGTTAACAATAATAGCCAGCCTCGCGAAACACGTGAGCCGCTGACTCGGTGACTTTTCAGGTTTATTTATTTCTTTAACACTGATTTAATTTTTTTTCCCCTGTATGTTAAAACGGCAATTGTAAAAATAGAGTTTCGAGCGAAAAGCATGGGAAAGTCCCAAAGCCTCTCTGCCTTCCCACTAAAACACCAACCGTTCCCACAAATTGGAGATTTTCCCTCTTCTTTTCGCTGGACAGAAATCATTACATTCAGGGCGGCCATAAAGGAGTTGGGGTTGTGGGGGGGGTGGGGGGTAGGAAGAATGGAAAAAAATACACCACAATAGTAGCCACAGGATTTTTCTCTGCTCCAACTTCTCCTTTGAACTGGATATGCCGTCACCCGCCCCCCCCTTTAATAAGGAACAAATTTTCAGCGCTCTATGGGAAAGTTTTAATACAACATATTTCTAGCAGGTCACTGCCAGTTCACACTAAGTCGTCTTTTTTCTCTCCCCCCCAACCCTTTTCTTGAAGAAGGGATGTGGCGCCTGTGATGTGGGGATGACTGGCCCTTGGAGAGACAGGAAGTGGGCGACTTATTGGTAGTGACAAGCCTGTTGGCGGGGGTCGCAGCATGCAGGAAATCAGGGGTTAACGGGGCTGGCAGCAGCCTCCATGCAAGCTGGGAAAACACTCGGGGTTGCCAATGCCACTTATCCCTGATCCCTTGCCACTTTCCTGGCACGCGGCAGCATTGGACGAGCTTGTGCAGCAGCTGTTCTTGCATGCGATGAGGCAGAGAGCCACGGGGCCTCGTCTCTCCATTAAGTAGCCTGGTATGAGTCCAGAGTAACTCCACTGAAGCCCGGGGCATAGGACCCTTGCGTGTGAGAGCAGAGTTTAGATGGGGCATTTCAGCCCAGCTCAGCATTAAGTCCCCTCCCTGCAAATTGGCAATGTAACATCTGCGATCATGAAAGCGAGAGGCTGAGAGCAATCCAGATGGTGGCACAATATGGGCTGGGAGCTTTGCAAGGTTTTCCCATGTTATTTCTAATAAATGTGCACTCATTAGGTCCTGGTGGGCCTGTGTCTTCCAACCCAAAGGTCTGTCACCTCAATGCCACCCTACCGATGCACACTTAGCCTGCCCTGCAGCACCCTTTGCCACGATCAAATCCTCTCCTGATGATAATGATGCATCTCAGTCCTGCCCTGTAGCTGCATCAGCCTCATTTCCACTCTCCAGGGTTTCAGCTCCAGTGCAACAGGGGTAGGGAAGAAGAGGGAAAAGGGCAGGGTGGATAGGCCCTGCAGATATACCTTCCCCACAGCATCCAAGCTCTGCTACCAGGAGATACTAGGCTCACCAGGAGCTACAAGCTCCCATCAGTGGCTAGAGGGAGGTCACCAGCTGCACAACCACTGATTTCTTGGGACAGCAAATGGCCAAACAGGAATGGGAGTGCAAGCTGCAGGTTAATCATCAAGGTGCCAAGGGAGGACATTGAATTGAGAAGTTGAATGCTCATTGAAGGCATCTAAGGAGCCATTGGATGCCACCCAGTGCAACTTTGCTTGGAGATGTGCATGGACAAGGGAAAGCAAGACTCCTTCCTAGTCTGGTAGATGGACAGCTTGGCCAAGGCCGGTAGGAGGTGAACCAGGAAGACATGAGATTTCATGGGGTTATGGATGGGCATGCATAAATCCAATGGCATGAGGAAAAGCACAACCAACACGTCAAGAAGAGGTCTCTGAGGAGGAGGAAGAAAGCTGCACCCTAGCACCCTCCAGGTTTGCAGATACTGGGCTAGAAGTATTCACAGCCTGACTAATGTGGCCTTCTTAAGATACCCAAGTCTTGGTCTTCTATAGACAAGAAAACCACCATGTGTGTTGACCCATGCAGCAGTTTTGTGAAGGGTAAGGTGCAACCCAGTGGCACTTGTCTTTACAGGGGCCCCAAACTAAGTTAACCCCATGTTGACACCTGTCCACAATTTTGGATCCCCTTTCCCAAGGCACTGCGGGCCGGTGGCTGTTTCCACAGTTAATTGCGTAGTTTGTGATCATTGGCCATCATTCAGGCCATTAAACGTGGACTTTGTCATGCTGGATTTTTTTTGAATGACACTCAGAAGCTTGAGAGCAGGAGGAAAAAAGAGCATATGTTGGAACGAAGCCCCCGAAAGGCGGCGTCAGGCGGAGGTAATTGACTTCATATGTCTCATCGGCCATTGTGAGATCTCAAAGCAGGGTCAAGGGGGCTTGAGGCAAAGACGAGAGGCTGTTGTTGCTAACATTCATTTCCCAGTGGTATGTCAACAGCTTGTTACGCAGCCAGGGCCAATGGCTCTTGAAGACTGAGATGAGCAACTCATCAGGTTTGCTTCAATAGCCATTTTTATCCAGCATAGCTGTGCAGTAGTTCGAATCACCGGCATAAATCCCCCCTGCTTCCCAGGAGCAGCACACCCTGACGCTGGGCGCGGGATGAAAATAACACGTCCTTTTAAATTAAGTGCCTCCTTGTTCAGCTGTTGTTGAACTGGTATAGCATCGTTAGAGAAGAATAGGGCTAGAAGGGCCCAAAGGAGGTCTTCTAGGCCAACCCTCTGCTCAAGGAAGGACATCCCTGTCCTGAGCATCCTAGGCTAATGTTAGTCTGGCCAGCATGTAATGACAGGGCGTCCACAACTTCTCTGGCTCACGTGTTCCCAAGTGGACCCCGAACTGGACAATTGATGTTCTTGGCTTGTCTTCAGGGTTGCAGTTTATCTCACTGGGGAGACCTGAAGTTTGCAAATGAGCCATTCTTTCCAACCTAAGGTCCTTGATATCCTCTTAATAGTCTTTCCCGATTAAACTTCTGACACTCTATGTAGCTATAGCTATAGGAATTGAGCTACCTAGCTACATAGGACCAAAAAGACTGGAGGGTTGATTTTTCAAGTCTTCAGAGCCCACAATAATCCCTGCCTGCTAAGGGATCCTAGAGGTCGAGGTGGCCACTCATCCTCCTAGGATATTTTGGGAAAATCAACCTTTGGTGCCCAAATCCGAGCAGAGCTCTTTTGCGGATGTGCTCTCTAGTGCCCACTGCAGCCTTTTTTTACAATGTGGAAATAGGCAAAAGTTGAAATCAACCTCGTTAGTTCACATGCAGGTCTTCACTGGTAACGACCTATAGTTAATGTCAATGTTAGTCCACGGCCTTGTGCCAGAAGGCTCTGTCTTCCATTATGGGGCTTTTATCTCCCCCGTTGACGACTCCTGCTGGGGATGATTGATTCTGTGCCAGATACTCAGCTGGTATAAATTGTGCTGCTCCACTGCTTTCAGTGGTGTGATGATATATGCCCAGTGAAGAGCTGAAATACACCATGCTTCCTGGTGGATGCACCCTAAAACATTTCTCTTTTCAACCTAAAAGAAGTGATTTTTTTTTTTAACCCAACAATTAGATTGGTATCGACAGTAGTGGGTTGTCTTCCTCTGTAGAGCACGGCATAGCCCTCTACTTGGCCTCTCTTGAGCATATATTAACAACCTTTTATAGGAGCAGGGCATTGGCTGCTATGGTCCCCTTGCTTTACCTGGAGCAGGTTAAGGTGTTAAGTCTTATGTTTCATCGTTGTGAGGGACTTTGCAGATCTGCACTTGGGCAGGAAAGACATGTTGTGTCAGGGTCGATGGTAATGTTGTGCAGAGTTGGATTATGGATTGTATGGGGTGGTTTGGACAGGAGGTCTCTTCCAGGCCCGCTTCTTTAGGATACAGTGATCACATGCTTGGGATTTGTGGACTCGACTTCACTGGAGATTTTTGAGACGACCTGGACAGGCATCTACCTGGGGTGGTTGCCTGGGGTTGGACTAGGTGAGCATGCATGTTCTTTCCAATGCTATTGCTAGGGTGGGATGGCCGAGCATTTACATGGTCTGGAGACAGGAGCTCAAACCTGACTGTACTTAAGCCTGTACAAGCTTTGCCCTGCCAACCCTATGCCATGAATCACTCCCAGCATCCTCATCTCCCACTTTGGTCTAATGCAAAAAACAGCTTGTGGTGGAAAGCCTCTGACCACCTCCACTTGAGATTTATTTTCTCCTCCTTCACTTGTCATCTCCATTGACTCCTCCCCTCGAATTGGCTCCTATACCTGCAATCCCAGCTCCTGTTTGCTTTGCTGTCAATGGAGTTAAGGCAAGAAGAGTTCATAGGAAACAGCAGCATCTGCACCAATGCAGGATTTGCTGTTCCTAACCCATCCCTGATAGATGCTGGATGAGTCTCTGCCATGTGCAAAGAGGAATCAGACTCTGTGTCTGTCTACTTGTACTGTAAAACACCTAGCACAATAGATAGCGTGTTTTAATCAGTCCCGTGATAAAATGTAATTAATATGCTAATTAACCACTGCTTGGGCTATCCATCCAGATCCAAGGGGATCAAGACATTAACCTACTACTGAATTTGGCAGCCTCCTTTTTCTGTAATGGGTGGGTTATACATAGTCTTCAATTAAACTGTTATATGCCACATCCCCACCCAACCAACCAGCCATGGCTCCCTGCCCAAGAGCTCTGTTTTAGTTGAGTATCTTTCATTTTTTTCAGCAAAGGAAGAAATCTGATGCATGAAAATTAAGTTGCTCTCACCTCCGTTATCATTGCTTTGCAGTAGTGCCTGTTTCCCTTGGTTAGGATCTTGGACCCACCGTGCTGGTGCTGCATAATTAAAGTGCATGGACCTATATGATCAATGTAATGAGGAGTAAAAAGAGTTAAAGCTTTATAACAGGTCAGCTGCTCCATGGTGAGTGCCCATATGCCTGTTCTTACCCTGGAGATTGGTGAAAGCTTACCCCACAATACCTTACACCTCTTTCTAATATGGTTTAGGGGTGTAGGTTATCGCCGTGTTGGTCTAAGGACATAGGCAGACAAGGTTCTTTGTGTAAATCCGATATCTTTTATTAGACTAACATTGGTTTAATGTGGTTTAGCTCTTTCTTAGTAACAGGAACATGGACTCCTGCTTCTGTGCAGGGGCTGGAGAGGTGACCTGTGAGGCCCCTTCCAACCATACATTTCTGGGAGCAACCGGCGCATGGTCAAGCCCTGCCCCTTTCCCCCAGAGGTAAACCATTTGTCTGTCCAGTCTTGCAGAGTACATAACAGTCCCTGTGCAGAACCATTTACCATTCATAAAAAAGTGCTTGTGTTTCCCCTGTCATTCTTCAACTCCTGATCTTATCCTCACAGGCCAGACCTTTAGTTGGCATAAGTGAAAAGGAAAGTTTTGCACTCACTTACAACAGCTGGGCCAAACTGATGGCTTTTTTTTTCCAAGCACCAGGCACCCAGAGGGAGATGGCCCACTGGGTCCAACCCAAGACTAGTCTTAAATGAAGGAAAGTGAAGGCACAGAGAGGGAAAGACTCAAAGAGGGAAGCCAGGATTAGATCCCAGGTCTTCTAATGCCCATTTCAGTGTCCCATGCACCACTAGCAGCCCTAGGGGAGGGCAAGCTGGGCGACTGCCCAGGGCCCCAACTTCATCATAGTACAAATTAATTGCATTGAATATTTGTACTATCAACATTGCATTAAGATACTTCCCTTGCAGTTTTGTGGATAAGGCAAAGTGAAATCGAAATCGAAAATGTCCGACTTGCTTATAGGTCATCCAAATTAAGCCTCTAAGGGGCCCCAAATGACTCTTGCCCAGGGTCCCAACAACCCTAAGGCCACCACTGCATGCACCAGATTGACTGCCTTGCCGGTCCCATTCTTGGTGTGCCTCCAGCAAAGTCAATGGAGTCACCCCAGGCATGAATCGGTCTCCAAAGGCTCTGGCTCCAGGATGTGTCCGTGCAGATGAGGTAAGTTTCCAGTCTTGGAGGCTTACAGGGAGCAGCTGGGAAGAATTTGTCTCTTATGTGGCCAGAGAATGGCTGTGTCCTCCCATAAGGGAGCGGGACTCGAAGCCAGGAATAGGATCAGTTCTTGGCATCCTCTCACAGGCTCCGAGTTACAGTAGCAAAGGGTCAGGAGTCAGGACAAATGCGGCTAATCCTGCAGCGGTCAACCTTTTTGGAGCAGCGCAGTAGAAGAGGCCAAAAAATGGGAACGGTTCAAATATCTCCTGAGAAGCCTTAAGGGAATCCTATCAACAAAGAAAGCCGGTTACAGCTTCTCGCTGTTACAAATACCAGCAGCAACCTCAGCCTGACCTTCTTTGGGCAGTGACACTGGTCTTTCTCAGAAACCCACAGTCCTAAAAAAAGAAGAAGCGATTTTTTTCCCCCCCACCTCCTGCACCGTTTCTCTTCAACGCCAGGCCAGAAACGAAAAACCATCTCGAAACTTTCCAAGAAAACGAGGCAGAGCCACCTAGCGTGGAACAATAGCGAATGATGTCTTCAGCCACAATAGCTGGCTGTGGTTAACCTCAGAGGCTGTGGTCAAACCCAAGGAAATTACAGAAAACCCTTAAACAAATACAATGGCCATGACTGTTTTCTCCCCCGGGGACCCATAAATAGAAGCTAGAGCTCCCCAGGGCGAGAAGGGGTGGCCAGTGTTTGCTCTTCTGTGGTTCGGTGTAGGCTAAACTGGAGATGAAACTAGAAAATTGAATGCAACAAAGGAGCAGCGAGAAGTGGAGTTTGGAGTCGGTGCCCACATGGGCTGCTTGCACGAAGGCTGGAGAAGGTCTTTCAGATCATGTGTAGACTTCCTAAAAGTCCCCCCCTGTGCTGATGGTCCATTAAATGGAGCCTAACCTGCTGCCTAGGCTTGGTGCTGGCTCCCTGCTTATCTTAAATATTGGTGCGTTCAATGGCAAGTCCTTCAAAGCGGAGACGCTTGCTTTCTGGTTGGCTTTTAACCCAAGCACCAGGACTTGGGACCTGCCTGCAGACCTGGTAGCAGCACTAACTAGAGGATGAACCTAGCTGCGGGTTTGAAATGTGCCTAATTCCCAACCTACTTGGATGGTCTTGGCCTCGTTGGAGAGATTGGGGTGATGGGCACCCGTGGCTTGTGATCCTCAGGAGTGATCCCGCTTGGAGCCAGTCTTATGAGGACAGGCTGAAGGAGGTTTTTTGGAGGAAAGGGTCTGGATAGCACTTTCCCAGTGTTTGAAAGGCTGCTGTAAAGACGATGGAGACATCACTCTTCCTTGTCCCAGACAACAGGCCACGTGGCTATAGGTTTAAACTGCAGGAGGAGCCTCCTACTTGCAAGGGCAGTGGGACAAGGGAAGAAGCTGCCCAGGGAGGTTGAGGAATCTCCTTTACTGGAGGTTTTCTGGGACAGCCTGGATAGACCTTTCTCAAGGATGCTCTTCAAGGACATGATAACCCTTGAGATCCCTTCCAAACCCTGTGGAAGACATTGCCTAGTTTTTATTGTCCTTTTACAGGTCTGGCTAATCAAAGCCAAATGCATGCACCCGGGAGTGGGTGTTACCGATGGTTATTAAGCATTGAGAGCTGGGAGAGCCTCAGGTGCAGTAAATTGCTCATGACTCCCATAGGAAGTGGTACCAAGTGGAGGTCAGAGGCAAGGCCAGTGAAGCCTTGGAGATGGTGCAACAGATGAGCCTGTTCAGAGATAAGCATCTTGCTCATTTTTGGCCTTTTTCCCATCTGTTGGGGCAGTTCTGGATCAAGACATGCTCCCTGGTTTCTACCCTAGCAGGTTGGAGCATCTCTGTTCACAGTTTTAACTCTTCCTTTAGCAGGGTGCATAGAGGTGAAATCCATAGGGATCCCAGCATCTGACTGGTGTTTAGATTAGGACCTGGTTCCTTTTGTCCATGTTGTTACTTACAGAGCTCAAAGAGCTGCTTGGCAATTCCTGTATTTAGAGGGAGGATTGGGGGGTATGCAGCTATGTTGAAACAAAAGCCTTCTTTGGGGTGGCAATATGCTGATTTGGATGCTTCTTGGGAAAACTTGAGTCTAGATTGAAATTTCTGGTGAAGAACAGAGAGGCCAGGTCCAAAATCATAGAAAATGAGGGTTGAAGGGACCTCAGGAGGTTACATCTAGTCCACCCCCCTGCTCCAAGCAGGACCAGCCCCAACTACATCATCCCGGCCAAGGCTTTGTGTAGCTGGGTCTTGAAAACCTGCAAGGATGGAGACTGCACCACCTCTCTGGGGAGTCTGCTCCAGTGTTTTCCTACCCTCCTTTCCTGCCTAATACAAGAATAATCAACCATGCAATGAGAAAAGCCCTTGCTTGAGATATCAGGGACCAAGGTTCAAGCCGCTACTTTGAATTGCACAGAGCTGGGCTTTGAACATGGGTCTTTCCTGTTTCGGGTGTCTCTCCACACTACTCATCTGCTTGTAGGCACTTTTTCTCTCTCATTCCCAATAAACCTTCTCAAGGGTCTTTGGTACATCTGAATGGGCAATAGGAAAGTTTTTGAAATGGCCAGAAACCCTGGGATGGAAAAGTCACTTTCTGCCAAGCTAAGCCTTGATAAAAAATCAGCTCAGCTCCACCATTTCTTTCCCTTCCTTCCACAGTCTCCTTGTCTCTCCGTCCCTTAGGGGATGTGGAGCTTGCTAATGTTTGCCTAAAACTTTAACCAAAATCTTGGTGGACATCCCCAAGGCCATGTTAGTCTAGGCAAGGGATACAGCCACGTGCATGACCCATTCACTTTCCTGATAATCTGTCAGCAAGTAGGCAAGTACCACCCACCTCAAATGTGGGCACAATCCTACCACTATCACTGCTGTGATATCCTAATGCTACTGCTGCTTATTGAGTCTGCAGAAGAGAAGACCGAGGGAGATTGAATAGCAGCCTTCACCTCCCTGCAGGGGGGCTGCAAAGAGGATGGAGCTGGGCTGGTCTCAGTGGGGGCAGATGATAGAAGGAGCAATGGGCTCAAGCTGCAGCAAGGGAAGTTGAGGTTGGACATTAGGAAAAACTTTCTCCTGAGGAGGGTGGTGAAGCACTGGAACAGGTTACCCAGAGAAGTGGTGCAGTCTCCACCCTTAGGGGTTTTTAAGATGCAAAGCCTTGGCTGGGATCATGTACTGGGTCCGGTCCTGCTTGGGGCAGGGGGTTGGACCAGATGTGACCTCCTGAGGTCCCTCCCAACCCTCCTTGTCTGAGTCCATGAGCTCTACTTGCCTCTATAATCACGGTGAAGGTCTTTTGACATTGGCAGAGAGCCGTGCTGTAGCCAACGTGCCTATTGCAATTACCCCGGGTGTAATTCAGTCCTTGGCATAGTAAGTCCCAGGTGAAGCTTGGGCACCGTGTGCTGCCTCTGCTTCAGGGTGACTCTTCCTTCCTAGCACGGGCTGCTCCGGCGATAACCAGCCGCTGGTAGCAGAGCATGCACGCGGCCAGAAAAGCCTGCAGCGCTCGTAAACACCGGAGCCACAGCAGGCAGAGGTGTTTATGGCTACGGGAGATGTTTACTGCTCTGTTACATCCTCTGCTGCATTGCACTCGCTGGCTCTTTACAGCTATTTTAATTTAAAAGAAAAAAAATGAGCGAGAGAGAGAGAGAAATAAATAGCTGTATTTTATAAAGCTTCTCTCTCCGCTCCTGCTTGCTGGGTTAGATGTGAGAGCAGCAGAGGCAGGTGAACAGAGTCTTTGCAGAGCTGCATTCAGGGCATCACAGGTGGATGGGAGCAGTGGGTGCTAATGGTTAGAGCTCAAGGACTAGAGCGGGCTTCTAGGAGCAGGTCTTTGGGAACCCCAAATTTGGAAATGGAGCGGCCGTGTTGCTTTCTTAGTGGCTTCCCTTCTCTGTGCCTCAGTTTCCCCACCCCCTGTAAAGCAGGCAGGACTTCACTAGCCTCACAGAGCTATGAGGGTTAATTGGCTAGCATGTTAATCATGTCAAATAGGAGGTGCTGGGGAGGGTTGCAGGACAGAGGATTTATGGGCTCCCTTTGAAGGTAGGAGGTGTGGAGATGACTCTGGGCGAGCTGTTGACTTGAGGGGGCCGGGGGAAGGAACCATTTAGCCCTCCTGCATCCCTTTCAGGGCCAGAAAGGGCCAGGATCATTAACTCCTTGCATAATGGGTCAGCAGACCTCACCCAGGGAAGCACCAGGAGGGTTTAGCACTTCTCGTGTGTGACGCAGTGAAGTCTTGCACCACATCAGAAGTGGGTGTGCTTTAGCCAGACTGCTGGTCTGATGCCTTTGTAGCAGTAACACCTTTTTTCCTGCTTTCCAAGGTAGCGCATAGCAGCTTCCTGTTGACATACCGAAGGGTAATAACAGCAAGGAGGAGGCTAAGGCATTGGATTAGGAAGCTGGGGCATCCTAGGGTCAGTTCTCACTGCTGACACACTTCCCTTGGTGACCTTGGGTGAGTGGCTTCACCTTTTTTGGGGTGAGCAGCTTCACCTTTCTTGGCCTCTGTTTTTCCAAGCTGAAAAGTGGGCTTGATAACTCATCTTTGTCTCACTCATATGCTACAGTGCCAGGCATGAGCACTGGTAGCCTTCTTCAGAAAACCATCCAGCATTATAAGGCAAATAAAAACATGCCAGGGTTGTTGTGCCAGATTCCTCTTTTATATAGCATCAGAGGAATGCTAAACTGCCTCTTCTTGCCTCCTGACTCAGTCTGCAACCTGCCTGGCCTGCATTGTTCTCCAGTTCACCAGGGGTGGAAAGCCTGGTGATGAAATCCCTAAAAGCTCTTGCGGTCTGAGGAACAGGATGGGTTTTTCTCTTGCTGGCGCACATACCTGGGGCTCGGTCGCCATGGGCTTGCAGCTCTGGAGCAGAATGCAAACTGCACCTATTGACTTCAGGCAGAGGCACCGGTGCCCCCAAACCATTGCCTTCAATCTAGAGGCCTGGCTTACTTCTTTTTTTGCTGGGGCATTTTGCAGTGGAGCAGCTACAGGGCTCCACTGGGGAACCCCAAACCCCTTTGCTGGCAGCGGGTTACACATAGGCAATATCTGCCTTGCATTTGCATCGTGCTTGGTGGGAGGGTGCAACTTGGCACCCTTTCAGTCTTGCCATGTCTCTGTGCATGGAAAGCTGCATTCTCCACGTCCTTACCCCTTGGGGTGTTACTTGGACCCGTCCAACGTGGGGTAAGCTCCCCTGTATCACAAGGGTGGGCTGGTGGGCGAGTTCACGGGGCTCAAGGCAATAGAGGCTCACGCACAATACGTGAGTGGGCAGGTAAAAGCAGTCTGCCCTGCGTGCAGAGAGGACTGTCAATAAGTCTAATCCTAGAAGGAAGCATGAGATCATTTCTGTCCTGCTGTATAGGGCCAGCTCTTCAATCTCCCCCACTTACTCCAGGCTGATGCATCACTTCCCCCAAGGCATCTGGTCTGGGTTTGGAGATGCTGAGAGGTTCCCTTGGGAATTTCTTCCAAGTTCGTGACTGTTGAGACTGGGATGGTTTGACTTGCACTTCCTGCTGCTGGTTCTTGACCTGGCTTTCTCTGCCAGGCTGGAGCACGCAGTATATTTTCCCCAAATGGGAATTTATCTTCTCTCTAAGCAGACCAGGTTTTTTTGGGTAAATCCAATATAAGAAATCCATCCCTCAGTCTCTCTGTGATAAGTCAGAGCAGCTGAGAGCTCCAAGTCTTCTGCTGTAAAATGTTTTCTCCCACCCTAGACTCATTGCTGTGGTTTTCTTTTGTGTCATAGTTTCATAGTTTGTAGTTGGTCGGGTCGGAAGGGACCTGAGCAGATCATCAAGTCTGACCCCCTGCCATGGCAGGAAAGAGTACTGGTGTTCAGCCTCCTTTTGAAGACCCCCAGGGTAGGCGTGAGCACCACTTCCCTTGGAAGTTGGTTCCAGATCCTAGCCACCCTGACAGTGAAGTAGTGCCTCCTGATGTCTAGTCTGAATCTACTCTTCATCAACTTGTGGCCATTATTTCTCATCACTCCTGGTAGTGCTCGGGGGAACAGGGACTCCCCCGATGCCTGCTGGTCCCCCTTGGCAGTTTGTAAATTGCCACTAGATCCCCCTCAGCCTTCTCTTGTGGAGGCTGAAGAGGTTCAGGTCCCGTCGCCTCTCCTCGTAGGACCTGCCCTGCTGCCCCGGATCATGCGAGTGGTCTCCTCTGGCCCCTCTCCATGCCGCCCACATCCCTCCTGAAGTGCGGCGCCCAGACCTGGACGCACTACTCCAGCTGCGGCCTGACCAGTGTCGCATAGAGGGGGAGGATCACCTCCTTGGACCTGCTTGAGATGCATCTGTGGATGCACGACAAGGTGCGGTTGGCCTTCCTGACCGCGTCCCCACACTGCCGGCTCATGTTCATTTTGGCATCAATAGTGACTCCAAGATCCTTTTCTGCCTCTGCGCTGATGAGAAGGGAGTTCCCCAGCCTGTAGGTCTGCTCTGGTTCTTCCTCCCCAGGTGCAGCACCTTGCACTTGTCAGTGTTGAAACCCATCCTGTTCTTATCTGCCCACCCCTGTAACCTGTCCAGGTCCGATTGCAGCCTATTCCTCCCTTCTAGCATGCCCACTTCCCCCCACATCTTAGTGCCATCTGCAAAGGTGCTTTCCACCCCCTCGTCCAAGTCACTGATGAAGATGTTGAACAGTGCGGGACCAAGGACCGAGCCCTGGGGAACCCCCCTGCCCACATCCCTCCAGGCTGAATAAGACCCGTCTACCGCCACTCTCTGGATGCAGCCCTCCAGCCAGTTAGCAACCCATCTGACTGTGTAGGCATCAACGCCACAGTCTCCTAGTTTTTTAATGAGAATGGGGTGAGAGACAGTGTCGAAGGCCTTCCTGAAGTCCAGAAAGACTACGTCCACCGTGACACCTGCATCCAAGGCTTTTGTGACCTGGTCGTAGAAGGCCACCAGGTCCCACAGTGACCTCTGCTAATTCCCTCAGCACTCGGGGGTGGAGATCGTCAGGACCTGCTGATCTGAACACGTCCAGTCCCTTCAGAAGTTCCCTGACTAGGTCCTCACTGACCCTGGGCCTGGCTGCGCCTCTCCTGGGTCTGTCCAGATTCCCTGTGGGGGGGGATGTCCCTGTCCCTGCTCAGAAAAATGGAAGAAAAGAATCTGTTAAAGAGATTAGCTTTGCCGTCTGGTGCTACCACCAGATTACCAAGCATGTCCTATGTCGTCTCTGTCCTTTTAAAACTGAGAGCTGTACGTAGCATCCCAACATCTGCCTTACCCCTGGCATTGCCTTAGTCTTTTTTGCCCGCCTGTGGCATTGCCCTAGGCTCTCAAATTATTCCCTGGGGTGCGTCTACACATGCATTTGCCTACTGCGCATTAAGGTGATTTAGGCATGCATCTACACATGCACATGTTAAGGCATGTTAACACGGTGTGCGAACTGACTTGGGACTCAAGTTAATCCCAAGTCAGTCGACATACACAGCATTAACGCACCTTAGCTCGTCTCCATGTGTATTAAAGTACTTTTGCTTTTTGATACCTGCAGAAGGTTGGCTGGTTAGATATTTAGGTGTGAATAGCTCAATAGTTATCAGGTATCAAATTTAGGCATGAATAGTCTAAAAATTCCCATTTTTAAGGCGCATTAAGGGTGTGCCCTTAATGCACCTTAAAAATGGCTAACGCACCTTAAATCCGCACATGTAAATACACCCTAGGACTCCTAGATCCTCTTCATTCAGTACTTTCCCAAGTATAGCCCCCCCACCCCCCATTTTTTAGACATGGCCTGCATTCCTTTTCTCCAAATGTGTAACTTGGCCTGTATTTTGATGCATCTGGTTTGCAAGGGCCCATGTTCTGGTGCAATCTGCATTGCTGTGTTTGCCTGTCCAGGCGTTGTCATTATCATTCCACACATCTTTGTGATGTGCAAATTGGATCAGAGGTGACGGACTTCCAGGTCAGGGCTGAAAATGTTGACTGGTGATGGGCCTAGGACTGATCCCTGCATAATCCCCCCTTTGATTTCCCAGCTAATGACTAATGCATGACATCTGTTAGTTAGCCAATTCTTAAGCCATTTAACGCTTGCTTTATTGATACTATTTAGTGCTAACTTCTTTTAAAGAATGTGTAGTGCATAGTCAGCTAC